>NC_058523.1:348443447-349670947 GCF_904849725.1 Hordeum vulgare subsp. vulgare
AGTTTCTGTTTTTGCACAACACATATCAGACAAGAATTCTAAACACCCTAAAGTTAAATCTTGGTGCATTATTTTTATAATACAATGGATTTATACAAGGGGAAATTATTTTTGCTAGAAACTTCCATGAAAACTTCTACATTGTTTCCATGAGCATGAACACAAGTTCAAGGACGTCCCCCACTTCAATGGTGCTCATCTTTCTCACTTTCACTTTCTTTTTGAAAAAGTTTTTAAGTTTCCCACTTTTTTGTTTTTAATTTGTTTTTAAATCACACAATAGAAATAAATGACTATCTAAAAATTCTGGGTTGTCTCCTTGCCAGCGCTTTCTTTAAAGCCACTAAGCTAGGCATATAGTGGTCAAGTAATTGTTCCACCTCGATCCCAAGGTATATGAAAGTAAATTTTAATTAACAATGATTTCTAATTAAGTAGTTAGCACAAAGTAATATATTTCATGTAAGAACAATGTCTAACTCTCTTCATATGCATTGATATGTCATACCAGTACAATTCATTCACACAAAATACAGACCAACACATAGTATAAACAGTTTATTGCAAATTTATCGTATTGGAAACATAGATAGGTGAAGATTTGGTTACTCTCTCATAATAATTTCAAGTAGGAGCAGCAAGAAAATGAATATTATATCCATAAAAATCATCATGTGTAACAGTAAAATGCAATCCATCAATACAATCTTTAATAAGTGCAAACTTCCTCGATATAGTGTAGTTGGGAAAATTTTAAAACATAATAGGACTATCATATGTAGGTGAAATAACAACAATTTAATGTTTAACATAAGGAACTATAG
This sequence comes from Hordeum vulgare subsp. vulgare, assembly GCF_904849725.1. NCBI lineage: Eukaryota > Viridiplantae > Streptophyta > Magnoliopsida > Poales > Poaceae > Hordeum > Hordeum vulgare. The sequence continues at coordinate 348,444,272 of NC_058523.1, forward strand.
CAAGTACATATCCATAAGCATCATTCATATTGGCATCTTGGCCACCATCATAGCAAGCATCAAGTTCATCAAAAAGGGATATTTCAAATGAATCCAACGGATCATAGCAATCATCCTTTGATATGTGCGAAGGAAAATTAAACAATGTATGAGTTGAAAACTTACTCTCATAAGAGGGTGGGCATGGGTAGCTAATCCACTCTTCCTCCTTTTGTTCTTCGCTCTCCTTGTCATCTTTTGCATCTAATGAGCTCACAGCATCAACAATTTCTTCTTCCATATATTCCTGCAAAATATTAGTCTCTTCTTGGGCAGCGGTGGCTTTCTCAATAAATTCTCATAGAAATACTTAAGTATAGCATATTTTTTAGATTTGTAAACAACAATATCAAAGTTATCACACTTTTCAAACAAAGATTCAATTTCATAAGCACCCTTAAAAGCCAGAAATTCTTCTATTTGGTCCACGTCATAGTAATCATATACACCATTAGCATAAGAAGCCAAGGTCTCATTATAATTAAATTCACATTAAAAGGGAAGATGTGGAGCCCTCATCTTAGAGCAACAAGTATAATCACATCTCAATCGTAAATTCCAAGCATACCAACGCAACATTTTAATTTGATATCGTAAGTGTCTCCCTTTTTCAGTCAAGTGATAATCCCTAAAGTACTCACATTGATCCAACATGTCTCTCATTATCAAGTTGAATGGGGGTTTCTTCGGATTCTCAAAGTAGTATTTAATGACTTCACATAACCAACATCCAGTGTTTTAGGAGGTTCCCCATCTCCATGACTAGCAAGTACAACTTTTTTGGGTGTTTCGGGTTCCATATACAAAACTAAAGATATAAAACAACTTAGAACGGAAAATAAAATATACTTAGTGATAGAAAATAAAATCTACTTGGTGATAAGCAAACACCCATTGCTCCATCGACTTATGGTGCCACACCCTGTGTTTGTACCACTTTTCCGCATTATGCTTTACAAAATTGGAACCAATTAAAACTTTTTGAGTGCTTGTGATGATTTATTTGATTGCATCATGCTTGTGTGATTGGTTTTGTTTTACATCACCAAAATTATTCTTCTCTCTAAAAATCCTCTCCTTGACCCCAAACCCTTACCCGATGACCATGCCATGTGTTTAGGAAAAGAAAATATTTTTATAAAATATTATTTCAACAAAAGGGCATTTGTTTATTTTAAGATTTCAAAAACCTGTAAGTTGGGATTTGTACTACAAGTCCTTAATTTAGGAGCGATGTTCTAGCCCAAAGATTTTATTTGCATTCTAATATCAAAAAGACTTCTCAAAACCAAAAAAATAATTATTTTAAAATTTATTTCCCTATTTTATATAAACACATTTTTCTGAGGCCGGAAATGATCTTTTGTGGGTACAAAATTCTTTTCTTGCTTTAAAAATATTTGAGAAAATTTAGGGAAACGTAGTGGACATATATTGTCCATACATAAGAGCTTCAACACATGGTCATGTTCAAAATATTGGACAAAACCCCTCAAATTCTAGGAAAATTCTAGCAATGCACACATGATATATGTGGTGACCTTGCAAAATTTCATCTCCATTCAAGTTGATCTGGTTCACCTAAGAACCCCAAAACCCTCTTTTCCAGAACCAAATTTGAGAAACTTTACATTGCCAAGTTTATCCAATTGATCCCAAATTTTACACAGGTGATCTAGACCCCAAATAAGGATGCTACACCAAGTTGTGCATTTTTGGGAGTTGATTTGGTCACCAAAGTCAATAGGAATCTGATTTTGTCTATTTTGGGGGATTTTCATGTTTCATTGCCAACTTTGCTCAAATGAGCTGAAACTTAGTGAACACTCTTGGTTTTTACCACAATTCAATTGTTTTAACTCTCAGAGCAATTCGGTATAGGTATCTCTCCCAAACAATCATCAAACACCTTCGGGCAGAAGACCAAAACCACTGCTAGGGCATCCAAAGTTATTTTCCTTCACCCCCAAACTTCTACCACAGGCCCACAGTATCACCTTCTAACCCCAGTAAGTTTCCCACGTCCACAACTCTATTATTGGTGGGGTAAAAACCCCATTTCCCCTTCTGGACAGCAGAAAACAACCCCTCTCTCGTTTAATAGCCCCGCATCCCAAGCCCCTCCCCTCCATGTTTAATAGCCCCGCATCTTTTGGACACAAGTGGACGTGCCAGAGCGCGTAAAGGGCTCAATCATGCCGGCCAAAGATGTGCTTTAGAGCGTGCCACAGTGCACCCGACCGTCGACGTTAACGCCTGCCCAACAACGGCCACCTCGAGCCCTTCCCTCGCGCCAGCCAAGGCACCTTGGTGTCCTCAACACGCCGGACTGCCGACCCCTTCCTCCCTCTCTCTCCAGCAGCTCCTCGCACGCGCGTCGTGGCCACCTCTCTTAGCCAAGCACGGGCCTCACACTTGTGATCTGCCTTGCTCTCCCTCTTCTCTCCCCTTGCCCTAGACCGACCCCAGGAACACCCTAGATGCCTCCCCTTGAGCCCCCATGCTCTGTGTCCTCGACCATGACATTGTTGGTGCACCAACACACGATGGACCATGGGCAGCCTATATAAGGCCACCCCGGGTCACTCTCTCCCCACTTATTGCTCTCTCCTCCATCCAATCGATCCCCACTCCTCGTATTTCCCCTCGCCGAGCCTGAGTGCTTGGGATCGAGCTCGACACCACCTCTACGGGCCGTCGTCAATCTCATGGTAGGGCGCCGCTCCGGCCCTTCTCTCTCCCTCTTTGGAACTGCAGCTCGTTGCTGATGCATCTCCCCCTCTTCCCGCTCTCTTCACTTCAGGAAACGTCTCCGGCGACCACCTCCTGATGTGGCTCCACCACGGGACCTTGCTGCCGGTGACACACTGCATCTTCGGCCTCCCTTCGACCCCCACCCGAACATCGGGCCCTTCCTGGATCCATCCCCACCGCTACCTCACCCTACCGTCGCCAAAATCATCGCTGGTGAGTGCCTCCACCTCTCACGACCAAGATTGACGATGACCTACCAGTGGGGCCCGATCGTGGCCTTTGCGCTGCCTCTCCTTGCTCCTGCCTCCCCCTCTCTATTGCTCGCTGCTGGGCCTCGCGCATCAGGTTCAAACCTGACGGCACGTGCTCCATGCCTTGCCTGGGCTGTCTTCGCTAGCTGCGCCAGTTTGGCAAGGAGCTTCTGGCCTAGGAGCCACAGGGCCTTTTTCTTTTTTCTTTTGCTCTGTTTTGAAAAAAAATCCAGAGAAACACATATGCATCCAAATCCAATTATTCTTCCACCAAAAATATTCTAATATTGTTTAGTATTTAATAATTCCACTTGTGTAATTTTTACAAAAACTTTTATACACTGTTTTATTTAAAAACCTAGTTTTGAACATTTTAACCTTCTGTTAAAATGCTTTCCACATGTTTACACATCAAAAATAAAACCCAGCAACTATTACAATACCTACACTCACCCTAGTATTTTACAAAAATAGGGTGACATTTTCCTGAGCAAATTATTTTCCCTATTTTTGTGGTGTTCTTATTTTTGTCCATTAATATTGTGATGATAAATTGTGTTGCTGACAAAGGATTTAGACCAGAAGACTTCGAAGACCCCGGATACTTTGTTTAGCAAGGCAAGCATCCCTTTGACCATGTCTAACAAACCATTTATTATGCATGCCATATGGCACTATATTCTGTCGCATTTGATTCATGATGAGTCGGTGACCACCTTGGTGGGTTGTCTCCAAGGAACTCCTCGTTGATACTTTCACTTGAGCACCACCTATGAGGGTTGTGCGGGACGGAAGTAATTAGGTTGCTATTAGCTGCTATGCAAATGGGATGGGACTATGCATGGGGACAATGAAAGAAATGGTTTCAAGGAATTTTGAAAACACCGTTAGGTGCCACTAATGCCCGATGGAGATGGTGTTGAGATGGGTGACCACTTGGCAAAGAAGTGGTGTGCCGAGAAAGGTTTTGTGTGTGGGGGGGGGTAGGAAACGGATTGGTGTAAGTTGCGACCGTTACTCCAACCTTACATGTGCGACCACGGTACCCCATATGGGACAGGCTTTGTTGATTACTTTGGGCGATGCTAGCAAAGAGCCCGCATTACTAGTGGAAAGAGTGGCATGGTCACTCTCGAGACGGGGTCGTGCTAGGTAGGGTGACCATGAGTTGTTTTCATATGCACCGGGCACACCGTTGATCCCTTCATGGATGGTACGATCTAGAACGAGGCTCTTATGATGTACATCATGAGGGTTGGGTACCAATCGAGTGGACTCTTTGTTTAGTGTCGCCAGGGGAAAGGCATTGTTCGGGTTCTTACCTTAGGTATGTAATATACCACCAGTCGTGGATGACATGGAAGCTCCCCGAGTCTTGTGGGTACAGTGTGCAACCTCTGCAGAGTGTAAAACTATCTGAATAGTCATGTCCACGATACACGAAAGTTGGATGACCGCTCTTGGGCTACGTCCAGATATTTTCGCATAAACCAAGTGTGTGTGTGTGTGTGTGGAAAAGGTGACGGTGTGAGAAAGATGATACTTGAGCTAAGTCAGATGACTTGGTATGGGAAATGAACATGGGACGTTCAACCCCTCCTTATGATGATAGCTATAACTTGTTCATATGGATATCTGCGACATGTTGATGCATGCTCTTACAAGATTGATCATGTCATTGCATGCAAAATTAGCTTTCCGCAAACTTACCTACTTAGTGCTATATCATGCATTGTTATTTCCTTGTTCCACATCATGGGTTACTTGCGAGTACATTCAAAGTACTCATTGGCTTGCCAATAGTTATTTAATTGGCCAGGCATGGAAGAGCAAGAATATGGAGAAGTGTTTGTTGAATATGAACACGTGAACTAGGACACTTCCAAGTTAGATTGCCTGTAGGTTTGAGGCGGATGGCTCGGGTTCACGCTTTCGATCAAGATTTCCGCTGCTAGTTATGTTTGGTGTGTCGGCCTTCGAGGCCCTATATATGTAAGACTTGACCTTAGTGATCTCTATTTGTATTGGACGGTATGTAGGGATGTAAGACTCTTGTTATACAGATTATGTGTGTTCAATGAGCATTGATCTATGGGATCACTATGCATGTGCATTCGGTGATACCGTCTCATAAGTCGAGGTCTCCACACATGGAAGGCACCATAGGAAAGCGGAAAAATTAAACATACAACTCAAACCAATCGCATTCATCAATCAACACATAGGTCAAAAAGGGTCTGCTCAAACATCATATGATAGCCACACATCATTGGGTAACAATATATAGCATTAAGCACCATTTTAAGTAGATATTAAAACAGGGAAAAGAGGTTTACACCGCTGCATAGAGGGGGAGAGTTGGTGGTGATGGCGGCGAAGTTGTTCGTGTAGAGCATCGTCATGATGGTTGCCTCGGCGGTGCTCCAATGCCACTGGGAGAGGGGGAGAGCCCCCCTCCTTCTTATTCTTCCTCCATCTCCCCCTAGATGGGAGGAGAGTTTCCCCTCTAGTCCATGACATCCATGGATCCTAGAGGGTAGGATCCCCTCCAAGATTGGATCTCTCTCTCTGTTTATCTTCTTTTTTCGCGTCCTATTTTCTGGTGTTTCACCGTTTCTTAAATATCCAAAGATCCTAACTCTGATTTTGCTGACATTTGAAGGGATTTTTCCTCGCGAAATTATCGTTCTTGCAACAAAAGAAGGTCTCCAACCTACTTACGAGGGAGTCACAAGGCAACACGACGTGCCCATACCCCATGTGACCACCTCGGGCACCGTCTTGCGGTGATTATTCTTTCCAAAAATAACATATATACTAATATAATTGTTTGTAAATTTTTATCCCATTTGGACTCCGTTAGATTTTGTGTGAAACGTGCAAATAGAACAGGAACTCGCACTGGGCACTGGATCAATATGTTAGTCCAAGAAAATCATATAATTTTTTGCCAAAAATATATAAAGTTTTAAAATAATGGCATGAAACATTAAAAAATTATAGATACGATGGAGATGTATCACCTATTTGTTGCTAAACCTATTGACGGGGATATAGCCCTAGGGTAGGGTCATAGGTCTGACCAATGCGTCCTACCGAAGGGCACCTCATTATTAGTTTAAGGACTACAAGGGAAATTCCTACTGGATCGTGACAACATCTAATCCACTCGATACGGATCCACTCAGACAAGTACATTCCATCCACTCGGATGGCAGTCAACCACTCGGCCGTATGACTCACTCGGTCATGCAAATACCAACAGTCGGCAAGACATCTGTAGTGGGCTGACATTATGGCATCAATGCCCCATCTTGTAACATAAGAGGTGAGGGGGTGGCGCACTCTATATAAGCCAGCCCCCCCTCCACATAGCTAGGGACATCTTCTTCTTCTCCTCCTTCGGGCTCATTCTTTCCCTGGAGCTCTGGCTCTCTCTATACCATGTAACTCATGTCCATGATGGATAAAACAAAGCCTCTCCGAAGCACGAGACGTAGGGTTGTTATCTCCACTGTGAGAGGCCTGAACTCGCTAAAACCACCGTCTCACCCATGTGCATCTTGATAGATCATGCTCCGTTATCCTACCCCCTTTCTATTGTCGGAATCGTTACCACGACAGTTGGCGCCCACCGTGGGGCATGGCGTCTATCAAGCCATGATGCATATGGTTATTTTTCATCATCGTGAGCCTCATGGTCGTCATGCGTGGCCGCTGGCATCGGCTGGCTCGTCGTCGTCATGCGCGGCCACCAGCGTCCTTCACCTCATCGTCGTCACGGGCGGCCACCGGCGTCCCATCGTCGTTACGTGTGGCTGTCGGCGTCGTCCGTCTCATTGTCGTCATCATCGACATGGGCACAACGGCCATCGACGTCGTCCGCACTGTCGTCATCATCGACATCGGCACAACCGACTGCACATCGTGTGCGACGTCGTCGTTAAGCATCCACGCACGACTATAGGAACCGCCTGTCTCATCATCGTGATGCGCGGCCACCACCGGCGCCTGCGTGGGCATCGTCCTCAACCAGGTCGTTGAGCCCGCATGCACGAGTTCCGACACCATTCGCCTCGTCGTCAACTCTAGCCTCGTGTTCTCGGCCACTCGGGGGCGACCTCCGCGATGGAAGCGCCGACGCCACGCGACGCGGGCGCGTAGCGCTACTTCCTCCGGCGCTGGTTGCCGGCGAGGCCTCCTGGCCGAGGCACGCAGCAACGACGCCTTACAAAACAGCCTCCGCTTGCAAGCTGCAACCGATGACCATTCAATGTTGTTACTTTGGCATCTTCCTTGATTAATTGACTGCATGCAGAACAAAAGGAACGAAAGGAGAGCTACCATGCACACCCGTACGCAACTCCACCAGCAATCATTAATTGCATGCCTAACGTGGGTCTCCCAATTCCTTGAAGCATGGGTGGACCGTTTCAATAAGGTATAATCGCCTCATTATGTGGCTAATTGGTGAGCATTCCCAACGTCAATTACCTATTTATTGTAGCGATAACAAGCATGCTCCTTTCGTGCCAATTAATTTGTACATGCATGCATATATTACCACCCAGTGTTTAATCCGGCTAATTAGCATCAATACACGGTCGTTTTTGTCCGACACAAAGAATGGTGGCTATACTTGCTAACTTGCAGGGTCACTCGGCTAGCTGGAAACCAGATTATCCCTATAACTAAGAGACTCGTCACTCGGACAACAAAACGTCCACATGACAAGTAAAACGTTCAGGTTTAGTTTGGTGGTATTTCCATCCAGATGACTAATGTGCAGGCACTTTGTAGCACCGCGCGTCGCTACACAATGGGACGCGGCTTCCTCACTCGATCGCCCCGTGCATCATCGCTCAACCGAATGTGACTTCATCACTCGGCAACCCCGCGCGTCGTCGTTCTACTGTACGCGTCATCATCACTCGGCCGTCCCCGCACATCGCCACTTGGTGAGGCGCGCCTTCTTCACTCGACCGCTCCGCGCGGCGTCACTCAGCCAGACGCTCCATCGTCAATCGGCTGCCCTGCACGCCGTCGCTCTACTGGACGCATCGTCATCACTCGACAGCTCCGCACATCACCACTCGGCGAGACAAGTCTTCGTCACTCGACAGCTCCATGCATCACCACTCGACTGGACGCTCCTTCGTCACTCGGTCGCTCCGGGCACCGTCACTCGACCGGATGCTTCTTCGTCACTCGATCGCTCCGTGCGCCGTCACTCAGTCGGACACGTCTCCATCACTCGGACGCCCCGCGCACCACCGCTCGGCTTAGCTGTGATTCAGTATCGCCTAAGTTAAAACTACTTCGAGTACGGACACGCTCCACACTCAGGAACTTAGCTGCGACTCCGTATCGCCTAAATTAAAACTACTACGAGTACGGACATGCTCCACACTTGGGAACTTAGCTGTGACTCCGTGTCGCCTAAGTTAAAATTACTCCGAATACGGACATGCTCCACACTCGGGGACTTAGCTGCGACTCCGTATCGCCTAAGTTAAAACTACTACGAGTACGGACACGCTCCACACTTGGGAACTTAGCTGCGACTCCGTATCGCCTAAGTTAAAAACTATTCCGAGTGCGGACATGATCCACACTTGGGGACTTAGTTGCCACTCCGTATCGCCTAAGTTAAAAACAACTCCGAGTGCGGACATGCTCCACACTCGGGGGCTTAGCTGCGACTCCGTATCGCCCAAGTTAAAAACAACACCGAGTGCGGACATGCTCCACACTCGGGGACTTAGCTGCGACTCTGTATCGCCTAAGTTAAAAACAACTCCGAGTGCGGACATGCTCCACACTCGGGAACTTAGCTGTGACTCTGTGTCGCCTAAGTTAAAATTAGTCCGAGTACGGACATGCTCCACACTCGGGGACTTAGCTGCGACTCTGTATCGCCTAAGTTAAAACTACTACGAGTACGGACACGCTCCACACTCGAGAACTTAGCTGCGACTCCGTATCGCCTAAGTTAAAAACTATTCCGAGTGCAGACATGATCCACACTTGGGGACTTAGCTGCGACTCCGTATCGCCTAAGTTAAAAACAACTCCGAGTGCGGACATGCTCCACACTCGGGGGCTTAGCTGCGACTCCGTATCGCCTAAGTTCAAAACAACTCCGAGTGCGATCATGCTCCACACTTGGGGACTTAGCTGCGACTCCGTATCGCCTAAGTTAAAAACAACTCCGAGTGCGGACATGCTCCACACTCGGGGACTTAGCTGCGAATCCGTATCGCCTATGTTAAAAACAACTCCGAGTGCGGACATGCTCCACACTCGGGGACTTAGCTGCGACTCTGTATCGCCTAAGTTAAAAACAACTCCGAGTGCGGACATGCTCCACACTTGAGGACTTAGTTGTGACTCCGTGTCGCCTAAGTTAAAATTACTCTGAGTACGGACATGCTCCACACTCAGGGACTTAGCTGCGACTCCGTATCACCTAAGTTAAAACTACTACGAGTACGGACACGCTCCACACTCGGGAACTTAGCTGCGACTCCGTATCGCCTAAGTTAAAAACTATTCCGAGTGCGGATATGCTCCACACTTGGGGACTTAGCTGCGACTCCGTATCGCCTAAGTTAAAAACAACTCCGAGTGCGGACATGCTCCACACTGGGGGACATAGCTGCGACTCCGTATCGCCTAAGTTAAAAACAACTCCGAGTGCGGACATGCTCCACACTTGAGGACTTAGTTGCGACTCCGTATCACCTAAGTTAAGAACAACTCTGAGTGCGGACATGCTCCGCACTCGGAGGCTTAGCTGCGACTCTGTATCGCCTAAGTTAAAACTACTCCAAGTACAGACATGCTCCACACTCGGGAACTTAGCTGCGACCCCGTATCGCCTAAGTTAAAAAATACACTCGAAGACTTGACTTTGATCCAGAAATCATATAATGCAGATTCAACAAACATTCAACATGACAAGCACTGGAAGTCTTAAACCCTCTGCCAGACTCATCTAGTCCGACACATGCTCGGGGACTACACCCAGTGGGTGCACTGAGCATGCCCCCACAGGAAAAGAAATACAAAAAAGAAACATTCTGCTTGGTCAGGTCCACCAACAACATCCAAGTTCAACAGATTCAACAGATTCCAACCGACTACCAGCAGTCAGTCAGAGTCTCATGATCCTGTTGGTCACTCGGATCTACTTCAATTCTTAAGTTCACTCGGACGTACTACTCAACAGAATCGATCAGGGCGAATGATGAAGACTTCAATCAACGCATAATTTTGCAAGGCCCTGAAGCACGTTCAAGTTCGGTCAGCTGCTATAAGATTTACATCGACACCTTCACCACTCGGACCCTGATCCATTCGGGGGCTAATGACGGGGATATAGCCCTAGGGTAGGGTCATAGGTCTGACCAATACGTCCTACCCAAGGGCACCTCATTATTATTTTAAGGACTACAAGGGAAATTCCTACTGGATCGTGACAACATCTAATCCACTCGGTACGGATCCACTCAGACAAGTACATTCCATCCACTCGGATGGCAGTCAACCACTCGGCCGTATGACTCACTCGGTCATGCAAATACCAACAGTCGGCAAGACATCTGTAGTGGGCTGACATTATGGCATCAATGCCCCATCTTGTAACATAAGAGGTGAGGGGGTGCCGCACTCTATATAAGCCACCCCCCTTCACATAGCTAGGGACATCTTCTTCTCCTCCTTCGGGCTCATTCTTTCCCGGAGCTCTGGCTCTCTCTATACCATGTAACTCATGTCCATGACGGATAAAACAAACCCTCTCCGGAGCACGAGACGTAGGGTTGTTATCTCCACTCTGAGAGGCCTGAACTCGCTAAAACCACCATGTCACCCATGTGCATCTTGATAGATCATGCTTCGTTATCCTACCCCCTTTCTATTCTTGGAATCGTTACCATGACACCTATTTTTTAAGAAAATATAAAAATTGGTAATTGCCTATTCACCCCCTCATCTAGTCAACCATATCAATCCTTTCAGCACACACACGGCTCAAGAACTAGGTTACGAGCATAGCCAGCAAAGAATGTTTGCCGGCACATGTCATGCTCATCTTGGAACCAAGTGCCCCAAAGTGGTGAATCCATGGCGTACCTACGGTCGGTGAGGAGGTGCCACAGGATCCGAGTGCACCACTAATTGATCTCCAGGAGATGGGAGTGGCCACTCACCTAGACTATCAAAATTATCCGGGCTCAGATGCCACCCATTTGGGAGGTGGACATTGGTCGATGGAAGCAGGGTGTCGGTCTCCCATTGGTGTCGGCATACATCCACCTTGACGTACGTCTGGAAGCATGGTGGGTCCGTTGAAGGGGAAATGAAGAAGGCGGTCGGTGAGGTGGAGTTCACAGTAGTGCTCTCTGATGATGCGGGAGGACGAACCCGCCTCATGGACATGCTTGGCCTTCTTGTAAGGAATCCGCTTCGAGGACCCAATGAAGGTATCCGACTCGGAGTGAAGGGGGCGGCTAGGCGGCACTAGGGTTTGTTGGTCGGGGTGGGAGGGGGCAGGGGAGTGGAAGTGGACTGGTCGGTCCATGGCTTTGCCATTAAAAAGGACGTGATCGGGGGCTACTAGGGCCTATTAGACTGACATGCAAGTTCGTTCTCCCGTGTGTATTTAACGGGGCCAGTGGAGAGTGGTTCTAGGACAACATGGGGGCCCATAGGAAAACGACGAGATGACGCATGCGCGTCCGTCCAACGTCCTGCTCGAGCAAATCCAAAAATGCACTCAGTTTGTGTCAAATCGGACACGAGCCGGACACATTTTGGGTTTCTCCCGCGTATTGAGGCACCGAATTTGTGTGTTTTGTCCCTAACAAACGCGGTCGGACCAAATGGGGTCGTGCAGTGAACTTGTCTAATGCACGACCCCAAACAAACTTATATTTTGTTTGGATTTTGTCAGCTTGGGTCGGGCAAAGGGACGACGACCGACCTATTTTGTGGATGTGTTGTTAGTGCGCCCAACGTGTTTGGCGTATTTGCTCCGTCCGACTGGCCGCACGCAAATGTAGACATTTTTTAACTAGAAAGAAACATTGCATATAGTTTACAACCAAATTTAAATCATATCGTACCATAATAATAAGTAGTTTTACAACCAAAAAAACATAAAGTTTACAACCAATTTAAATATTTCATACTTTTACTAGTTGTCAATGTGATTCCACACGTGCTCAACCAAGTCATTCTGGAGTTACATATGAGTTTGGAAATCACGCTTTTCATGATGAAATTAGGTGAACTGTTCAAAACAGTTCTTAGTGCTCACGCAGAACATTTCCACCATGAAATTGGAATCCTTGGTTGCAGATGTGGTCATCATGCTCATTGATACGTCTCAAACGTATCTATAATTTTTGATGGTTTCATGTTGTTATCTTGTCCTCTTTGGATGTTTTATGTACCTTTTATATCTTTTTTGGGACTAACTTATTAATTCAGTGCCAAGTGTCAGTTCCTGTTTTTTCTGTGTTTTTGGCTCTTTTCAGATCTGATTTTGGAACGGAGTCCAAACGGAATAAAATCCCCGAAATAAATTTTTCCTGAACGAAAGAAGATCAGGGGGCTTGAGGGCCACGCCAGGAGGGCTACAGGGGGCCCACAAGCCCCCTATCCGCCACCAGGGGGAGGCGGCCAGCAGACTTCTGGCCTCCCCGGCGCCCCCCTGACCTAGCTCCTTCGCCTATATATTCCCTAAAATACAGAAAAAATCAGGGAATCCTCGAGGGTAACAATGTGGGCTTTGTCGTAGATATGAGATTGTCCATCTACATCATGTCATCTTGCTTAAGGCGTTACTCTGTTCTTTTGGACTTAATACACTAGATGCATGCTGGATAGCGGCCGACGTCTGGAGTAATAGTAGTAGATGCAGAAAGTATCGGTCTACTTGTTTTGGACGTGATGCCTATAGATATAATCATTGCAATAGATGATGTCACGACTTTGCGCGGTTCTATCAATTGCTCGACAGTAATTTGTTCACCCACCGTCTACTTGCTTTCATGAGAGAAGCCACTAGTAAACACTACGGCCCCCGGGTCTATTCACACCTATCGTTTCCACTTCGCTTTGTTACTTTGTTGCTTTCAGTTCTCACTTGGCAAACAATCTATAAGGGATTTACAACCCCTTCATAGCGTTGGGAGCAAGCTTTTTGTGTTTGTGCAGGCACTTGTGATACTCCTTCACTGGATCGATACCTTGGTTCTCAAAACTGAGGGAAATACTTACCACCGCTGCGCTACATCACCCTTTCCGCTTCGAGGGAACACCAAGGCAAGGCTCCAAGGCCATGGTGGAAATCCTTTGCATATTTTCCTAGGAAGTCCCTTAAGGCATAGCCGTAGCAGAAGGATTACTGGTGTCGTTGCTGAGGAGTATCAAGACAAGACGTCTCCCATCAGCACGTGTTTCTGGCGCCGTTGGAAGGTCTTTTGTTGCAGTAGCAGAAGTATTTCTGGCGCCGTTGCCGGGGACGGAGAGATCTATCCAAGTAGGTCTCACAAACTCATCTCTTGCATTTACTTTTTTGCCAGTTGCCTCTCGTTTTCCTCTCCCCCACTTCACATTTGCCGCTTTCATTTTCCTTTCTCCTTTGCCGTTTTTTTTTGCCCGTTTCACACTCTGTTCCTGCTCGTTTGTTTGTGAGATAGTCCATCAATGGCTAGACCCACCACTCCAAACGATACCCCTAAGAATGAAGTTCTCAATTTTAGGCAGAATGAGGAAGAAAATTTAAAGGACGCTTGGTACAGGATTTGCAATGCTCAAAGTAGATCTACTCGTAAGCAATCCACTACCGTTCTTCTTCGCAGTTTCTATGTTGGGATATCTCCTTGGAATAGGTATATCCTTGATACCATTGTAGGCGGGAATTTTCTGGGGAGCCATATTGTTCACTCCTATGGAGCTATCATGAATTTGGTAGGCTCACCCCCGCTCATGGTTAATGGAACTACCTTGACCTTGGAACACGTGATGCAAAGGCTTGACGCTATTGAAAACAAAATTGCCACAGTTGAACTTATTGAGGGTTTGGATAGAAAGATCCACAATCAAATTACTCAGTACAGATCCAAAGTGGGAATTTTTTTGAAAAACTTAAGGGAGAAGGAACTTATAGTTAATGATTCTTCTAGAATTGGCAAACTAGAAGATGTCATAACCAACTTGGGTTCCGCTTTTGCCGCTATGCAAAATACTCCAAATCTCACTCTCAAAAAGACTGTCAAGTTTGTTTTTGTTCCTAAAGCTAGTGGTGACTCATCCAATAAATATGAAGATCTTAAGATGATAAATGATCACACTACTCATGGCTTGAGCACCAAAGATGACTATACGTGATTCCATCACCTTTTGCCTAGCTAAGGGCGTTAAACAAAAGCGCTTGTTGGGAGGCAACCCAACGAATCTATCCTTTTTCTTTCTGTTTTGTGTTTTCCGCACTTTCATAATTCTGTTATGATTGTGTTTTTTGTGTTTCTTTTTGCGTTTGTGCCAAGCAAAACCATTATGATTAGTCTTGGAGATGATCGTTTGGTCATGCTGGAAAAGACAGAAACTTTCTTCTCACGAAAAGAATTTTCGTTTTTTTCTGTAAGAGCTTTTGAGTTGATTCTTTTTCCTGCTGATTGCTACACAAATTCTTCACACTGTTGTAAATTTTCAGAATGTTTGAAGTACCAGAAGTATACGAAATATACATATTGCTACACACTGGTCTGCTGTTAACAGATTCTGTTTTTGTTGTGTTGGTTGCTTCTTTTGATGAAACTATGGATAGTATCGGGGGGTATTAGCCATGGAAGATTTAAGATAAAGTAACCCAACATCAGTATAAGTAGAATTTAAGTTGCTACAGTACCTAAGGAAGTGGTGGTTTGCTTTCTCATACTAATGTTATCACGAGTTTCTGTTTAAGTTTCGTGTTGTGAAGTTTTCAAGTTTTGGGTGAAGTTCTTATGGACAAAGAAATAAAGAGTGGAAAGATCTCAAGCTTGGGGATGCCCAATTCACCCCAAGATATTCAAGGATGCCGTAAAAGCCTAAGCTTGGGGATGCCCCGGGAAGGCATCCCCTCTCTCGTCTTCAATCCATCGGTAACGTTACTTGGGGCTATATTTTTATTCACCACATGTTATGTGTTTTTGCTTGGAGCGTCTTGTATCGTAGGAGTCTTTTATTTTTGTTGTGTCACAATCATCCTTGCTGCACACCTAGAGAGAGAGACATGCACTCACCATGATTTTGTCGAGCTTCACTTATATCCTTTGGTAGACAATTCAGCTCACATGTGCTTCACTTATATCTTTTGAGCTAGATACTTTTGCTCTATGTGCTTCACTTATATCTTTTAGAGCACAGCGGTGCGTGGCTTGGTAGTTGATCTATGCTTTGAAAGTAGTCTAAAAAGGGGTATTTATCCAAAGGGATACGAAAACTTCCACCTTCATGTGCACTGAATAGTTAGAGAAGTTTGATTCATCTCAATTAGTTTTGAGTTGTGGTTATGGTAATTTTGAAGATATGCTAGTAAGGTGTTGTGGATCTAGAAATACTTGTGATGAAGTTAGTGATTCCCGTAGCATGAACATATGGTGAACCGCTATGTGATGAAATCTGAGCATGATTAGTCTATTGATTGTCATCCTTTGCGTGGCGGTCGGGATCGCGCGATGGTTTATTCCTACCAACCCTTCCCCTAAGAGTATGCGTTAAATGCTTTGTTTCAGTCACTAATAAAACTTTTGCAACAAGTATATGAGTTCTCCATGACTAATGTTGAGTGCATGGTTTAGATGCACTTTCACCGTCCACCATCACTATCTTCTTAGTGTCGTGCAACTTTCGCCGGTGCACAAAACCCACCATTAGCCTCCCTCAAAACAGCAACCATACCTACCTACTATGGCTTTTTCAAAGTCATTCCGAGATATATTGCCATGCAACTACCACCATGACTTGTGCCACCACGTCTACATTGCCATTGCATGATTGTAAGATAGCTAGCATGATGTTTCCATTAATGTCTATGCCATGCTAGATCATTGTCACGGTACACTACGGAAGGCATTCCATATAGAGTCATCGTTGCTCTAAGTTTTGAGTTGAAAGTGTGATGATCATCATTGATGGAGCATTGTCCCATGTGAGGAAATAAAAGAGGCCAAAGATGCCCACCAAAATAAAGAGGCCAAAGAGCCCACCAAAAAAATGAGAGAAAAAGAGAGAAGGGACAATGCTACCATTTTTCCACACTTGTGCATATTAAGCACCATGATCTTCATGATTGAGAGTCTCTCATTTTGTCACCACCAGATAGCTAGTGGGAAATTTTCATTATATAACTTGGCTTGTATATTCCAATGATCAAAATTTCCTTAGGTCTTCGTGAGCAAGCAAGTTGGATGCACACCCACTAGTTTTCTTTAAGAGCTTTCACATACTCTTTACTCTAGTGCATCATTTGTATGGCAATCCCTACTCATTCACATTGATATCTATTGATGAGCATCTCCACAGCTCATTGATATGCCTAGTTAATGTGACTATCTTCTCCTTTTTTTGTCTTGCAACCTCCACCACACTCCACACCACTTACAGTGCTAAAACCATGGCTCACACTCTTGTATTGCGTGAGAGTTGAAAAGGTTTGAGAAAGTAAAGGTGTGAAAACAATTACTTGGCCAATACCGGGGTTGTGCATGATTTAAATTCGTTGTGCAATGATGATAGAGCATAGCCAGACTATATGCTTTTGTAGGGATAACTTTCTTTTGGCCTTGTTATTTTGAAAGTTCATGATTACCTTGCTATTTTGCTTGAATTACTATTGTTTCCACGTCAATAGCAAACTATTGTTTTGAATCTAATGGATCTGAACATTCACGTCACATAAGAGGAGTTACAAAGGACATCTATGCTAGGTAGCATGAAAGCATCAAAAATTCATTCTTTATCACTTCCCTACTCGAGGACGAGCAGGAGTTAAGCTTGGGGATGCTTGATACGTCTCAAACGTATCTATAATTTATGATGGTTTCATGTTGCTATCTTGTCATCTTTGGATGTTTTATGTACCTTTTATATCTTTTTTGGGACTAACTTATTAATTCAGTGCCAAGTGCCAGTTCCTGTTTTTTTGTGTTTTTGGCTCTTTTCAGATCTGATTTTGGAACGGAGTCCAAACGGAATAAAATCCCCGAAATAAATTTTTCCCGAACGGAAGAAGATCACGGGGCTTGAGGGCCAAGCCAAGAGGGCTACAGGGGGGGGGGGCACAAGCCCCCTATCCGCCACCAGGGGGAGGCGGCCAGCAGGCTTCTGGCCTCCTTGGCGCCCCCCTGACCTAGCTCCTTCGCCTATATATTCCCTAAAATACAGAAAAAATCAGGGAATCCTCGAAAACACTTTTCCGCCGCCGCAAGCTTCCGTTTCTGCGAGATCTCATCTGGAGGCCCTTCCCGGTGCCCTGCCGGAGGGGACTTTGGAGTTGGAGGGCTTCTACATCAACATCATCGCCCCTCCAATGACTCGTGGGTAGTTCACTTCAGACCTACGGGTTCGTAGTTAGTAGCTAGATGGCTTCTTCTCTCTCTTGGATCTTCAATACAAAGTTCTCCATTATCTTCATGGATATCTATCCGATGTAATCCTCTTTGGCGGTGTCTTTGTCGAGATCCGATGAATTGTGGATTTGTGATCAGATTATCTATGATATATATTTGAGTCTTTGCTGATTTCCTATATGCATGATTTGATATCCTTGTAAGTCTCTCCGAGTCTTGGGTTTTCTTTGGCCAACTAGGTCTATGATTCTTCCAATGGGAGAAGTGCTTGGTTTTGGGTTCTTACCGTGTGGTGACCTTTCCCAGTGACAGTAGGGGCAGCAAGGCACACATAGTGTAGTTGCCATCAAGGGTAACAATGTGGGCTTTGTCGTAGATATGAGATTGTCCATCTACATCATGTCATCTTGCTTAAGGCGTTACTCTGTTCTTTTGGACTTAATACACTAGATGCATGCTGGATAGCGGTCGACGTGTGGAGTAATTGTAGTAGATGCAGAAAGTATCGGTCTACTTGTTTTGGACGTGATGCCTATAGATATAATCATTGCCATAGATGACGTCACGACTTTGCGCGGTTCTATCAATTGCTCGACAGTAATTTGTTCACCCATCGTCTACTTGCTTTCATGAGAGAAGCCACTAGTAAACACTACGGCCCCCGGGTCTATTCACACCTATCGTTTCCACTTCGCTTTTACTTCGCTTTGTTACTTTGTTGCTTTCAGTTCTCACTTGGCAAACAATCTATAAGGGATTGACAACCCCTTCATAGCGTTGGGAGCAAGCTTTTTGTGTTTGTGCAGGCACTTGTGATACTCCTTCACTTGATCGATACCTTGGTTCTCAAAACTGAGGGAAATACTTACCACCGCTGCGCTACATCACCCTTTCCGCTTCGAGGGAACACCAACGCGAGGATCCAAGGCCACGGGGGAAATCCTTTGCATATTTGCCTAGGAAGTCCCTTAAGGCGTAGCCGTAGCAGAAGGATTCCTGGTGTCGTTGCTGAGGAGTATCAAGACAAGACGTCTCCCATCAGCACGTGTTTCTGGCGCCGTTGGAAGGTCTTTTGTTGCAGTAGCATTCATCCTCCATGATCATGTTGTGCATGATCACACAAGCAGTCATAACCTCCCAAAGCTTTTCAGTGCTCCATGTCAGTGCATGGTGTCGAACGATAGCCCATCAATATCGAAGCACACCAAAAGAATGCTCCACATCCTTCCTAGCACTTTCTCGTGCTTAGGAAAATGTCTATTTTTCTCCTTCCTGATTGGATATTGTGTAAACATGAGTCGACCAGTGAGCATTGTTGTGAAACATAGTAAAAAACAAGAAAATTTGCCCTACGATCAACCAAGAACACTAAGAAGATACGATAATGGTTGTGATCACAATTGTTACCATCATCGAGCAGAAGAGGAGCGTGATGATGTCGCTCTTACTTTGAGTCCCTCGAACCATAGATGAACGATCTCAGGAACCTCCATGAATGATCCATCAAACTAAAGACCAAAAGCACAACCTCTCTACTTGATTGCAAGCATGCAGTCTTCACGATCTGGCAGCGCTTTGCTATCCAGAGCTAATCATCACTGGAGAATTAGAGGGAGGAGATTAGAGCCACACGGGGCTTCAAATTTTGAGGATTAGAGAAACTAGACCGGGCTCTAATTAGTCAACTAGGACCAACTAGAACTAGAACTAGAAGAACTAGAGGAGGTGATGACCCACAAGTATAGGGGGTCAATGGCAGTCCTTTCAATAAGTAAGAGTGTCGAACCCAACGAGGAACAGACTAAAATGATAAGGAGTTTCAGCAAGGTATTCTCTGTAAGTGCTATGAGTAACAGTGATAGGTAGCCTTGTAGCAAGATAATTTGTAACAAGTAACAAGTAACAATAGTAGCAAGTGTGTAGCAAGATAGCCCAATCCTTTTTAGAGTACAGGACATGCCTTAAAGTACCCTTATATGAGGCAAACGCTCTCGAGGAGTGTCACACCCAAGATGCGACCCTATCCTCAATTTGGCACGAAGGCCTCGTCACGGATAGAAGCGCATCTCGTCGTGTCGCAAGAATGGATATCGTTACAAGTACATGTACTGAAAAGATGAGATATATATAGAATTGGCTTACACTCGTCACAAGCTACATCAGAGTCACAACAGTACAGTACATAATCATCAAGAGTAAGGGCAGGGTCCGACTAGGGACGAAAACAAACGAGAAAAGAAGAACGACGTCCATCCTTGCTATCCCAGGCTGCCGGCCTGGAACCCATCCTAGATCGATGAAGAAGAAGAAGAAGAAGCAACTCCAAATGAACAATCAACGCGCTCGCGTCACGTAACATTTACTTGTACCTGCAACTGGTGTTGTAGTAATCTGTGAGCCACAGGGGACTCAGCAATCTCATTTCCAAAGGTATCAAGACTAGCAAAGCTTAATGGGTGAGGCATGGTTAAGTGGTGAGGTTGCAGCAGCGGCTAAGCATATATCTAGTGGCTAAACTTACGAGTACAAGAAATAAGAGGGGGAAGATCTACGCATAACGGACGTGAACTACTGATGATCAAATGAATGATCCTGAACACCTACCTACGTCACACATAACCCCACCATGTCCTCAATCGGAGAAGGAACGCACGAAAGAGACAGTCATGGTTACGCACACAGTTGGCAAGTTTAAATTAAGTTAACTTCGAGTTATCTAGAACCAGTGTTAAACAAAGTTTTCCACGTTGCCACATAACCGCGGGCACGGCTTTCCGAAAGATTTAACCCTGCAGGGGTGCTCCAACTAGTCCATCACAAATTACCACAAGCCGCATAGAAATCCTCAATCACGAAGCTCGCGATCTCGTCGGATTTCCTAGTGGAAAACCTCAACTTTGAGATTACCCAAAGCATCACCGGAATCCCGATGCACAAGATATTCCGTCAAAGGTAAAACTAATCCAGCAAGGCCGCCCGACGTGTCGACGATCCCGATAGGAGTCGCGTACCTCGTTCTCAGGACACGACGGATGGGTCACACTAGGAGATACCAAACCTCGGGTTGCCCCGCGGTGGCCCCGTAGTCTGCCAATTTGGACCAACACTCATGAGGAGCACTGGCCCGGGGGTTGATTAAATTATCCTCAGGTTAATTACTCCCTATGCAGTTCATTAGTGATTAGGAAAATGTAGTACCAAAGTTGGGCCTTGCTAGACCAGTCTTAATCTAAAACGAATTATCAAGGGGGTCCCCATAACAACCCCGATCGTGTTAGGAGCGCTCATTTATGGAACATAACACCGGTAGCCGAAACTAAGGGGGCAAAGGTGGAACAAAACACCAGGCTAGAAAGGCCGAGCCTTCCACCTTTTACCAAGTATATAGGTGCATTAAATTAAATAGCATTTAATATGGTGATATAACAAGGAACCCATGCTTTCACATGGAAGCAACTTCACCTGCAACTAGCAACGCTAACACAAGGTTAAGGAAGCGGTAACATAGCCAATCAGTGGTTTGCTAGGTTGAACAGGTTGATGGTTAACATGGCATTGTTGAGAGGCTGATATTTAACATGTGGTAGGCAACGAGACATAATGATAGAAACGGTAACTAGCATGGCAATGATAGTAATGGTATCTGGGGAAATGGTCATCTTGGCTGAGATCCCGCTTGGAAGAAGAACAACTCGGTGGAGTCGGCAAACCATCGTAGTCGAACGGGTCCTCACACTCCGACACGCTTGCGGAACTGTATCGAGACGGGCGAACCAGAAACAAACATCAACACAGATATTCACCACACGATGCACAACATGATGCATAACCTACTATGATGCATGATCAGTTCAATGATGCAAGGGATGGCATGGCAATTCACCTCACGCAAACACTACACGTTAAGTGAAGCTCGATATGCAACGGGTTGCATATCGACAAAACTCCACGATTAATTATTTAATTCACTCCCGATTATTTACACGACAATATTAAATGTTTTTAACATGGCAAGGGTGTAGCGATGATCCTACATGTCCTAGTCGGTTATCACGCGGAGCACAGAACGGAGCTACGGCACGAGAGACATGCAACACAAGATCATATGCCATGAATGCGTCATGCATGCGAGTTTCAACACGGGCAAGAAGGGAAAGAAACAGGTGTCGCCACGGCGAGCGAAAGGGAAACTGTGTCGGCAAGATGGAAACGATGCCACGGCAACGTACCTATCCCGATACTCAACGAGATATCGGTGCCACGATCTGGAAGCGTGTGTGGGAACGCTAAATAAGAATGGGGTGATCCCGTATATCGGGTTCCCATGTGTCGAGGCACAACAAAAGAAGTACACGTGCAACGGGCAACATTCGGTGCATACACACGATACAACTCATACATCACATGCATACGGTTCTCGGCCACGTCTCATTGTTATACCTTCGATGCATGCGAATCGGAGCGGTTCAGGGAAGGGGAACAACGGTCGGTGTTGTCGTCGTGGTCGTCATGGTACTCGGGTCTCGTCGACGGTAGTCGTACACTTGGCGTCGATAGACGGGTCTTCGGCGACAGTAGTCGAACACGGTTTTGTAGATGGTTCGGGGTCGTCGAGGACGTCGTGGTACTCGCCGATCTTGTCGATGGACCACGGCGGCAGGGATGGTGCACGCGGCGACAGCAAGCGACAGCACAAGCAAATGCGAGCGGAGGCCACGGCAACAAGCGGCAGCAACTAATAGCAAGCTACGGAACCTAGCCTAGCAGCAGCAACTATCTACAGCAACATGCAAGCAAGGAAAGCAAGCTAGCAAGCACACTAGCAAGCAGCATGAACAGCACAACAAATCGGCAGCAACACCCATCAGCACAAGAGCAGATAGCAAGCACGGCCAGCAGATAGCAAGCACGGCCAGCAGATAGCTCACAGCAGCTAACAACCTAAGCAGCTACAGACAACGGGACTAGCAATAGCGGCAGCAAGGCACGGCAACAGCAAAGCGCAGCAACACGCATGCATCGACAGCAGCAAAACGGCAACGGCTCCAGCTAACTAGCAGCAACGGGCAGGTAACAGCAACAGCCTAGCAGCAGCACAATTCGCAAGTAGCAGCTAGCTTCAGCATCTAGCAGCAGAAAGCGACATGGCAGCAGCAAGAGCAACAGGCGGCGGGCAAGCACAACAACAATATCACAGGCAGGGCGGCGCGGGAACTGGTCCCAGGGACGGCGTCAGCGTTCTCGACAAGCGAGCGACGGCGAGGAGACGAGCTCCGGCTCCGGCGAGGGAAGGCCACAGCACAGCGGCTCTCTGCAGCAAGTCGACGGGGTGAGCACCGGCAGGGTTGAGGCAGGCCGCGGCACGGGGCTGCTGAGGCCGGCCGACGAAGGGCGCATGAGGCGGGGCTGGCAAGCTCGCGAGGCCAGGGCGACGAGCTCCTGCGGCAGGCGAGGCTGCGGCGCAGGGCTCGCAGGCAGGCGCAGGGAGCTAGAGGCGGGCAGCGGCAGGACGGCGGCCGCGCGCAGAGGGCCTCGCGATGGCCGGGAACGATATGGCGGCAAGCGGCGACGGGACGAGGGCGAGGGGAGCGGCGGAGGAGCTAGCGGATGTGGGGAGGGGCGCTGGAGGCGGCTCGCGACGAGGGGGAGTAGAGGGAATTGGGAGGCCACAGGAGGCCACGGGAAGAAGACGGCGTGCTCGGGAGGAGAAGGATCGAGGAGGCCTCCCTCCCGTGTCGCTAGGGTTGGGGCCGGCTGGGCCTTGGCCTGGCAACTCCCTCTCTCCCTCTTGTTTTTTCCCTCTTTTAAAACAGAAAAACACACACAAAATAAAATAAAAGGATTTAGCAAATACCAAAAAAATACCCTTTGGCTCCTTTAAAAACCACACCCCAACTATAAGAAGTAGTTGGGCATTTTTTAAACAAATAAAAATAAAACCTTTTTTGAAGAATAAAACAAAACCCTTTAACAAGAGAATAAAAATAAACCCCTTTTAAAGGAGAAAAGAAAATGAAACTTTATTTGTAAAATAAAACAAGAGGAGAAATAAAAGAAAACCCAAGGGTTGCCCCCACATTTACCAAAAGGACTTTTATTAAAAGGAAGACGAACCTTTTAAATAGGGGTTTAAAATGGGAAACTTTAGCAAACCGCAAAGACGAAATAAGAGGGGAGAGGGGGAGCTACTATCGCACTACGACTCGGTGATCACTCGAAGCACAACACTCAAAACACCACACGTGACAGACGATGCAAGATGCCATGCATGATGCGAAGATGCAAACTAAATGACGAGGCACAAATAAAACTAATCACACAACGGAAACGGAAAAGAAGGGAGAATCTTCTCGAACGTCGGCATCGGGCTGTCACAACTCTCCTACACTACAAGAGGATCTCGCCCCGAGATCCAAGACTGAAAGGGGAAGAGGATGAGAAATAACACGAGGTAAAACTTAGTCGCTTGTATGACAAACGAGTGAAACCAACGATCCTTGAAGGTAGCAAGGAGACGAGGAATTATATGAGAAAGAAGCAAGAATTCACGGAAAATTTCGGCAGCACTTCGGTAGGAAAATGGGACAAAAAATTCGATGAGATGGAAGAAATAGACAATATTCACAAGAAACAAGTAAATAGAGCAAGGGAACACCAAGATCTTGACAGAACAAGAAGCTAGACCCAAAAGAGCAACATCACAAAGCCTCCGGAACAATAGAATAGGAACTAGCTCATACGGAAGAAGAGAATGAAGAGAGAATGACAACTAGAAACTCCAATGAACTTGGCAAGCATTCTTGCAAGAAGAATTGAACGGAGTTGTTAGAAAAAACAACAACGAAAAGAACAAGATAGTAGTGGGCTTATGGAAACCTTTTCAAACTAATGAAGTGACAACCAGCCACTACCAGAAAACAAGGATTGATTGGGAGAAACAAAATATGAACAATTTCTTACACCAAGAGGATACATTGAGAACTTGTATTAATGACAAGCACCATGATAGCAACAATCCATAGGAAAATCTTTAGGTGAAATCCAAACCAAGATAACTCAATGAAGAAATCATGGGTTGAAACTATCTCATGATCACAGAATTGGTGGTTTTAATTATCTCATTCTTGAAATAAAATCTCTTCGAGACTCCTACACTAACAAGAATGCTATAATACCACCTCAAAGGATAACAGAAGAACAAATGCACCAAAAATGGAAGAGAAAGAATACTTGAGGTTCTCCAATAAGAATCTTGAAGAACACTTGAGAATGGATTGAAACCTTGATGAACCACCATGAAGACCTCCGTATACAAATGAATGATGCAACGATATGAAGGTAGAAAAGAATAAGATTATGACCTTGCCAAAATTTAGATGAAGCCTCACAAAGAGATACTTAAAAGAACTTGGAACTCCGGAAAAGAAAAGATAATAACAGCTGAGAAAAAAGGAATTGATATCATGAGCCACTCCGGAAGAAGAATTGAAATCATTTGATGAAACAAGAATAAGAATTATGTTATGCTAATCCTTCATCAAGTTAAATTGACGACAATCAACGGATTTAGCATAGCACTTATTCCTCTTGAAAAGATTAAAGAGAGATAGATAAAGCACAAACTAGAAGAAATGTTGCAAGAAACACCGGTAATAACTCACAATTGAATGGGAACACCACGAATTAATGGAGAAACATGAGAATGAAGAGCTCATGAGCCACGTGAGAGAAAACTTGAACAAGGCACCGGATAATCGAGAGACGACGAAGAGGCAACAATTGAGAAGAATTGAGGATGAAAGCTGCAAGCTGAGAACGAAGAATCTTCTAAAATGATGGCCTTCGGAGGAACGAGAAATAAAACAACTCAGAAATGCACCGGATAGCAAGAAAGGGATTACTCATGATTTGAACAAATAAGATGACGACACCAAGCTGAAATGATGAATCTCCAAGAGAATGGACAAAGATTAAGAGAAACACTCCTTCGGATTGCAAGCTGAGAATGATGACGAGAACAACACCACCAAGAATTACTAAGACCCTCCGGAATAAAGAAGAATGAAAGGTTGAGCCAAAGAATGAATTAATTCAAATAGATCTTGAAGAAGTGATATGACTGATGAAAATCATACTTACGTCATAGTTGAAAAGATTTAGAGGTCTCTGGAAAAGATTAAAAGCGCCAGGAAAGATCCTGGGAAAGAACCTGTGGGTTATGGGCCCACTCAAAGAAACCACCGTTAGAAAAGGTTACTTAGAAAGAGAGATATTGCACCGGTATGAAGAGAACTAGATGAGGTTGAGCACCTCGAAATAATTAAAGATCTGAAACAAGAAACTCTGAGATATCTTCAACACTTCGGATAGAATAGAGACAAATGCCAACAGAAGACTAGATAAGAATTTCTAACACAAGAGAGAATTTAAAGGATGACACGGATATGATGAACACGGATAACTGAATTGAATTCACCGGAAAAGATAACAATATTGAATAAAGATGAACACGAAGCTCTTGAGAATCTTCACAAGAATCACCGGGTAAGAGAGAAAAGAACACACAGCGGAAGCACCATGAAAAGAAAACTCTTGGATGAATATCCAATCACTAAAGAAAAGGGTGGGAGGGCGGGGAAAAACAAAGACAACTTGGGCTAGATGAGATGAACTCCGGCATAAAAGAGAGAATGATCTGCAAAAATTAGAGAGGATTGAATTCACCAGAAGAGAAGCACACCGGTTGAATGGAATTGATACGATGACTCCGGTTGACAAGAATTGATAAGACAACTGATTGAACAAAAGAATTAGCGCTCACATAAAAATATGAGAACACAAATTAGGAAAGATCTGAAAACACCACTTGACATCGAAGCAACTTGAATTACCATATTCCAACAACATAAGGGGTGCGGCTTATGAAACAAGCCAGAACAAACTCATGAGAAAGGTTTCGTCCGATATTTTCGTGGACAAGATCGCACGGGATCGATCCTTACAGTAGCCATCAAGTGCAAGGCAGTGCACCCGACATACGAAGCGTCCCCGAGTCGTAGCAAGCTACAAGGACTCTTTAAGGCACAAAGTGTACCACTGTAAGTCGACCGTGAACAAACGAATCCACTAGATGTCGAACCCCAACCTAACATCATGCATTTGTTGGAAGAATGTCCTATAAGTAACTACTTGAATTCCCACCTAAGAATTCCCGAAATTTCTTGTCATGCAATCTAGTACACGAATACAAAGGAGTAATGTATCACTCAACTCCTATACTAACCCGTCCAGTGTATCACATCCATCAACACACGACCAGAATCTCGGACCTTCATCTACTACAGACCCTCGTGATCACAACGATACCAAGTATGGCAGTACTCCCAAACAATCTGCATCAGTACTAGGGACATCGGGGTTATCTCGCCACTACTAGTATTGAAGCAATTACGAACATCCTTCGTTCTGAGATACCAAGAAATCTGAATGATAATGATGTGCTCAAGAATCCCCTGGAGCTCAACTCCCCTGAGACTTAGAGCAGATAGGAGGCACCAAGACAGAACTCCGTCACATCGGCATCATATAGATTCCAAAAATATCCGCGTGATCCTAAAAAAATTTGAGTGAGAAGAGGAGTAGAATTAAATTATTACATCAAGATTCCTCACCACAGCATAGAAGAGGAGAAAAAAGAATCCTACTCTCCGATATAAAACTAGACTCAAAGTAGTTTTTCACTAGACTCGACTCGGCCAAGTTCGATCAATCAAGGGGGCTCCTAGGTCAGTACTGCTCTGATACCAACTTGTCACGCCCACGATGCGACCCTATCCTCAATTTGGCACGAAGGCCTCGTCAGGGATAGAAGCGCATCTCGTCGTGTCGCAAGAATGGATATCGTTACAAGTACATGTACTGAAAAGATGAGATATATATAGAATTGGCTTACACTCACCACAAGCTACATCAGAGTCACAGCAGTACACTACATAATCATCAAGAGTAAGAGCAGGGTCCGACTACGGACGAAAACAAACGAGAAAAGAAGAACGACGTCCATCCTTGCTATCCCAGGCTGCCGGCCTGGAACCCATCCTAGATCGATGAAGAAGAAGAAGAAGCAACTCCAAATGAAAAATCAACGCGCTCGCGTCACGTAACATTTACCTGTACCTGGAACTGGTGTTGTAGTAATCTGTGAGCCATAGGGGACTCAGCAATCTCATTTCCAAAGGTATCAAGACTAGCAAAGCTTAATGGGTGAGGCATGGTTAAGTGGTGAGGTTGCAGTAGCGGCTAAGCATATATCTAGTGGCTAAACTTACAAGTATAAGAAATAAGAGGGGGAAGATCTACGCATAACGGACGTGAACTACTGATGATCAAATGAATGATCCTGAACACCTACCTACGTCACACAAAACCCCACCGTGTCCTCAATCGGAGAAGGAACTCATGAAAGAGACGGTCACGGTTACGCACACAGTTGGCAAGTTTTAATTAAGTTAACTTCAAGTTATCTAGAACCAGTGTTAAACAAAGTTTTCCACGTTGCCACATAACCGCGGCATGGCTTTCTGAAATATTTAACCCTGCAGGGGTGCTCCAACTAGTCCATCACAAATTACCACAAGCCGCATAGAAATCCTCAATCACGAAGCTCGCGATCTCGTTGGATTCCCTAGTGGAAAACCTCAACTTTGAGATTACCCAAACCATCACCGGAATGCCGATGCACAAGATATTCCGTCAAAGGTAAAACTAATCCAGCAAGGCCGCCCGACGTGTCAACGATCCCGATAGGAGTCGCGTACCTCATTCTCAGGACACGACGGATGGGTCACACTAGGAGATACCAAACCTCGGGTTGCCCCGCGGTGGCCCCGTAGTCTGCCAATTTGGACCAACACTCATGAGGAGCACTGGCCCGGGGATTGATTAAATTATCCTCGGGTTAATTACTCCCTATGCAGTTCATTAGTGATTAGGCAAATGTAGTACCAAAGTTGGGCCTTGCCAGACCAGTCTTAATCTAAAACGAATTATCAAGGGGGTCCCCATAACAACCCCGATCATGTTAGGAGCGCTCATTTATGGAACATAACACCGGTAGCCGAAACTAAGGGGGCAAAGGTGGAACAAAACACCAGGCTACAAAGGCCGAGCCTTCCACCTTTTACCAAGTATATAGGTGCATTAAATTAAATAGCATTTAATATGGTGATATAACAAGGAACCCATGCTTTCACATGGAAGCAACTTCACCTGCAACTAGCAACGCTAACACACGGTTAAGCAAGCGGTAACATAGCCAATCAGTGATTTGCTAGGTTGAACAGGTTGATGGTTAACATGGCATTGTTGAGAGGCTGATATTTAACATGTGGTAGGCAACGAGACATAACGATAGAAACGGTAACTAGCATGGCAATGATAGTAATGGTATCTGGGGAAATGATCATCTTGCCTGAGATCCCGCTTGGAAGAAGAACAACTCGGTGGAGTCGGCAAACCATCGTAGTCGAACGGGTCCTCACATTCCGACACGCTTGCAGAACTCTATCGAGACGGGCAAACCGGAAACAAACATCAACATAGATATTCACCACACGATGCACAACATGATGCATAACCTACTATGATGCATGATCAGTTCAATGATGCAAGGGATGGCATGGCAATTCACCTCATGCAAACACTACACGTTAAGTGAAGCTCGATATGCAACGGGTTGCATATCGACGAAACTCCACGATTAATTATTTAATTCACTCCTGATTATTTACACGACAATATTAAATGTTTTTAACATGGCAAGGGTGTAGCGATGATCCTACATGTCCTAGTCGGTTATCACGCGGAGCATAGAACGAAGCTACGGCACGAGAGACATGCAACACAAGATCATCTGCCATGAATGCGTCATGCATGCGAGTTTCAACATCGGCAAGAAGGGAAAGAAACAGGTGTCGCCACGGCGAGCGAAAGGGAAACTGTGTCGGTAAGACGGAAACGATGCCACGGCAACGTACCTATCCCGATACTCAATGAGATATCGGTGCCACGATTTGGAAGCGTGTGCGGGAACGCTAAATAAGAATGGGGTGATCCTATATATTGGGTTCTCATGTGTCGACGCACAACAAAAGAAGTACACGTGCAACGGGCAACATACGGTGCATACACACGATACAACTCATACATCACATGGATACGGTTCTCGGCCACGTCTCATCGTTATACCTTCGACACGTGCGAGTCGGAGCGGTTCGGTGAAGGGGAACAACGGTCTGTGTGGTCGTCGTGGTCGTTGTGGTACTCGGGTCTCGTCGACGGTAGTCGTACACTTGGCGTCGATAGACGGGTCTTCGGCGACGGTAGTCGAACATGGTTTCGTAGATGGTTCGGGGTCGTCGAGGACGTCGTGGTACTCGCCGATCTTGTCGATGGACCAGGGCGGCGGGGATGGTGCACGCGGCGATGGCAAGCGACAGCACGAGCAAATGCGAGCGGAGGCCACGGCAACAA
This sequence comes from Hordeum vulgare subsp. vulgare, assembly GCF_904849725.1. Taxonomy (NCBI): domain Eukaryota; kingdom Viridiplantae; phylum Streptophyta; class Magnoliopsida; order Poales; family Poaceae; genus Hordeum; species Hordeum vulgare. The sequence goes on from NC_058523.1 coordinate 348,474,471, forward strand.
GCGGCAGCAACTAATAGCAAGCTACGGCACCTAGCCTAGCAGCAGCAACTATCTACAGCAACACGCAAGTAAGGAAAGCAAGCTAGCAAGCATACTAGCAAGCAGCATGAACAGCACAACAAATCGGCAGCAACACCCATCAGCACAAGAGCAGATAGCAAGCACGGCCCACAGATAGCTCACAGCAGCTAACAACCTAAGCAGCTACAGACAACAGCACTAGCAATAGCGGCAGCAAGGCACGGCAACAACAAAGCGCAGCAACACGCATGCATCGACAGCAGCAAAACGGCAACGGCTCCAGCTAGCTAGTAGCAACGGGCAAGTAACACCAACAACCTAGCAACAGCACGATTCGCAAGTAGAGGCTAGCTTCAGCATCTAGCAGCAGAAAGCGACATGGCAGCAGGAAGAGCAACAGGCGGCGGGCAAGCACAACAACAGTATCACAGGCAGGGCGGGGCGGGAACTGGTCCCAGGGGTGGGGTCACAGTTCTCGGCAAGCGAGCGACGACGAGGAGACGAGCTCCGGCTCCGGCGAGGGAAGGCCACAGCGCAGCGGCTCTCTGCAGCAAGTCGACGGGGCGAGCACCGGCGGGGTTGAGGCAGGCCGCGGCACGGGGATGCTGAGGCCGGCCGACGAAGGGCGCATGCGGCGGGGCTGGCGAGCTGGCGAGGCCAGGGCGACGAGCTCCTGCGGCAGGCGAGGCTGCGGCGCGGGGCTCGCGGGCAGGCGCAGGGAGCTGGAGGCGAGCAGCGGCAGGACGGCGGCCGCGCGCAGAGGGCCTCGCGATGGCTGGGAACGATATGGCGGCGAGCGACGACGGGACGAGGGCGAGGGGAGCGGCGCAAGAGCTAGCGGCTGCGTTGAGGGGCGCTGGAGGCGGCTCGCGATGAGGGGGAGGAGGGGGAATTGGGAGGCCATGGGAGGAAGACGGCGCGCTGGGGAGGAGAGGGATCGAGGAGGCCTCCCTCCCGTGTCGCTAGGGTTGGGGCCGGCTGGGCCTTGGCCTGGCAATTCCCTCTCTCCCTCTTGTTTTTTTTCCTCTTTTAAAACATAAAAACACACACAAAATAAAATAAAAGGATTTAATAAATACAAAAAAATACCCTTTGGCTCCTTTAAAAACCACACCCCAACTATAAGAAATAGTTGGGCATTTTTTAAACAAATAAAAATAAAACCTTTTTTGAAGAATAAAACAAAACCCTTTAACAAGAGAATAAAAATAAACCCATTTTAAAGGAGAAAAGAAAATGAGACTTTATTTGTAAAATAAAACAAGAGGAGAAATAAAAGAAAAACCCAAGGGTTTCCCCCACATTTAATAAAAGGACTTTTATTAAAAGGAAGACGAACCTTTTAAATAGGGGTTTAAAACGGGAAACTTTAGCAAACTGCAAAAACGAAATAAGAGGGGAGAGGGGGAGCTACTATCGCACTACGACTCGGTGATCACTCGAAGCACAACACTCAAAACACCACACGTGACAGACGATGCAAGATGCCATGCATGATGCGACGATGCAAACTAAATGACGAGGCACAAATAAAACTAATCACACGACGGAAACAGAAAAGAAGGGAGAATCTTCTGGAACGTCGGCATCGGGCTGTCACAAGGAGGCATGTGAATTTCTGTCTAGTCATGTTCATCATGTTGAGTTGATTCACGTTCGTTACTATGATAATTTGGTATGTGGGTGGACTAGTGCTAAAGTGTTGTTGTGACTTGAACAAGCAATCCACTTATGATTACCCCCTCTCACAAGCATCCACGACTACGAAAGAATAACTGGATAAATCTAACCATAGCATGAAACGTGTGGGTCCAAATCAGCCCCTTATGAAGCAACGCGAAAACTGGGGTTTAAGCTTTTCTCACTCTCACAACCCATCATCTACTTGTTACTCCACAATTCCTTCCCTTAGGCACATAACATGGTGAAGTGTTGTGTAGTAGATGTTCACACAACACCACTAAGAGAAGCAACAACATACACATCATCAAAATATTGAACGTATACCGACTTCACATAATTACTTATAACAAGACTTCTCCCATGTCCTCAGGAACAATAGTAACTATTCACACCTCATCAAGATCAGAGGTATAATAATGGTGATCAATGATCTCAACATAATATCTTTCACCAAGTAAATCAATTAGCATCAACTACAAGATGCAACCAACACTACTAGTAACCCACATGTACCAACCTGAGGTGTTGAGACAAATATTGAATACAAGAGATGAACTAGGGTTTGATATGATATGGTGCTGGTGAAGATTTTGATGAAGATTGGTCCTCCCACGAAGGAGGAACCATTGGTGCTAATGATGGCTTTGATTTCCCCCTCACGGAGGGAAGTTTCCCCGACAGGATCTTTATGCCGGAGAGCGGGCCTCTACCCAGGTTTCCACCTCGATACGGCGGCGCTTCATCCCGAAAGTATCCTTATGATTTTTTTTCTAAGGTAAAACACACCATATAGGAGAAGAGGGTGGTCAGGAGACCTCCTTGGGCCCCACAAGACATTAGGACATGCCTAGGGGTGGGCGCGCCATATTGTCTTGTGCCCAGCAAGTGGCCCCCTTGTGTATATTTTTGGCCCACTAATTCTCATATATTACATATAAATTCTCCGTGAAATTTCAGGTCATTTGGAGTCCAGTGATTTTTTAGCCTTTTTCTTGGTTTTCAAATCCAAAATTCTAGTTTCTAGTAATTTCCCTCCTTGTAATGTACCTTGCATATTCAAAGAGGAAAAACATAGTAATTGTATCACAATGAGGAATAATGGAAAAGAATATCATAAATATCAATAAGAATTCATGATCCAAAATGGACGTATCAACTCCCCCAAGCTTAGACCTCGCTTTTCCTCAAGCGAAAGTCGAACTTGATAATGTTGAGCACATAATTTGAGATAGAGGTGTCGATAAAAACATAATACGGACATGAGAAAATCATGAATATTAACATAGCATCAATATTTTTCATCATGTGACTTCTCATAAAAAAGTAACAATCTATCCACAACATTGAAGTATAAAGCATAAACTTCATTGGCGAACAACAAACTATGTTATTAGTCATTGAGACAATCATAATTCATCATATTTCAGAGGAGAGACTATGTAAGAGCTTTCATATTAGCAAGTTCACATAGTCAACTATCACTTAGTCTTCTATGATTGCTGACACTCATTGCATATTTTTGTAGCTAATGTTTTCATCGGACGCATAGGAATATTGGGGCTTTATGTTTTGCCACCCAACTTATTTATCTCAAGGATAATGTCAACAATAATGGTTCATGATCGCCTACATTCAACTGGATATATATATATATATGGATCTGTCCACAAAACAGAATGCTTGCCAACTAGAGAGTTAATAGGTTGGAACAAGAATAAACTTTGTCGACTCTTGCACAAAAGTAAATTCATGAAGATAAAAGATAGGCCCTTCGCAGAGGGAAGCAGAGGTTGTCATGCGCTTTTAAGTTGGATGTGCAAACTCTTAATGCAAAGGAACGTCACTTTATATTGCCCCTTGTGATAGCAAACTTTATTATGTAATCTGTCGCTTTTATTTCTTTGCCAACACAAGATCGTACAAAGCTTATTTTCCTTTATAATAAAAGATCATGCATGTTTAGATGCAAATTTTATTGCTTGGTGCATTGATGGCAACTTACTTGAAGGATCTTACTCAATCCATAGGTAGGTATGTTGAACTCTTATGGCAAGAAACTGGATTTAAGGGTTATGGACGCACAAGTAGTGTCTCTATTTTGTGTGGAAAATTTTGTCTAGCAAAAGATCTAAAGCAAGCACCCCATGTTAGAGGATACATGACAAAATAAATTTTAGTCAACGGGTCTGCAACATTCAGACTCGTGTTTATTTTGCAAATCTCTATGTCATAATGTAGATGTTGCTACCACGCTCCACTTGGAACTATTCCAAATGACTGTTCACTATATGAATCCGGTTTAATATTTAGATTCATTCGGATTGGTGACAAAGCTTGCATCAGTGTAACCCTTTAGGATGAACCCTTTATCACCTCCATAATCGAGAAACATTTCCTTAGTCCTCTGGTTACTAAGGATAATTTTAAACGTTGTCCAGTGACCCACTCCTGGTTCACTCTTGTACCCCTTGACAGACTCATGGCAATGCACACATCAGGTGTGGTAGACAACATGGCATGGTATGGAGCCTTCGGCTAAGACATAAGGAATGACCTTCGTCCTTTCTTTTCTTCTGACATTGTCGGTCTCTGGGTCTTACTCAAACTCACACCTTAAAATACAGTTAAGAAATCCTTATTTGACTGATGCATTTTGAACTCCTTCAAAATCTTGTCAATGTATGTATGCATTGAAAGTTTCATCAAGCGTCTTGATCTATCGCTATAGATCTTGATGCCTAATATTTTAAGTAGCTTTATCCAGGTTTTACTTTGAAAAAAATCCTTTCAAACAACCCTTTATTCTTTTGGGAAATTCAAGATCATTTCTGATCAAAAATATGTCAACCACATATACTTATTAGAATTTCTATAGTGCCCCACTCACTTTCTTGTAAATACGAGTTTCTTCATAAACTTTGTATAAATCAAAAGCTTTCAACACTCATCAAAGCGCTTATTCCAACTCCGAGATGCTGGCACCAGTCCATAAATGGATCATTGGAGCTCGCATGCCTTTTAGCATCCTTAGGATCGACAAATCCTTCTGGTTGTATCACATACAACCTTTCCTCAAGGAAACCGTTAAGGAAACAATGTTTTGACATCTGATAACCCACAAGTATAGGGGATCGCAACAGTTTTCGAGGGTGGAGTATTCAACCCAAATTTATTGATTCGACACAAGGGGAAGCCAAAGAATATTCTCAAGTATTAGCAATTGAGTTGTCAATTCAACCACAACTGAAAGATTTAGTATCTGCATCAAAGTATCAGTAGCAGAGTAGTGTGATAGCAACAGTAGCAACAGTAACCAGTAGCACCAGTGACAGCAGTAGCAGCAAAGTAATAGCAGTAGAAACAGAGTAAAAGTAGCAGCAGTGGCAGCAGTAGCAGCAAAGTAACGTAGCAAGGACCAGTAGGAAAGACTTGTAGGCATTGGATCGGTGATGGATGATTATGTTGGATGCTATTCATCATGTAACAGTTATAACACGGAGAGATATGTAACTAGCTCCAGTTCGTCAATGTAATGTAGGCATGTAATCCGTATGTAGTCATACGTGCTTAGGGAAAAGAACTTGCATGACATCTATTGTCCATCCCTCCCGTGGCAGCGGGGTCCTAATGGAAACTATGGGATATTAAGGTTCTCCTTTTAATAAAGAACCGGACCAACGCATTAACACTTAGTGAATACATGAACTCCTCATACTATGCTCATCTCCGAGAGTGGTTCCGGCTATTGTCACTACGGGGTTGCCGGGTCATACCACATAGTAGGTGACTACAACTTGCAAGATAGGATCAAGAACAGACATATTTTGGCGACAACATAATAGGTTCAGATCTGAAATCATGGCACTCGGGCCCTAGTGACAAGCATTAAGCATGGCAAAGTAGTAGCAACATCAATCTCAGAACATAGTGGATACTAGGGATCAATCCCCGTCAAAACTAACTCGATTACATGATAGATCTCATCCAACCCATCACCGTCCAGCAAGCCTACGATGAGATTACTCACGAACGGTGAAGAGCATCATGGAATTGGCGATGAAGGAAGGTTGGTGATGACGATGGCGACGATCTCCCCTCTCCGGAGCCCAGAACGGACTCCAGATCTGCCCTCCAGAGGAAGAACAGGAGGTGGCGGCGCCTCCGTATCGTAAAACGCGATGAACTCTTCTCCTTGAATTTTTTTCGGACGGAAGAGGCTAAATAGAGCTGAGATTGGAGGCGGTGGAGCTTTGTGGGCCCCACAAGCCTACCAGGCGCGGCCAGGGGGCTCGCGCCTGGTGGGCTTGTGGGCTCCATGCTCCACGTCCTCCGTTGATTCTTGCACCAATATTTTTTATATTTTCCAAAAAAATCTCCGTAAATTTACAGGTCATTCCGAGAACTTTTATTTCTGCGCAAAAACAACACCATGGCAATTCTGCTGAAAACAGCGTTAGTCCGGGTTAGTTCCATTCAAATCATGCAAATTAGAGTCCAAAACAAGGGCAAAAGAGTTTGGAAAAGTAGATACGATGGAGACGTACCAACTCCCCCAAGCTTAAAACCTTGCTTGTCCTCAAGCAATTCAGTTGACAAACTGAAAGAGACAAAAGAAAAACTTTTACGAACTCTGTTTGATCTTGTTGTTGCAACTATGTCTAACTCATATCCAGAATTTCAGCAAGATCACAAGCTAACCACATAAGCAAATTACATCTAGGTCTCATGGTAAACGCATATGAATGGCATAATCAACTAGCGAGCAAATAATAATAAGTTTCAAACGTCAACACTGCAATCAAGACAAGCATGAAGCAGTGTAGACAGATGGTATCTCGCTGGCTCGTTCTGAGACCGCAAAACATAAATGCAGAGCACCTTCAAAGACCAAGGGATGACTAAACATTGTAATTCATGGCAAAGAAGATCCAGTCACAGTCATACTCAATCGCGGTTAAAAGCAAAGCATAAAAATGACAGAGGTGCTCTCTAATTGGTGCTTTTATAAGAAGAGGATGACTCAACAGGAACATAAATAGACAGGCCCTTCGCAGAGGGAAGCATTGATTTGCAGAGGTGCCAGAGCTCAAGCTTTTGAAAACAGAGATAATAATTTTGGGTGGCATGCTTTCATTGTCAACGCAATGACCAAGAGTTTTCACCATCTTCCACGCTACACATGCTATAGGAGGTTCCCAAACAGAAAAGTAAAGTTTTGACTCCCCCACCACCGATCAATCACACTCCACGACTAGCCGAATACTCGGGTGTCGTCCATACCAACATCAATCCAGGGGGAGTTTTGTTTGCAATTATCTTTTTGATTGGAGCATGGAACTGGGCATTCCAATTACCGACCCCTTTCTCGTGAATGATAGTGAATAAACACATATCGAGGATAACACGCCTAGCATGGAAGATACGGATAGCCCCCTGTCACCACATGAACGGTTCAGGCATGCAAAACAGATTATTTCTTGAAGGTTTAGAGAGTGGCACATGCAAATTTACTTGGAACGGCAGGTAGATACCGCATATAGGTAGGTATGGTGGACTCATATGGAACAACTTTGGTTTTATGGAAGTGGATGCACAAGTAGTATTCCCACTTAGTACAAGTGAAGGCTAGCAAAAGACTGGGAAGCGACCAACTAGAGAGCGACAACAGTCATCAAAATGCATTGAGATTAACCAACATTGAGTGCAAGCATGAGTAGGACATAAATCACCATGAACATAAATATCATAGAGGCTATGTTGATTTTGTTTCAACTACATGTGTGAACATGCGCCAAGTCAAGCCACTTGAATCATTCAAAGGAGGATACCATCCTATCATACTACATCATAGTCATCTCAAGATTCATGTTGGCATCCAAGACAAACCATTATAAGCTCCTAGCTAATTAAGCATGGCATCAGAAACTATGATCTCTAAGTTGTCATTGCAAACATGTTTCTCTCACAACAAAGCTGAACTAGGAACGATGAGCTAGTCATAATTACAAAAACAAAATAGATTGAATTCATACCAGCTTTTCCAGGCTCAGTCACTTCATCATATATCGTCATTATTGCCTTTCACTTGCACGACCGAACGATGTGAACAATAATAAGAGTGCTCGTGCATTGGACTAAAGCTGGAATCTGCAGGCAAACACAATGGAGAAGACAAAGTAATATGTCTCTTTGACAGATAAACAGATATGCATGCGAGAGCCACTAAACATTGTAACCATGGTCTTCTACCTTGACCCAAAGAAAAATAAAACTATTTACATGGGAAAGCTCCCAACAAGCAAAAGAAGAACAAGAAAATATTTTTGGGTTTTCTCAAACTAGACAAACACACGAAAAGAAAACGAGAGAAAGAAAATAAAGTAGCATGGATGATACAGTGGCAAAGTGTGAACACCGACTAACAAAGTGAAAGCATAAGCAAGAATTAAATGTCGGTGAGAAACACGTACTCCCCCAAGCTTAGGCTTTTGGCCTAAGTTGGTCTACTCCCAAGGAGGGAAATAACCAGCTCCGGGGTACTCCGGAGTGTACTGAGGATGCCACTGCTGTGTGAGCTCCTCTGGCTCCCACTGATAAACTGACGTATGGTACTCGATTGGTGGCTCGGGCACGGGCACCTGTGGTTGGGCTATGCCCCAATATGAGTAGATGTCCGAGGGCATAATAATGTACCTGTCTGCATGAAGATTGAACAAAGAAGGAGCAGGCAAAGTAATAGTCTCACGAGTACCCTGACTAAATATCAGTTTATAAATCATCCTTCTATTTATATCTCTATCAAGAAAGTCATGGCGAACCATGCTATCATAATCTAGATATCTCTCGGGAAGAAGAATCTCTTCTTCCTCGTCCAGTCTAATAGGTATCTCAAAGTGTATGGCAAGACGGGTAGCATAGATACCTCCATAGACAACGCCTTTAGAACGGTTCGTGTTCAACCGTTGAGCTACTATAGCGCCCAAGCTATAAGTTTTATCATTATAAAGGGCTTCGCGCAAGACCGCGAGATCTAGGGAGCTAAGGGACCCAGCCTTCCCACGGCCAATCAAACATTTTCCCACGAATAGTGAGAAGTACCGAAGCACGGGAAAATGTATGCTAGCAGCTCTCGCACAAGACACTCCTCTCTCCTCTCCTACAACAATAGTATCTATGAAAGCCTCCAAGTCCCGTGGACGAGGTTCATGAATATCCCCAACAAAAGGCAATTTGCAAACATTGCAAAAATCCTCGAGTGACATGCGCTGGGGGAGATCATATAATTTGAACTCAACCATAGGAGGATTCTTCCTTGGATAGAAGTTAAAGCTTTGCACGAAAATATTAGTGAGGAGGAGGTATTGCGGACACTTATCTTCAATGAAGGCGGTAAGGCCTGCGTTCTCCACCAAGTAAGAAAAGTCCTCATAAAGTCCGGCGGCGCGTAAGAACACATCGCTTGGCCACTCGCACGCTCGAACTTCTGCAACTCGAGGGACCGGATACTTGGGTTTCTTCTTCTCACTTCCATCATCCTTGGGGTCACGGCTTGAAGAGCCTCTTAAGAACCTCCTCATCTTTTCCCTTTTTTTATCTCTGAAAAATTTCTGAAATTTTAGTGACTCTAAGGAAAAGTGAATAAGGCCCAACGAAACTCGTAGCAACTACTCCCTCAAGTGCCTAGAGGCCATATTATGCATCAAAACTACTTGGGACCAGCTAAAATTAGAATGCAAAGCTCAAGAACAGGGTCACCAAGGTAACAAAAATACGCGAAGTATAAGGCACTAGAGAAAAAACTAATTGGACCAATGGAGGATTCACTTACCAAGGAGTAATTTCCCCAAAACAGCTTGGTTAATGGTGCTTTGCACAAGGAGATCGAAAATCCCAGCAATAAGAGCAAGAACACGGGTTTGAGCTGCGAAACGATTTTTCTGGAGGTAGGAGAAGCAGATGAGAGCTAGAATGAGTGGAGGCGGTGCACGTGGGCCCCACAAGCCTGGGTGGCATGGCCAGGGGGTGCCCGCGCCTCCAAGGCTTGTGGCCCACTGGTGCAGCCCCCTGACTAGCTCTTCGTCTCAGTATTTTTCAAAAATTCTAGAAAAAAAATCATACTTGATTTTCACAACATTCGGAGAACTTTTATTTTCGGGGTACTTTTCTACAGGACGCTAAAAGCAGAATACAGGGAAAACAAAACTAAATCTATCATTTTTCTTCTAAACAACCGAAAGTGAAAGCTTGGAACAGAGTTTGTGACTCCTCGATTCATCCATCTCATGGTCATCGAAAGAAATCCTTCAATGAGGTTGATCAAGTCTCCTTGTCAAACTTTTTCGAATCGCAAAAGAAGACGGAGAACTTTTGAATAGTCACTAGGTTACCTCAATGGGGATGTGCATCTCCCCAACAAGCAAATCATACTTCATCTTGACAGGAGGTATAGGGCATTCAAAGCTCACAATAAGAATCGATGAAGTTTTTTCGATAGCATTGATGCAATGTACTCGATATTGTTTCTTCGGAAAGTGCATCATATGCTCGTTACCGTTGACATGGAAAGTGACATTGCCTTTCTTGCAATCTATAACAGCCCCTGTAGTGTTTAAAAAGGGTCTTCCGAGGATGACCGCCATGGCATCGTCCTCGGGAATATCCAGGATAACAAAGTCTGTTAAGATAGTGACGTTAGCAACCACAACAGGCACATCCTCGCAAGTGCCGATGGGGAAAGCAGTTGATTTGTCGGCCATTCGCAGAGAGATTTTAGTGGGTGTCAACTTATCCAGTTCAAGCCTACAACAGAGAGAGAGAGGCATAACACTAACACCGGCTCTAAGGTCGCATAAAGAAATTCTAACTTAGTTGCCTTTAATGGAGCAAGGTATAGTGGGCACTCCAGGATCACCTAGTTTCTTAGGAGTTCCACCCTTGAAGGTATAGTTAGCGAGCATGGTGGAAATCTCAACCTCGGGTATCTTCCTCTTATTAGTCATAATATCCTTCATGTACTTAGCATACGGAGACATTTTGAGCATATATGTCAAACGCATTTGCAGAAAGACAGGTCTGATCATTTCAACAAATCGCTCAAAATCCTCATCATCCTTTTTATTGGATGGTTTGGGAGGAAAGGGCATGGGTTTCTGAACCCATAGTTCCCTTTCTTTACCATGCTTCCTAGCGGTGAAGTCGTTCTTATCGTATCTCTTATTCTTAGGTTGTGGGTTATCAAGATCAACCAGTTCAATCTCCACATCCTTATCATTGCTAGGTTGAGCATCATCATGAACATCACAATTGATATTATCATTAGGCTCATGTACATCACCAGATTGTGTTTCGGCATCAGAGACAGAGACATCGTTTGGACTCTCAGGTGTAGCAGCAACAGGGTTGCTAGCGTGCACATCCCTATCATATTTCTTCTTCTTTCTAGGATGACTAGGTGCATCAGTGCTAACTCCTTGAGAATCTTGTTCAATTCGCTTAGGATGACCCTCAGGATACATAGGTTCCTGAGTCATTCTACCGCCTCTACTGACGACTCTGACAGAATTGTCATTCAACTCATTGAGCAAGTCATTCTGAGCCTTAAGTACTTGTTCTACTTGAGTAGTAACCATGGAGGCATGTTTACTCAGCAGCTTAAGATCATTGACATTTCTGTCCACACAAGCACTTAAATGACTAAGCATACGAGCATTCTATTCCAATTGTCTGCTAACATAATCATTGAAACTCTGTTGTTTGGCAACAAAGTTATCAAATTCATCCAAGCATAAGATAGCAGGTTTATCAAAAGGAATATCACTCTCATTGAATCTATGAAGAGAATTTACCTCTACTACCTGTATCGGGTTATCAAGACCATGGATCTCTTCGATAGGTGGTAGATTTTTGACATCTTCAGATTTAATGCCTTTCTCTTTCATAGATATCTTAGCTTCTTGCATATCTTCAGGAATGAGGAATAGAATACCTCTTTTCTTTGGAGTTGGCTTCGGAGGTGGTTCGGGAATAGTCCAAGCATTCTCATTGCACAAGATGTTATTCAATAGGATCTCAGCTTGTTCTACAGTTCGTTCCCTAAAAACACAACCGGCACAACTATCTAGGTGGTCTCTAGAAGCATCGGTAAGTCCATTATAGAATATGTCAAGTATTTCATTCTTCTCAAGAGGGTGATCAGGCAAAGCATTCAGTAGCTGGACGAGCCTCCCCCAAGCTTGTGAGAGACTCTCTTCTTCAACTTGCGCAAAGTTGTATATTTCCTGCAAGGCAGCTTGCTTCTTATGGACAGGGAAATATTTCTCAGACAAGTAGTAGATCATATCCTGGGGGCTACGCACACAACCAGGAGCAAGAGAAGTGAACCAAGTCTTGGCATCATCCTTTAGCGAGAAAGGAAACAGCTTAAGGATATAGTAGTGGCGGATCTTTTCCTCATTCGTGAATAGGGTGGCTATATCGTGCAGTTTGGTAAGATGGGCTACAACCGTTTCAGACTCATAACCGTGAAAAGGATCAGATTCGACCAGAGTGATTAACTTAGGGTCGACAAAGAATTCATAATCCTTATCGGTCACAAAGATAGGCGAAGTAGCAAACTTCGGGTCATATTTCATCCTAGCGTTCAGAGATTTTTCTTTCCACTTGCGCAGTAATTTCTCAACATCATAGCTATCCTTACACGCAAGAAAATCCTCAGCTATCTCTCCCTCCATAACATAACACTCAGGCATATCAGGCAGTTCATATCTAGGAGAGCTAGTTCTAGCAGGCAAAATAGCACGTTCTACTTCAATAGTATCAGCAGTTTCAGAAGTATCATCACATCTAGCAACAACTCTAGAAATTTGTGCATCAAGGAATGCACCTAGTGGCAAAGCAGTATCAACCATAGCATCATCATAAGCATCATGGGCAGCAAAAGTAGCATCATCAAGCACAGGCGACCTATCAAGATTTCTAGCAGGAGGTGGTGTCGCAAACTTACTCATACTGAAGGTGAATCAAGTGCAGAGCTAGATGGCAGTTCCTTACGTGTCCTCATAGTTGAGGGCAAGACTTTATTTCTTGGATCTTCCAGATTCCTCATAGTGACCAGCAGACGTAAATCCCAAGTGACTCAGAGAATATAGTTGTGCTTCCCCGGCAACGGCGCCAGAAAAAGGTCTTGATAACCCACAAGTATAAGGGATCGCAACAGTTTTCGAGGGTAGAGTATTCAACCCAAATTTATTGATTCGACACAAGGGGAAGCCAGAGAATATTCTCAAGTATTAGCAGTTGAGTTGTCAATTCAACCACACCTGAAAGATTTAATATCTGCAGCAAAGTATCAGTAGCAGAGTAGTGTAATAGCAACAGTAGCAACAATAACCAGTAGCAGCAGTGACAACAGTAGCAGCAAAGTAACAGCAGTAGCAACAGAGTAACAGTAGCAGCGGTGACAGCAGTAGAGCAAAGTAACATAGCAAGGACCAGTAGGAAAGACTCGTAGGCATTGGATCGGTGATGGATGATTATGCCGGATGCTATTCATCATGTAACAGTTATAACACGGAGAGATATGCAACTAGCTCCAGTTCGTCAATGTAATGTAGGCATGTAATCCGTATGTAGTCATACGTGCTTAGGGAAAAGAACTTGCATGACATCTATTGTCCATCCCTCCCGTGGCAGCGGGGTCCTAATGGAAACTACGGGATATTAAGGTTCTCCTTTTAATAAAGACCGGACTAACGCATTAACACTTAGTGAATACATGAACTCCTCATACTATGTTCATCTCCGGGAGTGGTTCCGGCTATTGTCACTCCGGGGTTACCGGGTCATAACACATAGTAGGTGACTACAACTTGCAAGATAGGATCAAGAACACACATATATTGGCGACAAGATAATAGGTTCAGATCTGAAATCATGGCACTTGGGCCCTAGTGACAAGCATTAAGCATGGCAAAGTAGTAGCAACATCAATCTCAGAACATAGTGGATACTAGGGATCAATACCCGTCAAAACTAACTCGATTACATGATAGATCTCATCCAACCCATCACCGTCCAGCAAGCCTACGATGAGATTACTCACGAACGGTGAAGAGCATCATGGAATTGGCGATGAAGGAAGGTTGGTGATGACGATGGCGACGATCTCCCCTCTCCGGAGCCCAGAACGGACTCCGGATCTGCCCTCCACAGGAAGAACAGGAGGTGGCGGCGCCTCCGTGTCGTAAAATGCGATGAACTCTTCTCCTTGATTATTTTCCGGACGAAAGAGGCTAAATAGAGCTGAGATTGGAGGAGGTGGAGCTTTGTGGGCCCCACAAGCCTGCCAGGCGCGGCCAGGGGAGCCCGCGCCTGGTGGGCTTGTGGGCTCCACGCTCCACTTCCTCCGTTGATTCTTGCGCCAATATTTTTTATATATTCCTCAAAAATTCTCCGTAAATTTCTAGGTCATTCCGAGAACTTATATTTCTGCGCAAAAACAACACCATGGCAATTCTGCTGAAAACATCGTTAGTCCGGGTTAGTTCCATTCAAATCATGCAAATTATAGTCCAAAACAAGGGGAAAGAGTTTGGAAAAGTAGATACGATGGAGACGTATCAACATCCATCTGCCAGATTTCATAAATGAAAAGTGCAGAAACTACTAACATAATTCGAACAGACTTTAGCATCTCTATGGGTGAGAAAGTCTCATCGTAGTCAACTCCTCAAACTTGTCAGAAACCTCTTTGCGACAAGTCGAGCTTTCTAAACGATGACATTTACCATCATCGTGTGTCTTCCTTTTAAAGATTCATTTGTACTTAATAGCCTTATGACCATCAAGTAGTTCTTCCAAAGTCCACACTTTGTTTTCATACATGGATCCTATCTAGGATTTCATGGCCTCTTATCCAATTGTCGGAATCTAGGCCCACAATCGCTTCTCCATAGCTCGTATGTTCATTGTTGTCCAACAACATGACCTCCAAGACAGGATTACCGTACCACTCTGGAGCAGTACGTGTCCTTGTCGACCTACGAGGTTTGGTAGTAACTTGATCTAAAGCTTCATGATCACCATCATTAGCTTCCTCTTCAACTGGTGTAGGAGCCACAGGAACATCTTCGTGCGCCCTGTAACTCTCTGGTTGAAGTGATGGTTCAATAACTTCATCAAGTTCCACCATCCTCCCACTCAATTCTTTGGAGAGAAACTCTTTCTCGAGAAATAGCCCGTTCTTAGCAACAAACACTTTGCCTTCAGATCTGAGATAGGAGGTATACCCAACTATTACCTTTGGGTATCCCATGAAGATGCATTTATCCGCCTTCGGTTTGAGCTTATCAGACTTAAGCCTTTTGACATAAGCATCACCGCCCCAAACTTTAAGAAACGACAACATAGGTTTCTTGCCAAACCATAGTTCATACAGTGTCATCTCAGCAAAATTATATGGTGCCCTATCTAAAGTGGATGTGGTCGCCTCTAATGGATAACCCCAAAACGATAGCAGCAAATCGGTGAGAGACATTAGAGTACGCATCATAAACGATAGGGCACGTCTACGACGTACGGACACACCATCACACTATGTTGTTCCAGGTGGCACGAGTTGTGAAACAATTTCCACATTGCCTTAAATGTATACCAAACTCGTAACTCCGATATTCACCTCCACGATCACATCATAGACATTTTATCCTCTTGTTACGATAATCTTCAACTTCACTCTAAAATTGCTTGAACTTTTCAACATTTTAGACTGGTGATTCATCAAGTATATATACCCATATCTACTAAAATCATATGTGAAGTAAGAAAATAGTGATATTCACTGCATGCTTCAGCAATTATTGGACTCCGTACATCAAAATGTATTATTTCCAATAAGTCACTTGCCCGCTCCATGTCACTAGAAAACGGGTCTTCTGTCATCTTTCCCATGTGGCATTGTTCACATGTCTCAAGTCATTCAAAATCGAGAGAGTCCAAAGATACATCAACATGGAGTTTCTTCATGCGTTTTCACCAATAGGCATGGTTAGCACGTCTCAAGCGTTTTAAAGTTGGGTGAGTCGAGAGATCCATCATCATGGAGTTTCTTCATGTGTTTTACACCAATATGACCTAAGCGGTAGTGCCTCGAGTAAGTTTTACTATCATTACTAACTTCGTATCTTCTGGCATCAATACTATGAACATGTGTATCACTATGGTTTGAAATTCAATAAACCATTCATCTTGGATACATGATCATATAAGATAATATTCATGTAAACAGAATAACCAATTATTCTTTAACTTACACAAATAATTGTGTCGCAATAAAGAAAATCAATATAATGTTCATGCTCAATGCAGACACCAAATAACATTTATTTAGGTTTACCACTAATCCCGAAGGTAGATGGAGCGTGTGATGGTGATCACATCAACCTTGGAAACACTTCCCACACACATCGATACATTCTCCTTAGCTAGTCTCCGTTTATCCCACAATTCCTGTTTTTGTTACTAATATTAGCAACCGAATTGGTATCATATACCCAAGGGCTATAATAAGCACCAGTAAGGCACACGTCAATAACATGTATATCAAATATAATTTTGTTGACATTGTCATCCTTCTTATCTGCCAAGTATCTGGGGCAGTTCCGCTTTCAGTGACCGTTCCCCTCACAACAGGAGCACTCAGTATCAGGTTTGGGTCCAACCTTGGGTTTCTTCATTGGAGAAATAATTGGCTTATCATTCTCGAAGTTTCCCTTCTTGCCCTTGCTCTTCTTGAAACTAGTGGTTTTACTAACCATCAACACTTGATGCTCCTTCTTGATTTCTACCTTCGCGGTGTAAAACATCGCGAATAGCTCAGAGATCATCATATCCATCCCTGGCATGTTATAGTTCATCACGAAGCTCAAGTAGCTTGGTGGTAGTGACTTGGAGAACTATGTCAATCACTATCTTATCTCGAAGATCAACTCCTGCTAGATTCAAGCAATTGTAGCACCTAGAAAATCTAAGCACATGCTCACCGATTGAGCTATTCTCCTTCATCTTTCAGATAAAGAATCTTGTCGGAGGTCTCCTACCTCTCAACCCTGGCACGAGCTTGAAATTCCAATTTCATCTCATGGAACATCCCATATGATTCATGACTTTCAAAACATCTTTGGAGCCTCAATTCAAAGTTGTAAAGCATGACGCACTGAACTATCAAGTATTCATCAAAAGAGTGTTTGTTAGATGTTCACAATGTCCATATATGATGCTTGAGGGGGTGGCACACTGAGCGATGCATCAAAGACATAAGCCTTATGTGCACCAACGAGGACAATCCTCAGTTTACGGACCCAGTCTGTATAATTGCTACTATCATCTTTCAACTTAGTTTTCTCTAGGAACGTATAAAAATAAACGGGAGCTATAGCGCGAGCTATTGGTCTACAACATACTTTGCAAAGACAACTTAGACTATGTTCATGAGAGTTCAATTAATCATATGACTTAAGAGATCCCACTCAAATCGACATCCCTCTAGTTGTTCGAGTGCAACATGATCCAAATACACCAACCCAAGTCCGATCATCACATGATATGAGGTGGTTTCAATGGTGAACATCTCCATGTTAATCATATCCACTATATGACTCATGTTCGACCTTTTGATCTCTTGTTTTCCAAGGCCATGTCTGACATGCTAGGATTGTCAATTTTAACCCAAGTGTTCTGCATGTGCAAAATTGGCTTACACCCGTTGTATGCGAATGTAGAGTCTATCACACCCAATCATCACGTGATGCTTCAAAATGACAAACCTTCGCAATGGTGCACACTTGGGAAGAACACAATTTTATCTTGCAATTTTAGTGAGGGATTATCTTATAATGCTACCGTCGTCCTAAGCAGAATAAGATGCATAAAAGGATTAACATAACATGAAAATTAAAAATAGTGACATGATATGGCCATCATCTTGTGCTTTTGATCTCCATCTCCAAAGCACCGGCATGATCTCCATCATCACTGGCATGACACCATGATCTCCATCATCATGATCTACATTATCGTGTCTCCATTGAGGTTGTCGCACCAACTATGTGTCTACCATAATTGCTAACTCATAGCGATCAAGTAAAGCAAAAAGGCACAAATAATTAAAACCAACCCTATGGCTCATGTCGGTTTTCGTACCCATCGACATGCAAGTCGTGATAATCTATACAAAACATTATCATCAAATATATCCCATCATGTCCTTGGCCATATCATATCACAACATACCCTGCAAAAACAAGTTAGACATCATCTACTTCGTTGTTGCATGTTTTACGTGGCTGCTATGGGTAACTAATAAGAACCGTCCTTACCTACGCAAAGCCACAACGGTGATATTCAAGTTGCTATTTAACCTTCTACAAGGACCGCCTCTATCGAATCTAATTTAACTAAAGTGGGAGAAACAAACACCCGCCAGCCATCTTTATGCAAAAAGTTGCATGCCAGTCTATGGAACCGGTCTCTCATACATGGACGAGCAAGGTTTGTCTGGGCCGCTTCATTCCACAATACGGCTGAACAAAAATAAGACTAAGGAAGTAAGAAATCTAAACATCAACGCCCACAAACACTTTGTGTTCTACTCGTGCATGTTATCTACACATAGACCTAGCTCATGATACCACTGTTGGGGAACATCGCATGGGAAACAAACAAAAATCCTACGCTCAGCAAGATCAATCTATGGAGATCAACATCTACGATAGGGGACTACATCTACATACCCTTGTATATCGCTAAGCGAAAGCTTATATAACATGGTTGATGTAGTCGTACTCTTCATGATCCAATCACGATCAAATCCGATCTAACGCCGAATGGATGGCACCTTCGCGTTCAGTACACGTGTGGATCTATGACCTATCCTCCATATTGATCCAGCAAGAGAGGAAGGAGAAGTATATGGAACCTCAACCAGCATGACGTCATGATGGAGATGGTGGTGGAGCAATCCCAGCAGGGCTTCACCAAGCACCTCCGGAACTGCGAATGAGGAGGAACGGGGGAGAGGGGAGGCCGCGGGACATGGGAATTGTTGTTTACAACCCTCCCCCTCTCCTCTACTATATATAGGAGGCAAGTCACACGTTCAGGTCACAGCCCTTGGACCCTCCTCCAAGGAGGGTCGGCAGCTAGCGTGGAGTTCTCCCTCCACAAGGAAGGGAGGAGTCCCCCTCCTTCAAGGCACCTCCGTGGTGCCTTGCCCCTTTGGGACTCTTTTCCCCAAACCAATTTTTCCTATAGGGGTTGGGGCCCCTCGCCTAGGGTGGCTAGGACCCCACCCCTACATCCCATATAGGCCCACGTGGCAGGTGGAGACCCCCTCCCGGGTGGACGCCCACAACCCTTTCGGCACCCCAGTACACTACTCGTAATGCTTGAAACTTTTCCGGTAGGCAAAATTTGGACTTCCCATATATAAATCTTTACCTCCGGACCATTCAAGCACTCCTCGACACGTCTGGGATCTCGTCCGTGACTCCGAACAACATTCGGTCACCAATGTACATAACCCAATACTGCTCTAGCGTCAATCGAGCGTTAAGCGTGCGGGCCCTATAGGTTCGAGAATCATGTGGACATGCCCGAGACACCTCTTCGGTCAGTAACCAATAGCAGGACCTAGATGATTGGTTCCCACATATTCCATGAATATCATTATCGATCGGACCACGATGTCAAGGATTGAGTCAATCTCATATGCACTTCCCTTTGTCCAGCAGTATGTTACTTGCCCGAGACTCGATCGTCGGTATCTCCATACCTAGTTCAATATCATTACGCGCAAGTCTCTTTACTCGTTACGTAATACAAGATCCCATGACTAACTCCTTAGCCACATTGCTTGCAAGCTTATTATGATGTTGCATTACTGAGTGGGCCCCAAGATACCTCTTCGTCATACGGAGTGACAAATCCCATTCTTGATCCATGCCACCTCCACAGACACCCTCAAAGATACCTGTAGAGCATCTTTATTGTCACCCAATTAAGTTGTGACGTTTGATACGCACAAGGCATTCCTACAGTGTCAGTGAGCTGCATGATCTCATGGTCATAGGAACAGATACGTTAACATGTATAAAGCAATAGCAGTAAACTTGATGCGATCAAATGCTATGCTTACGGATTGGGTCTTGTCCATCACATCATTCTCCTAATGATGTGATCTTGTTATTGGATGACAACTCATGTATATGGCTAGGAAACCTTAACCATATTTGATCAACGAGCTAGTCCAGTAGAGGCATACAAGGGACACCTTATTGTCTATACACACACACATGTATTTGAGTTTCCAATCAATACAGTTAATGCATGGATAATAAAGGATTATCATGAACAAGGAAATATGACAATAACTACTTTATTATTGCCTCTAGGGCATACTTCCAACAAAAATAGACAGGAGTAAATATAATGATTTTTCTAGGTCAGAATACGAGTTCGGGAAGAAAAAGGAGTCCAGGAGGCACACGAGGGCCCCACAAGCTATTTGCGCGTGATGTGTTGGCTTGTGCCTCCCTCGTAGGTCCCCCTGACTCCTTTTTATTTTTTATTTTTTTCTAAAATACAAAACCAACAGAAAATATATTTTTTGGAATTTTTGGAGTCGGTTTACTTACCATATCACATACCTACCATTTTCAGCTTTCTGGAGCATTTCGGAAGGTCTTTTTTACGTGTTCATCTAGAGTCATAACTTGAATAATATTAGTTCCAACATTAATGGCCATACCTGAGATATAGTGTTTAATTCTTTGCCCATTTGCAACTCTTGGGTTTTTTTCCTTTGAAGTTGTTAATCTTTATAGCACCGGAGCGATAGATCTCCTCGATGACATAAGGGCCTTCCCATTTGGAGAGAAGCTTACCTACAAAAAATCTGAAAAGAGAATTGCACAAAAGAACTAGGTCTCCTACATTGAATTCCCGTTTTTGGATTCTTTTGTCATGCCATCTTTTAACTTTTTTCCTTAAACAACTTGCATTTTCATAAGCTTGTGTCCTCCATTCGTCCAATTAACTAATATCAAATAACCTCTTTTCACCGACAATTTAATGTCATAGTTAAGTTCTTCAATTCCCCAATAAGATTTATGTCCTAACTCAAGAGGTAAATGGCATGCTTTCCCATATACCATTTTATAAGGGGAAATTCCCATGGGATTTTTGTAAGTAGTTCTATTAGCCCATAAAACATCATCAACTTTCTTACACCAATTATTTCTAGACCTATTAACAGTCTTTTGCAAAATTAATTTTATTTCTCCATTGCTCAAATCAACTTGGACACTATACTAAGGATGATAAGGTGATGCAATTCTATGGTTCACATCATATGTAGCTATAAGTTTATGGAAAGCACCATGAATAAAATGTGAACCACCATCAGTCATTAAATATCTAGGGACTCCAAACCTCAGGAAAATAATATATTTAAGCATTTTAATAGAAGTGTTTAAATTCAGCACTACTAGTTGGTATAGCTTTTACCCACTTAGTAACGTAATCAATAGCAACTAGAATATGAGTATACCCATTAGGGGAAGGAAAAGGTCCCATATAATCAAAGCCCCAAACATGAAATGGTTCAATAGAAAGTGAATAATTCATGGGCATTTCCTCATGTTACCAATTCTTCAATATTCGTCACAATAGAGGACTTACTTACAAGAATATTTAGAAAGAGTAGGCCAATAAAAACCAGATTGTAGTACCTTGTGTGCAGCTATGTCACGAGCATGGTGTCCTCCGTATGCCTCGGAGTGACACTTCCTTAGAATATGTCCATGTTCATGCTCACGTATACAACATCTAATAACACCATCTAATCATTCTTTATAAAGATGTGGGTCATCCCAAAAGTAATGTCTTAAATCATAGAAAACCTTTTTTATTTTGTTGGTATGTGAATCTAGGTGGTATAAACTTAGCAACAATGTAAGTAGCATAGTGTGCATACCAACAGGTACTATGTGAAGCATTTATAACAGCGAGTTGCTCACCAGGAAAATTATCATCAATAGGCACTCGGTCATCAAGAACATTTTCCATCCTAGACAAGTTATGCTATAGGGTTTTTAGCTCTTTTCCTATCTATGATATGGAGGTCAAATTCTTGAAGTAAAAGCACCCACCTAATAAGTCTAGGCTTAGCATCCTTGTTTTCCATAAGGTATTTAATAGTAGCATGATTAGTGTGAATAGTAACTTTGGAATCACAACGTAAGGTCTAAACTTATCACGTGCAAACACAACTATTAAAAATTCCTTCTCAATAGTAGCATAATTTCATTGAGCGTTGTCTAGGATTTTACAAGCATAATGAATAACATTCAATTTCTTGCCCACTCTTTAGCCTAGAATAACACCAACAACATAATCACTAGCGTGATACATAATCTCAAATGGTAAATTTCAATCGGTTGGTTGTATAATAGGTGCAGAAATCAAGGATTTTTTAAGTATTTCAAAGGCTTCTACACAATCAGCATAAAAACAAAAGGAATATCTTTTTGAAGAAGATTATTTAGTGGCCTAGAAATCTTTGAGAAATCTTTAATGAAGCGCCTAGAAAACTAACATGACCCAGAAAACTTCTTATACCTTTGATATATTTAGGACATGGCATTTTCTCTATTGCATCAACTTTAGCTTTGTCTACCTCAATGCCTCGTTCAGAGATTTTATGCCCAAGTACTATACCTGCGTTCACCATAAAGTGACACTTCTCCTAATTCAAGACAAGGTTAGTTTCATCGCATCTCTGCAAAACTCGATCAAAGTTTCTCAAGCAATCATCACAAGAAGTCCCGTACACGAAAAAACCATCCATGAAAACCTCAAAAATATTTTCAAAAAAGTCAGAGAATATAGCAGTCAAACATCTTTGAAAGGTAGGAGGTGCATTACATAAACCAAAATCCATACGTCTATAGGCATAAGTTCCATAGGGGCATGTGAAAGTACTTTTCTCTTGATCCTCTTTTGAGACACGTATTTGAGAGAAATCAAAATATCCATCAAGAAAAAAATGTGTGTGCTTAGATAACCTTTCTAACATTTGATCAATAAAAGGCAACGGGTAATTATATTTACTAGTAGCTTTGTTTATTTTCCTAAAATCAATTACCATCCGATAACAAGTTACGATTGTTTGTGGAAAAAGTTCATTTTTAACATTAGGAACAACGGTTATACCTCCTTTCTTAGGAACACAATGAGCATGACTTACCCATCTACTATCAGCAATAGGATAAATTATACTTACCTCCAGAAGCTTTAGTATTTTAGTTCTTACCACTTCCTTCATCTTAGGATTTAAGCGGCGTTGATGATCAACGACGGGTTTAGCATGTGGTTCCACATTAATCTTGTGACGACGTAGAGTGGGGCTTATGCCCTTAAGATCATCAAGAGTATATCCAATAGTAGCCCTATGCTTCTTCAGAGTTTTAAGTAATCTCTTCTCTTCATGCTCCGAAAGATTAGCACTGATAATAAGAGGATATATCTTATTTTCATCAAGATAAGCATATTTCAAAGTATGATGTAATTTCTTTAGATGAAACACGGGATATCCCTTGGGTGGAGGAGGATCCCCTAAGATATCAACTTGTAAGTTGTGTTTAAGAATATGTGTTTGTCTAAGAAATATATCATCTATCTCATTTCTTTCATTCATATGCATATAATTTTCATGGTCTAGCAAATATTGTTCTGATGGATCAGTAGGAGCCACAACAATAGAAGCAAGATCAATAATTTCATCATTACTAGGTAATTGTTTATCATGTGGTTGTCTACCAAACTTAGATAAATTAAATTCATGAGACACATCACCCAAACTTACTTTGACCTTCTGAGTAACGCAATTAACATCATCATTAACAGTATTCAAGAAAGGTCTACCAAATATAATAGGACATAAGTTATTTATTCTGAACCAAGTACTAAGAAATCAGTAGGGTATTTAATATTTCCAAACAAAACATCAGCATCCCTAACAATTCGGATCGGTGAAATATCTCTATTTGCAAGTTTAATAGTCACATTAATATCTTTAATCTCAGCGGGTGCTATATCATGCATAAATGCTTGGTATAAGGTGAAAGGTATAGCACTAACACTAACACCAATGTCACACAAGCCATGATAACAATGATCTCCAATTTTAACGGAAACAATGGGCATTCGAGAATAATTTATTTTTATCTAACTCATCCCGCTTCTTTCGAATAGGTTTGGCAATTCTAGTAGCTTCAGCACGAAAGTAAATAACCTGACCGTCGATATTATCAACTAGGAGATCTTTAACCATAGCAACACTCGGCTTAATATTTATTTGTTCAGAAGGTTTGGGTGTTCTAACATAACTTTTATTAACCACGGTTGTAGCTTTAGCATGCTCCTTAATTCTAACAGGAAAAGGTGATTTCTCAATGTAAGCCATAGGAACAACTGGATCAACATGGTTAACAATTATTTCTTCCTTCTTAACTTTAATATAGTCCTCTAGTGGTTTTTTAATGGGTGGATGGTATTTAAACCACTTCTCCCTAGGGATATCAACATGAGTCGCGAATGATTTTTTAAAATAAAGCTACTATCTCAGAGTCAAGACCATATTTGTTGCTAAACTCATGAAAAGTATGAGTTTCCATAAAAGATTTAACACAATCAAACTTAAGATTTATACTTGACTCTTTACCTTTATAAAATTAACAATCTTCAGAGCTGCGCTTAATTCTTTTCGAAATATCCAATTTGAATTCAATAGTCATCTTCATGTAAGAACGAATAGAAGAAGAATCGAATTGTAATTGATCATTATGAGAAAGCCGAGCATAAAAAAACTATAATCATTTCTATTGAGATCTCATGGTTGGCACAAGTGTGAATCATATATTTAAGCCTCCCCCAAGATTGAGCGATGCTTTATCCATCATGAGGCCAGCAATTATATATAAAGTGCCGATCACGATGAACTAGATGCATAGGATAAAACTTCTGATGCAATTCTAGCTTCAAACGATTCCATTCCCATGACCCAATATCATCCAATAGTGTGTACCACATCAATTATTTTCCCTCCAAAGATAAATGGAAAACCTTCTTCTTAACTTTGTCTACACATAAACCTGCAAGCTTAAATAATCCACAAATCTCATCGACATATATTAAGTTGTAATAAGCATGAGTTGTACCATCATAGGGATTAGTTAGCAGTTTCTCTAACATAACCGAAGGAATATCATAATAAATACTTTCAATAGGTTAAGTAGGTTGATTTACAGCCTTTTCCTCTTCCGTTCGAGGCAAAGATGCCCCAAACAATACACTCAAAGGGTGACCCTCCATATTAACAAGCAACAGTAAATTTCAGCACGTACGGAAAATGTTTCCTTACCAAAGACGCTTCACTCCCCGGCAACGGCGCTAGAAAAAAGTCTTGATGACCCACAAGTATAGGGTATCACTTTTGATAAGTAAGAGTGTCAAACCCAACGAGGAATAAAAGGAAATGATAAGCAGTTTCAGCAAGGTATTCTCTGCAAATGCTATGAGTAACAGTGATAGGTAGTTTTGTAGCAAGATATTTTGTAACAAGTGACAAGTAAAAATAGTAGCAAGTGTGCAACAACATATGCCAAACCTTTTCATAGAAAAGGACATGGCTGAAAGTACTCTTATATGAGGAAAACGCTCCCGAGGACACATGGGAATTTCTGTCTAATCATGTTCATCATGTTGAGTTGATTCACGTTTGTTACTTGATAATTTGATATGTGGGTGGACCGATGCTAAGGTGCTTTTGTTAATTGAACAAGCAACCCACTTATGATTACCCCCTCTCGCAAGCATCATCAAATACTAAAGAAGAATTAGGATAAATCAAACCATAGCATGAAACGTGTGGATCCAAATCAGCCCCTTATGAAGCAACACATAAACTAGGATTTAAGCTTCTGTCATTCTCGCAACCCATCATCTACTTATTACTCCATAATGCCTTCCCTTAGGCACATAACATGATGAAGTGTCGTGTAGTCGATGTTCACACGACGCCACTAAGAGAAGCAACAACATACACATCATCAAAACATCGAATGAATACTAACTTCACATGATTATTTATAACAAGACTTCTCCCATGTCTTGAGGAACAATAGTAACTACTCACACCTCATCAACATGTTCAAGATCAAAGGTATAATAATGGTGATCAAGCATCTGAACATAATATATTTCACCAAGTAAACCAATTAGCATCAACTACAAGATGTAATCAACACTACTAATAACCCACAGGTACCAATCTGAGGTTTTGAGACAAAGATTGAATATAAGAGATGAACTAGGGTTTGAGATGAGATGGCGATGGTGAAGATGTTGATGAATATTGGTCCTCCCACAAAGGACGAAGCGTTGATGATGGTGATGGCTTCGATTTGCCCCTCCCGAAGGGAAGTTTCCCCGGCAGAATCTCTGTGCCGAGAGCAAAAGGGCCTCTGCCCAGGTTTCTGCCTCGATACAATGGTTCTTCATCCCGAAAGTATCCTTATGATTTTTCTAGGGTAAATCACACCATATAGGAGAAGAGGGGGGGTCGAGAGACCTGCTGGGCCCCACAAGCCATCATGGCGTGCTCGGGGGGTGGGCGCGCCATGTTGGCTTGTATCCAGCAGGTGGCCCCTCTGGTATATTTTTGGCCCAATAATTCTAATATATTCCATAAAAATTCTCCGTGAAATTTTAGGTCATTTGGAGTCTAGTGATTTTTCCAGCTTTTTTCTTGGTTTTCACGTCCAAAATTCCAGTTTCCACTAATTTCCCTCCTTGTAATGTACCTTGCATATTCCGACAGGAAAAACATAAGAATTGTATCATAATGAGGAATAACGGTCAAGAATATGATAAATATCAATAAGAATTCATAATGTAAAATGGAAGTATAAGAAGGCTCCAAAACTTGTGCGTTCAACGGGTGGAAATCTTCTAGTATATATAGGTTGGAGAGGAGAGGAGGGACGCCACAAGGGGAGGGAAAGTCCCTCCCCTTAGTCCGTCCAACGGAGGAGTTGGACTCCCCCCTCCCAAATTCGGCCGGGCAAGGGATGCGCCTATCCACTTGGGCCCTTCTGACCCAATTTTCCTTCCACCACTTGGCCTTTTTAGGTTCGTTGATATTTAATAAATATAAAATTGTTCTAAATACTTTCAAAACATTTTACATAAAATTTAACATCCCGAGAAACACTTTTATCCTATATGTATTTATCGGTAATACCCGGTATTACCCGATACTCTCACAATCCCTTCCGGTGACTCCGAAATGTTTTTGGATCCTCTCGAAACTATTTCGTATATGAATGAAACAATCTCATCAATATGTTCTCATCACTCCCGTCCTACTAACACTCAACATATCATGATTACTTTAAGCTTGTGACCCCGTAGGTTCGGTAACTCATAGACATGAACGAAACCCTTCGTTCAATGACCAATAGCGGAATCGTTGACGTCCATATCGATCCCTATGAGCACATGAATGATATTTGAGTGAACCTTTTGTTACCATGTGACATTCCATTTGCTTCATGATACTTTACAAAACCCGGGATGCATCAATATCCTCCTAAGTCATCACATGATCACTACACTGTTATCCTCGTTACCTGTTTTGTTCTTATTTCTCGTTTTCGTGTTCCAGCATCCCCGTGACTAAGTCACTTGTGTTTGGCGAGACGATGATTGACGTACTCACACTGAGAGGACCCTAATAATATCTCCATCGTCGATGGAGCAAATCCCACTCTCGAGCTATCTAATCTCTTGTGAAACTTTTCGATGAATCTGTAAGTTGTTGTTATGGTCACCTAGTTACACATGACATTTGAGCAACCCCAAAAGCTCATCATAAGGTAAGAATTGACTACGATACCCTCATGGTCAAAGGAATATAAAATACATGTTAACACTCCATGTTATAACAATTGATTTCAGACGATATTATATCAAAATATAACATAACAAGTTTTTGGGTCGATTCATTATGATCGTTCTTCTAACGTCATAATATCAATGTTGTTTTAGGACTATTTGTTATGCTTAAAAATATCCTAAGATCCAGAAAACATGATCACCAACAGCACTTGAGAAAGTCTTAGAGGCAAGACTAGGAATCTCTATTTAATTGTTTATCATTCCACACGTGCATATGAGTTTTCCACTAGATCACATATTCCACGATCATAGCAGTTATAACATAGAATATAAAATATTAATTACGACTATGGAAATACAATAATACAATATTATTATTTCCTCTAGGACATATTTTCAACAAGTATATATACCACCAGTTAGGTAGTATCCTGTGTTGTACTAGTGGTCGTTAATCTCAAAGTTGACCTCTAGGGTAGTGGCCTTCTGCAAGCCTTGTGAACACTAGAGAACGTTGAAGCATGTCGATGTCATTGTGAGAACCAGCCTTGCTGAAAAAAGTTTCAAATCCAAAGATCTTGTGAAGCCAATGTGAAAGTGTGTGTGGCACTTAATTATATTTTGGTGTGATTATAAATGTGATTAGTGGAACTAATATCGGTTTGTATAGTTTATCTTAGGATATTGGTTCCATGAAGATAATGTTCCCTAGTTCAAAAAGGTCAAGGCGTGGTTTACCGTCGACTCGAAGGTATTCATTTTGGTTCGATTCGAGTCAAAAAAATACAATATAAAGAGGGGTCATCGTGGATGAGTGCCATGTGGAAATACTTCAAAAGATATACACCATCCCTCCTACTCCTACCACTCATAATCCTTTGTGGCCTGCTCTGATGAGGTGTCCATTGAGAATCAACATAAATTTTCTAGACACCCCATGCACACGCGGTGCCACGAAACTCTCTGGACACCCTATGCGCACGGGTTCTTGAACCCCCATGCGCACGAGGGATGGGGTCGTGTGTGGACACCCCATGCGTATGAGGCCTACTTAGCCCGTGCGCATGGGGTCCAACGGGAGAAACCCCCACCTCCAACCCCAACCCTAATGTCTTGTTGAGCTCCACCATTGCTACACCCCATTTTGCTCGATACTATCAATCCCTCCACCCAAACTTGTTGAAATTTTGGGATTGGGAGAGCAAGACCCAATCTACACTTTAAACAAACCAAATTAGTGTTTCCCACAACATTTGTCCACCATTGACTTGTTACTCTTGGAGCTTGGGCTCCTAGGCGGTTAGAGGTCCTCCAGAAGCTTTCTTTCTTGCAGTGTGCTCTGAAGAAGTTTGTAAAGGTGTGGTGGTCGCCTTTAAGACCAACTTCGGGTGATTCGTTTTGGATGAATCTAAGGAGAATACAATGAGCCTTTCGTGGCATTCCAGAAGCCTTGGCTCCAACACTACTCTAACAGAGATTAGATCTTCCCCAAGGAAGAGTGAACTTCGGGAGAAAGTTCACGTCCTCGTCTCACTTGTGGTTAATCCTTACCCGCACTTTACTTTCCTTTGTATGATTGTGAGCTTGCTAACTTATTGTTCCCTATCATAGTTAGCTCTAAGATTGTTTGTCATATAGGTTGTGTTCACCTAGTTGCATATATAGTGAACTCTATTTATCAGCATATCCTTAAAATTGACAATCAAGGTTAAAATTTGTAGTCTCGTATCCCCCCTCTAGTCGACTGCATCGATCCTTTCAATTGTTATCAGAGACTCATGTTCTAATATAAGTTCTACAACCATAGAGGATATGGACGACCGTGATGATGTGGGAGGTGTTGCACCACTTGTGGGAGATGGTCTACACCTACCTCCCGTCGCAGTCGAGGTTGTGACACCTCAAGTCGATGCTCCCGTACCCCCTGTTAAGATTCTTACCTACTAATAAAGCAAATAGTGCTTCTTCCGTACGTCATCCAAATTGCCCTTAAAGTTGACTAAAATTACCCACCAATGCCACCTATAAGTCATAAAAAACATTTCAAACAGGAAAAGCTACAGACTGGGCCAGCCCATGTAGGCACCTCCTATATTACGCTCTAGGCGTTGGAAAAAGATGCAGCACACCTGTTTGGGACGGCCCATGCGTGGGCACCTGTTTTTTAGTTTAGCTTTTTTATTTTTCTTTTCAATTCAATTTTGTTTTTCTACTTTAAATAATTTAGAACTTCAAACAACTTTTCTCAATTTTAAGAAACTGAGAATTTCAAAATAAAATATTCAAAAAAACATATATTTTTTAAGAATCCAAAAACTACTCAGGAGTTTTGAAAAATGTTTGCATATAAAAAATTGTTTAAACTTTAAGAAAATGTCCATAAAATAAAAAATTCAATGATTTTAAACAAAAGTCCTTGTAAAAATCTTAAAAACAGTTCGTGCCTTTGTTTTTAGTCTCATTTTTCATTTTCATTTTTCTGTTCCATTTTTTAGTTCAAATAATTTAGAACTTTTAAAATCTTTTGCAATTTATAAAACTGGGAATTTTGAAATAAAAGTTTGAAGAAAATATAAAATGTTTGTGAATTCAAAAAATGCTCAGGATTTTTGTAAAAATATTCCCATATTCAAAAAAATGTTCATAATTTTGAGAACAATGTTGGTGAAAACAATAAAAGTCCATGATTTTGAAAAACAGTTTGTGTGTTATTTTGTGAGTGCAATTGAAAGAAATGTTTGCTAATTTAAAAAATGTTCATGCATTTCAAGAAATGTCCTAAAATTTTAAAGACATAATATGATCAGCATCATTGGAGATTATAAAAGAAATAGATATTCTTAGTCTGTCATGTAAATTTTATAAAGAAGCCCTTGCTATTTTTGTGTATAAACCCGCAGTTCAATATGTGTAAAAGCAAAATAGTTGGGCCACTTTTTTCACACGTCCCGTGAGATCCAACAAAACAGTAGATGGACAGAAAATCCCCTAATCATTCACAACCTCTACTACTGTTTAGACAACAAATTTTTCATTGTGAAGACCCGGGTTCGATCCCCACTTCCCCATCCTTTTTGCATCTTTTTCTCTCTGATTTTTTGGTGGCGTAGGATAGAGCTGTCTCGCCCAAGCGTGGCTTAGCCTGTAACTTCGGCCCAGCTACTCTCTGTTTAACATTTTCAGTTTTTGACACTACATGTAACATGTTACATATGAAAATCGCTCAGAAAAATATGTAGATTTTAAATATGTTATTCTTTTGCATGTTAATCATTTCTACAATTATGTTTAGGAGGAATCCTTAATTGATACTTTTTATGGGTATTTCGAAAATGTTGATTGTATAGGGTTCCTATCCATTTAAATTTACTTTGGATAGTCTGAACCTCTCATAAAAACTATTACTCGACGCAAAAGAAAAAATGGACCTTCCCTTGCGGGCTGCGTACATGTGATTGGGCTCTCTTATTTTAGATCTTTGAGCAAGAAAACAAAATATGTTATAGTGGAGAATCAAACTTGGGATCACCTCAAATTATTTCAGCAACGAAAACCAACGGAGTTCCCTAAAAAAAAGACAACCAACTAAGTTAAACATGTTACGTGATTAATAGTCCCACCTCACAATTTTAAACACACTCTGACCGATTAATATAGCGGCCGTCGTAATACTTAACAAACATGAGAGCTAATTAGGCGGATGAGCTAATTAAAAATAGGACTGTGGCTAATTCAAATGAAAGGTTGTGTGGGATCGGCAAAATATTTGAATGGATTTAATAAAGTATGGAAAGATTGTGGTGGGCTAGGTGAAATATTTAAATGGATGGGATTCTTAATAGGGTAAGGAAGGATTATGTGGTGTGTGCATTCACACGGATGAGTGTATGCACGTGTATATGAACGCTTGCGTCCGTACTATGTTAAAAAAAACTATATGAAGGTAAATAATTCAAAGGAAAGTAAGGATTTTATTGTGGGATCAATATTTGAAGACGGCTGAGGTGAATTGTGTGATTCCCTTAATAAGGAAGTATTGTGTGAGGTTGGATTTGATTGTCGTTTTAATGTTTAGACGGTTGAGGATGCACACAACATTATAAAACGTTCTTTTGGAGCGGCGCTAACAAAAAATTATCATGTCATTATCAACAAGCCCAATAATAAAAGCAAATCTCATGTTACTTAGTCAACTAAAGTCAATGAGCCCCACGTATATCCACTCTCTTCTTCCAAAACGATAAGTAATAATAATATGTCAATCAGCCTTATGATCTCATTATTTATGATTCTGATTAATATTAATCTCATACTACTAAGTGAACTAAAGTCTCTATGTCTCATCCTTAAAAGTTGATGATAAATGTATCATCCTTTCACAATTAAAACACATGTTTTTAGGGTGTTGGGGCATAGTTTATGCCTAAGTAATTTTGGTGATTGATGACAGTACCGTACAGGACTAACCGTGTGTGTTAAGGTTTCAGATAACACACGTCAACGGCACAAGACGACACGTCTCCTCTCTCATGGAACGGAAGCACGACGCGCTCTACAATTCTCTTTATTTGAGTCATAGGAAAGCCGTACTATTAAGAGGGGATCCGTAGTGGAAATGTTTGGGTGGAATCTATCTTTGCACACGCACACTTCATTCTCCCTTTCCTTATCTTTGGAGCGGCCCTCGCCACTTTGTTTCTCGCATCTTTGCAAAATGGTCCCCAACGGTAGTACCGCTGGTTCTAGCGGTAGTACCGCTGCAGCCAGCGATAGTACCGCTCGCTGGCGGTAGTACCGCCCCTGGCCAGCGGTAGTACCCCTCCAGGTGCTTTGTTCCACCTACCTAGAGGTAGTTCGTGGACGGACCTTTTTGCGAAGACTTTCTTGGCGGTAGTAGTGCTTTTGCACTACCAAGGGGCCAGCGGTAGTACCGCTGGTATCAGCGGTAGTACCGCTGGAGTCCGAGCGGTAGTACCGCTGCATCCAGCGGTAGTACCGCCAGGCGGCGGTAGTACCGCCCCTGTTCAGCGGTAGTACCGCTCGAGTGCCAGCGGTAGTACCGCTGGAGCTCGGGCAGAGAGTGGGAAAACGGTCTGATTTTTCCCCCACTATATAAAGGGTTCTTCTAGCTGAGGAACCCTATCTCTTACCTCTCTAAGCTCCATTGTTGCGCCCCAAGCTCAAAAGTGCCCGATCTCTCTCCCTAGCCAATCAAACTTGTTGATTCTTTAGGGATTGGTTGAGAAGGCCTAGATCCACACTTCCACCAAGAGAAAAGTTGATTCCCCCACCAATCCCTTGAGGATCTTGTTACTCTTGGGTGTTTGAGCATCCTAGACGGTTGAGGTCACCTCGAAGCCATATTCCATTGTGGTGAAGCTTCGTGGTTTAGTTGGGAGCCTCCAAGCTTTGTGTGGAGTTGCCCCAACCTTGTTTGTAAAGGTTCGGTCGCCGCCTTCAAGGGCACCTATAGTGGAATCACGGTACCTTGCATCGTGCGAGGGCGTGAGGAGAATACGGTGGCCCTAGTGGCTTTTTGGGGAGCATTGTGCCTCCACACCGCTCCAACGGAGACGTACTTCGTGTCAAAGGGAAGGAACTTCGGTAACACATCCTCGTCTCCATCGGTTCCACTTGTGGTTATCTCTATCCTTTACTTTGTATTTGCTTATGCTTGTGACTATATCTTACTTGTCTTAATAGCTCTCGTTGTTAGCTTCTATAGGGTTCACCTCATTGTCGTATTATTTGTGAACCCGTAGGGTGTTTACCTTAACTTGCTAAGATTATTTAAAAAGTGGTCGTTGTCTATTCACCCCCCCCCCTCTAGCCAACCATATCGATCATTTCAATTGGTATCAGAGCCACGTCTCTTTATTAAGGGTTTAACCACCCGAAGAGTATGGAAGGCGAAGAGGGAATTAATCATGGGCAACCCGAGGCCATGGACTTGACTTCGGTCACAAGGGACGACTTGAATACGGCTATGGCCGCTCTCAAGACGTCCTTGACGAACGAGGTCAAGACCATGCTTAAAGAGTTAATTGAGGGATTTAAAAGTTCACCCGAACCGGCTATAGTGGTTAAACCCACCGTTTCCGATTCGGAGGCCAACTCCTCTAAGGAAGCGGCTAAAGGTATGCAACCTCCCTCGTCTCATGAAAAGGATGGGACTGGAACATATGCCTCAGTTCCACCCCCCATGGTCTATGGAGGATCCGTTCCCGCACCACGTCTTAATCATGTTGGTCCTCCTCCTAAGCTTGTGAAAGGTGACTTTGCTAACTGGGTATTTTCTATTAAGTCTCATTTGAATCACAGCTCAACACATTTGTGGAGAATCATTGAGCAAGGATATTATCCCCATGATCCAAGCAACCTCACTCCGAGAGAAGATGCAGATAATCAATACAATCACTCTGCTTTGTTTATTCTCCAGTCTGCTGTGCCACCTGAAGATCTTCCCCACTTACGTCCCTTCACATTGGCCAAGGATTGTTGGGAGCATATTATGGTGTTGTACAAGGGAAGCTCAAGCATTCAACGATCCAACTATGAAGTGATACTTGATAAGGCCGATGAGTTTGTGATGAAGGAAGACGAGGACCCTCGTGATCTCTATCGGAGGGTGACTGCTATTGCTGTGGCACTAAAGGATCATGGGAGTAAGGATGTGGATGATACATGGGTCAAGCGCAAGTTTCTCAAATCCATCATGCCTTTCAACAAAGCCATGTCATCTGTCATTCGTCAGCGGATAGACTTCCACTCCTTGTCTTCCAGTGAAGTGTTGGATGAGTTCATAGCAATGTCAATCATGAACGAAACAGCCGACAATGCTCTTGCTCATGTTCGATCAAAGACAACTTCACCCAACCTTGCGTTGAAAGCAAGAGCAATGCTTGAAGAAGAAGAAGAAGATGAGGAAGAGGAAAGCTGCCCTGAAGACACAAAGTATGCCTATCATGAGCACATGGCTCTTGCATCAAGGCAATTCTGGGGCAATAAAAGGAACTCAAGGCCCAACTTCACCAAGAACAACTCGAGTGGATTCAAACCCAAGCAACGAGTAAGGACATGTTATAATTGTGGCAACGTGAGTCACTTCGTGGCAGAATGTCCCTATGAGAAAAGGGAAGACAACGGAGGCAAGCTCATTCGCAAAGACAAAACCAAATCATTTCCAATCAAGAACAACTTTGTGAAGAAACCTCACCCAAAAGGGATGGTGGCCCTGGAAGAGTATCCTTCCGATGATGATGGTGATGATGATACAGTGGCAACGGCAACTGTTGCTATTGCCACTACCTCTTCCCAGAAGGTGTCTCTCTTCAACACCCCCAACGAGAACCACATCACCAAGTGCCTCATGGCAAAAGGTATCAATCAGGTAACTCCCATCATTAAGACCAACATTGCTTCTGCTCCTTCATTGTTAAATTGCGTTGAAGATAGTGATGTTGGGGAACTTAATGAGCATGATCTTGATAAGTTTCTGTGCACTATTAAGGGAGAACCCAAGAAGCACTTTGTTGCTCTCTTGGAACAACTGGGTGAGGCCACTGACCTCATTGAGTCTCATGAGGAGACCATCTCCGAGCTTCAGGGGCATAGTCGTGACTATGCCGATGAAATTGCCGAATTATCTAGTGCTCTAGAGGAAGAGCGCACTCTTCGTTTGGCTCTTGAGGAGTCATGTAACGATGACTGCGCTAAAATGCAAAAGAAACTAGATCATGATGTTGTTCTTACTCGCATGCTTAAATCTGAAAATTATGCTCTTGAGGTTGGCCATGACAGACTCAAAGAGGAATTTGACATACTTGACAAGGCCCACAAAGCCTTGAAAGGTGCTCATTTCTCTCTGAAAGAGTCTCATGATCAACTCCAAGCAAAGCTTACCAAGGAGATCTCTACTTGTCCTCCCTTTGTGTTAATTGATAATACTTGTGCAACTAACCCCTGTTGTGAGCATGTTTATCTTGTGGAGGAAAATGCCAAGTTAAAGGAGAAACTTGAGAAGGGCCTTGTGGCATGCATACAAGGTGAGAAGAGTCTGAACGATCTCTTGAGCACTCAAAAGGGTGTTGTAGGAAAGGAAGGACTTGGACTTACCTCCAAGTCAAAAGGTAAAAGGAAGAACAAGAACAAACGATATCTCACCCTCATGGACATCTTCGTCAAAGAGGGTGAGGGGACTCAGAAGGTGAACAGAAACAAGGTGGACTATGGGAACCCCAAGAAGGGCAAAACCGTTCCTACTAACACAGCCGGCAAACTCAATTCTTCTTATGTGTTATGTTGTGTTAGTGATGGGCATGTTTATGCCAGATTTGTTGGTTCCTACGATGAAGATATTGAATGGGCTATCTGGGTTCCTAAGACCCTTGTCTCTAACATGAAAGGACCCATTAAAAAATGGGTACCTAAAACCAAGCCTTGATCTATTGCAGGAGTTTGCTTCCGGTGGGGTGTCATGGTTGCTCGATAGTGGAGCAACAAATCATATGACGGGAAGCAAGGACTTAGTGGTGGATGTGCATCCTTCTCCATCTATGCCCACCCATGTCCAATTCGCCGATGCATCCTCTTCAAAGGTATTGGGATTTGGTAAGCTGGTCATCTCTCAAGATTTATCTATTGAGAAGGTCATGCTTGTTGAGTCACTTGCCTACAATTTACTTTCGGTTCGTCAACTTGCAATTATGGGTTTTTCCACATTCTTTAATATTGACACTGTGGTCCTCCTGAGGAGCAAGACTCTTAAAGTAGCCTATGTTGGACATGTCGAAAATGGTCTTTATGTGGTGAACTTCTCAAAGCGACCCACTAAGACTGCGACATGTTTAATGGCTAAAGTTGACGTGGGCTGTCTTTGGCATCGCCGTTTAGCTCATGTCAATATGAGATCTTTGCAAAGTCTTCTGACAGGGGACCATGTTCGTGGACTAACAAATGTGAGCTTTGCTAAAGATCGTGTCTTCAGTGCTTGCATTGAAGGAAAGATTCATGAAACTGCTCATCATCCAACGACTCTTATCTACACCAAGAGGCCATTGGAACTTCTCCATATGGATCTGTTTGGTCCTCCAACATTTGATAGTCTTGGAGGCACAAAATATTGCTTAGTGATTGTTGACGACTACTCAAGATATACCTGGGTATATTTCTTTAAAAGGAAGAGTGAAACTCAACAAACGGTCATCAATTTTGCTAATGAAGCGCAACGTCAACATGAAGCAAAGATCTTGATGATTAGGAGTGACAACGGCACCGAGTTCAAGAACTACACCTTAGATGAGTTTCTAGGTGATGAGGGAATAGAGCACCAATATGCTGCACCATATACCCCTCAGCAAAACGGTGTGGCAGAAAGGAAGAACCGGACCTTGATAGACGCTGCAAGAACAATGATGGCAGAATTCAAATCTCCATATAACTTCTGGGCAGAGGCCATCAACACAGCATGTCATGCATCCAATCGGCTCTACATCCGCAAAGGCTTGAACAAGACTCCTTATGAGATTTTAACTGGAAACAAACCCAATCTCAAGTACTTCCGGGTATTCGGTTGTAAGTGTTTCATTCTCAAGAAAGGAGCACGATTAGCTAAATTTGATTCTAGAGCACATGAGGGTATCTTTGTTGGTTATGCTACAAACTCTCATGCTTACCGTGTCCTCAACAAGTCCACCGGACTAATTGAGGAGACGTGTAATGTAGAGTTTGATGAAAATAATGGCTCCCAAGTGGAGCAAAGTGGTCTTTGTGATGTAGGTGATGAAATTCCTCCCGAAGCCATAAGAAGAATGGGGATTGGTCAAATACTCCCCATTGAGGAACCCCTTGTGGCCGAAGGAGAAGGACAATGCTCTACTCAAGTGGAGCCATCACCCCCACAAGCCCCACACGCTTACGATGAACAAAGAGAAGACTCTCAACAAATTGAACAAGCTCAAGGTCAAGATCAATTGCCCAACAATGGTGATGTGTCCCATGATATTCAAGCACTACCCCAAGACTCTGAACCGGTTCATGATCAAGATCAAGTGCAACCCCGAGATTCAGACCAAGTAGAAGCACAAGATCAAGATCAAGAGCAACCACTAATACAAGAACAAACTAGTGAACCTGCTCAAGTCGAAGGACAAGATGATCAGGAGACTGTCTCACAATTCCCGTCTGGAGCTCCAACAACCGGCTCAAGACGCAAGGGCAAGAAAAAGAAACAAGTCGATGCTCCCCCATTATCTAATGAAGAACTCTTGGAGCGTCGAGCAACCAAAAATGTGAACAAGCTGAGAGTCAAGTCACATCTTATGAAGAATGTACTTGGCAGTTTAAAAAGGGGAGTATCCACCCGTCAACAGCTTTGGAATTATTGTGAGCATCACGCATTTGTCTCGTATTGTGAACCTCAACAGGTACAGGAAGCGCTCGATGATGAGGATTGGCTTATGGCCATGCACGAAGAACTTAACAACTTCGAGCGCAACCAAGTCTGGGATTTAGTGCCTCGGCCAACGGAGGAACATAATGTCATCAGGACCAAATGGATATTCAAGAACAAGCAAGATGCCAATGGAATTGTGATTCAAAACAAGGCAAGATTGGTGGCTCAAGGCTACTCCCAAGTCGTGGGACTACGGTGAAACCTTTGCCCCTGTTGCTCGTCTAGAATCTATTCGCATGTTACTTGCATTTGCTTCTCATCATAACTTCAAATTACAGCAAATGGATGTGGAAAGTGCTTTTCTTAATGGTCCTTTGAATGAGTTGGTCTATGTCAAACAACCCCCGGGATTCGAACATCCCAAGCTCCCCAATCACGTGTACAAACTTAATAAGGCACTCTATGGCCTTAAACAAGCCCCACGCGCGTGGTATGAGTATCTTACTGAGTTGTTACAAGATCGTGGGTTTGAAATTGGGAAGATAGATCCCACTCTTTTTACTAAGAGGGTTAAAGGGGATTTGTTCATATGCCAACTATATGTTGATGATATTATATTTGGCTCTCCTAACATTTCATTCAATGAAGAATTTGCTGCACTAATGACTGAGAAGTTTGAGATGTCCATGATGGGAGAGTTGAAGTTCTTCCTCGGGTTCGAGATTAGACAAGGTCTAGAAGGGACATTCATCAAACAAGCCAAGTACACACAAGACATGCTCAAACGGTTCGAGCTCGAAGATGTCAAGCCGGTCAAGTTCCCCATGCCAACAAGATGCAAGCTTGACAGTGATCCCAATGGTAAAGCAGTGGATCAAAAGGTATACCGCTCCATGATTGGATCCCTCCTTTACCTTTGTGCATCTAGACCGGATATTATGTTGAGTGTAGGGATATGTGCACGGTTTCAATCCGCACCAAAAGAAAGTCATTACATGGCTATTAAGCGAATCTTTCGATATTTGGCTCATACCCCAAACTTTGGCCTCTGGTATCCCAAAGGAGCAAACTTCAATCTAGTTGGCTATTCTGACTCAGATTGGGCAGGAGATTGTGTGGAGAGGGAGTAAACGTCTGGAGGATGCCAATTCCTTGGTCGCTCTTTGGTAAGTTGGTCTTCAAAGAAGCAGAATTGCGTCTCCTTATCATCCACCGAAGCTGAGTATGTGGCAGCTGCAAGTTGTTGTGCACAATTGCTATGGATGAGGCAGACTTTAAAGGATTATGGTGTCACTTGTGACAAAGTGCCTCTTCTATGTGACAATCAAAGCGCCATCAAGATTTCCCTCAACCAAGTGCAACATAGCAAAACCAAACATATTGATATTCGTCATCACTTCATCCGTGAACATATCAAGCTAGGTGATATTGAGGTTCACTTCATCAACACTGAAGAGCAACTTGCAGATATTTTCACTAAGCCTCTAGATGAAGCAAGGTTCCGGGAGTTAAGGCATGAGCTAAATATCATTGATTCAAGTAATGTGGATTGAAACTAGGCATATTGTACCTCACTTTGCATTCCATCTTGGCCTAGATGTAGGCATGGACATAGGGGGAGTGTTGTTCTCTCAATGAACTTTCCCTCCCCCCATTATGCATAAATCAATCTAGTCTTTCACTTTAGCCATTGTCAAATGGCACTTGTGCTTCAAAGACGAGCATTGGTCATGAACCCAAGGATAATTCTTCGCGGTGTCATACCATTATCTCAAACAAAGGTGGCCTCGGCCACCGCCCCTCCACCCTTTCTTGCGTATCGAAGAAAGGATATACAATTACAAGTCAGTACTTTTTCCTAGATGTTATCCTTTTACTCACTTGACATGTGCCCAAGTTCATATCTTTTCCTTAGCCGTGTTGCGACATTCACAGCGGTACTACCGCCAGGGTAGCGGTACTACCGCCAGGACCCCAGCGGTACTACCGCCAGGGATAGCGGTACTACCGCCAGGATTCCCATCTAACACGACCGGCTCGGAAATTTTTAGGGCTGCCTCAAGGGGGAGCGGTACTACCGCTAGGGGGAGCGGTACTACCGCTAGGGGGAGTGGTACTACCGCCAGGACCCCAGCGGTACTACCGCTGCACCTGGCGGTACTACCGCCAGGAAGCGGTACTACCGCTGGGACCTCAGCGGTACTACCGCTGGCCCATACCCCTTGGGCTATATAAAGGAGGGGGAGCCCATTTTCTCCTGTTTCTTCTTCCTCGCGGCTCCTCCCTCCCCTAGCCCGAAAACTCCCTGTTTGGATCTCGTTTCGTGGAGCTCCTTCTCCCATACCCCTTGGGCTATATAAAGGAGGGGGATCCCATTTTCTCCTGTTTCTTCTTCCTCGCGGCTCCTCCCTCCCCTAG
This sequence comes from Hordeum vulgare subsp. vulgare, assembly GCF_904849725.1. Taxonomy (NCBI): domain Eukaryota; kingdom Viridiplantae; phylum Streptophyta; class Magnoliopsida; order Poales; family Poaceae; genus Hordeum; species Hordeum vulgare. Next base: position 348,514,999 of record NC_058523.1, read on the forward strand.
CCCGAAAACTCCCTGTTTGGATCTCGTTTCGTGGAGCTCCTTCTCCCCGTTGGTTTGGAAGGGTTGCTCCACCTCTCTTTCCTCCTCCAAGAGCCATGAATCCCGGTGGCTCTCGCCATTCGAACCCCCCTCGTGACACGCAGTCAAAAGCAGTATCGCAACCAAGAGGCTCCCGAGGGGTCTGCCACCTCAGGTCTGCAACCCAAAAGGCAGTCCTTCAAAAAGGTCGCACACAAGGAGAAGAGGGTCAATGTCCGTACAATGTCCCCCAAGGACTTTCTGCAGTTTCGCACTCAGAACCACTATCTCAACGAGAGGGCTGTGATCAAGGATGTTGACCATGTCTGGGCAAGGGATCACTGCCGGATCTACCGGGATGTTGTTGCACATTTCAAGAAAAACTATGTCCCGTTCAATGGATTGACCTAGCCCATCTTCAGCGGAACCTGGACTATTTTGGTGATGCCCTCTCTCTGATTGACAAACTGGGCATCAAGGACATCATCACATACAAGACAGATTTTGATCCCACTGTTGTTGCTCAGTTCTATGTCACGGTCCACTTCTCTCCTGATGCAGAGCGCTCTATGGTGTGGATGACTGGGACTCAGAAGATGACCGGTACCTGGCGTGAGTTCATGCAATTCCTCAACATTGACTTCCAGGGAGCTGACACTCCACTTGGGCTACGTCCTCATGCTGCAGCCCCCACCGATAGGGCCCCCGCAAAGGACAGACTGCAGAAGCTCTATGTGAGGAAGGGTGTGCTCCCCAAGCATCTGGACATCATGCACCGGATCCTTCGCAACACCCTCTTCCCTCGCATTGGTAACTTCGACGAGGTTCATGGTTCCTTGGCTGAGATGCTGCTACTTTGTGAGGAGGCTATGTCTCAGGAGTCTGCCCCTCTGGATATTTCTGATGTGATGTTCACGGAGCTATGGAACTGCATCATCATGCGTAAGGTTCCCATCTACGGGCCCTATCTGTTCGCATATATTCGCCATAAGTGGCAAGAGGCTTTTCCGGAGGAGGTGCTCTACGATCACTCAGACTACATTGTGCATGACCCGATCAAGCTTCGCGTCAAGGACAAATGGGCCAACCCATCCACTTCCTCTCAGCACATGGATACTGATACAAAGACTGCTGCTGACAGAGGAACCGCCTCTCAGTCCCGCTCGTCTGCCATGCCATCTTGGGCTATCAAACTGCAGGACAAGATGAAGACCCTTTTATGTATGCAGGCCAAGGGTCAGTACCAGACGCACGTGGCTCAGAAGGAGAGCCGCCAGAGGCATAAGCGTGTTCTCAGGACCCTGGATGTGGACATCTCCAGCGGCTCAGAGGACGACATCACTCCTGAGGCTACTTGGATGCAGGCTCAAGGATACCAGTGGTCTGGCGATGAGGCGGAAGAGGAGGAGCAGACCGATCAGGAGGGGACAGATGAGTCTGGTGATGCTGAAGATGAGGAGTAGCTACCTGTGGCATTAGGTGTGCCCCTTTTTGGTGTCTTGTGCCAAAGGGGGAGAGAGTCTAGAATTTGCTTTCATATTCGAAATTTGCGTTGCTTTGCTTTATTTCGTGTGGTTTGCTTCAACTTGGTTTGCTTCTAGTTTGCTATCTTTTGTGAGACATGAACTTATGTGAGATTTATTTCCATCATAGGCTGTGAGTCATATGCCCCGTATTGTCATATATCTCTACCTTTTTGTTCTCATATTATTCTCTGTGCAAATCCGGTATTGTCATCAATCCACCAAAAAGGGGGAGATTGTTGGGGCATAGTTTATGCCTAAGTAATTTTGGTGATTGATGACAGTACCGTACAGAACTAACCGTGTGTGTTAAGGTTTCAGATAACACACGTCAACGGCACAAGACGACACGTCTCCTCTCTCATGGAACGGAAGCACGACGCGCTCTACGATTCTCTTTATTTGAGTCATAGGAAAGCCGTACTATTAAGAGGGGATCCGTAGTGGAAAGGTTTGGGTGGAATCTATCTTTGCACACGCACACTTCATTCTCCCTTTCCTTATCTTTGGAGCGGCCCTCGCCACTTTGTTTCTCGCATCTTTGCAAAATGGTCCCCAGCGGTAGTACCGCTGGTTCTAGCGGTAGTACCGCTGGACTGCTAGCGGTAGTACCGCTGCAGCCAGCGGTAGTACCGCTAGCTAGCGGTAGTACCGCCCCTGTCCAGCGGTAGTACCGCTCCAGGTGCTTTGTTCCACCTACCTAGCGGTAGTTCGTGGACGGACCTTTTTGCGAAGACTTTCTTGGCGGTAGTAGTGCTTTTGCACTACCAAGGGGCCAGCGGTAGTACCGCTGGTGTCAGCGGTAGTACCGCTGGAGTCCCAACGGTAGTACCGCCAGGCGGCGGTAGTACCGCCCCTGTTCAGCGGTAGTACCGCTGGAGTGCCAGCGGTAGTACCGCTCGAGCTCGGGCAGAGAGTGGGAAAAGGGTCTGATCCCCCCCCCCACTATATAAAGGGTTCTTCTAGCTGAGGAACCCTATCTCTTACCTCTCTAAGCTCCATTGTTGCGCCCCAAGCTCAAAAGTGCCCGATCTCTCTCCCTAGCCAATCAAACTTGTTGATTCTTTAGGGATTGGTTGAGAAGGCCTAGATCCACACTTCCACCAAGAGAAAAGTTGATTCCCCCACCAATCCCTTGAGGATCTTGTTACTCTTGGGTGTTTGAGCATCCTAGACGGTTGAGGTCACCTCGAAGCCATATTCCATTGTGGTGAAGCTTCGTGGTTTAGTTGGGAGCCTCCAAGCTTTGTGTGGAGTTGCCCCAACCTTGTTTGTAAAGGTTCGGTCGCTGCCTTCAAGGGCACCTATAGTGGAATCACAGTACCTTGCATCGTGCGAGGGCGTGAGGAGAATACGGTGGCCCTAGTGGCTTTTTGGGGAGCATTGTGCCTCCACACCGCTCCAACGGAGACGTACTTCGTGTCAAAGGGAAGGAACGTCGGTAACACATCCTCGTCTCCATCGGTTCCACTTGTGTTTATCTCTATCCTTTACTTTGTATTTGCTTATGCTTGTGACTATATCTTACTTGTCTTAATAGCTCTCGTTGTTAGCTTCTATAGGGTTCACCTCATTGTCGTATTATTTGTGAACCCGTAGGGTGTTTACCTTAACTTGCTAAGATTATTTAAAAAGTGGTCGTTGTCTATTCACCCCCCCCCTCTAGCCAACCATATCGATCCTTTCATAGGGCCTCTAGAGTTTGCTACCTACGATTTTTGTTTTGTGGAATTGTTTAATATTGTGTGTCAATGTTTTGTCAATCTCAACAAGTGATTACCTTCAAAGTGTATTCCCTATATCTGAATTGTAGCATACACAAGGTAATGGCAGTATAGCCAATTAGTGTGAGATCTAAGTGATCTTCAATGTGTTATGTTCACACAATTGAGGTAGAGAAAATTTTCAAGTTTTCACTTGACTATAAATTTTGTGCATTCTTATTACACAACCATGATGGTTTTAAATTTAACACCCGTAAATTAATTATCTCTGGTTCCCCATGCAGGCAAAGATGACTGTCGAAGAGTTTGAGGAGCTTGCCCTCAATGGCCACAACTACCCTACATGGGCTATGGACATCAAGATCAGTCTTGCTTCCCGTGGGATAGCGCGTGCAATCCAGCCCCCAGAGACTCCTCTCTTAGCAGGAGCCACACTGCTGACAGAACAGTAGAATTATGCTGCCTTATTCATCATAAGGCACCATATTCATGAGGAATCTCCTAGTACTCTATTTCTGGTCCTCAAAACGAGGTATGAACAGCAGAAGGCGGTAGTCCTGCCAGAAGCACTCCATGATTGGACTCATCTCCGCGTTCAAGAATTGAAGTCCATTGCTGAGTACAATCCTATTGTTCATAAGATATGTTTCAAACTGCACTTTTGTGAGAAGGAACCTACTGATGGTGAGAAGATAGAAAAAACTCTATCTACCATGCTCCCTTCAGACAGGATCCTCTAACTGTAATATTGTGATCGTAATTACACTGTCTATTCCGAGCATATTCACATGTTACTTCAGGCTAAAAAGCATGATGAGCTACTCGCTAAGAATGGCTCTCAGTGCCCAGTTGGGACACAACCTTTACCAGAAGTTCATCTGAATGTCGCGAATAGACAGAAGTTTAATGGTACCTTTCGGGGTGAACAGTCCAATTTCGAGCACAAGAGAAAGTGCAATGGGAACAGAAAATTCAGAAACTCACGCAAGAGAAAAGGCACTTCAAAGCCCAAGTTTGATAAATCTAAGCTTTGCAACAAGTGTGGATGCCACACGCATTCTACTTCAGGATGCCACATGCATTCCACAACATGTTGCATACAAAGTAATTTTTCAGAATGTTGACGCATTCCAAACCTGGCACGGTCGCCTGGGCCATCCCTGAACCGAGATGATGAGAAAAATTACTAGCAATTCCATTGGTCATAATTTGCTTGAGTCAAAATTTCCTCAATCTTCTGATTTTGTGGCACAAGATTTTGCGTGCACATCTTGTGCCACGGGAAAGCTTATTTTGAGGCCCTTGCATCTCAAAATACAAGCTCAACCACTTCAGTTCCTTGAACGTATTCAAGGAGACATTTATGGTCCCATTCAGCCATTATCTATACCTTTCAGGTATTTCATGGTTCTAATTGACACATCTACATGATGGTCACATATGTGTCTTCTATCCACACAAGACCATGCATTTGCCAAGATAATAAGGCAAGTCATTCAGTTGCGAGCTCATTATCCTGAGAGTCGAATTAAGTCAATTCGAATGGATAATGTTGTAGAATTCTCCTCACGTGCTTTCAATGATTATTGCATGGCTTTGGGGATTGAAGTTCATCACTTTGTTCCATATGTCCATAGACAAAATGGTTTGGCTGAAGCATTGATTAAGATGATTAAACTCATTGCAAGACCTTTGTTGATGAATTGCAACTTTCCAACCTCTTGTTGGGGTCACGCTGTTTTACACGCTCCTGACTTGATACAATTGAGGCCAACTGCATATCACATATCTTCCCCTCTGGAATTGGTACGTGGAAATCCTCCTAGCATTTCCCATCTGCGTAAGTTCAGATGTGCTGCATACATCCCAAGCTCACCACCACAACAAACATCCATGGGCCCACACAGAAAGTTGGGGGATCTATGTGGGGTACAAATCGCTGTCGATTATTAAGTATTTGGAACCCCTTACTCGGGATCTGTTCACAACCCGTCACATTGACTGCATATTTAATGAGGAGCATTTTCCGGCATTAGGGGGAGATTTCAAGTACGAGAAAGAATGCGTGGGAATTGATTGGAATGCTCATGACATTTCATCCTCTAATCCACGTACCCATGAGACCGAACTTCAAGTTCGGAAGATCATTAATTTGCAACATCTTGCAAATAATCTGCTAGATTCATTTACTGATCTGAAAGGTGTTACAAAATCCTTAAATCCAGCCAGAAACGCGCCACAAAGAGTGGAGGTACCAATCAAAACCACTCAATTCCCCGTTCCTAAAAAGAGGGGGAGTAGTACGGCCTCTGACCAGGAGCAAGCTTCTAGCAAACAGCAAAGGAAATCGAGGAGAAAAACCTCAGAGTCAGTAAATGCAGATCAACTCAACGTTGACAAACACCTGATGGGTAGTATACACCGAGTGGAAGGGAAACCTCCACAACCCAGCTTTAGTGTGCACAGACTGGCTGGAACATCGGAACACCCAGACTCAATCGTATTGGAAAATCACAAAGAGTCTATAGGGGTGCAGGAAATTCCCATCAACTATGTTGATTCTGGAGAATCATTTGAACGTAAGACTACGACGTCGACATATATTTTGCTGAAATTGCAGATACCCTTCTCACTGATCATGATCCAAGATCTATTGTTGAGTGGCAAAGGCGCTCCTACTAGCCTAAATGGAAGGATGCAATCCAAACAGAAATTGTCTCGCTTAACAAAAGAAAGGTATTCACTGAAGCACTACCTACACCTCCCAATGTTTACTCTGTGGGATTCAAATGGGCTTTTATCCGGAAACATAATGAGAACAATGAGGTGGCGAGATATAAAGCAAGGCTCGTAGCACAAGGTTTCACGCAGAAACCCGGCATTGATTTCAATAAAACATACTCTCCAGTAATGAGTGGAATCACTTTCCGATATCTTATATCACTGGCAGTGCAAAATCATCTATCCATGCAGTTGATGGACGTCGTGATCGCCTATTTTTATGGGTCACTAGATTCGGACATATATATGAAGGTTTCCCATGGAATCTCTGTCCCAAATAATAGTGCAAAATGCAACATGTATTGTGTAAAGCTGAATAAGTCATTATATGGCTTAAGATAGTCGGGACGGATGTGGTACAACCGACTAAGTGACTTTCTTCTTCAGAAAGGTTACTCCAATAGTGATGATTTCCCATGTGTCTTCATCAAGAAGTCCTCTACGGGATTTTGCATCATTTATGTGTACGTTGATGGTCTCAACATCATTGGCAACACACCAGACATTGATGGAGCACGCAATCACCTAAAGATGGAATTTGAGATGAAGGATTTGGATAAAACCAATTTTTTCTTAGGTATTCAACTTGAGCACCTTCCCTCGGGAATCATGGTACACCAAGCTTCCTATATCCAAAAAATATTGGAGAAATTCAATATGGACAAATCCTATCCATCTAAAACTCATATGGTGGTTCGATCACTAGACATAGAGAAAGGTCTGTTCACACCAAGGGATGATGGAGAAGAGGTGTTGGGGCCTGAAGTTCCATACCTCAGTGTCGTTGGAGAGCTTATGTATCTTGCAAATTGCACAAGACCTGATATTGCATTTGTAGTGAATCTACTTGCTAGACACAACGCAGCTCCCACCAAACGTCATTGGTCTGGAGTGAAGAATATCTTTCGATATCTCCAAGGCACAAAGGATCTTGGCCTATTCTTCCAGTTCCAGCAAAATCTGGACTCTGATATGATTGGGTATGCAGATGCCGGCTATTTGTCTGATCCCCATAATGCCAGATCACATACTGGTTTTGTGTTCCTACATGGTGGTACTGCTATATCATGGAAATCTTCAAAACAAACCCTGGTGGCAACATCCACAAATCATTCTAAAATAATTTCATTATTTGAAGCATCATGTGAATGTGTATGGCTTCGCAAAATGATAAACCACATACAACAGTCATGTGGAATTGGTTTGATAGAATTACCCACCATTATCTATGAGGATAATGCGGCCTATGTTGCACAGATGCAAAATGATATATCAAGAGTAATATCACTAAGCATATTTCTCCTAAGTGGTTTTCCTCCATAATCTTCAGAAAAGCGGGGAAATAAGCAACATGCAAGTCAAATCATGCGACAACCTCGCTGATTTATTTACTAAGTCTCTACCAAACTCAACATTCCAGAAATATGTCTGGAATTGGTATGCGACGACTTAGGGACTTGCACGCATCAAGGGGAGCCTCTTCTTGAGATACCCTTGTTTAATGACATCACATTATGCTATCTCTTTGTGGGTTTATGTTTCAAGTTCTCATCAAGTTTTCACGAAGAACTTTTTGAAGGAGAATCCTTTTGAGATGATAGCACTACCTGGACAACCATGGGACGATTCTACATGGTGAAGCGTAGATTAGGGGGGTGTTAAGACTAATTATAAATGTAATTAGAGGAAATCTCCTCTTTCCCGACCGTCGTGCGGTTGCGCCCGCACGGACGCGTCTGTCCCCTGGAACAGGCGTCTCTCCCAGATCGCCGTACTCCATGTAAATCATTGGTGAAAGTACAAAATCATTTCTGAACTAAACAGCCCCCATCAACCCAGTTGCCCCTTTAAACGCGGCGAATGTTCTTTCAATGCTTGCAGATCTCAAAGAGGTTTGCTCCTCGGTTAAAGAGGAAATTGATGTGTGTCTAAAGCCCTTTGCATCCGCATCAAACTCATTTAATCCAAATGAGATTCTTGATGTGGATGATTCAAGGGAAACACTTGCATCATTGGGGCATACTCAAGTTCCCAGGTACACTGTCATAAAGCCATTTCATTCACCTCAACCCCTACAACATCCTCACATTAATCTTGTTGGGGCTTCACCCCCTTTGAACGCTAATGTGTTTGCTAAGTGGAAACTAGATATGAGTCTCATGTTCGAAGTGCACCTACGCAACTTTGGTGGGTCGTGGTCAATGGTTTCAATCCCAAGGGCCCAACAAACCTCACTCCAAGAGAAGCAGTTGATGATCAACTCAACGCAAACGCTCACAACATGATGCACAATGCCATTTAGGAGGTGCCCCAAACTTATTAACATGGTATCTAGCTTCAAAGATTTTGAGGCAAGAAACGAAATGTTGAAAATGGTTCATGATTTGAACGTACAGTTCAAAAGATAAAACATTTTGAAAAACGAATGTACGAAAAAAAACACAAAATCCTATGCTGTGACAAGTATTGCACATGCAAACAAACCAACAAATTGTGCAAACAAACAGGTTTTTTTTTCTTCCAACATCTGAAGAAAGAATACCTGAACTTTTGCAACATTTTATACAAACAAACCAACAAATTAGGTACAGTCGCTACATTTTGGTGTTCAGGAAAACAGAAAAATATATCGTTTGGACTTTCGGGGGCATACGGTATGAGCATATTTGCAACCTTCAGGAACTTAGTACATTCTTCCCATTTGAATGAATGTAACTCGAAATACACTTAACCAGAGGTATAAAAACAAAGGAATTATAACTGGACATACAAAAACCTTGTAAAGGAACAACTTCTGTCCCGTATACCAATATAGTTTTCACCGTGTTTACTAACATATGCAGGGGGGGGGGGGGGGGGGCATGACAGTCTCGTGGAAGATCAGAACTATTTGTGCACAGCTTGTTTCCTGAGGAGATGAAACATGAGTGAGACCCATGGTACAACAGATTTTTTATGGTAGATCAATCATAAAACAACGCTCCAGTTATTCCCAGAGTTACTGAAATGAACTGAAGCATTTCAATTATAAGCCATGGTGTATTACCAATAAAGCAACAGACCATCAAATTAATTACCTTAGGATACCGACTAATGTCAGTTCTAGATTATTATAAAAAAGATTGAAATGATTCACAAAGGAGTTTGATAGCTCATGTTTTTGCAGTTAGATCAGTGAGAACTGTACCATGGTAGCTTGAAGTTGTCTCTCCAGCGAGTTTGCTTGGAACAACTTGCAGATATCTTGTTCAGGCGTACAATTATATCTGAGAACGTTGGCCTGCCAGAAGGTGTTGGATCCCAGCACTCTTGTATTAGCCTGTGACATGCAAAAAAAAAAAACTACTGTGAGCCGCAGATAGCGAAATTAAGCAAGGACAATGCAGGGGAATTTGGACACGTGAAGCCAGAGCACCTTGAAAGATAATTAATACAGTATATAGATATGTATGAACAGAAAGCAAAAGCTACGCAAACATATGACTATAAATAAAGAGGGAGAACGGAGCACAGCATAAGATTCACTTACTCTTTCACGCCCTCAGGATATGATTTGGATTTATTCTTGAATAATGGTCTCAAACCCTCTGAACAAATCATCTTGGCCGCTTCCTCTTGAGGCTTTGGGTGAAATGCAGGAGATCCTTCAATCATCTGAACAATAAATATAAGATAATGTACACGTGTGACACTTAGCTAAAAATATGCGCTCATTAGAATTACGGGACTGGCGACAGCTGCAACAAAATGTTAGTGTGAATTCCTTGGCGGTTCCTAATTAAGAAGCGTGATAGATTACATGTATATCAGTTGATTTATTGTTTTGAAGGTTGGATACTTCTACATACCTCATAAAGAATGAGACCGAATGCAAATGTATCCACACTTCTGTCAAATGCTTCGTTTCTGTACATCTCAGGAGCAATGTATACACCTACGCAAATGAAATAACAGACCAACATATGAAATAGCCTAAAAAGGTCAATAGTATCTACAATAAATAAGTTTCTCATACGAATCCAGTTAAATTGGTTAGGCATAGTTCCATCAGAAAATGAATTCACTCTGGCCAAAATCTCTGGAGTAAACTGCATTCATCAACAAAAGTGACATGCAAAGCAACAGATGAACATATTTAATAGAAGTAGTTATAAGTCATAACCGTGGCACTAGAAGATTTTCATGAATGACATACTAATTGAAATGATCACTAGTATAGAACCATGACACAGAAAGAATGTACAATTAAATAGGTAAATATAACATACTTTCAAAATTTGACACTGGCTGAACCATCTGTAGTTTATCTTGGGAGACTTTTGTCAGATCAAGTGATCCAAAGCCTGCCACCTTAAGTTTTCCTTCATCATCCCGCACAATATTTCTGAAACCTTACAAAAGTATCATAACGTACAGTCCACATAGAATAAACCACTTGAATTTAGTGCAGTGCACTGGTTTAGAGACAAAATATATTTGGATCAGCTTACTTTGGTGACAAATCACCGTGGATAATTGGCTCTGGCTTACACTCGTGAAGGTAATTTAGTCCCCTAAATAAGAAGAAGAAATTAACGCAGAATACTTTTTCCTCTATTCTGATGGTAGAAGAACAGAATACAAAAACTAGAGCATGAACTTCATAAATCATTTGTGATTTCATTTTGTTTCATTGAGATAACACATGAATGAAATTTGAAAACCTTTTCATTTGGATATCAAATTAATTTTCTTGTTACTCCGGTCTAAAAATAAACTTATTGTCAGGTGACTACAAAAATGATGCACTGACACGAGCAGTTCCAGTCAACAGCTCAAATGGTAGATACAGCTTTGAAGGAAAACAAGATACATATGCCATGAATCCTAACATACCTTGCAATGTCAAGGGCAAACCTGATCGCTTTATAAGATTGCAGGCGACCTTTTATCTCAAGATAACTCGCTAGATCACCCTAATGAGGGAACACAGATCTAGTCATTGATGATACAAGAGTAATATTGTTCAGGTAAATCCAATAGGATTCTGTTCTACTGTTCTAATAACAAATAAAATAAAATTAGGTGATCTAAGTTCATAGTACTCCATAAAGTTATGTGAAGAAACCCTGCTAGTTGGAGGATTGTTTTCTGGAAATGATCAAAAGTGAATACATGCATTTGTTCTGTTGAATAAAGCACAGCTACTCACTTTTTGGTGGTATTCTGAAACAATCATCAGTGGTACATTTTGTGTAACAGCTCCCACAAATTGGACCAAATTGGGATGCCGTGCTTTCTCCAGTAAAGTAAGCTCGTGTTTGAATGCATCTCTGAGTTGATATGACGACAGAACTTAGCAGTATTGAATGAAACATGATAAGCAAATCCCAAAATCAAAATAAGAAGTTCATGATATTTACTTAAATAAAACTGTTTAGACTGAAACTGTACTAAATTAGTTCGTCAAACTAATTATATGATAATAAACAGTGTGATAAAAACATAATAATATTTTCCCTGTAACTTGTTTATAAAAAGATAAATTATTGTCCAAGTTTAATGAAGAAAAAGGAGGTGAGTTGTAGGATTGTCAGGCACAATATCTCAATAAACTATACTAGTATTGAGCGTTATATGATTATAATGGACCCAATTCATCATGATAATTGTCTTAGATACACTACTAAACTTCAGTGTGCAACTTCATAATTATCAAATAAAAAAGGTCAATTGATGTAAAAGTTCAAGGAGGCAGCTCATACATGCTATCTCCGTCTGAGAAGCTATCTTTGTCAAGTATCTTCACAAAAACTTTGGAGCCATACCATTTGGCTACATAGTAACCCTGTAAAAATTGTATGACAGGTACGGCGGTCATAATTATGTCAAACAAATAAAGTCAGCACATTGCAAATTTACATGAACCTACAGTAGAAGATATGATTTTCTTGTTTTTGAGTACTAATAGTATCATGGGAATCGGCATAAGAATCGGGTGTTCAACCTTAACATTTTAAGCATCATAAAGTCCTCCATGGAAAATGGTTAGTACTCTTACCTAAGAAACTGAAATACAAATACATGAAAAATGACACCGTACTAAGAAAGAAAACAAAAGGAGGGAGTTTATTGACACATGCCTTTGTAACCTCCTCTCCTCTTCGGAACTCGAGTTCAAGAGGGTTCAGTTCATACTCCGGAACTTCTTTGGGATTTGACACAGCCATTGGAGTCTTCTTGGTTTTCTAGTAGAGGAGAATAACAAATATATATAAAACATTTTCCATATCATAGCAAGAGTTAACAACAGTTTCGGGAATTTTGATTTACAAAAACAACAAATGCATACCGGAAGTTTTGCTCCTCTTGCTCTGAGAAGGTTGTAAACTTCAAAGTGCCCGTAATGTTTAGCGTCCGCTGCTGGCTGAAATTGTGAGTATGGAAATAAAAGCTGAGATCAGGTTCGGCTAAATAAGTAGTTGCACCGAGCGGGGGTTCAGCCACTACTTTCCCTGCGCCTATATTATCGCTATTTCCGAATGCATCACGTTGGTCATTGCCCCAATGTGGCAGACGCTGTACTCTCAGTACGATATAATTGCACAAACGAAATGGCCAGAGATGCTTGATCGGAAGTAGGCAAGTACGGGGCGTAGCGAAATTCAGGTGATGCATAGCAGGGTGGCGAGAGAAGAGAGTTTGGCGGAGGGCGCACCGTGCTCCCCCATCGGTCGCGGGCGTTGATGTTGGCCTTCCAGCCGAGCAGCAGGCGCACCACCTCCCCCCGGCCCTCGCAGGCGGCGATGTGCAGCGCCGTGCGGCCGTCGAAGTCAATGCTGTCGACGTCCACCCCTTCCCTGAGGAGCTCCTCCACGCCGCCCGCGTCGCCCTGGCACGCCGCGTACAGCAGCCGCATGGTGGCGTCCAGGTTCTCCGGCATGGCGAGCACAGCCGCGTCGGGCGCCGGCGTCGGGTCGAGCGACGACTGCCTGGCGAGGCCGAACCTGGTCGGCCCCGCCGCCGCCGCAACGGCCCCCGTCGCCGCGGCCGCGCCACGCCGTGGGGTGTGCGGCTCCAGCGACAGCTGGCGCCACACCCGCGCCGCCCCAGACGACAGCTGCCGCGAGAAGCTCCGCGTCAGCTTCGCCGCCGCGGCCATCGCCTCCGCCTCGCACAGCCGAAGTACGGATCCCAACCAGCAGGCGCGGTGCGAGATCGATGCCGGCGAGAATCCGCGCGCGGTTTTTGGTGCGTGGGATCTCGCGCGTGGCCGGGGCGGAGGTGGGTGCCTCTGGGGATTGGAGACGAACGATGATTGGGCGTGGGCGATGGTGCTCCGTAATAAAAATTGGGCGGAGACTCGAGATGGTGACTAGTGGCAGCGGAGCGGCAGTTGTTGGCATCAGTGGTGTACTATGGAATAGTAGGAGGAGTAGTGGGAAGCAGAGCAGGGGAGGGGAGGGAGCCGATCGACAGGGAATAAACCGCCGGTGAGGGGGGAGCATCGCGGGTACAGCTGGTGCTCGACCTGAGTTCAAAAGGTTTAGAGTGGCTGACTGCCGGGGCCGGGTAGCTGTGGGGTCATTATGTCGGGGAGAGTTGGCGCGGGAGTTGGAGGGGTTTTGCGTGTTTTTTTGTCGGTTCGTGGGGACACTTGCCGACGACTTTTTGTTTTTTTTCCTTCCTCCGAATCGAAATTATTCTCGTCTTCGTCTAGCTGAATGAATATCTAGCGGGTGGGCTACGAACACTTGTTGCCAGTTGAATTTTCCTTCGGTCTGCCAGTCAATACTAATCTCTCCATTCCTAAATATAAGACCTTGTAAAGATTTTACTATAGATTACATACGAAACAAAATAAGTGAATCTACACTTTAAAATATGTCTATATACATCCGTATGTAGTTCATAGTATAATCTCTACAAGGTCTTATATTTAGGAACGGAGGGAGTACTCTATACTCTTGTTTACTTTGGGGCACTCGATGCATGTTGTTTAAAGCAACTCCAACCGCGATCAAAACGCATGTTATTTAGAGTAACTTCAACCGCGATCAAAATAGGACGTACGTTTTGTGCGCGTTTTATCTGTTAGGGTCGGTCCGGTGAACATTCATGTTTGATTTTAAAAATGTCATAAATATCTTGAAAATAAAAAAATTAATTAAACATTAATGCCGGCCTTAAAGACCGACGCGAGTCCACGAGTCCATTTTGCATTAAGTAAAAAACATTAATTTAAACATATAAAATTAGGAGGCGCGATGTCTTAGGTGTCCTCGTATTGGGACCAGTGAGGTCGACGAGCGTCGGCACCGGGCCAGTCTAGGGGAACGACATCTCCGAGGCTATGGCGATGTCATCCGTCGGTAGCTGCACCGCCGCTCGCTGGGCTGCGGCACGATGCTCCTCCTCCTTCGCCTCGGCGTCACGCTTCAACTGCTCGAGCCGCTGGCCCTCGAGGCGCTCCTCCGTCAGTCGTCGTTGTCGTAGTTTTCCATGTAGATCTGCTCCTACGACGGTGTCGCCCCCAACCAGAAGGGTGGCGCATTCACCCACTCACGCACTACCCCGTCCCATGTGTAGCTCTCGGTCCTGAGGGCGGTCGGCCCCGGCTCGGTCTTGGCGGGGGATGGCGGGGCCATTGGCGGCACGACGCAGTCGCGGATGGCGGAGAGCGCCATGGCCTCCGCCAGCCGCGCCTGGTAAGCCGTCGCCCCCTCCTCCTCCTTGCGCCACTCTTCCTCCTTGCTTTCATGGAGGATAGCCGCCTCAGCCTCCTGGTCATCACGCACGACGAGGGGCGGCGGGGTGCCAGCCCGCACGTCATGGACGCCACGCCGACCGCTGCACCGTCGACACTCGGATCCTCTCCCAATCCAAGTGCCAGTCATGTGGCAGCGTCACGTCAGGGTAGGGGAGGGGGTCGGTGCTCCAAGTGCCACCTCGTCTAGTGCACTAGGACGCTTATCCGTTGTCGTGGCGGGCGGGAAGACAACGACGGAGGCGGGAGGAGCACGCCAAGGGCCGGCGGGGGCCTTGCCCTTGTTCTTGCGAGAGCTTGAGCGTGAGAAGAAGCCCATGGTGGTTAGGCTTATCGCCGTCGGGGGAGCAGAGGGGTGGCTAGATGTGGATGGGCTTCTGGAAGAGGATGAGGACGCCCCCCCCCCTCCGCATGCTTAGACTAAATAATGACGCCCACGGTCGTTGACGTGTGGGCCCATGGTCGGCGATCGTCATGAATAAAGACACGGGCGGTAGTTGACCAGCCGCCATGTGGGGACGGGGCGAACACCGAGAGGACGCGCGGCACATCCGCTTCTCGTCCGCGTCGATGCTTTTCAGGCCCAAATTTGGGGTGGAAATGGGTCCACACGAATGCAAACCGGACGCGTTAGGCCATCACTTTTGTCCGCGACGACCCAAACGGATGGCGGCGGACAAAATGGGTCGCCCAGTTAGAGTTGCTATTAGAGCATCTATAACTCGCGTACCGAAATCCCACTTGTATGCCTGAGCAGACCGTCTGATTTCTTACCGGTCGAAGAAAACCTAAACCAGACATGCTTCTCATGACGGATATATGCCTAGAACGAATCGGCACCCCTCATATTGAGTTTAAATTGGGGGCAGATATTGTTGGAAATATGCCATAGAGGCAATAATAAAATGATTATTATTACATTTCCTAATTCATGATAATTGTCTATTATTCATGCTATAAATGTATTAACCGGAAACCGTAATACATGTGTGAATATATAGATCACAATGTGTCCCTAGTTAGCCTCTAGTTGGCTAGCTCGTTGATCAACAGATGATCATGGTTTCCTGATCATGGACATTGGATGTCATTGACAACGGGATCACATCATTGGGAATGATGTGATGGACAAGACCCAATACTAAGCATAGCGCTAGATCGTGTTGTTCGTCTGCTAAAGCTTTTCTAATGTCAAGTATTATTTATTTAGACCATGAGATTGTGCAACTCCCGGATACTGTTGGAGTGCTTTGGGTGTATCAAACGTCACAACGTAACTGGGTGATTATAAAGGTGCACTACAGGTATATCCGAAAGTGTCAGTTGGGTTGTACGAATCGAGACTGGGATTTGTCACTCCGTGTGACGGAGAGGTATCTCTGGGCCCACTCGATAATCCATCATCATGTTGAGCTCAGTGTGACTAAAGCGTTAGCCACGATATGATGTGGTACGGTACGAGCAAAGAGACTTGCTGGTAACGCGATTGAACAAGGTATAGGGATACCGACGATCAAATCTCGGGCAAGTATCATACCGGTAGACAAAGGGAATTGCATACGGGATTTATTGGATCCCCGACATCGTGGTTCATCTGATGAGATCATCGTGGAACATGTGGGAACCAACATGGATATCCATACCCCGCTGTTGGTTATTAACCGAAGAGGTGTCTCGGTCATGTACACATGCTTCCCGAACCCGTAGGGTCTACACACTTAAGGTTCGATGACGCTAAGGTTGTATGGGAATAGTGCACGTGGTTACTGAAGGTTGTTCGGAATCCCATATGATATCCCGGACGTCACGAGGAGTTTCGAAATGGTCTGGAGGTAAAGATTCATATATATAAAGTGAGGATTTGATCGCCGGAAGTGTTTCAGGCGACACACGTAATGTATCGGGACCACCCAAAGGGTTCCGGGGGTCCACCGGGGAGGGCCACCAGCCCCATAGTGCTACATGGGCCAAAAGTGGATGGGAACCATCCCCTGGGTGGGCTCGTGCGCCACCACTAAGGACCCAAGGCGCACAAGGGGTGGAGAGGGGGAAAACCCTAGGCGTGAAGGGGCACCTTTGGGCCCAAGGCCCACCCTAGGGCACCTCCACCCTTGGCTGCCGCCCTCCTTGCCCATCTAGGGCTGCCGCACCCCTTAGGGTAGGAAACCCTAAGGGTGGGCACCCTTCTCCCTCTCCTCCTATATATAGTGGAGGGTTTGGGGCTGTTTTGAGACACAGCTTCTCTCTCTCTCTTGGCGCAGCCCTACTCCTCCTCCTCCTCGTCCTCCGTAGTGCTTGGCGAAGCCCTGTCGGAGTACCACGCAGCTCCACCGTCACCACGTCATCATGCTTCCGGAGCTCTCCCTCAATTTCTCTTCCCTCCTTGCTGGATCAAGGTGTTGGAGACGTCACCGGGTTGCACGTGTGTTCAATGCTGAGGCGCCGTTGTTCGGCGCATAGATCGGAATCCACCGCGATCTAAATCGTTGCGAGTATGACCCCACCAACTGCATTCTAGCAACGCTTCCGCTCAGCGATCTTCAAAGGAATGAAGATGCTCTACCCCTTTGCTCGTTGCTGGTTTCTCCATAGATAGATCCTTGTGTGACGTAGGAATTTTTTTGAAATTACTACGTTCCCCAAGAGTGGCATCCGAGCCAAGGTTTTATGCGTAGATTATATGCACGAGTAGAAGACAAAAGTTGTGGGCGCTGATTTTTCAATTGCTTGTTGTTACTAGTCTTATCTTGATTCGGCGGCATCGTGGGATGAAGCGGCCCAGGCTGACTTTACAAAGACTCTTACGTGAGACTGGTTCCACCGACCGACATGCACTTGATGCATAAGGTGGCTAGCGGGTGTCTCTCTCCAACTTTAGTCGGATCGGATTCGATGAAGAGGGTCCTTATGAAGGGTAAATAATATTGGCATATAAACGTTGTGGCTGTCACGTAGGTAAGAAGCGTTCTTGCTAGAAACCCTAATCAGCCACGTAAAACATGCAACAACAATTACAGGACGTCTAACTTGTTTTTGCAGGGTATGCTATGTGATGTGATATGGCCAAAAGGATGTAATGTTACATATGTTATGTATGAGATTGATCATGTTCTTGTAATAGGATTTACGACTTGCATGTCGATGAGAATGACAACCGACAGGAGCCATATGAGTTGTCTTAATTTATTGTATGAGATGCAACACCATTTGATTACTTTACTTTATTGCTAAACCGTTAGCTATAGTAGTAGAAGTAATAGTTGGCGAGACGACTTTTGCGGAGACACAATGATGGAGATCATGATGATGAATATCATGGTGTCATGCCGGTGACAATGATGATCATGGTGCCCCGAAGATGGAGATCAAAGGAGCAAGATGATATTGGCCATATCATGTCACTGTATGATTGCATGTGATGTTTATCATGTTTTTCATCTTATTGCTTAGAACGACGATAGCAAAGATAAGATGATCCCTCATTAAAATTTTGAGATATGTATTCCCCTAAGTGTGCACCATTGCGAAGGATCGTTGTCTCAAAGCATCACGTGATGATCGGGTGTGATAGATTCTAACGTTCGCATACAACAGGTGTAAGGCAGTTTACACACGCAAAACACTTAGGTTGACTCGATGAGCCTAGCATGTACAGACATGGCCTCGAATACGGGAGACCGAAAGGTCGAACATGAGTCGTATGGTTGATACGATCATCATGGAGATGCTCACCATTGATGACTAGTCCGTCTCATGTGATGATCGAACACGGGCTAGTCGACGTGGATCATGTTTCACTGGATGACTAGAGGGATGTCGATCTGAGTGGGAGTTCATTAGTAATTTGATTAGATGAACTTAATTATCATGAACTTAGTCTAAAATTGTCTTTACAAATATTGTAGATCCAATGGACAACGCAAATATCTCATTCAACTTCAACACGTTCCTAGAGAAAACCAAGCTGAAAGACGATGGGAGCAACTATGCGGATTGGGCTCGTAACTTAAAGCTCATCCTCACTGCTTCCAAGAAGGCATATGTCCTTAATGCACCGCTAGGTGATCCTCCCGTTCATGCAGCAGACCAGGATGTTAGGAACGCCTGGCACTCGCGGAGTGATGACTACTTTCTGGTTCAGTGTGCCATGCTTTACAGTTTAGAACCGGGGCTCCAAAGGTGTTTTGAGCAACGTGGAGCATATGAGATGTTCGAGGAGCTGATTTTTTTTTCTCAAGCTCATGTCCGGGTCGAGAGATATGAAGTCTCCGACAAGTTTTTTAGCTGTAAGATGGAGGAGAATAGTTCTGTCAATGAGCACATACTCAGAATGTCTGGGTTGCACAACCACTTGACTCAGTTGGGAGTTGAACTTCCGGATGATGCGGTCATTGACAGAATCCTCCAGTCGCTTCCACCTAGATATAAAGGCTTTGTGATGAATTACAACATGCAAGGGATGGAAAAGACTATTCCTGAGTTGTATTCAATGCTAAAATCTGCGGAGGTAGAAATCAAGAAAGAACATCAAGTGTTGATGGTGAATAAGACCACCAGTTTAGAGAAAGGCAAGGGTAAGAAGAACTTTAAGAAAGACGGCACAGCAATTGCCACACCCGGTAAACCAGTTGCTGGGAAGAAGCCAAAGAAAGGACACAAGCCTGAGACTGAGTGCTATTATTGCAAGGGAACCGGTCATTGGAAGCGGAATTGCCCCAAGTACTTAGCGGATAAGAAGTCTGGCAACGTCAAAGGTATATGTGATATACTTGTTATTGATGTGTACCTTACCAGCGCTCGTAGTAGCTCCTGGGTATTTGATACCGGTGTTGTTGCTCACATTTGCAACTCTAAGCAGGAACTGCGGAACAAGCGTAGGCTGGCTAAGGACGAGGTGACGATGCGCGCCGGGAATGGTTCCAAGGTCGATGTGATCGCCGTCCACACGCTACCTCTACATCTACCTTCCGGATTAGTTTTAAACCTTAATAATTGTTATTTAGTACCAGCTTTGAGCATGAACATTGTATCAGGATCTCGCTTGATGCAAGATGACTACTCATTTATATCTGAGAATAGTGGTTGTTCTATGTATATGAGTGGTATGTTTTATGGTCATGCCCCGCTGGTCAATGGTTTATTCTTGACGAATATCGATCGTGATGTTACACATATTCATAGTGTGAGTACCAAAAGACGTAAAGTTGATAATGATAGTCCCACA
Source organism: Hordeum vulgare subsp. vulgare (assembly GCF_904849725.1). Classification (NCBI taxonomy): domain Eukaryota; kingdom Viridiplantae; phylum Streptophyta; class Magnoliopsida; order Poales; family Poaceae; genus Hordeum; species Hordeum vulgare. Next base: position 348,535,015 of record NC_058523.1, read on the forward strand.
TACTTTTGGCACTGCCGCCTTGGTCGTATTGGTGTCAAGCGCATGAAGAAACTCCATACATATGGACTTTTGGAGTCTCTTGATTTTGAATCATTTGACACATGTGAACCGTGCCTCATGGGCAAGATGACCAAGACTCTGTTCTCCAGAACAATGGAGCGAGCAACCAACTTATTGGAAATAATACATATCGATGTATGCGGTCCAATGAGCGTTGATGATTTAAGTAGATATGGGTATGTCTACTTAATGAAGCACAAGTCTGAAACCTTTGAAAGGGTCAAGGAATTTCAGAGTGGGGTGGAGAATCAACGTGACAAGAAAATAAAGTTCTTACGATCTGATCATGGAGGAGAATATTTGAGTCACGAGTTTGGCACGCACCTAAGGAAATGTGGAATTGTTTCACAACTCATGATGCCTGGCACACCGCAGCGTAACGGTGTGTCTGAACGTCGTAATCGCACTTTATGGGATATGGTGCGATCTATGATGTCTCTTACCGATTTACCGCTATCATTTTGGGGATATGCATTGGAAACTGCCACATTCACTTTAAATAGGGCACCGTCTAAATCCGTGGAGACGACACCGTATGAATTATGGTTTGGCAAGAAACCTAAGCTGTCTTTTCTGAAAGTTTGGGGCTGTGATGCTTATGTGAAGAAACTTCAACCAGAGAAGCTCGAACCCAAAGCGAAAAAATGTGTCTTCATAGGATACCCTAAGGAAACTATTGGGTACACCTTCTATCTTAGATCCGAAGGCAAAGTCTTTGTTGCCAAGAACGGATCCTTTCTAGAGAAAGAGTTTCTCTCGAAAGAAGTAAGTGGGAGGAAAATATAACTTGATGAGGTAATTGTACCTCCTCTCGAACCGGAGAGCAGCGCAACACAAGAAAATGTTTTTGAGGTGCCTGCACCGACTAGAGAAGAAGTTAATGATGATGATCATGAAACTTCGGATCAAGTTGCTATTGAACCTCGAAGGTCAACAAGGGTACGTTCCGCACCAGAGTGGTACGGCAACCCTGTCATGGAAATCATGTTGTTGGACAACAGTGAACCTTCGAACTATGAAGAAGCGATGGCGGACCCGGATTCCAAAAAATGGCTTGAGGCCATGAAATCCAAGATAGAATCCATGTATGAGAACAAAGTATGGACTTTGGTGGACTTGCCCAATGAGCGGCGAGCCATAGAAAATAAATGGATCTTTAAGAAGAAGACTGATGTGGATGGTAATGTGAACATCTATAAGGCTCAACTTGTCACTAAGGGTTATCGACAAGTTCAAGGGATTGACTATGATGAGACCTTCTCACCCATAGCGATGCTGAAGTCGGTCCGAATCATGTTAGCAATTGCCACATTTTATGATTATGAAATCTGGCAAATGGACGTCAAAACGGCATTCCTAAACGACTTTCTTAAGGAAGAATTGTATATGATACAACCGGAAGGTTTTGTCGATCCTAGCAATGCTAACATGGTATGCAAGCTCCGGCGCTCCATCTATGGGCTGGTGCAAGCATCTCGGAGTTAGAACATTCGCTTTGATGAGGTGATCAAAGCGTTTGGGTTTGTATAGACTTATGGAGATCCTGTATTTACAAGAAAGTGAGTGGGAGCTCTGTAGCATTTCTCATATTATATGTGGATGACATATTGTTGATGGGAAATGATATAGAACTATTGGAAAGCATAAAGGCCTATTTGAATAAGAGTTTTTCAATGAAGGACCTTGTAGAAGCTGCTTACATATTAGGCATCAAGATCTATAGAGATAGATCAAGACGCCTCATAGGTCTTTCACAAAGCACATACCTTGACAATATATTAAAGAAGTTCAATATGGATAAGGCTAAGAAGGGGTTCTTGTCTGTGTTACAAGGTGTGAGGTTGAGTACGACTCAACCCCGACCATGATGGAAGATAGAGAAAAGATGAGTATCGTCCCATATGCTTCAGCCATAGGCTCTATCATGTATGCCATGTTGTGTACCATGAGTTTGGTAGGGAGGCAAGAAAGTGATCCAGGAGTGGATCACTAGACAGCGGTCAAGAATATCCTAAAGTACCTGAAAAGGACTAAAGATATGTTTCTCGTTTATGGAGGTGTCGAAGAGCTCGTCGTAAAGGGTTACGTCGATGCTAGCTTCAACACAGATCCGGATGACTCCAAGTCACAAACCGGATACGTGTATATTTTGAATAATGGGGAAGTCAGCTGGTGCAGTTGCAAGCAAAGCGTCGTGGCGGGATCTACATGTGAAGCGGAGTACATAGTTGCTTCGGAAGCAGCACATGAAGGAGTCTAGATGAAGGAGTTTATCACCGACCTTGGAGTGATTACTAGTGTGTCGGGCCTGATGACTCTATTCTGTGACAACACTGGAGCTATTGCCATTGCAAAGGATCCCAGGTTTCACCAGAAGACCAAGCACATCAAGCGCCACTTCAACTCATTCGTGGATACATCCAGGATGGAGATATAGATATTTGTAAAGTACATACAGATCTGAATGTTGTAGAATCATTGACTAAACCTCTTCCACGGGCAAAGCATGATCAACACCAGAATTCTATGGGTGTTCGATTCATTACAATGTAACTAGATTATTGACTCTAGTGCAAGTGCGAGACTGTTGGAAATATGCCCTAGAGGCAATAATAAAGTGGTTATTATTATATATCCTAATTCATGATAATTGTCTATTATTCATGCTATAATTGTATTAACCGATATTGTAATACACGTGTGAATATATATATCACAATGTGTCCCTAGTGAGCCTCTAGTTGTCGTTGATCAATAGATGATCATGGTTTCCTGATCATGGACATTGGATGTCATTGATAATGGGATCACATCATTGGGAATGATGTGATGGACAAGACCCAATCCTAAGCATAACGCTAGATCGCGTTGTTCGTCTGCTAAAGCTGTTCTAATGTAAAGTATCATTTCCTTAGACCATGACATTGTGCAACTCCCGGATACCGTAGCCGTGCTTTGGGTGTATCAAACGTCACAACATAACTTGGTGATTATAAAGGTGCACTAAAGGTATCTCCGAAAGTGTCTGTTGGGTTGTACGAATCGAGAGTGGGATTTGTCACTCCGTGTGACGGAGAGGTATCTCTGGGCCCACTCGGTAATCCATCATCATGTTAAGCTCAATGTGACTAAGGAGTTAGAGACGGGATGATGTGTTATGGAACGAGTAAAGAGACTTGCCAGTAACGAGATTGAACAAGGTATAGGGATACCGACGATCGAATCTCGGGCAAGTATCATACCGGTAGACAAAGGGAATTGCATACGAGATTGTTTGAATCCCCTACATCGTGGTTTGTTCGATGAGATCATTGTGGAACATGTTGGAACCAACATGGATATCCAGACCCCATTGTTGGTTATTGACCGGAGAGGTGTCTCGGTCATGTCTGCATGCTTTTCGAACCCGTAGGGTCTACACACTTAAGGTTCGATGACGCTATTGTTATATAGGAATAGTGTACGTGGTTACCGAAGGTTGTTCGGAATCCTGGATGAGATCCCAGACGTCATAAGGAGTTCCGGAATGGTCCAGAGGTAAAGATTCATATATAGGAAGTGAGGATTTGATCGCCGAAAGTGTTTTAGGCGACACAAGTAATGCACCGGGACCACCGGAAGGGTTCCAGGGGTCCATCAGGAAGGGCCACCAGCCCCAAAGTGCTACATGGGCCAAAAGTGGATGGGAACCAGCCCCTAGGTGGGCTGGTGCGCCACCACTAAGGGCCCAAGGCGCACAAGGGGTGGAGAGGGGCAAAATCCTAGGCGTGGAGGGGCATCTTTGGGCCCCAGGCCCACCCTAGGGCGCGTCCAACCTTGGCCGCTGCCCTCCTTGCCCATCTAGGGCTGTCGCACCCCTTAGGGTGGGAAACCCTAAGGGTAGGCACCCTCCTCCCTCTCCTCCTATATATAGTGGAGGGTTTGGGGCTGTTTTGAGACACAACTTCTGTTGGGGAACGTTGCATGGGAAACAAAAAATTTCCTACGCACACGAAGACCTATCATGGTGATGATCATCTACGTGAGGGAGATCGGATCTACATACCCTTATAGATCTCTAAGCGGGAAGCGTTAAAAAACGCGGTTGATGTAATGAAACGTTTTCACGATCCAAATCACCGTCGTCCCATGATCCGTCCCAATCTAGCACCGAACGGACGACACCTCCGCGTTCAGCACACGTACATCTCGACGACGATCTCCGCCTTCTTGATACAACAAGAGATACGGGGAACTAGATGAGTTCTACGGCAGCGTGACATTGTGCCGGTGGTGGTGGTGATCTATTCCTGCAGGGCTTCGCCTAAGCACCGCAGAAATCCGACCTAGAGGAGGAACTACAGACTAGAGGAGAGGGTTACACGTGGCTGAAATTGTGTCTTAAAAACCCTAAAACCTGTAGTATATATAGGAGGAAGGAGGGGCTAGACTTGAGCACCAACGAGAACCTCCTTAGGCTCGGCCGAAGCTAGAGAGGAGGAGTCCTCCTCCAATCCTACTTGGAGTAGGACTCCCCCCCAAGTTGTCCACCTCTTTTGGTTTTTCCACTTTTACCTCATGGGCTTTCTTTGGTTGACTAGTCAGCCCACTAAGAGCTATTGCGCCACCATCAAGTCCGCGTGGCCCTCTTGGGGAGTGGTGGGCCCACCTGGTGGGCCCCCGGTACCCATTCTCACTCCCGGTAGACTGCGAGCAATGCCCGAAATTCTTCCGGAATCCAAATACCAACTTCCTATATATCAATCTTCGTTTTCGGACCATTCCGGAACTCCTCGTGACGTCCGGGATCTCATGCAGGACTCCGAACAAAACTTTGGTCACCAGCACCTATAACTCAACTATACCGAAACATCACTAACACGTCCCAAACGTATCTATAATTTCTGCTTGTTCCATGATATTTTGGGTGACAATGTTATATGTTTTGCTACACTTTTATATCATTTTACACATATTTTGACAAACCTACTAACTCAGTGCACCTAGTGCAAGTTTCTGTCTCCTAATGTCTATATTGCTCCGAAGCCCGAAATATTCCAGGAAAAATATATAAAAATCAGCAGAACAGAAGCTTCTCGATCACCGAAGATGGGCCAGAGGGGGGCCAGGGGCTGCCGAGGTGACCTGCTGGTGCGGCCAGGCCCTAGGCCGCGCGAGGAGGCCGCCTCGGCGGGCCCCACCTCCTCCGGTGCCCTCCTTTGGCCTATATTTAGTCCTGCAAGAGGAAACCCTTCCACAACTTCCAGAATCGCGAATTTCTCCATCGTTCCTCCGCCGCAATGCTTCCGGGATCGGGAGCGTCAGGAGACCTCTTCCCGGCACCCTGCCGGAGGGAGGATTGACCTCCGGGAGCTTCTCCACCGCCATGGACGCTTCCCGGACGTGTCGTGAATAGTCCTCCTTGGACCATGAGTCCATGACCAATAGCTATGTGATGTCTTCTCTCCAATCTTGTGCTTAAATGGTTAGTTCTTGTGAGCTTCCCTACATGATCAAGGCATCTATGTAATTCTCTTGCTATTGCTATGCTCGGTTTGTTGGGATCCAATGGATTATGAGATTATGTTCAGATTGTTATGAGTTATATATTTGATTATCCTTTTATAGTATGTTCCTTAGTGATAAATGCATGTTCTCCGTTGCTATTTATTGCTTTGGCCAAGTAGTAGATTGTAACTCCAAGAGGGAGCATTATGCATGATTGTGGGTTCATGCCCCTCGATGTCTAGCTTGAGTGATAGAAACATGAGACTAGGGGATGTGTTGTTGCCACCAGGGAGAAAACAACGGTGCTTGTGACCATGGTTGCAAGGATTGTTTACCTTATACATAGTTTGTTAATGAAGTTGTCCGTTGCTTTGAGTTTACACTTTGGGCGGGGCTCGCAACTTAGTACCGCAGAGATGTTCTGGATAGATATCTCAAGGTGGATGATTAGTAAGTAGATGCTGATGAATAAACGGTCTACTTGTCTTGGTGTACTGCCCATTACTATTGAATCTCTAACTATCAAGTAGCATAATTAGCATTGCGGTGCATTCATAATTCTGTCAATTGCCCAACTGTGATTTGTTTACCAAGCATAGTTGTTTATCGTCTTTTGGGAGAGAGACATCACTAGTGAACATCATGTGACTCCGGTCCATATCACCGTCATTGTTTACACCTCCATCATTTACCGTTTTCATTTACTTTTTCGTTGCAATCACTATTACTTTTCCCGCTTGTGTTTTGATCCTTTGCAAACTACAAGGCCGGAGAGATTGACAACCTATTTGTACTCGTTGGGATCAAAGTTATTTGTTGTGTGTGCAGGTTCATGTCTTCTGCTAGCACCAGGGTGGGAGACACCTACTTGTTGAGCCTAGGAGTCCTCCTGGTTCGATAAACCTTGCAGTCCCCGTGTGAGGGAAAACTTGCTTCTGACTACATCTCAACCTTCCACTTGGGGTAACCAACGGGGTGCGAGAAGTATATACATCATCTCGTCATCAAGCAAAGTTTTCTGGCGCCGTTGCCAGGGACTCCAATCTTCAAGATAGGGGAGTTGCATGCTATCTTTTACCTTTGCTTTTTATTCTTGTTAGTTTGCTTTTTAGTTTTTGCTTTAGAGTCCTATACCAAAAAACACAAAAATAATAATTGCTTTATTCTTGCTTGTCGTAGCTGCTATGGGTTCCACTGAGAACACCAAGTTGTGTGACTTCACTAGTCACAACAACAATGACTTTATCTGCACTCCTATTGCTGCTCCCGCCACATGATTCACGTCCTATGAGATTAAACCTGCTTTACTGAACCTAGTTATGAAAGATCAATTCTCCGATGCTGGAGATGATGATGCCTTGCACTTGAACAATTTTGTCGAGCTCTGTGATATGCAAAAATATAAAGAAGTAGATGGTGATATTGTTAAACTTAAGCTTTTTTCCTTTCTTCTTGAGAGGAGGAGCTAAAGTGTGGCTTCAATCTTTGCCTAGGAATAACATAGATTCTTGGGATAAGTGCAAAGATGCTTTTATTGGGAAGTATTACCCGCTTGCTAAGATTATCCAGTTGAGGAGTAACATTATGAATTTTAGACAATTGGATAATGAACATGTTGCTCAAGCTTGGGAACATATGAAATCTCTTGTTAAGTATTGCCCTACACATGGTTTGACTACTTGGATGGTTATCCAAACTTTCTATGCAGGATTGAACTTTACCTCGCGGAATCTGTTAGACTCGGACGCGGGAGGAACCTTGATGACAACTACATTGGTGCTGCCACAAAGCTATTGGATGAGATGATGACAAATTATTCTCAATGGCACACCGAGAGAGTTCCAACAAGTAGGAAGGTAAACTCTGTTGAGGAGATCTCCTCCCTTAATGATAAGGTTGACATGATCATGACTCTACTTACTAAGCAAGCTCCTATTGATCCTCATGATGTTCCTTTAAATTTTTGGTTGCTCAAGAAAGAGAGCAAATTGATGTTAATTTTATCTCTAGGAAAAACTTCAATAATAATGCCTATAGGAGTAATTTTGGTAGCAATCCTAGACCGTTTCCATCCAAGAACTATGGGAACAACAACAATTATCCTAGCACCAAAAACTCCACTTCTGAATTAGAGAGCATGCTTAAAGACTTTATCACTTCTCAAAAGGCCTTCAACAAGAGTGTAGAAGAGAAACTAGAAAAAATAGATAGTCTCTCTTTGAAGGTGGACAACATAGCTCATGATGTAGAGATTCTTAAAATTAGAAATTCCCCCCTTGAGGAAAGGAACACCACACCCATGAATGCTATCCAAGTCCAAATTAATGAGAACATAAGAATGCTAGCCAAACTTAAAGATATATGGGCTAGAGAAAAAGAAGAGGAAGAGAGAATTAAGAGCCTTCCCACACACACACACTACCATTGCTACTATACAAGTTGTTGAGAACCTCAAAACTGTTAGGACCCATCGCACTCCTAGTCCCAATGGACCTATTAATGGTGATGCTAATACCTCAACTATAGGACAAGAAAGTCCTTTGAATTTAGAGACTACTAAAAGAATGAGCTTAGATGACATCACTACCACTTTAATCAATGGTAGTAACCTTGATTTTGAAAATTGTAGTCTTTCCGAAGTGATCACTTTTTTGCAAAGAATGGCTAAAGACCCCCACACTAGTACACTCAATATTGCCTTCACTGAGCATATTACCAATGCTCTTATCAAAGCTAGGGAGGAGAAGCTCAAGCTAGATACTTATATTCCTATAAAACTATAAGATGGTCAGGATCCTATGGTCAAGATTAAATTGAATAATATCTCCTGCTTTGCTTTATGTGATGTTGGAGCTAGTGCCTCCGTTATGCCCAAAAGAATGTACGATATGCTTGATTGGAAACCTTATGATCCATATTCTTTTGGTATTCGTCTTGTTGATTCTTCCATAAAGAAACCTGATGATGTGCTTATTATTGTCAATGATAATTATGTGCCCATTGATTTTCTTATTGTGGACATTGAATGTGATCCTTCATGTCCAATTATTTTGGGACGTCATTTTCTCCGCACCATTGGTGCTATCATTGACATGAAAGAGAGAATTATTAAATTCCAATTTCCTATTAAAAAGGGAATGGAACACTTCCCTTGAAAGAAGGTTAAGTTACCTTATGAGTCCGTTACTCGGGCAAGATATTCTTTTGGAGTTGATAACACTTGATCTTCTTGCATTGTGCCTAGCTCAAAGGCATAAAAGAAAACGCTTGTTGGGATGCAACCCAATTTGTTTTTACTTTCTGTTTTAGTAGTATTGATGCTTGTTACTACTGTAGCAACATCATTGTATCTTTATTTTTAAGCTTTGTGCCAAGTTATAGCCTCCGGTTGCAAGAAAGTTCAAAAATTGTGACATGCTGTCCAGAAACATATTCTGTCTGCTTGACGGAAAAATCCGCCAAAACTCACGAGATCATCTTTTGATCTGAATGTTTTTGACAACATGCTCTATATAATTGCCTTTCTGGCATATGTTCTGAGTTTTTTGATTTGAGTTGCAGAAGTGCCCCGAATAAATTATTTACTACATGTTGTTCTGTTTTTCACACATTCTGCCATGTTTTGCGTTTTCATTGTTTTGCAAATCCTAAGCTTACTTTTTATTTGCAAAAACCTTTTGGCAATCATTAGAAGCAGTAAATTTTCATGAAAATCTTTATTTCCAGCAGGTAATGAATTATTTTATTAAGGGTACTAACCACTCTAATCAGCTTATGATGAGTTTCGTATGAAGGGAGTTTTCAAGTATGCGATGGGAGATGATGAAAGAAGATATAGGAGTGTCAAGCGCTCAAGCTTGGGGATGCCCCCATGCACCCCAAGAAATATTCAAGTAGACTCAAGCGTCTAAGCTTGGGTATGCCCCCGTGCATCCCCTTCTCTATCAACAATCATGAGTTCATCCATCTCCATGCTATATTTTTATCACTTCATATGTTATGTGCTATGCTTGGAGCGTCCCGCCCTTTACTTTTTAGTTTGTTTTAGTTTTGCTTGCTGATCATAACAAGTCGGAACCTAGCCTATCTTGTTTGGGAGAGAAACACGCTCCATTCCACTCTAGAACACAACATAGGTTTTCATGCTTATCTTTTTTGTGTGTTCTTCATCTTTTTGTAGCTACTATCATGCTTAGCTCTTAGTTTTCATGCTTATCTTTTTAAGAGCTTTTATTTAGGTTGCTTTTGGAAATATCTTGAGTTATCATGCTTATCTTGTTTAGAGAGTTGGCTTGTTGCACTGAGTTGTGTGTCTTGCATGAGTAGGTAATTGAGATTGATATTTAAGTATAGTAGTAACTTGTAGTAGTTTTGAGGTATTGATTTGAGTAATGTTTGGATTATTGGTGCCAAGAGCTTGAGCCTATTAGTGATAGGTGTCATATTTTGTGAAATCCGTGTGTTTTTCAAAAACTAAAAATTAGTTGAGAACTCTAGCTACTAAATTGATCGCTAACCTCTGGAGGGGTTGGAATATATAGAGTACCCACACGTTACCATGAGTCGAGGATGCGCAAGGATAACCAAACCCCCAAACACTCCTCCTTGGGGTACTTGTCTCTTTGTGAATTTCCTAACTAGATAGAGAGTTGCCGATAATAAGTGTATGAGTTCTTCGGACTAAGGCGAGTATTCGATTGTTGGCACTTCCACCATCCATATTTTGTTAGCCTCTTCGGTACCGTGCATTACCCTTTCTCACATCGAGAGTTGGTGCAAACTCCGCCGGTGCATCCAAACCCATGACATGATATGCTCTGTCATACATAAGCCTCATTATATCTTTCCTCAAAACAACCACCATACCTACCTATTAAGGCATTTCCATAGCCTTTCCGAGATACATTGCCATGCAACATCCATCATCTCATGACTTGATCTTCATGTCATATATGCTTTTGCTTGATCGTAGAGCCGCATGATAGTTGGGCCTTGCCCCAATTATTGCTACATGACGCGCTAGTATCATTGCATATCTTGCTGCACTGGCAGAGGCATACATTTGCATACATCATGCTAGTTTTAACTTGTCTTTATGTTGAGTACTTCCTATAAAGTGTGATGATCTTCTCTTTATTCATGTAAAACATAGAGTGTTGCCCTTAAGTGAGGAAAAGATCCCAAAGAGGACAACAAAAGATCCCAAAGAGGACAAATGAGAGATAAAAAGAAAGAGCCAAAGAGGCCACAAAAAAATAAAAATAAAAAGAGAGGAAAAAGAAAAAAATGAAATAAAAAGAGAGAAGGGGGCAACACTACTATTCCTTTTGAAATATCCACACTCGTACTCCATGCTATATTGGTACTACATAGACATAACTTTATGGGGACCCTTACACTATAGAACTTGGTTTGCATATTCCAATGATGAGCCTCCTGAAATGAGCTCTAGGTCTTCATGAGAAAACAAGTTGGATGCACCCCCACTAGTTCCATTAGAGAGCTTACCTTAGCTCATATGTGCATTCGTTACATGGCAGTCCCTACTCCTCACATCTTATCTATCATTTAGCTTTCTCTCGCCTATGGTTGTCCTCATTGATGTGAGCCTTTCACACCTTTTTGTCTTCCTTCCCCACCATTATTCTATTTGCCATCCTAAGTGCCAACATATCTTGCTTACGCTCATCCATTGCATGAGTGCTCAAAGTCGAAAGGGAGAGGATCATTTTGACTTGTGCCTGACTAGTGGTGTGGGGATGAGTCAAAATAAGATTCCAAAGGAGACCAAGTGTGAGGTTTAGTAGATTGAGTTCTCAATTAAAAATATATTTTATGCTCTAAACCCATCTCCCACTTCTTGCACGCAAACACCATTTGGAGACATTCGAGTCACGGTCAGTGAGAGCTCTTGCACCTTTATGTTCTTATTTTGCTAATTTCAATACTAGATATAGACTCCTGCTTGTTATTATCTTGACTTGAATTGTATATCTTACTTGCTTTACTTTGAAGTTCTTATATGTGTGTTAGCATGTCACCACAAAAATTATTGTGTTATCATTTATCTACTCGAGGACGAGCAGAAATTAAGCTTGGGGATGTTGATACGTCCCAAACGTATCTATAATTTCTGCTTGTTCCATGATCTTTTGGGTGATAATGTTATATGTTTTGCTACACTTTTATATCATTTTACACATATTTGGACTAACCTACTAACTTAGTGCACCTAGTGCCAGTTTCTGTGTGCTGATGTCTATTTTGCAGGGGCTTTTACCCAATTTTTCGAAGCCTGAAAAATTCCAGGAAAAATATATAAAAAATCAGCGACGCAGAAGCTTCCGTATCACTGAAGATGGGCCAGGCCCTAGGCCGCGCCAGGAGGCCGCCTGGGTGGCCCCCACCTCCTCCGGTGCCCTCCTTTGGCCTATATTTAGTCCTCCGAGAGGAAACCCTTCCACGACTTCCAGAATCGCGAATTTCTCCATCGTTCAGCCGCCGTAGCACTTCCGAGATCGGGAGCATCAGGAGACCTCTTCCCAGCACCCTGCCGGAGGGAGGATTGACCTCCGGGAGCTTCTCCACCGCCATGGACGCTTCTCGGACGTGTTGTGAATAGTCCTCCTTGGACCATGTGTCCATGACCAGTAGCTATGGGATGTATTCTCTCCAATCTTGTGCTTCAATGGTTAGTCCTTGTGAGCTGTCCTACATGATCAAGGCATCTATGTAATTCTGTTGCTATTGCTATGCTCGGTTTTTTGGGATCCACTGGATTATGAGATTATGTTCAGATTGTTATGAGTTATATATTTGATTATCATTTTATAGTATGTTCCTTAGTGATTCATGCATGTCCTCCGTTGCTATTTATTGCTCTGGCCGAGTAGTAGATTGTGACTCATAGAGGGAGCGTTATGCATGATTGTGGGTTCATGCCCCTCGATGTATAGCTTGAGTGACAGAAACATGAGACTAGGGGATGTGTTGTTGCCACCAGGGAGAAAAAAACGGTGCTTGTGACCATGGTTGCAAGGATTGTTTACCTTACGCATAGTTCATTAATGCAGTTGTCCGTTGCTTTGAGTTTACACTTTGGGTGGGGCTCGCAACTTAATACCGGAGAGATGTTTTGGATTGATATCTCAAGGTGAATGATAAGTAAGTAGATGCTGATGAATAAACGGTCTACTTATCTTGGCGTACTGCCCATTACTATTGAACCTCTAACTATCAAGTAACATAATTAGCATTGCGGTGCGTTCATAATTCTGTCAATTGCCCAACTGTGATTTGTTTACCCAAGCATAGTTGTTTATCGTCTTTTGGAGAGAGACATCACTAGTGAACATCATGTGACTCCGGTCCATATAACCATCATTGTTTACACCTCTATCATTTACCGTTTTCATTTACTTTTTCGTTGCAATCACTATTACTTTTCCCGCTTGTGTTTTGATCCTTCGCAAATTACAAGGACGGAGAGATTGACAACCTCTCTGTACTCGTTGGGAGCAAATTTATTTGTTGTGTGTGCAGATCCATGATACGTCCATTTTGCATCATGCTTTTATGTTGATATTTATCGCTTCTTGGGCTGTTATTTCACTTCACGGTACAATTCTTATGCCTTGTCTCTCTTATTTTGCAAGGTTTACATGAAGAGGGAGAATGCCGCAACTGGAATTCTGGCCTGAAATTGGAGCAAGTTTGAGATACCTATTCTACGCAACTCCAAACGCCGTAAAAATCAACGATGCTTTTTTCGGGATTTATAAAAAATACTGGGCCGAAGAAGCGCTAGAGGGGCTCCAGCAGGTGGCCACAAGCCTGCTAGGCGCGGCGACCCCCCTGGCCGCGCCTAGGGGGCTTGTGGGCAGACTGCTGGCCCACTGCCCCCTCTTCTGCTATATGAAGGGTTTCGTCCGGAAAAAAATTTCAAGGAGGAGCTTTTTCGTGGATTCGCCGCCGCCACGAGGTGGAACTTGAACAGAACCAATCTAGAGCTCCGACAGGACGATCCTTTCGGGGAAACTTCCCTCCCGGAGGGGGAAATCGTCGCCATCATCATCACCAACACCCCTCTCATTGGAGGGGACTCGTCACCATCAACATCTTCATCAGCACCATCTCATCTCCAAACCCTAGTTCATCTCTTGTAACCAATCTCCATCTCGCGACTCCGATTGGTACTTGTAAGGTTGCTAGTAGTGTTAATTACTCCTTGTAGTTGATGCTAGTTGGATTACTTGGTGGAAGAGTTTATGTTCAGATGCTTGATGCTACTCATTACATCTCTGGTCATGAATATGATTATGCTTTCTGAGTAGTTACTTTTGTTCCTGAGGACATGGGATAAGTCATGCTAATAGTAGTCATGTGAATTTGGTATTCGTTCAATATTTTGATGTGTTGTATGTTGTTTTTCCTCTAGTGGTGTTATGTGAACGTCGACTACATAACACTTCACCATTATTTGGGCCTAGAGGAAGGCATTGGGAAGTAGTAAGTAGATGATGGGTTGCTAGAGTGACAGAAGCTTAAACCCTAGTTTATGCGTTGCTTCGTAAGGGGCTGATTTGGATCCACTAGTTTAATGCTATGGTTAGACTTTGTCTTAATTCTTCTTTCGTAGTTGCGGATGCTTGCGAGAGGGGTTAATCATAAGTGGGACGCTTGTCCAAGTAAGGGCAGTACCCAAGCGCCGGTCCACCCACATATCAAACTATCAAAGTAACGAACGCGAATCATATGAACATGATGAAAACTAGCATGACAGAAATTCCCGTGTGTCCTCGGGAGCGTTTTTCCTCCTATAAGACTTTGTCTAGGCTTGTCCCTTGCTACAAAAGGGATTGGGACACTTTGCTGCACCGCTGCTACTTTTGTTACTTGTTGCTTGCTACGAATCATCTCACCACACAATCACTTGTTACCGATAATTTCAGTGCTTGCAGATATTTCCTTGCTGAAAACCACTTGTCAGATCCTTCTGCTCCTCGTTGGATTCGACACTCTTACTTATCGAAAGGACTACGATAGATCCCCTATACTTGTGGGTCATCAGTCCACGTCTTCTGCTAGCGCGAGGGTGGGAGACACCTAATTGTTGAGCCTACGAGTCCTCCTGGTTCGATAAACCTTAAAGTTCCCGTGTGAGGGAAAACTTGCTGCTGACTACAACTCAACCTTCCACTTGGGGTAACCAACGAGGTGCGATAAGTATATACATCATCTCGTCATCAGTCACCGAACCTTAAGTGTGCAGACCCTGCGGGTTCGAGAACTATGCAGACATGACTTGAGACACTCTCCGGTCAATATCCAATAGCGGGACGTGGATGTCCATATTGGATCCTACATATTCTACGAAGATCTTTTTGGTCGAACCTCTATGTCAAGGATTGATATAATCCCGTATACCATTCCCTTTGTCCTTCGGTATGTTACTTGCCCGAGATTCGATCGTCGGTATCTCCATACCTATTTCAATCTCGTTACCGGCAAGTCTCTTTACTCGTTCCGTAATACAAGATACCGTGGCTAACTCTTTAGTCACATTGCTTGCAAGGCTTATATGTGATGTTGTATTACCGAGTGGGCCCCAAGATACCTCTCCGTCACACGGAGTGACAAATCCCAGTCTTGATCCATGCTAACTCAACGGACACCTTCGGAGATGCTTGTTGAGTACCTTTATAGTCACCCAGTAACGTTGCGACGTTTGATACACACAAGGCATTCCTCCGGTGCCAGTGAGTTACATGATCTCATGGTCATAGGAATGAATACTTGACATGTAGAAAACAATAGCAACAAAATGACATGATCACATGCTACGTTCATATTTTGGGTCTTGTCCATCACATCATTCTCCTAATGATGTGATCCCGTCATCAAGTGACAACACTTGTCTATGGCTAGGAAACCTTAACCATCCTTAATGAACAGGCTAGTCAACTAGAGACTCACTAGGGACACAATTTTCTCTATATACCCACACATGCATTTATGTTTCCATTCAATACAGTTATAGCATGGATAATAAAAGATTATCTTGAAACAAGGAATATAATAATAACTATTTTATTATTGCCTCTAGGGCATATTTCCAACAATTTCTCTCTCTCTCGGCGCAACCCTACTCCTCCTCCTCCTCGTCCTCCGTAGTGCTTGGCAAAGCCATGTCGGAGTACCACGCAGCTCCACCGTCACCACGCCGTCGTGCTACCGGAGCTCTCCCTCAACCTCTCCTCCCTCAACCTCTCAAGGTGTTGGAGACGTCATCGGGCTGTACGTGTGTTGATCGCGGAGGCGCCATTGTTTGGCGCATAAATCGGAATCCACCGCGATCTGAATCATTGCGAGTACGACTCCACCAACCGCGTTCTAGCAATGCTTCCGCTTCGCGATCTTCAAAGGTATGAAGATACTCTACCCCTTTGCTCGTTGCTGGTTTCTCCATAGATAGATCCTTGTCTGACGTAGATTTTTTTTTGAAATTACTACGTTCCCCAACAGATATGAGACGTTTCGGACGTGTCCATCACGTCAGACTGTCGATGTTTCCCACACGAAAACACTTGAAAACCGAATGGTTGGACGGACGTCCCCTCCGAGGGGGTGGACGTCACCTGCCACTGTTGAGGCTCGTCACTCGAATGCTAAAGTCTCACTATTTAAGCTATGTGGTGACCCCAGCCTTAGCTGCATCCCCCCTCCCGATCGGTAGTCCGAGTCACATCAAACTTCCCTCCCTCTTCGCTCGTTGTCCACCAACAACCATGGAACGAAAGAGGGGGACCACCTATGCTATGCTCACATGGAAGCGTCGCCTCGAGATGGTCGAGGAGATCTAGACTAGCATGAAACCCAGATCAGAATCGGCCACCCCCCGGACTCACATGAGGGGGGAGGTGGAGAAGCGTAGCAACACACACCCATGGAAAAGGCGGATACGAAGAAGGAGGAAGCCATAGAGGAGGTGGAGCCGTTTGTGGGTTTCGGCATGGGAGGACACCATGGTGGAGTTCAAAGTTCCCTAAGTGGAAGAGGCGGTGGATGAGGCGCTCATTCTCGAATCCATCGAATCGAAGGCCCAAGTGGAGACCAACTAGCGCTTCCTCCTCCAACGAAGGGTGGAGATCAATGAAATCCTCGCGGAGATAGAGTCCGGTGACGAGTCAGGGTTGACATAGTTGTAGATGATCATAGACCACCTTTGCCTGATCATGCGAAACAGCTTTTTCGCTAAAATAACCGTCGTTTTATGGGATCGGCACGAAAAATATTTTGCCCAGGTCCCCTAAAAAGGCTCGTCCTAGACTTTTTTTTGAGTGATAAATTTCGGCCCTTCGACCACATATTTCAAGATCCGCCCTTTTTTCATTACGTCCATACTTCGCACGACTTCATGACCAGGAAATTTCTGCATGTTCCTTGCCCTCTGCACCACCACTGCTGATCTCCCCGGTCCCACACCATCTTGCCTTGTCGTGTCCCCAATCGGCGGAATGGAGCACCCATAGCCGCCATTATAGAGGCAAAGTTGTCCCTGTCTTTCGATGAGAGGATAACTATCGATTTGGTGGAGACGACTTTGACGATCCGACTATGAATGTGAATGACATTGTGCCTTACCAATCGCTAAACCAATCTCCACGAGGTTACTGATGATGCTGGAAGCACGATTAGCCTGACCACGAAGGTCTATTCCCACAAGCAATCAAAGAATGAGGAAGAATATGGTAAAAGCAATCAGAATACAAATATATATGAATTATTGATATGGATGGGGATCCGAAAGCGGTCTTGGTTTGGTCGTTGGAGTCGTAATGGCTAACTTTTAACTAAACAAATCCCAAATAAAAAGCTAATAGACTGATCTACTTATATAGAAGCAAGGGGTGGCGGCCAAGGAGGTGGGAGGACGTCCCAAGGCAGCCTAAAACTAACCCTAGGTCATACAAGGCCCATGGGCCTAGGTGGAGGTAATGCAACACCTTTGGTCTTATAGTTTGACTCGGATTGTGCTACAGCATCAGATTGTTTCGTCAATATCTCCATGCTTCAGATGAATTTGAAGGAGAATCCAGTTTGATTGGACATTACACGAAATCTACTTTCAAACAAAAAAGAATCACCCAATTCGGATTTCGGATGTAAAAGTGTTTGAAATATTGAGTCGGGTATGTCTAGAAGTCCGAATCTGAGTCCACAACGTGATAGACTTGGACTCTATATTCTCTTCGCCTAAAAGTGACGTGAGAGAACTTTTTGCATAGAACCTAAATGTGTCATTTTCCCTTATCATCATAAGTGGATTGTACAAGTGTCCGGTAGTTCTGCAATTAGGCATGAAACAAAAATAGGTGAAGTATTTTTGTTTTGTATAGCATAAATAAGTTATAGCATAACTTTTATGAGAAATCACCTCAAATAAATATGCATATGAAATACTTGTGACCATATCTAGCATATCCATGTCCTCATAATCCTCCCCTTCCTGAAAGCAAAGTCGTCCTGAGCGTTGCTTAATCTGAAGTGTGGCTAACAAAAGAGACAAGGTGTGCATGTTGTACATGTATATGTCATCCAATTTTACTTCCCTGTTTTTGCACACATGACACATGTATAAATGAGTAACTTTTATATGTTATGAAATATGAAGCCAGAATATTATCACAAGAAGTAGAAGGCATGAAAATATTGCAACTCAGTTTGCACATATAGGTGAAGCCCTTATTCATATCAAAAGATTGAGAATGTTCACCATTAAACCATCCCAACATTGGTAAATAAACTTGAATTGTTTCATATTTAAATGCTATAACATGCTTAAATAAGAAAACATGCAACATGCCATTTGACACAGAATGATCCCCAAGTTGGAGGTCATATGAAAATGATTAAACAGTGGCACAACTAGTTTCAAACATATTTGATCCAAATTTGGTTTATTCCCTATTTCACGTGGTTCTTTCATATCAATAGTTAATTCAATGGATGCACTCAAAGTTGTTGATATTGTAGTTATTTGATCACATGGCAAAGTCAAATCATGAACATAGTCCTCTAAAATAGGTGATGTGATCAAAGTAATGGATAGCTCATCACATGGTACATTGAAAATTGACAAGGCATTCATCATACTCATGTGGAGGGGGAAGATCAGTACCTTTGTCATTATCTCTTATGATCAACTCAGATGATGTAGGCACTCTCGATGGTGACGTGTCACATGGTTAAGGTGATGTATCCCTCACAACAATTGATGTGGTTGTCATAGTACACCTAGTAGTTGAAGAAACAACTGAATCAACTCTTGGAATGTGCATCTTTCCCTCATTCTCCTTGAGGGCAACACATAGTTTTATTTCCTATTCAGTTTGCAAGTGTCATGGGAATGACCCTAACAATAGTACCTAGGGGTATGAACGAAGGGGCAAAGTCTAACTAGGCGCATCAGATACACTCGAATGTACGAGTTCAGGCCCCACTTGGAAGTGGTAATATACCAACATCTCGAGCCCTGAGGCTGATGTTTCCTTACGGGGTATGAAAGATTACAAGGTGCTGAACCCTTGAGCTGGAGCCCAGGAGTGGCTTATATAGTTGTTGCCACGACCGTCCGAGCTTCATTACAAGGTGAATTAATGCTAAGAAATAGGAAAGTTACTAGAAACGGCAGCTATAACTCTCGAGGTTACTCGTAACGCGGGCCTTCACTGCACTTCATGTGATGGATTAAGTCCTTAGCCGTTGCAGCCTCTTTAGTGCCTTCATCTTGCTGTGGTCCGAGTGCTAGGAAGCATCCGACTGATACAAGGTGGTCCGAGTGACTCCAGGCAAGCCGAGTGATAGTATGTAGTACCGAGTGAGGTTGAGGCTACACCGGTGACTTTAAGGTCACTGATGTCTGTAAGGGGTCCAAGGTGGATCTAGGGAAGCAGGTCCGTAGGCCTACCCCTAATTTATAACCCCATTAGTAGCCCCTGAAACGTTTGTGGTTTTGCACACCGAGTGAATGACTTCCTTCGATGTCTCCACGCTTTGGAGATTCTTGGGATGCATCTCGGTGCTGCATCATTCGGACTCTCGGCATACCTCCACAGATTCAAGAGTGATGAATTTCGATCTCTTGGTCATACAGTAATGCCTGTAGTTGGTAGTGATCGACTATCTTTCGGGAAGACTAATTCCATGACTAGGGCGAATGAGATCTCTGAACTCTGCGTGCCCAATCGGCAAGTTGGGATGGATCCCCACTCGCATTGAGGCAAGGAAGATTAGGCCGTCCTCATTGATTCCCCAAATGATCGGGGTCCCGCGGGGGGGGGGGGGGCAGCGAAGGTTTCTTCCGTAGCTTTTGAATTGAGGGAGCGCGCGCGGGGGCGACGGTTTTGGCAGAGACGCATGTAGTGGAAGTCGTGGGGTGACGCCCCGATTTCCGTGCGTGTGATGTCGCTGTCATGCTACCGTGCACAACATCCTTGGGATACTGTAGATCTTCCTAGGGTCGGCGATGTACTCGATGGGGAATATTGCCGTTGGGGAATCTTTCCATCCCCGCTTACTCCTCTTGCCACCAAAAACAAGAACCGTCGGCTGTCTCCGTCGATTCTCGGTCCCGACCTCTCCGCCACCCAATCATGGTGAAGGGAGTGACGTCTAAGTCCGAGTGGGCTAAGAAAGGGTTGCGTGGATCCTCCTCGAGTGCTAGAGTACTCCCGCGAGGATGGATCCAGGGCGACTAGATGTCGTCCTGTGTCTCGGAGGGGCGGATGTTGGAGCTGGAGCGCGAAGTCCTGGTCGCTTGGGGGAGGTGGCGATTTCCCAGGGATGGCGAGATGGAGGCAACGCCCTAGAATGACGAGTGAGTGCTCTTGGTCACCCACATCGAGAGAGGTTTTCTCTGCCTCTGCACCCCTTTTTCCGAGCGTTTCTTGCTTTCTTCGGGGCTCAGCTCCACCACCTGCCCCCCAATGATGTCTCGTATCTAGCCGCATTTGTGTCTTTGTGTAAGAATTTCCTCGGGTGTCACCCGCATTGGTGTTTTTTCAAGTGCCTGTTCACGTGTCGAGTAATGACCGTGAAGAAGTCTTCCTCCTCGGGGGGAAGAACCAATGTAGCATAACTTTGTGGTGGCTTAGGCATTCAGCTCAGGGGCAAGACTAGCTTCCCCCAGACGAGTTTCCCAGACTCAGTGAAGAATTGGAGGGACTCTTGGTTTTATTGTCAAGACGTCCCAGTCGGTGAGGGTCACTCGGGCCTCCTGCCCTATACTGTCGATAGGATCCACCCGCCCCCACCTTGACCTTGTCCAAGGAGGAGAAAACCGACGCAGATATCTTGATGATAGCGGTGGTTTCCTTTATCCAGAAGGGTGTGAATGTGATGGACCTCCTGGAGGCCTTCTTCTAGCGCAGGATCCAGCCTCTACATGCCAGAGTCCACCCAATGTGGAAATATGAAGGGTCGGATGATCCGACTCGAGTCCATCCCGAGGAGCTCGGGGAAGAGGCGGTGGAGAATAAACTCAAGGCCATTACCCCTAGAGAGAGACAACCCAAGGGGCTCCAGGCAGGTGCTTCCTTTCGTGAGGATCATCAACCAAATGAAGGAAGTCATCGAGCATCTATATCGAGTGAATTTCTTTCTTGTTTCAACTCCCATTTGTGATTTCACTTCCTTCATTCGACAAGCTTTCACACGGTGATCAGTTCCATATCGACGGTCGACCGCTCACCCATTGACGTGGAGAGTGACACTGAAAACCAAGACACCGAGCTCCCAGAGGGCTCGGAGGATGACGAAGATGATGAAGGCAATGATGAGGAGATGGAGGAGAGCGAGGACGAGCGTGGAGACCAGGCATAATATTCTCCGTCCGACGAAGTCCAGGCCGAGACCCGTTCCAAGGCGTGCCAGGACCCTGGAGTCCGCACGGGCGCCCCAAAGACTCCGTTGACGGTGAAACCGAGTGCATCACCCATGCCAGCTTGCAGTTCCAAGCGGGGTTAGAGCGAGCCCAATGCGCTACCGGAGCAGGCCGCCAAGCAACCCAAGATCTCGAGCTCCAAACCTCGTAAGGACGTTCTGACACGCATCAAGGTCGTCGTGCCTGTGGCTTCGGTGTAAGTATCTTTATTGAGTGATTTGTCCCAGTTGAACAATGTCTTACGAGTGATGATCAGGCTTTGTTGTTTTTTTGTAGGCCTGATACTTCGGTTGCTTCACTGGACCCCAAGACCTCTGACAAAGGTAGAGATGACGTTGATGTCGCTTCATCGAAAGGTAACCCTTGAGATTTTCAAGCAATTCATTCGAAATTCAGGCTTTGGATATTCGAGTGGTCTTTGGACTGTCTTGTGGACATGTGCAGAGCCGCAGGACGTGATTTAACTCGACGCTGATGTCCCTTCTACGGCTGGAGAAGTGCTGAAGCAGGCTCCGACTCCCAGCCGAGCTAGCATCAAGGCCAAGACTCCTGTGGTACAGGAGGTCGCCTCGGCTGGGGCGTCATTCGGACAGTATCCGCTAACCATCTTGTTGTCTGACCCCAAGGATCGCAACATCTTCTAGCTCCACCCTACCCCACAAGACCAGTAGGGGCACGCAAGGAGGCCTTGGCTTAGCTGGACGTGATGGTTGGGCGATTGAAGGAGGCATACGACGTGAGTGAAGCTGTGGCAAAGAACATTCGGGTAAGTCTTTTACGCACGTATTTGTTTTTGAATCTAATCCTTAGTAGGAATCCTGAGTGGGCATGCCCAAAGGCACACCTACTTGGTGTTAGTGGGAGCGCGCTCAGCGCACCCACTTGGTGTTAGTGGGAGCGCGCTCAGCGCACCCATTTGGTGTAGTCCCTGAGGCTACCGTCGACTATGTCAGTCGACGGTAGTCTTTTTTCTTTGTATGTTTGACAAAGTCCAGTAGGGTGCGGAGCCCTTTTCTTTCTTCGGTCTTTCCAATGGGCGCACACTGAGCGCACTCACTGGGTGTAGTCCCCGAGGCTACTGTCGACTAGAGTAGCCGGTAGTACTATCAGTTTCTTTTGTTTTGATTGATAGAGGCCGAGCGGGTATGGATCCCTTATCCTCTTTCATTCCAGTGGGGGTGCGCTGAGCGCACCCACTGGGTGTAGTCCCTGAGTCTACCATCAACTATGGCAGTCAGCGGTAGTCTTAGAGTCACGACATAATGTTATGCCTTTCTTGTATTTGTTGATTGCAGACTGCTTCTGGGCCCATGGGCCGCAATGACGCCATGGAAAAAGAGTCGCAGGAACTCCGACTGAGCATTGATGAGGAGAAAGCCAAGAGCAAGCGACTGGAGCAGGAAAAGCGAACAACTGAAGGTGTGTCCTCGCCATCCGACTGATACTCCATTAGGTTGTCTTTTCTTGTCCCATTGAGGTTGTCTTGTCAGATCGCCTTTGTGAGAGGTTGAAGAATTCCATTTCTCTAGTGACCATGAAGGAAGCTCTTGAGAAGAGGGACGAAGAATTCACATCCGCTTGGAAGGATGTCAAGCAGAAAACCCACGCAGCCGAGGCCAAGCTCAAGACAGTTGGTACTTTAGAGGAAAAGAATCGGCTTCTGAAAGCCGGTGCGGAGAAGACCACAACGGAGCTTGCTGAGCTGAAGAAGCATTACGCCGAGTGGGAAACCAACCTCGAGAAAGCCATTGCCAAGAAAGCTGAGCTGGAGAAGTTTGTCGAGGACTTCAGCGTGGAGCTCTGTGAGAAGCTCAAAGGTATGTCGAGCTTCCGAATAATTCCCCATGGTCATTCTAAAATTTCCGAGTGGCATTTCTCATCGTCCATTTTCCGTTGAGCATAGCGTTTGCTGGCGATGTCGAAGAAGAGACGACGCAAACAGAGAAAGAGCTTGATCCCAAGGGAGGGCTCTTGAAGGACAGCGCTGCCTTGTCTCTCCTCAGGGTGGAGGATCATGTCGATTATGTAATGGCTTGCTTCAAGCTGCTTCAGTCGTCCGTTGGAGAGATTGACCAGGAGAAAGTGCCCGAAGACGCTCCCGTGAAAGATGCCCAATCCTTTGTAAATCGTGTGAAGGCCATTCCCAATGAACTCAAGTCGTGGAAGAAGTCGTCAGCAAGAGATGGAGCTGACATTGCCCTTTCGGTTGTCCGCATCCATTGCAAGGGGGTGGATGAAGGGAAGTAGAAGAATCTTTGGATCATCAACCGCAAAAGTGCCAAATTTGAAGACTTCATGGAGATGTTCATGGTGGCGGCCACACGGATCGCAAAGGGAATCAATCTTGACACCTTCGTGGAAGCGTTGGAATCTTTGGCCTCCGAGTGATGCTCGGAGGATAAACACTTAAGCTTTAATTTGCCTCGGGATGCCGAGTGATATTATGTAACCTCAAACTTCGAGTGGGCTCTGGGCCCTCTCTTTTGCATACCTTTAGCTGAACTTGATCCCGTTTATCCGCAACTGATTTTGGATATTATTTGCTTGGTCGCCTTTATTTGGGGTCGTTTATACTCGGCCGGAAGCTGGTTCGCGTCTGAGTCCCCGAGTGTGGAAGTTGTCCTCACTAGGGATCGTTTGTGACTTAGCCGAAAGGTGGTTCGCGGCTAAGACCCCGAGTGTGGAGGTTGTACTCACTCAGGATCGTTTGCGACTTAGACTAAAGCTGGTTCGTGGCTAAGCCCCCAAGTGTGGAGGTTGTCCTCACTCGGGATCATTTGTGACTTAGGACAAAGCTGGTTCGCGGCTAAGCCTCCGACGTGTGGAGGTTGTCCTCACCCAGGATCGTTTGTGACTTAAGAGAAAGCTAGTTCGCGGCTAAGCCCCTGAGTGTGGAGGTTGTCCTCACTCGGGTTTGTTTCTCCCTAGGCGAAAGCAAAATCGCAGCTTGGGATGATTTTCTTGTTCATCTTGGCATCTGAATGAAGATCTTGCCTTCATTCAGAACTACTTTAACTTAGGTGAAGGATGGTTCGCGGCTAAGCCCTCGAGTGTGAAGGTTGTCCTCACTCGGGGAAAGGTTGACCTTAGGCTAAACATGTTCACTACCAAGAAATGTTTGTTTTGTTTATCTTGACGTCCGAATGAAGATCTTACCTTCGTTCGGAACCGCTTTAACTTAGGCGAAGGCTGGTTCACAGCTAAGCCCCAGAGTGTGGAAGTTTCCACGATCACTCGGCGAAGGGTCTACCTTAGGCGAAACAAGTTCGCTACCAAGAAATGTTTGTTTTGTTCATCTTGGCGTCTGAATGAAGATCTTGTCTTTATTGGGAACCGCTTTAACTTAGGCGAAGGCTGGTTCACAGCTAAGCCCCCGAGTGTGGAGGTTTCCACGATCACTCGGGGAAGGGTCTACCTTTGGCGAAAACAAGTTCGATACCGAGGTGATAGTTCTTGAGAACTCGTTGATGGTATTTGATATGTCCATTTTGCATCATGCTTTTATATGTATATATATTGCATCATGGGCTGTTAATACACATTATGGTACAATACTTATGCCTTCTCTCTTATTTTCCAAGGTTTACATGAAGAAGGAGAATGTCGACAACTGGATTCTGGACCGGGAAAGGAGCAAATCTGAGGGACCTATTCTGCACAGCTCCAAAAGTCCTAAAAAGTTACGGAGAATTGTTTTGGAATATATAAAAAATATTGGGAAAAATAAATACCAGAGGGATGGTGGAACGAGGACTTACCAATCACTTGATGATCGCAGAGTTTACCCATAAGCACAAGCTAGACGCCAAGGACCACGGGGATCACGTCTTTAGGATTTACGAGAAAATCGAGCACCTCCAAGCCCATATCTATGACCTGCAAAGCCAAAACTGTGAGTATGAATACAGATTCAAGAAAATGAGTTGGGCTGCAGGCTTGAGGATCTCGGAGACTAGTTCATGTTTTCACGATGGTGAGCCCATGCCTTGGAAGACGGAGGAAAAACCTTCAACCTCACCAAGAACTCAAACATCACCACCGCCGAAGAAAGACAACTAAACACATGGGTATGGGCACTCCCCTTGGCTTGTGCCAAGCTTGGGGGAGGTGCCCCGGTATCGTATCACCATCACACCTTTTACTTTCTTCGTTTTTGTAGCGACCCGACTCAATACGAGTCAAGCCTCTGGTGTTTTCCGTACCATCCCAAGATCATGCTGGTACACTATCAGTACATCAATGTATATATCAAGAGTTCAATCACACAAATTTATTAATCGAAATCTCATATCGAGTACTTTATTACAATAATGAATTACAATAAAGTGGATGAAGGCCGTCTCATGAGATATCTAACGAAGACTAGCGGAAGCATCAGGTAGACGAGTCCATCCGACTCCAGGGCATGTCGTTGAGCGTAGATCGTAGCCTCACTCCTGGTCGGAAAAGTACTCTGCAACATGATACGTTGCAGCCGTGTAGGTCAGCATATGGAATATGCCGGCAAGTCATCAAAGAGAGGGGAAAAATAATAACCAACTATCTCTACATGCATATTTGGCAGGTGGGGCTATAAGTTTTAGCATAAAGCCAATTTTTCCTACAACAAGAGAGGGCTGAAAGCAAAATATTACTACATTGTTTGTTGTTAACGAGATGGTTCCGCCAACCAATTCTCGTACCCGAGTTGTTGATAATTCCCACATCATTATTAAGTTGTGTCGAGAGTTCAGGGAAATTTCAATGCCTTCGGCTCAAGTTGTCCATGAGACTCAAAGCATGGCATCCTATCCCGGCTGTCATCATGCCTCCTGGGGAACTGACCTTAATAGGCTGGCTGAGGGTTCTAGTTGGCAAACTATACTTTTCCACCACTACCCTTGATATTAATGAATGCGTTGCACCAGAATCAAAAAGTACCAATACTGGACGTGAATTTAGCAAAAACTTACCAACCACAGTATCGGGGTGATCATAGACCTCTTCAACATCAATGTGATTCACCTGAGCTCGAGGAAAAGGATTGGGCTTCTTTGCTGCAGAGTTGCCGTTGCCGTTTCCATTTCCCTGCTTGTTCTGGGGACATTCAGTGGCATAGTGTCCCGTCTTCTGACACTTGAAGCAGGTGATGTGATTCAGATCCTTCTGAGCTGGAGCTGAGTGATGCTGGGTGCCGGTACCGCCATTCTTGAAGTTGCTGTTGTTGCGGTGGTTCCCGTTTCCTTCATGGTTGTGGCCTCCATGGTTGTGCACTGGGTGGTTATGCTGGACGTGTCCTCCAAACTGACCGGATCCAGTCCCGGTATTCCCTGAATAGGGGGTGTAGCGAGGCTTCTGCTGAGTGTCGGAGTTGAACTTTCCATTGCCACACTTCCGTTTGCGGTTCTCCATCTGCTGATGTTTCCCCTCCAAGATGAGGGCCTTATCTACCACCTCTTGGTAGTTGTTGAAGTTGGCTACAGTCAGCTGAATGCTCAGCTCATCATTGAGTCCCTCCAAGAACTTTTCCTGTCTGGCCGCATCATCGGCCACATCTCCAGGCGCATAACGGGCGAGCATGCTGAATTCATCGACATACTGAGCCACAGAGCGATTTCCCTGGCGTAAGTTGCGAAACTCACGCTTCTTCAGACTCATTGCACCAGCTGAGACATGTGCGGTGCGGAAGGCTTGCTTGAACTGCTCCCAAGTGACTCCAGCAATGGGGTATGTGGTGGTGTAGTTCTCCCACCATGCAACTGCAGGACCTTCAAGTTGATGCGCGGCAAAGCACACCTTCTCAACTTCAGTACAACCAGCAGTGATTAGTTCCCGCTCCATCTTGCAGAGCCAATCAACTGCCACAATGGGCTCAATGTTGCTGGAGAAAGTCGGAGGGTTCAACCTCGGGAAACGGGTGAGATTGTCGGCCTGGGGTGGATGATGGTTGTTGTTATTGTTCTGGTTCTGGATGATCAGCTGCATCAGGGTATTTTGTTGCTGAATCAACTGAGTGAGTTCCGACGGGAAGTTGGAAGCAGGGGCACGTCTCGGAGGCATCTGGTGTTTGTAGAGGGGTGAAATTAGCATAGAACAATGGTCTAAAGAGTAATTACACTACCCATATGAAATGCAACAACCAAGTATCACATCACACATTTTATTCAATACCATCACTTGATGATCGCAGAGTTTACCCATAAGCACAAGCTAGACGCCAAGGACCACCGGGATCACGTCTTCAGGATTTACGAGAAAATCGAGCACCTCCAAGCCCAGATCTATGACCTGCAAAACCAAAACTGTGAGTATGAATATAGATTTAAGAAAATGAGTTGGGCTGCAGGCTTGAGGATCTTGGAGACTAGTTCATGTTTTCACGATGGTGAGCCCATGCCTTGGAAGACGGAGGAAAAACCTTCAACCTCACCAAGAACTCAAACATCACCACCGCCGAAGAAAGACAACTAAACACATGGGTATGGGCACTCCCCTTGGCTTGTGCCAAGCTTGGGGGAGGTGCCCCGGTATCGTATCACCATCACACCTTTTACTTTCTTCGTTTTTGTAGCGACCCGACTCAATACGAGTCAAGCCTCTGGTGTTTTCCGTACCATCCCAAGATCATGCTGGTACACACTCAGTACATCAATGTATATATCAAGAGTTCAATCACACAACTTTATTAATCAAAATCTCATATCGAGTACTTTATTACAATAATGAATTACAATAAAGTGGATGAAGGCCGTCTCATGAGATATCTAACGAAGACTAGCGGAAGCATCAGGTAGACGAGTCCATCCGACTCCAGGGCATGTCGTTGAGCGTAGATCGTAGCCTCACTCCTGGTCGGAAAAGTACTCTGCAACATGATACATTGCAGCCGTGTAGGTCAGCATATGGAATATGCCGGCAAGTCATCAAAGAGAGGGGAAAAATAATAACCAACTATCTCTACATGCATATTTGGCAGGTGGGGCTATAAGTTTTAGCATAAAGCCAATTTTTCCTACAACAAGAGAGGGCTGAAAGCAAAATATTACTACATTGTTTGTTGTTAACGAGATGGTTCCGCCAACCAATTCTCGTACCCGAGTTGTTGATAATTCCCACATCATTATTAAGTTGTGTCGAGAGTTCAGGGAAATTTCAATGCCTTCGGCTCAAGTTGTCCATGAGACTCAAAGCATGGCATCCTATCCCGGCTGTCATCATGCCTCCTGGGGAACTGACCTTAATAGGCTGGCTGAGGGTTCTAGTTGGCAAACTATACTTTTCCACCACTACCCTTGATATTAATGAATGCGTTGCACCAGAATCAAAAAGTACCAATACTGGACGTGAATTTAGCAAAAACTTACCAACCACAGTATCAGGGTGATCATAGACCTCTTCAACATCAATGTGATTCACCTGAGCTCGAGGAAAAGGATTGGGCTTCTTTGCTGCAGAGTTGCCGTTGCCGTTTCCATTTCCCTGCTTGTTCTGGGGACATTCAGTGGCATAGTGTCCCGTCTTCTGACACTTGAAGCAGGTGATGTGATTCAGATCCTTCTGAGCTGGAGCTGAGTGATGCTGGGTGCCGGTACCGCCATTCTTGAAGTTGCTGTTGTTGCAGTGGTTCCCGTTTCCTCCATGGTTGTGGCCTCCATGGTTGTGCACTGGGTGGTTATGCTGGACGTGTCCTACAAACTGACCGGATCCAGTCCCGGTATTCCCTGAATAGGGGGTGTAGCGAGGCTTCTGCTGAGTGTCGGAGTTGAACTTTCCATTGCCACACTTCCGTTTGCGGTTCTCCATCTGCTGATGTTTCCCCTCCAAGATGAGGGCCTTATCTACCACCTCTTGGTAGTTGTTGAAGTTGGCTACAGTCAGCTGAATGCTCAGCTCATCATTGAGTCCCTCCAAGAACTTTTCCTGTTTGGCCGCATCATCGGCCACATCTCCAGGCGCATAACGGGTGAGCATGCTGAATTCATCGACATACTGAGCCACAGAGCGATTTCCCTGGCGTAAGTTGCGAAACTCACGCTTCTTCAGACTCATTGCACCAGCTGAGACATGTGCGGTGCGGAAGGCTTGCTTGAACTGCTCCCAAGTGACTCCAGCAATGGGGTATGTGGTGGTGTAGTTCTCCCACCATGCAGCTGCAGGACCTTCAAGTTGATGCGAGGCAAAGCACACCTTCTCAGCTTCAGTACAACCAGCAGTGATTAGTTCCCGCTCCATCTTGCAGAGCCAATCAACTGCCACAATGGGCTCAATGCTGCTGGAGAAAGTCGGAGGGTTCAACCTCAGGAAACGCGTGAGATTGTCGGCCTGGGGTGGATGATGGTTGTTGTTATTGTTCTGGTTCTGGATGATCAGCTGCATCAGGGTATTTTGTTGCTGAATCAACTGAGTGAGTTCCGACGGGAAGTAGGAAGCAGGGGCACGTCTCGGAGGCATCTGGTGTTTGTAGAGGGGTGAGATTAGCATAGAACAATTGTCTAAAGAGTAATTACACTACCCATATGAAATGCAACAACCAAGTATCACATCACACATTTTATTCAATACCATCACTTGATGATCGCAGAGTTTACCCATAAGCACAAGCTAGACGCCAAGGACCACCGGGATCACGTCTTCAGGATTTACGAGAAAATCGAGCACCTCCAAGCCCAGATCTATGACCTGCAAAACCAAAACTGTGAGTATGAATATAGATTTAAGAAAATGAGTTGGGCTGCAGGCTTGAGGATCTTGGAGACTAGTTCATGTTTTCACGATGGTGTGCCCATGCCTTGGAAGACGGAGGAAAAACCTTCAACCTCACCAAGAACTCAAACATCACCACCGCCGAAGAAAGACAACTAAACACATGGGTATGGGCACTCCCCTTGGCTTGTGCCAAGCTTGGGGGAGGTGCCCCGGTATCGTATCACCATCACACCTTTTACTTTCTTCGTTTTTGTAGCGACCCGACTCAATACGAGTCAAGCCTCTGGTGTTTTCCGTACCATCCCAAGATCATGCTGGTACACACTCAGTACATCAATGTATATATCAAGAGTTCAATCACACAACTTTATTAATCGAAATCTCATATCGAGTACTTTATTACAATAATGAATTACAATAAAGTGGATGAAGGCCGTCTCATGAGATATCTAACGAAGACTAGCGGAAGCATCAGGTAGACGAGTCCATCCGACTCCAGGGCATGTCGTTGAGCGTAGATCGTAGCCTCACTCCTGGTCGGAAAAGTACTCTGCAACATGATACGTTGCAACCGTGTAGGTCAGCATATGGAATATGCCGGCAAGTCATCAAAGAGAGGGGAAAAATAATAACCAACTATCTCTACATGCATATTTGGCAGGTGGGGCTATAAGTTTTAGCATAAAGCCAATTTTTCCTACAACAAGAGAGGGCTGAAAGCAAAATATTACTACATTGTTTGTTGTTAACGAGATGGTTCCGCGAGCTAATTCTCGTACCCGAGTTGTTGATAATTCCCACATCATTATTAAGTTGTGTCGAGAGTTCAGGGAAATTTCAATGCCTTCGGCTCAAGTTGTCCATGACCGTGGACACGGCTAATCGATTAGGTTTGGGCACTCTGCAGAGTTTTGCACACGTTCCCCACAAGATTTGATCGCCTCCGAGTATGTCCTCGCACTTCGGGGTGTTTGAAGACCGGATGATCAAAACATGGTCTTTCAACGGGTCCCTCTGAATCCCTGTCGGTGCCCATCCATTCCTACCGTTCTTCTACATCTCCTAGCACCGCCTGTCAAGAGTCGCCGCGTTGTCCAACCAAGCCAGAGCCCATAATGACTTGTGGCTGTGCAGGTAAGCCTTGGGTCTTGAAGCCTCCGTCCGTCTCTTCGAGCCTGGGTGAAGCTTTCCGCAAGATGTCATGGCACGTCTCCAGCATCCCGGGGTCGTCCACTGGTTTCTCCAGGGAGCCCGTCAAACCGACCTTCACCCAGAGTTGCATTGCTTCACGAGGTCTTGAAAATCTTGACTTAACCGGTCTTGGTTATTTAATTATCCTCGCATCACTCGTGTTATGCACTCAACCAGAATCCCGTCTACTCCAGCATAGCAATATGAAATTTGTCGTCCCGGGCCAAGTATCGGGGTTGTTGTGTGCCTACCACATGATACTACAACCTTGATGATAGTTGTCTTGATCGAGCGCTTCTAAGTAACCAGCTTCACACTCCGGCTGATCTACCGATACAAACAAGTACACACCATAAGCACAACAATCATCAACAAGTAAAATAACATCACAAGCATAAAGTAGCTATGGCATAAAGTGAAAGAATTCACTTCACCTAACTAAGGCAGAAATTGTTTCTGTTAAAACCCCAAGTAAAAATATTTAAATTTTTTGAAACTTATACTACAGTAAGATATAATCACTAGGAAGCAGTAGCAAAAAGAATCAAATACAAATCATTTTTAAACTCCTGGAATAAGCAAAACAAGGTTTAAACTAAATCTGATCTAAATCAAATTTGAAAATTTCAAACATAGACAAATTGTATCTTTTTGAAAACTACAGAAAAATTGTGATCTACCAGAAAAAAATCAACCTCATTGGATCTCTATATCAAAAGTTATGAGCCAAACAAAATTAGAACTTTCTCTGTTTTTGAAATAAAACTGAATAAACAGAAAACTAACTAGTCAACCGGGGGGGGGGGGGTAGGTGGCAGCTCCTGATTCGTTAAGGGGGTGTGTGTTGCGGGGATAACCAGCAAACGACCGGTATGTAAGCAAAAGCACCGGCTAACTAATAAGTGACGGAAAAACCGTTAGGTTTTATCTAAAAGGCCGAAGGGGTATCTAACATCTAATGTCGCGCGTCTATACTAGATCCAACGGCTATAGAAGGTGATGGGGTTCACAGGGGGCTGGCTCACCGTGGCAGGCGGTTCTGTGGCGAGCAGGGAAGTGGAGGTCGACGGGGACGGGGCTTCGGCGGGTCTCCGGCGAGTCCGATGGCACCAGGGGACGGCGGCGAGGCTCCTCCATCCGTTTGCTGTGTCGGGGAGTCGAGGGAGTGTCGGGGCGAGCAGCACGAGCTCCTCAAGCTTCTGCGGCGACCGAACTCTGGCGAGGGGAGGTGCGGTGGCGTGGGGCGGCGAAGGGGAGGTCTAGGGGAAAAATGGAGTGCGGTGGAGGCGGGGGTGCTTGTGGCGGCGTCGGTTGGGGCGGGGAGGCGAGTGGTGGCGCAGGGTGGCGTGGGCGTTTTTCTACTGGAGCCTGGCTCCAGGGAGGTGGCATGGGGGCGATTCTGGCGTGGGGAGGAGGGGGCCGAGGGGGGGGGGCTGGAGGCGCAGCTTAAATAGGGGGAGAGGGGGGGGTGAGGGAAGATAGGGGAAGGGAGAATCGGGTGGATCCCGTCGGGTCAAGGGTTCGCGCCATGGAGGGGTGGCCGAGCGCTGGGAAGGAAAGTCTCGTGGGGAAGAAAGAAGGAAGGAAGAATAAAGGAAGGAAAGAACGAAAAGAAAAAAAAAGAAAAAAGAAGAGGGGTGTGCGCTGCGTGGGGATGGATCCCGGTGGGATCTGGCCGAGGAAAAAAAACGCCTCAGGGCGGTTTCCTATTAAAAAAGATTCCCGTTTTAGATTTTTTGAATAAAACAGAAACTAAAAGAATAAAAAGGAAACAAAATAAAATAATTAATATAGGGTATTATATACCAAATTGATTAGAAAAATATTCCCTAATTGTTTATCATTTTTCCAAAACCAAAGTAAAAACTTTTAAAAAATGTTTTTTTTTTCAGAAAAACTCCTTATGCTATATTTTCTTTTGGCAAAATATTTTCCCCATAAACTTGGGTTTTTCTTGGCTCAAATAATTTCAAAAACACCCCTGGCTTGGGAGGGTCATTTTCCTCCGCTCTTTCTTGCGTGCAAGAGATTTCTTTGGGGGTATTTTCTCGGGGAGGAAAAATAGAACGATAGAAGCAAACATCCGAAAGAAATCAAGTGCAAAACTTTATTGCAAACAAAATGCATAGATGCTTAGCTACATTTGTAGAACATTCCCAATTAGGAAAATTGGGATGTTGCAGTTTTCTTCATTCGATCCTTTTGGTTATATCTTGATCTAGTAGAATAAAGTTTTAGTGTGATCTAGTTTTGAGTTTTTCTTTTTGTTCCCCCTATGTAAGCAAGTCCTAGATTTCTATAATAAAAGTATTTTTGAGTCGAGGGGTTTGCTTGTTTGCTATGATCTTGAGAAAAACAAATAGAAAGAAGTATATAATAAAAGCAAAAGAGCATACATAATGATCTTATGGGGAGTGATGATTTCACATATAAAAAGTATGCCGACTAATTTTTTTGTGAGTTGACAAACAAATCTATTGGTCAGTGTTGCAATTATAAGGAAGTAATAAAGAAATAGAGGTTCACATATAAATATATTATCTTGGACATCTTTTATGATTGTGAGCACGCATTAGAATATTACATGATTAAGAAGTTGATGTTGAACAAGGAAGACAACATAATGAGTTATGTTTGCTTATTTCCGAATAGAAGATATATGGTTATAAATCCTTCAACATGTGTCGCTTGCTTCCACCTCATATTAGCCCAGTAGAAATACTACTTGTGCATCCAAAAATCTTTAACCCAGTTTTGCCTTGAGAGTCCACCGTACCTACCTATGGATTGAGTAAGTGTTAGCAGTCCCCGCCAACGACACTAGAAAAATGCTGTTGACGTGTTCCTGACTTGATGCCTCCCCGACAACGGAGTCAGAACTGCTCCCACTTGCTCAGCAATTAGCAATTGTCTTGCAATGGCCCACCAGCGCGTGGGTTCACGGCAGTTTTTGAGGGTAGAGTATTCAACCCAAATTTGTTGTATCGCCCGACAGGAAGTGGAAGAATATTCTCAAGTATTAGCAGCTGAATGTGTCGGATTCAACCGCACAAGAAAGATTAGTATCTGCAAGCAAAGTGTTAGTAGCAAAGTAGTATGATAACAACGGTGCCAGAAATGATCTGTTGACGGCAGACTATTCCTAACGGTTGTATCAATGGCGCGAGAAGTTGCCCGTAGACGGGAAATAGTCTTTTCCCGGTAACGTCGAGAGAACAAGTATTGTAGCAGGTAGCAGCAGTGTAACGAGTAACAACAGTGGCAAGGAACATCAGTAGTGACAGCCGTAGCAAGTAGCAACAGTAGCAAGTAACAACAGTAGCAAGCAGCAGCAGAGCAAAGCAAGTAACAACAGCAGCAACAGTAGTAACATCAGCAGAGCAAAACAAGTAACAACAACAGTGGGGCAAACTCGTAGGAAATGGGTTGGTGATTTGTTTGGATGAAATTCATCATGCAACAATTATAACACGGATAGATATGTGGCTAGCTCCCGTTCATCAATGTGATGTAGGCATGCATTCCATGTGTCGTCATACGTGCTTAGGGAAAAGAACTTGCATGACATCTATTGTCCATCCCTCCCGTGGCAGCGGGGTCCAAAAGGAAACTATGGGATATTAAGGTTCTCCTTTTAATAAAGAACCGGAACAACGCATTAGCACTTGGTGAACACATGAACTCCTCAAACTATGGTCATCACCGGGAGTGGTTCCGGTTATTGTCACTCCGGGGTTGCCGGATCATAACACATAGTAGGTAACTACAACTTGCAAGATTGGATCTAAAACACACATATATTGGTGACAACATAATAATTTCAGATCTGAAGTCATGACACTCGGGTCCTAGTGACAAGCATTAAGCATGGCAAAGTAGTAGCAACATCAATCTCAGAACATAGTGGATACTAGGGATCAATCCCCGTCAAAACTAACTCGATTACATGATAGATCTCATCCTACTTATCACCGCCCAGCGAGCCTACGAATATATTACTCATGAACGATGAAGAGCTTCATGGAATTGGAGAGGGAAGAAGGTTGATGATGACGATGGCGACGATTTCGCCTCTCCGAAGCCCAAAACGGAGTCCAGATCTGCCCTCCAGATGAAGAACAGGATGTGGCGGCGCCTCCGTATCGCAAACGCGACGAAATCTTCTCTCTTGATTTTTTATAGGACAAAAGTGAATTTATAGAGCTGAGTTTGGGGGCGGCAGAGCCATGTGGGCCCCACAAGCTTGGTAGCCGCCACCAGGGGGGGTGGTGGCTACAGGGCTTGTGGCCCAGTGGCCCATCCCCTCCGGTGGATCTTTGCGGTGGTATTTTTCTTATTTTCCGGAAATATTCTCCGTAAATTTTCAGGACGTTCCGAGAACTTTCATTTGTGCACAAAAACAACACCATGGCAATTCTGCTGAAAACAGCGTCAGTCCAGGTTAGTTCCATTCAAATCATGCAAATTAGAGTCCAGAACAAGGGCAAAAGAGTTTGGAAAAGTAGATACGACGGAGACGTATCAACTCAAGCTTAAAACCTTGCTTGTCCTCAAGCAACTCAGTTGACAAACTAAAAGAGAAAGAAAAACTTTGACAAACTCTGTTTGATCTTGTTGTTGCAACTATGTCTAACTCATAACCAGAATTTCAGCAAGATCACAAGTTAACCACATAAGCAAGTGACACAAAGGTCTCACGGTAAACTAATATCAATGGCATAATCAGCTAGCGAGCAAATAATAATGAGTTTCAGATACCAACAATTCAATCAGAACAAGCATGAAGCAATATGAATAAGTGGTATGTCGCTAGCTCTTTCTGAGACCGCAAAACATAAATGCAAAGCACTTGCAAAGATCAAGGGCTCACTAAACATTGTAATTCGTAGCAACGAAGATCTAGTCATAGTCATACTCAATATCAATCAAAAGCAAAGCATAAAAATGACAGAGGTGCTCTCTAAATGGTGCTTATACAACAAGAGGATGACTCAACAGGAAAATAAATAGACAGACCCTTCGCAGGATTTGCAGAGGTGCCAGAGCTCAAGCTTTGAAAACAGAGATAATAATTTTGGGTGGCATGCTTTTATTGTCAACGCAATGACCAAGAATTCTCAGTATCTTCCACACTACTCATGCTATAGGCGGTTCCCAAACAGAAAAGTAAAGTTTTAACTCCCCCACGACCAATCAATCACACTCCATGGCGAGCTGAATCCTCGGGTGCCGTCCATACTAACATCAATCCGGGGGGAGTCTTGTTTTACAGTTATGTTTTCGATTTAAGCGTGGAACTAGGCATTCCAATTACCGGCCCCTTTCTCTTGAATGACAGTGAATAAACACATGTCGAGGATAACACGCCTAACATGGAAGATATCAATAGCTCCGTGTCACCACATGACGGTTCGGGCATGCAAAACATATTATTTCTTGAAGGTTTAGAGAATGGCACATGCAAATTTACTTGGAACGGCAGGTAGATACCGCAAATAGGTAGGTATGGTGGACTCTCATGGAAAAACTTTTGGGTTTATGGAGGTGGATGCACAAGCTGTATTCCGCTTAGTAGAAGTGAAGGCTAGCAAAAGATTGGGAAGCGACCAACTAGAGAGCGACAACTATCATCAAGATGCAATGAGTTTGACTAACATTGAGTGCAAGCATGAACAGGATATGAATCACCACGAATACGAACATCATAGAGGCTATGTTGATTTTGTTTCAACTACATGCATGAACATGCGCCAAGTCAAGCCACTTGAATAGTTCAAAGGAGAATACCATCCCATCATACTACATCATAGTCATCTCAAAATCTATGTTGGCATTCAAGAAAAACCATTATAAGCTCTCAGCTAATTAAGCATGTCATCAGGAACTATGATCTCTAAGTTGTCATTGCAAACATGGTTCTCTCACAACAAAGCTGAATCTGGGACGACAAGCT
This sequence comes from Hordeum vulgare subsp. vulgare, assembly GCF_904849725.1. Classification (NCBI taxonomy): domain Eukaryota; kingdom Viridiplantae; phylum Streptophyta; class Magnoliopsida; order Poales; family Poaceae; genus Hordeum; species Hordeum vulgare. Next base: position 348,572,334 of record NC_058523.1, read on the forward strand.
AGTCATATTTACAAAAACAAAATAGATAGAGTTCATACCAGCGTTTCCAGTCTCAGTCACTTCATCATATATCATCACTATTGCCTTTCACTTGCACGATCGAACGATGTGAACAATAATAAGAGTGCTCGTGCGTTGGACTAAGCTGAATCTGCAGGCAAACACAAAGGAGAAGACAAAGTAATATGGATCTTTGACAGCTAAATAGGTATGCATGCAAGAGGCACTAAACATTGTAACCAATATCTTCTACCTTGACCCAAAGAAAAAGAAAACTATTTATAGGGGAAAATTCCCAACAAGCAAAAGAAGAAAGGAAAGTCTTTTTGGGTTTTCTCAAAAGGACACAAAACAAGAAAACAAGAAAACGAAAATAAACTAGCATGGATAATACAGTGGCAAAGTGTAAACACCGGCTGACAAAGTAAAAGCATAAGCATGAATGTAAGGTCGGTGAGAACACGTACTCCCGCAAGCTTAGGCTTTTGGCCTAGCTTGGTCTACTCCCAAGGCGGGAAATAACTAGCTCCGGGATACTCCGGAGCGGACTGTGGATGCCACTGCTGTGTGAGCTCCTCTGGCTCCCACTGATAAACTGGCGTCTAGTACTCGACTGACGGCTCGGGCACGGGCACCTGTGGTTGGGCCAAGCCCCAATATGCGTAGATGTCCGAGGGCATAATAGTGTACCTGCCTCCATGAAGATCGAACAAAGAAGGAGCAGGCAAAGGAATAGTCTCTCAAGTACCCTGACTAAATACCAGGTTATAAATCATCCGTCTACTAGCATCTCTATCCAGAAAATCATGGCGAACCATGCTGTCATAATCCAGATATTTCTCAGGAAGAAGCATCTATCCTTCCTCCCCCAGTCTAACGGGTATATCAAAGTGTCTGGAAAGACGGGTAGCATAGATACCTCCATAGACGACACCCTTGGAACGATTTGTGTTCAACCGCTGCGCTACTATAGCACCTAGGCTATAAGTCTTATCGTTATAAAGGCCTTCGCGCAAAACCGCAAGGTCTGGAGAGCTAAGTGATCCAGCCTCCCCACGGCCAATCAAGTATTTTCCCACAAATAATGAGAAGTACCGAAGCACAGGAAAATGTATGCTAGCAATTCTAGCGCGAGACACTCCTCTCCCCTCTCCAACAGCAATAGTACCTATGAAATCCCCCAAGTCCCGTGGATGAGGGTCATGAATATCCCCAACATAAGGTAATTTGCATACATTGCAAAAATCCTGTAGTGTCTTGCACTAGGGGATGTCGTATAACATGAACTCAACCATGGGAGGATTCTTCCTCGGATAAAAGTTGAAGCTTTGAACGAAAATATTGGTGAGGAGGTATTGTGGGCACTTATCTTCAACGAACGCGGTAAGACCTGTGTTCTCCACCAAGTAATAAAAGTCTTCATAAAGCCCAGCGGCGCGCAAAAATTCATCACTTGGCCACTCGCACGCTCGAACTTCTGTGACTCGAGGAACCACATACTTGGGGTGGTTCTTCTCATCCTCCTTGGGGTTACGGCTTGAAGAGCCTCTCAAGAACCTCCTCATGTTTTTCCTTTTCTAGCTCTAAAAAATTCTGAAATTTTTACAGACTTCGAAAGAAAAGTGAGTAAGGATTAACCCAACTCGTAGCAACTACTCCTACTAGTGCCTAGAGACCGTATCACACGCTAAAACTACTTGGGACCAGCTGAAATCAACATTTCAAGCTCAAGAACAGGGTCACCAAGGTAGCAAGAATACGCGAAGGATAAAGCACTAGAGCAAAAACTAATTGGACCAATGGAGGAGTCACTTACCAAGGAGTAATTTGCCCAAAACGGTTCGGAGAATGGTGCTTTGAGCAAGGAGATCGAAAATCACAGCCAAATGAGCAAGAACACGGGTTTGAGCTGCGAAACAATTTTTTCTGGAGGCAGGAGAAGAGGATGGGAGCTGGAATGAGTGGAGGGGGTCCCTGTGGGCCCCACAAGCTTGGTAGCCGCCACCAGGGGGCGGCTACAGGGCTTGTGGCCCACTGGTGTGGCCCCCAGGCCAGCTCTCAGTCCTAGTATTTTTCAAATATTCCAGAAAAAATCATACTAGATTTTCAGGACCATCAGAGAACTTTTATTTTCGGGGTATTTTTCTCCGGGACGCTAAAACAGAAAACAGGAAAAACTAGACTAAATCTATCATTTTTCTTCTAAGCAACAGAAAGTGAAAGCTTAAAACACAGGTATGTGACTCTTTGATTCATCCATTTCATGGTCATCGAAAGAAATCCGTCAATGGGGTTGATCAAATCCTCATGACAAAGCCTTTTCGAATCTCAAGAAGAAATAGAGAATTGTCGAATAGCCACTAAGTCACCGCAATGGGGATACGTATCTCCCAAACAAGAAAATCATACTTCATCTTGACACGAGGTTAGGGCATTCAAAGCTCCCAATAAGAATCGATGAAGTTTTTTTGATAGCATTGATGCAATGTACTTGATATCGTTTCTTCGGAAAGTGCACTGTATGCTCATTTCCGTTGACGTGGAAAGTGACATTGCCTTTGTTGCAATCTATAACAGCCCCTGCAGTGTTTAAAAAGGATCTTTCGAGGATGATAGCCATGGCATCGTCCTCGGGAATATCCAAGATAACAAAGTCTGTTAAGATAGTGGTGTTAGCAACCACAAGAGGCACATCCTAGCAAATGGCGATAGGGAAAGCAGTTGATTTGTCGGCTATTTGCAGAGAGGTTTTAGTGTGTGTCAACTTATCGAGTTCAAGTCTACGATAAAGAGAGAGCGGCATAACACTAACACCGGCTCGAAGGTCACATAAGGCAGTTCTTACGTAGTTTCCTTTAATGGAGCAAGGTATAGTGGGCACTCCGAGATCACCAAGTTTTTTAGGAGTTCCACCTTTGAAAGTGTAATTCGCAAGCATGGTGGAGATCTCAAGATCTGGTATCTTCCGTTTATTAGTCACGATATCTTTCATGTACTTGGCATACAGAGACATTTTGAGCATATCAATTAACCGCATCTACAGAAAGACGGGTCTTATCATCTCAACGAAGCGCTCAAAATCCTCATCATCCTTTTTCTTGGATGGCTTAGGAGGAAAGGGCATGGGTCTCTGAACCCATGGCTCCCTTTCTTTACCATGCTTCCTAGCAGCAAAGTCATTCTTATCGTATCTCTTAGGTTGTGGGTTATCAGGATTAACCGTAGGTCCAATCTCCACATCCTTATCATTGCTAGTTTGAGCCTCATTATGAACATCGCTGTCCATATTGTCACCAGGTTCATGTTCATCACCAGATTGTGTTTCTACATCAGACGCAGAAATATCATTTGGTTCTTCAGGTGTGACACTATTTGGTGAACTGACATGTAGGTTTCTATCATCCTTCTTCTTCTTAGGATGACTGAGTATATCAACGTTAATTCCTTGAGAATCTTGATCAATTCTCTTAGGATGGCCTTCAGGATACAAAGGTTCTTGAGTCATTTTGCCTCATCTAGTAATGACTCTGACAGAGTTGTCATTTAATTCATTGAGCAAGTCATTCTGAGCTTTAAGTACTTGTCCTACCTGAGTAGTAATCATAGAGGCCTGTTTACTCAGAAGCTTCAGATCATTGACATTTCTGTCTACACAAGCACTTAAATGACTAAGCATACGAGTACTTTGTTCCAAATGTCTGCTAACATAATCATTGAAACTCTGTTGTTTGGCAACAAAGTTGTCAAATTCTTCAAAGCATAGGCTAGCAGGTTTGTCAAAAGGAATATCACTCTCATCAAACCTACGCAGAGAATTCACTTCTACTACTTGTATCGGGTTATCGAGACCATGGATCTCTTCGATAGGTGGTAGATTTTTGACATCTTTAGATCTAATGCCTTTCTCTTGCATAGATTTCTTGGCTTCTTGCATATCTTCGGGACTGAGGAATAAAATACCTCTTTTCTTTGGAGTTTGGTTAGGAGGTGGTTCGGGAATAGTCCAAGCATTATCGTTGATCAAGATGTTATTCAGTAGAATTTCAGCTTGTTCTATAGTTCGTTCCCTAAAAACACAACCGGCACAACTGTCTAGGTGGTCTCTAGAAGCATCGGTAAGTCCGTTATAGAAGATATCAAGTATCTCGTTCTTCTTAAGAGGGTGATTAGGCAAAGCATTCTGTAGCTGGATGAGCCTCCCCCAAGCTTGTGGGAGACTCTTTTCTTTGAGTTGAGCAAAGTTGTATATTTCCTGCAAGGCAGCTTGCTTCTTATGGGCAGGTAAATATTTCTCACAAAAGTAATAGACCATATCCTGGGGACTACTCACACATCCAAGAGAAAGAGAGGTGAACCAGGCTTTAGCGTCATCCTTTAGAGAGAAAGGAAACAACTTAAGGATATAGTAGTAGCGGATCTTCTCCTCACTACTGAAAAGGGTGGCTATATCGTGTAGTTTGGTAAGATGGGCTATGACCGTCTCAGACTCATAACCGTGGAAAGGATCAGATTCGACTAGAGAGATTATCTCAGGGTCTACAGAGAATTCATAATCCTTATCGGTGATAAAGATAGGTGAAGTGGCAAACTTCGGGTCGTATTTCATCCTAGCTATCAGAGATTTTTCCTTCCACTTGAGAAGTAATTTCTCAGTGTCATAGGCATCCTTACACGCAAGAAAATCCTCAGCTATCTCTCCCTCCATAACATAACCCTCGGGTATATCAGGCAATTCTATCTAGGAGAGCTAGATCTAGCAGGAGCAAAAGCAGGTTCTATCTCAATAGTATCGGCAGTTTCCGAAGCATCACGAGCATTGGCAGTAACTCTAGCAATATGAGCATCAAGGAATACCCCTAGTGGCATATCAGGCAAAGTAGTATCTCTAGCAGTATCAAGCATAGCATCATCAGGCAAAATAGCATCTCTAGCATCATCAGGCAAAGCAGTATCAAGCATAGCATCATCAGGCATAGCATCTCTAGCATCATCAGGCAAAGCAGTATCAAGCATAGCATCTCTAGCAGTGTTAGGCATAGCATCTCTAGCACTATCAAGCATAGCATCTCTAGCGGTATCAAGCATAGCATCTCTAGCATCATCAAGCACAGGCGACCTATCAAGATTTCTAGCCGGAGGTGGTGTCGCAAACTTACTCATAACTGAAGGTGAATCAAGTGCAGAGCTAGATGGCAGTTCCTTACCTCCCCTCGTAGTTGAGGGCAAAACTTTGGTTTTTGGATCTTTCAGATTCTTCATAGTGATCAGCAGATATAAATCCCAAGTGACTCAGAGAATATAGCAAACCCTTCCCCGGCAACGGCGCCAGAAAAAGTGCTGCTAGCAGTCCCCGACAATGACACTAGAAAAATGATGTTGACGTGTTCCTGACTTGATGCCTCCACGGCAACGGAGTCAGAACTGCTCCCAGTTGCTCAACAATTAGCAATTGTCTTGCAATGGCCCACCAGCGCGTGGGTTCGCGGCAATTTTCAAGGGTAGAGTATTCAACCCAAATTTGTTGGTTCGCCCGACAGGAAGTGGAAGAATATTCTCAAGTATTAGCAGCTGAATGTGTCGGATTCAACCACACCTTAAAGATTAGTATCTGCAAGCAAAGTATCAGTAGAAAAGCAGTATGATAACAACGGTGCCAGAAACGATCTATTGACGGCAGACTATTCCTAACAGTTGTATCAATGGTGCCAGAAGTTGCCCGTAGACGGGAAATAGTCTTTTCCCGACAACATCGAGAGAACAAGTATTGTAGCAGGTAGCAGCAGTGTAACGAGTAACAACAGTGGCAAGGAACATCAGTAGTGACAACAGTAGCAAGTAGCAACAGTAGCAAGTAACATTAGTAGCAAGCATCAACAGAGCAAAGCAAGTAACAGCAGCAGCAGCAACAATAGTAACAGCAGCAGAGCAAAACAAGTAACATCAGCAGTGGGACAAACTCGTAGGCAATGGGTCGGTGATTTGTTTGGACGGCATTCATCATGCAACAGTTACAACACAAAGAGATATGTGGCTAGCTCCCGTTTATCAATGTGATGTAGGCATGCATCCCGTGTGTCATCATACGTGCTCAGGGAAAAGAACTTGCATGACATCTATTGTCCATCCCTCCCGTGGCAGCGAGGTCCAAAAGGAAACTACGGGGTATTAAGGTTCTCCTTTTAATAAAGAACCGGAACAATGCATTAGCACTTGGTGAACACATGAACTCCTCAAACTATGGTCATCACCGGGAGTGGTTCCGGTTATTGTCACTCCGGGGTTGCCGGATCGTAACACATAGTAGGTAACTACAACTTGCAAGATCGGATCTAAAACACACATATATTGGTGACAACATAATAATTTCAGATCTGAAATCATGGCACTCGGGCCCTAGTGACAAACATTAAGCATGGCAAAGTAGTAGCAACATCAATATCAGAATATAGTGGATACTAGGGATCAATCCCCATCAAAACTAACTCGATTACATGATAGATCTCATCCTACTCATCACCGCCCAGCGAGCCTACGAATAGATTACTCACGAACTATGAAGAGCTTCATGGAATTGGAGAGGGAAGAAGGTTGATGATGACGATGGCGACGATTTCCCCTCTCCGGAGCCCAAAACGGACTCCAGATCTTCCCTCGAGATGAAGAACATGATGTGGCGGTGCATTCGTATCGCAAACGCGACGAAATCTTCCCTCTTGATATTTTCTGGGATGAAAGTGAATTTATAGAGCTGAGTTTGGGGGCGGCAGAGCCACGTGGGCCCCACAAGCTTGGTAGCCGCCACCAGGGGGGGGGGGCTACACGGCTTGTGGCCCACTCGTCCATCCCCTCCGGTGGATCTTTACGCAGGTATTTTTCATATTTTCCATAAATATTCTCCGTAAATTTTCAGGACGTTCCGAGAACTTTCATTTCTGCACAAAAACAACACCATGGCAATTCTGCTGAAAACAGCGTCAGTCCAGGTTAGTTCCATTCAAATCATGCAAATTTGAGTCCAAAACAAGGGCAAAAGAGTTTGGAAAAGTAGATACGACGGAGATGTATCAGTAAGATCCTGCAAGTATGTTGTCATTGGTGCAAGCAATAAAAATTGCTCTTTAAATTTGTTTTATTAGTGCGAGGAAAATAAACTTTATACGAACTTGTGATATAGAAGAAATAAAAGCGACAAACTACATAATAAAGTTCTTTATCACAAGGGGCAATATAAAGTGATGTTCTTTTGCATTGAGGGATTCGCATCCAACTACAAAAGCGCATGACAACCTTTGCTCCCCTCTACGAAGGGCCTATCTATTACCTTTACTTTCTAGCACTTACCTTTATGTAAGAGTTGTGGTGATCTTCACCATTTGCTTTATTTCGCCTTTATCTTTTGGCAAGCGTCATTTGTTGGGGAATGATCTAGACAAATATATCCACTCGGATGTGTGTGATCATGAGTTATTATTGTTGACATTAACCTTGAGGTAAATAGTTGGGAGGAAAATTATATGCCCCCTATCTTTCTCTGTGTCCGATTGAAGCTTTGACCTCATAGGTACCGCGTGAGTGATAGCAATTATGAAAGACCATAAGATGATTGAGTATGTGGATTTGCTTTACAAGTTATTATAGTGACTATTTCCTACGTTGCGATAAATTGAAATTGCTTCAATGACTGGAATCATAGTTTGTTAGTTCTCAATAGAGTTCTTGATTCACCTTGTAAATGAATTATTACTCTAGCATAAGATATTCTATGTCAATATGTGTTTCTATTCTAAAGATAACCATGATGCCTTCATGTCGGTATTTTATTTTATCGACACCTCTATCTCTAAGCATGTGGGCATATTTATCGATCTCGGCTTTCGCTTGAGGAGAAGCGAGGTTTAAGCTTGGTGGAGTTGATACGTGCATTTTGCACCATGCTTTTATATCGATATTTATTGCATTATGGGTTGTTAATACACATTATGGTACAATACTTATTCCTTTTCTCTCTTATTGTACAAGGTTTACATGAAGGGGGAGAATGCCGACAACTGGAATTCTAGACCGGAAAAGGAGCAAATACGAGAGACCTATTCTGCATAGCTCCAAAAGTCCTAAAAAGTTACGGAGAATTGTTTTGGAATATATAAAAAATATTGGGCGAAAGAAATACCAGAGGGGACCCACCAGGAGGTCACAAGCCACGGCGGTGCGACCTACCCCCTAGCCACGCCCTGCAGGCTTGTAGGCCCCCTAGCAGGCCTCCGATGCCCATCTTCTGCTATATGAAGGGTTTTGACCTAGAAAAAACCATAATAGAGCTTTCGGGACGAAGCGCCGCCATCTCGAGGTGGAACTTCGACATAACCAATCTAGAGCTCCGGCGGAGCTATTCCGCTGGGGAAACCCTCCCCCCCTTGGAGGGGGAAATCGAAGCCATCGTAATCACCAACGATCCTCTCCTCGAGAGGGTATCAATCTCCAGCAACGTCTTCATCAGAACCATCTCCTCTCCAAACCCTATTTCATCTCTTGTATCCGATCTTTGTCTAAAAACCTCAGATTGGTATTTGTGGGTTGCTAGTAGTGTTGATTACTCCTTGTAGTTGATGCTAGTTGGTTTATTTGGTGGAAGATTCTATGTTCAGATCCTTGATGATTATTAATACTCCTCTGATTATGTACATGAATATGCTTTGTGAGTAGTTACGTTTGTTCGGGAGGACATGGGATAAGTCTTGTTATAAGTAATCATATGAATTTGGTATTCGTTCGATATTTAGATAAGATTTATGTTGTCTCTCCTCTAGTGGTGTGATGATCCACAAGCGTAGGGGATCTATCGTAGTCCTTTCGGTAAGTAAGAGTGTCGAACCCAACGAGGAGCAGAAGGATCTGACAAGTGGTTTTCAACAAGGTAATCTCTGCAAGCACTGAAATTATCGGTAACAGATAGTTGTGTGCTAAGATGATTCGTAGCAAGTAGCAAGTAACAAGTAGCAATAGCAACAAAGGTGCAGAAAAGTGGCCCAATCCCTTTTGTAGCAAGGGACAAGCCTGAACAAACTCTTATAGGAGGTAAAGCGCTCCCGAGGACACATGGGAAATTCTGTCAAGCTAGTTTTCATCATGTTCATATGATTCGCGTTCGCTACTTTGATAGTTTGATATGTGGGTGGACCGGTGCTTGGGTGCTGCCCTTACTTGGACAAACATCCCACTTATGATTAACCCCTCTCGCAAGCATCCGCAACTACGAAAGAAGAATAAGAGAAAGTCTAACCATAGCATTAAACTAGTGGATCCAAATCAGCCCCTTACGAAGCAACACATAAACTAGGGTTTAAGCTTCTGTCACTCTAGCAATCCATCATCTACTTATTACTTCCCAATGCCTTCCTCTAGGCCCAAATAATTGTGAATTGTTATGTAGTCGACGTTCACATAACACCACTAGAGGAAAAACAACATACAACGCATCAAAATATCGAACGGATACCAAATTCACATGACTACTTATAGCAAGACTTATCACATGTCCTCGGGAACAAAAGTGACTACTCACAAAGCATAATCATATTCATGACCAGAGAGGTAGTGAATAGCATCAAGGATCTGAACATATAATCTTCCACCGAGTAATCCAACTAGCATCAACTACAAAGAGTAATCAACACTACTAGCAACCTTACAAGTACCATCGGAGTCGCGAGACGGAGATTGGTTACAAGAGATGAACTAGGGTTTGGAGATGAGATGGTGCTGATGAAGATGTTGATGGTGATGATTCCTCTCCGATGAGAGGAGTCTTGGTGATGACGATGGCGACGATTTCCCCCTCGGGGAGGGAAGTTTCCCCGGCAGGACGACCCTGCCGAAGCTCCAGGTTGGTTCTACTCAAGTTCCGCCTCGTGGCGGCGGCGATTCCTTCGGAAAGTCTCCTCCTGATTTTTTCTGGAACGAAACCCTTCTTATAGCAAAAGAGGCGAGCTAGAGGGCCAGCAGGGAGCCCACTAGCCCCCTAGGCGCGACCAGGGGGTAGGCCGCGCCTAGCAGGCTTGTGGCCTCCTGATGGCTTCCCTCTGGTACTTCTTCGGCCCAGTATTTTTTATAAATTCCAAAATAATTCCTCGTTGATTTTCACGGCTTTTGGAGTTTCCCAGAGTAGGTATCTCAAACTTGTTCCTTTTTCAGGCCAGAATTCCAGTTGCCGGCATTCTCCCTCTTCATGTAAACCTTGGAAAATAAGAGAGAAAAGGCATAAGTATTGTACTCTGAAGTGTAATAACAGCCCATAAAGCGATAAATATCAACATGAAAGCATGATGCAAAATGGACGTATCAACTCCCCCAAGCTTAGACCTCGCTTGTCCTCAAGCGAAAACCGAGATCAATAAATATGCCCACATGTTTAGAGATAGAGGTGTCGACAAAACAAGAAACAGACATGCAGGCATCATGATCATAGTTAGAATAGCAATAGCATCATATCATCTCTTATGCTAAAGTGATAATTCCTTCACAAAGTAAAGTATGGATCAAGAACCTTATTGAGAATTAACAACCAATAGCCTTTAGTCATTGAAGCAATTGCAATTTATCATAACATCGGAAAGAGTCAAATAAGAGCTTGTAAAGCAAATCCACATACTCAATCATCCTTTCGTCTTCTACAATTGCTACAACTCACGTGGTACTCATGAGATCAAAGTTTCAGTCGTACACAGAGAAATATATGGGCTTATAGTTTCGCCTCCCAACTATTTACCTCAAGGGTAATGTCAACAATAATAATTCATGAATACGAACTTCCAAGTTGACATATGAATTTAGATCTTTCCCTAGTATATGACGTTAGCCAAGATAAAGGCGAAATAAGGAATTGGTGTAGATCACCATGACACTTTTAGGGACAAAAAGTAAAGGTACAAGATAAAGGCATAAGTATTGTACCGTGAAGTGTAATAACATCCCATAAAGCGATAAATATCAACATGAAAGCATGATGCAAAATAGACGTATCATGGTGTCATGTGAACGTCGACTAGATGACACTTCACCATTATTTGGTCCTAGGGGAAGGCATTGGGAAGTAATAAGTAGATGATGGGTTGCTAGAGTGACAGAAGCTTAAACCCTAGTTTATGCGTTGCTTCGTAAGGGGCTGATTTGGATCCATATGTTTCATGCTATGGTTAGATTTATCTTAATTCTTCTTTCATAGTTGCGGATGCTTGCAATAAAGGTTAATCATAAGTGGGAGGTTTGTCCAAGTAAGGGCAGCACCCAAGAACCGGTCCACCCACATACCAAATTATCAAAGTAACGAACGCGAATCATATGAGCATGATGAAAACTAGCTTGACATAAATTCCCTTGTGTCCTCGGGAGCACTTTTCTTTATATAAGAGTTTGTTCGGGCTTGTCCTTTGCTACAAAAAGGATTGGGACACCTTGCTGCACCATTGTTACATCTGTCACTTGCTACCCGTTACAAATTACCTTATCACAAAACTATCTGTTACCGATAATTTCAGTGCTTGTAGAGAATACCATACTGAAAACCGTTTTTCATTTCCTTCTGCTCCTCGTCGGGTTCGACAATCTTACTTATAGAAAGGACTACGATAGATCCCCTACACTTGTGAGTCATCAAGACTCTTTTCTGGCGCCGTTGCCGGGGAGTGAAGCGCCTTTGGTGAGTGGAACTTGGTAAGGAAAAATTTATATACTATGCTGAAATTTACTTTCACTTGTCACTATGGAAAATAATCCTTTGAGGGGCTTGTTCGGGGTATCTTCACCCCGACCGAAAGCACAAAGGGATGCTCCTCAACCTGCTGCACCACCTTAATATATTTATTATGAAATTCCTCCGGGTATGATAGAAAAACTGCTAGCTAATCCTTATGCAGGAGATGGAACACTACATCCTGATTTGCCTCTAATCCATGTAGATGAAGTTTGTGAATTATTTAAGCTTGCAGGTCTGCCCGAGGATGATGTCAAGAATAAGGTCTTTCCTTTATCTTTGAAGGAAAAGGTGTTGACATGGTATACACTATGTGATGATATTGGATCATGGAATTACAACCGATTGAAATTGGAATTTCATCAGAAGTTTTATCCAATGCATCTGGTTCATCGTGATCGGAATTATATTTATAATTTTTGGCCTCGTGAAGGAGAAAGAATCGCTCAAGCTTGGGGGAGGCTTAAGTCAATCTTATATTCATGCCCTAATCATGAGCTCCCGAGATAAATTATTATTCAGAATTTTTATGCTCGGCTCTCTCGTAATGATCAATCCATTCTCGACACTTCTTGTGTTGGTTCCTTTATGAAGAAAGATATTGAATTCAAATGGGACTTATTGGAAATAATTAATTGCAACTCTGAAGATTGGGAACTCGACGAAGGTAATGGATCAAGTATAAGCCTTAAGTTTGATTGTGTTAAATCCTTTATAGACACCGATGCTTTTCGTGAATTTAGCACTAAATATGGACTTGCCTGTGAGGTAGTAGCTTAATTATGTGAATCTTTTGCTACTCATGTTGATCTCCCCAAGGAGAAGTGGTTTAAATATCATCCTCCCATTGAAGTCAAAGTGGTTGCACCTATTAAAGTTGATGAAGAAACTATTATTCATAATGCTCATCCTGTTATCCCTACTGCTTATATTGAGAAACCACCCTTTCCTGTTAGGATAAAGGAACATGCTAATGGTTTAATCGTGGTTCGAAAGAGTTGTACTAGAACACCTATACCTCCTGAAGAAATTAAAATTTAACCTAATATTGCTATGGTTAAATATCTCTTGGTTGATAATGTTGATGGGCATGTCATTCATTTCTCTGATGAAGCTCCTAGAATTGCTAGACCTGATACTAAAGGTAAACATAGACATATTGTTGGCGTGCCTCTTGTTTCTGTTAAAATAAGAGATCATTGTTATCATGGCTTATGTGATGTGGGTGCTAGTGTGAGTGCAATTCCCTTTACCTTATACTAAGAAATTATGAATGATATTGCACGAGCCGAATTAGAGGAAATTGATGTTACCATCAAGCTTGCTAATAGAGATACTATTTCACCAATTGGGATTGTTAGAGATGTTGAAGTCTTGTGTGGGAAAATAAAGTATCATACTGATTTTCTTGATCTTGGTTCCCCACAAGATGATTTTTGTCCCATTATATTTGGTAGACCCTTCTTGAATACTGTTAATGCTAAGATTGATTGTGAAAAATAAATTTTTACTGTAAGTTTTGGGGATGCATCTCATGAGTTCAATTTCTCTAAATTTCGTAGACAACCCCATGACAAAGAATTGCCTAGTAAAGATGAAATTATTGGTCTCGCTTCTACAACTGTGCCTCCTACCGATCCCTTAGAACAATATTTGCTAGACCATGAAAATGATATGCATATGAATGAAAGGAATGAAATAGATAAGATTTTCTTTGATCAACAACCTATTCTGAAACACAACCTTCCTATTGAAATACTCGGGGATCCTCCTCCACCTAAGAGTGATTCCGTGTTTGAGCTTAAACAATCACCTGATACTCTGAAGTATGCTTATCTTGATGAAAAGGAGATATATCCTGTTATTATTAGTGCTAACCTTTCAGAGCACGAAGAAAAGAGATTATTGAAAACTCTGAGGAAGCACCGTGCCGCTATTGGATATACTCTTGATGATCTTAAGGGCATTAGTCCCACTCTATGTCAGCACAAAATCAATATGGAGCCTGATGCTAAACCAATTGTTTATCACAACGACGATTAAATCCTAAAATGAAGGAAGTGGTAAGAAATGAAATACTAAAGCTTCCGGAGGCAGGTATAATTTATCCTATTGCTAATAGTAGATGGGTTAGTCCCGTTCATTGTGTCCCTAAAAAGGGAGGTATGACTGTTGTTCCTAATGATAAAAATGAATTGATCCCTCAAAGAATTATCACAGGATATTGAATGGTAATTGATTTTAGGAAATTAAATAAAGCTACCAAGAAAGGTCATTACCCACTTCCTTTTATTGACCAAATGCTAGAAAGATTATCCAAACATAGACATTTTTGCTTTCTAGATGGTTATTCTGGCTTCTCTCAAATACATGTATCAAAAGAGGATCAAGAGAAGACCACTTTTACTTGCCCTTTCGGTAACTTTGCTTATAGACGTATGCCTTTCGGTTTATGCAATGCACCTCCTACCTTTGAAAGATGTATGATGGCTATATTCTTTGACTTTTGTGAAAAGATTGTTGAGGTTTTCATGGATTATTTTTCCGTTTACAGAACTTCTTTTGATGATTTCTTGAGCAACCTTGATCAAGTTTTGCAGAGATGTGAAGAAACTAATCTTGTCTTGAATTGGTAGAAGTGCCGCTTTATGGTTAATGAAGGCATTGTCTTGGGACACAAAATCTTCAAAAGAGGTATTGAAGTTGATAAAGCTAAAGTTGATGCCATTGAAAAAATGTAGTGTCAAACAGATATCAAAGGTATAAGAAGCTTCCTTGGTCATGCTAGTTTCTATAGGTGATTTATTAAAGACTTCTCTAAGATTTCTAATCCTCTCACTAATATTTTGCAAAAGGATGTTCTATTCATTTTTGATGACGATTGTGTAGAAGCATTTGAAATTCTTAAGAGAGCCTTGATCAGTGCACCTGTTGTTCAACCACCTTATTGGAACCTACCCTTTGAAATTATCTGTGATGCTAGTGATTATGCTATTGGTGATGTTCTAGGACAAAGAGTTGATAAGAAATTAATTGTCATCCATTACGCTAGCAAAACTCTAGACAGTGCTCAAAGAAACTACCCTACCACTAAAAAGGAATTGGGAGCAGTTGTGTTTTCTTGCGATAAGTTTAGACCTTATATTTTTTGATTCCAAAGTAATTATTCACACAGATCATGCTGCTATATAAGTACCTTATGGAAAAGAAAGATGCTAAACCTAGACTTATTAGATGGGTTCTTCTGCTACAAGAATTTGATGTGCATATCATTGATAGAAAGGGCGTTGATAACCCCGTAGCAGATAACTTGTATTGATTAGAGAATGTTCTTGATGACCCACTACCTATTGATGATAGCTTCCCTGATGAACAATTAGGTGTCATAAATGCTTTACGCAATGCTCCTTGGAATGTTGATTATGTTAACTACATCATTGGTAAATTTATACCGCCTAGCTTGACATAACAACAAAAGAAAAAGTTATTCTATGATTTAAGACATTACTTTTGGGAGTGTCCACACCTTTATAAAGAAGGAATAGATGGTATTATTAGACGTTGTGTACGTGAGCATGAACAGGGACAGATCCTACACAAGTGTCACTCCGAGGCCTACAGAGGACATCACGTTGGCGATAGAACTGCACACAAGGTATTTCAATCTGGTTTTTATTGGCCTACTCTCTTCAAGGATGCTCGTAAGTTTGTCTTGTCTTGTGATGAATGTCAAAGAATTGGTAATATTAGTAGATGCCATGAAATGCCTATGAATTACTCTCTAGTTATAGAACCATTTGATGTCTGGGGTTTTGATTATATGGGACCTTTTCGAAAGTCCAACGGCTATACTCATATTATAGTTGATGTTGATTATGTTTTTTTGACCGGCTACTGTAGGGAATCACCCCACAGTCTTTTCTATTAATCCCATAAAAAGAGTTTGTATGTACAAGGGAGGAAAAGAATATACAAAATAATAGAAGTGAGGGGAGGGGGTGTATGAGATACAAACCTCAAGGAGGTAAAAGTGCTATCCATCTAAGGAGATCATCCCTAAAACTAGGTTTAATCCTGTGAGCTAGGAGAGAAATATCATGAATAAAGCTAGACCTCCATTTTGTGAACCTTGGTTGCTGATGATGGAAAACTTTGGCATTTCTCACAGTCCAGATGTTCCAGCAAGCAATGAGGACAACTTCAGGGAAGAAGGGATGATGAAAGTCTCTTCTTGCAGCTAAAGAAGTAGTCCACATGGAATTTCCCTGCCATGATATCTGAAGATAATTCCAAATCCTGAACTGAAAAGACAGTTGAAAAACAGATGATCTCTGTCCTCTTTGGTCCTGGCATGACATAGAACACATAGATTTGAATCAGACACATTCTAGTGACGCCTCTCCAGCATATCTTGAGTGTTGAGTTTGTCCATGATCAGCAACTAGGCAAACATCTTAATTTTCATAGTGCAGCAGCTCTTCCAGATCCAGCTGAGCAAGGGGTTTGGTATGATGGGTTGGTGGATATGGAGATAATACTTCTTGGCAGTGTAAGCCTTAGAATCTTTACTCCAGAGCCAGACATCATCAGCATTTTGGTTTATAGCAATGTCCTGAAGCAAAGTGTTGACAGTATCTAGTTCTCGATAGGCTTGTTCAGAGAGAGGTAAGTGGAACATGGAAATCATACTGTTCTGTTGGAAAGCATGGAAAACTTCCTCAACAGTGCAAAAAGAATCAATAACAGTAGAGAACAGTCTCTGGAACCTAGATGCCAGAGGCCTGATAGAATCTCCAATCAACCAGGAATCAGACCAAAACAAGAATGTATCACCTCTATTGGGTTTAACATATGTCACAGTTCTGAAATTATCCAGACGCTTGCAGATGTCTTTCCACCAAAAGGAACCACAAAGTGAGGTACCTTGGGGAATTGTGTTATGGTAATATGTGTTCCAAATTAGCTTGACCCAGGGTATCAGCTTTGTTCAGGAATTTGTCTACATGTTTGAGCAGCAGGGCCTCATTCTGGCCAGCAAGATTCATGATCCCCAGCCCACCCTTCATCTTAGGTCTGTATACAAGGTCCCAGGCAGCAAGAGAGGGGGCATGATCTTGACCATTCTTTCTCCATAAACATTGTCGTTGGATCCGCTCTAGCTTCTTAAGGATCCCTGGAGGAATATCTAACCTGCAGAGAGAGAGAAGATAGGGACCGAAGACAAAGCTGAGTTCAAATATTATAAACGGCCCCCCTGAGCCAGGAAGGAGGAACTAGCACTGAGCCTTCTTTCCATATTATCCACTAAGGGCATGAGATCAATTATCCTTGGTTTGGTTGTTCCCACAGGTAAAACCAAGATAGGTGAATGGCAAGGAACCCACCTTGCAACCAATAGCATCAGCTAACCTTTGGAGGTGTCCTTGATCTATGTTGATGGGGAGTAGAGTAGACTTGTGATAATTCACCTGAAGGCCAGTGGATTGGGAGAACAAAAGTAGCATTTTTTTGAATTCAAGCAACTGAGATTCTTCTGCAGGTAGAATGATGAGAGTATCATCAACATACTGTACTATGGGGAAGTCTCTGTCATTGCAGGGAATTGGCAATTGAATGAGGCCATCCTCCAAGAGCTTATTGACCAAAGTTTGAAGGAAATCTGCAGCAATTGCAAAGAGAAGAGGGGACATGGGGTCTCCCTGTCTGACCCCTTTCTTACACATGAACTTCCTTCCAGGAACTCCATTTAGAAGTACAGAGGAGGAGCCAAAAGTGAGCAGCTGTTGCACCCATAAGAGCCATCTATCATCAAAACCCTTGTATCTGAGAATCTGAAAAATGAACTCATGTTCCAAAGAATCAAAAGCCTTTTCAAAATCCAGTTTGAGGATGACAATGGGTTGCTTGGACTGATGACATTGGTGCAAATACTCTAGTGTCCAGCCCACACAATCTTGGATGGTTCTAGATTTGATAAAGCCATACTGATTTTTGTGTATGCATTTCATAACTTACAGTTGCAGTTTGTTGGCCACCATTTTAGACAAAAACTTAAGTCCCATCCCTGTGAGAGAGATAGACCTAAAATCACCAACTTGCTCAGGGGAACTCTGATAACCCACAAGTGTAGGGGATCACAACAGTTTTCGAGGGTAGAGTATTCAACCCAAATTTGTTGATTCGACACAAGGGGAAGCGAAAGAATATTCTCAAGTATTAGCAGCTGAGTTTGTCAATTTCAACAACACCTGAAAGATTAGTGTCTGCAAGCAAAGTATCAGTAGCAAAGTGGTATGATAACAACGGTGTCAGAAAAGGATCTGTTGCCGACAGACTATTCCTAACTTGTTGTATCAATGGCGCCAGTAAATAGCACGTTGACAGGGAACTATTCTTGAGAATAATGCTTCCCCGGCTACGGCTCCAGAAAATTCTTGCAACAGGTAACAACAAAGTAGCAAGTAACAGCAGTAGTGACAGAAGTAGCAAGGAACAACAGTAGTGACAGCAGTAGCAAGTAATAGCAGTAGTGACAGCAATAGCAGAAAAGTAACAGCAGTAGTGACAGTAGTAGCAGCAAAGTAAGAGCAGTAAGGACCAGTAGTAAAAGACTCGTAGGCAGTGGATTGGTGATGGATGAGTATGCCGGATGTGATTCATCATGTAACAACTATAACACGGAGAGATATGTAACTAGCTCTCGTTCGTGAATCTAATGTAGGCATGTATTCCGTATGTAGTCATACATGCTTAGGGAAAAGAACTTGCATGACATCTATTGTCCATCCCTCCCGTGGCAGCGGGGTCCTATTGGAAACTACGGGATATTAAGGTTCTCCTTTTCATAAAGAACCGGACCAACGCATTAACACTGGGTGAATACATGAACTTCTCATACTATGGTCATCTCCGGGAGTGGTTCTAGCTATTGTCACTCCGGGGTTGCCCGGTCATAACTCATAGTAGGTGACTACAACTTGCAAGATAGGATCTAAAACACACATATATTGGCGACAACATAATAGGTTCAGATCTGAAATCATGGCACTCGGGCCCTAGTGACAAGCATTAAGCATGGCAAAGTAGTAGCAACATCAATCTCAGAATATAGTGGATACTACGGATCAATCCCCGTCATAACTAACTCGATTACATGATAGATCTCATCCAACTCATCACCGTCCAGCAAGCCTACGATGAGATTACTCACGAACGATGAAGAGCATCATGGAATTGTCGATGGAGGAAGGTTGATGATGACGATGGCGATGATTTCCCCTCTATGGAGCCCAGAACGGACTCCAGATCTGCCCTCTAGATGAAGAACAGGAGGTGGCGGCGCCTCCCTATCGTAAAACGCGATGAATCCTTCTCTCTGATTTTTTTCCGGGCGAAACGGAATATATAGAGCTGAGTTTGGAGGCGGTGGAGTCTCGTGGGCCCCACAAGCCCTCATGGCACGTCCTGGGGGGGGGGGGGTGGCCGCGGCCCATGGGCTTGTGGCCCACTCGCTCACCTCCTCCGGTGGATCTTTGCGCAGGTATTTTTCATTAATTCCAGAAAAAATTTCCATAAATTTGGAGGTCATTCTGAGAAGTTTTATTTCTGCACAGAAACAACACCATGGCAATTCTGCTGAAAACAGCGTTAGTCCGGGTTAGTTCCATTCAAATCATGCAAATTAGAGTCCAAAACAAGGGCAAAAGTGTTCGGAAAAGTAGATACGACGGAGACGTATCAACTCCGCCAAGCTTAAAGCCTTGCTTGTCCTCAAGCAATTCAGTTGAGAAACTGAAAGAGACAAAAGAAAAACTTTGACGAACTCTGTTTGATCTTGTTGTTGCAACTATGTCTAACTCATAACCAGAATTTCAGCAAGTTCACAAGAAAACCACATAAGCAAATGACATCTAGGTCTCACGGTAAACTCATATCAATGGCATAATCAACTAGCGAGCAAATAATAATAAGTCTCAAATGTCAAAACTTCAATCAAAACAACATGAAGCAGTACGAATAGATGGTATCTAGCTAGCTCTTTCTGAGACCGGAACACATAAATGCAGAGCACCTTCAAAGACCAAGGGCTGACTAAACATTGTAATTCAAGGCAATGAAGATCCAGTCACAGTCATACTCAACAGAGTTAAAAGCAAAGCATAAAAATGACAGAGGTGCTTTGTAATTGGTGCTTTTGTAATAGGAGGATGACTCAACAGGAACATAAATAGTCACGCCCTTCGCACAGGGAAGCATTGATTTGCAGAGGTGCTAGAACTCAAGCTGTTTAAAACAGAGATAATAATTTTGGGTGGCATGCTTTCATTGTCAATGCAATGACTAAGAGTTCTCAGCATCTTCCACGCTACACATGCTATAGGCGGTTCCCAAACAGAAAAGTAAAGTTTTGACTCCCCCACCACCAATCAATCACACTCCAGGGCTAGCCGAATCCTCGGGTACCGTCCATACAACCATCAATCCTGGGGGAGTTTTGTTTGCAATTATCTTTTCGGTTTGAGCATGGAACTAGGAATTCCAATTACTGACCCCTTTCTTGTGAATGACAGTGAATAAACACATATCAAGGATAACACACCTAGCATGGAAGATACCAATAGCCCCCTATCACCACATGAGCGGTGCGGGCATGCAAAACAGATTATTTCTTGAAGATTTAGAAAGTGGCACATGCAAATTTACTTGGAACAACAGGTAGATACCGCATATAGGTAGGTATGGTGGACTCATATGGAACAACTTTGGGTTTATGGTAGTGGATGCACAAGCAGTATTCCCGCTTAGTACAAGTGAAGGCTAGCAAAAGACTGGGAAGCGACCAACTAGAGAGCGACAAGAGTCATCAAAATGCATTGAGATTAACTAACACTGAGTGCAAGCATGAGTAGGACATAAATCACCATGAACATGAACATCATAGAGGCTATGTTGATTTTGTTTCAACTACATGCACGAACATGCGCCAAGTCAAGCCACTTGAATCATTCAAAGGAGGATACCATTGATTCCGTGATAGCAGACCTTCCCGTGCAACGACACCAGAAGAATGCTGCTAGCACTCCCCGGCAATCGAAACTAGAAGAATGTTGTTGACGGCCCACCAGCGCGTGGGATCGAGGCAGTTCTCGAGGGTAGAGTATTCGACCCAAATTTGTTGATACGCCAGGAAGGAGGTGAGAGAATACTCTCGAGTATTAGCAGCTGAATGTGTCAGATTCAACCGCACCTGAAAGATTAGTATCTGCAAGCAAAGTATCAGCAGCAAAGTAGTATGATAACGACGGTGTCAAAAACGATCCGTTGACACGGCAGACTATTTCTAACGATTGTATCAATGGCGCCAGAAGTTGCCCGTGGACGGAAAATATTCTTCCTGTCAACGGCGCGAGAAAAAGTATTGTAGCAGGTAGCAGCAGTGTAACGAGTAATAGCAGTGGCAAGGAACAACAATAGTGAAAACAGTAGCAAGTAGCAACAGTAGCAAGCAACAGTAGCAGCAGAGCAAGACAAGTAACAACAGTAGTAGGAAAACTCGTAGGCAATGGGTCGGTGATTTGTTTGGATGATATTCATCATGCAACATTTATAACACGGAGACATATGTGGCTAGCTCCCGTTCGTCAATGTGATGTAGGCATGCATTCCGTGTGTCGTCATACGTGCTTAGGGAAAAGAACTTGCATGACATCTATTGTCCATTCCTCCCATGGCAGCGGGGTCCAAAAGGAAACTACGGGATATTAAGGTTCTCCTTTTAATAAAGAACCGGACCAACGCATTAGCACTTGGTGAACACATGAACTCCTCAAACTATGGTCATCACCGGGAGTGGTTCCGGTTATTGTCACTCCGGGGTTGCCGGATCATAACACATAGTAGGTAACTACAACTTGCAAGATCGGATCTAAAACACGCATATATTGGTGACAACATAATAATTTCATATCTGAAATCACGGCACTCGGGCCCTAGTGACAAGCATTAAGCATGGCAAAGTAGTAGCAACATCAATCTCACAACATAGTGGATACTAGGGATCAATCCCCATCAAAGCTAACTCGATTACATGATAGATCTCATCCTACTCATCACCGCCCAGCGAGCCTAACAATAGATTACTCACGAACGACGAAGAGCTTCATGGAATTGGAGAGGGAAGAAGGTTGATGATGACGATGGCGATGATTTCCCCTCGCCGGAGCCCAAAAAGGACTCCAGATCTGCCCTCCAAATGAAGAACAAGGTGCGGCGGCGCCTCTGTATCGCAAACGCGACGAAATCTGCTCTTTTTATTTTATCTGGGAGGAAAGTGAATATATAGAGCTGAGATTGGGGGCGGCAGAGCCACGTTGGCCGCACAAGCTTGCCATCCGCCACCAGGGGGTGGCGGCTACAGGGCTTGTGGCCCAGTGGCCCACCCCCTCAGGTGGATCTTTGCGTAGGTATTTTTCATATTTTCCAAAAATAATCTCCGTAAATTTTCAGGACGTTTGGAGAACTTTCATTTGTGCACAAAAACAACACCAAGGCAATTCTGCTGAAAACAACGTCAGTCCAGGTTAGTTCCATGCAAATTAGAGTCCAAAACAAGGGTAAAAGAGTTTGGAAAAGTAGATATGATGGAGACGTATCAACTCCCCCAAGCTGAAAACCTTGCTTGTCCTCAAGCAGCTCAGTTGACAAACTGAGAGAGAAAGAAAAAACTTTGACAAACTCTGTTTGATCTTGTTGTTGCAACTATGTCTAACTCATAACCAGAATTTCAGCAAGATCACAAGTTAACCACATAAGCAAGTGACACAAAGGTCTCACGGTAAACTAATATCAATGGCATAATCAGCTAACGAGCAAATAATAATGAGTTTCAAATACCAACACTTCAATCAAAACAAGCATGAAGCAATATGAATAGGTTGTATCTCGCTAGCTCTTTCTGAGACTGCAAAACAAAAATGCAGAGCACTTTCATAGATCAAGGGCTGACTAAACATTGTAATTCATAGAAACGAAGATCCAGTCATAGTCATACTCAATATCAATCAAAAGCAAAGCATAAAAATGACAAAGGTGCTCTCGAATTGGTGCTTATATAAGAAGAGGATGACTCAACAGGAAAATAAATAGACAGTCCCTTCGCATAGGGAAGCATTGATTTGTAGAGGTGCGAGAGCTCAAGCTTTGAAAACAGAGATAATAATTTTGGGTGGCATGCTTTCATTGTCACTGCAATGACCAAGAGTTCTCAATTTCTTCCATGCTACTCATGCTATAGGCGGTTCCCAAACAGAAAAGTAAAGTTTTAACTCCCCCACCACCAATCAATCACACTCCACGGCTAGCCGAATCCTCGGGTACCGTCCATACTAACATCAATCCGGGGGGAGTCTTGTTTTACAGTTATGTTTTCGATTTAAGCGTGGAACTGGGCATTCGAATTACCGGCCCCTTTCTCGTGAATGACAGTGAATAAACACATGTCGAGGATAACACTCCTAGCATGGAAGATACCAATAGCCCCCTGTCACCACATGAGTGGTTCGGGCATGCAAAATAGATTATTTCTTGAAGGTTTAGAGAGTGGCACATGCAAATTTACTTGGAACGGCAGGTAGATACCGCAAATAGGTAGGTATGGTGGACTCTCATGGAAAAACTTTCGGGTTTATGGAAGTGGATGCACAAGCACTGTTCCGCTTAGTACAGGTGAAGGCTAGCAAAAGACTAGGAAGCAACCAACTAGAGAGCGACAACAGTCATCAAGATGCAATGAGTTTGACTAACATTGAATGCAAGCATGAACAGGATATAAATCACCATGAACACGAACATCATAGAGGCTATGTTGATTTTGTTTCAACTACATGCATGAACATGCGCCAAGTCAAGCCACTTGAATCATTCAAAGGAGAATACCATCCTATCATACGACATCATAGTCATCTTAAAATCTATGTTGGCATTCAAGACAAACCATTATAAGCTCCTAGCTAAATAAGCATGGCATCGGGAACTATGATCTCTAAGTTGTCATTGCAAACATGGTTCTCTTACAACAAAGCTGAATCTGGTTTGACAAGCTAGTCATATTTACAAAAACAAAATAGATAGAGTTCATACCAGCTTTTCAGTCTGAGTCACTTCATCATATATCATCATTATTGCCTTTCATTTGCACGATCGAACGATTTGAAAAATAATAAGAGTGCTCGTGCATTGGACTAAGCTGAATCTGCAGGGAAACACAAAGGAGAAGACAAAGTAATATGTCTCTTTGAAAGCTAAACAGGTATGCAAGCAAGAACCACTAAACATTGTAACCAATATCTTCTACCTTGACCCAAAGAAAAGGAAAACTATTTACATGGGAAAAGTCCCAACAAGCAAAAGAAGAAAGAAAAATCTTTTTGGGTTTTCTCAAAAGGACACAAAACAAGAAAACGGGAGAACAAAAATAAACTAGCATGGATAATACAGTGGCAAAGTGTGAACACCGGCTAACAAAGTGAAAGCATAAGCATGAATGTAAAGTCGGTGAGAACACGTACTCCCCCAAGATTAGGCTGTTGGCCTAGCTTGGTCTACTCCCATGGTGGGAAATAACCAGCTCCAGGATACTCTGGAGCAGACTGTGGATGCCACTGCTGCGTGAGCTCCTCCGGCTCCAACTGATAAACTGGCGTCTGGTACTCGACTGGCGGCTCGGGCACGGGTGCGTGTGGTTGGGCCAAGCCCCAATATGTGTAGATGTCTGAGGGTATAATAGTGTACCTACCTGCATGAAGATCGAACAAAGAAGGAGCAGGCAAAGTAATAGTCTCTCGAGTACCCTGACTAAATACCAGGTTATAAATCATCCGTCTACTAGCATCTCTATCCAGAAAATCATGGCGAACCATGCTATCATAATCCAGATATTTCTCAGGGAGAAGCATCTCTCCTTCCTCTCCCAGTCTAATGGGTATCTCAAAGTGTTTGGCAAGACGGGTAGCATAGATACCTCCATAGACGACACCCTTGGAATGGTTGGTGTTCAACCGCTGGGCCACTATAACACCTAGGCTGTAAGTCTTATCGTTATAAAGGCCTTTGCGCAAAACCGCAAGGTCTGGAGAACTAAGTGATCCAGCCTCCCCACGGCCAATCAAACATTTTTCCACAAATAGTGAGAAGTACCGAAGCACAGGAAAATGTATGCTAGCAATTCTAGCGCGAGACACTCCTCTCTCCTCTCCAACAGCAATAGTACCAATGAAATCCTCCAAGTCCCGTGGACGAGGGTCACGGATATCCCCAACATAAGGTAATTTGCATACATTGCAAAAATCCTGTAGTGTCATGCACTAGGGAACATTGTATATCATGAACTCAACCATGGGAGGATTCTTCCTCGGATAGAAGTTGAAGCTTTGAACGAAAATATTGGTGAGGAGGAGGTATTGTGAGCACTTATCTTCAACGAACGCAGTAAGACCTGCATTCTCCACCAAGTAATAAAAGTCCTGATAAAGTCCAGCGGCGCGCAAAAATTCATCACTTGGCCACTCGCACACTCGAACTTCTGTGACTCGAGGGACTACGTACTTGGGGTGGTTCTTCTCATCCTCCTTGGGGCTACGGCTTGAGGAACCTCTCAAGAACCTCCTCATCTTTTCCTTTTTCTAGCTCTGAAAAATTCTGAAATTTTTAGAGACTTCGAAAGAAAAGTGAATAAAGATTAACCCAACTTGTAGCAACTACTCCTACTAGTGCCTAGAGACCGTATCACGCGCTAAAAGTACTTGGGACCAGCTAAAATCAACATTTCTAGCTCAAGAACAGGGTCACCAAGGTAGCAAGAATACGCGAAGGATAAAGCACTAGAGCAAAAACTAATTGGACCAATGGAGGAGTTACTTACCAAGGAGTAATTTCCCCAAAACGGTTCGCAGAATGGTGCTTTGAGCAAGGAGATCAAAAATCACAGCCAAAAGAGCAAGAACACGGGTTTGAGCTGCTAAACAATTTTTTCTCGAGGTGGAAGAAGAGGATGGGAGCTGGAATGAGTGGAGGGGGTCCCTGTGGGCCCCACAAGCTTGCTAGCCGCCACCAGGGGGGTGGCGGTGGCAGGGCTTGTGGCCCACTGGTCAGGCCCCCAGGCCAGCTCTCAGGCCCAGTAATTTTCAAATATTCCAGAAAAAATCATACTAAATTTTCAGGACCATCGGAGAACTTTTATTTTCGAGGTATTTTTCTCCGGGACGCTAAAACAGAAAACAGGAAAAATAAACTAAATATATCATTTTTCTTCTAAGCAACAGAAAATGAAAGCTCAAAACAGAGGTAGGTGACTCTTTGATTCATCCATTTCATGGTCATCGAAAGAAATCCGTCAATGGGGTTGATCAAGTCCTCATGACAAAACCTTCTCGAATCGCAAGAGAGAACGGAGAATTTTCGAATAGCCACTAAGTCACCTCAATGGGGATATGTATCTCCCCAACAAGCAAATCATACTTCATCTTGACACGAGGAATAGGGCATTCAAAGCTCCCAATAAGAATCGATGAAGTCTTTTCGATAGCATTGATGCAATGTACTTGATATCGTTTCTTCCGAAAGTGCACTGTGTGCTCATTACCGTTGACATGGAAAGTGACATTGCCTTTGTTGCAATCTATAACAGCCCCTGCAGTGTTCAAAAAGTGTCTTCCGAGGATGAAAGCCATGGCATCATCCTTGGGAATATCCATGATAACAAAGTGTGTTAAGATAGTGGTGTTAGCAACCACAACAGGCACATCCACGCAAATGCCGATAGGGAAAGCAATTGATTTGTCGGCCATTTGCAGAGAAATTTCAGTGGGTGTCAACTTATCCAATTCAAGTCTACGATAAATAGAGAGCGGCATAACACTAACACCGGCTCCAAGGTCACATAAGGTAGTTCTTACGTAGTTTCCTTTAATGGAACAAGGTATAGTGGGCACTCCGGGATCACCAAGTTTCTTAGGAGTTCCACCTTTGAAAGTGTAATTGGCAAGCATGGTGGAGATCTCAAGATCTGGTATCTTCTGTTTATTGGTCACGATATCTTTCATGTATTGGCATACGGAGACATCTTGAGCATATCAGTTAACCGCTTCTGTAGAAAGATGGGTCTTATCATCTCAACGAAGCGCTAAAAATCCTCATCATCCTTTTTCTTGGTTGTCTTAGGAGGAAAGGGAATAGATCTCTGGACCCATGGCTCCCTTTCTTTACCATGCTTCCTAGCAGTGAAGTCATTCTTATCGTATCTCTTAGGTTGTGGGTTATCAGGATTAACCGTAGGTTCAATCTCCACATCCTCATCATTGCTAGGTTGAGCATTATTATGAACATCACTGTCCATATTGTCACGAGGTTCATGTTCATCACTAGATTGTGTTTCCGCATCAGACGGAGAAATGTCATTAGGTTCTTCAGGTGTGATGGTATTTGGTGAACATGTAGGTTTCCATCATCCTTCTTCTTCTCCTTAGGATGACTGGGTGTATCTGCATTAATTCCTTGAGAATCTTGATCAATTCTCTTAGGATGACCTTTAGGATACAAAGGTTCCTGAGTCATTTTGCCTCCTTTAGTAATGACTCTGACAAAGTTGTCATTTAATTCATTCAGCAAGTCATTCTCAGCTTTAAGTACTTGTTCTACCTGAGTAGTAATCATAGAGGCATGTTTACTCAAAAGCTTCAGATCATTGATATTTCTGTCTACACAAGCACTTAAATGGCTAAGCATACGAGTACTTTGTTCCAAATGTCTGCTAACATAATCATTGAAACTCTGTTGTTTGGCAACAAAGTTGTCAAATTCATCAAAGCATAGGATAGCAGGTTTGTCAAAAGGAATATCACTCTCATCAAACCTACGTAGAGAATTCACTTCTACTACCTGTATCGGGTTATCGAGACCATGGATATCTTTGTTAGGTGGTAGATTTTTGACATCTTCAGATCTAATGCATTTCTCTTGCATAGATTTCTTGGCTTCTTGCATATCTTCGGGACTGAGGAATAGAATACCTATTTTCTTCGGAGTTTGCTTAGGAGGTGGTTCGGGAATAGTCCAAGCATTATCGTTGATCAAGATGTTATTCAGTAGGGTCTCAGCTTGTTCTACAGTTCGTTCCCTAAAAACACAACCGGCACAACTATCTAGGTGGTCTCTAGAGGCATCGGTAAGTCCGTTATAGAAGATATCAAGTATCTCGTTCTTCTTAAGAAGGTGATCAGGCAAAGCATTTTGTAGCTAGACGAGCCTCCCCCAAGCTTGTGGGAGACTCTCTTCTTGGAGTTGAGCAAAGTTGTATATTTCCTGCAAGGCAGCTTGCTTCTTATGGGCAGGGAAATATTTCTCACAGAAGTAATAGACCATATCCTGGGGACTAATCACACATCCAGGAGCAAGAGAGGTGAACCAGGCTTTAGCGTCATCCTTTAAAGAGAAAGGAAACAACTTAAGGATGTAGTAGTGGCTGATCTTCTCCTCACTAGTGAAAAGGGTGGCTATATCGTGTAGTTTGGTAAGATGGGCTACGACCGTCTCACACTCATAACCGTGAAAAGGATCAGATTCGACTAGAGAGATTATCTCAGGGTCAACAGAGAATTCATAATCCTTATCGGTGATAAAGATAGGTGAAGTGGCAAACTTCGGGTCGTATTTCATCCTAGCTTTCAGAGATTTTTCCTTCCACTTGAGAAGTAATTTCTCTGCGTCATAGGCATCCTTACACGTAAGAAAATCCTCAGCTATCTCTCCCTTCATAATGTAACCCTCAGGTATATCAGGCAATTCAGATCTAGGAGAGCTAGATCTAACAGGAGCAAAAGCAGGTTCTATCTCAATAGTATCGGCAGTTTCAGAAGCATCACGAGCATTGGCAGTAACTCTAGCAATATGAGCATCAAGGAACACCCCTAGTGGAACGTCAGGCAAAGTAGTGTCTCTAGCAGTATCAGGCATAGCATCATCAGGCATAATAGCATCTCTAGCATCATCAGGCAAAGCAGTACAGGCATAGCATCTCTAGCAATATCAGGCATAGCATCTCTAGCAGTATCAGGCATAACATCATCAGGCATAGTATCAAGCATAGCATCTCTAGCAGTAGCATCATAAGAATCATCAAGCACATGCGACATATCGAGATTTCTAGCAGGAGGTGATGTCGCAAACTTACTCATAACTGAAGGTGAATCAAGTGCAGAGCTAGATGGGAATTCCTTACCTGCCCTCGTAGTTGAGGGCAAGACTTTCGTTTTCAGATCCTTGAGATTCTTCATAGTGATCAACAGATATAAATCCCAAGTGACTCGGAGAATATAGCAATACCTCCCGAGCAACGGTGCCAGAAAAATGCTGATTCCGTGACAGCATACCTTCCCCTGCAACGGCACCAGAAGAATGCTCCTAGCACTCTCCGGCAATCAAAACTAGAAGAGTGTTGTTGACGGCTGAAAGTGCATGCTATGACCCTAATCGTCTTTTGGTGTTAATGACAACACATACATAGGAAACTAATTCTATTTGTTTAGTGTATCTCAGGATGGCAAGTACTTTAGTAGATTGAGAATTATGTGCTAAAGGTTGTCTGAGAAGTTTGGGGATTTATATTTCGAGAAGGCTCGGATTAAGAAAAGAGGATGTAGACTAGTCTTTTGAGTTTACTCATATTGAGTATAGGGATCCCGCACTATTAAGAGGGGATCACAGGTTTTGCGATGAACTTGCTCATACCACATCTTTACTGTCATACCCAATACCACATATTCTCCACTCTGTTATTATATCAAAATAGGCTTATTGCCTCGGACATCCGGCTCCCTGCGGACGTCCGAGGGCCGGACGTCCGCCTGGCTTCGGAAATCCGCAGCTCTTCACCAGAAGTTTGTGAGTCATATAATTCGGAAATCCGGAACCTACCACCAGAAGAAGTTGAGTTGTATAACTCGGATTTCTGGTCCTCTCGGGACGTCCGGTCGCTGTTCATTTCAAAATAGTTCAGTCGTATCTACAGGCCTCGGACGACCGAACACTGTCGGACGTCCGACCCCTCGTGGACGCCCGGACTTCCGGCAACTGTCGGACGTCCGGACCCTGTGTGACTTAAAGTGTGACCAACGGTTGTATTTCACTCCCCACTATATATACTCTTCTCCCACCTCATGAAAGGGTGTTCAACACATCTAGAATACACCCAAGAACACCTTTCCTCTCACTCACTCTTGTCTACACCAAATCCTAGATCCCAAGAGCATTTGTGAGTCCCTATGAGTGTTGTTCCAATCAAAAGATAGATCGTCCCCCTCTCCTCCTTCCCACCAAAGTGATTTGTGATTTGAGGAAGTTTTGAGCAATCCCCGTGATCTTGTTACTCTTGGAGGTTGGAGACTCCTAGGTGGTAGGAGTCTTTCGGAGAGGAATCAAAGCATTGTGATATCCCCCAGAAAGTTTGTGAAGGTTTGGAAGCCACCTCAAGGCTTACCACTAGTGGTTGAGAAACGCCTTCGTGGAGTTATCTCAAAGGGAGAATAGGGTGAGCCTTCGTGGAGTTGGTGTGCCTTCGTGGTAACATCCGCCCCTCTAACGGTGACGTAGCTTCCCTCCAAGGAAGTGAACATCGGGATACATCCTTGTCTCTCTTGGAGTTTCGGTTATTCCTAACGCTAACTCTCTACTTATGTTAATCCTTATTACGTACTTGTATTTGATTATTGTTTACCGCTTGTCTTACTTCACTCTAAATAGCTTACTCCTTGTCATAGCAATTATTAGGCTTACACTCATATTCCGCACTTTTGCCTAAAATTGCTAAGTAATTATTAAAATTTGGATTTGTACCTATTCACCCTCCTCTAGGTCCATCTCGATCCTTTTCAATTGGTATCAGAGCCTCGTGCTCTATTCGTGTGGCTTAACCGCCCTAGAGCGAGATGGATGGGGAACCAGCTACGGTAGCTCCAGTGAAGAGGGACGGGACTTCCTCGGAAGTCAAGTCTTTCACCTCTGAGGACCTGAAACGGGCCCTTGCCAAGCAAAAAGAGGAGCATGGTGCTTCTCTTGAGGCCATGGTCGAAATGAGACTAGCATCACTAACCACGGGGACAACCACGTCTCCGAGGGCCTCAGGGCCACATGTGCACGATACTTCATTTGGCCAACAACCTCCAGAAAGGAACCAAACCAGTGTTCCATGGCTTTATGCTACATCTCAAATTGAGAAACCTAAGTACAATCCTGGAGGAAAACCTCCCTTGCTTGATGACAATTCCGATTTTGCTTTGTGGAGAGTTGGTATGCAGGATCATCCTAGGTATGCCAATGATGAGATGTTGGACATCCTCGAGCATGGGTACAATCCTTTAGATCCAAGGTGACTCACTCCCAGAGAAACTTATGACAAGCATCTCAATGACACTGCGATCATGTGCATAAGAAAAGGAATGAATGACAAACAACGAAGACCTTACATTCACATCACAAGTGCCAAGGAACTGTGGGATAGCATTATAAGGACCAAGACCGGTACCTCCACTCTTCGGCTTGCTCAATATGAAATTGCCAAGGGGCAATTACAGAATTTCTGTATGGAAAAGGGTGAGTCTCCCAAGCAACTACTAGAACGGCTCATGACTCTCGCCGCAGACATTGAGTCATGTGACTGTGACAAGACGCAGGACGGCTTCAATCTGACCAAGAGATTTCTTGTGGACAAGTTACTTCATGCTCTTGCTCCGTATCACCATCAAATGGTATGGGACATGAGGCAGCACCATGGGTTCAAAGAAATGACTCCGGATGACATCATATCCACTTTCCAATTTTTTGAAGAGTCAAAGGCAAATGGAACAAAGCACCTTGCCATGCATGGCACTTGAACATCGAAGATCAATCTTACTTTGAAAGCCAATCATGAATGTGATGAAGAAGAAAGTGAAGAAGAAGAGGGTGATGATGACTGCGAAGATGGTGATGATGTTGACTCTAATGAAAGCCCATCTTTTGAGGACATTGCTCTCTTTGTGAAGAAGTTGAGTGCAGGAAAATTCAAGGGAAGATTCCTAAAGAAGAAGATGAGGAAATGCTATAACTGTGAGGAAACCAACCACTTCTCCAATGACTGCCCTTATGAGAAGAGAGAAGACAAACCAAGGTTTCCAAAGACCTTTGTAAAGAAGAAGTTGCCAAACCCTATGAACTCCAAGTTCAAGAAGACAGATGGAAGAGCAATGGTTGCACAAGAAGAATCAGATCCAGAAGATGTTGGTGGAGTTGCCGGAGTAGCTCAGGATACACAAAACACCTTGAGGCTAGTCAAGAAAAGTGGTGATGTTGTTCACTACAACTATATGAAGGACTACAAGGGCAACGCTCACAAGTGTTTGATGGCAAAGACTGCCATGGGAGATGAGGAAGACCAAAACTCCCATGATAAGGTCAAGGTAACTCCACGGTTAAACTCTTTCAGTCTAGCTTCTACTCCATCTGATGAGTATCTAGATGTGGAAGATCACTATGAGGATAATGACTTAGATCATCCCATGTTTGCTAAAATGAACAAATTTATGTGCTCTCTTAAAGGAAAGAAGCTCACTATGTTTCACATACTTATGGAAATGGTGAGTAAGCACACCAATACCATCAAGGAACTCGAAACCCTCGTCACTTAGGAGAAGGAAAGAAATGAAATCCTTGAGCAGAAAGTCCTGTATGAGGAAGCACAAAATGATGCACTATGTTCAAAAGTAGGTGAAAACCTTGATAAACATGCTAATGATCTTGCCTCCTTGAAAAAGGCTGAATCTGTGTGCAGAGAATTACTAAATGATAAAGACCGACTTGTGAACTCTCATGCTTCCCTTTCTAAGGACTGTGAGCGTCTATCCTTGTCTCTCAAAGACAAGGAAGAGGAACTTACTGTTCTTACAAAGAGCTTTGAGGCACTTAAGGTCACTTATCTTGACACTCTAGCTAAGGCCTACTCCTCACCTATTATTAATGTTGATACCTGCACTACTAACTCTAGTAGTGAACTGACATCTATCCTTGAGGAAAACTGTTCGCTAAAGGCACAACTAGACAGAGGTCTCATGACATGTGCATAAGGACAAAAGACTCTCAATGAGATCTTAAGTCGACACAATGGAGGCTTCGCCAAGGAAGGGCTTGGGTTCAACCCAAGCACTGCCAAGAAAAGTGCATCTCCTCTCAAGTGTACCACTCCGCTTAAAGAAATATTTGTACGAGAGGGACACACGGAGAAAGGTAAGGTTGTGAGTGGATCGGCCACCAGGGGTTCGTCTACTCACAACAAGACAACCGAATTCATGCCTCCATCCTATGTACTACGCAAATCAAAAGAAGGAGAGGTCTATGCTAAATTCGTTGGTCCTCGTAATGCATTCTGATTCTATGCTATTTGGGTCCCTAAGACTCTTGTAACTAATGTGAAAGGCCCCATGACAAAATGGGTACCTCAAACCAAGTCTTAATTCGTTACAGGCTGTTTTCTCCGGAGGAGCTAAATGGGTGATCGACAGTGGATGCACCAATCATATGACCGGAGATAGTAACTTGCTCTATGACTTCATGCAATCCATTCGACCATACATAAGCATTGTATTTGGTGGAGGTTCGAAAGGGCAGGTAATTGGGTTGGGCAAGGTGGCCATCACAAATGACATGTCTATTGCAAATGTTATGCTTGTCCAATCTCTTCAATATCATTTACTTTCAGTTCGCCAATTGGCTTCCGTCGGTTATGACACATTATTTGGACTAACGGATGTGAAAGTCTTTAAGAGAGACACTCTCGAAGTGGCCTTTGTTGGAGAGTTGGATGGCAACCTTTACACGGTTGACTTCTCGAAAGAGAGCACCTTCCATACAACTTGTCTAATGGCCAAGGCCGACATGGGATGGCTGTCGCATCGCCGGCTCGCCCATGTTGGCATGAAAAATCTTCAAAATCTCTTAAACGGCAATCACATCCTTGGACTAACAAATGTATATTTTAAGAAAGATCGTGTGTGCACTGCATGCATAGCTGGGAAACAACATCAATCAAGACATCCACCCAAGAACATTGTATCCACTTCGAGGCCGTTAGAGCTCCTTCATGTGGATCTGTTTGGGCCTCCTTCATGGGCAAGTCTTGGAGGGAAAAAGTATGGCCTAGTCATCGTTGATGATTACTCAAGATATACATGGGTGTTCTTTCTCAAGTCGAAGGACGAGACGAAGATCACCTTCATTGACTTTGCCAAACAAGCCCAGTGGAAGTTTGACAAGGACATCAAGGCAGTAAGAAGTGATAATGGCTCTGAGTTCAAGAACTACACCCTAGAAGAATTTCTTAGTGATGAGGGAATTGAACATCAGTACTCCGCACCTTACACCCCACAACAAAATGGTCTGGCAGAGAGGAAGAACCGGACACTTGTGGAAATGGCAAGGTCCATGTTAGACGAATACAAGTCACCACATAGTTTTTGGGCTGAGGCCGTCAACACAGCATGCCATGCATCAAACCGGCTCTTCCTTCGATCAATATTGGAGAAGACTCCATATGAGCTCCTATCTGGGAACAAGCCCAATGTTAAGTACTTTCGTGTGTTTGGATGCAAATGTTTCATTCTCAACAAACGGGAACGGTTAGGAAAATTTCAATCCAAAACAACTGAAGGGATTTTTGTTGGCTATGGGTCGAACTCTCACGCCTACAGAGTCTACAACAAATCCACTAGATGTGTTATAGAAACCTGTGACGTGACGTTTGATGAATTTAACCGCTCCCATGGGGA
The DNA here is from genome assembly GCF_904849725.1 of Hordeum vulgare subsp. vulgare. Taxonomy (NCBI): domain Eukaryota; kingdom Viridiplantae; phylum Streptophyta; class Magnoliopsida; order Poales; family Poaceae; genus Hordeum; species Hordeum vulgare. The sequence goes on from NC_058523.1 coordinate 348,606,930, forward strand.
GCAAGTTGATCTAAATGATGCAGGTGAAGAAGACTCCCCACAAGATATCCTAAACATGGGTGTAGGAGCACTTCTTCCCATGGAACAAAGACCCCATGATGATGATGAAGATGATGAGAGCATTTATCATCCTCAAGACAGTTCACTGCCCGTACCTCCACAAGATACTAGCACACACATCATGCCAGTTGATGAGGACCAAGTGGGAGAACATGTCTCTCACCCTGATCACACTCAAGAACAAGTTGATCTTCAAGAGTAGACCAAAGTATGGGTATGTTTGATGATGAACCTCAACAGGTGCAACGCGAAGAGGAATATCTCCCTCCACACATAAATGATCCATATATTGAGGACATTGATGATGGAAACGAAGTCGAACCTCGTGAATCCTTGACCTCCATCATGCCACGTGTGGCCGGTCGTGTTGATATTGATCAAATCCTCACCGGCGTGTCGGAAGGTAGAGTGACTCGTAAACAATTAACAAACTTTTGTGCTCACTTTTTGTTTGTCTCTAGTACCGTGCCACACAAGGTTCAGGATGCATTGTGTGACAATGACTGGCTCCTTGCCATGCAAGAGGAGCTAAACAGTTTTACACGCAACGAAGTATGGTCATTGGTAGAACGACCAAGTGAAGAACATAATGTCATTGGAACTAAATGGATTTTCAAGAACAAGGAAGATGAGAACGGGACTGTCCTACGCAACAAGGCAAGGTTAGTAGCACAGGGGTATTCCCAAGTTGAAGGTTTGGACTTTGGTGAAACTTTCGCCCCTGTTGCCCGTCTTGAGTCCATTCGCATTTTATTGGCCTATGCTGCTTTCAATGGTTTTACTTTGCATCAAATGGATGTGAAAAGTGCTTTTCTTAACGGTCCTCTACAAGAAGAGGTATATGTATCACAACCACCTGGGTTTGTTGACCCTCACCACAAAGACCATGTATATAAACTTCACAAGGCTCTGTATGGCCTCAAACAAGCACCCCGTGCTTGGTACGATCATCTTAAGAAGTTCCTACTCGATGATGGCTTTGTGGTGGGGGTGATCGATCCCACTCTTTTTACTAAGAGGGAAAATGGTGATTTGATCTTATGCCAAATCTATGTAGATGACATCATTTTTGGTTCTCCTAACATCCATTTATGCAAGAAGTTTGCGGCCTCCATGACCAAGACCTTTGAGATGTCACTCAACACGGACTTGAAGTTCTTTCTTGGTTTTCAAATACAACAATTTAAAGAAGGGATTTTCTTGTCTCAAACTAAGTACCTCAAGGACATTCTTGAAAAATTTGATATGACAAATGCTAAACCAATGAAGACACCCATGGCCACCGACGTTGTTCTAAATGAAGACACAAACGGTATTCCTTTTGACCCATCTACTTACCGCTCCATGATTGGTTCGCTACTTTATCTTTGCGTATCTAGACCGGACATCATGTTAAGTGTAGGCATATGTGCTAGATTTCAAGCTTCCCCTAGGGAAAGCCATCACACGACGGTTAAGCATATTCTTAGATACCTTGTTCACACCCCAAAGTTAGGCTTATGGTACCCTAAGGATGCAAAGTTTGATCTTATTGGGTATTCCGATGCGGATTGGGCCGGTGATAAAGTGGGACGGAAATCCACTTCCAGTGCATGTCAGTTTCTTGGACGCTCCTTGGTAAGTTGGTCCTCGAAAAAGCAGAACTATGTTTCTCTCTCCACGGCCGAGGCCGAATATATTGCAGCCGCAAGCTGTGCAACCCAACTGCTATGGATGAGGCAAACACTAAAGGATTATGGTATCACGTATCGACACGTTCCTCTTCTCTGTGATAATGAAAGTGCCATAAAGATCTCCGAGAACCCCATTGATCACCCTCGCACAAAACATATTGATATTAGGTATCATTTCTTGAGAGACCATGTGCAAAAGGGTGACATTGATATTACCCATGTGGGTACCGATATGCAGTTAGCCGACATCTTCACCAAGCCACTTAGCGTTGCTAGGTTCTGTCAACTTAGGCGTGAACTTTGTATCTTGGAGCTTGACAACATATCTTGAAACCTTGCACACATAGACACACTCACATTATGTTTGTGTCTTGATGTGGGCATGCATTTAGGGGGAGTGAGTCTCCACTTTCTGTTTTTAAAAGCTTACAATGTACGCATAAATCAATTTCTGTCCCCAAGTAGTACTTGTAATGCTTGTAGGCTACTATGTACGTATTGTTTTTGTGAGAAACCATGCAAGTCATCATCTCATCATCAAAACAAAAAAAAATCCAGAATCAGCCTCTGCCTCCTCCTCCCTCTCGGACGTCCGTCATGTCGCGGACGTCCTGCGGCAAATTCCCTTCCGGTCGTCCGACGCCGCAATCACCTCCGGACGTCCGACGCCTCTCGGACGTCCGACGCCTCGGGCCTATATATACAGCTGTGCGCGGGGGCTGGGCTCTTGCCCTAACCCTCAGCGCCCCTTTTCCCTACCACAGCCGCCGCCAGCGCGAGGAGCTCATGCTTGCGCCGCCAAACTCGAGATCGGGCCGATCTCCTCCGTGGATGCTCCACTCCTTCCTCCTTATTCTTCGCGGGATCCGTCCTCAGGTCGCTCCTCCGTCTCCTTTTGCGTTTGTTTTGGTTTCTCCCATGAATCTCCATGTTCGTTCCTCATTTGGGGATTTTTCATCCGCTTAGGTTTTTGTGCTCCATGGGCAAGACCAAGCACAGCGCTCGGAAGACCGTGGCTGGCTCATCATCTCGCGCCCCTGCTAGCACGGGGTCTGAATCGGATGAGCCACGTCGTCCCTTCAAACGGACCGCCCGGCGTTCTCCGCCCCGGCGTTCTCCGTCTCCACAACTCCCCTCGTCGTCTGATGGTGATGAACCCGACTTCAAGGAGGAGCTTGCCGCCGAGGACCTTCCTGGCCAGCACGTCGATCGAAGGTCCAAGCCAAAGCCCGGGACTCGCAGGGTGTCATACATGCCACAACCTCCTCCTGCCCAGCCCGCAGGTGAAGCTCGCCGCATCTCATTAGAACCCCCTGCTACTTTAGGTCGTGCAATCACGAACTTCACCACACTTGGCGCGGCTTCATACCTCACTTTCCGCCGCGACATTGATCAATATGCTGTCGTACGTGACTCTACGGACTCACGTTTCCGCGCACACGTCCAGGCGAACATTTTTACCACAGTAATAGTTCCTAAGGGGTTATCTATTCATCTCTATATTGATGTTGAGCATATTCGCATGCACCCGGCGAAATATCCGGGTGCCATTGAGCTTATTGAGGCATCGGGGCTTGCCGCCCCGTTTGCCTTTCATTGCGACTTTAATGCTTCTGCCATTCACCAGTTCTATGCCACATGCCACTTTGGTCCAAACCACACTGTCAGCTGGATCACCTCTGACGTTCGCTTCACAGCTTCTTATGATACATTTGTTGCCGCACTTGGTTTCCCCAATTCCGGTTTCAAAATACATAGGGATGATCCTAACCATGCGCCTAAGTCCATTGACGCGTGTGGGTATCTTCTCAAGCCACTACGTGATCTTGATGCGGATGAACGCATGAAGGACCTTAACCAGGTGTCCATCTGGCGGTCACCTTACTTCATCATTTTTCAGTGTCTCATCCGCACCATCTATCCCAAGATGGGTGATAAGGGTTCTTGCAGTGGCTATTGTATCGACATCATGTCTCACTTGTTCGAGCACCCCAAGGGCAAAATCAATGTGCCTCATTTTCTATGGCATGAGATTCGGCTTGCTAGCTTTCAGTACAAGCGAGCCTTTCCTCACGCCCCCTTCATCCAGGCTCTTATTAACCATGTTGCTGATTTCTCTGTGGCTGTCACTCACACACATCGCAAGTGGGTCATTCCCGCTCACATGGCGGATGACTATGCTCCCAAGGAAACCCCCTCATCCTCCACATCCACTCGCCGCACTGCTGCACGGGCCGCCACCCCCTCATCTAGCTCCGCTCCTCTCGGTCGCATTGCCAAATTCCTTGGCAAGGCACATTCTACTTTGATGAAGGTCGTCTCTTTCCATTGTGGTCAAACCCATGATGTGGTTTCTCGTTTAGTCTCCTCCAAGAATGCCCTCAAGGCTCGTCTGAGAGCCTCGGGCGCTCTTGATGTGAGTGATGATGAGGCCCCTCCTGCTGCTCCTCCTACTGATTTTGGCTTCCCATCTGGTCCTGAGTGGTCTGATTTCCTTGACGAGGCTGGTGGCAGTGGCTTGCCTGATGATGCTGATGATGATGGTGATGAGCTCTGAGCGTGATTGGTGCTGTTGATGTCTCCCTTTTTGGTACTTGGTGCCAAAGGGGGAGTAATGTATCGTAGTTTTTAGTCTTTGGAGATTTAATGTAATGGATAAACTCATGTATGGCTACTTATGAATGATTGTGATTTGCTATGGATTGCTATGATATCATCATAGGCTATTATGTTTTGCTCCACTACTTCTATGATGATCTATTATCTTTACATGTTGATCCATTGGAGCTTCGATTCTTTTATCATGCATATACTAAGGGGGAGCTCCGTACTAAATATCTCCTCGACTATAATGTATGTTAAATCGTTTTGAGACCTATGTATATGTTGTCATCAACTACCAAAAAGGGGGAGATTGAAAGTGCATGCTATGCCCCTAATCGTCTTTTGGTGTTAATGACAACACATACATAGGAAACTAATTCTATTTGTTGAGTGTATCTCAGGATGGCAAGTACTTTAGTAGATTGAGAATTATGTGCCAAAGGTTGTCTGAGAAGTTTGGGGATTTATATTTCGAGAAGGCTCGGGATTAAGAAAAGAGGATGTAGACTAGTCTTTTGAGTTTACTGATATTGAGTATAGGGATTCCACACTATCAAGAGGGGATCACAGGTTTTGCGATGAACTTGATCATACCACATCTTTACTGTCATACCCAATACCACATATTCTCCACTCTGTTCTTATATCAAAACAGGCTTATTGCCTCGGACATGCGGCTCCCTCCGGACGTCCGAGGGCCGGACGTCCGGCTAGCTTCGAAAATCCGCAGCTCTTCACCAGAAGTTTGTGAGTCATATAACTCGGAAATTCGGCTCCCTCCGGACATCCGAGGGCCAGACGTCCGACCAGCCCCGGAAATCCGGAGCCCTGCACCAGTAGAAGTTGAGTTCTATAACTCGGATTTCCGGCTCCCTCCGGACGTCCGAGGGCCGGACGTCCGACCTCCTTCGGAAATCCGGAACCTACCACCAGAAGAAGTTGAGTTGTATAACTATGATTTCCGGTCCTCTCCGGACGTCCGGTCGCTGTTCATTTCAAAACAGTTCAGTCGTATCTACAGGCCTCGGACGACCGACCACTGTCGGACGTCCGACCCCTCGCGGACGCCCGGACTTCCGGCAACTGTCGGACGTCCGGACCCTGTGTGACTTAAAGTGTCCCCAACGGCTGTATTTCACTCCCCACTATATATACTCTTCTCCCACCTTGTGAAAGGGTGTTCAACACAGCTAGAATACACCCAAGAACACCTTTCCTCTCACTCACTCTTGTCTACACCAAATCCTAGATCCCAAGAGCATTTGTGAGTCCCTTTGAGTGTTGTTCCAATCAAAAGATAGATCGTCTCCCTCTCCTCCTTCCCACCAAAGTGATTTGTGATTTGAGCAAGTTTTGAGCAATCCCCGTGATCTTGTTACTCTTGGAGGTTGGAGACTCCTAGGCGGTAGGAGTCTTTCGGAGAGGAATCAAACCATTGTGATATCCCCCGGAAAGTTTGTGAAGGTTTGGAAGCCACCTCAAGGCTTACCACTAGTGGTTGAGAAACGCCTTCGTGGAGTTATCTCAAAGGGAGAATAGGGTGAGCCTTCGTGGAGTTGATGTGCCTTCGTGGTAACATCCGCCCCTCTAACGGTGACGTAGCTTCCCTCCAAGGAAGTGAACATCGGGATACATCCTTGTCTCTCTTGGAGTTTCGGTTATTCCTAACCCTAACTCTCTACTTTTGTTAATCCTTATTACGTACTTGTATTTGATTATTGTTTACCGCTTGTCTTACTTCACTCTAAATAGCTTACTCCTTGTCATAGCAATTATTAGGCTTACACTCATATTCCGCACTTTTGCCTAAAATTGCTAAGTAATTATTAAAATTTGGATTTGTACCTATTCACCCCCCTCTAGGTCCATCTCGATTCTTTTCAACGGCCCACCAGCGCGTGGGATCGAGGCAGTTTTCGAGGGTAGAGTATTCGACCCAAATTTGTTGATACGCCAGGCAGGAGGTGAGAGAATACTCTCGAGTATTAGCAGCTGAATGTGTCAGATTCAACCACACCTCAAAGATTAGTATCTGCAAGCAAAGTAGAAGCAGCAAAGTAGTATGATAACAACGGTGTCAGAAACGATCCGTTGACACGACAGACTATTTCTAACGATTGTATCAAAGGCGCCAGAAGTTGCCCGTGGACGCAAAATATTCTTTCCGTCAATGGCGCAAGAAAAAGTATTGTAGCAGGTAGCAGCAGTGTAACGAGTAATAGCAGTGGCAAGGAACAGCAGTAGTGACAGCAGTAGCAAGTAGCAACAGTGGCAAGCGACAGTAGCAGCTGATCAAGACAAGTAACAACAGTAGTAGGACAAACTCGTAGGCAATGGGTCGGTGATTTGTTTGGATGATATTCATCATGCAACAGTTATAACACGGAGAGATATGTGGCTAGCTCCCGTTCGTCAATGTGATGTAGGCACGCATTCCGTGTGTCGTCATACGTGCTTAGGGAAAAGAACTTGCATCACATCTATTGTCCATCCCTCCCGTGGTAGCGGGGTCCAAAAGGAAACTACGGGATATTAAGGTTCTCCTTTTAATAAAGAACCGGACCAACGCATTAGCGCTTGGTGAACACATGAACTCCTCAAACTATGGTCATCACCGGAGTGGTTCCGGTTATTGTCACTCCGGGGTTGCCGGATCATAACATAGTAGGTAACTACAACTTGCAAGATCGGATCTAAAACACACATATATTGGTGACAACATAATAATTGTAGAGCTAAAATCATGGCACTCGGGCCCTAGTGACAAGCATTAAGCATGGCAAAGTAGTAGCAACATCAATCTCACAACATAGTGGATACTAGGGATCAATCCCCATCAAAACTAACTCTATTACATGATAGATCTCATCCTACTCATCACCGCCCAGCGAGCCTACGAATAGATTACTCACGAACGACGAAGAGCTTCATGGAATTGGAGAGGGAAGAAGGTTGATGATGACGATGGCGACGATTTCCCCTCTCCGGAGCCCAAAACGGACTCCAGATCTGCCCTCCAGATGAAGAACAGGATGTGGCGGCGCCTCCGTATCGCAAACGCGAAGAAATCTTCTCTTTTTATTTTTTCTGGGACGAAAGTGAATTTATAGAGCTGAGATTGGGGGTGGCAGAGCCACGTGGGCCCCACAAGCTTGCCATCCTCCACCGGGGGGTGGCGGCTACAGGGCTTGTGGCCCACTGGCCCACCCCCTGAGGTGGATCTTTGCGTAGGTATTTTTCATATTTTCCAAAAATAATCTCCATGAATTTTCAGGATGTTTGGAGAACTTTCATTTCTGCACAAAAACAACACCAAGGCAATTCTGGTGAAAACATCGTCAGTCCAGGTTAGTTCCATTGAAATCATGCAAATTAGAGTCCAAAACAAGGGCAAAAGAGTTTGGAAAAGTAGATACGATGGAGACGTATCAACCATCCTATCATACTACAACGCAGTCATCTTAAAATTCATGTGGGCATCCAAGGAAAACCATTATAAGCTCCTAGCTAAGTAAGCATGGCATAAGAAACTATGATCTCTAAGTTGTCATTGCAAACATGTTTCTCTCACAACAATGCTGAACCAGGCATGATGAGCTATTCATATTTAGAAAAACAAAATAGATCGAGTTCATACCAGCTTTTCCAGGCTCAGTCACTTCATCATATATCGTCATTATTGCCTTTCACTTGCACAACCGAACAATGTGAACAATAATAAGCGTGCTCGTGCATTGGACTAAAGCTGGAATCTGCAGGCAAACACAAATGAGAAGACAAAGTAATATGGCTCTATGAAAGCTAAACAGGTATGCATGCAAGAGCCACTAAACATTGTAACCATTATCTTCTACCTTGACCCAAAGAAAAAGAAAACTATTTACACGGGAAATCTCCCAACAAGCAAAAGAAGAAAAAGAAAAATCTTTTTGGGTTTTCTCAAACTAGACAGACACACAAAAAGAAAACTAGAAAAAGAAAATAAACTAGCATGGATGATACAGTGGCAAAGTGTGAACACCGGCTAACAAAGTGCAAGCATAAGCAAGAATGTAAAGTCGTTGAGAACACGTACTCCCCCAAGCTTAGGCTTTTGGCCTAAGCTGGTCTACTCCAAAGGATGGTCCTGGTGAAACCCAAAATCATAATGGGGGTTATACAGGAGCGCTGCAGCCACTGCCTGAATAGCTGCCTCACGGAGACGAGCAGCCTTTGCCTCCCTCTCATACTCCTCTGCCTCTCCTCTTGTTATGTAATATCTACGTTTTACCTGAAAGTCAAATAAGGCAGGAGCAGGAAGGGTAATATGGAAAACACGCTGCCGGTTAAATATCAAATGGTATAGGAGGGATTCGTCATCCCTCTCAAGGAACTGGTAGCGTGTCAAAGCGACGCGGTCAAGGAAAGCTGTATGGAGCGGGGGATCTCCTTCGCGGATGGGTACTCCAAGAAAATTTGCTATGCGAGTGGCATAGATCCCACCAAAGAAATCCCCTTCATTAGCATTCTTATTCAGCCTCCTTGCTATAATAGCTCCCATGTTGAAACTTTTTTCACCCGTCACTGCGCTCTTAAGGATACTAAGGTCGGGTGTGCAGAGGTGACAATGCTCAATCTTGCCATTAATACATCTGCCTATGAAGAGGGCAAAGTAATGCAAGGCAGGAAAATGAATACTCCCCATGGTAGCTTGCGTAATGTCTCTAGTTTCTCCAACAGTAATACCAGAGCAAAAATCTCTAACCGAAGATTTAGGAGGATCATTGAGACTACCCCGAATAGGTATTTTGCAAATTCTATCGAAATCCTCTAAATCCATGGTATACGATTTATCATAGAGATCAAACAGTACCGATGTCTCACGGCCAGCTGAAAATTTGAATCTACGAACAAAAGAGGCAGTGAGAGCAACATACTGTTCACATTTATCGGAGATGAATTCTTCGAGTCCGACGTTGTGAACAAGTGCATCAAAATCATCTTTGAAACCTGCCTCAACCATAAATTCATCAGAAGGCCATTCACATGGTTGTACCTGCGCGTCCCTTGGTTGGTAAGGATCAGGCTCCCAAATCGCAAGACGGGGACCTCTCTTGCTTGAGGAACCACCATGATAGTTTCTCTTGAACATCTTCCTTTTCTGATTTTTTCAGTGACCCAAAGGAAAAGTGAACAAGGCTCAACTAAACTAGTAGCAACTACTCCCACAAGTGCCTAGAGGCCATATTACGCATCAAAACTACTTGGGACCAGCTAGAATTAGCATGCAAAGCTCAAGAACATGGTTACCAAGGCAGCAAAAATACGCGGAGTGTAAGGCACTAGAGAAAAAACTAATTGGACCAATGGAGGAGTCACTTACCAAGGAGTAATTTCCCCAAAACAGTTCGGAGAATGGTGATTTGAGCAAAGAGATCGAAAATCCCAGCAAGAGGAGCAAGAACACGGGTTTGAGCTACGAAAAGATTTTTTATGGAGGTAGGAGAACCGGATGAGAGCAATAATGAGTGGAGGGGGTGCCTGTGGGGCCCACAAGCCTAGGTGGCGCGGCCAGGGGGGTGCCCGCGCCATCAGGGCTTGTGGCCCACTGGTGCAGCCCCCAGACAAGCTCTTCGTCTCAGTATTTTTCAAAAATTCCAGAAAAAATCATACTTGATTTTCACGGCGTTCAGAGAACTTTTATTTTCGGGGTACTTTTCTTCCGCACGCTAAAACAGAAAACACGGAAAACTAAACTAAATCTATCATTTTTGTTCTAAGCAACCTAAAGTGAAAACTTGGAACAGAGGTTTGTGACTCCTCGATTCATGCATCTCATGGTCATCGAAATAAAATCCGTCAATGAGGTTGATCAAGTCTCGTCGACAAACCTTTTCGAATCGCAAAAGAGAACGACGAATTTTCGAATAGTCACTAGCTTACCTCAATGGGGATGTGTATCTGCCCAACAAGCAAATCATACTTCATCTTGACACGAGGTATAGGGCATTCAAAGCTCCCAATAAGTATCGATGAAGTTTTTTCGATAGCATTGATGCAATGTACTCAATATTGTTTCTTCAGAAAGTGCACCGTATGGTCATTACCGTTGACATGGAAAGTGACATTGCCTTTGTTGGAATCTATAACAGCCCCTGCAGTGTTTAAAAAGGGTCTTCCGAGGATGACCGCCATGGCATCGTCCTCAGGAATATCCAAGATAACAAAGTCTGTTAAGACGGTGGCGTTAGCAACCACAACAAGCACATCCTCGCAAATGCCGATAGGGAAAGCAATTGATTTGTCGACCATTTGCAGAGAGATTTCAGTGGGTGTCAACTTATCCAGTTCAAGTCTACGATAAAGAGAGAGAGGCATAACACTAACACCGGCTCCAAGGTCGCATAAAGCAGTTCTAACGTAGTTACCCTTAATGGAGCAAGGTATAGTGGGCACACCGGGATCACCTAGTTTCTTAGGAGTTCCACCCTTGAAGGTATAATTAGCAAGCATGGTGGAAATCTCAACCTCAGGTATCCTCATCTTATTAGTCACAGTATCTTTCATGTACTTAGCATACAGAGACATTTTGAGCATATCTGTCAAACGCGTTTGCAGAAAGACAGGTCTGATCATTTCAATGAATCGCTCAAAATCCTCATCATCCTTTTTCTTGGATGGTTTGGGAGGAAAGGGCATGGGTTTCTGAACCCATGGCTCCCTTTGTTTACCATGCTTCCTAGCAGGAAAGTCATTCTTATCATATCTCTTAGTCTTAGGCCGTGGGTTATCAAGATCAACACTAGGTTCAATCTCCACATCCTTATCATTGCTAGGTTGAGCATCTTCATGAACATTACTATTGATATTATCATCAGGCTCATGTTCATCACCAGATTGTGTTTCAGCATTAGAGACAGAGGCATTGTTTGGACTCTCAGGTGTAGCAGCAACAGGGTTGTTAGCGTGCAGGTTACTATCATCTTTCTTCTTCTTTCTAGGATGACTAGGTGCATCAGTGCTAACTCCTTGAGAATCTTGTTCAATTCTCTTCGAATGATCCTCAGGATACAAAGGTTCCTGGGTCATTCTACCGCCTCTAGTAATGACTCTGACAGAATTGTCATTCAACTCGTCGAGCAAGTCATTCTGAGCTTTAAGTACTTGTTCTACCTGAGTAGTAACCATAGAGGCATGTTTACTCAGAAGTTTAAGATCATTGGCATTTCTGTCCACACAAGCACTTAAATGACTAAGCATATGAGCATTCTGTTCCAATTGTCTGCTAACATAGTCATTGAAACTCTGTTGTTTGGCAACAAAGTTATCAAATTCATCCAGGCATAAGCTAGCAGGTTTATCAAAAGGAATATCACTCTCATCAAACCTACGCAGAGAATTTACTTCTACTACCTGTATCAGGTTATTGAGACCATGGATCTCTTTGATAGGTGGTAGATTTTTGACATCTTCAGATTTAGTGCCTTTCTCTCGCATAGATTTCTTAGCTTCTTGCATATCTTCAGGACTGAGGAATAGAATACCTCTTTTCTTCGGAGTTGGCTTAGGAGGTGGTTCGGGAATAGTCCAAGCATTCTCATTGCACAAGATGTTATTTAATAGAATCTCAGTTGTTCTATGGTTCGTTCCCTAAAAACACAACCGGCAAAGCTATCTAGGGGGTCTTTGGAAGCATTGGTAAGTCCATTGTAGAAGATATCAAGTATTTCATTCTTCTCAAGAGGGTGATCAGGCAAAGCATTCAGTAGCTGGATGAGCCTCCCCCAAGCTTGTGGGAGACTCTCTTCTTCAATTTGAGCAAACTTGTATATTTCCTGCAAGGCAGCTTGCTTCTTATGGGCGGGGAAATATTTCTTAGAGAAGTAGTAGACCATATCCTGGGGCCTATGCACACATCCAGGAGCAAGAGAAGTGAACCAGGTCTTAGCATCATCCTTTAGCGAGAAAGGAAACAACTTGAGGATATAGTAGTGGCGAATCCTTTCCTCGCTTGTGAATAGGGTGGCTATATCGTGCAGTTTGGTAAGATGGGCTACAACCGTTTCAGACTCATAACCATTAAAAGGATCAGATTCGACTAGAGTGATTAACTCAGGGTCGACAGAGTATTCATAATCCTTATCGGTCACAAAGATAGGCGAAGTAGCAAAGTTCGGGTCGTATTTCATCCTAGCGTTCAGAGATTTTTCTTTCCACTTGCGCAGTAATTTCTCAACATCATAGCTATCCTTACACGCAAGAAAGTCCTCAGCGTTCAGGCATAACACGCAATTCAGGCATAGTAGCAGGTTCTACTTCAATAGTATCAACAGTTTCGAAAGTATCATCACGTCTAGAAGCAACTCTAGCAATTTGTGCATCAAGGAATGCACCTAGTGGCAAAGTAGTATCAAGCATAGCATCATCAGGCATAGTATCAAGCATAGCATCATCATAAGCATCATAGGCAGCAGAAGTAGCATCATCAAGCACATGCGACATATCAAGATTTCTAGTAGGAGGCGATGTCGCAAACTTACTCATAGCTGAAGGTGAATCAAGTGCAGAGCTAGATGGCAGTTTCTTACCTGTCCTCGTAGTGGAAGGCAAGACTTCAGTTCTTGGATCTTTTTGATTCCTCATAGTGATCAGCAGACAAAATCCCAAGTGACTCAGAGAATATAGTTGTGCCTCCCCGGCAACGGCGCCAGAAAATAGTCTTGATAACCCACAAGTGTAGGGGATCGCAACCGTTTTCGAGGGTAGAGTATTCAACCCAAATTTATTGATTGGACACAAGGGGAAGCGAAAGAATGTTCTCAAGTATTAGCAGCTGAGTTTGTCAATTTCAACCACACCTGAAAGATTAGTGTCTCCAAGCAAAGTATTAGTAGCAAAGTGGTATGATAGCAACGGTGTCAGAAACGTATCTGTTGACGGCAGACTATTCCTAACTTGTTGTATCAAATGGCGCGAGTAAATAACACGTTGACGGGGAACTATTCTTGAGAATAATGCTTCCTCGGCTACGGCTCCAGAAAAGTCTTGAAACAGGTAAGAACAAAGTAGCAAGTAACAGCAGTAGTGACAGCTGTAGCAAGGAACAACAGTAGTGACAGCAGTAGCAAGTAACAGCAGTAGTGACAGCAGTAGCAGCAAAGTAACATTAGTAGTGACACAAGTAGCAGCAAAGTAAGAGCAGTAAGGACCAATAGTAAAAGACTCGTAGGCAGTGGATCGGTGATGGATGAGTATGCCGGATGTGATTCATCATGTAACAGCTATAACACGGAGAGATATGTAACTAGCTCTCGTTCGTCAATCTAATGTAGGCATGTATTCCATATGTAGTTATACGTGCTTAGGGAAAAGAACTTGCATGACATCTATTGTCCATCCCTCCCGTGGCAGAGGGGTCCTAATGGAAACTACGGGATATTAAGGTTCTCCTTTTAATAAAGAACCGGACCAACATATTAACACTTGGTGAATACATGAACTCCTCATACTATGGTCATCTCCGGGAGTGGTTCCGGCTATTGTCACTCCGGGGTTGCCGGGTCATAACACATAGTAGGTGACTACAACTTGCAAGATAGGATCTAAAACACACATATATTGGCGAGAACATAATAGGTTCAGATCTGAAATCATGGCACTCTCGCCCTAGTGACAAGCATTAAGCATGGCATAGTAGTAGCAACATCAATCTCAGAACATAGTGAATACTAGGGATCAATCCCCGTCAAAACTAACTCGATTACATGACAGATCTCATCAAACTCATCACCGTCCAGCAAGCCTCCGATGAGATTACTCACGAACGGTGAAGAGCATCATGGAATTGTCGATGGAGGAAGGTTGATGATGACGATGGCGACGATTTCCCCTCTCCGGAGCCCAGAACGGACTCCAGATCTGCCCTCCAGATGAAGAACAGGAGGTGGCGGCGCCTCTATATCGTAAAACGCGATGAATCCTTCTCTCTGATTTTTTTCCGGGCGAAACGGAATATATAGAGCTGAGTTTGGAGGCGGTGGAGCCTCGTGGGCCCACAAGCCCTCATGGCACGACCTGGGGGGGGGGGGGGGTGGCCCCGGCCCATGGGCTCGTGGCCCACTGGCTCACCTCCTCCGGTGGATCTTTGCGCAGGTATTTTTCATTAATTCTAGAAAAACTCTCCGTAAATTTTCAGGTCATTCTGAGAAATTTTATTTCTGCACAAAAACAACACCATGGCAATTCTGCTGAAAACAACGTTAATCCGGGTTAGTTCCATTCAAATCATGCAAATTAGAGTCCCAAACAAGGGCAAAAGAGTTCGGAAAAGTAGATACGACGGAGACGTATCAAACTCTTCTTTGGTATCAAAGTTATATAGGATAAGTTCATGTTTTCAAGCTTGGCAATGCCAGCATGGAAATCAGCTGCAAGTTGGTAAAATTCAGGGCAGATTACATACGAGCATTTCTTAGAAAATAGGCCATTGAAGCCATCAGGACCAGGGGCCTTGTCAGTGGGCATTCCTTGCACTGTGTGATCCATTTCTGACTTGGTAAAAGGTTCTTTTAGCATATCAAGCCCATCCACCTTCTGAATTAGGGACTGTAGGTCAAAAGCCATATTAATACCCTGAGAGGAGCCCATCCTATCCTTGAAAGAAGTCCAGAAACATCCAGCAATTTGCTCATGATCAGAGATGATAGAACCATCATTCTGCTTAAGAGATGAAATATAATTTTTTCTATATCTTTCAGTTGCCATGGCATGGAAAAATTTAGTGTTCTCTTCTCCAACTTTGATGAAATGAATTGTAGCTCTTTTTTCCAACAAAGGAACTGCAGGTGCAAGAGATGATCCAGATGCAACTTTAAAATCACCCTGAAATTAGCTTCAGGTCTGTATAGGGGTCTTAGCTCTTCCAGATCATCAAGGCAAAGCTCAACCTGGTTGCACCTATCAATAAGAAGCTTGAGCTGAGAGAGGCTGGTTTGCCATTTCTTTAGGGCCTGTCGTAGGTGCTTCAACTTGTCCATGATGATGGCAGTGATATGTCCTTTCCTGGATGGAATTTCCCAAGAGTCCTTGACACAATCCATGAAACCATCCATCTCAACCCAATAGTTTTCAAATCAAAAGAGATTGCATTTTGGGATGGAAGTGTTAACTTTAACTACACACGGGACATGGTGAGATGCAGTTTTAGCCAAAGGGAGGACTTGTGTCAGAGGATATGATGTGATCCAAGTAGCAGATGTAAAGAACCAATCCAATTGTTCTAGCAGAGGTGAATCTTGCATACTGGACCAGGTGAAAGATCTGCCCTTGATACGCAATTTAAGTAGACCTAGGTGACCCATGATCTCATTGAAGATGAACATGTCATTCACATCAGCCCCAAGAAGGTTTCTATTAGATGGTGATCTAATAAAATTAAAATCCTCAAGAAGTAATCAATTGGCATCAGCCGGGATGTTGAGATTATATAACCAGCTGACAAAAAGATCTATAGCCTCACCCAGACAAGGGCCATAGACATTTACCAGGGTCCAAGATTCTGCAAAATGATTGGATGTAAAAGAGATAATAAGGCCAAAAGGCTGGCACTCAACTAAGGTACCAGTAAGAACATAGGAGTTCCACAGAGTGATCAGCCCACCAGAGGCACCACGAGAGGGTGAGTATGCAAACTGGTCAAATCTTTTAGGACAAAAACTTCTTGCTGATCGAAAGTCAATGTGTTACATTTTGGTTTCTTGTAAACATACTACGGAGGCCAAGCTCTCATCGATTTTGTTACGAACAACTCTGTGTCTATGATCAGAATTGAGGCCACGCACATTCCAGCAGAGAACACGCCAACTTTGCGTAGATCTACTATCCATGAGAACTATGAGATATAGCAAAAGTGGAGTTACATAATAACCCACACGACCAAGGTTCAGAACACTATAACAAACAACAAGCAATAGTCTGACAAACCGAACAACCAGCAAAACAGAGCAATAACAATATTGATTTAAACATCAGCAGATGGGGTCTTGGATGCAGCAGGATCTTCCATAAGACGATCCACAGAAAGCTTCTCAGCAGCGATCCCAAGCTTCTGACTAGTTGCTTGCAGTACAGGGATTGGTGTTGCTGGTGGTACATCCTCTTGAGCCGATTGTTCACCCACCGGGCCGTGAATAGGCTTGGCCTTGGGCTTCCTCTTCTTGGGAACATGCATTGGGAGTTCCTGCAACACTGGTTTGAAGCCATCCCGCTTGATAGAACCCCTCGTGCAGCGGCGAACCGAGGAGTCGACGATGGGTGTGGCCTGCTTACGAGGCCTTTTCTTCTTGACAGCAGGTGAACTAAAAGAGAACTCCTGTTGTTTAAAGATAGATGTCATGTGTTACCTCAGTGGAAGGAGGAGGGGTGTTCTCGATGGGCGGCAAGCTTGGTCCTGCAGCCTCGTCATCAAAAGCAGACGGCCATGATCGCTTGGGGATCATAATCGGCAGCACTGGTGGCATCTGAATATGGCGAGGAACATGCATAGTACATGCCGCGCCCATAAGGGATTCAAATGACCTAGCCCAGGAAATCACAGGTGGCAGTGCTGGACCATAAAAAATCCTTGTCGTACCAACAACCAGGTTAGTTTGCTGCATCATAGGTCGTTGGTATGGGACGATCGCCAGGGGGTTAAACACAGGCGCCTCCTCGGCATGATTTGCTTCCACATGCTCCTCGTCTTCGGCATTGTCGGTTGTCGCTACATCACCACCATTGGGAGGGGCAGGATCAGGAGCACCCGCCTCGTCAGCAGCAGGGTTGACATCACGCATGTCCACACATGTCTAGAACCACCAGCTCCTAAACAGAATCAGAGGATGTTGATTATGTTACTAAGTGGGTAGAAGTTATTACAACTAGTAGTGCTGATCATAACACTTCTATTAAAATGTTGAAAGAGGTTATTTTCCCTAGATTTGGAGTCCCTAGATATTTAATGACTGATGGTGGTTCACACTTTATTCATGGTAGTTTCCGTAAATTGCTTGCTAGGTATGATGTTAATCATAGAATTGCATTCCTTATCATCCTCAGTCTAGTGGGCAAGTAGAATTGAGCAACAAAGAAATTAAATTGATCTGGCAAAAGACCGTTAATAGATCTAGAAAGAATTGGTCTAAGAAACTTGACGATGCATTATGGGCTTATAGAACCGCTTACAAAAACCCTATGGGTGTGTCTCCTTAAAAATGATTTATGGTAAAACATGTCACTTACCTCTAGAGCTAGAACATAAAGCTAATTGGGCAATTCAAGAGCTTAACTATGATTTCAAACTTGCTGGTGAAAAGAGGTTATTTGACATTAGCTCACTTGATGAATGGAGAACCCAGGCCTATGAGAATGCTAAGGTGTTTAACGAAAAGGTTAAGAGATGGCATGATAGAAGGATACAAAAGCGTGAATTCAATGTAGGTGATCATGTATTGCTATACAACTCTCGTTTCAGATTTTTTGTAGGAAAACTTCTCTCTAAATGTGAAGGGCCTTACATTATCGAGGAAGTATATCTTTCCGGTGCCATCAAGATCAACAATGCCGAAGGCACAAATCCGAAAGTGGTGAATGGAAAAAGAATCAAACATTATATCTCGGGTACTCCCATAAATGTCGAAAATAATATTATCAATACTATAACTCCGGAAGAGTACATTAGGGAGACCTATCATAACGTTTCAAACTCCGAAAAGGAATAGGTATGTGTTATGATAAGCAAATTGAATACAAAACTTTTCCAATGGCATTTTTTATCAGTTTTGGAATATTAAAAAAATTAGGAAAGTTTAAAGCAATCCAAAGAGTGCACGAGGAGGTGACAAGCCAGGAGGGCACGACCTACCCCCCTAGGCGTACCCTGCTAGCTTGTGGCCACCCCGTGCACCCTCCGGACTCCGTTTTCTTGTGGAATACTCCTTCTAGTTGGAAAAATTCATTATATAATCTCCCGAAGGTTGTGACCTCCGTATCACGACAATATCTCCTGTTTTTGTTTTTATCTATTTCTGTAACAGATTTAGATCAACATGATGTCTTCAAGTACTCTGAAGGACAAGTTCATTGAGAGGGTCATCAACCCCTACCTTGCGGAGGTGCTGCAACACCCTCAAACCATTGAGATGCATGAGGGGGTGTTGCACATCCGTCATGTTGAGGGGCCAAACAAGATCGGAAGCGTGGAGACAAGGCTGAAGCAATGGAGCAACAAGTCTTCAAGTGCCAAGGGATGGTGGAACGAGGAATTAATGCCAAGCACCTGATGATCGCAGAGTTTACCCATAAGCACAAGCTAGATGCCAAGGACCTCTCGGATCAAGTCTTCAAGATTTACGAGAAAATCCAGCACCTCCAAGCCCAGATCTATGACCTGCAAAACCAAAACCGTGAGTATGATTACATATTTAAGAAAATGAGTTTGGCTGCAGGCTTGAGGATCTCGGAGACTAGTTCATATTTTCATGATGGTGAGCCCATGCCTTGGAAGATGGAGGACAAACCTTCAACCTCACCAACAACTCAAACATCACCACCGCCGAAGAAAGACAACTAAACACATGGGTATGGGCACTCCCCTTGGCTTGTGCCAAGCTTGGGGGAGGTGCCCCAGTATCGTATCACCATCACACATTTTACTTTCTTCATTTTTCTTCGTTCAATCCTTTTGGTTATATCTTAATCTAGTAGAATAAAGTTTTAGTGTGATCTAGTTTTGAGTTTTTCTTTATGTTCCCCCTATGTAAGAAAGTCCAAGAGTTGTATAATAAAGAATAGTTTTAAGTCGAGGGCTTTGCTTGTTTGCTATGATCTTAAGAAAAACAAATAGAAAGAAGTATAGAATAAAAGCAAAAGAGCATACATAATGATCTTATGGGGAATGATGACTTCACATATAAAAAGTATGTCGACTAAAATTTTTGTGAGTTGACAAACAAATCTATTGGTCATTGTTGTAATTATAAGGAAGTAATGAAGAAAGAGAGGTTCACATATAAATATATTATCTTGGACATCTTTTACGATTGTGAGCTCTCATTAAAATATTATATGATTAAGAAGTTGATGTTGAACAAGGAAGACAACATAATGAGTTATGTTTGTTTATTTCCGCATAGAAGTTATATGGTTATAGACCCTTCAACATGTGTTGCTTGCTTCCACCTCATATTAGCCAAAAACTTCTGCACCAAGTATAAATACTACTTGTGCATACAAAAACCATTAACCCGGTTTTGCCATGAGAGTGCACCATACCTACCTATGGATTGAGTAAGATCCTTCAAGTAAGTTGTCATATGTGCAAGCAATAAAAATTGCTCTTTAAATATGTGTGATTTATTAGTGCAAGGAAAATAAACTTTATACGAACTTGTGACATAGAAGAAATAAAAGCGAAAGACTGCATAATAAAGTTCTTTATCACAAGGGGCAATATAAAGTGACGTTCTTTTGCATTAAGGGATTGCGCATCCAACTACAAAAGCGCATGACAACCTCTGCTTCCCTCTGCGAATGGCCTATCTATTACCTTTACTTTCTAGTACTTACCTTTATGAAAGAGTCGTTGTGATCTTCACCATTTCCTTTATTTTTCCTTTATCTTTTGGAAAGCGTCATGTGTTGGGGAATGATCTAGACAAATATATCCACTTGGATGTGGGTGGTCATGAGTTATTATTGTTGACATTACCCTTTAGGTAAATAGCTGGGAGGCAAAATTATAAGCCCCTATCTTTCTCTATGTATAATTGAAGGTTTGACCTCATTGGTACCGCGTGAGTGATAGCAATTATGAAAGACCATAAGATGATTGAGTATGCGGATTTGCTTTACAAGCTATTATATTGACTATTTCCTACGTTGCGATAAATTGGAATTGCTTCAATGACTGAAATCATAGTTTGTTAGTTCTGAATAGTTGATTCATATTTTGCCTTGTAAATGAATGTTACTCTAGCATAAGACATTCTATCTCAATATGTGTTTCCGTTCTAAAGATAACCATGATGCCTTCATGTCCGTATTTTATTTTATCGACACCTCTATCTCTAAACATGTGGGCATATTTATCGATCTCGGCTTTCGCTTGAGGACAAGCGAGGTCTAAGCTTGGGGTAGTTGATACGTCCATTTTGCATCATGCTTTTATATCGATATTTATTGCAAAAGGGGGGTTAATACACATTATGGTACAATACTTATGCCTTTTCTCTCTTATTTTACAAGGTTTACAAGAAGAGGGAGAATGTTGGCAGCTGGAATTCTCGACCAGAAAAGGAGAAAATCTGAGAGAACTATTCTACACAGCTCCAAAAGTCCTGAAAAGTTACGGAGAATTGCTTTGAAATATATAAAAATATTGGGCGAAAGAAATACCAGAGGGGACCCAACAGGAGGTCACAAGCCATGGGGCGCGACCTACTCCCATGGCCGCGTCCTGCCGGCTTGTGGGTCCCCCGGCAGGCCTCCGATGCCCATCTTCTACGATATGAAGGGTTTTGACCTGAACAAAAATCATAAGAGAGCTTTCGGGACAAAGCGTCGCCGTCTCGAGGTGGAACTTCGACACAACCAATCTAGACCTCCGGCGGAGATATTCCGTCGGGGAAACTTCCCTCCCGGAGTTGGAAATCGAAGCCATTGTTATCACCAATGGTCCTCACATTGAGAGTGTCAGGTCCCCGATCCTAAATCATAAGAACCCAACTTGTAACACATCACATCACTTTGCGGCCTCACGCACGGTAAGCTCCACGGCTACCACCTTACCTTGGCCGAGACCGTTTGCGTCTTTTGGCTCACATATATGAATGTGTCGCTAGCATTCAAACGACAAAGAACCTGGGTCGACCTGACTAGTTATAAACCCAAGTGGTACATCCATACAGGGACATGCATACATAACCCAGCAAAGCAGTTGTTGGTCATCAGCGTGTGTAGACGAGTCATAGCAAGCTACAAGGACTCCATTACGCCACGTGACATTTCCCCGAAGGGTCAGACACAACAGCAAAGAAGGATACATGCCGGTCAATCAATGTGTCCGGAGAAGTAGCAAGCTACCAAGGCTCGGTGGAAGCACAAAGAGGCATGTCCCCGTAAAGAGTACTACTAAAGGCACACAACTAGGTGTCGAATCCCACACATATAATGCATTTCATAACATACACACAATATGCACGATATGTGTAGATACAACATGGCATCACAACATAACTCTATGACTGAAGCTTTTATTAAAGAATCATAAGAGTCAACATAGTATGATATTACAAACAAGGGTCTCGTGACCCGACACTCAAGTCATACAAACATCAAGTGGAAGCATAACATGTCTGAGTACATACATCTACTAAAAGCGACTGTAAGAGCCTGAATGGCTACAACGACCCTACCAAAGGAGCCAGACCTCTTTCTGGGATTCCCAAGCTATTCCGGTCAACATCGAACACATCGCGTAGAAACCAATGGTGAGACAAAGGTATCCTCTGCAAAAAACACAAATTAAGCAACCGTGAGTACAAAGGTACTCAGCAAGACTTACGTCACAACTATCTAC
The DNA here is from genome assembly GCF_904849725.1 of Hordeum vulgare subsp. vulgare. Lineage (NCBI taxonomy): Eukaryota > Viridiplantae > Streptophyta > Magnoliopsida > Poales > Poaceae > Hordeum > Hordeum vulgare. The sequence continues at coordinate 348,628,860 of NC_058523.1, forward strand.
ATATGCATCAGTATCAATGAAGCGGTTGTGGAGTTTAATTGCAGCAAGCCAGCTTTGACTCTTGGCTAGCCTATACTACGACTACAAATACTTTCTTTGAGGGGGATTAACGCACGCGAGTCCACATATTCACCAATTCAATACACCACTATGGATCCAATCTCGTCTCCCTACGAGAAGGCCATGCATAACACTCACACTTATCTTGCATGTTTTAGAGTATCCATTCCAAGTTGTCTATGTACCACGTAATGTTTCCAAGCAGTCCATATTCGATGATGCGGCTATTCGAACAGATTAATTCACCCTGCAGGGGTGTAATTTTTCACACACGCTCTCACCACTTATCACCATATGCACGTCATGCATCCCGACAACCTTCAAGCGGAAGCACTAGCGTGGGTGTCGGCCACGACCGTTAACCACACAAGATCCTAGTGCATGTTTATCGCCTATTTGAGACTGAACCCGCAAGGAACTCCGGCCAAAGTTTCCTCTATGGCCCCAAACGATGTGTGCAGGGTTCCCAAGCCCACCATTTGGGTGCCACTTGGTACACCGTGCCACTTTGTATCTACCGCAATGAAGCCTACCCCGTCGGGCAGAGCTAAACACGGCCGCCAACACTTTTCCTGCAAACACGAGAAACTAGTTGCAACTCCTGGACAGAGATCTAGGCGATTAATAAGTCGAGAGGGTCCATTGGTTTCGGGCCCAATGCATGGTAGTATCTAATCTTGGATAACATACACATAACTCAGTTCTTAAGGACGGTCCCAATGAGAAAACCCACCATGTACTCCTACGTGGCCTCTCATCGCTACCTTTACCAAATTGTATTCACACACTTTACTCTTACACGGTAGGGCATGAACACAACCATTCCGATTCATCGTCCAGATGGATCAGACCCGACACAAATCTAAGCATAGCAGGCATAGTAATCAAGCATGGATGAGTAAGCACAACAAGGTTCAAGGAGTTGCTACTCATGCTAAGTGCATTCAACTATTTACTGTGGAAAAATCAGGTCATGCAAAGGAATGGGTTCAACTACCGAGTACAGATAACAGTTGAATCGAGGTTGTCCTTATGTAGTAAAAGAGAGCAGGAGTGAGAGAGTAGGATTGTATCAGGATGTAGCAATGAGTCTTCATCAATGTCAACGATCACATCGTCGGAACCATCATCTATAGGGGGGGGGGTGAGGGCGATAACATCGACAAAACAAGAAAAGAACACATTCAATGCAATGCAACAAAGATGATGTATCATATGTCATGTTAAGGTACTGAGATACCTTGCTCAATGTTTGGTCATATTAATTGAAGTGGAATTCAAATAGGCATCAAATTCCAACTCCAAACTATTTAATAAATTTACCCTAATCATCATTTTCCCTACTTGGTGATGTTAGCTTGCTCTAACATGCATGAACATGGCATAATCAGATTCCTTGAATTTTTCTGATCATTTTTCATATATAAATTATTTTCATCAGACTTATATTTTATTTTCTATGATTTATTTTTGAAGTTTTACTAGTATTCTCGAACTATTTTATAACCTCAAATAGTAATTATGGCGTTAGGCTGATGTCATCTGGTCAAACTAGCGAAGTCAGGTCAAACTGACCAGTGGGGGCTGATACGTCTCCAACGTATCTATAATTTTTGATAGTTCCATTCAATTATCTTGTCAAACTTTGGATGTTTTGTATGCCTTTTATATCTTTCTTGGGACTAACTTATTAACTCAGCGCCAAGTGCCAATTCCTGTTTTTTTCGTGTTTTTGACCCTTTTCAGAGGAGGATTTTAAACGGAGTCCAAACGGAATAAAACTTCCGAAAAGATTTTTTTCGGAACAGAAGATACGCAGAAAGCTTGGGAACCAAGGCAGGGAGTCCCGGGGGAGGCCACAAGCCCCCATGGCGCGGCCAGGGGGCGCGCCTCCCAGGCTTGTGGGCTCCCTGGGCCTCCCTTGCCCTAGCTCCTTCCCCTATAAATTCCCTAAAATCCCTAAAAAATCAGGAGATCAACGAAAACACTTTTCCGCCGCCGCAAGCTTCTGTCTCCACAAGATCCCTTCTGGGGCACGTTCTAGTGCCCTGCCGGAGGGTGGATTCGGATACGGAGGGCTTCTTCATCAACACCATGACCTCTCCGATGATTCGTGAGTAGTTCACCATAGACCTACGGGTCCATAGCTAGTAGTTAGATGCCTTCTTCTCTCTCTTGGATCTTCAATACAAAGTTCTCCATGATCTTCATGGAGATCTATCCGATGTAATCTTCTTTGCGGTGTGTTTGTCGAGATCCGATGAATTGTGGATTTATGACCAGATTATCTATGAATGTTATTTGAGTTTCTTCTGATCTCTCTTATGCATGATTTCATATCCTTGTAATTCTTTTCGAGTTGTGGGTTTTATTTGGTCAACTTGATCTATGATTCTTGCAATGGGAGAAGTGCTTGGTTTTGGGTTCATACCGTGCGGTGACCTCACCCAGTGACAGAAGGGGTAGCGAGGCACGCATCATGTTGTTGCCATCAAGGGTAAAAAGATGGGGTTTTCATCATTGTTTGAGTTTATCCCTCTACATCATGTCATCTTGCTTAATGCGTTACTCTGTTCGTCATGAACTGAATACACTAGATGCATGCTGGATAGCGGTCGATGTGTGGAGTAATAGTAGTAGATGCAGAAAGTATCAGTCTACTTGTCTCGGACGTGATGCCTATATGTATGATCATTGTCTTAGATATCGTCATGACTTTGCGCGGTTCTATCAATTGCTCGATAGTAATTTGTTCACCCACTATAATATTTGCTATTTTGAGAGAAGCCTCTAGTGAACACTATGGCTCCCGGGTCTACTTCACACCATATTTTCAGCCTTGCTCTTTTACTTTGTTGCACTTTCCGCCTTCGGATCTCACTTTGCAATCAATCTTGAAGGGATTGACAACCCCTTTATAGCGTTGGATGCAAGCTCTTTTGTGTTTGCGCAGGTACTCTGGACTTGACGAGATTCTCCTACTGGATTGATACCTTGGTTCTCAAATTGAGGGAAATACTTACTGCTCCTCTGCTGCATCACCCTTTCCTTTTCAAGGGAAAAACCAACGCAAGACAAGTCTCCGTCAACGTGCCAATTTCTGGCGCTTTTGTTTGAGAAGTAGCAGGAGCCACTAGTCAGTGACCCACGGGTTAATCCTGCACTGACCAGCATTAACCACGGCTTTGACCAGCCCTAGGGCCCGCTCTCAGTGGCTCTGGTGGAGGTGGTTAGTGGCTAACCACCATCCACGTCAGGGGCTGCTGGAGCCTGGCTGGCGGTGACCAATTCCACGGCGGAGGGTCGCCGGAGTTTGCCGAAACACGCTACACGGCTCGGATTCAAGGGCCAAGAGCACTGGGGCATAGCCGAGGCTCGGCCTTGTCCGCCAGACCCATCCACGGCCAGGGAGGTGGCCGGAGCAGGGCTGGCGGCTTGCTCGTGCGGTGGCCGGAGCTCGGCTATGGACGGGAGCCCCTCTGGGCTGGATCCATGCGGGAGCAAAAGCTGAAAGGGGCGATGGCTCACTTTGAGTGCAGCGGTGGCAACGGTAGGCTTGGGGAGGTCCAGTTGTGCTTGATTCGTCGATAGAGTTTCGACGGCCGGAGTTGGGTGAAGATGGCGTAGCTATTGCGACCGAGGGCCTCGATCCTTCTGGCTTCGTTCTAAGGACGGAGAGGAACACAACGGAGCTACTGCGCATCTTAGGTAGGCCAGAGGGGTGCGGTTGCTGGGGTAGCAGCAAGCAACGCCGGCGAGCTCGCTCGATGGTCGCGGAGAGGGAGCTAGGGAAGAGGAGATGCGCGTGCGAGGAGGGGATCTTGTCCACGCGCTCCAGGTGGTTGTATGGACGTCGCTAGAATGCAGGGTAAGCAGGAGGTGGCCAGGGGACGTGGCCGTGCTCGTCGTTGCGTCGGGGACGCAACTGCTTCTCCTCCTGGCAGGAGGTAGAAGACAACGATGCCCGTGGTGGCCTGGGCCGAAGGTGAGCGCTAGGAAAGCCTCTTCTTCTCTTTTTTCTTTTCTGTTGTTTATGTTTTACTTATTTTTCCACTAATTAAGATCAAAACCAAATTCAAACCAGTGCCTAAACATTTTGCATAATTTTGTGGTACTTCTCTGGACTATTCCAACAACACCAAAAATATGACAAAGGCATTTGAAAATATATTCCATATATTAAGAATATATGTCCAAAATCAAAAAACAAATTTAATTTAATTACCAGGGCCGAAATATGAAATGTTCCTAAATTTTGGTTTGAAATAATTATCTTGCCAAAATTCTCAGAAACAATTTAGAGCATTTTGGAACCACTTAAATTAATCTTGGTAGAACCTATTTGAATTTTATTTTATTTTTGTGCTAGGGTTTGGTCATTCCCATTAGCTAGGGTTGTTATGAGGGCCATTTTGGATTTATAGACTTAAATATGTTTTGTATTTGGTTTAAACCATTTGGGGTTGGGTTATGTCACCCCCATTTAGGGGTGAAGAGAATTTTTACATGATGCATGGATGCTTTCTGATGCAACCAAAAAAAAAACACAATCTAGGGTGTGACAACTCGCCCCCACTAAACAAGAATCTCATCCCGAGATTCAGGCGTAGGGTACGAGTAAATAGGGAACACTAGCTATCACAATCTTCACGATCCAATTTCCCTTCTCGAAGATGTTGTTCCATTGCATCATGTTGATCCTGACATCTTTGTCTTTGAGGTCTTCATCTAATCACGACAATAAAAGAATAGGAAGACTCTACAAGATTCGATCTCCTCGAGATCGAGCTACTCATGATCAACTCATAGAATGAGACATAGGGACGTCGCTTGAGATGAGACACAAAACACATAACAGAAATGAGGAAATGAAGCATATGACAGAGATTCAATTGGTAGTCAACAATTCCACGCTTAAAACATATGGTGACGAGGTTTCAAAGTAGCGAGGATTAAGTTGCCCTTCATACCATAACGGGGCACCTTAGGAAGATGACTCGTAGAGTTTTTTCCCTTAAGTGGCAAAAAGAATTACTTTTGATCCATAGATCGTTGAAACTCTTCATACCAACCTAAGGTAATCGTCAAATGATCGTTTGGAAGAATTTGTAAGAATTGCACACTCAGTTTGGAAAGAACCTAGAGTTGTAGAGAAACTCGGCAAACGGAAGGCACATTCCAATTTATACCAAGGGTATAACCCAGTGTCTGAGCGTGCTCTCAAGAACTTGACCATTTCCATATTCAGCGAAGTTTTACCAATATTTGTGCCAAGATCTTGGTGACACATCATAGTACCATGATGAATAATGGTGGAGGATGCAGATGCAAAGGAAGACAAAACTTTCTCAGATTTCACCTTAGCTATGCCAAGGGAACGAAATCTGGTTAATCGACTGAGAGACATTTAGCAATCCGCTTCTAATGTTCTTCTTGATTTACTAGCACAACCCAATTATAGGTCATGCTTGATATCTAGCACATCAAGTATAGGTCAGACTTCAGGGCTCCAAGGGTCCATGAGTAACAACTTCCAAAAATAAGTAATACAAAGTCCTCATGGGGAGATGGCTAAGGTTGCTGATGCAAGATATTATAATATTAAGTCTTCCGGCTATGTGTGTTAGCCACGACATCACTTTACCGGGTTATAGGGAGACCAATATTATAATTATCGAGAAATGTCCCAACCATCATGTGTGTCCAAGATTCAGATCTGGTTGGTGATAGGATGTTTCAGACTCAGCATGTCTGAAAGAGAAGGTGTGCAACACGAATCGTCGAGATAACGTTGCGAGATTCTAAGAAGATGAACTACGGAAGCCAACTCCAAAACATAAGATGGATTGCAAGACCCATGTGAACACATTGTCCAAGAAAAATGTGAACACATATCAATCTTACAACAAAACACTACCGAGTTCTGGGTGGGAATCATCATTGCGGATGTCAAGTCCTTACATAAGTCCGGATTAGCTCTTATGAGGGAATCTCTTTTCCTTATACAAATCAATCAGTGGCTTGGTGTGCTTGGAAATACATATGGATACAGAGGTTGTGAAGCTATCAAACCAGAGTACACTTCGCACATGCATGACTGATTTGGGATGATTCTGAAGGAAACAAAACGACCTTCTCAAATTCGTGGCGGCAACTTGCACCAATGCACATGAATTTTAAAGGAAGTCACTTCTTACACCTAACATAAACTTCATGTACGAGACATAAAGATAATGCCTACAAAAGTTTCCAACACTAGCTTAATGTCCAGCATAATCATGGAACAATTGAAAATGTTGCCGATGGACTCAACAAAAATTCATTGAGATATCCATATAAATGGATTTCCACAACTATGTGAGCAAGATAATAGCATTGGTCGGATCAAACAATATAATGGTGTATGCTCAAGGAAATCCACGAGTAAGATACCGTTACGAAAATCTTTGGTTTCGAGTTTGATTTGACAATAGCCCATACTCAAATCAAAAATTGGACAAGACGATAGGTGCAACAATTGATCACAAGGATCAACCAATGAAAATATCCTCTTTGCTCAACGCACTCAATCACACACAAGATATCCCTTTAAAATGAACTAAGTTAAGCAAAGCTCTTATCCTCCAACTCTCCAAGTTGTTGTTTAGCTTAACCACCTAGCTCAAGGGTATCCAACACGGATTCTTGGAGAAGGGGTGGCTTATAGGAAAACCAGCTTAATCACAAGCTCAACATAACGGTTAGGAAACAACCTGGTAATACTTTTGAGAAGATATTCGAAATATCACGAACCATCGATATGTTATTAAGATCGGGAACAATCTCGCTTTTTAGGGCAAGATGATATGATCAAAGAGCGAAGGATTGACACAATGCTAACCCATTGATCGAAAAGTGCACCATGAAACACGGACTAGGTAGCACGGTTAATCTTAGTATGACGATTCTATCACCATCACTATAAGAGTGAATTTATTGTCCATAAACTACCAAGCAATGGAATTGCTAGGAGTATTTATTCCACACATCATGGTTCACTTGTCGATATTCCGGTTACAACCAACATGGAGACCGAGGAATGAATAATGATGGTGAGAAGTATCACTACATCAAGAGTTCATAAGAGATGGTGCAATTCTCATGACATTCTTGACAAAAAGGAGGTAATACTCCAAGATAGAATATAACAATAGCTGGATTGGCATTTTGATCATTGGAATACAACTACTTTGACCCAATCAAAGAAATGGATGAGATACTGGAGTTCTCTTCTCCTAGTCATTCTGAAATAGAATGGCTCGACAGACCACAAGAATAATAGGCATCGATGACACGATTACACAACTACTCTTGTCTATCCTCTGATAGGTGAAGGTCAGAATACAATTAAAGAGGGGCAGCTCAAGAGCACATGATTTTTCTGAGTTGTAGATGCATAGATTAGCATGTCGAATGAGTTCAACATAATTCTTCCAGATAACTCATGCAGAAAGGTTGGACTGGCAGAGTCACAATATGGAGTAGAGAACTCATCATGAGCACTCTTGTTGTGATCTTTAGTTCACGAAGAACTTCTGCCAGAGATGGTCCATGGTGTTAGAAGAATGATATACCATGAACCTTGGAAACTACAACAAGGTTACTAATAGTTCTAAAGGAACTAGCAACACTATCCACAAAAGTGAGCGGAATGATCCTTGCGTTCAAGAATCTAGAAATAGAATACCTACTAGCTAAATAATATCATGGGATGTTTTTTGAAAATGTTGGCCAGAATTATCACACTCGGAACCAAAACACATCTAGACTATTGGGTGGTTTTTGGAGGTAACATGGTTTCCTAATACTTCAACAATACGTCGAGGTAATTGAGTACCTCAACACAAAAATTAGTGTGCTTTGTCTGGCCAAAAGATAGTAACCAAGGATGAGAAGATTTGCAATTGCATCAGATTATTTAGAAACCTTGGAAAACTCGGACAACATAACGGTTGTACGGGCACGAAATATGAGGCAACCTGCAAGAAAAGTGACAACATAACAATTGAATTCTTATGGAGACTCAGATCCTTGAAGACAACAACTTTACAATAAGTCTCGAGCATAGTAACTCGTCATCCTAATGAATAGATGAGAAAGCCTAATTCTTAAACCCCGTAGAATAAAATAGAGGGTGACTCAGAATAAGGATGACACAAGGAAAGGAGTAAAAGAGCCTTACGTTCCCTTCAACAAACAATTCCCTTATATAACTAAAGAGTTACTAGACTCAACATCGACCAGTTTGGCTTGGTTATCCTACAGGCAGTCAAGATCTGATACCAAAGCTGTCGGGACCCCGATCCTAAATCATAAGAAACTAGCCTGTAACACATCACATCACTTTGCGGCCTCACGCACAGTAAACTCCATGGATGCCACCTTACCTTGGCCGGGACCGTTTGCGTCTTTTGGCTCACGTATATGAATGTGTCGCTAGCATTCAATTGAGAAAGAACCCGGGTCGACATTACTAGTTATAAACCCAAGTGGTACATCCGTACAGGGACAGGTATACATAACCCAGCAAAGCAGGTGTCGGTCATCAACGTGTGTAGACGAGTCGTAGAAAGCTACAAGGACTCCATTACACCGCGTGACATTTCCCTGAAGGGTCAGACACAGCAGCAAAGAAGGATACATGCCGGTCAATCAATGTGTCCGAAGCAGTAGCAAGCTACCAAGGCTCGGTGGAAGCACAAAGAGGCATTTCCCCGTAAAGAGTACTACTAAAGGCACACAACCAGGTGTCGAATCCCACACATATAATGCATTTCATAACATACGCACAATATGCACGATATGTGTAGATACAACATGGCATCACAACATAACTCTATGACTCAAGCTTTTATTAAAGACTCATAAGAGTCAACATAGTATGATATTACAAACAAGGGTCTCGTGACCCGACACTCAAGTCATACAAATATCAAGCGAAAGCATAACATGTCTGAGTATAGACATCTACTAAAAGCGACTGGAAGAGCCTGAAAGGCTACAACGACCCTACCAAAGGAGCCACACCTCTGTCTGGGATTCCCAAGCTATTCCGGTCAACATCGAACACATCGCGTAGAAACCAATGGTGAGAAAAATGTCTCCTCTACAAAAACATAAATTAAGCAACCGTGAGTACAAAGGTACTCAGCAAGACTTACGTCAGAACTATCTACATATGCATTAGTATCAATGAAGGGGTTGTGGAGTTTAGTTGCAGCAAGCCAGCTTTGACTCTTGGCTAGCCTATACTACGACTACAAATACTTCCTTTGAGGTGGATTAACGCACGCGAGTCCACATATTCACCAATTCAATACACCACTATGGATCCACTCTCGTCTCCCTACGAGAAGGCCATCCATAGCACTCACACTTATCTTGCATGTTTACAGTATCCATTCCAAGTTGTCTTTGTACCACGTAATGTTTCCAAGTAGTCCATATCCGAGGACGCGGCTATTCAAACAGATTAATTCACCCTACAGGGGTATACTTCTTCACACACGCTCTCACCACTTATCACCATATGCACGTCATGCATCTCGGCAACCTTCAAGCGGAAGCACCGGCGTGGGTGTCGGACACGACCGTTAACCACACAAGACCCTAGTACAGGTTTATAGCCTATTTGAGACTGAACCCGCAAGGAAGTCCGGCTGAAGTTTCCTCTACGGCCCCAAACGATGTGCGCAGGGTTCCCAAGCCCACCATCGACACAACAAGAAAAGGACACATTCAATGCAATGCAACAAACATGATGTATGATATGGCATGTTAAGGTACTGAGTTACCTTGGTCAATGTTTGGTCATATTAATTGAAGTGGAATTCAAATAGGCATCAAATTCCAACTCCAAACTATTTATAAAATTTACCCTAATCAACATTTTCCCTACTTGGTGATGTTAGCTTGCTCTAACATGCATGAACATGGCATAATCATATTCCTTGAATTTTTCTAATCATTTTTCATATATAAATTATTTTCATCAAACTTGTATTTTATTTTCTATGATTTTTTGAAGTTTTAATAGTATTCTGGAATTATTTTATAACCTAAAATAGCAATTATGGCGTCGGGCTGATGTCATCTGGTCAAACCAGCCGGGTCAAGTCAAACTGACCAGTGGGGGCCAGTGGTCAGTGACCCACGGGTTAATCCCGCGCACACCAGCCTTAACCATGGCTTTGACCAGCCCTAGGGCCCGCTGTCAGTGGCTCTGGTGGAGGTGGTTAGTGGCTAACCACCGTCCACGTCAGGGGATGCCAGAGCCTGGCCGGCGGTGACCAAATCCACGGCGGAGGGTCGCTCGAGTTGGCTGAAATCCGCCACACGGCTCGAATTCGAGGGCCGAAAGCACTAGGGCGTAGCCCAGGCTCGGCCTCGTCCGCCAGACCCATCCACGGCCAGGGAGGTGGGTGGAGCAGGTCCGCCGGCGTGCTCGCGCGGTGGCCGGAGCTCGGCTATGGAGGGGAGCCCCTCTGAGGTGGATCCACGCGGGAGCGAAAGGTGAACGGGGCGGTGGCTCACTGCGAGTGCAGCGGTGGAAACGGTAGGCTCGGGGAGGCCGGTTGTGCTCGATTCATCGACGGAGTTCGAGCGACCGGAGTTGATGAAGACTGTGTAGCTGCGGCGACAGAGGGTGTCGGTCCTTCTGGATTTTTTCTGATGACGGAGAGGAACACGACGTAGCTACTGCGCGTCTGAGGTAGGCCGGAGGGGTGCGGTTGCCGGGGTAGCAGCGAGTAATGGCGGTGAGCTCGATCGGTGGTCGCGCAGAGGGAGCGAGGGAAGAGGAGAGGCGCTTGCGAGGAGGGGATCTGGTCCACTCGGTCCAGGTGGTTGTCTGGGTGTCGCTAGAATGTCGGTAAAGCAGGAGGTGGCCAGGGGACGTGGCCGTGCTCGTCGGCGTGTCAGGCACGCACCTGCTTCTCCTCCTAGCAGGAGGAAGAAGACAGCGGTGTCCCTCGTGGGCTGGGCCGAAGGTGAGCGGTAGGTAAGCCTCTTCTTTTTTTTTTCTGTTGTTTATGTTTTACTTATTTTTCCACTAATTAAGATGAAAACCAAATTCAAACTAGTGCCAAAACATTTTGAATAATTTTGTGGCACTTCTGTGGACTATTGCAAAGCACCAAAAATATGTCAATGACATTTGAAAATATATTCCATATATTAAGAATATATGTCCAAAATCAAAAACAAATTTAATTTGATTTCCTCGGCCAAAATATTCCTTAGAAATGTTCCTAAATTTTGGTTTGAAATAATTATCTTGCCAAAATTCTGAGAAACAATTTAGAGCATTTTGGAAGCACTTAAATTAATTTTGGTAGAACCTATTTGAATCTTAAATTAATTTTGGTAGAACCTATTTGAATTTTATTTTATTTTTGTGCTAGGGTTTGGTCATTCCCATTAGCTTGGGTTGTTATGAGGGCCATTTTGGATTTATTGACTTAAATTTGTTTTGTATTTGGTTTAAACCATTTGGGGTTGGGTTAGGTCACCCCATTTAGGGGTCAAAAGAATTTTAACATGATGCATGGATGCTTTGTGATGCAACCAAAAATGAAAACAACAAACACAATCTAGGGCTGTGACAGATAGGGTGCAATCTCCAGCAACATCTTCATCAGCACCATCTCCTCTCCAAACCCTAGTTCATCTCTTGTATCCGATCTTTGTCTTAAAACCTCAGATTGGTACGTGTGGGTTGCTAGTAGTGTTGATTACTCCTTGTAGTTGATGCTAGTTGGTTTATTTGGTGGAAGATTATATGTTCAGATCCTTAATGATTATTAATACTCCTCTGATTATGAATATGAATATGCTTTGTGAGTAGTTACGTTTGTTCCCAAGGACATGGGATAAGTCTTGTTATATGTAATCATGTGAATTTGGTATTCGTTCGATATTTGGTAATATGTATGTTGTCTCTCCTCTAGTGGTATCATGTGAACGTTGACTAGATGACACTTTACCATTATTTGGGCCTAGGGGAAGGCATTGGGAAGTAATAAGTAGATGATGGGTTGCTAGAGTGAGAGAAGCTTAAACCCTAGTTTATGCGTTGCTTCGTAAGGGGCTGATTTGGATTCATATGTTTCATGCTATGGTTAGATTTATCTTAATTCTTCTTTCGTAGTTGCGGATGCTTGCAAGAGAGGTTAATCATAAGTGGGAGGTTTGTCCAAGTAAGGGCAGCACCCAAGCACCGATCCACCCACATACCAAATTATCAAAGTAACGAACGCGAACCATATGAGCATGATGAAAACTAGCTTGACATAAATTCCCATGTGTCCTCGGGAGCACTTTTCTATATATAAGAGTTTGTCCATGCTTTTCCTTTGCTACAAAAAGGATTGGGCCACCTTGTTGCACCATTGTTACATTTGTTACTTGCTACGTGTTACAATTTACCTTATCACAAAACTATCTGTTACCGATAATTTCAGTGCTTGCAAAGAATACCTTACTGAAAACCGCTTGTCATTTCCTTCTGCTCCTTGTTGGGTTCGACACTCTTACTTATCGAAAGGACTACGATAGACCCCCTACACTTGTGGGTCATCAGTATTGTCCATCAAGGTATCCAAATGACGATCGTGTCTTCATTCGGAACCGTTTCGACTTAGGCGAAAGCTAGTCCGCAGCTAAGCCCCTGAGCGTGGAGGTTATCCCTACTCGGGGCAGGATTTACCATAGGAAAAAATGGATTCGCTGCTAAGGTATGACTGTCCTGTTCATCTTGACTTCTGAATGAAAGTCTTGCCTCCATTCGGGACCATTTTAACTTAGGCGAAAGATGGTTCGCAGCTAAGCCCCCGAGCAAGGAGACTATCCTCACTCGAGGAAGGGTCTTCCTTAGGCGAAAATAGGTTCGCTACCAAGATGGTTTTGTTCTTGCAAACATGGCTTAGGTGAAAAATGGTTCGCAGCTAAGCTCTCGAGTGAGGAGATTGTCCTCACTTGAGGCAGGTTTTACCTTAAGCGAAGACAGGTTCACAGTTAAGGATTTTCCACCTACTGGGGTCTATTTCGTCGGAGTGAAGTGTCTGTAGGTAGTTGAATAACGTAAGCACTTTATTCTTATAATCATTCGGATTCATTACAGGAATGAAAAAGGTAAAGTTCTATGTGTAGAACTTGTGGAGCAGGTCCGTGTTCCAGTTTTTGGGTTCCTCCGCGTTGTTATCGATGTTGTACAGTCGATAAGCTCCACTGTGCAGGACTTTAGAGATGGCGAATGGCCCTTTCCACGGGGGTGCCAGCTTGTGGGGTTTCTATTGGTCTAGTTGGAGGACCAGATCCCCCTCTTGAAACGCTTGGCCCGTGACTTGTTTGAAATGATAGCATCGAAGGTCTTGCCGGTACGTCATGGACCGGATGAGGGCTAGCTACCTCTCTTCCTCTAGAAGATCGAAATTATCTTGGCGTGTTGTTTCAGCTTCAGCTTCGTTGTACTGCTCCACTCAGGGAGAGTTATTACATAAGTCACTTGGCAGAATGGCTTCCGACCCGTACAACATGAAGAATGGAGTACGCTTGGTTGAACGATTTGGAGTCGTTCACATACCCCATAAGACAAATGCTAGTTCTTTGACCCAAGTGCGAGCGGCATATTTGAGGTCTCTCATCAGTCGGGGCTTCAGTCCTTGAAGTATCATGCCATTCGCCTGTTTTGCATGGCCATTTGACCGCGGGTGCGCCACTAAGGCATAGTTAAACCGAGTGCCCTGCGAGTGGCAGAACTCATGAAACTCATCCGAGTCGAAGTTGGTTTCGTTGTCGGTGATGATGTCGTGAGGTACTCCAAACATGAAGATAATCTGCCGAACAAAGCTAATGGCAGTCGTCGCGTCCAAGTTTTTGACGGGTTTAGCTTTGACACACTTGGTGAATTTATGCACCACGTCAAGAAGGTGGGTGAATCCACTCGACCTGATGCACAAAGGGCCGACCATGTTGAGGCCCCATATAGAGAAAGGCCAAGTGAGCAGAATTGTCTTCAGCGGGGATGCATGCTTGTGCGACTGATTCTTGTAGAACTGCACCCGACACATAGGTCCACCAAGTCTCTTGATGCCTCATACGCTCGGGGCCAATAAAAACCTGCTCGGAAAGCCTTGGCCACGAGGGTCCGAGAGGACGTGTGGTGTCCACAGGTTCCCGAGTGGATCTTGCTCAGGATTTGTAGTCCTTCCTCCGGAGAGATGAACTTTTGGCTGACTCCTCTAATGCTCTTCTTGTACAACTTGTCTTCGAGTACTTAAAAAGCTTTAAACCACTGAACGATCTGGTGGGATTCCTTTTCGTTCTTGCGAAGCTCTTGTCGGAGCAAGTAAGCTAGATAAGGTTGTGTCCATTCGGGAGTGATGACCAACATCTCGTGCACAAGGTCAACCACGGCCGGGGCTTTGATCTCAATCGGATTAGACGGACCAATTGCTTGTGGGGGCTCTTCAGTGAAGGGATCTTCCTTGACTCAGGGGGCATGTAGGTATCGAGGAACACACCCTTCGGAACGATCTTCCGAGTTGACCCGATCTTTGCCAAGTCGTCGACCACTTGGTTCTTGGCTCAGGGTACATGGTGTAGTTCAACCCTTTGAAGTTTTTCTCCAGCTTTCTGACCGCGTTGCAGTAGACTGTCATTGCTAGGCTTTGGATGTCCCATTCCTTCATTACTTGGTTGACAACGAAATCCGAGTCGCCATAAACCATCAATCGGCGGATGCCGAGTGAGATGGGCATGTGGAGCCCGTATAGGATGGCCTCGTACTTCGGCCTCACTGTTAGATGAATCAAAGTGAAATTGGAGTACGTAGCTCAATCGATCTCCCCTGGGGGAAACAAGGACCACTCCAGCCCTCGAGCCATGGAGCATTTTGGATCTCTCGAAGAACATGGTCCAATGCTCGGGGATGACTAGAGCCGACTGCTCTTGCTCTACCCACTCGGCAAGAAAATTTGCCAGGGCGAGAGACTTGATTTCTTTCTTGGCTTCAAACTTGATCTCGAGTGGTAGGATCTCAATTGCCCATTTGGCCACTTGGCCAGTTGCATCCCGATTGTGCAGAATTTCCACCAGGGGAGCCTCATTAATGACAATGACCGAGTGATCTTGAAAATAGTGGACCACCTTCTTCACAGTCAGGTTGATTCCTAGACCACCTTCTGGTAGTGTGGATACCTTTGTTTTGAAGGGATCAGCACTTCACAAATGTAGTAGATGGGCCTTTGTACCTTGTATGCTTTGCCCGCTTCTTCACACTCTACAGTGAGTACCATGCTAACCACTTGGCTAGTGGCAGTGATCTACAGTAGCAAGGGCTCCCGGCTGCTCCGAGCAGCCAACACCGGCTGGGTGGAAAGAAGAGCTATAAGTTGGTCGAATGCAACATGCGCTTCATCGATCCACTCGAACATGTCGGATTTCTTCATCAATTGGTAAAGAGACAGGGCCTTCTCATCGAGTCTTGAGATGAAGTGACTCAGGGCTGCGAAGCATCCCGTAAGCCTGTGCACATCGTGGATGCGCTCCGGTTGTCTCATCTGGACAATGGCTCTGATCTTGTCGGGATTGGCATGGATACCTCGTTCAGAAACAAGGAAACCGAGTAGCTTACCAGCCGGTACACCGATGGTGCATTTGGCTGGATTGAGCTTAATCCCGAAGCGTCGAAGGTTTGCGAAGGATTCAGCAAGGTCGGCCAGGAGGTCAGAACCTTTCCTGGATTTGACCATAATGTCGTCCATGTATGCTTCGTATGCTTCGACATTCTGACTGATTTGTTTCTGCACACATTTTTGAATCATGCGCTGAAAGGTAGCTCCAGCATTTTTGAGACCGAATGGCATCGTGATGTATCAAAAACACCCGAATGGGGTGATGAAGGCTGTTTTTATTTCGTCGGGTCAATACATTTGGATCTAGTGGTACCCATATTACGCATCCAGGAACGATAAGCATTCACATCCGACAGTCAAATCTACGATATGATCTATGCTGGGCAGAAGGAAGTGGTGCTTCGGGTAGCCCCGGTTGAGGTGCTTGAAGTCAATACACATTAGGAGTGAATTGTTCTTCTTTGGCACCAGGACCACGTTCGCCAAGCACTCAGAGTGGTAGACCTCGTGGATGAACTCGGCGGCTAGGAGCCGAGCGATCTCCTCGCCATTGCCTTACGCTTCTCCACAAAGGAGCAACACAAGTATTCCTTGATGGGCTTGACCTTCGGATCCACTCGGAGGCGATGCTCAGCCAGCTCCCAGGGAGCCCTCGCCATGTCAGACGACTTCCATGCGAAGATATCCCAGTTCTCATGGAGGAACTGGATGAGTTCAGCTTCCTATTTCTCTCCTGGTCAGGTGGAGATGTTGGTCGTAGCACTCGGATCGGTGGGGTGGACATGAACCTGCTTCCTCTCACCAACCGACTGAAAAGAAGATTCATTAGCTGGTCTCTTCGACTTGAGCAGATCTGCGGTGTCCACTTCCTTCTTCCACCCATCAAGCTCGTTTGCGAGGACCTGCTCGTTGGCGATCCTAGAGCCTTGCCGGAGGCACTCTTCGGCAACCTTCCGATTGCCAGTCACCATGATCACTCCTTTTGGCCCTGGCATCTTAAGCTTAAGATACATGTAACATGGACGGGCCATGAAACGTGTGTAGGCGGGCCTACCCAGGAAGGAGTGATAGGCGCTGCGAAAATTGACCACTTCAAAGGTCAACCTCTCCTTCCGATAATTCTTCTCGGTGTAGAAAATGACATTCAAAGTGATATGGCCGAGTGATTCAGCCTTCTTTCCAGGGATGACCCCATGAAATTGATTTTACTCGTGCTCAGCGAGGACAACGGGATATCCCTGGCTTTGAGAGTGTCCACGTAGATGATGTTGAGGCCGCTGCCTCCATCCATGAGGACTCTCCGCAGTCGGAACCCATTGACCGCGGGATCGACCACCAATGCATGCCTCCGGGGGTGGCTGTGTTGGCTGGGTGATCCGACTAGTCGAAGACGAGCGTCTTCGCCCAGTCGAGGTATTTTGTGATAGCGGGGCTGCCATGTTCACCTCCCGAGTGATAACCTTCAACTGACTCTTTCTCTCAACATTAGCGAAGATCATGAGGGTCGCCTCAATGTTCGGATATCCAGAGGCGTCCGCTGGGTCGTCCTCATCTTGCTTGTCCCCGGATGGATCTCCGGCCATCTCCTTCTGGAGCAGGTGGCAGTCACGAGCTGTGTGCTTGGAGGGGATGATTTCCCCCTCCTCATGCTTGTGAGAATGAATCGGACATGACAGGTCCAGTAGGCTCCTCTTCGACTCAACTTTCTTCTTGCGAGCCAAGTTCTTCTTCTTTTTCTTGGATTTATTTTCGCTCTGCCCAGGGATAGGAGCTACTTCGTATTTTCCCAACTGGTCACCTTTTTTGCTTCTGCTTCTTCCCAGTGTTGCCCGATTGAGGGGCTTCACTCGCTCGGCCTTCGCCGCTATGGAGGTGGTCTTTCTCTTTGCTATTCACGTACTATTTGGCGATGTCCAATGCCCAACTAAGGGACAGGTCCCCTGATGGGCCAAACTTGAGAATCAACTCCTCATACCGAGTGTCTGCTTTGCAGGCGCACACGGCGTGGTGCTTACTGATGTCCTCAACGGTGTTGTGAAGTGTAGTCCACTAATGGATGCACTCCCATAGAGTCTCGTTGTTCTTTTGGACACAATGTTGCAGCTTTGTCAGGCCACCTGGGCCCTTGTATGTGCCCTCAAAGGTCTTGACAAACACTTGGGCGAGATCGCCTCAGCTGTGGATGCTGCTGGAGGGCAGCTGATTAAGCCAAGCCCTCGTAGACCCCTTCAACATGAGGGGAAAATGCTTCATAGAGATGTAATCCTCACCACAGCCGATCTGGACGGCCAGTCGGTAGTCTTCCAGCAAGGTCTTTGGCTTCGACTCGCGATTGAAGTTTCTGATCCCCATGGCCAACCGGTAGTTGGAGGGGATTTATGCTTCATAGATGTGTCGGCCGGAGCTCTGGAAGTCGGACACTCCCCATCCAGCTCACGATTGATCAACCATGTGTTGCGTGATTGTCGGGACCCGGATCCTAAGCCATAGGAATCCAGCCTGTAACACATCGCATCTCTTTGCGGTCTCACGCACGGTTAACCCCACGGCTGCAGCCTTACCTTAGCCGGGACCGTTTGCGCCTTTTGACTCGCGTATGCAATTGTGTCGCTAGCAATCCAATGACAAAGAACCCGGATCGACATGTCTAGTCATAAACCAAAGTGGCAGTTCCGCACAGGGACATGCATACATGACCCAGCAAAGCAGGTGTCGGTCACCAGCGAATGTAGACGAGTCGTAGCAAGCTACAAGGACTCCATTACATCGCGTGACATTTCCCCGACACATCAGCTAAGAAGGACACACGCCGGTCAACCAATGTGTCCGGAGCAGTAGCGAGCTACCATGGCTCGTTGGATCACAAAGGGGCATTTCCCTGTAAGGAATGCTACTAAAGTCTACGGCTAGGTAAGCGAATCCCATAAATATCAAGTACGACGCACGTACACATGGCATACCGATATGTATAGATACATCGATGGCATCACAACATAACCATAAACATACAAGCTTTATTTAAAAGGCTCGGAAGAGCCTCACACATAATATTACAAAGTAGGGGTTTCACGACCCATCATAATAGTCATTCAAGTTACAAGCCAGCAGAAGTAGATAAGTTGTCTGAGTACAGACAGATGAAACTAGAAGGCACATGGCCTGACTATACTACAGACCCACCCTAGGGCCAGATCGTAGCTGGGATACCAGCTACTCGTCGTCGTCGATGTCTAGGAAGAACCCTCCATTAGGATCATTAACAACCTCTGCAACAAATATTAAGCAAACATGAGTACAGAGGTACTCAGCAAGACTTTAGGATAACTATCTACTCATGCAATGTATCAATAAGGAATTGTGGGAGTTTCATGCTGAAAGCCAGCATCTGACTCGTGGCTAGACAACTTGCATTTTAAAACAATTTTTGACAACTTGAGTTCTCGCACACGAGTCCACTAACACCACAACAATACTCCATCGTTGAATCATTCCGTCTCCATATGGAAATGCCGTCCACGACACTCACGCTTATGTTGACAATTTATGAGTAGCCATTAAAGTTATCTATGAACAACATATGTCTCCAAGTAGTCCATATCCGCGGACGCGGCTATTCGAATAGATGATAACCCTGCAGGGGTGTACTTCTTAACACACGCTCTCGCCACTTATCGCCATGTGCACGTCATGCACCTTGGCAACATGCAAGCGGAAGCCCAGCGAGGGAGTCGGCCACGACCGTTAACCACACTAGTACCTAGTCCAGGTCCATCGCCTATCTCAGGGTAACCCGCACGGAAGTCCGGCCGAGGTTTCCGCCACGGCCCCAAACGATGTGCACAGGGTTCCCAAGCCCACCATCCGGGTGCCACTTGGTACACCGTGCCACTTCCTACCGCATCAAAGCCCACCTCTCAGGTCAGCGCTATGCACGGCCTCCAGCATGACTATAAACACCAGAAACTACTTGCAACTCCTGGACCGAGTACTAAGCGATTAATAAGTCAAGAGGGTCAATTAAGTATCCCAACGTGTGGTTGTATCTAGTCTTGGATTACATACACGGAACTCAGTTCCTAAGGACGGTTCCAATGAAACAACCCGCCATGTACTCCTACATAGCCTTTCACCGGTACCTTTACCAAATCAGGTTCAACACACAACCTTTACTTACTGAACACATTCTCACAATTCTGTTCATCTCCCAGATGACAGACCATACTCAACTCTAAGCATAGCATGCATAGCAGGATAAGGCACATCATGGCTCAAGCATCTACCAGGTATGCTAGGTTGCAAGGTTCAGCTATTTACTGTGACAAAGATATGTTGTGCAAAGGAAGTGGGTTCAACCAACATGGCAAAAGCAGTTGAGCATTTGATCCTAATGCAATAAGTAAGTGCAGGAGCGAGAACATGGGATTTATCGGGATGATCAAAATGGTTGCTTGCCTTGTTGCTCAGAGGAGGGACAATATTCGTCAGTCGGATATTCAGTGGAATCCGGAAGAGCGGAGCCTACCGAAAGAAATGACAACAATCAATAACAATCATATGCAACAAAATGATGCATGAGCATGGCATGAGGATGCAAGGTGGTATGGTAATGTAGCTATCATTTATTAGGTTTGAAGTTGATTTGAATCAGATTCAAATATCACTTCAAATGAGGTATTCTTGAATACCATTTTAATTGATTCGACCTGATGCTCAGATCAACTTGTTTTTAACATGCATGGAATGATATGTTAAGTTGCTGGTTGTGATTGAACAATGTTTGATCATAGCATTTGAAGTGGAATTCAAATGATTTTCAAATTCCAACTCCAAAGCATTTCTTAAATTTAACCTATTCATTATTTCTACATGTTTGGTCCAGTAACATTTTCAAACGTGTTTGAAAATGACATATTCAGATTCCTTGAATTTTTCTGATACTTTTTCATATATAAATTATTTTCATTGGAGTTACAGATTAATTTCTATGATTTTTAGAAGTTTTGGGCATTTTCTGGAATTCTTTTAAATCAGAAAATCCACTTATTGCGTCAGCCCCACGTCATCATGGCGTCAGCCGTCGGCTGACCTGATCAGGTCAAACCCGACAGGGGGGACCCACTGGTCAGCCTCACAGGGATAATCCCGCGCTGACCAGCCCCTGATTGCGTTTGACTTGGCCTGGGGCCCACTGCTCAGTGGCTAATTAGCATTTAAAACATGGATTAGTGAGGCCAGGTCATCCCCTGTCAGCGACTGACCGGCGGCGACCAGATCCGCGGCGGATCTGTGCCGGAGTGTCGCCGGAGATGGCTGTAGTTCTCGGGATCGAGAGCCGAGAGCACTAGGAGGATCCCCAGGTTAGGCCTCATCCAGTACTGGCCTCAAGGAGGGCTGGGGAGGACCAGAGGTCACCGACGACGAGCGGAGGCGACGGCCGGAGCTCGGGCTCGTTGGTCCAGTGTCTAGGGGGCACAAAACCGAGGGGAAGAAGAGGGGAAATGATCGCAATCTCACGGGGAGTGCAGTGGAGGGCTTAGACGGCTCGGGCGGCGCTGTGGGCGACGAATGAAACGAAGCTCGGCGGCGGCCGAAGCTTGAAGACGACGGTGCCGTGGGCGTTGCAGGGCTCGGGGGGACTTCTACTTCTGCAGGGATGTCCAGCTCATCGAGGCGGAGCGATTGGAGCACTCGGGGGAAAGAACTAGTGGCCAGAGGCACGGGCAGCTCGAGCTCGAGCTCGTGTCAATGGCGGCAGAAGGGGAGGAAGGAACCGAGAGGAGAGGGGAGGAATGGCTCGCGGGAATGGAAAGGGCCGTGCTCGGGGAGGTTATCCCCACGCGTGCCAGCGCGAAGAGGCAGCCACGTAGGTAGGGAGCTGCGTGGAGGCGCCGGGCGTCGCGGCGGCCACCTCCTGCTCCTACTGGCGAGGAGGAAGACGACACAGGGAAGAAGCTGGGCCGGGCCAGGTGAGCGACAGGTAGTCTCTCCTTCATTTTTTTCTGTTTTGTTTTTCTGATTTGCTAACTATTTTGATTTGCTATTTACTTCAGCTCCATAATAGTTTATAAAAATATTTTGAACACACTAGAATATTAGTTGGAATATATCCAACCATTCTTGAAGTTTTCAACATTTTTGAAAACTTAATGTTTTTGAATTCAAATTTAAACTTGAATCGAGTGGCTTTTTTTGCTTTTAAATAAAATGCCAAATGTGTTATGAAAATAGTTTTCTTCACTGCTTGTTTTCTTTCAAGAATTATCAGAAAAGTTGAACTTTTCTTGAGGCCATTTTGGGTTCATTGATTTTAACTAGTTTGAAATTTCCTTTATTTTGAGAAGTGGCTAGGGTTTTTGAGTTTTCTTCACCACTTGCTTTGATCTTGTAGCAATTTTCTTGGATGCAATGCAAAAAATATATGAGCACAATGCTATACTTTGGTTAGGGTTCCAGGGATGTGACAACTCACCCCCACTCAAAAGAATCTCGTCCCGAGATTTAGAAGTCGTCGGGAATAACGCGGGATACTCAAGTCGGAGACGATCCTCTCTTTCCCATGTTGCCTCCTTTTCAGAATGATTTGACCATTGAACTTTAAGAAACTTGAGGTTTCGATGTCGAGTGGTACGCTCAGCTTGATCAAGAATATGCACAGTGTATTCTCGGTATGAAAGGTTATCTTGGAGATCAAGCGTATCGTGGTCCACTTCACGGATAGGATCTGAAAAGCAACGCCTGATTTGCAAGACGTGGAAGACATCATGAACCTTGGAAAGATGTGGAGGAAGTTCCAACTAGTAGGCAACTTCTCCTCGTTTAGCAAGAACGCGAAAAGGACCAATGTAACGAGGAGCCAACTTGCCCTTGATACCGAATCGATGGGTACCCTTCAAAGGTGTAACCCGAAGGTAAGCCTTCTCGTCAACTTCAAAGGTCACAGCCTTATGATGATGACCATATTGGCTCTTTTGACGAGACTGGGCTGTTTTCAACTTTTCACGAATAATGCGAACCTGCTCTTTTGTATCCTGGATCATATCCAGGCCAAAGAGTTGCCTCTCTCCGGTTTCTGACCAATTAAGAGGTGTTCGAGATCTTCGTCCATAGAGAACTTCAAAAGGGGCTTTGCCCAAGCTTGATTGATAACTATTGTTATAAGCAAATTCGGCGAATGGAAGGCACTTCTCCCAATTCATACCTAACGGTATAACACAAGCTCAGAGCATATCTTCTAGGATTTGATTCACTCTTTCTACTTGACCACTTGATTGAGGATGGAAAGCAGTGCTAAAAGATAAGTGAGTCTCCATAGCATTTTGAAAAATTTCCCAGAAGCGAGAAGTAAAGATACTTCCACGGTCTGAGTTAATCTCCAGGGGAACACCATGAAGAGACACTATTCGAGAGATATATAACTCTGCTAGCTGGCTAGCTGTTATACTCTCACGAACTGGAAGAAAATGAGCTACTTTGGAGAGACGGTCAATGACCACAAAGATAGCATTATTTCCTTTCTTGCTCTTGGGAAATCCGGTAATGAAATCCATACTAACTTTATCCCATTTCCATTCAGGAATAGGTAAAGTTTGAAGGGTGCCAGCAGGCCTTTGATGTTCTGTCTTAACTCGACGACAAACATCGCAGTTAGCAACGAACTCAGCAATTTCTCTCTTCATCCTAGTCCACCAGAACCTCTGGCATAGGTCCTGATACATCTTAGTACTACCGGGATGAATGGTGAGAGGAGAATCATGAGCCTCCTTAAGGATCAATTGCCGCAGACGTTTGCTCTTAGGAACCACTAAATGGTTCTGAAAGAACACAACACCTTCTTCATTGATGGAGAAATCCCTAGCATTTCCGCTAGCAATATTCTCCTTGATCCGGGATATACCCTTATCATAAGCCTGCATGGCTATGATTTGATCCCTAAGAGTAGGCTTCGCCACCAGTGTAGAAAGGAATACTTGAGGAACAATATGGAGATTTAACTTCCGAAATTCCTCATAGAGATGTGGTTGACCTTGTTGTAGCATCAAATTGTTACAATAATATTTACGACTTAGTGCATCAGCCATAACATTGGCCTTCCCCGGGGTGTAAGTTATCCCTAAGTCGTCATCCGAGATCAACTCAACCCACCGTCTTTTCCTGAGATTCAAATTCGGCTGGGTGAAGATATATTTCAGACTTTGGTGATCGGTAAATATTTTGCAACGATTACCAAGGAGGTAATGTCGCCAGGTTTTTAGTGCATGGACTACAACTACAAGCTCAAGATCATGTGTGTGATAATTATCCTCATGTGGACGCAACTGTCGAGATGTGTATGCAATCACATGATGATCTTGCATGAGAATGCAACCTAATCCTTATCGCGAGGCGTCGCAATAGATAACAAAGTCCTTAGAAAAATCTGGTGGTAGCAACACAGGTGCGGAAGTCAGGCATCTTTTCAGTTCCTGAAAACTATGCTCACACTGTGGTGTCCACTCGAACTTTTTATCCTTCTTGAGGAGTTCAGTTAGAGGCTTTGCAACCTTGGAGAAATTCTCGACAAAGCGGCGGCAATAGCTCACTAGACCAAGAAAACTCCTAACTTGCTTAACCTATTCAGGTTGAGTCCAATCAAGGACAACTTGAACTCTCTCGGGATTGACAGCAATACACTTACCAGAGATTACGTGACCCAGATCGGTCACTTCTGGTAACCAAAATTCACATTTTGAAAACTTGGCATAAAGGCGATGCTCTCGAAGTTTCATCAATACCAGCCTTAGATGCTCGGCATGTTCTTGTTCACTCTTCAAGTAGATGAGAATATCATCGAGGTATACCACGACGAATTTATCCAAATACTCCATGAAGATTGAATTCATCAAGCGAGAGAAGGTGGCTGGGGCATTGGTTAAACCGAAGGACATGACGGTGTACTCGTATTGGCCATAACGAGTAACAAAAGCCATTTTTGGAATGTCCCCGTTCTTGATCTTGATTTGATGGTATCCCAACCTCAAATCCATTTTTGAGAAGACTGAGGATCCAGCGAGCTGATCATACAGGTCGTTGATCCTGGGGAGCGGATACTTGTTCTTTATGGTGACCAGATTAACTGGTCGGTAATCTACAACCATCCGATATGTTCCGTCTTTCTTCTTGACGAAGAGGACGGGGCAAGCCCAGGGAGAAGAGCTAGGACGAATGAAACCTTTATTCAAAGCCTCATCTAGTTGCTTTTTAAGTTCGGCTAGCTCCAGGGGTGCCATCTTATATGGTCTTCTGGCTATAGGAACAGCTCCCGGAACAAGATCTATTATGAACTCTACATCTCTGTCTGGTGGAACTCCTGGCAGTTCCTTTGGAAAAACATCCGGGAAGTCACGGACTACTGGAATGTCTTCAAGTTCCGGAAGAGGGTTGGCTTTGAGGGAATAGAGTTGGAATTTGGCAACTCGAGTAGAGACATTGACCATCTCACCTGAGGGATGGGTAAGCTGAACATTTCTAGAATGAGTATCAATCTTGGCATAATGAGCTGACATCCAGTCCATACCCAAGATGATATTAATATCCGAAGATTTCACGGCTATCAATGAGGCTAGCAAAACTAGCCTGTCTACTAGAATTTCATTGTCATAGGTTATCCTAGAGTTTGCCACTTACTACCAGGGGTTTGGACAACCAATGGAATTGGCATATCACAGAAAGACATGTTATGCAACTGTGCATAACTTTCTGAAATGAAGGAATGAGAAGACCCAGTGTCAAAAAGAGCATATGCTGGGTGATGATTAACAAGAAGCGTACCCAGTATGACGTCGGGATCCTCTGCAGCTTCTTGTGCTGAGACATAGTTCACACGGCCACATGCAGGAGTTGGCTTCACATAGTAAGCTTTGCCCGACTTGCCTTGCCCGACGGACTTTCCGGGTTGCTTGGCACCCACATTCTGAGGACACTCACGGGAATAGTGCCCTGGTTCTCCACACTTGTAACATATCAATTGGTTGGCACGTGGTGCAGCATTGCTAGCTGGACCACCATAAGTTTTTGTTGGAGGGTTGGTCTGATTCGTCTGGGGCGCCACATAGGATGGCCTCGAAGTGTATGTTGGCGGCAGAGAACTGTTTGGAACCCACAGCATGCGTTTTGGAAACGCGGAACCAGATGACGAGCCAAAGTCACGAGAGTGCTTCTTTGTGGCTTCATAGTCGGTATGACCAGTCTCGGCACTGATCGCCTTGTTGACCAGGGCTTGGAAGCTTGTACATTCGTGGAGGCGCAAATCACGACAAAGCTCAGGGCTTAGACCCTTACGGAATCTTGCTTGCTTCTTGGCATCAGTAGACACCTCCTCTGTTGCATAGCGGGCGAGGTTACCGAACTCGCGGCTATAGGCATCCACAGTCAACTTTCCTTGGGTGAATGCACAGAACTCTTCTCTCTTTCTGTCCATCAGGCCCTCTGGAATATGGTGCAGACGGAAGGCTGCACTAAAGTATGCCCATGTGGCTCCTGGTTTGCCAGGATGCATAGCTTCAAAGTTCTCCCACCACAGATTGGCGGGTCCTTCCAGAAAATACGCCGCAAAGGTCACCTTGTCGGCCTCAGAAACATTCGCAGAGCGAATCATACGTGAAATACTGCACAGCCAATCATCAGCGTCGAGGGGAACGACGGAGTGATGGAACTTTGGAGGATTCAGCTTCACAAAGTCATTGAGGGACACTGTAGCATTCCTAGGCTGACGAGCCGTATTTTGCTCAATACGCTCTAACAGTCGGTTTGTCTCCCTTTTGTTTCTCTCTGCCTCAAGCATAACTTACGCCAGAGAGGGCGGGTGACGCAGGTCTTCCTGCGACGCTTGACTACCCTCACCTTACTCATGAGTAGGGGCACGGTTCAACCTGGTGAACACCATCCTCACAAACAAACTCACAGCTTAGACCAATATCATCATCAATGCTAGCTATGGATTAAGAATGCACTGAACACATGGAATGCGGAAATGAATATCCGAATAGCATGGTAACAAGCAACTGCTATATATACACCATGGTTCATACACACCCTTACATAGTTCAGTACAACCTTAACCGAAGAGCAAACTACTGAAGTTATGAAACTACTCATCAGAGGCTTACAAGCTTCCTATACATTATTTATCTATGCCTCCGGAATTCATTCCACATCACAAGCATACTTCACAAGTCACACAGGACTGTGAAAGTACAGCTACTACCATATTATCCTTCCACTCATGGTTCAGGCATCCGCATAGAACATCTCATAAAGATTGCCTCCATGGCCTGGAAACTCAACCTGCGGATCAGGAAATACTCTAGCCTGAGATCCCTGGGATCCATAAGGACACGAATGTGACCTTGGTCCCCTGACTGGTGGTAGTAGGGGTCCCCGGAGAGGGGTGACTCCTCCTATAGCGGGCCAGTCAACATGGGATGGAAGATGGGTCCTAACAGGGTTCAGCATCTCCATATCTCCATACCCTGTCTGGACTATTGGTGCCAGCTGCGTCAACTCCGTCCACAGACGGGCACGTGTAGCATAAAGCTCCAAGCGGAGAGTACGAGCATCCCTGTCTGTGTTCTCTAGCATCTCAACAGTCGACTGCAATAGCGGATCCTCCATAGAGGAATCAAAATAGGCCCCACTGAGGTATCCCTCTTCACCAGGCTGAGAGGCAGGAACATAGCAGAACTCTGAGTTCTGTAGCAGTGCATGTCTCGCCCTCATAATGGTCAGCATTGAATATGCAGCATCTTGTACTGCCATGTCAACAGTGACTCCCAATCCATAAGACCAATGGATTGGCTCCTCAGCTCCAGGGTAGTCTAGAAATACCCTAACAGTGCAGATATACTGGCTCTGGTTGAAGTCCCGGTACTGTTCCTCCACTGTCTACTCTGGGTACCAGCGGTAACCGCACACCGACATCACCCTGACCAGCATGGCCGTAGGACCCGGCACATCAATGCACCTGGTCAGACGAACCACCTGACGAGAAGGACGGCCAGGCATCTGAAAATAGAGAGTAATGCAAAAGCATTAGAGCTCAGAATGCAAAATTTGGCAGCATAACGGCTGTAAATGCTCAAAAACAATTTTAGACAACCCAGATAAATAGGATAGCGTAACCACTGAACTATCAAGTTAAATTCTCTGATCATCAAGCTTACTTCCTTTTCCCTAAGGATAAAAGAAACCCAAAATATCTCTCGACCCGTAGTCTTATAATCTACCGATCGGAAACACGAGCCTAGAAGAAGATGAGTAACCTAGTCCTTAATTCCTGCAGAAAAGACGAGGATGACCAGAATAGAATAACTTGAGAAGAGAACAAACAATTCCCTTATATATAACTAAAGCAATTCTAGACTCAACTTCGACCAGTTTGGCTTAGTAGTCCTACAGTCAGTCAGGCTCTGATACCAACGCTGTCGGGACCCGGATCCTAAGCCATAGGAATCCAGCTTGTAACACATCGCATCTCTTTGCGGTCTCACGCACGGTTAACCCCACGGCTGCAACCTTACCTTAGCCGGGACCGTTTGCGCCTTTTGACTCGCGTATGCAATTGTGTCGCTAGCAATCCAATGACAAAGAACCCGGATCGACATGTCTAGTCATAAACCAAAGTGGCAGTGCCGCACAGGGACATGCATACATGACCCAGCAAAGCAGGTGTCGGTCACTAGCGAATGTAGACGAGTCGTAGCAAGCTACAAGGACTCCATTACATCGCGTAACATTTCCCCAAAGGGGATAGACACAGCAGCTAAGAAGGACACACGCTGGTCAACCAATGTGTCCGGAGCAGTAGCGAGCTACCATGGCTCGTTGGATCACAAAGGGGCATTTCCCTGTAAGGAATGCTACTAAAGTCTACGGCTAGGTAATCGAACCCCATACATATCAAGTACGACACACGTACGCATGGCATACCGATATGTATAGATACATCGATGGCATCACAACATAACCATAAACATACAAGCTTTATTTAAAAGGCTCGGAAGAGCCTCACACATAATATTACATAGTAGGGGTCTCACGACCCATCATAACAGTCATTCAAGTTACAAGCCAGCGGAAGTAGATAAGCTGTCTGAGTACAGACAGATGAAACTAGAAGGCACATGGCCTGAATATACTACAAACCCACCCTAGGGCCAGATCGTAGCTGGGATACCAGCTACTCGTCGTCGTCGATGTCTAGGAAGAACCCTCCATTAGCACCACAACAATACTCCATCATGGAATCATTCCGTCTCCATACGGAAATGCCGTCCACGACACTCACACTTATCTTGACAATTTCTAAGTAGCCATTAAAGTTATCTATGAACAGCATATGTCTCCAAGTAGTCCATATCCGTGGACGCGGCTATTCGAATAGATCATAACCCTTCAGGGGTGTACTTCTTCACACAAGCTCTCACCACTTATCGCCATGTGCACGTCATGCACCTCGGCAACCTTCAAGCGGAAGCCCAGCGAGGGAGTCGGCCACAACCGTTAACCACACTAATACTTAGTCCAGGTCCATCTCCTATCTGAGGGTAACCCGCACGGAAGTCCGGCCGAGGTTTCCGCCACGGCCCCAAACGATGTGCGCGGGGTTCCCAAGCCCATCATCCGGGTGCCACTTGGTACACTGTGCCACTGCCTACCGCATCACAGCCCACCTCTCAGGTCAGTGCTATGCATGGCCTCCAGCATGACTATAAACACCAGAAACTACTTGCAACTCCTGGACCGAGTACTAAGCGATTAATAAGTCGAGAGGGTCAATTAAGTATCCCAACGTGTGGTAGTATCTAGTCTTGGATTACATACACGGAACTCAGTTCCTAAGGACGGTTCCAATGAAACAACCCGCCATGTACTCCTACATAGCCTTTCACCGGTACCTTTACCAAATCAGGTTCAACACACAACCTTTACTTACTGAACACATTCTCACAATTCTATTCATCTCCCAGATAACAAACCATACTCAACTCTAAGCATAGCATGCAAAGCAGGATAAGGCACATCATGGCTCAAGCATCTACCAGGTATGCTAGGTTGCAAGGTTCAGCTATTTACTGTGACAAAGACATGTCATGCAAAGGAAGTGGGTTCAACCAACATGGCAAAAGAAGTTGTGCATTTGATCCTAATGCAATAAGTAAGTGCAGGAGCGAGAACATGGGATTTATCGGGATGATCAAAATGGTTGCTTGCCTTGTTGCTCAGAGGAGGGACAATATTCGTCAGTCGGATATTCAGTGGAATCCGGAAGAGCGGAGCCTACCGAAAGAAATGACAACAATCAATAACAATCATATGCAACAAAATGATGCATGAGCATGGCATGAGGATGCAAGGTGGTATGGTAATGTAGCTATCATTTATTAGGTTTGAAGTTGATTTGAATCAGATTCAAATATCACTTCAAACGAGGTATTCTTGAATACCATTTTGATTGATTCGACCTGATGCTCAGATCAACTTGTTTTTAACATGCATGGAATGATATGTTAAGTTGCTGGTTGTGATTGAACAATGTTTGATCATAGCATTTGAAGTGGAATTCAAATGATTTTCAAATTCCAACTCCAAAGCATTTCTTAAATTTAACCTATGCATTATTTCTACATGTTTGGTCCAGTAACATTTTCAAACATGTTTGAAAATGACATATTCAGATTCCTTGAATTTTTGTGACACTTTTTCATATATAAATTATTTTCATTGGAGTTACAGATTAAATTATATGGTTTTTAGAAGTTTTGGGCATTTTCTGGAATTCTTTAAAATCAGAAAATCCACTTATTGCGTCAGCCCCACGTCATCATGGCGTCAGCCGTCGGCTGACCTGATCAGGTCAAACCCGACAGGGGGGACCCACTGGTCAGCCTCACAGGGATAATCCCGCGCTGACCAGCCCCTGATTGCGTTTGACTTGGCCTGGGGCCCACTCGTCAGTGTCTAATTATCGTTTAAAACATGGATTAGTGAGGCCAGGTCATCCCCTGCCGGAGATTAACCGGCGGCGACTAGATCCGCGGCGGATCTGTGCTGGAGTGTCGCTGGAGATGGCTGTAGTGCTCGGGATCGAGAGCCGAGAGCACTGGGAGGATCCCCAGGCTCGGCCTCATCCAGTACTGGCTTCGGGGAGGGCTGGGGAGGACCGGAGGTCACCGGCGACGAGCGGAGGCGACGGCCGGAGCTCGGGCTCGTTGGTCCAGTGGCTAGGGGGCACAAAACTGAGGGGAAGAAGAGGGGAAATGATCGCAATCTCACGGGGAGTACAGTGGAGGGCTTAGACGGCTCGGGGCGTCGCTGTGGGCGACGAATCAAACGAAGCTCGCCGGCGGCCGAAGCTTGAAGGCGACGGTGCCGTGGGCGTTGCAGGGCTCGGGGGGACTTCTACTTCTGCAGGGATTTCCAGCGCATCGAGGCGGAGCGATTAGAGCACTCGGGGGAAAGAACTAGTGGCCAGAGGCACGGGTAGCTCGAGCTCGAGCTCCTGTCAATGGCGGCAGAAGGGGAGGAAGGAACCGAGAGGAGATGGGAGGAATGGCTCACGGGAATGGATAGGGCCGTGCTCGGGGAGGTTATCCCCGCGCGTGCCAGCGCGAAGCAGCGGCCAGGCAGGCAGGGAGCTGCGTGGAGGCGCCGGGCATCGTGGCGGCCACCTCCTGCTCCTAGTGGCGAGGAGGAAGACGACATAGGGAAGAAGCTGAGCCGGGCCAGGTGAGCGACAGGTAGTCTCTCCTTCATTTTTTTTCTGTTTTGTTTTTCTGATTTGCTAACTATTTTCATTTGCTATTTATTTCAGCTACAAAATAGTTTATGAAAATATTTTGAACACACCAGAATATTAGTTGGAATATATCCAACCATTCCTGAAGTTTTCAACATTTTTGAAAACTTAAAGTTTTTGAATTCAAATTTAAACTTGAATCCAGTGGCTTTTTTTGCTTTTAAATAAAATGCCAAATGTGTTATGAAAATAGTTTTCTTCAGTGCTTATTTGCTTTCAAGAATTATCAGAAAAGTTGAACTTTTCTTGAGGCCATTTTGGGTTCATTGATTTTAACTAGTTTGAAATTTCCTTTTAATTTGAGAAGTGGCTAGGGTTTTTGAGTTTTCTTCACCACTTGCTTTGATCTTGTTGCAATTTTCTTGGATGCAATGCAAAAAAGATATGAGCACAATGCTATACTTTGGTTAGGGTTCCAGCGATGTGACAGTGATTATAGACCGAGCGTTGAACTCGGGGGCCCGATAGTCGTCGCCCTCATTACCCCGACACCGACTGGGGCTTTCCCTGCGGTCGTGAGGACGGCGACCGAGTGAGCCACTCTCCTCGAGAGATGACCTACTATGGTCTTGGTGACCTTGCCTCGAGTCTCCATGTGGGCCTCTCAGAAGAGGAGGAGTCCTTTGGCGTCGTCTATGCATGTGCGGGCTATGTGTCGATTGTACGATATCTGCCTGGACGTACTTGCTATGAATGCGATGCTGCGATTGCGACACCATGGAATTCGGTTGCATGACAGTCTTCAACCGAGTCCAAATCTGTCGAATGCCTTCTCCGGCCGTGCTGTCACTCGACACAATTGAATCAGTGATCCGAGTGATTGTGGCGAGGTTTAGCAGAGATGTCCGCATCACCTCGATGTGCCGCTGGTAGTCGTTCCAAAACAATTGTGTGCGACTGCGGCTAGAGCTTGGTTGATCCCTCGCGGCCCGAGCGTCGAACAACTGCTGGAGTCGCTGGAGTCGCTCGCGTTCGGCCAGATTGGCCAAACGCGCGTTCTCTAGCATGATCTCCTCCGGGCTGCCCCTGGTGATGGGGTGCATAGAGTTTGATCACTCCTCCGTCGAAGTCCCCCCCCCCCCCCCGATGTTACTCAACGAGCAGCTGCGGAACATGGTGGCTGTTATCGCCATGGCGATGCTCTCCATCGTCATGTATGGGAGAATTCTCCATAGTGTAACCCGTGTTGCCTCCCCTATTGGTGTTGGCCATCAAGATCTCGGCGGCACCCCTGCTGCTTTTGCAGTCGGAATCGCCGATGACTCCTCGCTTGATGATAGGAAGAGGCTGGCGGTGGGCTCATCAAAGCTGAGCACGTCCACGTGACCGGAAATGTCCTGGTTGGCCATGGCATGCTTGATCCACCGCTGCATCTGCGAGCGCCCAGAGCACTTGCGGCGAACAGCAGCAAGACGCGGGGGTGCTGAGTGATACAGCACCGACTGCCGGATCAGGACTCCACGCGCGACTTCGCTGAAATGTGACGTAACTCATGCTGGGAGGGCGTCGGTGTCCAGTGGTGCATCTTGCAGCCACTCCGAGCCATAGATGATGAAGCTGAGGGAATCGAAGAGGATCTCTCCGCCGAGTGTCATCATGTTGATAAAAATGCGATAAATCTCCAACTGTGCTGGATTTGCTAGACGCACGGCCCCATGGTGGGTGCCAACTGTCATGGGAATGACCCTGACAATAGTACCTAGGGGTACGAACGAAGGGGCGAAGTCTAACTAGGCGCAACAGATACACTCGGATGTACGAGTTCACGCCCCACTCGGGAGTGGTAACAGCCCTACGTCTCGAGCCCTGAGGTTGTTGTTTTCTTATGGGGTATGAAAGATTACAAGGTGTTGAACCCTTGAGGTGGAGCCTGGGAGTGGTGTATATAGTTGCTGCCACAACCGGCCAAGCTTCATTACAAGGTGAATTAATGCTAATAAATATAGAAGTTACTACAAACGTTAGCTATAACTCTTGGCGTTACTCGTAACGCGGGCCTTCAGTGCACTCCATGTGATGGATTAAGTCCTTAGCCATTGCAACCTCTTCGGTGCCTTCGCCTTGTTGTGGTCCGAGTGCCAGGAAGCATTCGACTAATACAAGGTGATCCGAGTGAGTTGAGGCGGGCCGAGTGACGGTATGCAGTACCGAGTGAGGTTGAGGCTACACCGGTGACTTTAAGGGCACTGATGTCCGTAAGAGGTCCTAGGTGGGCCTAGGGAAGCAGGTCCGTAGGCCTACCACTAATGTATGACCCCATCAGCAAGCAAGACAAAAAAATTATTCATAGGATAACACTTTTCATGAATTATTATCTCCTGAATATCACGGCTTAAACCTCCCCAAATTCTAACCATAAAATCTTATTCACTTTCTTCTAATGAGAAATGCAACAAGGTCGCTTGTAAATCATCATAATATTTTGTCATGGTGTCACTACCTTGTTTTAAATGTTGGAAATTTTTAGTCATGTCACGAGTATAATAAGCAGCGACGAATGTGTTTCTCATGGAAAATTTTAAATCATCCCAAGTAGTAGGTATATAATCAGGGTGTAACTGACAATATTTGTTCCACCAAACTGAAGCATAACAAGTGAAAGAATCAACTATGACCTTAAATTTCTTATGTTCAGCAAAATTATGGGAGGCAAATATATCATTTATTTCATGCTCCCATTCAATATATAAAGCAGGTCTAAAATGGCCATTAAATGGTGGTATATAAACATTAACCTAGTCATCTCCATTTGGATCTCTTTGCACGTCTCGTAATGGTTGTTGTGGTGGCACGTCTCCCACTATCGAAGAAGCCCATGAAGTGTCAACTCTAGATCCTGTCATGACTAGTAGAAACAAGAAACAAAAATCCAAAAATATCACTCCTATGATCTGAAAGTGCTAGCTATCGACTAGGGGGGGTGAATAGCCGATTTTTATGGAAAGCTTTTAAGTAGTAAATGTATTCAAAGTATGCGGAAGCGAAACATGATCGGGTAGGGATAACAATCAAGGATCGAAGCATAGAATGGAATACTACAAAGACATTCAGATAGGTAGAGCATAGTCCTCATGCACACTAAGATGTATCAAAGATAAACTTAGGTAGTTTGAAGATAAATGACAGTTAGGAATGTCTTCGAATTAAGATGTTCAAACTATGGCTTCACAGTATAGTACATTAAGTAAGAGAGTGAAACATAGAACGAGTAGTTTGACAAAGACACAAGATTTGTTGGACCAGTTCCAATTACTATGAAAAATGTACGTCTGGTTGGGAAGGCTGAGATTGAACTCTAAAGACCTCGTCTTCGTCTTGTTCCCCTTGAGACGAGGTCACTTAGACAACGCCCATAAGTCTTCACAGGAGACTTCTGAAACCCGGACAAACTTGGTCACCCAGCAATCCACAATGACTCTTGGATGCTCAAGACCATGGTCACCTAGAAATCTACAATGACTCCTAGACGGACTAGACCACGACGCCTAACCGTCTATAAGATCACAATCTTCAAGTGTAATAAGTCTTCAGTTCTCTCAGAACAAAACGACTTTGGTGATGCTCAAACACTCTGACTATGGGTGTTTGAGTTTATCATCACAGAATAGTTCTCTCTCAATGTCTTCGAGGTGGGTTGATCCAAAATGACAATAGCCGTATCAAACACTGAGAAGCGAGCAACATATGGTGGATGGGGTGGGCTATTTATAGCCAATAGGAAACCCGACTTGGTATGACCCAAATGACCCTGGGTCAATGTCCAATTGACACGTGTTCCAACAGTTTGATTTCAAAGACACACGCGATAACATTACTTGGGCTACAAGCAATGCTGACTCAACCAACTTTGGAAGAGATATCCTCTCATTGTCTTCACTCGAAGACATAGGTATTTTGGGTTGATCATCACGTCAGTGTATAAATTCAATCACATCAACCCCACTTAATAGTAAAGTGGTTCCTATTACTCAGGAAAGAAGAAATAAAACAACCAATGGCTTCGGCCCTCATCAATGTCTTCAAACATTTTTCGGGGTCAACTTCGATGGTTAAACTGAATCTCCACGGACTTCTATCTGTGTTAACCTATGAACTCTCACAAACACATTAGTCCCTCAACTATGTTTGTCTTCAATACTCCAAAACCAACAAGGGGTGGCACTAGATGCACTTACAATCTCCCCCTCTTTGGTGATTGATGAGTAATTGGTTGATGATTGCAAAAGCACATGGCATGATTGCAAGATATAGAGAGCTCCCCCCTAAAGATGTGCTCATGAAGATTTTCCTTTGAATGCAAAAGCACATGGCATGTTTTAATTTGTGGAGATCTCCCCCTATATCTTGGAATCCAACCACTATGCATTTTTAATATGTTTATGGAGATAATAAAATGCATAATGAGAAATGGGCGTCTACTGAATGACTTCGGACGCATATGGTCAGATATGGAATAGGGTCAAAGGTATGATGAACAGAAATTGTACAAACGTCCATCAAGACTTAAACCCGAAATAGTAGATTTTAGAACGAGAGTTGTAATATTAACAAAATAGCAGCACCCAACCCATATAGACCCGTTTGAAAACTATCAGTCCAATGCTTCTCCTCCTTTATCATTGAATGACCAAAAAGGGTGAAGACATTGGGCACGACACATCCCCAACATGAGTTGAAGACAATGGTGCAGCAGGGTTTTAGTGGAGGTTGGTGCAGAAGGGCCTGTTGTAGTGCTGGTGCGATCAGTTGGTGCTAGCGGAGAAGTGACATCTTCAGCTTCATCATTAGCAAGATTGACATGAACGGATAGTGTTGAAGAATAGTCACAGTCTTCGAGAGATGGCGCCTTGCACCACTTCTTCGTGCGAGGAGGATTATCATAGAATCTAAAGTTTTTGTCGAAGCCATCCTCGCGAAGATCATCCTGACGATCCAGCGTTGTCAATGTTTTCTAGGAACGTCGGCAAGTCTCATGAGCAACAAAGGTGTTCTTGGTGGAGAGGTTGCAAATATGGTTGATATCTGTGACAAGAGAATGTATTTGTCTTCGCGTACACTCGCGGTGCCGATCCTTCTTCCCAATAATAGAGACGAGAAGTTCTTAATCGGTAATTGCATGTTCCATTATGGATAGGGGTTGTTGAGGCAGAGTGCTAGGAGTAGCTTCACTTGCAGTGGCACTTGGTTGTGGACGGTGAAATATTGATCCAATTAGACTTGCCCTGGCTGGATCAGATGGAATGAGAAGCCCTTCGATGTCAGCGGTGCCACTTGTGCCTTCAATAATGGGGTTCCTTCTCTTAGATGGGTAAATGTCTTCATGTATGACTTCCACATCCAAAAGATATATTCCATGGTTGCGTGCAAAGGGTAGAAATCTAGTATTTGTTCTTCTCTTAATGAAGAGCATGATCATGGTGCATAGATCTTGAGTTCAAAGAGATTTATGCCATTTGCAGCCAGGTTGCACAAAAATAAATCTTGAAGACTGAACCTGATGCCATAGATGGTATAGTAGATCAATGCCTTGAATGCACCTTCTAGCTTGCTTGAATATGAATGCCCTTTGATTGGCCATATGTTGTGACAAAGAATATGATAGCTAGTCTTCGACGGATACTGAATATCATTAACAAAGAATATTTTGGAAAATTTGCATTTGGCGCCAAAGGCTTCACAAGTGTTAACATTTCACTCATGTTGGGCCTAGGCATTTGGAAGATGCTTCTTGTGGATTCTTCATAGGCAGCAGATTTTTGCCTAATGTAGCAAGTGGAGTGGTGGAAAAATAATTCCATAGCTGGAGCTTTGGTATGCTCATCATGGATCATGAAATCCATAGCCCATGTCTTCAGATCTCTTCCAGAGCCAGAGATGTGGAGAGTTGCACAAAATTGAAGAATGGGTTCTTCATTCCAGTCTTTGTGATCAACAACGAAGGGAAACAGTCCAACATCCCGAAGACAATCTAGGGCCGGATCAAAACAAGGAAGACCATCATGGCTTCAAAGCTAAGATGCTTGTGAGGGAAGATGTCCATAATGCACACATATGTAGTATGTGTGTGGTGGTGCACTCTAGAATCGATCAGATTGAATCTTTTGATGCATGTAGGGATTCCGATCAGAATCAAGGAATGCGTTGTTGAGCCTGAATTCCCTGACACTAAAGACAAGACGATGTGCTGATCCTAGTTGTCGAAGACTTGGAAACGTGGACATAGGTTTCATAACTCCGGGGTGACGATCAATGTTGAATTCATATTGGGGGCCCATCCTTGTGTTGGAAATATGCCCTAGAGGCAATGATAAAATAGTTATTATTATATTTCCTGCTTCAAGATAATCGTTCATTATCCATGCTATGATTGTATTGAATGAAAGCATAGATACATGTGTGGATATATAGACAAAACAATGTTCCTAGTAAGCCTCTAGTTGGCTAGCCAGTTGATCAAGGATGGTTAAGGTTTTCTGACCATATGCAAGAGTTGTCACTTGATAATTAGATCGCATCATTAGGAGAATCATGTGATGGACTAGACCCAAATAATGAACGTAGCATGTGATCGTGTCATTTTGTTGCTATTGTTTTCTGCATCTCAAGTATTCATTCCTATGACCATGATATCATGTAACTCACTGACACCGGAGGAATACCTTGTGTGTATCAAAGGACAAAGGGAATGTTATACGGGATTATATGAATCCTTGGCACACAGGTTCAACCGATAAGATCTTTGTAGAATATGTAGGATCCAATATGGACATCCAGGTCCTGCTATTGGATATTGACCGAGTGTCTCGGGTCATGTCTACATAGTTCTCGAACCCGCAGGGTCTGCACACTTAAGGTTCGATGATGTTTTAGTATAGTTGAGTTATATGTGTTGGTGACCAAAGGTTGTTCGGAGTCCCAGATGATATCACGTACGTCATGAGGGTTTTCAGAATGACCCAGAAAAAAGATTGATATATAGGATGGTTTCATTTGGTCACCGGAAAGATTACGGGCATTACCGACATTGTACCGGGAGTGACGAATGGGTTCCGGGTATCCACTGGGAGGGGCCCACCCACCCGGGAGTGAGCCTAGTAACCCTAGGGTGGCGCACCAGCCCTTAGTGGGCTGGTGAGGCCATCCCAAGAGGGCTATGGCGCCAAAAGTGGAAAAAACCAAAGGAAAAGAAAAAACAAGGAAAGAGGGAGGTGGGAAGGAAGGAGTGGACTCCTTCCCCTAAACTGAATTGAGGTGGGAGTCCACCTCCTCCCATCGGCTGGCGCCCTTGGGGCTCCCTTGAGGCCGAAGGCTAGCCCCTCCCCTCCTCCTATATATATTGGTGGTTTTAGGGCTTTTTGAGACACAACTTTGCCACGTGCAACTCAAACCAATACCACGTAGTTCTTCCTCTAGATCGGATTTCTGCGGAGCTCGGGCGGAGCCGTGCAGGAGTAGATCATCACCACCATCGGCGCGCCGTCACGCTGTCGGAGAACTCATCTACTTCTCCGTCTCTCTTGCTGGATCAAGAAGGCCGAGATCGTCATCGAGTTGTACGTGTGCTGAACGTGGAGTGTCATCCGTTTGGCGCTATATCGGAACGGATCATGGGACGGATCATGGGACGATGGTGATTTGAATCACAAAGCTGTACCACTACATCAACCCCGTTTCTTAACGCTTACCGCTTAACGGTCTACAAGGGTATGTGGATCCAATCTCCCTCTCGTAGAGGAACATCACCATGATAGGTTTTCGTGTTCGTTGGAAATTTTGTGTTTCCCATGCAACGTTCCCCAACAGTGGCATCATGATGTTATCTGGAGTAGAACACAAATTTTTTTGTGGGTGTTCATGTTCGATTTGCTACCCTCCTTAGTCTTTTCTTGATTCGGCGGTATTGTTGGATTGAAGCGGCCCGGATCAACATTACTCGTACGCTTACAAGAGACTGGTTTCATCGACCAACTTGCAACTTGTTGCATAAAGATGACTGGCGGGTGTCGGTTTCTTCAATTTTAGTTGAATTGGATTTGACCGAGGCGGTCCTTGGAGAGAGGTTAAATAGCAATTTGCACATCTCCATTGTGGTTTTTGCGTAAGTAAGATGCAATCATACTAGATACCCAAGGCAACCACGTAAAACATGCAACAACAAATTAGAGGGCGTCTAACTTGTTTTTGCAGGTTATGCTTGTGATATGATATGGCCAAAGACATGATGTGATATATTGGATGTATGAGATGATCATGTTGTAATAGTTAATATCGACTTGCACGTCGAAGCTACGGCAACCGGTAGGAGCCATAGGGCTGTCTTTAAACTAACATTTGTGTTTGCAGATGCGTTTACTATATTGCTAGGTAGTAGATTTAGTCGTAATAGCATAGATAGCACGACA
Organism: Hordeum vulgare subsp. vulgare; assembly: GCF_904849725.1. Lineage (NCBI taxonomy): Eukaryota > Viridiplantae > Streptophyta > Magnoliopsida > Poales > Poaceae > Hordeum > Hordeum vulgare. The sequence continues at coordinate 348,668,828 of NC_058523.1, forward strand.
ACCTGGATGGCGACACGATGATGGAGATCATGGTGTGGCGTCGGTGACAAGAAGATGATGCCGGTGCTTTGGTGATGGAGATCAAGAAGCACAAGATCATGGCCATATCATGTCACTTATGAATTGCATGTGATGTTAATCCTTTTATGCACCTTATTCTGCTTAGAACGACGGTAGCATTATAAGGTGATCCCTCACTAAAATTTCAAGATGAAATTGTGTTCTCCCCGACTGTGCACCATTGAGACAGTTCGTCGTTTCGAGACACCACGTGATGATCGGGTGTGATAGACTCAACGTTCACATACAACGGGTGCAAAACAGTTGCACACGCGGAACACTCGGGTTAAACTTGAAGAGCCTAGCATGTGCAGACATGGTCTTGGAACACAAGAGACCGAAAGGCCGAGCATGAATCGTATAGTTGATATGATTAGCATAGAGATGTTTACCACTGAAACTATACTCAACTCACGTGATGATCGGACTTGAGTTAGTAGATTTGGATCATGCACCACTCAAATGACTAGAGGGATGTACTTTTTGAGTGGGAGTTTATTAGTAATTTGATTAGTTAAAATCTAATTATCTTGAACATAGTCTAAGTCCACTTTGCAATATTTTATGTAGTAGATCCATGGTTCACGCAGTAGCAACCCGGAATTTCAATACGTTCCTAGAGAAAGCTAAGTTGAAAGATGTGTTGGGGAACGTCGCATGGGAAACAAAAAATTTCCAACGCGCACGAAGACCTGTCATGGTGATGTCCATCTACGAGAGGGGACGAGTGATCTACGTACCCTTGTAGATCGTACAGCAGAAGCGTTAGTGAACGCGGTTGATGTAGTGGAACGTCCTCACGTCCCTCGATCCGCCCCGCGAACAATCACGTGATCAGTCCCACGATCTAGTACCAAACGAACGGCACCTCCGCGTTCAGCACACGTACAGCTCGACGATGATCTCGGCCTTCTTGATCCAGCAAGAGAGACGGAGAGGTAGAAGAGTTCTCCGGCAGCGTGATGGCGCTCCGGAGGTTGGTGATGACCTTGTCTCAGCAGGGCTCCGCCCGAGCTCCGCAGAAACGCGATCTAGAGGAAAAACCGTGGAGGTATGTGGTCAGGCTGCCGTGGGAAAGTCGTCTCAAATCAGCCCTAAAACCTCCGTATATATAGGTGGGAGGGAGGGGACCTTGCCTTGGGGCTCAAGGAGCCCCCAGGGGGTCGGCCGAGTCCAAGGGGGGAGGACTCCCCCCAAACCGAGTTGGACTTGGTTTGGTGGGAGGGAGTCCCCCTTCCTTCCCACCTCCTCCTTTTTTTTTCTCTTGATTTTTTCTCCTTGGCGCATAGAGCCCTTTTGGGCTGTCCCACCAGCCCACTAAGGGCTGGTGTGCCACCCTCAAGGCCTATGGGCTTCCCCGGGGTGGGTTGCCCCCCCCCGGTGAACTCCCGGAACCCATTCGTCATTCCTGGTACATTCCCGGTAACTCCGAAAACCTTCCGGTAATCAAATGAGGTCATCCTATATATCAATCTTCGTTTCCGGACCATTCCGGAAACCCTCTTGACGTCCGTGATCTCATCCGGGACTCCGAACAACATTCGGTAACCAACCATATAACTCTAATACGCATAAAACAACGTCGAACCATAAGTGTGCAGACCCTACGGGTTCGAGAACTATGTAGACATGACCCGAGAGACTCCTCGGTCAATATCCAATAGCAGGACCTGGATGCCCATATTGGATCCTACATATTCTACGAAGATCTTATCGTTTGAACCTCAGTGCCAAGGATTCATATAATCCCGTATGTCATTCCGTTTGTCCTTCGGTATGTTACTTGCCCGAGATTCGATCGTCAGTATCCGTATACCTATTTCAATCTCGTTTACCGGCAAATCTCTTTACTCGTTCCGTAATACAAGATCCCGTAACTTACACTAAGTTACATTGCTTGCAAGGCTTGTGTGTGATGTTGTATTACCGAGTGGGCCCCGAGATACCTCTCCATTCACACGGAGTGACAAATCCCAGTCTTGATCCATACTAACTCAACTAACACCTTCGGAGATACCTGTAGAGCATCTTTATAGTCACCCAGTTACGTTGCGACGTTTGATACACACAAAGCATTCCTCCGGTGTCAGTGAGTTATATGATCTCATGGTCATAGGAATAAATACTTGACACGCAGAAAACAGTAGCAACAAAATGACACGATCAACATGCTACGTCTATTAGTTTGGGTCTAGTCCATCACGTGATTCTCCTAATGATGTGATCCAGTTATCAAGCAACAACACCTTGTTTATAATCAGAAGACACTGACTATCTTCGATCAACTAGCTAGCCAACTAGAGGCTTGCTAGGGACGGTGTTTTGTCTATGTATCCACACATGTAAATGAGTCTTCATTCAATACAATTATAGCATGGATAATAAACGATTATATTGATACAGGAATTGTAATAATAACTATATTTATTATTGCCTCTAGGGCATAATTCCAACAAGATGATGGAAGCAACTTTGTAGACTGGGCACGTAATCTTAGGCTCATCCTACAAGATGGGAAAAAGAATTATGTCCTTGATGCTGTGCTAGGAGATGAACTACCCGCTACGTCTAACCAAGATGTTTTGAACACTTGGCAATCGCGTAAGGAGGACTACTTAGTAGTTCAATGTGCAGTCTTGTATGGCTTGGAACCGGGACTTCAACGTCACTTTTAGTGTCATGGAGCATATGAGATGTTCCAGGAGTTGAAGTTTATCTTTTGGAAGAACGCCCGGATCGAGAGGTATGAGACCTCCCATAAATTCTATGCTTGCAAGATGGAGGAGAATTCGTCTGTCAGTGAACATGTGCTCAAAATGTCTGGGTACTCAAACCGTCTAGCTGAGCTGGGGATTGAACTCCCTCAAGAGGCTATCACTGACAGAATTCTTCAATCACTGCCACCTAGCTATAAGAGTTGTGTGTTGAACTATAACATGCAAGTGATGAACAAGTCACCCAGCGAGTTATTCGCGATGCTGAAAGTCGTAGAGTCAGAACTCCAGAAAGAGCATCAAGTGTTGGTGGTCAATAAGACCACTGGTTTCAAGAGAAACGACAAAGGCAAGAAGGGTAACTCCAAGAAGAGCGGCAAACAAGTTGCCAATCTGACAAAGAAACCCAAGGCTGCACCTAAGCCGGAAAGAGAGTGTTATTATTGCAAGGGGATGGGTCACTGGAAGCGCAACTACCCCAAGTATTTGGCTGATAAAAAGGCGGCCGAAGAAAAACCAGGTATAAGTGATATACATGTTATTGATGTGTACTTAACCAACTCTCGTAGTAGTGCCTCGGTATTTGATACCGGTTTTGTTGCTCATATTTGCAACTCGAAGCAGGAACTGCAGAATAAATGAAGGCTGAAGAAGGATGAAGTGACGATGCGCGTGGGAAATGGTTCCAAGGTTGATGCAATCGCCGTCAGCACAGTCTCACTTGAGTTACCATTAGGATTAGTTATGAACTTAAATAATTGTTATTTAGTGCCTGCATTAAGCATGAACATTATATCTGGATCTTGTTTATTGCGAGACGGTTACTCGTTTAAGTCAGAGAATAATGGTCGTTCTATATCTATGAGTAATATCTTTTATGGTCATTGATACGTCTCCATCGTATCTACTTTTCCAAACTCTTTTGCCCTTGTTTTGGACTCTAATTTGCATGATTTGAATGGAACTAACCTGGACTGATGCTGTTTTCAACAGAATTGCCTTGGTGTTATTTTTGTGTAGAAATCAAAGTTCTCCAAACATCCTGAAAATTTACGGGGAGCAGTTTTGGAAAATATGAAAAATGTCTGCGCCAAGTTCCACCTCAAGGGGTGGGCCAGTGGGCCACAAGCCCTGGCTCCGCCACCACCCCCTGGTGGCGGTGGGCAGGCTTGTGGGGCCCACATGGCTCTGCCGCCCCCAACCTCAGGTCTACAAGTCCCCTTTCGTCCCAGAAAAAATAAAAAGAGAAGTTTTCGCCGCGTTTGCGATACGGAGGCGCCGCCACCACCTGTTCTTCATCTGGAGGGCAGATCTGGAGTCCGTCTTGGGCTCCGGAGAGGGGAAATCATCGCCATCGTCATCATCAACCTTCTTCCCTCTCCAATTCCATGAAGTTCCTCGTCATTCGTGAGTAATCTATTCGTAGGCTTGCTGGGCGGTGATGAGTAGGATGAGATCTATCATGTAATCGTGTTAGTTTTGATGGGGATTGATCCCTAGTATCCACTATGTTCTGAGATTGATGTTGCTACTACTTTGCCATGCTTAATGCTTGTCACTAGGGCCCAAGTGCCATGATTTCAGATCTGAAATTATTATGTTGTCACCAATATATGTGTGTTTTAGATCCAATCTTGCAAGTTTTAGTTACCTACTATGTGTTATGATCCGGCAACCCCGGAGTGACAATAACCGAAACCACTCCCGGTGATGACCATAGTTTGAGGAGTTCATGTGTTCACCAAGTGCTAATGCATTGGTCCGGTTCTTTATTAAAAGGAGAACCTTAATATCCAGTAGTTTCCTTTTCGACCCCGCTGCCACGGGAGGGATGGACAATAAATGTCATGCAAGTTCTTTTCCCTAAGCACGTATGACGACACATGGAATGCATGCCTACATCACATTGACGAACGGGAGCCAGCCACATATCTCTCTGTGTTATAGTTGTTGCATGATGAATATCATCCAAACAAATCACCGACCCATTGCCTACGAGTTTGTCCTACTGTTGCTACTGTTGTTACTTGTTTTGCTCTGCTGCTGCTACTACTGTTGCTACTGCTGTTACTTGTTTTGCTCTGTTGCTGTTACTTATCTTTCTCTGCTCCTGCTACTACTGTTGCTACTGCTGTTACTTGTCTTGCCCTGCTGCTACTGTTTCTACTACTGTTGCTTGCTACTGTTGTCACTTCTGCTTTTCCTTGCCGCTGCTATTGCTCGTTACACTGCTGCTACCTGCTACAATCTTGATTCGCTGATCGTTGACGGGAACTGACAATTTCCGTCAACGGGGCAACTTGGCGCCATTGATACAATCGTTAGAAATAGTCTGCCGTCAACAGATCGTTTCTGACACCGTTGTTATCATATTACTTTGCTGTTACTACTGTGCTTGGAGATACTAATCTTTCAGGTGTGGTTGAACCTGACATATTCAGCTGCTAATACTTGAGAGTATCCTCTCACCTCCTGTCTGGTAAACCAACAAATTGGGTCGGATACTCTACCCTCGAAAACTGATGCGATCCCATGCGCTTGTGGGCCATCAACAACATTCTTCTAGTTTCGATTGTCGGAGAATGCTAGTAGCATTCTTCTGGTGTCGTTGCAAAGGGGAAGAACAGTTGGCATCAAGCATTTTTCTGGCGCCGTTGCCGGGGAGGTATTGCTATATTCTCTGAGTTACTTGGGATTTATATCTGCTGATCACTATGAAGAATCCGAAGTATCCGAAGATCAAAGTCTCGCCCTCAACTACGAGGGGCGGTAAGGAATTGCCATCTAGCTCTACACTTGATTCACCTTCAGTTATGAGTAAGTTTGCGACATCACCTCCTGCTAGAAATCTTGATATATCGCCTACGCGTGATGATGCTTATGATGCTACTGCTAGAGATGCTATGCTTGATACTATGCCTGATGATACTATGCTTGATACTATGCCTGATGCTATGCCTGATACTGCTTTGCCTGATGATGCTAGAGATGCTATTTTTCCTGATGATGTTATGCTTGATACTGCTAGAGATACTACTTTGCCTGATGTTCCACTAGGGGTATTCCTTGATTCTCATATTGCTAGAGTTACTGCCAATGCTCGTGATGCTTTTGAAACTACCGATACTATTGAGATAGAACCTTCTTTTGCTCCTGCTAAATCTAGCTCTCCTAGATATGAATTGCCTGATATACCCGAGGGTTACGTTATGGAGGGAGAGATAGCTGAGGATTTTCTTGCGTGTAAGGATACCTATGACGCTGAGAAATTACTTCTCAAATGGAAGGAAAAATCTCGGGAAGCTAAGATGAAATATGACCCGAAGTTTGCCACTTCCCTTATCTTTATCACCGATAAGGATTATGAATTCTCTGTCGATCTTGAGATAATCTCTCTAGTCTAATCTGATCCTTTTCACGGTTATGAGTCTGAGACGGTCATAGCCCATCTTGCCAAACTACATGATATAACCAACCTTTTCACTAATGAGGAGAAGATCTGCCACTACTATATCCTTAAGCTGTTTCCTTTCTCTCTAAAGGATGATGCTAAAGCCTGGTTCATCTCTCTTGCTCCTGGATGTGTGCGTAGTCCCCAGGAGATGGTCTATTACTTCTGTGAGAAATATTTCCCTGCCCATAAGAAGCAAGCTGGCTTGCAGGAAATATACAACTTTGCTCAACTCCAAGAAGAGAGTCTTCCACAAGCTTGGGGGAGGCTCGTCCAGCTACAGAATGCTTTGCCTGATCACCCTCTTAAGAAGAACGAGATACTTGATATCCTCTATAACGGACTTACCGATGCCTCTAGAGACCACCTAGATAGTTGTGCCGGTTGTGTTTTTAGGGAACGAACTGTAGAACAAGCTGAGACCCTACTGAATAACATCTTGATCAACGATAATGCTTGGACTATTCTAGAACCACCTCCTAAGACAACTCCGAAAAAAGAGGTATTCTATTCCTCAGTCCCGAAGATATGCAAGAAGCCAAGAAATCTATGCAAGAGAAAGGCATTAGATCTGAAGAAGTCAAAAATCTACCACCTATCGAAGAGATCCATGGTCTCGATAACCCGATACAAGTAGTAGAAGTGAATTCTCTGCGTAGGTTTGATGAGAGTGATATTCCTTTTGATAAACCTGCTAGCCTATGTTTTGATGAATTTGACAACTTTGTTGCCAAACAACAGAGTTTAAATGATTATGTTAGCACACATTTGGAACAAAGCACTCGTATGCTTAGCCACTTAAGTGCTTGTGTAGACAGAAATGTCAATGATCTGAAGCTTGTAAGTAAACATGCCTCTATGATTACTACTCAGGTAGAACAAGTACTTAAAGCTCCGAATGACTTGCTCAATGAATTAAATGACAACTCTGTCAGAGTCATTACTAGAGGAGGCAAAATGACTCAGGAACCTTTGTATCCTGAAGGTCATCCTAAGAATATTGATCAAGATTCTCAAGGAATCAATGCTGATACACCCAATCATCCTTAGGAGAAGAAGAAGGATGATAGAAGCCTACACGCGAGTTCACCAAATACTGTCACACCTGAAGAACCTAATGATATTTCTGCGTCTGATGCAGAAACACAATCTGGTGATGAACATGAACCTGGTGACAATTTGGACAGTGATGTTCATACTAATGCTCAACCTAGCAATGATGAGGATGTGGAGATTGAACCTTTGGTTAATCCTGATAACCCACAACCTAAGAGATACGATAAGAATGACTTCACTGCTAGGAAGCATGGTAAAGAAAGAGAGCCATGGGTTCAGAGACCAAAGCCCTGTCCTCCTAAGCCATCCAAGAAAAAGGATGATGAGGATTTTGAGCGCTTCGTTGAGATGATAAGACCCGTCTTTCTGCAGATGCGGTTAACTGACATGCTCAAGATGTCTCCATATGCCAAGTACATGAAAGATATCGTGACCAATAAATGGAGGATACCAGATCTTGAGATCTCCACCATGCTTGCCAACTACACTTTTAAAGGTGGAACTCCTAAGAAACTTGGTGATCCCGGAGTGCCCACTATACCTTGTTCCGTTAATGGAAATTACGTAAGAACTGCCTTATGTGACCTTGGAGCCGGTGTTAGTGTTATGCTGCTCTCTCTTTATCGTAGACTTGAGTTGGATAAGTTGACACCCACTGAAATTTCTCTGCAAATGGCCGACAAATCAACTGCTTTCCCTATCGGCATTTGCGAGGATGTGCCTGTTGTGGTTGCTAACACCATTATCTTAACAGACTTTGTTATCTTGGATATTCCGGAGGACGATGCCATGGATGTCATCCTCGGAAGACCCTTTTTAAACACTGCAGGGGCTGTTATAGATTGCAACAAAGGCAATGTCACTTTCCACGTCAACGGTAATGAGCACACAGTGCACTTTCCGAAGAAATGATATCAAGTACATTGCATCAATGCTATCGAAAAGACTTCATCGATTCTCATTGGAAGCTTTGAATGCCCTATTCCTCGTGTCAAGATGAAGTATGATTTGCTTGTTGGGGAAATACATATCCCCATTGAGGTGACTTAGTGGCTATTCAAAAATTCTCCGTTCTCTCTTGCGATTCGAGAAGGTTTTGTCATAAAGACTTGATCAATCCCATTGACGGATTTCTTTCGATGACCATGAAACGGATGAATCAAAGAGTCACATACCTCTGTTTTGAGCTTTCCTTTTCTTTTGCTTAGAAGAAAAATGATAGAATTAGTTTAGTTTTTCCTGTTTTCTGTTTTAGCGTCTCACAGAAAAATACCTCGAAAATAAAAGTTCTCCGATGGTCGTGAAAATTTAGTATGATTTTTTCTGGAATTTTTGAAAATTTCTGGGCCTGAGAGCTGGCCTGGGGCCCAGACCAGTGGGCCACAAGCCCTGCCACAACCACCTACCCTTCTGGTGGTGGGGTGCAAGCTTGTGGGGCCCACAGGCACCCCCTCCACTCATTCCAGCTCTCAGGCTCTTCTTCCACCTCTAGAAAAAAATGTTTCACAGCTCAAACCCGTGTTCTTGCTCATTTGGTTGTGATTTTCGATCTCCTTGCTCAAAGCACCATTCTCCAAACCGTTTTGGGGAAATTACTCCTTGGTAAGTGACTCCTCCATTGGTCCAATTAGTTTTTGCTCTAGTGCTTTATCCTTCGCGTATTCTTGCTACCTTGGTGACCCTGTTCTTGAGCTAGAAATGTTAATTTTAGCTGGTCCCAAGTAGTTTTAGCGTGTGATACGCTCTCTAGGCACTAGTAGGAGTAGTTGCTACAAGTTGGGTTAATCCTTATTCACTTTTCTTTCGAAGTCTCTAAAAATTTCAGAATTTTTCAGAGCTAGAAAAAGGAAAAGATGAGGAGGTTCTTTAGAGGCTCTTCAAGCCGTAACCCCAAGGAGGATGAGAGGAACCACCCCAAGTACGTAGTCCCTCGAGTCACAGAAGTTCGAGCGTGCGTGTGGCCAAGTGATGAATTTTTGCGCGCCGCCGGACTTTATGAAGACTTTTATTACTTGGTGGAGAACGCAGGTCTAACTGCGTTCGTTGAAGATAAGTGCCCACTATACCTCCTCCTCACCAATATTTTCGTTCAAAGCTTCAACTTTTACCCGAGGAAGAATCCTCCCATGGTTGAGTTCATGATATACGATGTCCCTGAGTGCATGACGCTGCATGACTTTTGCAATGTATGCAAATTACCTTATGTTGGGGATATCCGTGACCCTCGTCCACGGGACTTGGAGGATTTCATTCGTTCTATTGATGTTGGAGAGGAGAGAGGAGTGTCTCGCGCTAGAATTGCTAGCATACATTTTCTTGTGCTTTGGTACTTCTCACTATTTGTGGGAAAATGTTTCATTGGCCGTGGGGAGGCTGGATCACTTAATTCTCCAGACCTTGCTGTTTTGCGCGAAGGCCTTTATAACGATAAGACTTATAGCTTGGGTGCTATAGTAGCTCAACGGTTGAACCTGAACCGTTCCAAGGGTGTCGTCTATGGAGGTATCTACGCTACCCATCTTGCCAGACACTTTGAGATACCCATTAGACTGGGAGAGGAAGGAGAGATGCTTCTCCCTGAGAGATATCTGTTGCTACTGCTGTTACTTATTTTGCTGTGCTGCTGCTACTACTGTTGCTACTGATGTTACTTGTCTTGCTCTGCTGCTGCTAATACTGTTGCTACTGCTGTTACTTGTATTGCCGTGCTGCTACTGTTGCTACTTGCTACTGATGTCACTACTGCTTTTCCTTGCCGCTGCTATTGCTCGTTACACTGCTGCTACCTGCTACAATCTTGATTCACTGATCGTTGACTGGAACTGACAATTTCTGTCAATGAGGCAACTTGGCGCCATTGATACAATCTTTAGGAATAGTTTGTCGTCAATAGGTCGTTTCTGACACCGTTGTTATCATATTACTTTGCTATTACTAATGTGCTTGCAGATACTAATCTTTCAGGTGTGGTTGAACCTGACATATTCAGCTGCTAATAGTTGAGAGTATCCTCTCACCTCCTGTCTGGTAAACCAACAAATTGGGTCGAATACTCTACCCTCGAAAACTGCTGCGATCCCATGCGCTTGTGGGCCGTCAACAACATTCTTCTAGTTTCGATTGCCGGAGAGTGCTAGCAGCATTCTTCTGGTGCCGTTGCAAAGGGGAAGAACAGTTGGCATCAGTCATGCACCCAATGTGAGAGGATTGTTCATATTGAATCTTGATTGTGATGACACACATATACATAACATTGGGACCAAAAGATGTAGAGTTAACAATGATAGTGCCACGTTTTTGTGGCACTGCCGCTTAGGTCATATTGGTGTAAAGCACATGAAGAAACTCCATTCCGATGGGCTTTTGGAGTCACTTGATTTTGAATCACTTGACACGTGCGAACCATGCCTCATGGGCAAGATGACTAAGACTCCGTTCTCCGGAACAATGGAGCGTGCAAGTGACTTGTTGGATATCATACATACCGATGTGCGCGGTCCAATGAGTGTGGAGGCGCACGGCGGATATCATTATTTTCTCACCTTCACTGATGATTTAAGTAGGTATGGATATATCTACTTTATGAAGCTCAAGTCTGAAACGTTTGAGAAGTTCAAGCAATTTCAAAGTGAAGTCGAAAATCATCGTAACAAGAAGATCAAGTTCCTGCGTTCTAATCGAGGGGGCGAATATCTGAGTTTCGAGTTTGGTGCTCACTTAAGACAATGTGGAATTTTTTCACAGTTGACACCGCGTAGAACACCACAGCGTAATGGTGTGTCCGAACGTCGTAATCGTACTTTGTTACATATGGTGCGATCTATGATGTCTCTTACCGATTTGCCGTTATCATTTTGGGGTTATGCATTAGAGACGGCTGCATTCACTTTAAATAGGGCACCATCAAAATCCGTTGAGACGACACCATACGAGTTGTGGTATGGCAAGAGGCCAAAGCTGTCGTTTCTTAAAGTTTGGGGATGTTATGCTTATGTCAAAAAGCTTCAGCCTGAAAAGCTGGAACCCAAAGCAGAAAAGTGTGTCTTCAAAGGTTGCCCAAACGAGACAGTTGGGTACACCTTCTATCTCAGATCCGAAGGCAAAGTGTTTGTTGCTAAAAACGGAGGTTTTCTTGAGTAGGAGTTTCACTCAAAAGAATTGAGTGGGAGGAAGATAGAACTTGATGAGGTTGTAGAACCTCTAGTCCCTCTAGATGGTGGCGCAGGGCCGGGGAAACCTCTGTCGAAGCGACGCCGTAGAGGAGGAAGCTAATGATGATGATCATGAAGCTTCAGATCAAGTTGCTATCGGACCTCACAGGTCGACAAGATCACGAACTGCTCCTGAGTGGTATGGTAATCCTGTCTTATCAATCATGTTGTTAGACAACAATGAACCTGCGAATTATGAAGAAGCAATGGTGGGCTCGGATTCCGACAAATGGTTGGAGGCCATGAAGTCCAAGATAGGATCTATGTATGAAAACAATGTGTGGACTTTGGAAGTATTACCTGAAGGTCGCAAGGCTATTCAGAACAAATGGATCTTTAAGAAGAAGACGAACGTGGACGGTAATCTAACCGTTTATAAAACTCGACTTGTGGCGAAGGGTTTTTCACAAGTTCAAGGAGTTGACTACTATGAGACGTTCTCACCGGTAGTGATGATTAAGTCCATCCAAATATGTTAGCAATAGCTACATTTTTCGATTATGAAATCTGGCACATGGATGTCAAGACAGCGTTCCTTAACGGTTTTCTTAAGGAAGAGTTGTATATGATGCAACCCAAAGGTTTTGTCCATCCAAAGAATGCTAACAAAGTGTGCAAGCTCCAGCGATCCATTTATGGACTGGTGCAAGCATCTCGGAGTTGGAATAAGCGCTTTGATGAGGTGACCAAAGCATTTGGGTTTATACAAGTTGTTGGAGAATCTTGTATTTACAAGAAAGTGAGTGGGAGCTCTGTGGCATTTCTAATATTATATGTGGATGACATATTGCTGATTGGAAACAATGTGGAGTTTTTAGAGAGCGTAAAAGATTACTTGAACAAATGTTTTTGAATGAAGGACCTTGGAGAAGTTGCTTACATTCTAGGCATTAAGATCTATAGGGATAGATCGAGGCGCCTGATAAGACTTTCACAAAGCACATACCTTGATAAAGTTTTGAAGAAGTTCAAAATGAAAGAGTCCAAGAAGGGGTTCTTGCCAGTATTGCAAGGTATAAAGTTGAGTAAGACTCGTGTCCAGTAACTGCGGATCATAGAGAAAAGATGAGTACTGTCCCCTATGCTTCAGCCATAGGGTCTATCATGTATGCAATGCTATACACTAGACCGGACGTCAGCCTGGCCATAAGTATGGCAGGCAGGTTTCAAAGCAATCCATGAGTGGATCACTTGACGGTGGTCAAGAATATTCTGAAGTACCTGAAAAGGACTAAGGAAATGTTTCTCGTTTATGGAGGTGACGAAGAGCTCGTCGTAAAGGGTTACGTCGACGCAAGCTTTGACACTGATCCGGATGACTCTAAGTCTCAAACCGGATACGTATTTATCCTTAATGGGTGTGCGGTAAGCTGGTGCAGTTCCAAGAAAAGCGTGGTAGCAGATTCTACATGTGAAGCAGAGTACATGGCTGCCTCGGAGGCAACTAAGGAGGGTGTCTGGATGAAGTAGTTCATGACGGATCTTGGAGTTGTGCCAAGCGCACTAAATCTAATAACTCTGTTCTATGACAACACTGGTGCCATTGCTTTCGCAAAGGAACCAAGGTTTCACAACAAGATCATACACATCAAAGGACGCTTCAACCTCATCCGCGACTACGTCGAAGGGGAGGACGTAAATATTTGCAAAGTGCACACGGATCTAAATGTAGCACATCCACTGATTAAACCTCTTCCACGAGCGAAGCATGATCAACACCATAACTGTATGGGTGTTAGATTCATTCCAATGTAAATCGCATAGCAATGTGAGGACTAGATTATTGACTCTAGTGCAAGTGGGAGACTGTTGCAAATATGCCCTAGAGGCAATGATAAAATAGTTATTATTATATTTCCTGCTTCAATATAATAGTTTATTATCCATGCTATAATTGTATTGAATGAAAGCATAGATACATGTGTGGATATATAGACAAAACAATGTCCCTAGTAATCCTCTAGTTGGCTAGCCAGTTGATCAAGGATGGTTAAGGTTTTCTGACCATATGCAAGTGTTGTCACTTGATAACTGGATCACATCATTAGGAGAATCATGTGATGGACTAGACCCAAACTATGAACGTAGCATGTGATCGTGTCTTTTTGTTGCTATTGTTTTCTGCATGTCAAGTATTCATTCCTATGACCATGAGATCATGTCACTCACTCACACCGGCGGAATACCTTGTGTGTATCAAACGTCACAACGCTACTGGGTGACTATAAAGGTGCTCTACAGGTATCTCCGAAGGTGTCTGTTGAGTTAGCATGGATCAAGACTAGGATTTGTCACTCCGTGTGACGGGGAGGTATCCCGGGGCCCACTCGGTAATACAACATCACATACAAGCCTTGCAAGAAATGTGACTCAAGTGTAAGACACGGGATCTTGTATTACGGAACGAGTAAAGAGACTTGCCGGTAACGAGCTTGAAATAGGTATAGGGATACCGGCAATCAAATCTCGGTCAAGTAACATACCAAAGGACAAAGGGAATGTTATACGGGATTATATGAATCCTTGGCCCAGAGGTTCAACCAATAAGATATTCGTAGAATATGTAGGATCCAATATGGACATCCAGGTCCCGCTATTGGATATTGACCGAGGAGTGTCTCGGGTCATGTCTACATAGTTCTCGAACCCGCAGGTTCTGCACACTTAAGGTTCGATGATGTTTTAGTATAGTTGAGTTATATGTGTTGGTGACCGAAGGTTGTTCGGAGTCTTGGATGAGATAACGGACGTCACGAGGGTTTTTGTAATGGTCCGGAAACGAAGATTGATATATAGGATGGTTTCATTTGGTCACCGAAAAGGTTTCGGGCATTACCGGCAGTGTACCGGGAGTAACGAATGTGTTCCGGGTATTCACCAGGAGGGGCCCACCCACCCGGGAGTGAACCCAGTAACCCTAGGGTGGTGCACCAGCCATTAGTGGGCTGGTGAGGCCAGCCCAAGACGGCTCTGGCGCCACAAGTGGAAAAAACCAAAGGAAAAGAAAAAAACAAGGAAAGAGGGAGATGGGAAGGAAGGAGTGGACTCCTTCCCCCAAACCGAATTGGGGTGGGAGTCCACCTCCTCCCATCGGCCGGCGCCCTTCGGGCTCCCTTAAGCCCCAAGGCTAGCCCGTCCCCTCCTCCTATATATATTGGTGTTTTTTGGGATTTTTGAGACACAACTTTGCCACGTGCAACTCAAACCTATACCACGTAGTTCTTCCTCTAGATCGGATTTCTGCGGAGCTCGGATGGAGCTCGAGCGAAGCCCTGCAGGAGTAGATCATCACCACCATCGGCGTGTTGTCACACTGCCGGAGAACTCATCTACTTCTCCGTCTCTCTTGCTGGATCAAGAAGGCCAAGATTGTCATCGAGTTGTACGTGTGCTGAACGCGGAGGTGTCGTCCGTTCGGCGCTAGATCGGAACGGATTGTGGGACGGATCATGGGACGAAGGTGATTTGAATCACGAAGTTGTACCACTACATCAACCGCGTTTATTAATGCTTCCCGCTTAGCGATCTACAAGGGTATGTGGATCCAATCTCCCTCTCGTAGATGAACATCACCACGATAGGTTTTCGTGTGCGTAGGAATTTTTTTGTTTCCCATGCAACGTTCCCCGACACCTTGGTGGCGGAATAAGCTTGGGCCATCTTGTTGGCACCATCACTCCTTACCTTTTGCGAGCCATGACAATATTGTGAGAATTGTCGTTAGTCGATGGCATAGTATGAACAGAAGGACCATCAGGAGATGGAGCATTGGCTTCACCTTCAGTGTGCAGTGGTTCGTGGTTCTAGAGGTGCAACACCATTATTAGCAGGAATGCCTTCAGCTGCTTTGGATTCGTTCTTAGGTTGTTCAGGAGCAACATCTTCAATCCTGAGAACTTCTTTGACTCATGTAGTCGGAGAAACATGCACTTCATCTTCAGGTATGCATTGCATTGACGATATAACTGGCATTGGTCCTCTGTGAAGTCGTTTGAGTGCCGAAGCACGGTAAGCGGTTTCAGCTTCCATGACTTCAAATGGTGACTCGGGTGATCGCAACACTAGAGTAGAAAAAGGAGTAGGCGGAGTGCTAGGACCATATTGAGACACGATTGGCCTTGGAGGGGTGCCAATGTCCACATATTCACTGTCATCTGGCAGTGGAAATGATACCAATGGTGCGTTAATTTGAGGCACGTGATCTTTTTTTTTCAACATTGTCTTCAGTAGAAGCAATGTGCTCCGTTGTATTGGGTTCAAGAGCTGGAATCTCGCCATCCATTGGAGCTCTGTGGTAGCAGACTCATGATGAACAACACGCCTCTTAGCATTTTCGTAGGCAGGAGGAGCTATGCAGATATGTGTCACTAGCAGGGGCTCCTCACGAGATGGTGGAGTGGCAGAGGGAGCTTGAGGGGGCTTCGTCACTTGGGCCGAGCTCAAAGACCTTATGTTCTTTGTCTCCAGTTTCTTGATAGGTTGGGCTTCAGCAGCTGGTGCAGATTTGCGCTTTTTGGCTTGTGCCTCAGCTTGTTTCGTCTTCTTGCTAGTCACGATAAAGGAAGGAGGAGGTGATCTTGAGACATATAAGCCCATGGGAAAGGTGATGTTTGGTCTGGCTTGTCTTGATGGTGCAGACTGGCTAAAAGACATTGAAGCTTGCCTTGACCTCTCAATGATTTTTGGGTCAAGTACAGGATGGCCAAGCGCTTTTATCTTCAGCATCTCATTGTGATTTTGGACCATTTGCACAGCTTTCTTCGTTAGACGCACTAGGGAACCTTTGACGGGTTCACAACGCTTCTCAATTCCGCTTTTAAGTCTACCATGAAGAGCTTGTAGCCCTGTATTGTTGGGCAACGTTGCATGGGAAACAAAAAAATTCCTACGCACAAGAAGACCTACCATGGTGATCATCATCTACGAGAGGGAGATCGGATCTACATACCCTTGTAGATCTCTAAGCGGGAAGCGTTAAGAAACATGGTTGATGTAGTGGTACAGCTTCGTGATTCAAATCACCGTCATCCCATAATTCGTTCCGATCTAGCGCCGAACGGACGACACCTCCGCGTTCAGCACACGTACAGCTCGATGACGATCTCCGCCTTCTTGATCTAGCAAGAGAGACGGGGAAGTAGATGAGTTTTCTGGCAGCGTG
Organism: Hordeum vulgare subsp. vulgare; assembly: GCF_904849725.1. Classification (NCBI taxonomy): domain Eukaryota; kingdom Viridiplantae; phylum Streptophyta; class Magnoliopsida; order Poales; family Poaceae; genus Hordeum; species Hordeum vulgare. The sequence goes on from NC_058523.1 coordinate 348,685,481, forward strand.
ACGGCGCGTGGGTGATGGTGATGATCTATTCCTGCAGGGCTCCGCCCGAGCTCTACAGAAAACCGATCTAGAGGAAGAACTACGAAGTAGAGGTTTGAGTTGCACGTGGCAAAGTTGTTTCTCAAAAACCCTAAAACCTCTAGTATATATAGGACGAGGGGAGGGGATAGCCTTGGGGCTCAAGGGAGCCCCAAGGGCTCCGGCCGAGAGAGGAGAGGAGGACTCCAACTCCAATTCGGTTTGGGGAAGTTGGAGTCCTCCTCTTCCTTCCCACCTCCCTCCTTTTTTTATTTTCTTTGGTTTTCTTTTCCTAGGTGCCATAGCCCACTTGGGATGGCCTCACCAGCCTAGTAAGGGCTGGTGCGCCACCCTTGGCCTTTTAGGCTCACTCCCGGGTGGGTGGGCCACTCCCGGTGAAAACTCGGAACCGATTCATCACTCCCTGTACACTGCCGGTAAATCCCGAAATCTTTCTGGAGACCAAATGAAACCATCCTATATATCAATCTTCGTTTCCGGACCATACCGGAAACCCTCGTGACGTCCGTGATATCATCCGGGACTCCTAACAACCTTCGGTCACCAACACCTATAACTCAACTTTACCAAAACATCACTGAACCTTTAGTGTGCACACCCTGCGGGTTCGAGAACTATGCAGACATGACCTGAGACACTCCCCGGTCAATATCCAATAGAAGGACCTGGATGTACATATTGAATCCTACATATTCTACGAAGATCTTATCGGTTGAACCTCTGTGCCAAGGATTCATATAATCCCATATAACATTCCCTTTGTCCTTCGGTATGTTACTTGCCCGAGATTTGATCGTCGGTATCCCTATACCTATTTCAGTATCGTTACCGGCAAGTCTCTTTACTCGTTCCGTAATGCAAGATCCCATGACTAACACTTGAGTCACATTGCTTGCAAGGCTTATAGGTGATGTTGTATTACCGAGTGGGCCCCAAGATACCTCCCCGTCACACGGAGTGACAAATCCCAGTCTCGATCCATGCGAACTCAACGGACACCTTCGGAGATACCTGTAGAGCACCTTTATAGTCACCCAGTAACGTTGTGACATTTGATACACACAAGGTATTCTTCCGGTGTCAGTGAGTTACATGATCTCATGGTCATATGAATGAATACTTGACACGCAGAAAACAATAGCAACAAAATGACACGATCACATGCTACGTTCATAATATGGGTCTTCTCCATCACATCATTCTCCTAATGATGTGATCCAGTCATCAAGTGACACATGCTTTCATTCAATACAATTATATCCACACATGCTTTCATTCAATACAATTATAGCATCGATAATAAACGATTATCTTGAAACAGGAAATATAATAATAACTATTTTATCATTGCCTCTAGGCCATATTTTTTTTGAAGAGAGCCTTTTCATGGTGACTCTTCTCACGCTGCTGCACAACGTTTTGAGAAACAATGAATTCTTCATTCACTAGCCCTTGGAAGGTGACACTTAGCCCAATGGGAAGCTGAAGGTCATCAATGGTGAGAGAGGGGCAGCAAACCATTGATCAATGAACTGGTTGAGGATGTTTGCGTCAAACAGAGGCAAGTCTTCAAGACGTTTGGCCTCTTCCTCCTTTTGCTAAATAGTGCATCCAAGAATGCTTTGCTATTAGAGGCTTGACCATGCACGCGAAGAAGCCAATCTTGATGGCCTCAACCATTGTCTTTGGATGCAGATTTTTGTAAAAAATGTCAGTGTGGGGATCCTTATTTGCATTCTTCTTAGCATACTCAGCAGTCACAAAGTGATAATATAACCATTGTTTTGCCCAATATCTTCATATCCATTGGATCCGGTCCTTGCGCTGTTGGTAGTTCTCTTCAGGATCAGACTTGTATCGTTCATCCAATGCAAGTGGAAGATATTTGGTAGTGTTCATACGTCTTTGTCTTTCTCTATTCTTAGGAGTTCTATATATCGCTATAGTCTTCGACCTTGGTAAAAGCTTCGCAGATTGGTGCAAGTGAGAGTTGGCACCAGGTGAGTCCAGGTGTATCTACAAATAGTGTGCAAATGAATTCAGACTATGAGATCCAAGAGATTCCACCGCGTACATGTACTTATGAAAGAATTAGATATGCGAGGGAAATATAATAGGTCATATGCATTCTCAGAATATTTTGAAGATAAAATAATGGTCTGAAGATATCGACCTCATTCACTAAAGACTTTCACTTTTGCTCAAGACTAGGTGGTTTCAGGCTTGTGCAAGTTCGAAAATTTGCACAAATGAGAAATCAACCCACATTTTCAACATAAGTAAAAGCATTGAGAAAATAGAGATGGATGTTTGAGTGTTGTCGAAAAGATAGTGGAAAAACAATATTCAAATATATTTGGTAACTTTTAAGATCAAACTAGCGGTGTAAATCAGTAATTTATTTACCACGGTGAAGAACACAAGGAACTCTTTGACGAGGCAGGGAGGCCGAGCAGTTCGATCTGCCAAACCTTAGCTTGGTGGTGGCAGATGGCTATGACAGCGGCAGACGAAGATAGTCGCGGTCGTTGTGAGTACGACGACGAAGAAGGCACGACAACTAAGCGTTTCTTCTCCGATGACAATGAAATCCAACTACAACGCTAGGGTTTGAAGCTTGAGAGCAGAGGCATGGAGGTAAGAGTAATAATTGAGCCGGGGGCAAGTATTTGTAAGGAGGGATGGAAGAGGAACATCCAGATTTTTTGCACGGATATGCCCCGGACTCTTTAGCTTAGTGGAACACGTGGCACACATGCAACACCTCTGACATCCCACTACCTCTAATCTGCAGCGACACGCGCGGGAATTGTGACGATAAGGGTGGTAAAAGATAAGAGTGAAATTTTAAGTGTTTGGTTGGATTTTTCTTCGACATACAAGGATACTATGAAGACAATCAACATGTGTCAATTAGAATGCATATGACTCGAGTTGAACAGTGTTAGGAGAGATAAGCATACCCGAGGTTTAAGGGTGCGGTCACATTTTCCTAGATAAAATTCGAAGATATATCTATAGGCAAGATGTTGTAGAGGACGAAACTCCATAGTGTCTCATATGATATATTCAAATGACTAGTGTTCAATTTTGAAGACAAACGTAAAATCCAAAGTCAAACTTAGTTTCTTCAAGACATATAAAAATGCGAGGATAAAAGCAATATCTTTAGGAGGGGTTTGTGGCGTTACCCGTTGTATAAGAATGTTTAACCCAGACGTGGTGCACAATTATCGTGGCGCTCTGAAGTCGTATTCTTTGCTAATTTATTCACACTTAGAGTGTATATCTTCGTGTGTTGGAGACATATGTTACTTCATGTGTTGTGCATCAAAGTCATCAAAGTGCATAAGTGTTATGATGTGTATCCATTCATTGATCATTTGAGGAGTCTAAGATATTTTTCCCACGCCGCAATTTGCAAAACCTCTTCTCATCCAAAGGTTTTGTGAAGATATCACCCAATTGCTCTTCTGTCTTCACATGCTAGATGATGATGTCTCCCTTCAGCACATGATCACGAAGGAAATGATGTCATATCTGAATGTGCTTTGTCTTCGAGTGTTGTACTGGGTTATGGGCGATCTTGATAGCACTCTTAGTGTCGCGGTAGAGTGGTATGTTCTTCTTGTTGATGTCGTAGTCCTTGAGGGTTTGCTTCATCTAGAGATGGTGCGTATAGCAGGCGCCAGCAGAAATGTATTCGGCTTCAGTAGTAGAGAGTGAGACACAGTTCTGCTTCTTTGAAGACCAACATACACGAGATTGACCCATAAAGTGACATGTGCCTGATCTAGACTTGCGATAAACTCTGTCACCAGCAAAATATGAATCTAAATAGCCAATGAGATCAAACTTCGAGCCCTTTGGAGACCATAATCCTAGCGTTGGGGTGTGAACCAAATATCAAGTATTCGCTTCACTGTGAGGTGATGCGATTCCTCTTGTGCCGCTTGGAATTGAGCACACATGCAAACGTTAATCGTTATATCTAGCCTAGATGCATATACATACAATAAAGATCCAATCTTAGAGCGATATACCTTACGATCGAAATCTTTACCATTTTCATAAATGAAGAGGTGGTTGTTTGTTGCCATTGGCACTATTTATCCCTTGCAGTCTTGCATACCAAATTTCTTGAGGCAGTCTTTAAGGTACTTCTCGTGAGATATGAAGATGCCATTTGGTTGCTGATGAAAATTAAGCCCTAGAAAGAACTTCAGATATCCCAACATCGACATCTGCTATTGCTCTTGCATCATGAAGCTAAACTCATCGCTATATCGATTGTTAGTACAACAGAAGATAATGTCATCCATGTAGATTTGACATACAAAAGTTCACCATCATATGGGATCGAGTGAACCAGCTTTGAAGCCTTTCTCCTTGAGAAATTCCTTCAGGGTGTCATACCAAGCCCTTGGTGCATGCTTGAGACCGTATAATGCCTTGTTGAGCCGGTAGACCATGTTAGGATGTTTTGGATCTTCGAACCCTGGTGGTTGAGCAACATATATGCATTTTTTACATCCATTTGGTATAAGCATATATCATGGTGGTTAGCAAAAGCGAGCAATATGCATATAGCTTCAAGTCTAGCAACAAGTGCAAATGTTCCATCGAAATCAATACCCTCAACCTGTAGCCTTGAGCTACAACTCTAGCCTTGTTTCTGACCACTTGGCCAGATTCATCTTGCTTTTGCGGTAGATCTACTTTGTGCCATTGATGTTGTGCTTGCATGGATCGGGTTTTGCTGATGAGTTCCCACACATTGTTGAGATTAAATTGATGAAGATACTCTTGCATGGCTTGAAAACATTCTAAATCCATGAAAACTTCATCTACTTTGGTGGGCTCTAAGATAGACACAAAAGCAAAGTGCCCACAAAATTTAGCCAATTGGTTAGCTCTTGAGCGAGTGAGAGGACCTGGTACATTGATGATGTCGACCATCTTTTTGATTTGAACTTCATTAGCAACTCCCAAATGAGCAGGTCAAAGACTTTGATCCCGCTACTGAGCATTGCCTTCATCAGCAACATTATATTTAGGAGCATCAATACTTGTGATCTGTGTTGGGTTTTCCATGAAGAGGAACGGGTTATCACATCACAATGTGGGTAAGTATTTCCCTTAGTTATGAAACCAAGGTTTATCGAACCAACAGGAATATCAACCACAACCGTCTTGAGCAGCTGCACACAAAAGAACAAACAACTTGCACCCAACGCGGGCAAGAGGGTTGTCAATCCTCTTGTCTTGTTATTTGCAAGAAAGTGAGGTGTGTAGATAATTGTAAATAGCAAGAATAAATGAAAACAAGTAAATGGCAGCAAGGAAATGAAGGTTTTATCAATATGTTGTGAATAGACCCAGGGGCCATAGCTTTCCCTAATGGCATCTCTCATGAAAAATAACATACGGTGGGTAAACAAATTTCTGTTGGGCAATTAACACAAAAGCGGATAGTCATGTGATATTCACGGCAATGATCATCTGTATATAGGCATCACGTCCATAAACAATAGGCCGACTCCAGCCCGCACCTATTACTATTACTCCACTCATCAACCGCTGTCCACCATGCATCTAGAGTATTAAGTAAAATAGAGTATTGCATGGAGAATAATGACATGATGTAGACAAAGTAAACTCAAGCAATATGAATAAACACCATCGTTTTATCCTTACTAACAGCAACACAAATCCGCATCTTGTCCCCTTCTGTCGCTGGGATATAGAAATTCGCTAGGTTGAACCTACCACAACGCACCTCTCTCACCGAAGAAATATCGATCTAGTTGGCCAAACTATTTCAATAGATCGGGGAGAATTACGAAGGTATCATAATCATGCACATAAGAATCATATAAGTATTCAGAGGAGACTCAACTATTTATCATAAATAATCTAAACATAAACCAACAATTCAGCAGATCCCAACAAACGTACTGCACAAAAGGAATTACATCATATGGATCAAAGCAATGATGCGATGATCATTGTATTGAAGATCAAAGAGAGAGAGACATTGTCATCTAGGTACTAACTATGGACCCATAGGTCTGTGGTGAACTACCCACACATCATCATGAGGGCAGCAAGGTTGATGAAGAGGCCCTCCATGATCGATCCCCCTTCAGCAGGGTGCCGAAATGGAGCTCGAGATGGCCTCCCGTCGAAACAGAGACTTGTGGCGGTGTAAAAAATGTTTTGGGACTTCTCCTGGTGTTTTTAGGGTAGATGAGAATTTATAAGCCAAAGAACGGAGTCGGGAGGTCCACGAGGGCGGCACAAGACATTGAGCCGCCACCCAGGCCGCACCTTGCTTGCTTGTGGACCCCTCATGAGGCCTCCAACCTTTTTCGATGCTCGTTGGTCTTCTTTAGGTCCAGGAGAAATCACCAAAAAGTTCCAGGGAAATTGCACTATCTTTGGTATGGAAAACCTGAAAAGTGAAAAACACGCAGAAAACAACAACTGGCATTGGGTCAATAGTTTAGTGTTCAAAAATAATAAAAATTGGTAAATAAATACCCTGAAAGTATTCTAGAATGATAATATATCAGCATGGAACAATAAAAAATTATAGATACGTTGGAGACATATCAAGCATCATTGTCTTTGCGTTGGGTAGGTGGAGGAATGATAACTTCCTCAACGTGAGGTTCGTCAGGTATGATATCACAAGTGCCCATCAGCCCAATAGCTTCTTGAGGTGGAAAGTTCATCTATCACAGGTGGCAAGTGCTCTATTTGCCAGCCATTAGTTTGATCGAACCACACATCTACAGTCTTAAAAAAATTATTATGAAAAATGTTGAAGACTTTGTAGGTGTGTGTATACTTTCCATAACCAGGCATGAATTCTATCTGCTTTTAGTGCAAATTTAGAAGTGTGGTGTGGATCTCTAGTCCAACATCTTGCACCGAAGACTTTGAAATAACTTACATTGGGTTTCTTACCAGTAAGTAGCTCGTATGAGGTTTTCTTGAGGAACTTCTGAGTATATATCATGTTGATGATGTGGCATCTAGTATTGATACGTCCCAAACGTATCTATAATTTCTGCTTGTTCCATGATCTTTTGGGTGACATTGTTATATGTTTTGCTACAATTTTATATCTTCGTACACATATTTGGACTAACCTACTAACTCAGTGCACCCAGTACCAGTTTCTATCTGCGGATGCCTTTTTTGCAGGGGCTTTTACCCAATTTTCCGGAGCCCCATAAATCCCAAGAAAAATATATAAAAATCAGCATAACATAAGCTTCCGGACCACCGAAGATGGGCCAGAGGGGGGCCAGGGTCTGCCCAGGCGACCTCCCGGCGTGGCCTGGCCCCTGGCCGCGCCCACCGGCCTCCTGGGTGGGTCCCACCTCCTCAGACACCCTCCTTTGGCCTATATTTACTTTTCCGTTGCAATCAATATTACTATTACCGCTTGTCTTTTGATCCTTTGCAAACTACAAGGCCGAAGAGATTGACAACCTCTCTCTACTCGTTGGGAGCAAAGTTATTTGTGTGTGGCAGGTCCACGTCTTCTGCTAGCGCCATGGTAGGGGACACCTACTTGTTTATCCTCGGAGTCCTCCCGGTTCGATAACCTTACAGTCTCCGTGTAAGGGAAAACTTGTTGCTGACTGCATCTCAACCTTCCACTTGGGGTAACCAACAAGGAGCGATAAGTATATACATCATCTCGTCATCAAGTATCAATGGCTTCACGCCAGAATTTTTGTGGTGTCATGTACTCATCATGCATAGTGTGATCCATCTCTATGAGATTCATGTTCTTGCGCTCCACAACGTCGTTCTACTCTGGTGTGTATGGAGCAGAGAACTCATGTGTGATACTAAGGGAGTCAAGATATGCATCCAAACCAGTGTTCTTGAACTATGTGCCATTATCACTCCTCATATGCTTGATCTTGACATTGTAGTTGGTCATGCGCCTATTTGCAAAACGCCTAAAGACATAATGCACTTCTATCGTGTAAAGTAAGATGTGCACCCACATATATCTAGAATAAGCATCAACTATCACGAAGCCATATAGATTTGCTGTGGTGGAGAAGGTGGAGTAGTGAGTAGGGCCGAATAAGTTCATATGAAGCATCTCGAAGGGACTGGAAGTCGTCATGATTGTCTTCCAGCGGTGTTTGTCCCTTGTCATCTTCCTGGCTTCGTGATACGCCTCCAATGTATCTATAATTTTTTATTGTTCCATGCTATTATATTATCTGTTTTGGATGTTTTATATGCATTAATATGTTGTTTTATATTATTTTTGGGACTAACCTATTAATCTAGAGCCTAGTACCAGTTTCTGTTTTTTCCATGTTTTTTATTATTGCAGATAAGGAATAATAAAGGGAGTCCAAACGGAATAAAATCTCCGGAATGATTTTTCTTGGACCAGAAGAAATCCAAAAGACTTGGAGTAGGGGGCAGGACACCTATCGGGAGGCCACAAGCCTGCAGGGCACACCCTAGGGGTAGGCGCCCCAGGCTTGTGGGTCCCCTGCAGGTCTTCTAACCCTATTCTTCGGCCTATAAATTCCCAAATATCCCCCCATCGCTAAAGGGAGCCAAGAAAATACTTTTTCACCGCCGAGAGCCTCTGTTCTCGTGAGATCCAATCTGGGAGCCTTTTTTGGTAATCTTCCCAAGAGGGAATTGATCACGGAGGGCATCTACATCAACTCCATTGCCCCTCCGATGATGCGTGAGTAGTTCACCACAGACCTACGGGTCCATAGCTAGTAGCTAGATGGCTTCTTCTCTCTCTTTGATCTTCAATACCATGTTCCTCATGATCTGCATGGAGATCTATCCGATATAATACTCTTTTGCGGTGTGTTTGTCGAGATCCTATGAATTCTAAGTTTATGTTCAGATTATCTATGAATATTATTTGAATCTCTTCTCAATTATTATATGGATGATTTCATATCTTAGCAAGTCTCTTCGAGTTATTGGTTTGGTTTGGTTTGTCCAACTAAATTGATAATTCTTGCAATGGGAGAAGTGCTTAGTTTTGGGTTCAATCTTGCGGTGTCCTCACCGAGTGACATTGTAGGGGTAGCGAGGCACGTATTGTATTGTTGACATCAAGGATAAGAAGATGGGGTTTTCATCATATTGCTTGAGTTTATCCCTCTACATCATGTCATCTTACTTAATGTGTTACTCTGTTCTTCATGAACTTAATACTCTAGATGCAGGCATGAGTCGGTTGATGCGTGGAGTAATAGTAGTAGATGCAAAATCGTTTCGGTCTACTTGACACGGACGTGATTCCTATATGCATAATCATTGCATTGGATATCTTCATAATCATTTGCTTTTCTATCAACTGCTCGGCTGTAATTTGTTCACCCACCATATTCTTTTCCTTTATGAGAGAAGCCTCTAGTGAAACCTATGGCCCTCGGGTCTATTTTCCATATCATACTTTCATATATTTAAACCAAAAATTCCAAAAGTATCTTGCTGTAATTTATTTACTTTTGTTTCCGCAATCTTTTATATCTATCTCTATCAGATCTCATCCTTCCAAATAACTTTGAAGGGATTGGCAACCCCTTTTTAGCGTTGGGTGCAAGTGTTCGATTGTTTGTGTAGGTACTAAGATTGGGGCCTTGCTTGTTCCTCCTACTGGATTGATACCATGGTTCTCAACAAACTGAGGGAAATGCTTATCTACTTTGCTGCATCACCCTTTCCTCTTCAAGGGAAAACCAATGCAAGCTCAAGAAGTAGCACTCCGCAGGCACCACGAAGATGATATTTCTTGAACTTGATACCATTGACGCCAATGATGAGATTCTTCTTGGCAAGGGTATGAAAATTCCTCATACCAGCATGTCCTAGCCTTCGAAGCCATAGCCAACATTTTGAAGCTTTTGTTAGAACACACATGTCAACCTATGGTCCTACAGAGAAGCCTACCGTGTATAGATCACCTCTTCAAAAACTTTCGAAGACTTTGGTTTTGTCAGAGGCAATTAGTACAGCACATTAAAATTTGCCAAATATGACAAGCAAATCAAGATCACAATGCATTGAGATAGACATTAAATTGTAACAAATCGATTCGACAAGCATTACATATTCCATGTGCCTATAAATTGTAATAGAAACTCTATTGAGTCATAGTACTGTGTTGCTGCTTTTGTCAGCAAAGACGATGTGATGTTTGGTTGGATGTCAAAGAGTTGACCCCATCAATAGGCTTCAATCACCAGTCATGTGACTAGTGCATCCACTGTCCATTATCCAGTTGGTTGGATTGGATTAATCTTCCTCCATTTACAATTAGTCTTGTTCACAAAAGCATGCATGTATAACATGTAGCGATGAAGATATTGCAGTACATAGTGGTAAGTAGAAGTGGATGATATAAATTACTGCATATGTTTTCTTTCGTTCGAAAACGAGTGTTTCCGGGTCTCTAGAGATAGTATTTGAGATAAGCTTCATCCCTTCTAGAGACCTTATGCTGCATGAGATGTTAGATCTTCTTAACCACCCACATCTTGAGGGGAGGCTTAGAAGCAATTACACGTAGCAATGTTGCCCTAATAGCATGTTTCACAGGAGGTTTATAATACTCAGATGAATATGTAGAAAAGTTCTTAGTTGGGTGAATATAATAGATCATGCCATAGTGCTCATATTCATGAGTCTTTTGAGTACTTCCCTGTGAAACATAGTGGCCAGTGTGATCATAGGAAGGTCTTTGTCTTCCCGGAGACTTTGATGTGGCGAATGTCTTCTTCTTGAGATATGTCGTGATGACATTCACAGAAGCTTCTCAAGAAGACATTTTGGAACCCAGATCCTCTTCATGGGTGAACTGTTCCTGCAGTTAGTGCCAATAAACCTAGCAAACACTTTAGAATTTGGACATTTGAAAAAATTGTAATTGGAGTCGAAAGACTCATCAATAATGATAGGATTAGCACAGTTAAAGCTAGATAGTGTGGATGGATCAACTAAGGGACCCTTTGCAGCAACCCATGTGGTTTTGGGGTACTGCTCACACTTCCAGTAAGATCCATCGACATTTATGTTTCTTTCAAAACCAACACCCTCTTTCCTATGGTTTTATTCAAGATTGTCTTCTTGAAGACATCACACACGTTCTTATGTCCCTTCAGACTTTTGTACATCCTATTTTAAAGATTGTCTTCAACCTGTCATTGTCATGAGTGATAGTAGTGGTTTCCTCCGATGAGGGGTTAGATACCACATATACAATTGAAGATATTGCATTTTCAGAAGCATTTGGACATTCAGCGGTTTAATCATTAGCTTCACGCGCAAGGATTTTTAATCATGGAGCATCAAATTCATCCTGAGTGGTACTGATTTGTTTAGCTGGTAGTGAGTCATTTTCCTTCCGAAGATCCTCACGATCCTCTTTCAACTTCTCAAGATCTTGCTTTCTTTGAAGATATTCATAAGAAAGCTTCTCATGATTTGTTTAGAGAGTATCATGAGGATTTGAGATCCTCAAACCTTGAACAAAGATCACGCATGTCTTCTGCCATAGTTTCGCTCAAACTCATCTCGTCGCATAACAGGTCATTGCATTTTTTCGAGATTTTTGCATTTTCTCCATGGGTTGGATTCGCATTCCGATTCACCTTCACTTGAAGATGATGAGTCATAAGAAGATACCTTAGAACCTCTGGCCATAAGGCAAATCGCATGATCAATTTGTACGATGTTTTCTTATCATCATCGAGGTACTTCCTGAAGTTAGTGATGAAGGGATTTTGACTAGTGGAGGCTCCTTCGTAGATATCCGAGATCCTATCCGAGAGCCTAAACTGCATACACACGTGAACCACGTCTTGGATAGGCGCGAACATATGAAATTCTTGGCACGGTCCTCCAGCTGAGTGTATAAATGAATGTCTTTGTTGGTAGCGTCTTTGCAGAGCTCTCAGATGGCCATATCTGTGATAGTCCATAGATCATCATTCTACACTTGTAGAAGTTTACACATTAACTTCATCCATAATGGCTAGTCCGGGCCATCGAAGACAGGGCACGCATCGAAGACCTTGATTATCCGTGTAGTCGACATAGCTAAAACTCCAGGTGGTTAAACCAAAACATAGAACAAGGGAGTACCTTGCTCTGATACCAATTGAAAGTGCTAGTTATCGACTAGAGGGGTTGAATATGCTATTTTTATGAATAGCTTCAAAATACTAAACGTATGCAAAGTATGCGGAAGTGAAATAAGATCAGGTAGGGATAAAAATCAAGGATCTAAGCATAACATGGAATACTATGAAGACAATCAAATAGGTAGATCATAGTCATCATGCACACTAAAATGTATCAAAGATAAACTTAGGTAGCATGAAGATAAATGCTAGTTAGGATGTCTTTGATGAATGTCTTCGAATTGGATGTTCAAGCTATGGCTTCACAGTACAGTATAGTGAGTAAGAGAGTGAAAGATAGAACTAGTAGCTTGATGAACACATAGGATTTTGGACTACTTCCAGTTGCTGTGACAACTGTACATATGGTTGGGGAGGCTGAGATTAAACTCTGAAGACCTCGTCTGCACCTTGTTCCCCTTGAGCTGACATCCCTTAGACCATGCCCAATCACTCAGGTAAGTCTTCAGGGGAGACTTTCAAAACCCTTATCCCTCACAGGATAGTTCTATCTCAATGTATTTGATGTGGGTTGCTCCAAAACGACAACAACCATATCTAACTCTGAGCAGCCACCAACATATGGTGGAGGGGGTGGGCTATTTATAGCCAACAGGTAACCCAATATGATATGATCGAAATGACCCTAAGTCAATGGACAATCGACACATGTTCTAATGGTCGCATTTCAAAGGCACGTGCGGAAAAATTAGTTGGGGTACAAGCAATGCTGACTCAATCAACTCTCGAAGAGATTTCCTCTCATTGTATTCACTCGAAGACATAGGTATTTTGGGTTGAGAATCACATCAACGTATGACTTCAATCACATCGATCCCACTTAACAGTACGACGGTTCCTATGACTCGGGAAAGAAGAAACAAGACAACCAAAAGAATTCATCTTCGCATTTCATTGTCTTCAAGCGATTATCTTCACATACCACCAATGGTTTCGGCCATCATCAATGTCTTCGAACACATTAGTCCCTCCAGCATGGTTATCTTCAATACTCCAAAACCAATAAGGGGAGGCACTAGATGCACTTACATGAACTACTGTGATGTGGTGATAAAACACTCCCAACAAAGCGAATATCAATGTCTTACAAATTCTTACCATGCAGCAGGTGTTGACTGACAACCGACGGTGTCAGTATCACCGAAGATTGAATAAAGCGATTACCGCACGAATGTATATATACACGGTGTAGAAATGTTTGGATTTTGGAAGGCTTAATACATGGTAGAAAAATATTAGCAATAATCAATTCAGAGATGCAGTGTTGAAGAAACGGTCAATGACAGTACTGTGCTGGTCCTAGGCTAGGCTGTACTAGAGACACGATCCTAGAACACTAACGAAGTCGCAAAAAAGCACGAGTAGCAGCAATGAATGATATGAAGTAGCTCTAGATAGAAAGATATAAGTAAAGATCACAATGGTAGTAAAGATCATGGTGACAAATGGTTGCCAAGCAAGATATAACTCTTTCTGGAACTTTCCTTAGAAAAATATTATGTCAAATTTCTGATATTTTTTTCTTGAGAATGCTAGTGACTCAAGCTTTCCAATACAAAAAAAGAATCACGTAATCCCGAGTTCATAGGGCGAGTCAAAAAAAATTCGGATACAAACTTGAAAAACATGACAAACAGTGTTTGCAACCTTCACATGTTAAAAGGTCTTATTTAGAAGCTGATTTGGAAGTGACAATAATGAACAAGCTTTATGTACTATCCAGACGGGGCTCATCGATTGCTTAAATTTTAGTACTTGTGGAGCCACAAAAAGACTTCGTATGAGAAAGATATGCCTGTTTTACTAAACACAATAAAAAATTGATTTCAATCAGAATTCATACACGAGATTGAGCCTAGGTAGATCTGAAATTTGTTTTTTCACCAACATTTTTTCTTCTCCCTTTTATCACTCCTTCTCTCTCTCTCACTTTTTATATATTTTTTCTTTTTTTCTCTCTTTTTTCTTCTCTCCAACAAACCAAATAAGATGCAGATTGAATCAAGCGTAGCAAACGACCTCAAGTATGATAATGACAATGAACAAAGGGAGCACATGGTGAAAATTGATGGATGGTGGTGGGCAAAAATGGAAGGGATGATGATGATGATGGTGATGGTATATGGCAGCGGTGGCGACGATGGTGCAGCGGCGGCGTGACTACGTGTGGCCAAATCTCGAAACTCTAAGGGACTAGATGCTAAGACCAGCAACTCGACACGACGATGCAATCACAAGTTCAACAAAGCAAAAGTAATAAAAATATTATACAAAGGTTCTGATTGGTTCGAATACGATGATCTAACCCTAATTTTTTATGGCTTTTTCATTGACTATAGGTATGAATAACACATATGATCTGAACACCGAAAAAATAGTAAAATCTCACCGAGGAACCTGACTCTGGTACCACTTGATGGAGGCAAAATTGCCCTTGTCTTTCGATGAGATAATAACTATCAGTTTGGTGGAGACGACTTTGAAAATGTGACTATAAACATGCATGACGTTGCGTCTTTGTAATCTATAAACCAATCTCCACGAGGTTATTGACGATGTCGGAAGCACGATCAGCATCACCACGAAGGTCTATTCCTGCAAGCTAACAAAGAACGAGCAAAAGATAAAAGCAATCTGAATATTGCAAATATATATGAAGTATTGATAAGGATGGGGATTCGAAAGCACCCTTGGTCTGGTCGTTAAACACAAATGAAGTTCACGCACTCGCAATGGCTAACTTTTAACTAAACAAATCTCAAGCAAAAAATCTACTACAATGATCTACTTATATAGGAGCAAGGGGTGGCGGCCAAGGAGGTAGGAGGAAGTCCCATGGCAGCCTAAAACTAAACTAAGGTTGTACAAGGCCCATGGGCCAAAGTGGAAATGATGCAACATCTTTGGACTTATAGTTTGACTCGGACTGTATTGGAGTGTTAGATTGTTTCGTCAATATCTCCACAATCCGGACAAATTCCAAGGTGAATCCAATTGGGTTGGAAAGTAAATGAAATCCACTTTCAAACAAAAAGAGAATCACCCAATTCGGAGTCCGTATGCAAAAGTTTTTGGCATTTTGAAAAACGTATGTATGTGTAGTCCAAATCTAAGTCTAGAACGTGATAGAATTGTACTCTA
Organism: Hordeum vulgare subsp. vulgare; assembly: GCF_904849725.1. NCBI lineage: Eukaryota > Viridiplantae > Streptophyta > Magnoliopsida > Poales > Poaceae > Hordeum > Hordeum vulgare. The sequence goes on from NC_058523.1 coordinate 348,700,879, forward strand.
TCTTCTCTTGGGCTAAAAGTGTCGTGAGAAAACTTTTTGAACATCACCTAACCGTGTTTTTACTTACATTCATATGTGGATTGTACAGGTGTGTGGTCGTTCTACAATTATGCATGAAACAAAAAGAGGTGAAGTATTTGTGTTTTGTATAGCATAAATAAGTTATTGCATAACTTTTATGAGAAATCACCTCAAAAAATATGCATATACAATATTTTTGATCATATCCATGTAGTCATGTCCGCATCACACAGGCCACCAAATTTCATGTGTTGTCACGATGAACAGTGTCGCCTCATCATCCCGCGCTTTCCATGATCGTCCTCTTGGGGAACGTTGCATGGGAAACAAAAAACTTTCCTACGCACACACAAGATCTATCCATGGTGATGACCATCTATGAGAGGAGATATTGTATCTACATACTCTTGTAGATCGCAAAGCGGAAGCGTATATAATGCAGTTAATTTAGTCGAACATCTTCACGATCCAAATCGCAGTCCGTCCCGCGATGTCATCACGATCCGTCATGTGATCCCATCACGATCCATCCCTATCTAGTGCCGAACGGACAGCACCTTCGAGTTCAGCACACGTACAGCTCGATGACGATCTTGCCTTCTTGATCCAGCAAGAGGGGGCGAAGAGGTAGCTGAGTTATCCGACAGCCTAACAGCGTGGCGGCAACGGTGGTGGAGCTGATCCGGCACGCCTTCGCCGTGCACTTCTGAACCTAACTAGAGGAAGAACGAACTGAAGGGAGGGAGAGGGGTTGCGCCTTGGATTGAGGTGCCGCTTCCCTCTCTCCCCTCCACTATGTATAGAGGGAGGGGGAAGGGGTGGCGCCCTAGGGTTTCCCCTAGGGTTGGTCGGCCGCGCCCAAGAGGAGGGGGAGTCCTCCTCCAAGTGGGTTTGGTGGAGGCGCTAGGAGGACTCCTCCTCCTAGTCAAACTCCTCCCCTTATCCATTATTTCGGCTATATAGTCCCATGAGGATGGCAGCCTGCTACCTCTTGGGCTTGCAATGGTTTTTTCCCTTGAAGAGGAAAGGGTGATGCAGCATAATAGGAGTAAGTATTTCCCTCAGTTTAAGAACCAAGGTATCAATCCAGTAGGAATATCAAGGACGAATCACCAACGTACCTGTGCAAAAATAGCAAACTTGCACCCAACGCTACAAAGGGGTTGTCAATCCCTTCACGATTGATTGCAAGGTGAGATCTGAAGGAGAAAAGTGCAACAAAGTAAAAGTGTAAGGCTAAAAATATGATGTGACGTAGACCGGGGGCCATAGTGTTCACTACAGGCTTCTCTCAAGATAGCAAATATTAGGTGGGTGAACGAATTACTGTCGAGCAATTGATAGAACCGCGCAAAGTCATGACGATATCTAAGGCAATGATCATACATATAGGCATCAAGCCCGAGACAAGTAGACCAATACTTTCTGCATCTACTACAATTACACCACACATCGACCGCTACCCAGCATGCATCTAGTGTATTGAGTTCATGACGAACAGAGTAACACCTTAAGCAAGATGACATGATGTAGAGGGATAAATTCATGCAATATATATAAACCCCATCTTTTCACCCTTGATGGCAACATCATGATGCGTGCCTCGCTACCCCTTCTGTCATTGGGTGAGGTCACCGCATGGTATGAACCCAAAACCAAGCACTTCTCCCATTGCAAGAATCATAGATCAAGTTGGCCAAACAAAACCCACAACTCGAAGAGAATTACAAGGATATGAAATCATGCATATAAGAGATCGGAAGAAACTCAAATAAGTTTCATAGATAATCTAATCATAAATCCACAATTCATCGGATCTCGACAAACACACCGCAAAAGAAGATTACATCGGATAGATCTCCATGAAGATCATGGAGAACTTTGTATTGAAGATCCAAGAGAGAGAAGAAGCCATCTAGCTACTAGCTATGGACCCGAAGGTCTATGGTGAACTACTCACGCATCATCGGAGAGGCAATGGTGTTGATGAAGAAGCCCTCCGTATCCGAATGCCCCCTCCGGCAGGGCACCAGAACGTGCCCCATATGGGATCTTGCGGAGACAGAAGCTTGCGGCGGCGAAAAAGTATTTTCGTGGATCTCTCTCGTGGTTTTGGATTTTTGGGGATTTATAGGCGGAAGAAGTAGGGAAGAGGAGCCCCAGGGGGCTCACAAGCCTACTAGGCGCGCCCCCCCTGGCCGCGCCTAGGGGGCTTGTGGCCTCCCCCGGTGCCCTCTGCCTTGGTTCTCAAACTTCCTGCGTATCTTCTGTTCCGGAAAAAAATCTTTTTGGAGGTTTTATTCCGTTTGGACTCCGTTTAATATTCTCCTCTGAAAAGGGTCAAAAACAAGGAAAAAAACAGGAACTGACACTTGGCACTGAGTTCATAAGTTAGTCCCAAAAAAGATATAAAAGGCATACAAAACATCCAAAGTTTGACAAGATAATAGCATGGAACCATAAAAAATTATAGATATGTTGGAGACGTATCAAGCATCCCCAAGCTTAACTCCTCCTCGTCCTCGAGTAGGGAAGTGATAAAGACAGATTTTTTGATGTGGAATGCTACCTAGTTAGTTGTCCTTTGTAACTTAGTTCATGTGACATGAATGTTCAGATCCGTAAGATTCAAAACAATAGTTTTCTACTGACATGAAAACAATAATACTTCAGGCGCTGTCAACACCAACAAAGCCTTACTTGAGATAGATGCCATCGAAGACAAACGAATTCTCACAACACCCAAAAAAAACTTCAGGCGCATTCTCAAATCTCACCTTCTCAGACTGTTGCAGTATCAGAAAGACTACTGGCAAAAAGATGTACGATCAGATGGATCAAGTTTGGGGATGAGAATACCAAGTTCTTCCAAACGGTGGCGACTGAACGATATAGGCGCAACTATGTGGCCACGCTCAAAACAGCGGGAGGAGTCGTGGTTGAGACACATGCAGACAAGGAAGTTATCCTGCTCGACACCTACAGAACAAGGATGGGCACATCAAGAACACCAGACATACGATTTGACTTAGCGCAGCTAAGGCGACAAGGGGTCGACTTTGAAGCCCTTACTGTCCCTTTTGAAAAGAAGGAAATTGACGCGCTAGTAAAAGAGATGCCAGCAGACAAAGCACCAGGGCCGAATGGGTTTAACGGGGCCTTTCTAAAATCTTGCTGGCCTATCATCAAAAAGGACTTTTATGATCTCTGTGATGAGTTCCATCAAGGTAGTCTAAACCTAGAATCCCTCAACTATGGACACATCACGCTGATCCCGAAAACGGCTTCGCCTGAGACAGTAAACGACTATCGTCCTATCACATTACTTAACTGCTGCCTCAAGTTGATCACCAAGATACTGGCACAACGGCTTCAAAAAATCATTCTACAGATTGTGCATCGAAACCAGTACGGGTTCCTCCGAGGTAGATCTATTCATGATTGCTTGGCATGGGCTTTCGAGTACATTCATCAATGCCAAAGCTCTCGGAAGGAGGTGGTTCTTCTTAAATTGGATTTCGCTAAAGCATTCGATACGGTTGAATGATACGTCTCCATCGTATCTACTTTTCTGAACTCTTTTGCCCTTGTTTTGGACTCTAATTTGCATGATTTGAATGGAACTAACCCGGACTGACGCTGTTTTCAGCAGAATTGCCATGGTCTTGTTTTTGTGCAGAAATGAAACTTCTCGGAATGTCCTGAAAATTTACGGAGAATATTTCTGGAAAATATGAAAAATACCTGCGCAAAGATCCACCGGAGGGGACGCGCCAGAGGGCCACAAGCCCTGTAGCCGCGGCCTCCCCCCTGGCCGCGGCTACGAGGCTTGTGGGGCCCACGTGGCTCTGCCGCCCCCAATTACAGCGCTATTTATTTCCTTCCGACCCGGAAAAAATCAGGAGAGAAGAGTTCATCATGTTTCACGATCCAGAGGCGCCGCGTGCTACTGTGACAACAGACCTTCCCTCGCAACGGCGCCAGGAATCCTTCTTTCACGGGCTACGCCTATAGGGACTTCCTTAGAAAATATGCAAAGGATTTCCCTGCGGCCTTGGAGCCTTGCATTTGTGTTCCCTTGAAGAGGAAAGGGAGATTTAGCACAGAGGCGGTAAGTATTTCCCTCAGTTTGAGAACCAAGGTATCGATCCAGTGGGAGAATCGTGTGGAGTCACAAGTACCTGAACAAACACAAAGAGCTTGCACCCAACGCTATGAAGGGGTTGTCAATCCCTTATAGATTGCTTGCAAAGTGAGAACTAAAAGCAAAAAGTAAACAAAGCAAAGTAAAAGCAAAAGTGGACACGATAGTTGTGAATAGACCCGGGGGCCGTAGTGTTCACTAGTGGCCTCTCTCATGAAAGCAAGTAGATGATGGGTGAACGAATTACTATCGAGCAATTGATAGAACCGCACAAAGTCATGACGTCAACTATGGCAATGCTTATATCTATACGCATCACGTCCAAAACAAGTAGACCGATACTTTCTGCATCTACTACTATTACTCCACACGTCGACCGCTATCCAGCATGCATCTACTGTATTAAGTTGATAAGAACATAGTAACGCCTTAAGCAAGATGACATGATGTAGATGGACAATCTCATATCTACGATAAAAGCCCATCTTGTTACCCTTGATGGCAACAACACGATGCGTGCCTTGCTGCCCCTTCTGTCACTCGGAAAGGTCACCACATGGTATGAACCCAAAACCAAGCACTCCTCCCATTGCAAGAATCATAGATCTAGTTGGCCAAACGAAACCCAAGACTTGGAGAGACTTACAAGGATATCAAATCATGCATATAAGAAATCAGCAAAGACTCAAATATAATTCATAGATAATCTAATCACAAATCCATAATTCATCGGATCTCGACAAACACACCGCCAACGAGGATTACATCGGATAGATCTCCATGAAGATCATGGAGAACTTTGTATTGAAGATCCAAGAGAGAGAAGAAGCCATCTAGCTACTAACTACGGACCCGTAGGTCTGAAGTGGACTACTCACGTGTCATTGGAGAGGCGATGCTGTTGATGTAGAAGCCCTCCAACTCCAAAGTCCCCTCCGGCACGGCACCGGGAAGGGTCTCTAGATGAGATCTCGTGGAAACGGAAGCTTGCGGCGGCGGAAAAATGTTTTCGTGGATGCCCTGATTTTTTTTCTGGATTTTAGGGAATATATAGGTGAAAAACCTAGGGCAGGGGAGCGCCAGGGAGGCAACAAGCCTTGTAGCCGCCAGCCGCCTGGTGGCGGCTACAGGGCTTGCGGGCCCCTTGTAGCTCTCCTGCCTTGGCCCTTAAGTCCCCCGATCTTCTTCTGTTCTGGAAAAGTTTATTTTGGGGATTTTATTCCATTTGGACTCTGTTCCAAAATCAGATCTGAAAAGAGTCTAAAACACAGAGAAAATAGGAACTGGCACTTGGCACTGAATTAATAAGTTAGTCCCAAAAAAGATATAAAAGGTACATAAAACATCCAAAGTTGACAAGATAACAGCATGAAACCATCAAAAATTATAGATACGTTTGAGACGCATCAAGCATCCCAAGCCTAACTCCTGCTCGTCCTCGAGTAGGGAAGTGATAAAGAATGAAATTTTGATGCTTTCATGCTACTTAGCATAGATGTCCTTTGTAACTCTCTTATGTGACGTGAATGTTCAGATCCATTAGATTCAAAACAATAGTTTGCTTTTGATGTGGAGACAATAATAATTCAAGCAAACTAGCAAGGTAATCATGAAATTTCAAAATAAAAAGGCCAAAAGAAAGTTATCCCTACAAAATCATATAGTCTGGCTATGCTCTATCATCCTTGCACAACGAATTTAAATCATGCACAACCCCGGTATTGGCCAAGTAATTGTTTTCACACTTTTACTTTCTCAAACCTTTTCAACTCTCACGCAATACATGAGCGTGAGCCATGGTTTTAGCACTAAGTGGAATGGAGTGTGGTGGGTGTTGCAAGACAAACAACGAGAAGATGGTCACATTAACTAGGCATATCAATGAGCTATGGAGATGCTCATCAATAGATATCAATGTGAATGAGTAGGGATTGCCATACAAATGATGCACTAGAGCTAAGAGTATGTGAAAGGTCTTAAAGAAAACTAGTGGGTGTGCATCCAACTTGCTTGCTCACGAAGACCTAAGGCAAATTTGAGGAAGCCTATCATTGGAATATACAAGCCAAGTTATATAATGAAAATTTCCCACTAGCTATATGGTGGTGACAAAACGAGAGACTCTCAATCATGAAGATCATGGTGCTTAATAAGCACAAGTGTGGAAGGATAGTAGCATTGTCCCTTCTCTCTTTTTCTCTCATTTTTTTGGTGGGCTCTTTGGCCTCTTTTTTTTGGTGGGCATCTTTGGCCTCTTTTTGTAAATGGGCTTCGCTGGCCTCTTTTATTTCCTCACATGGTACAATGCTCCATCAATGATGATCATCACACTTACAACTCAAAACTTAGAGCAATGATGACTCTATATGAAATGCCTTCGGTAGTGTACCGTGACAATGATCTAGCATGGCATAGACATTAATGGAAACATCATGCTAGCTATCTTACGATCATGCAATGGCAATGTAGAAGCTGTGGCACATGTCATGGTGGTAGTTGCATGGCAATATATCTCTGAATGGCTTTGAAAAAGCAATAGTAGGTAGGTATGGTGGATGTTTTGAGGGAGGCTAATGGTGGGTTTTGTGCACCGGCGAAAGTTGCACGGCACTAGAGAAGATAGTGATGGCGGAAGGTGAAAGTGCACCTAAACCATGGACTCAACATTAGTCATGAAGAACTCATATACTTGTTGCAAAAGTTTTAGTAGTAATCGAAACAAAGCAATCAACGCATACTCCTAGGGGAAGGGTTGGTAGGTATAAACCATCGCGCGATCCCGACCGCCACACAAAGGATGACAATCAATAGACTAATCATGCTCAGACTTCATCACATAGCGGTTCACCTTACGTGCATGCTATGGGAATCACTAACTTCAACACAAGTATTTCTAGATCCACAACACCTTACTAACAACTTAAATATTACCACAACCACAACTCAAAACTAATTGAGATGAATCAAACTTTTCTTACTATTCAATGCACATGAAGGTGGAAGTTTTCATATCCCTTTGGATAACTACCCCTTTTGAGACTACTTTCATAGCATAGATCAACTACCAAGCCATGCACTTCCGTGCTCTAAAATATATAAGTGAAGCACATAGAGCAAAATCAACTAGCTCAAAAGATATAAGTGAAGCACATGTGAGCTGAATTGTCTACCAAAGGATATAAGTGAAGCTTGACAAAATCACGGTGAGTGCATGTCTCTCTCTATATGTGTGCAGCAAGGAAGATTGTGACACAACAAAAATAAAAAACTCCTACGATACAAGACGCTCCAAGCAAAACACATAACATGTGGTGAATAAAAATATAGCACCAAGTAACGTTACCGATGGATTGAAGACGAAAGAGGGGATGCCTTCCTGGGGCATCCCCAAGCTTAGGCTTTTAAGGCATACTTGAATCAACTTGGGGTGCCTTGGGCATACCCAAGCTTGAGCTCTTGCCACTCTTTATCTCTTTGTCCATAAGAACTTCACCCAAAACTTGAAAACTTCACAACACGAAACTTAAACAAAAACTCGTGATATCATTAGTATAAAAAAGCAAACCACCACTTACTTAGGTATTGTAGCAAACTTAAATTCTACTTATGTTGATGTTGGGTTACTGTATTTTCAATCTTCCATGGCTAATACCCCCGATACTATCCATAGATTCATCAAAATAAGCAACCAACTCAACAAAAACAGAATCTGTTAACAGCAAACCAGTCTGTAGCAATATGTATACTTCGTATACTTCAGGTACTTCAAAAATTCTGAAAAATTATGATAGTCTGTAGAATTTGCGTAGCAATCAGCAGCAAAAAGAATCAACTCAAAATCTCTTACAGAAAAAAAATTGAAAATTCTTTTCGTGAGCAGAAAGTTTCTGTCTTTTCCAGCATGACCAAACGATCATCCCCAAGACTAATCATAACGGTTTAACTTGGCACAAACGCAAAAGAAACACAAAAAACACAATCATAACAGAATTATGAAAGTTTGGAAAACACAAAATAGAAAGAAAAGATATAGATTCGTTGGGTTGCATCCCAACAAGCGCTATTGTTTAACGCCCTTAGCTAGGCAAAAGGTGATGGAATCACGTATAGTCATCTTTGGTGCTCAAACCATAAGTAGCCCTCATCATAGATTCATAAGGCAATCTTATTTTCTTTCTAGGAAAATGCTCCATGCCATTCTTTAGAGGAAATTGAAATCTAATATTCCCTTCCTTCATATTGATGATAGCACCAATAGTCCTTAGGAAAGGTCTACCAAGAATAATGGGACATGAAGGATTGCAATCTATGTCAAGTACAATGAAATCCACGGGTACATAGTTCTTATTTGCAACAATAAGAACATCATCGATCCTTCCCATGGGTTTCTTGACAGTAGAATCCGCAAGATACAAATTAAGAGAACACTCTTCAATCTCATGAAAACCAAGAATATCACATAAAGACTTTGGAATCGCGGAAACACTAGCACCCAAATCACACAAAGCATCGCATTCATAGTTTTTGATTTTGATTTTGATAGTAAGTTCCCACTCATCATGAAGTTTTCTAGGTATAGAGACATCTAATTCGATCTTCTCTTCAAGAGATTTCATCATAGCATCTACGATATGAGCGGTAAAGGCTTTACTTTGGCTATAAGCATGTGGAGAGTTTGAAATGGATTGCATCAAAGAAATGCATTCAAACAAGGAGAAACTATCATAATTGAATTCCTTGAAATCCAAAGTGGGAGTTTCATTACTACCCGATATTTTTATTTTTTCTACTCCACTCTCCACACTTTTATCATCAAGATAGGTGGACTCCGAATCATTGGGGCGTTTTTCAACCAAAGTGGATTCATATCCAGCCCCTTCATCAATAGGTTTGACACGCGAAAACAAAGATTCAAGAGGAGTCACACCAAGCACTTTAAGATCTTCGTGATTTGCATCACTAGAGCGCACCCTTTTAAACCATGCATGCCTAGCACGAATTTGGGCGGTTCTTTCTTTGCTCTCATTCATGGAGACACACATAGCTTTTAAAGTTTCATCCAAGTTGACCTTGGGAGGAGCACATCTAACTTTCAAAGCATCAATATCACAAGACATCCTATCAACGCTCTTAGCCAAATCGTCAATTTTGAGTAGTTTTTCCTCTATGGACCCATTGAAAATCTTTTGAGAGTTGATGAACTCTTTGATATTACTCTCTAAATCAGAGGGTAATTTGTTGTGATTTCCATAAGTGTTGTTGAAGGAATTGTCATAATTGTTAGAGGAGTTACTAGGAAAAGGCCTAGGAACATAGTTTCCTCTAAAAGCATTGTTGTTGCCAAAATTGTTCCTACCAACAAAATTAACGTCCAAACTAGCGTTGCTACTCTCAATCAAGGAAGATAGTGGCATGTCATTAGGATATAAAGGAGCATTTCTACTAGCAACCAAATTCATCAACTCGTCCATCTTAGCACTAATTGAGTTTATTTCTTCTATAGCGTGTACCTTTTTGCTAGCAGGTGACCTTTCAGTGTGCCACTGAGAGTAGTTGGTCATGATATTGTCTAGGAGTTTTGTAGCGTCTCCTAACGTGATTTCCATGAACGTTCCACCTGAGGCGGAGTCCAAGATATTGTGAGAAGCAAAATTCAAACCAGCAAAAAATATTAGTATAATCATCCACAAACTCAAGACATGAGCGGGACAATTTCTAATCATTAACTTCATCCTCTCCCAAGATTGTGCAACGTGTTCATGATCAAGTTGCTTGAAATTCATGATATCGTTACGTAGGGAGATAATCTTAGCCAGCGGAAAATACTTGGATATGTAAGCATCTTTGCACTTATCCCAAGAATCGATACTATTTTTAGGCAAAGAAGAAAACCAAGTTTTTGCGTGATCTCGCAACGAGAAAGGAAAAAAGCTTCAACTTAATCACGTCATTATCCACATCTCTTTTCTTTTGCATATCGCAAAGTTCAATGAAGGTATTGAGATGGGATGCGGCATCTTCACTAGGAAGGCCAGAGAATTGCTCTTTCATAACAAGATTCAGCAAGGCAGCGTTGATTTCATACGATTCCACACTAGTGGCGGGAGCAATCGGAGTACTAATAAAATCATTATTATTGGTACTCGAGAAGTCGCAAAGTTTGGTGTTTTCAGCCATGATGACTTCAAAAAACCAACAAGAACACAAGCAAGCAAGAAAACTGGCAACAGAAAACGGCAAAAAGGCAAAATAAAACGGCAAGGGAGAAAGGCAAATAAAAACGGCAAAGGAGAAAGGCAAATGAAAACGGCAAATGTGAAGTGGGGGAGAGGAAAACGAGAGGCAACTAGCAAAAAAGGTAAGTGCAAGGGATGAGTTTGTGACACATACTTGGATAGATCTTGACTTGATCTCTCCTCGGCAAGCGATCCTCCTCCCCGGCAACGGTGCCAGAAATCCTTCTGCTACTGCGATAACAGACCTTCCCTCGCAACGGCGCCAGGAATCCTTCTGTCACGGGCTACGCCTATAGGGACTTCCTTGGCAAATATGCAAAGGATTTCCCCGCGGCCTTGGAGCCTTGTGTTGGTGTTCCCTTGAAGAGGAAAGGGTGATGTAGCACATCGGCGGTAAGTATTTCCCTCAGTTTGAGAACCAAGGTATCGATCCAGTGGGAGAATCGTGTCGAGTCACAAGTACCTGCACAAACACAAAGAGCTTGCACCCAACGCTATGAAGGGGTTGTCAATCCCTTATGGATTGTTTGCAAAGTGAGAACTAAAAGCAAAAAGTAAACAAAGCAAAGTAAAAGCGAAAGTGGACATGATAGTTGTGAATAGACCCGGGACCGTAGTGTTCACTAGTGGCTTCTCTCATCAAAGCAAGTAGACGGTGGGTGAACGAATTACTGTTGAGCAATTGATAGAACCGCGCGAAGGCGTGACGTCATCTATGGCAATGATTATATCTATAGACATCACGTCCATAACAAGTAGACCGATACTTTCTGCATCTACTACTATTACTCCACACGTCGACCGCTATCCAACATGCATCAAGTGTATTAAGTTCATAAGAACAGAGTAACGCCTTAAGCAAGATGACATGATGTAGATGTACAATCTCATATCTATGATAAAAGCCCATCTTGTTACCCTTGATGGCTACAATACGATGCGTGCCTTGTTGGCCCTTCTGTTACTGGGAAAGGTCACCACACGGTATGAACCCAAAACCAAGCACTCCTCCCATTGCAAGAATCATAGATCCAGTTGGCCAAACAAAACCCAAGACTCAAAGAGACTTACAAGGATATCAAATCATGCATATAAGAAATCAGCAAAGACTCAAATATAATTCATAGATAATCTGATCACAAATTCACAATTCATCGGATCTCGACAAACACACGGCCAAAGAGGATTACATCGAATAGATCTCCATGAAGATCATGGAGAACTTTTTATTGAAGATCCAAGAGAGAGAAGAAGCCATCTAGCTACTGATTATGGACCCGTAGGTGTGAAGTGGACTACTCACGAGTAATTGGAGAGGCGATGATGTTGATGTAGAAGCCCTCCAACTCCAAAGTCCCCTCCGGTAGGGCACCGGGAAGGGTCTCCACATGAGATCTCGTGGAAACGGAAGCTTGCGGCGGAAGAAAAATGTTTTCGTGGATGCCCTGATTTTTTTCTGGATTTTAGGGAATTTATAGGCGAAAAAGCTAGGGTAGGGGAGCGCCAGGGAGGCCACAAGCCTGGTAGCCGCCAGCCCCCCTGGTGGCGGCTACAGGGCTTGTGGTCCCCGTGTAGCTCTCCTGCCTTGGCCCTCAAGTCCCCCGATCTTCTTCTGTTCTGGAAAAATTTATTTCAGGGATTTTATTCCGTTTGGACTCCGTTCTAAAATCAGATCTGAAAAGAGTCAAAAACACAGAAAAAACAGGAACTGGCACTTGGCACTGAATTAATAAGTTAGTCCCAAAAAAGAAATAGAAGGTACATAAAACATCCAAAGTTGACAAGATAACAACATGAAACCATCAAAAATTATAGATACGTTTGAGACGCATCACCGCCACATCCCGTTCTTGCCCTGGAGGGCAGATCTGGAGTCCGTTTTGGGCTCCGGATCAAGGAGATCGTCGCCATCGTCATCATCAACCTTCTTCCCTCTACAATTCCATGAAGCTCTTCATCGTTCGCGAGTAATCTATTCGCAGGCTCGCTGGGCGGTGATGAGTAGGATGAGATCTATCATGTAATCGAGTTAGTTTTGACGGGGATTGATCCCTAGTATCCACTATGTTCTGATATTGATGTTGCTACTACTTTGCCATGCTTAATGCTTGTCACTAGGGCCCGAGTGCCATGAATTCAGATCTGAAATTATTATGTTGTCACCAATATATGTGTGTTTTAGATCTGATCTTGCAAGTTGTAGTTACCTACTATGTGTTATGATCGGGCAACCCCGGAGTGACAATAACCGGAACCACTCCCGGTGATGACCATAGTTTGAGGAGTTCATGTGTTCACCAAGTGCTAATGTGTTGGTCCGGTTCTTTATTAAAAGGAGAACCTTAATATCCCGTAGTATCCATTTGGACCCAGCTGCCACGGGAGGGATGGACAATAGATGGCATGCAAGTTCTTTTCCCTAAGCACGTATGACTACACACGGAATGCATGCCTACATCACATTGACGAAGGGGAGCTAACCACATATCTCTTTGTGCTATAACTGTTGCATGATGAATGTCATCCAACAAATCACCGATCCATTGCCTACGAGTTTGTCCCACTGCCATTGTTACTTGCTTTGCTCTGCTGCTGTTACTACTGTTGCTGCTACTGTTACTTGCTACCACTGTTACTTGCTTTGTCCTGCTCCTGCTGCCACTACTGTTGCTACTACTGTTACTTGTTGTTGCTGTTACTTGCTACTTTCTACTGTTGTCACTACTGCTGTTCCTTGCCACTGCTGTTACTCGTTACACTGTTCCTACCCGCTACAATACTTTTCTGGCGCCATTGATACTTCAGTTAGGAATAATTTGCCGTCAACAGATTCTTTCCTAGCACCGTTGCTATCATACTACCTTTGCTGCTTATGTCCTGCTTGCAGATACTAATCTTTCAGGTGTGGTTGAGCCGACAACTCAACTGCTAATACTGGGGAATATCCTTTCACTCCCATCGTGTCGAACCAACAAATTTGGGTTGAATACTCTACCCTCGAAAATTGTCGTGATCCCACACGCTGGTGGGCCATTGCAAGACAATTGCTAATTGTTGAGCAACTAGAAGCAACTCTTTTCTAGCGCCGTTGCCGGGGGACTGCTAGCAGCTCTTTTCTGGCGCCGTTGCCAGGGAGGATAGCTATATTCTCTGAGTCACTTGGGATTTATATCTGCTGATCACTATGAAGAATCTGAAAGATCCAAGAACCAAAGTCTTGCCCTCAACTACGAGGGGAGGTAAGGAGCTGCCATCTAGCTCTGCACTTGATTCACCTTCAGTTATGAGTAAGTTTGCGACACCACCTCCTGCTAGAAATCTTGATATGTCGCATGTGCTAGATGATGCTAGAGATGCTACTGGTATTGATGTTTCTTATGATGCTACTATGCTTGCTGATACTATGCCTGATACTGCTAGAGATACTATGCCTGATACTGCTAGAAATGCTATGCCTGATACTGCTAGAGATGCTATGCCTGATATTGCTATCCATGATACTATGTTTGATACTACTTTTCCTGATGATGCTAGAGATGCTATTTTGCCTGATGATGCTATGCTTGACACTGCTAGGGATACTACTTTGCATGGTATGCCACTAGGAGTATTCCTTGATGCTCATATTGCTAGAGTTACTGCCAATGCTCGTGATGCTTCTGAAACTGCCGATACTATTGAGATAGAACCTGCTTTTGCTCCTGCTAGATCTAGCTCTCCTACATATGAATTGCCTGATATACCTGAGGGTTATGTTATGGAGGGAGAGATAGCTGAGGATTTTCTTGTGTGTAAGGATGCCTATGACGCTGAGAAATTACTTCTCAAGTGGAAGGAAAAATCTCTGAAAGCTAGGATGAAATACGACCAGAAGTTTGCCACTTCACCTATCTTTATCACCGATGAGGATTATGAATTCTCTATCGACCCTGAGATAATCTCTCTAGTCGAATCTGATCCTTTCCACAGTTATGAGTCTGAGACGGTCGTAGCCCATCTTACCAAACTACACGATATAGCCACCCTTTTCACTAGTGAGGAGAAGATCCGCTACTACTATATCCTTAAGGTGTTTCCTTTCTCTCTAAAGGATGATGCTAAATCCTGGTTCACTTCTCTTGCTCCTGGATGTGTGAGTAGTCCCCAGGATATGGTCTATTACTTCTATGAGAAATATTTCCCTACCCATAAGAAGCAAGTTTCCTTGCAGGAAATATACAACTTTGCTCAACTCAAAGAAGAGTCTCCCACAATCTTGGGGGAGGCTCATCCAGCTACAAAATGCTTTGCCTGATCACCCTCTTAGGAAGAACGAGATACTTGATATCTTCTATAACGGACTTACCGATGCTTCTAGAGACCACCTAGATAGTTATGCCAGTTGTGTTCTTAGGGAATGAACTGTAGAACAAGCTGAGATCCTACTGAATAACATCTTGATCAACGATAATGCTTGGACTATTCCCGAACCACCTCCTAAGCCAACTCCTAAGAAAAGAGGTATTCTATTCCTCAGTCCCAAAGATATGCAAGAAGCCAAGAAATCTATGCAAGAGAAAGGCATTAGATCTAAAGAAGTCAAAAATCTACCGCCTATCGTAGAGATCCATGGTCTCGATAACCCGATACAAGTAGTAGAGGTGAATTCTCTGCGTAGATTCAATGAGAGTGATATTCCTTTTGGAAAACCTGCTAGCCTATGCTTTGATGAATTTGACAACTTTGTTGCCAAACAACAGAGTTTCAATGATTATGTTAGCACACAATTGGAACAAACTACTCGTATGCTTAGTCATTTAAGTGCTTGTGTAGACAAAAATGTCAATGATCTGAAGCTTCTGAGTAAACATGCCTCTATGATTACTACTCACGTAGAACAAGTACTTAAAGCTCAGAATGACTTGCTCAATGAACTAAATGACAACTCTGTCAGATTCATTACTAGAGAAGGCAAAATGACTCAGGAACCTTTGTATCCTGAAGGCCATCCTAAGAGAATTGATCAAGATTCTCAAGGAATTAATGCTGATACACCCAGTCATCCTAAGAATAAGAAGAAGGATGATAGAAACCTACATGTCAGTTCACCAAATACTGTCACACCTGAAGAACCAAATGATATTTCTGCGTCTGATGCAGAAACACAATCTGGTGATGAATATGAACCTCGTGACAATATGGACAGCGATATTCATAATAATGCTCAACCTAGCAATGATAAGGATGTGGAGATTAAACCTACGGTTATTCCTGATAACCCACAACCTAAGAGATACGATAAGAATGATTTCACTGCTAGGAAGCATGGTAAAGAAAGGGAGCCATGGGTTCAGAGACCCATGCCCTTTCCTCCTAAGCCATCCAAGAAAAAGGATGATGAAGATTTTGAGCGCTTTATTGAAATGTTGAGACCCGTCTTTGTGCAGATGCGGTTAATTGATATGCTCAAAATGTCTCCATATGCCAAGTACATGAAAGATATCGTGACCAATAAACGGAAGCTACCACATCTTGAGATCTCCACCATGCTTGCCAATTACACTTTCCAAGGTGGAACTCCTAAGAAACTTGGTGATCCCGGAGTGCCCACTATACCTTGCTCCATTAAAGGAAACTACGTATGAACTGCCTTATGTGACCTTGGAGCTGGTGTTAGTGTTATGCCTCTCTCTCTTTATCGTAGACTTGAAGTGGATAAGTTGACGCCCACTGAAATTTCTCTGCAAATGGCCGACAAATCAAGTTCTTTCCTTGTCGGCATTTGCGAGGATGTGCCTGTTGTGGTTGCTAACGTTACTATCTTGATGGACTTTGTTATCCTGGATATTCTTGAGGATGATGCCATGTCGATCATTCTTGGAAGACCGTTCTTAAACACCGCAAGGGTTGTTATAGATTGCAGCAAAGGCAATGTCACCTTCCATGTCAACGGTAATGAGCATACAATGCACTTTCCGAAGAAACGATATCAAGTACATTGCATCAATGCTATCAAAAAAAACTTCATCGATTCTTATTGGGAGCTTTGAATGCCCTATTCCTCGTGTTAAGATGAAGTATGATTTGCTTGTTGGGGACATTCATATCCCCATTGTGGTGACTTAGTGGCTATTCAACAATTCTCCGTTTCCTTTTGCGATTTGAAAAAGTTTTGTCATGAGGATTTGATCAACCCCATTGACGGATTTCTTTCGATGACCATGAAATGGATGAATCAAGGAGTCACATACCTCTGTTTTAAGCTTTCACTTTCTGTTGCTTAGAAGGAAAATGATAAATTTAGTTTAGTTTTTCCTATTTTCTGTTTTAGCGTCCCGAAGAAAAGTACCCCAAAAATAAAAGTTCTCTGATGGTCCCGAAAATCAAATATGATTTTTTCTGGATTTTTTGAAAAATACTAGGACTAGGAGCTGGCCTGGGGGCCACACGAGTGGGCCACAAGCCCTGTAGCCGCGGCCTCCCCCTGGTCGCGGCTACCAAGCTTGTGGGGCCCACAAGGACCCCCTCCACTCATTCCAGCTCCCTTCCTCTTCTTCTACCTCCAGAAAAAATCGTTTCGCAGCTCAAACCCGTGTTCTTGCTCATTTGGCTATGATTTTCGATCTCCTTGCTCAAAGCACCATTCTCCAAACCATTTTGGGGAATTACTCCTTGGTAAATGACTCCTCCATTGGTCCAATTAGTTTCTACTCTAGTGCTTTATCCTTCGTGTATTCTTGGTACCTTGGTGACCCTGTTCTTGAGCTTGAAACGTTGATTTTAGCTGGTCCCAAGTAGTTTTAGCGCGTGATACGGTCTCTAGGCACTAGTAGGAGTAGTTGCTACGAGTTGGGTTAATCCTTACTCACTTTTCTTTCGAAGTCTCTAAAAAATTCAGAATTTGTCAGAGTTAGAAAAGGGAAAAGATGAGGAGGTTCTTGAGAGGCGCTTCAATCCGTAACCCCAAGGAGGATGAGAAGAACCACCCCAAGTACGTGGTTCCTTGAGTCATAGAAGTTCGAGTGTGCGAGTGGCCAAGTGATGATTTTTTGCGCGCCGCTGGGCTTTATGAAGACTTTTATTACTTGGTGGAGAACGCAGGTCTTACCGCATTCGTTGAAGATAAGTGCCCACAATACCTCCTCCTCACCAATATTTTCGTTCAAAGCTTCAACTTTTATTCAAGGAAGAATCCTCCTATGGTTGAGTTCATGTTATACGATATCCCCCAGCGCATGACACTATAGGATTTTTGCAATGTGTCAAATTACCCTATGTTGGGGATATTCATGATCCTCATCCACGGGACTTGGAGGCTTTCATAGATACTATTGTTTTTGGAGAGGAGAGAGGAGTGTGTCACGCTAGAATTGCTAGCATACATTTTCCTGTGCTTCGGTACTTCTCATTATTTGTGGGAAAATGTTTGATTGGCCGTGGGGAGGCTGGATCACTTAGCTCTCCAGACCTTGCGGTTTTGCGCGAAGGCCTTTATAACAATAATACTTATAGCCTAGGTGCTATAGTAGCTCAGCGGTTGAACACAAACCGTTCCAAAGGTGTCGCCTATGGAGGTATCTATGCTACTCGTCTTGCTAGACACTTTGAGATACCTATTAGACTTCACGAGGAAGAAGAATGGCTTCTTCCTGAGAAATATCTCGATTATGACAGCATGGTTCGCCATGATTTTCTGGATAGAGATGCTAGTAGACGAATGATTTATAACCTGGTATTTAGTCAGGGTACTCGTGAGACTATTACTTTGCCTGCTCCTTCTTTTTTTCAATCTTCATGCAGGCAGGTACACTATTATGCCCTCGGACATCTGCGCATATTGGGGCTTGGCCCAACCACAGGTGCCCGTGCCCGAGCCGCCAGTCGAGTACCAGACGCCAGTTTATCAGTGGGAGCCAGAGGAGCTCACACGGCTGTGGCATCCACAGTCCGCTCTGGAGTATCCCGGAGCTGGTTATTTCCCTTCTTGGGAGTAGACCAAGTTAGGCCAAAAGCCTAAGCTTCGGGGAGTACGTGTTCTCACCGACTTTACATTCTTGCTTATGATTTCACTTTGTTAGTCGGTGTTTACACTTTGCCACTATATTATCCATGCTAGTTTATTTTCGTTTTCTTGCTTTCTTGTTTTGTGTCCTTTTGAGAAAACCCAAAAAGATTTTCCTTTCTTCTTTTGCTTGTTGGGAGCTTTCCCGTGTAAATAGTTTTCTTTTTCTTTGAGTCGAGGTAGAAGACCATGGTTACAATGTTTAGTGGCTCTCGCATGCATACATGTTCATTTGTTAAAGAGCCATATTACTTTGTCTTCTCCTTTGTGTTTGCCTACAGATTCAGCTTAGTCCAATGCACGAGCACTCTTATTATTGTTCACATCGTTCGATTGTGCAAGTGAAAGGCAATAATGATGATATATGATGAAGTGACTGAGACTGGAAAAGCTGGTATGAACTCTATCTATTTTGTTTTTGTAAATATGACTAGCTTGTCGTCCCAGATTCAGCTTTGTTGAGAGAGAACCATGTTTGCAATGACAACTTAGAGATCATAGTTTCTGATGCCATGCGTAATTAGCTAGGAGCTTATAATGGTTTGTCTTGAATGCCAACATAGATTTTGAGATGACTATGATGTAGTATGATAGGATGGTATTCTCCTTTGAATGATTCAAGTGGCTTGACTTGGCGCATGTTCATGCATGTAGTTGAAACAAAATCAACATAGCCTCTATGATCTTCGTGTTCATGGTGATTTATATCCTGCTCATGCTTGCACTCAATGTTAGACAAACTCATTGCATCTTGATGACTGTTGTCGCTCTCTAGTTGGTCGCTTCCCAGTCTTTTGCTAGCCTTCACTTGTACTAAGCGGAATACTGCTTGTGCATCCACTTCCATAAACCCAAGAGTTTTTCCATGAGAGTCCACCGTACCTACCTATTTGCGGTATCTACATGTCATTCCAAGTAAATTTGCATGTGCCATTCTCTAAACCTTCAAGAAATAATCTGTTTTGCATGCCTGAACCGCTCATGTGGTGACAGGGGGCTATTGGTATCTTCCATGTTAGGCGTGTTATCCTCGACATGTGTTTATTCACTGTCATTCACGAGAGAGGGGACGGTAATTGGAATGCCTAGTTCCACGCTTAAATCGAAAACATAACTGTAAAACAAGACTCCCCCCGGATTGATGTTAGTATGGACGGTACCTGAGGATTCGGCTAGCCGTGGAGTGTGATTGATTGGTGGTGGGGGAGTTAAAACTTTACTTTTCTATTTGGGAACCGCCTATAGCATGAGTAGCATGGAAGATATTGAGAACTCTTGGTCATTGCGTTGACAATGAAAGCATGCCACCCAAAATTATTATCTCTGTTTTCAAAGCTTGAGCTCTGGCACCTCTGCAAATCAATGCTTCCCTCTGCGAAGGGCTTGTCTATTTATTTTCCTGTTGAGCCATCCTCTTCTCATATAAGCACCAATTAGAGAGCACTTCTGTCATTTTTATGCTTTGCTTTTGATTGATATTGAGTATGACTATGACTGGATCTTCGTTGCTATGAATTACAATATTTAGTCAGCCCTTGATCTTTGAAAGTGCTTTGCATTTATGTTTTGCGGTCTCAGAAAGAGCTAGCGAGATACCACCTATTCATACAGCTTCATGCTTGTTTTGATTGAATTGTTGGTATCTGAAACTCATTATTATTTGCTCGCTAGTTGTTTATGCCATTGATATTAGTTTACCGTGAGACCTATGTGTCACTTGCTGATGTGGTTAACTTGTGATCTTGCTGAAATTATGGTTATGAGTTAGACATAGTTGCAACAACAAGATCAAACAGAGTTTGTCAAAGTTTTTCTTTCTCTTTCAGCTTGTCAACTGAGTTGCTTGAGGACAAGCAAATTTTTAAGCTTGGGGGAGTTGATACGTCTCCATCGTATCTACTTTTCCAAACTCTTTTGCCCTTGTTTTGGACTCTAATTTGCATGATTTGAATGCAACTAACCCGGACTGACACTGTTTTCAGCAGAATTGCCATGGTGTTGTTTTTGTGCAGAAATGAAAGTTCTCGGAACATCCTGAAAATTTACGGAGAATATTTCTTGAAAATATGAAAAATACCAGCGCAAAGAACCACCATAGGGGATGGGCCAGTGGGCCACAAGCCGTGTAGCCGCGGCCTCCCCCCTGGTCGCGGCTACCAGGCTTGTGGGGACCACGTGGCTCTGCCGCCCCCAATTCCAGCGCTATTTATTCCCTTTCGTCCCGAAAAAAATCAGGAGAGAAGAGTTCATCACGTTTCATGATGCAGAGGCGCCGCGACATCCCGTTCTTGCCCTGGAGGGCAGATTTGGAGTCTGTTTTGGGCTCCGGATCAAGGAGATCGTCGCCATCGTCATCATCAACCTTCTTCCCTCTCCAATTCCATGAAGCTCTTCATCGTTCGTGAGTAATCTATTCGTAGGCCCGCTGGGCGGTCATGAGTAGGATGAGATCTATCATGTAATTGAGTTAGTTTTGACGGGCATTGATCCCTAGTACCCACTATGTTCTGAGATTGATGTTGCTACTACTTTTCCATGCTTAATGCTTGTCACTAGGGCCCGAGTGCCATGAATTCAGATCTGAAATTATTATGTTGTCACCAATATATGTGTGTTTTAGATCCGATCTTGCAAGTTGTAGTTAGCTACCATGTGTTATGATCCGGCAACCCCGGAGTGACAATAACCGGAACCACTTCCGGTGATGACCATAGTTTGAGGAGTTCATGTGTTCACCAAGTGCTAATGCGTTGGTCCGATTCTTTATTAAAAGGAGAACCTTAATATCCCGTAGTATCCATTTGGACCCGCTGCCACGGGAGGGATGGACAATAGATGTCATGCAAGTTCTTTTCCCTAAGCACGTATGACTACAAACGGAATGCATGCCTACATCACATTGACGAACGGGAGCTAGCCACATATCTCTGCGTGTTATAACTGTTGCATGATGAATGTCATCCAACAAATCACCGATCCATTGCCTACGAGTTTGTCCCACTGCCATTGTTACTTGCTTTGCTCTGCTGCTGTTACTACTCTTGCTGCTACTGTTACTTGCTGCCATTGTTACTTGCTTTGTCCTGCTGCTGCTGCTACCACTACTGTTGCTACTACTGTTACTTGTTGCTGTTACTTGCTACTGTTGCTACTTGCTACTGCTGTCACTACTGTTGTTCCTTCCCACTGCTGTTACTTGTTACACTGCTGCTACCTGCTACAATACTTTTCTGGCGCCATTGATACTTCAGTTAGGAATAATCTGCCGTCAATAGATTCTTTCCTAGCATCGTTGCTATCTTACTACATTTGCTCCTTATATCCTGCTTGCAGATACTAATCTTTTAGGTGTGGTTGAGCCGACAACTCAAGTGCTAATACTGGAGAATATCCTTTCACTCCCATCGTGTCGAACCAACAAAATTGGGTTGAATACTCTACCATCGAAAACTGCCGCGATCCCACATGCTGGTGGGCCATTGCAAGACAATTGCTAATTGTTGAGCAACTGGAAGCAGCTCTTTTCTGGCGCCGTTGCCGGGGGACTGCTAGCATTGAACATTCGGCTATGATCAACATCATGAAACACATGGGGTTTATCTCGAGGTGGATTAAATGGATCAAATGCATCTTCTCGTCAGGGAAATCATCGGTCATGCTGAACGGCATCCTTGGTAAACAGTTTCCCTGCCGATGTGGGGTAAGACAGGGAGACCCTCTCTCCCCATTGATATTTGTCCTGGCAGCCGATCTCCTTCAAACTGAGATTAACAAACAGCTAAATCTCGGCACGTTATCGCACCCCATTGATCCTAGAGGTGATGCTGAGTTTCGAGTAATCCAGTATGCCAATGACACCATCATCATCATGCCGGCATGCCCCGTCCAAGCTGCGAGAATGAAGAAAATACTGGATGACTACGCTGCGACTATAGGCCTCAAGATTAACTATCAGAAATCAACTTTAGTCCCTATTAACGTGACGACTGAAGTCTGCAACACAATCATGTCGATCTTTGGATGCGCACAAGCAGCCATGAATGAAGAAAATACTGGATAACTACGCTGCGACTATAGGCCTCAAGATTAACTATCAGAAATCAACTTTAGTCCCTATTAACGTGACGACTGAAGTCTGCAACACAATCATGTCGATCTTTGGATGCGCACAAGCAGCCATGCCATTCACTTATCTAGGGCTACCGCTTGGTATGTCTAAGCCCACTATCTCGGACATGACACCGCTGGTCTGTAAAGTAGAGAGGAAAATCACGGCTGCCATGTCGCTGATGTCGCATGCGGGCAGATTAGCCCTGATGAACTCGCTCATCACGTCACTGCTTATGCTTTCAATGGGAACTCTCAGAATCCCCCCCCCCCGACAATTGCGGAACAATTTGATAAGATCCGGAGGCGGTGCTTGTGGAGGAAGAAGACTGCGGATGGGTTCAAGAGCAATGCCCTCGTATCCTGGGAATCAGTTTGCCGCCCCAAAGAAAATGGGGGCCTGGGGGTCTTGAATCTCAAGCTGCAGAACGATGCCATGCTCCTAAAGATGCTACACAAATTCTACAACCAAAGAGAAATCCCATGGGTGTCGCTAATCTGGAACACACACTACAATGATGCAATACCCCATGCACGAGATCAGTGTGGTTATTTTTTGTGGCGGGAACTGACTAAAGTTATGCCGGTATTCTGAGGGATAACGCGGGTCAGGATTAACAATGGGCTCTCATCGCTATTTTGGAAGGATGACTGGAACAATGCCGTCTATGCAGAAAAGTTCCCCCGTGCTTTCTCTTTTGCTAACTCTGAGGATGTCTCGGTTTAGACCTTCGTGGGGGCAAGCTCGCTGCAGGAAGCTTTCTCGCTGCCGCTGTCGGAACAAGCGCATGAGGAGCTCAAGATGATGCAGCAGGAAATTAGAAGTGTTCAACTAAACCCTAGAGGAGACGACTCGATGTGTGCCTGGGGAGCTGACACTTTTACGACGGCGGCGTACTGTCGGTTCTACTACGGAGGAGCCACGGTCCATGCGGTGTTTAACTGGTTGTGGAAAACGAAATGTGTTCCAAAGATTAAGGTGTTCGGTTGGTTCTTGCTGATGGACAAACTTAATACGAGGAATATGCTCAAACAAAGGCATTACAATATCGGGTCTACTTTGGACTGCATGTTGTGTGACCAACGAGTGGAAGAAACCCTTGAACACCTCTTCTTCAAATGTCACTTTAGCCAACGTTGCTGGGATATGCTAAACATCAAATGGTCAGATTGACGACATAGGCTGGAGATACTGCAACATGAGAGCACGGTGCACCCCCGAAGAATGTTCATGGATATTTTCCTAGTGGCGACCTGGAGTCTATGGAAGGAACAAAATAACAGGTGCTTTGAAGGTATAACCCCCTCTCTGGGGGCTTGGCGACGTAGATTCGTTGTAGACTTATCCAATCTTAAATATCGTGTGCCTGCTAGCAAGGTGCAGATCATAGATGACATTGTTGCAAACTTAGCTGACGCCTCCTAATATGTAACTCTTCCCTACCCACCCCACACCCCCTCCCCCACCCACACCCCCCATGTATATGTGTAATTGTTGGCTTTATATATACATGCCGTAGGAACATATCCTACTGTCTTACATTAAAAAAAATACTTCAAGCAAACTAGCAAGGTAATCATGAACTTTCGAAATAACAAGGCCAAAGAAAATTATCCCTACAAAATCATATAGTCTGGCTATGCTCCATCATCCCCACACAACTAAATTAAATCATGCACAACCCCGGTATTGGCCAAGTAATTGTTTTCGCACTCTTACTTTCTCAAACCTTTTTCAACTCTCACGCAATACATGAGCGTGAGCCATGGATATAGAATTATAGGTGGAATAGAGTGTGGTGGAGGTTGTGAGACAAAAAGGAGGAGATGGTCACATTGACTCGGCGTATCAAAGGGTTATGGAGATGCCCATCAATAGATATCAACGTGAAAGAGTAGGGATTACCATGCAATGGATGCACTTAGAGCTATAAGTATGTGAAAGCTCAAAAGGAGAACTAGTGGGTGTGCATCCAACTTGCTTGCTCACGAAGACCAAGACAATTTTGAGGAAGCCCATCATTGGAATATACAAGCCAAGTTATATAATGAAGATTCCCACTAGCATATGGTGGTGACAAAACAAGAGACTCTCAATCATGAAGAACATGGTGCTATTATGAAGCACAAGTGTGGAAAAGATAGTAGCATTATCCCTTCTCTCTTTTTCTCTCTCTTTTTTTGTTTGGGCTCTTTGGCCTATTTCTATATATATTTTTGTGGGCAACTTCGGCCTCTTTTTTTATTTCCTCACATGGGACAATGCTCTAATAGTGATGATCATCACACTTTTATTTACTCACAGCTCAATGCTTAAAACAATGATGACTCTATAGGAAATGCCTCCAGCAGTGTACCGGGATGTGCAATGATCTAGCTTGGCGTATGACGTTGAAACATCTCGCTAGCTATCTTACGATCATGTTATGTCAATATGGAAGTCACGGCACAAGTCATGAGACGGAACCGTGGGAGTTGCATGGAAATATATCTCGGAATGGCTATGAAAAGGCCATGATAGGTAGGTATGGTGGGAGTTTTGAGGAAGATCTATGGTGGTTTTGTGTACCGGCGAAAATTGCGTGGCACTAGGGAGGCTAGCAATGGTGGAAGGCGAAAGTGCATCTATACCATGGACTCACATTAGTCATGAAGAACTCACATACTTATTGTGAAAGTTTTTATTAGTAATCGAAACAAAGTGCTAAAAGCATACTCCTAGGGGAAGGGTTGGTAGGTGTTAACCATCGTGCGATCCCGACCGCAACACAAAGGATGATGATCAATAAATCAATTATGCTCCGACTTCCTAACATAGCGGTTCACCATACATGCATGTTACGGGAATCACTAACTTCAACACAAGTATATCTAGATTCACAACACCCTACTAACATAACTCTTAATATTACCAAATCCATGTCTCAAAACTAATGGAGAGGAATCAAACTTCTCTTTCTAATAAATGCACAAGAATATGGAAGTTTCATTGTATCCTTTTTGGGCGCCTATCATCTTTGGGACTGCTTTCATAGCACAAGCCAACTACCAAGTTACTCGGAGAGAGCACTCTCAAAAAGATATAAGTGAAGATCGAGAGTTCTTATTTCTCCAAAATATGACACCGCCGTGCTCTAAAAGATCTAAGTGAAGCACATAGAGCAAAGTTATCTAGCTCAATAGATATAAGTGAAGCACATGTGAGCTAAATTGCCTAACTCAAAAGATATAAGCGAAGCTCAACGAGTATTCTAGCAAATTCACGATGAGTGCATGTCTCTCTCAAAAGGTGTGCAGCAAGGATGATTGTGACAAAACAAAAATAAAAGACTCCTATAATACACGACGCTCCAAGCAAAACACATATCATGTGGTGAATAAAAATATAGCTCCAAGTAATGTTACCGATGGTTTGAAGATGAAAGAGGGGATGCCTTCCCGGGGCATCCCCAAGCTTAGGATTTTTGGTGTCCTTGAATTTGGCTTGGGATGCCTTGGGCATCGCCAAGCTTGAGCTCTTTCCACTCTTTATCTCTTTGTCCATGAGAACATCACCCAAAACTTGAAAATTTCACAACACAAAACTAAAACAGAAACTCGTGATATCATTAGCACAAGAAAACAAACTACCACCTCTTGAGGTACTGTAGCAATCTTGATTTCTATTTATATTGGTGTTAGATTACTGTATTTTCACTTTTCATGGCTAGTACACCCCGATACTATCCATAGTTTCATCAAAATAAGCAATCAACACAACAAAAACAGAATCTGTTAAAAACAGACCACTCTGTAGCAATCTGTATTCTTCGTATACTTCTGGTATCTCAAAAATTCTAAAAAATTACGAAAGTTTGGGAAATTGGCATATCAACCACAAGAAAAAATAATCAACTCAAAAGCTCTTTCTGTATTAAAACGAAAAATAAATTCGTGAGCGAAAAGTTTCTGTCTTTTTCTAGCAGGATCAAACAACCATCACCAAACTAGTCATAAAGGTATTACTTGGCTCAAACACAAAAAGAAACACAAAAGACAAAATCATAAAAGAATTATGTTGGTGTGGACGCAATAGAACAGAAAGCAAAAAGCAAAGATAAATTCATTGGTTTGCCTCCCAACAAGCGCTATTGTTTAACGCCCTTAGCTAGGCATAAGGCGATAGAATCACGTATCGTCGTCTTTGGTACTCAAACCATAAGTAGCCCTCATCATGGATTCATAAGGCAATCTTATTTTATTTCTAGGAAAATGTTCCATGCCCTTCTTTAAAGGAAATTGAAATCTAATATTCCCTTCCTTCATATCGATGATAGCACCAATAGTCCTTAGGAAAGGTCTACCAAGAATGATAGGACATGTAGGATTGCAATCAATATCAAGCACAACGAAATCCATGAGTACAAAGTTCCTATTTGCAATAATAAGAACATCATTGATCCTTCCCATGGGTTTCTTAAGAGTAGAATCCGCAAGATGCAAATTAAGAGAGCACTCATCAATCTCATTAAAGCCTAGAACATCACATAAAGACTTTGGAATCACGGAAATACTAGCACCCAAATCTCACAAAGCATTGCATTCATAGTTTTTAATCTTGATTTTGATAGTAGGTTCCCACTCATCGTGAACTTTTCTAGGAATAGAAACTTCCAATTCAAGTTTCTCTTCAAGAGATTTCATCATAGCATCGATGATATGATCGGTAAAGGCCTTGTTTTGGCTATAAGCGTGTGGAGAGTTTAGCATGGATTGCATCAAGGAAATGCAGTCAATCAAAGAACAACTATCATAATTGAATTCCTTGAAATCCAAAGTATCATTACTACTCAAAGTTTTGATATCCTCTACTCCACTTTCAAAGCTTTTAGCATCAAGATAGATAGACTCTGACTCATTGGGGTGTTTCTCAACCAAGGTGGATTCATATCCAGCCCCATCATCATTAGGTTTGACACTAGTAAACAAAGATTCAATGGGAGTCACATCAAGCACTTTAAGATCTTCGTGATTCTCATCACGAGAACACGCCTTTTTAAGCCATTCATGTCTAGCACAAATTTGGGCGGTTCTTTCTTTACTCTCATTCATGGAAACACGCATAGCTTTCAAATTTATATCCATATTGATCTTGGGAGGAGTACATCTAGCTTTCAAAGCATCAATATCAAGAGACATTCTATCAACGCTCCTAGCCAAATTATCAATTTTGAGTAGTTTTTCTTCTATGGACGCATTGAAAATCTTTTGCGAGTTGATAAACTCTTTAATATTACTCTCTAGATCACAGGGTAATTTATTGTAATTTCCATGATCATTGTTGTAGGAGTTTCCAAAGTTATTAGAGGGATTACTAGGAAAAGGCCTAGGAATATAGTTTCCTCTAAAAGCATTGTTGTTGCCAAAATCATTCCTACCAACAAAATTAGCGTCCAAGCTTTCGTTGCTACTCTCAATCAAGGAAGACAAGGGCATATCATTTGGATCTAAAGGAGCACCTTTACTAGCAAACAATTTAATTAACTCATCCATCTTAGCACTCAATGAATTAACTTCTTCTATATTGTGTACCTTCTTACTAGTAGGTGACCTTTCAGTGTGCCACTGAGAATAGTTTGTCATGATATTATCTAGGAGTTTTGTGGCTTCTCCTAAAGTGATTTCCATGAAAGTTCCACCGGAGGCGGAGTCCAAGATATTTCTAGAAGCAAAATTCAAACCAGCGTAGAAGATTTGTATAATCATCCAAAGACTCAAGACATGAGCGGGAAAATTTCTAATCATCAATTTCATTCTCTCCCAAAATTGTGCAACATGTTCGTGATCAAGTTGCTTAAAATTCATGATATCATTACGGAGAGAGATAATCTTAGCCGGCGGAAAATACTTGGATATATAAGCATCTTTGCACTTGTTCCAAGAATCAATACTATTTTTCGACAAAGATGAAAACCAAGTTTTTGCTCGACCTCGCAATGAGAACGGAGATAGCTTCAATTTAATCACATCACTATCCACATATTTCTTCCTTTGCATATCGCAAAGCTCAATGAAGGTATTTAGATGGGATGCGGCATCTTCACTAGGAAGGCCGGAGAATTGCTCTTTCATCACAAGATTTAGCAAAGCAGCATTGATTTCATATGATTCCGCACTAGTGGCGGGAGCAATCGGAGTACTAATAAAATCATTATTATTAGTACTCGAGAAGTCACAAAGTTTGGTGTTTTCAGTCATGGTGACTTCAGCAAGCAGACAAGCACACAAGCACACAAGCGAAAGAAAAGAACGAAAAAGGCAAATATTTTTGTAAATTTTTGTTTTTCAGAAGTGGGGGAGAGGAAAATGAGAGGCAAAAAAGTAAATGCAAGAGATGAGTTTGCGACACTTACTTGGATAAGCTTCATTTGATGCTCCCCGGCAACGGCGCCAAAAATTCTTCTTGCTACCTCTTGAGCTTGCGTTGGTTTTTCCCTTGAAGAGGAAAGGGTGATGCAGCACAGTAGCAGTAAGTATTTCCCTCAGTTTGAGAACCAAGGTATCAATCCAGTAGGAGTATCAAGGACGAAGCACCAATGTACCTGCGCAAAAACAGCAAACTTGCACCCAACGCTACAAAGGGGTTGTCAATCCCTTCACGATTGATTGCAAGGTGAGATATGAAGGCGGAAAGTGCAACAAACTAAAAGTGTAAGGCTGAAAATATGATGTGAAGTAGACCCGGGGGCCATAGTGTTCACTAGAGGCTTCTCTCAAGATAGCAAATATTACGGTGGGTGAACGAATTACTGTCAAGCAATTGATAGAACCGCGCAAAGTCAAGACGATATCTAAGGCAATGATCATACATATAGGCATCACGTCCGAGACAAGTAGACCGATACTTTCTGCGTCTACTACTATTACTCCACACATCGACCGCTATCCAGCATGCATCTAGTGTATTGAGTTCATGACAAACAGAGTAACGCCTTAAGCAAGATGACATGATGTAGAGGGATAAATTCATGCAATAGATATAAACCCCATCTTTTTACCCTTGATGGCAACAACACGATGCGTGCCTCGCTACCCCTTCTGTCACTGGGTGAGGTCACTGCACGGTATGAACCCAAAACCAAGCACTTCTCCCATTGCAAGAATCATAGATCAAGTTGTCCAAACAAAACCCACAACTCGAAGAGAATTACAAGGATATGAAATCATGCATATAAGAGATCAGAAGAAACTCAAATAAGATTCATAGATAATCTGATCATAAATCCACAATTCATCGAATCTCGACAAACTCACCGCAAAAGAAGATTACATCGGATAGATCTCCATGAAGATCATGGAGAACTTTGTATTGAAGATCCAAGAGAGAGAAGAAGCCATCTAGCTACTAGTTATGGACCCGAAGGTCTATGGTGAACTACTCACGCATCATCAGAGAGGCAATGGTGTTGATGAAGAAGCCCTCCGTTTCCGAATCCCCCCTCCGGCAGGGCACCAGAACGTGCCCCAGATGGGATCTTGCGGAGACAGAAGCTTGCGGCGGAGCAAAAGTATTTTCGTGGATCTCTCTCGTTGTTTTGGATTTTTCGGGGATTTATAGGCGGAAGAAGTAGGGCAGAGGATCCCCAAGGGGCCCACAAGCCTGCTAGGCGTAGGCCCCCCTGGTCGCGCCTAGGGGGCTTGTGGCCTCCCCCGGTGCCCTCTGCCCTTGTTCTCAAGCTTCCTGCGTATCTTCTGTTCCGGAAAAAAATCTTTTCGGAGGTTTTATTCCGTTTGGACTCCGTTTAATATTCTCCTCTGAAAAGGGTCAAAAACACGAAAAAATAGGAAATGGCACTTGGCACTAAGTTAATAAGTTAGTCCCAAAAAAGATATAAAAGGCATACAAAACATCCAAAGTTTGACAAGATAATAGTATGGAACCATCAAAAATTATAGATACGTTGGAGACGTATCACAACTGAGCCCACTAGGGGCTGGTGCGCCACCTCTTAGGCTGATGTGCCCCCCGGGGTGGTTGACCCCTCCATGTGAACCCCCGGAACCCATTCGTCACTCCCGATACACTACCAGATATGCTCGAAACTTTTCCGGAGCCCAAATACCCTTTTCCTATATATCAGTCTTCTTCTCCGGACCATATTCCGGAACTCCTTGTGATGTCCGGGATTTCATCCGGGACTCTAAACAACCTTCGGTCACCAACATACATAACTCAGCTATACAAAAACGTCACCGAACATTAAGTGTACATACCATGCGGGTTCGAGAACCTTGCAGACATGACCGAGACACTCTATGGTCAAAAACCAATAGCGGGACCTGGATGCCCATATTGGCTCCTACATATTCTACGAAGATCTTTATTGGTCGAACCTCTATGTCAAGGATTCAGTTAATCCCGTATACTATTCCCTTTGTCCTTTGGTATGTTACTTGCCGGAGATTCGATCGTCGGTATCTTCAGACCTAGTTCAATATCGTTGCCGGCAAGTCTCTTTACTCGTTCTGTAATACAATATCCCATGACTAACTCTTTAGTCACATTGCTTGCAAGGCTTGTTGTGATGTTTTATTACCGAGTGGGCCCCGAGATACCTCTCCGTCACACGGAGTGACAAATCCCATTCTTGATCCATGCCAACCCAACAGACACCCTCGAAGATACCTATAGAGCACCTTTATAGTCATCCAGTTATGTTGTGATGTTTGATACACACAAGGCATTCTTCCGGTGTCCGGGATTTGCATGATCTCATGGTCATAGGAACAGATACTTGACATGTAGAAAACAATAGCGATAAACTGACACTATCACATGCTACGTTCATAGTTTGGATCTTGTCCATCACATCATTCTCCTAATGATGTGATCCCATTATCAAACGACATCTCATGTCTATGGTTAGGAAACCTTGACCATCTTTGATCAGCGAGCTAGTCCTTATAGGCTCAGTAGGGACAGTGTGTTGTCTATGTACCCACACATGTATTTGAGTTTCCAATCAATACAATTCTAGCATGGATAATAAACAATAATCATGAACAAGGAAATATAATAATAACTAATTTATTATTGCCTCTAGGGCATATTTCAATAGTCTCCCACTTGCACTAGAGTCAATAATCTAGTTCACATCACTATGTGATTCACACCCAATAATTCTAGGGTTTAATCTTCTTGGCTTGTGAGAGAGGTTTTAGTCAACGGGTTTGAACCTTTGAGATCCGTGAGTGCTTTACAAATCTCTATGTCATCATGTAGATGCTGCTACCACGCGTCATTTGGAACTATTGCTGAGTGATTCATTCCTGGATCACTCTTTGTACGCCTTGAAAGACTAATGGCAAGGCACACATCAGGTGCGCTACACAACATGGCATACTATAGAGCCTATGGCTAAGGCATAGGGAACGAGCTTCGTCCTTCCTCTTTCTTCTTCCATGGTCGGGCTTTGAGTCTTACTCAAATACACATCTTACAATACAGTTAAGAACTCCTTCCTTGACTGATCCATTTTGAACTCCTTCAAATTTGTCAAGGCATGTCTTTATTGAAAGTTTTATGAAGCATCTTGATCTATCTTGTAAGATCTCGATGCCCAATGTTCAAGTAGCTTAATTCAGGTTTTCCTTTGAAAAACTCCTTTCAAACAACCATATAAGCTTTCCAGAAATTCTACATCATTTTCTATCAACAATATGTCAACCACATATACTTATCAAAAGTTCTGTAGTGCTCCCACTCACTTTCTTGTAAATACAAGTTTCTCATTAACTTTGTATAAACCTAAAAGCTTTGATCATCTCATCAAAGCGCATATTCCAACTCTGAGATGCTTGCTCCAGTCCATAGAAGGATCACTAGAGTTTCCATACTTGTCAGCATCCTTAGGATCGAAAAAACCTTCTAGTT
This sequence comes from Hordeum vulgare subsp. vulgare, assembly GCF_904849725.1. Lineage (NCBI taxonomy): Eukaryota > Viridiplantae > Streptophyta > Magnoliopsida > Poales > Poaceae > Hordeum > Hordeum vulgare. The sequence goes on from NC_058523.1 coordinate 348,733,341, forward strand.
GTATCACATACAACCTTTCTCAAAGAAACCATCAAGGTAACGATGTTTTGACATCCATGTGCAATATTTCATAATTAAAAAATGCAGCAACTGCTAACATAATTCCAACATACTTTAGCATTGCTACGGGTGAGAAAGTATCATCGTTGTCAACTCCTTGAACTTGTCAGAAACCTATTTGCGACAAGTCGAGCTTTCTAAATGGTGACATTCATCATCATTGTTTGTCTTCCCTTTTAAAGATCCAATTGTGCTTAATAGTCTTATGACCATCAAGTAGTTCTTCCAAAGTCTACACTTTGTTTTCATACATGGATCTTACCTCGGATTTCATAGCGTCCAACCATTCATCGGAATTCGGGTCCACCATCGCTTCTCCATAGCTCGTAGGTTCATTGTTGTCCAACAACATGACCTCCAAGACATGATTATCATACCACCTTGGAGTAGTTCATGTCCTTGTCGACCTACGAGGTTTGGAAGTAACTTGATCTGAAGCTTCATGATCATCATCATTGGCTTCCTCTTCAATTTGGTGTAGGCGCCACAGGAACAACTTCCCGCGCCCTGCTACACTCTGTTTGAAGTGATGGTTCAATAACCTCATCAAGTTCCACCATCCTCCCACTCAATTCTTTCGTCAAAAACTCTTTCTCGAGAAAGGACTCGTTTTCGGAAATAAACACTTTGCTTTTGGATCTGAGATAGGAGGTATACCCAACTATTTTGGGTATCCTATGAAGATGCATTTATCAGCTTTGGGTTCGAGCTTATCAGGCTAAAGCCCTTTGACATAAGCATCTTAGCCCCAAACTTTTAAGAAACGACACCTTAGGTTTCTCCAAACCATAGTTCATACGGTGTGATCTCAATGGAATTAAATGGTGCCCTATTTAAAGTGAATGTGGTTGTCCCTAATGCATAACCCCAAAATAATAGTGGTAGTTCGATAATAGACATCATAGTATGCGCCATATCTAATAGGGCGCGGCTACGATGTTAGGACAAACCATCACACTATGGTGTTCTAGGTGGCATGAGTTGTGAAACAATTTCCACATTTGTCTTAAATGTGTACCAGACTCGCAACTCAGATATTCATCTCTACGATCACATCGTAGACATTTCATCCTCTTGTCACGACGATCTTCAACTTCACTCTGAAATTGCTTGAACTTTTCAATAATTCAGACTTGTGTTTTATCAAGTAAATACACGAGTATCTACTCAAGTCATTTGTGATGTAAGAACATAACGATATCCACTGCGTGCCTGAGCACTCATTGGACTACATACATCAAAATGTATTATTTCCAATAAGTAACTTTCTCATTCCATCTCACTGGAAAACGAGACATTCAGTCATCTTGCCCATGTGGCATGATTTTCATGTATCAAGTGATTCAAAATCAAGTGAGTCCAAAAGATCAATCTTCATGGAGTTTCTTCATGCGTTTACACCAATTGGCATGGTTCGCATGTCTCAAACGATTCAAAAACGAGTGAGTCCAAAGATCCATCAACATGGAGCTTCTTCATGTGTTTTATACCAATATGACTCAAGCAGCAATGCCATAAGTAAGTGGTACTATCATTACTACTTTGTATCTTTTGGCATTAATATTATGAACATGTGTATCACTACGATCGAGATTCAATAAACCATTCATATTAGGTGCATGACCATTGAAGGTTTTAATCAAGTAAACAGAGTAACCATTATTCTTTTTAAATGAATAACCATATTGCAATAAACACGATCCAATCATGTTCATGCTCAACGCAAACACCAACCAATATTTAGGTTTAACACTAATCCCGAAGGTAGAGGGAGCGTGCGATGGTGATCACATCAACCTTGGAAACACTTCCAACACACATCGTCACCTCGCCTTTAGCTAGTCTCCGTTTATTCCGTAGCTTTTATTTCGAGTTACTAACATTTAGCAACTGAACCGGTATGTAATACCCACGTGCTACTAGGAGTACTAGTAAAGTACACATATATCCAATATACTTTTGTTAACGTTGCCAGCCTTCTTATCTACCAAGTGTCTAGGGCAGTTCCGCCTCAGTGATCATTCCCCTCATCATAGAAGCACTTAGTCTCGGGTTTGGGTTCAACCATGGGTTTCTTCATTGGAGTGACAACTGACTTGTCATTCTCGAAGTTTCCCTTCATTCTCTTTGCCCTTCTTGAAACTAGTGGTTTTAGTAACCATCAACACTTGATGCTCCTGCTCGATTTCTACCTTCGCGGTGTCAAACATCGCGAATAGCTCAGGGATCATCATATCTATCCCTGATATGTTATAGTTCATCATGAAGCTCAGTAGCTTGGTGGCAGTGACTTTGGAGAACTATGGTAATCATTATCTTATCTGGAAGATCAACTTTCACTCGATTCAAGCGATTGTAGCACCCACACAATCTGAGCACATGCTCAACTATTGAGCTTTTCTCCCTTACTTTGCAGGCGAAAAATCTTGTCAGAGGTCTCATACCTCTCAAAATGGGCACAAGCCTGAAATCCTAATTTCAGCTCTTGGAACATCTCATATGTTCCGTGACGTTCAAAACGTCTTGGGCGCCACAATTCTAAGCCATAAAGCATGACACACTGAACTATCACGTAGTCATCAAAAACGTGTATGTCAGATGTTCGCAACATCCAGAGATGACGCTCGGGGTAGCACCCGACCGGTTCATTAAGGACATAAGCCTTTTGTGCAGCAATTAGGCCAATCCTCAGTTTACGGACCCAGCCCGCATAATCTCTTCAATCATCTTTCAACTTAGTTTTCTCTAGGAACAAATAAAAATAGGGGAGCTACAGGGCAAGCTAATCACCTACAACATAATTTGCAAAGACATTTTGACCAAGTTCATGATAATGAGTTCAATTAATCATATTACTTAAGAACTCCCACTCAAATTGACACCCCTCTGGTCATTCGAATGGTACATGATCCAAATTCACTAACCCAAGTCCGATCATCACGTGAGGTGAGTTGGCTTGAATGGTGAACATCTCTATCTTGATCATATCTACTATATACTCATGTCTGACCTTTCGGTCTCTTGTGTTCCGAGGCCATGTCTATACATGCTAGGCTCGTCAAGTTTAACCTGAGTGTACCGCGTGTGCAAAAGTGTCTTGCACCCGTTGTATGTGAATGTAGAGTCTATCACACCCGATCATCACATGGTGTCTCGAAACGACAAACTTTTGCAATGGTGCAAACACGGGGAGAACACAGTTTTATCTTGAAATTTAAGTGAGGGATCACCTTATAATCCTAACCTCATCCTAAGAAAAACAAGGTGCATAAAAGGATTAACATCACATGCAAATCATAAGTGACATGATTTGGCCATGATCTTGTGCTTTTGATCTCCATCTCCAAAGCACCAGCATGATCTTCATCGTCACCGTCACAACACCATGATCTCCATCATTGTAATGACATCGAGGTCGTCGCGCCAACTATGCTTGTACTACTATAGCTACTCATTTAGCGATAAAGTAAAGCATCACCAAGAGCCAAAATAAATTAAATACAACCCTATGGCTCCAGTCGGTTGCCGTAGGATCGACATGCAAGTCGATATTTAACTATTACAACATGATCATCTCATACATCAAATATATCATATCATGTCATTGGCCATATCATATCACAACATACCCTATAAAAAAAATTTAGACATCCTCTAATTTGTTGTTGCATGTTTTACGTGGCTGCTATGGGTATCTAGCAAGAACGCTTCTTACCTACGCAAAACCACAACGGTGATACACAAGTTACTATTTAACCTTCTACAAGGATCGTCTTTCTCGAATCCGACTCAACTAAACTAGGAGAGACAAACACCTGCCATCCATCTTTATGCAACAAGTTGCATGTCACTCGATGGAACCGGTCTCTCGTACGCAAACGAGTAAGGTTGGTCCGGGCCGCTTCATCCCACAATACCACTGAATCTAGAAAGTACTAAGGAGGGCAGCGATCTGAATATCAACACCTACAAACTCCTTTGTGTTCTACTCGAGATGTCATCTATGCATATACCTAGCTCTGATACCACTGTTGGATGAACGTTTCATGTGGAAAAAAAAATCCTACGCACACACAATATCTATCCATGGTGATGACCATCTACAAGAGGAGAGATTATATCTACAAACCCTTATAGATCGCTAAGAGGAAGCGTATATAACACGGTTGATGTAGTCGAACATCTTCGCGATCCAAATCACAGTTTAGTCCCGCGATCTCATCACGATTCGTCATGTGATCCCATCCCGATCTAGTGTCGAATGGACGACACCTCCACGTTCAGCACACGTACGGTTCGATGAAAATCTTCGCCTTCTTGATCCAACAGGAGGGGGCGAAGAGGTAGCTGATTTCTCCAACAACCTAACGGTGTGGCGGCGGTGGTGGTGGAGCTGATTCGGCAGGCCTTCGTCGTGCACTACTGAACCTAACCCAGAGGAATAACAAACAGGAGGGAGGGAGAGGGGCTGCGCCTTTGATTGTGGTGTCGCTGCCCTCTCTCCCCTCCATTATATATAGGAGGAAGGGGGAAGGGGTGGCGCCCTAGGGTTTCCCCTAGGGTTGGCCGGCCGCGCCCAAGAGGAGGAGGAGTCCTCCTCCAAGTGGGTTTGGTGGAGGCGCTAGGAGGACTCCTCCTCCTAGTCAAACTCCTCCCCTTATCCACTATTTTCGGTTGTAAAGGCCCATGGGGCCGGCCGCCCAGCCCACTAGGGGTTGGTGCACCACCTCTTAGGCCTATGTGCCCCCCGGGGTGGTTGGCCCCTCTCGGTGAATTCCCGAAACCCATTCATCACTCCCGGTACACTACCAAAAATGCTCGAAACTTTTCTGGAGCTCAAATACCCGTTTCCTATATATGAATCTTCGTCTCTGGACCATTCCAGAACTCCTCGCGATGTCCGGGATTTCATTCGGGACTCCGGACAACCTTCGGTCACCAACATACATAACTCAACTATACCGAAACGTCACCGAACCTTAAGTGTGCAGACTCTGCGGGTTCGAGAACTATGCAGACATGACCGAGACACTCTCCGGTCAATAACCAATAGCGCGACCTCGATGCCCATATTGGTTCCTACATATTCTACGAAGATCTTGATCAGTCGAACCCCTATGTCAAAGATTCAGTTAATCCCGTACACTATTCCCTTTGTCCTTCAGTATGTTACTTTCCTGAGATTCGATCATTGGTATCTTCATACCTGGTTCAATCTCATTGCCGGCAAGTCTCTTTACTCGTTACGTAATACAAGATCACGTGACTAACTCTTTAGTCACATTGCTTGCAAGGCTTGTTTAGGTGTTGTATTACCGAGTGGGCCTCCAGATATCTCTCCATCACACGGAGTGACAAATCTCGGTCTTGATCCATGCCAATCCAACAGACACCCTCGGAGATACTTGTAGAGCACCTTTATAGTCACCCAGTTTCGTTGTGATGTTTGATACACACAAGGCATTCCTCCAGTGTCCGGGAGTTGCATGATCTCATGGTCATAGGAACAGATACTTGACATGCAGAAAACAGTATCAATAAACTAACACGATCACATGCTATGTTCATAGTTTCGGTCTTGTCCATCACATCATTCTCCTAATGATGTGATCCCGTTATCAAACGACATCTCATGTCTATAGTTAGGAAACCTTGACCATCTTTGATCAACGAGCTAGTCCTGAGACGCTCACTAGAGACAGTGTGTTGTCTATGTACCCACACATGTATTTGAGTTTCTAATCAATACAATTCTAGCATGGATAATAAACAGATATCATGAAAAGGAAATATAATAATAACTAATTTATTATTGCCTCTAGGGCATATTTCCAACACGTCTTCCCCACCATGGTGCCAAGTCCTTTTGTTGTCGGCGTGAAGTAGAAGAGGCAAGGAAACCATGTCATCCATGGAGTCGTGCCCGCCGCCGCGCCACATTATTCCATTGCGCTCCCTCCCGTCTTGGGATCCGGCTCAAGGACGGGCGCCTCCTCTACCCTCTCCGGCGAACGGCCAAAGTCGCAAGCCAAGGGCCCGAGGAAGAAGGTGACGACGGCTTGAGGACGGGCGCCTCCTCCACCCAATCTGGTGGCCCACATGCCCCTTCAACTTCATTGGACTCCACAACGTGTTCGACGAAACTGCAAAGAGGTGCCACAAAAATCCCCTTTGTACAGCAGAACTTTGGTTCGACTTTGTCTTCTTTGCACTGGTGGTGGTGGTGGTTTGGGCAAATGTGTGGTTTTTTACAATGGTGGTGGTGCTGCTGCTTTCGGCAATGGAGGTGGTGGCGGTGGTGCTTTCGGCGATGGAGGTGGTGGTGGTGATGCTTCGGCCAATGGAAGTGGTGATGCTTCGGCCAATGAACTTGGTGCTGGTTTCGGCAACGAAGGTGATGGTGGCGGTGCTTCCGGCAATGGTGGTGATCATTCTTTGGCTAATGTTGCTGATGAAGATGGTGCTATGGCCAATGATGATCTCTAGTGGTGCTTGATTGTTTGATTGCGTATTTTTTTGGACAAACTTGCTACATTATATATTGTGCATGATTTTGGATGTGAACTATTGTCATGTGAGTTTTTACTCTGTGTATAAGAACTATTTATATGAATTTGTAGTTGATGTGAGTTTACGCGATCTGTTTCGTCCTGAAGCCCTAGTGGTACCGTAAATCAGTTTTGGGGGAACTGTAAATTGATTTAGTGGGAGGCTATATTGCAGGATCTGCTGGAGATGCTTTTATAGTATTATATCATGTTTCGGTGCAGTTAAAGAACGGAGGGTTGATCTGAATGCCGTAACTTAGTAGTACAGTTCATGGTTCATATATTATAGATAATATCGAAATCTTATGGCTTAACCTTTAAGCTCCAGCTTCTTCATAGATTAAGTAACGAGTTATCTTTTTTAGTACTTATAAAATCAAGAGTCGCTCCGGGCTTTGCCCATGCAAAGCTTAAAGGCGAGGCAGCACGTCATGCATGTGGAATCGTGTGCTTCTGCTCAGCTGCTCCTGATCTCTTTTCTGAGATCCTTCCCGTTGCAACGCCTCAATACAAACAGTGGTCTCCATGTTTGGACGGCGATTGTTGCGACTTGCGAGTGCGTGCTTTTTTTGAGGTAGTGGATCAGTTTGGTTGGTTCATGTCCATTTTGGGGCCTCAGTTTCCGAGAGTGGATCAGACCAGACTTGTTCCCGCTTAGCTGCTGCTGCTACTAGACTATTTTTTTTTGCGAGATTGCTGCTAGTAGTACTAGACTTCAGTCGCACTCACCACGAAAGCCCATAGCGGGGCAGACGAATCTAATCTGCGTTACACTTGATCGATAGGTGGGCTCCGCGGTGAGCGACAGCTTCCTTGCCATGGTCGTACGTCAACACCGTGTCTGTGTGATTAGTCCGCGTCTCGCGTGGTTGTGGATTTCACGACGGGAAAACGTCGGCGTCTGGACGGATTCCTCCCCGCGGCCATGTCGGACGCGGGCGTCGATGTCGCTGCGCACCACGACAGCGAGTGCTCCCCCACTTGCCATGCCCGCCCGCCCGTCGCGACTGTGCTTGGCTTGGCTCGTGGCGCGAAAGTGCTACCCCTTTCAAGTAGAGCGTGTCTCCTTTTTACTCTACTAAGAACATCTTTAGCAGACACATAAAAATATTATGAGCTAAAATAATTTTAGCGTATTATTATAGCACTTTTAGTACGTTGGGGCCTATATTGGTTTTTTAGATGTTTTAAAACGCGCGTCAAAAGACACTGTTCGGTCTGATCGTTTAGTTTATTCTCTTCTGTGACTTATTACGCAATCGGTCTTGTTAACCCAAAACGAGGAAAGATTGCCCAGCATGATGGGAATATATGGTGTATTAAATAAATAGAATTAAACCAGTTGCAGTTAGGATTTAAAAAAGCACAGCTCTATATTTTTTTCCTTGATAACTACCGAGTATTGCACCAAGGATTTACAGAAAATACTGATTACTGGTTTGGTTAAATTTGAACCATTTTATGATAGTTGTGGCATGCACGTTAAGGCCATATGGCAAAGAAGAGACATGAGTTAACGGTTGTGAGCCAAGTTGTTGGATGCGGTTAAAACCGACCGTGTGACCCTCTCTCTTACCCCCGCTCACTCTGTGTGTCTCTTGCTTCTCTCTTTGCTCGAGTCGTTGCTGACACCGATGATGTTGTTGCTTCTCGCTCCCACTCCATCCTGGAATGTTGGGGAGTGGAGCGACGACTCCTCGACCTCGACCTCAGCGTGGATACAAGCACATATGTAAGTGATTTAGATGCAAGAGTTACGGATTTCGAATTTGTTTTTTTTATTTGGAAATCGATTTTAGTTCATTTCTTGGATTTCTTCTCGCGCGTCGATTTGAAGGTCGCTCAAACCACTGAAGACTTGCATTCCCGTGACATTGACCTAGGAGTACCTCACTACTGCCACCTCCACCCCACCAAACCTGTGAATGCATGGCCTTTGAAGGGATTCACAGTCGGAATATTTTATCTAGGTAGTCTCACAATGTGATTATTTCATATTCAAAAGAGATATGCACATTCTCATGTGAGTGTTGAGATTAGTGGTAGCAGTGATAGCATTACTGCTCATAGTTAAAAAGGTTACTTCTATGTATGTAGTGTTTTTGCTTGATTAGTCACTGTCTAAATTATAGAAGCTATCTATTAAGTGCTAAGTCAGTGAGCAAAGTAGCGAGGTATTGGTAAGTCAAGAAGCTAGTGTTCATTAGCATTGTATATTTCACTTTAATGAGCTAGTGGTCAGTGAGAACATAAATGAGCTAGTTTTCTTTTCCTATGCCTTTTTTTGTTAGTTTGCATCTTTGTGACTTCACTATTACAATGTGGTCATCACTATGATTATGTAGACATTTCAAAGTTTGGAAGCCTTCAAGGCCCAACATGGGAACACGACTTTCACGCTCATTCATTGTTGGATGCTCATCAAAGGTTGCCCCAAGTTTAAAGATCAATATGCCGCCCAAAAGAAGAATCGAGGGCCGGTGGCCGTCATTGAGCATGAAGATGGAGTGAAGCGCCCAAGGGGCAAGACCAACTCCAAGGTGAACGAGAAGTGTGATGCGGACTCATTTGCCTTGCAAGAAACTTTCAAGGCATGATGAGAGGACATGGATGTCGCCTATGAGGGGATGAATAGGTACTTTAAAATAATTATGGGTTAGACTTGAACAAATACAAAATAAAATTAGCATTTAATTTGTTAAGAAAACAACATAAAACAACTAGGGTCACCTATATGCTCTAATGTTGGATCGATAGAAGGGGTGTCTAGAGGGAGGGTGAATAGACTATTTGCATAAATTAAAATCCTAGCCTTTTCCCAATTTTAATGGTTGGCAGATTTTAGCAATTCTACCAAGTCTAGTGCACCCTACACATGCTAGTCAACAAATATGGCCGCGGAAAGTAAAGATATTGCACATGTAAGTAAGGAGTAGATTTTAGGAAGATCAAACACAAAGAAGACACATCGATTTTTGGTGTGGTTCCGGTAGGTGGTGCTATCGTACATTTACGTTAGTGGAGACTTCAACCCATGGAGGGTAAGGGTTACGAGAGTCCACAGAGGGCTCCACCCACAAGGGATCCACGAAGAAGCGGCCTTGTATATTCCACCATGGCTTATGTCCACACAAGACTAGCCTCACTCACGATAGATCTTCACGAAGTATGCGATCTTCTTGCCCGTACAAACTTCTTGGTTCAACTCCACAACACGAAGTAGGAGGCTCCCAAGCGACACCTAACCAATCTAGGAGGCGTCGCCCTCCAAAAGGCAATAGATGTGGTAGAACGATGAACTCCTTGCTCTTGTGCTTCAAAAGATAGTCTCCTCAACACTCAATCACTCTCTCACAAATTTGACATGGATAGGAGAGATTGATTTTGTGGAAAGCAACTTGGGGAGGCTAGAGATCAAGTTTCAAATGGTTGGATTGGAATCTCTTGATCTTAACACATGAGTAGGTGGCTCTCTCTCAAAAAAATGGATATGGCAAGTGAGTGTGTGTTCTAAGTGCTTCCTCTACGAATGAGAGGAGGTGGAGGGGTATATATAGGCATCCCCCAAAATCCAACAGTTACAACATTATTGACCAACTCAGTGACACCAAAATGAATCTCAGTGGTACCGAGTTGCACTAATTGTGGTAACTTTTGAATTCTTGGTAAGACCGATATATAAATCTTGGTGGTACCGATACAATGACCTAGAGGAGTTCCCAAATCTTGGTAAGACCGATTCTAATATCAGAAATTCCGATTCTTAGAATTTTCTCAACAGAAAGTTGGTCACATGCTTCCGATGGCACCAATGTGAAACTTGGTGGTACCGAGAGATTAGGGTTTGGCAAAGGATCTGTCTGGTGGAAAATCGGTAGGGCTGAGTGGAAAAGTTGGTGGCACAGATTTTTCTCGTTTGGCTAGGGATAGATATATTTGTGGGAGAATGAGTGCACATTTTTGGTGGCTATCTCTAAGCACTTGAGCAACCAATTCATCATAATACCTCACCCCCTTTTAATAGTATTGGCTTTCCTATGGACTCAAAAGTAATTTCTCACAAATGTAAAATGTAGAGTTTTCTTGCTTGAAGCTTGAGCCAATCCTATTCCTTTCCTTGCATCAAGGGGCTTCTCCTCACAATCCTTTGGCCAGTGCTCTCTATGGACTATACCTGAAATATACTAGGTAAAAGGTGTTAGTCCAATAGACAATGTATGTTGTCATGGATTATCAAAACCACCAAGGGAGCATGTGTGCTTTCAATATCCCCCTTTTTGCTAATTGATGAAAACATACAATGAAAGCTTCAAATAAAGATATGAATTAGAATATGATAGCTTTGAAAGATAGATGACTAGTACAAGCTCCCCCTAAATGTGCGCAATCCCTTTTTAAAGGATAGTTGCTTTCGAGTGCATGGGCACACACATGGTAGAAGGAAAAGACAAGTCACATAAATCTTGGCTATATGCATCAAACATATGTGAATGAAGGACTTCCATGTTCAAGACTCACTCTTGCAAACAATATGTGCAAGAGGCAAGAGATCATCATGAACAAGGATATGATGCATATACTCTCCTTGAGGTTCTTGAGCGTCATAGAAGTAGGAGTACACTTGGGAAAAGAAATGTTAGATAACACAAGTGTACTCTATTCTAAAGATGCAAAGAGCTTCAGAAGTATCAAGATATGGAGAACATATCAGAAATATGATTTGATGATAGATATCTCTCCAAGAGAATTTAGAACTTTCTCCCCTTAGAGTGAATATGTAAGAATTTCCTCTCCCCCTGAATCATAGCATGTAGATATTGGGAGTAGGTATTGTGAGACAAGTTCAGTCCATAGATAGCAATAAAACAATTATTTCTCTCTCCCCTTAATAGTATTTCTCCCCCTGAGTGTGTGAGGTTCGATATATCTCCCCTTTTGGTAGATCTACCCTTAGGTAGACCTCCCCTTAGGTATATATCTCCTCCTTTGACTGAAGCTTATTGGAAACTTTGATATATCCCCCCTTTTGCCTTAATTTCCAAAAAGGTCAGAGGGTAAACGATCATTGAGAGAAAGGGATCCTTGATTCTTATCTGTTTGATAAGGGATCCTTGAATTTGACTCCCCCCTTAAGAATTTGTTAAGAGTTCCTTGAACTATCTCCCCCTATGTTAGGGATCCTCGCTGTCTCTCCATGTTATATTATGGGATCACTGAAGATTTATCCCCCTAGAGAAGTTTTTTCCCTCTCGAAAATTTTGGGAAACAAGATTATATCCTACTTTGGCATAAATGGAAATGTTCAGTATGAGCTTAGTAGGTAATAAAACTTGGGATCACTGAACATCTTTCTCCCCTTTAGGCAAAAGTCTAGAAATATCTGAAAATCATAGGCAATGATAAATTCCGGAGTCACCGAGGTAGTATGGTTTGGTAGAACCGAGAGTGATAGTAGGCCATTGGGATAAATCGGTTAGACCGAGTTTCCCAGATCGGTGAGACTGAGTTGCAATGAAAATCAACTTCTTAACTTAATGAGACAGAAATTATCCACAAACTTTGAAAAAGGAAATATCCAAATATTAAAAGGAAATAATAGAAAGAAATTTTGTTAAATATTTTTGAAATATATACATACATAAAGATGAGAGTTGAATGGTTCCAAGAAAGCATGCAATGAAAATGTGAACCATACAAGAATCTCCATCTAAATGTTTGGCAGTGACTAGGTCACCTATATTAGAGTATATTGACTTGAGGAGTCAAGCAAGAATGCTTGATCATAGGCCATGCTCATCGTTAAGCGCAAAATGGGGTTACCATTTTTTGATTAGACCTTTTTAATGTCTTCATATCACTTGAGTTGCTTTACCTCATGACTTGGTGCAAAGCTTTATCAAGGATATGAGTACATACCTTCGAATGGTGTTGATGACATGGCATGTAGGTGAAATTGTCGTGGATGCTCAAAGTTGATAATGATCATCTTGATTTGGGAGCTATCCTTGTCATATTGGTTTACTTTTCACCTATATTTGTTAGTCATGCAAGGAAGAACATAATATATCCAAATGACATGAGTGAATTTCATCATCATATGGTTGTGAAGGATATGATTTGTTATCTTCTTCCTTCATCTCCAAAGAAGGGATTGTTGATACTTGGATATGACAAGATTGCTTTTGATGTGAGTTGTGGCAATGTTGTGGAGTGTGGTCCTTCCAAGTTCCAACAAAGGGGTTATATGCAATACAAGGGAGCATGGTTTTCCAAGATATAAGTTAGTGTCATATCAATAGCATCAAGAAATAATTAAGTAAGCTCATGCCCTTGCATGCATCCGAGTGAGTCTAGCTCAAGTTTGAAGCATCAATGATGTTCAACTCACTCCTCAAATGACAAAATACTTTCTCGTCATGTGGTTCGGTAAAGATATCACCTAATTGTTTGGTGGTACGATCATGCTTGAGATCTATATCTCCCTTTCCAACATGATCACGAATGCAATGATGTCGCACTTGAATATGTTCAGTTTGATAATGTTGCACATGATTATTGGAAATTTCAATAGTACTTCCATTGTCATATAATAATGGAACATGTCTCGCATGGATGCCATAATCCTTAAGAGTTTGAGTCATCCATAATAATTGCGCACAACATGATCTAGCGACAATGTATTCCACTTCGGTAGTAGATAAATATACCGAGTTTTGTTTCTTGGATGACCAAGACACGAGAGATATCGCAAAAAATTGTCATGTACCCGAGGTGGATTTTCTATCAACCATGTCTCCGGCATAGTCCGAGCGAGAATAGCCAACAAGATTAAAAAAAGATCCCTTGGAATACCATATGCCAAAATTTGGTGTATGTATCAGGTATCTCACAATTCTTTTCACAGCCAATAGATGACACTCCTTAGGTGCCGCTTGATATTGGGCACATGCAAACACTCAACATGTTATCGGGACGGGAGGCACATAGATATAGCAATGAACCGATCAATGGTCGATAAACCTTTTGATCAACCGGTTTGTCCTCCTTAGTGAGGTCAACATGTCCACTAGTAGGCATGGGGGTTCTCATAACTTTGCGCACTTGCATGTTGTACTTCTTGATTAAGTCCTTGGTGTACTTGGTTTGAGAGATAAATGTACCTTCTCTCAATAGTTTGGTTTGAAAACCAAGGAAGAATTTTAGCTCACACATCATAGACATCTCATACTTCTCTGACATCAACCTTCCAAATTTCTCACTAAAATGTAGGTTAGTAGAACCAAAGATAATATCGTCCACATATATTTGGCACGCAAATAGTTCACCATTAAATCTTTTAGTGAATAAGGTTGCGTCAATTTTACCAATCTCAAAACCATTTTCAATGCGAAACTTTGTTATGCATTTGTACCAAGCTCTAGGGGTTTGTTTAGGACCATATAAATCTTTACAAAGTTTATAAACATGATTAAGTTTCTTAGGCTTCACAAATCCGGGAGGTTGTTTGACATAAACTTCCTCCTCAATTTCACCGTTTAGAGAAGCAGTTTTGATATCCATTTCGTAAAGAGTAATATCATGGTGATTGGCATAAGAGAGAAGAATGTGGACGACTTCAAGTCTAGCAACAGGGCATAGGTCTCACCATACTCCATACCTTCGACTTGCGTGTATCCTTGGGCTACGAGACGCGCTTTGTTGCGTACAACTTAACCATCTTCATCTTGCTTATTACAAAACATTCATTTTGTACCCACACTTGATTCCTCTTGAAGTTATGTAGTTCTGCATGCATGGCATTCATCCAATCTGGGTCATGAAGGGCTTCTTCTATCTTCATAGGCTCAATGCTAGAGATAAATGAGTAATTCTCACAAAAGTTAGCTAAACGAGATTTAAAGCAAGTGATTCTCCCGGTTTGAATGTCACTGAAGATTTGATTCACCGGATGATCCTTGTCCACTTTCTCAAACTCATGACAGCTTCTTCTTGTTGGAAGGTGGAGCTTCCTCATCATCATATTCTTGTTTGTTGTCGTTAAAGGTGTCATATCCTTGAGGTGGTGGTGAGGCAGGTTGAGGTGGATCATCATGATGTACTTCTTCCTCTTCTTCGTCATGTCGTGTAGCGCTTGTGGATGCCTCCATGTCATTTTGTGGTTCGCCTTGATGCGAAGTAGGAACTTCCACTTGAGTTGATGAAGTACTTTCCTTCACCTCCATGGGAGGAATCTTGTCGATAGGAAGATCTTGGATGACTTCCAAAGGTTCCTTATCTCCTACATCATTTGGCAATTGTTCGACCTGCGAACCATTAGATTCATCAAACTTCACATATACCATCTCTTCAACTTTTCGAGTGAAGCTGTTGTAGAAATGGAAGTGTGAGAATACGATCTGTAACCAAGTAGGAAACCTTCATGAGATTTAGGATAAAATTAAGAACGATGATGCTTATCGAGAATGTAGCACTTAGAGCGGAATACTAAAAAGTATCCAACTTGGGGTTTGTTACTGGTGAGTAGCTCGTATGTCGTTTTACCGAGAAGCTTGTGTAAGTAGAGTCGGTTTATGGCATAACAAGTTGTTTCCATCGCTTCTGCCCAATAGTGTCTTGATGTCTTTTATTCGTCAAGCATCGTTCTGGCCATCTCTATGAGAGTTTGGTTCTTCCTCTCAATAACTCCATTTTGTTGAGGTGTGTACGTCACCGAGAACTCAAGTGAGATACCTTCTTCGTTAAGAAAAGTATCCACATTTCTGTTCTTTAACTCCGTTCCATTGTCGCTCCGAACTTTCTTGATCTTCACTTCAAATTGATTTTGGGCTTTCCGAGCGAAGTTCTTGAAGATCATTTGTACCTGTGACTTATCATCAAGAAAGAATACCCCACGTAAATCTGGAAAAATCGTTGATGACCCACAAGTGTAGGGGATCTATCATAGTCCTTTCGATAAGTAAGAGTGTCCAACCCAACGAGGAGCAGAAGGATCTGACAAGTGGTTTCCAGCAAGGTATTCTCTGCACGCACTGAAATTATCGGTAACAGATAGTTGTGTGATAAGATGATTCGTAGCAAGTAGCAAGTAACAATAGTAACAAAGGTGCAGCAAAGTGGCCCAATCCCTTTTGTAGCAAGGTACAAGCATGGACGAACTCTTATAGGAGGTAAAGCGCTCCCGAGGACACATGGGAATTTCTGTCAAGCTAGTTTTCATCATGTTCATATGATTTGCGTTCACTACTTTGATAGTTAGATATGTGGGTGGACCGGTGTTTGGGTGCTGCCCTTACTTGGACAAACCTCCCACTTATGATTAACTCCTCTCGCAAGCATCCACAACTACGAAAGAAGAATTAAGACAAAGTCTAACCATAGCATTAAACTAGTGGATCCAAATCATCCCCTTACGAAGCAACGCATCAACTAGGGTTTAAACTTCTGTCACTGTAGCAACCCATCATCTACTTACTACTTCCCAATGCCTTCCTCTAGGCCCAAATAATGGTGAAGTGTTATGTAGTCGACGTTCACATAACACCACTAGAGGAAAAACAACATACAACGCATCAAAATATCGAACGAATACCAAATTCACATGACTACTTATTGCATGACTTATCCCATGTCCTCAGGAACAAAAGTGACTACTCACAAAGCATAATTATATTAATGACCAGAGAGGTATTGAATAGCATCAAGGATCTGAACATATAATCTTCCACCGAGTAATCCAACTAGCATCAAATACGAAGAGTAATTAACACTACTAGCAACCTTACAAGTACCAATCGGAGTCGCGAGACGGAGATTGGTTACAAGAGATGAACTAGGGTTTGGAGATGAGATGGTGCTGATGAAGATGTTGATGGTGATGAGTCCCCTAAGATGAGAGGAGTGTTGGTGATGACGATGGCGACGATTTCCCCTCCGGGAGGGAAGTTTCCCCGGCAGGACGACCGTGCCGAAGCTCTAGATTGGTTCTGCTCAAGTTCCGCCTCGTGGCAGCGGCGATTCCTCCCGAAAGCCCCCTCTTGATTTTTTCTGGAACGAAACCCTCCTTATAGCAAAAGAGGGTAGCCAGAGGGCCAACAGGGATCCCACAAGCCCCCTAGGCGCGACCAGGGGGGTAGGTCGCGCCTAGCAGGCTTGTGGCCTCCTGGTGGCTCCCCTTTGGTACTTCTTCCGCCCAGTATTTTTTATAAATTCCAAAATAATTCCTCTTTGATTTTCACGGCTTTTGGAGTTGTGCAGAATAGGTATCTCAAACTTGCTCCTTTTTTAGACCAGAATTCCAGCTGCCGGCATTCTCCCTCTTCATGTAAACCTTGTAAAATAAGAGATAAAAGGCATAAGTATTGTACCGTGAAATGTAATATCATCCCATAAAGCGATAAATATCAACATAAAAGCATGATGAAAAATGATAGTATCAACTCCCCCAAGCTTAGACTTCGCTTGTCCTCAAGAGGAAACCAAGATCAATAAATATGCCCACATGTTTAGAGAGAGAGGTGTCGACAAAACAAGATATGGACATGCAGGCATCATGATCATAATTAGACCAACAATATCATCATATAATCTCTCATGCTAAAGTGAAAATTCCTTCACAAAGTAAAGTATGGAACAAGAACCTTATTGAGAATTAACAACCAATATCCTTTAGTCATTGAAGCAATTGCAATTTATCATAACATCGGAAAGAGTCAAATAAGAGCTTGTAAAGCAAATCCACATACTCAATCATCCTTTCATCTCCTACAATTGCTACAACTCACGTGGTACTCATAAAATCAAAGTTTCAGTCGGACACAGAGAAAGATAGGGGCTTATAGTTTCGCCTCCCAACTATTTACCTCAAGGGTAATGTCAACAATAATAATTCATGAATACTTGCTTCCAAGTTGACATATGAATATGGATCTTTCCCTAGCATATGACGTTAGCCAAGATAAAGGCGAAATAAGGGATTGGTGTAGATCACCATGACTCTTTCAAGGGCAAAAAGTAAAGGTACAAGATAGGCCCTTCGCAGAGGGAAGCAGATGTTGTCATGCGCTTTTGAGGTTGGGATGTGTGACCTCTTAGTGTGAAGGAATGTCACTTTATATTTCCTCCTGTGATAAAGAACTTTATTATGCAGTCTGTCGCTTTTATGTCTTCCTCATCACAGGTTCGTACAAAGCTTATTTTCCACACACTAATAGATCATACATATTTAGGGAGCAATTTTTATTGCTTGCACCGATGACAACATACTTGAGGGATCTTATTCAATCCATAGGTAGGTATGGTGGACTCTCATGGCAAAACTGGGTTGAAGGTTTATGGATGCACAAGTAGTATCTCTACTTAGTGCAGAAGTTTTGGCCGATATGAGGTGGAAGAAATCGTCACATGCTAAGGGATCTCTAGTCATAAAACATTGTTCGGAACCAAGCAAACATAATTCATCATGTTGTCTTCCTTGTCCAACATCTACTTCTAAGCATGTAATAGTTCAATGAGTGTTCACAATAATAGACGGTGTCAAAGATGATATATTTATATGTGAACCTCTCTTTCTTTATTACTTCCTATTAATTGCAGCAATGACCAAGGTCTACGTTTGTCCACCCACGACAAGTTTCAATCAACATTCTTTTTATATGTGGAGCCATCACTTCCCATAAGATCATTACATGATCTTTCATGCTTTTGTTCTTTTGTCATTCTTTTCTTTTGATCACGGCATGAAGCAAGGCCCTTAACTAAAACACTCTTTATTATAAGACTCACGAACTCGAATACATCGGGGGTGACACAAAGCAAAACTCAAACCTAGAATACTAAGAACTTTATTCTACTAGAGGAAGATAAAACCAAAAGGATCTAACTAAGAAAAGGTAAAGGCAAAATATGTGATGATGATACGATACCGGGGCAACTCCCCCAAGCTTGGCACAAGCCAAGGGGATTGCCATACCCGTGCTTAGTTGTCTTCCTTCGGAGGTGATGGTGGTGGAGTTGTTGCGACCTGGGTTTGATCCTCCGTCTTCCAAGGCATAGGTGCTCCATCATGGAAAGATGATCGAGTCTCCGGAATCCTCAAATCTGCAGCCAACCGTATTGATTTAAATATATACTCATACTCATAGTTTTGGTTCTGCAGGCCATAGATCTGGGCTTGGAGGTGATCAATTCTGTCATAGAGCCTGGAGAGGTGTTTCCCGATGTCATTGGCATCGATCTTGTGCTTGTTGGTGAACTCCGTGATCATCATGTGATTGGCGTTGAGTCCGCGTTCCACCATTCCTTGGCACTTGAAGACTTGCTGCTCCATTGCTTCGAGCCTCGCCTCCATGCTTCCGGTCTTCTTGGGCCCCTCAACATCACGGATGTGCAGCACCCCCTCACGCATCTGGATAGATTGAGGGTGTTGCAGCACTCCCGCGAGGTAGGGATTGATGACCTTCTCGAAGAACTTGTCCTTCGGAGCTTTTGGGGATGCCATAGCGATCTAGATCTGTCTGCACAACACCTCGAAACGAAAACAGAGGAAATTTGCGCGATACGGGGTCAGACCTTTCGGGAGAATATATAATGATTTTTTTCGACCAAAATGAGTACTCCGCAAGAAAACGGATTCTGGGAGGCACACGAGGTGGTCACAAGCCCCCAGGCGCGGCCAGGGGGGTGGCCCGCGCGTGGCAGGCTTGTCGCCTTCTCGTGCGCTTTACGGACTACTTTAAATTTTTCTATTTTTCTAAAAATTCCAAAACGGAGAAAAATTCCTACTCGAAAAGTTTTGGAGTCGGTTTACTGACTAGATCACATACCTCTTCGTTTTCGGAGTCTGAAACAGGCTGATAAATATCCCTTATGTACTCCTTCGGAGTTATGGTATTGATAATATGGCTTTCAATATTTATGGGAGTATGTGAGATATAATGCTTGATTCTTTGCCCATTTACCTCTCTCGGAAAATTACCTTCCGTGTTGTTGATCTTGATGGCACCGAAATGATATACTTCCTCAACAATGTAAGGACCTTCCCATTTAGAGAGAAGCTTGCCTGCAAAAAATCTTAAACGAGAATTATATAGCAAGACATAATCACCTACATTGAACTCACGTTTTTGTATCCTTTTATCATGCCACCTCTTAACCTTTTCTTTGAACAACTTGGCATTTTCATATGCCTGAGCTCTCCAATCATCAAGTGAGCTAATATCATATAACCTCTTCTCACCAGCAAGTTTGAAATCAAAGTTGAGATCTTTGATTGCCCAATAAGCCTTATGCTCTAGCTCAAGAGGTAAATGACATGCTTTACCGTAAACCATTTTGTACAGAGACATGCCCATGGGATTCTTATAAGCAGTTCTATAAGCCCACAGTGCATCATCAAGCTTCTTAGACCAATTCTTTCTAGACCTATTAACAGTCTTTTGCAGAATTAGTTTAATCTCTCTAATACTTAGCTCTACTTCACCACTGGACCGAGGATGATAGGGAGATGCAACTCTATGGTTGACATCATACTTAGCAAGCGTTTTATGGAAAGCACCATGAATAAAATGTGAACCACCATCGGTCATTAGATATCTAGGGACTCCAAATCTAGGGAAAATAACTTCTTTAAGCATCCAAATAGAAGTGTTGTGATCAGCACTACTAGTTGGGATAGCTTCTACCCACTTAGTAACGTAATCAACAGCAACTAGGATATGAGTATACCCGTTGGATTTTGGAAAAGGTCCCATATAATCAAAACCCCAAACATCAAATGTTCAATGACAAGTTAGTAATTCATAGGCATTTCCCGACGTTTACTGATATTACCTATTCTTTGACATTCTTCACAAGAAAATAGAAACTTACGGGCATCCTTGAAGAGAGTGGGCCAATAGAAACTTAATTGCAATACCTTGTGTGCAATTCTATCTCCCGCATGGTGTCCTCCGTAAGCCTCGGAGTGACACATCTGTAGGATCTGTCCCTGTTCATGTTCAGGTACACAACGTCTAATAAAACCATCTACTCCTTTATAAAGGTGAGGATCATCCCAAAAGTAATGTCTCAAATCAAAGAAGAATTTCTTCTTTTGCTGGTATGTAAAACTAGGTGGTATATAGTTGGCAACGATATAATTCGCATAATCAGCATACCATGGTGTACTACGTGAAGCATTGATGACATTCAATTGCTCATCAGGAAAGCTATCATCAATAGGTTGTGGGTCATCAAGAACATTTTCCAACCTAGACAAGTTATCTGCCACGGGGTTCTTAGCACCCTTCCTATCAACAACATGCAAATCAAATTCTTGTAGCAAGAGAACCCATCTGATAAGTCTAGGTTTAGCATCTTTCTTTTCCATAAGATACTTAATAGCAGCATGATCAGTGTGAATAGTCACCTTGGAATCAACAATGTAAGACCTGAACTTTTCACATGCAAACACGACTGCTAAAAATTCCTTTTCAGTTGTAGCATAGTTTCTTTGGGCACTGTCTAGAGTTTTACTAGCATAGTGAATAACATTCAACTTCTTATCAACTCTTTGTCCTAGAACAACGCCAATAGCATAATCACTAGCATCACACATGATTTCAAAAGGTAAGTTCCAATCAGGTGGTTGAACAATAGGCGCAGTTATCCAGGCCTTTTTAAGTATTTCGAAGGCTTCCTCACAGTCATCGTCAAAAACAAAAGGAACATCCTTTTGCAAGAGATTGGTAAGAGGCCTAGAAATCCTAGAAAATTCCTTAATGAACCTTCTATAGAAACCAGCATGACCAAGGAAACTTCTTATACCTTCGATATCTGTAGGGCATGGCATTTTCTCGATCGCATCAACTTTAGCCTCCTCGACTTCAATACCTCTTTCAGAAATTTTATGTCCTAAGACGATGACTTCATTAACCATAAAGTGGCACTTCTCCCAATTCAAGACAAGATTGGTATCTTTACATCTTTGCAAAACTCGATCAAGGTTGCTGAGGCAATCATCAAAAGAAGACCCGTAGACGGAGAAGTCATCCATGAAAACCTGAACAATCTTTTCACAAAAGTCAGAGAATATAGCCATCATACATCTTTGAAAGGCAGCAGGTGCATTATATAAGCCAAAAGGCATACTCTGTAAGCAAAGGTACCGAAAGGGCAGGTGAAAGTGGTTTTCTCCTGATCAGATTGTGCAACCGGTATTTGGGAGAAACCAGAATAACGATCTAGAAAGCAGAAGTGTGTGTGTTTAGAAAGTCTTTCTAGCATTTGGTCGATAAAAGGCAAATGGTAATGATCTTTCCTAGTGGCTTTATTCAATTTCCTAAAATCAATCACCATCCTATAGCCAGTAATAATCCTCTGTGGGATCAATTCATCTTTGTCATTAGGGACAACGATAATACCTCCCTTCTTAGGGACGCAATGCACTGGACTTACCCAATCACTATGAGCAACAGGATAGATAATACCTGATTCCACGAGCTTTAGTATTTCTTTTGTTACTACCTCTTTCATCTTAGGATTTAATCTCCTTTGATGATCAGGATCGGTTTTAATTTTGTGCTGGCATAGAGTGGTACTAATGCCCTTAAGATCATCAAGAGTATATCCAATAGCAGCACGGTACTTCCTCAGAGGTTTTAATAACTTATTTTCTTCATGCTCAGAAAGGATAGCACTAATTATAAAAGGATATATCTATTTTTAATCAAGATAAGCATACTTAAGAGTATCAGGCAACTTTTTAAGATCGAACAGAGGATCACCCTTTGGTGGGGGTGGATCTCCATGCAGTTCAACAGGCAAATTATTCTTAAGGATAGGATGTTTTTCAAAGATAACTCTATCTATCTCATTCCTTTCATCCATATGCATATCATTTTCATGCTCAAGCAAGTATTGCTCTAAAGGATCAGTAGGAGGCACAACAATAGAAGCTAGAGCAATAATTTCATCTTTACTAGACAACTCTTTTTCATGAGGTTGTCTACCAAACTTGAAGAAATTGAGCTCATGTGACACTCCCTCAAAGCCAACAGTGAAAGTTTGCTTCTCACAGTCAATATGAGCATTGACAGTATTGAGGAAAGGTCTGCCAAATATGATGGGACAAAAGCTATCTTGTGTGGTAGCAAGAACGAGAAAATCAGCAGGATACTTCGTTTTACCACACAAGACTTCAACATCCCTAACAATTCCTAAAGAGCAGATAGTATCTCTATTGGCAAGCTGAATAGTGACATCAATAGGTTCCATCTCGACAGGTGCAATCTCGTCTTTAATTTCATCATATAGAGATTGAGGTATTGCAATAACACTAGCACCCACGTCACATAAACCATGATAACAATGATCTCCTATCTTAACAGAAACAATAGACGTGCCAACAACACGCCTATGTTTGTCTCTAGCATGAGGTTTAGCAATTCTAGTAGCATCTTCACAGAAGTGAATATCATGGCCCTCAACATCGTCGGATAGGAGATCTTTGATAATAGCAATGCTAGGTTCAACTCAAATTTGCTCAGGGGGTGTAGGTGTTCTAATGTAGCCCCTACGTATCACAGTTGAAGCTTTAGAATGATCCTTTATTCTAACAGGGAAAGGTGGTTTCTCAATGTAAGCACTAGGCACAATAGGATCATTATAAGCGATGACTTTCTCTTCAACTGGATTGGGTTTAACTACATTGATTTCTAAGGGAGGATGATATTTAAACCACTTCTCTTTAGGGAGATCAATATAAGCAGCAAATGATTCACACAATGAAGCTACTATCTCAGAGTCAAGTCCATATTTAGCGCTAAAATCACAAAAAGTATTTGTTTCAACAAAGGATTTAACGCAATTGAACTTAAGATTCATACCTGTCTCCTTACCTTCATCAAACTCCCAATCTTCATAGCTGCGTTTAGTTCTTTCCAATAAATTCCATTTGAAGTCAATATCTCTCTTCATAAAAGAACCGGTACAATAAGTGTCAAGCATGGTGCGATTATCATGAGAAAGCCGAGCATAGAAGTTCGGAATGATAATTTCTCTCGAGAGCTCATGGTTGGGGCATGAATATAACATTGATTTAAGCCTCCCCCAAGCTCGAGCGATACTTTCTCTGTCACGAGGCCAAAAATTATAAATATAATTCCGATCACGATGTACCAAATTCATAGGATAAAACTTTTGATGAAATTCCAATTTCAATCGGTTGTAGTTCCATGATCCAGTATCATCGCATACCTATACCATGTCAATGCTTTACCACCCCCCCCCCCCAAAGATAAGGGAACGACCTTCTTCTTTACCTCATCCTCGCGCAAACCTGCAAGCTTAAATAAACCACAAACTTCATCTACATAGATTAGATGCAAGTCTGGATGTGATGTTCCATCTCCTGTAAAAGGATTAGCCAACAATTTCTCTAGCATACCCGAAGGAATTTCATAACAAGTGTTTTCAGTAGGTGCAGCAGATTGAGGAGAAACTCCTTGTGCTTCCGTTCAAGGTGAAGATACCCCGAACAAGCTCCTCAAAGGATTAGTTTCCATAGTGACAAGTGACAATAAATTTCAACACACCATATAAATGTTTCCTTACCAAATTCCACTTACCAAAGGCGCATCACTCCCCGGCAACGGCGCCAGAAAAGAGTCTTGATGACCCACAAGTGTAGGGGATCTATCTAGTCCTTTCGATAAGTAAGAGTGTCAAACCCAACGAGGAGCAGAAGGATCTGACAAGTGGTTTCCAGCAAGGTATTCTCTGCAGGCACTAAAATTATCGGTAACAGATATTTGTGTGATAAGATGATTCGTAGCAAGTAGCAAGTAACAATAGTAACAAAGGTGCATAAAAGTGGCCCAATCCCTTTTGTAGAAAGGGACAAGCCTGGACGAACTCTTATAGGAGGTAAAACTCTCCCGAGGACACATGGGAATTTCTGTCAAGCTAGTTTTCATCATGTTCATATGATTCGCGTTCGCTACTTTGATAGTTTGATATGTGGGTGGACCGGTGCTTGGGTGCTGCCCTTACTTGGACAAACCTCCCACCTATGATTAACCCCTCTCACAAGCATCCACAACTACGAAAGAAGAATTAAGACAAAGTCTAACCATAGCATTAAACTAGTGGATCCAAATCAGCCCCTTACAAAGCAACGCATAAACTAGGGTTTAAGCTTCTGTCACTCTAGCAACCCATCATCTACTTATTACTTCACAATGCCTTCCTGTAGACCCAAATAATGGTGAAGTGTTATGTAGTCGACATTCACATAACACCACTAGAGGAAAAACAACATACAACGCATCAAAATATCGAATGAATACCACATTCACATGACTACGTATAGCATGACTTATCCCATGTCCTCAGGAACAAAAGTGACTACTGATGACCCACAATTATAGGGGATCAATTATAGTCCTTTCGATAAGTAAGAGTGCAAACCCAATGAGGAGTAGAAGGATCTAACAAGTGGTTTTCGGCACGGTAATATCTGCAAGCACTGAAATGTTTGGTAACAAGTGATTGTATGGTGAGATGATTCGTAGCAAGCAACAAGTAACAAAGTAGCAATGGTGCAGCAAAGTGGCCCAATCCCTTTTGTAGCAAGGGACAATCCTGGACAAAGTCTTATAGGAGGAAAAACGCTCCCGAGGACACACGGGAATTTCTGTCCTGCTAGTTTTCATCATGTTCATATGATTCGCGTTCGTTACTTTGATAGTTTGATATGTGGGTGGACCGGCGCTTGGGTACTGCCCTTACTTGGACAAGAATCCCACTTATGATTAACCCCTCTCGCAAGCATCCGCAACTATGAAAGAAGAATTAAGACAAAGTCTAACCATAGCATTAAACTAGTGGATCCAAATCAGCCCCTTACGAAGCAACACATAAACTAGGGTTTAAGCTATTGTCACTGTAGCAACCCATCATCTACTTACTACTTCCCAATGCCTTCCTCTAGGACCAAATAATGGTGAAGTGTTATGTAGTCGACATTCACATGACACCACTAGAGGAAAAACAACATACAACAGATCAAAATATCGAACGAATACCAATTCACATGACTACTATTACCATGACTTATCCCATGTACTCAGGAACAAAAGTAACTACTCACAAAGCATAATCATATTCATGACCAGAGAGGTAATGAGTAGCATCAAGGATCTGAACATAAACTCTTCTACCAAATGATCCAACTAGCATCAACTACAAGGAGTAATTAACACTACTAGCAACCTTACAAGTACCAATCGGAGTCGTGAGACGAAGATTGGTTACAAGTGATGAACTAGGGTTTGGAGATGAGATGGTGCTGATGAAGATGTTGATGGTGACGAGTCCCCTCCGATGAGAGGAGTGTTGGTGATGACGATGGCGACGATTTCCCCCTCCGGGAGGGAAGTTTCCCTTGCAGGATCGTCCTGCCGGAGCTCTAGATTGGTTCTGCCCAAGTTCCGCCTCGTGGCGGCGATGAATCCACGAAAAAGCTCCCCTCTGATTTTTTTCGGACAAAACCCTTCATATAGCCAAAGATGAGCGCCGGAGGGGCAACAGGGGGGCCGCAAGCCCTCCAGCCCCGGCCAGGGGGGTAGGCCGGGCCTGGCAGGCATGTGGCCTCGAGGTGGCACCCCTCTAGTACTTCTTCCGCCCAGTATTTTTTATATATTCCCAAAAAATTCCACGTTGATTTTCACGGCTTTTGGAGTTGCGCAGATTAGGCATCTCAAACTTGCTCCTTTTTCAGGCCAGAATTCCAGCTGCCGACATTTTCCCTCTTCATGTAAACCTTGCAGAATAAGAGAGAAAAGGCAAAAGTATTGTATCGTGAAGTGAAATAACAGCCCAAAAAGAAATAAATATCAACATGAAAGCATGATGCAAAATGGACGTATCAACTCCCCCAAGCTTAGAACTTGCTTGTCCTCAAGCGAAAGCCTAGCTCAATAAATATGTCCACATGTTTAGGGAGAGAGGTGTCGCCAAAACAAGATAAAAACATGCAGCATCATGATCATGATCAGAATAGCAATACCACATATAATCTCTCATGCTAAAGTGACAAATTCTTCACAAAGTAAAGCATGAATCAAGAACCTTACCGAGAAGTAACAACCGATAGCCTTTAGTCATAGAAGCAATTGCAATTTATCACAACATCAGAAAGAGTCAAATAAGAGCTTGTAAAAAAATCCGCATACTCAATCATCTTTTTGTTCTCTACAATTGCTACTACTATGGATGAAAGTTATTTTAATATGCTTATGAGTACGAAAGCAGATATGAAAATTGCTGGATATAATAAGAAATAAAATAAAAAGGGGCTGGTTCCCCCCTTTGCCGTCTGCCCCCACATGGCAAAGGGAGAGGGCAGACGGCAAAGAGGGGAGAGAGGGGCTGGTTACCCCCTTTGTCGTCTGCCCCCACATGGCAAAGGGGTCAGGGCAGTCGGCAAAGAGGGGAGAGAGAGGGGTTGGTTCCCCCCTTTGCCGTCTGCCCACATGGCAAAGGGGGGAGGGCAGACGGCAAAGAGGGGAGGGAGAGGGGCTTAGTTCCCCCCCTTTGCCATCAGCGCCCCCATGGCAAAGGGGGGAGGGCAGAAGACAAAGAGGGGAGAGAGAGGGGCTTAGTTCCCCCCTTTGCCGCCACCCCCCTCATGGCAAAGGGGGGAGGGCAGACGGCAAAGAGAGGAGGCCTGCCGTTAACACTTAACGGGACCGTTGGTGTATCTGTCGTCCCATTTAATTTGCTGTCTGCCCCCTCATGGCAAAGATTCTTTGCCGTACTCTTTACAAAAGCAGGCGGCAAAGAACCTCTTCACCAGATTTTTTTGCCGTCTACTTTGCCGTCTGCTGACTGACGACAAAGCCTTTGCCGTCCGTGGTTCCCCCCTTTGTCGTCCGCCATGGCAGACGAAAAAATTATAAATTCCAGTAGTGTAATAGATCATACATATTAGAGAGCAATTTTTATTGCTTGCACCGATGTCAACTTACTTGAGGGATCGTATTCAATCCATTGGTAGGTATGGTGGACTCTCACGGCAAAACTGGGTGTAAGGTTTATGGATGCACAAGTAGTATCTCTACTTGGTGCGGGAGTTTTGGCTAATATGAGGTGGAAGCAATCGTCACATGCTAAGGAATCTCTAATCATATAACATTGTTCGGAACCAAGCAAACACAATTCATTATGTTGTCTTCCTTGTCCAACATCTACTTCTAGGCATGTAATAGTTTAGTGAGTGTTCACAATCATAGTTCTTTGCCGTCAGCCAGGTCTTTGCCATCTGCTGGCTGATGGCAATGAACCTCTTTGCCGTCAGTTGACACAAGGCAGATGACAAAGGGCTGACTGATGGCAAAAATACTATTTGCCATGTGTCGGCCCTTTGCCGCCTTCCAGCGGACGGCAAAGAGACCTAGGGCAGACGACAAAGAGGACGGGTGGGTCCCATGCCTGCCGTGTCCGACGGAAGGCTAACTTTGCCATCAGGGGGCCTTTGCCGTCCGCCATGGGGCCCTTTGCCGTCGGGGGGTGAACGGCAAAGGGGCCGACCCTGTAACGGCCGTCTACTCCCCCTCACTGTCTCTCTCTCCCCCTCACCTCACTCGCCCCCGCCCCCTCCCCGCCTCGCTCCCACCGGCGACCCCGTCCCCGCGGCCACTCCCTCCCCACGGCCACCCCCTCCCCGCGGCCACCCCGACCCCTCCCCGCGGCGACCCTCTCCCCGCGGTGACCTCCTCCCCATTGGTGAGTTCATTTTTTGCTGAGTTCATTTTGTTTCATTTTTTTTCTTTTTTTCATTTCATTGCATCTGTTAGTTTAGGTTACTGTCAGTGTTAATTAGGTTAATGTTAGTTTAGGTTAATTAGGTTACTATTAGTTTAGTGTTAATTAGGTCATTGTTAGTTTAGCTTAATTAGGTTACTATTAGTTTAGTGTTAATTAGGTTACTGTTAGAAGAGGAGGAGGAGGAGGAGAAAAAAGAATAATAATAATAGTAATAAGATGATAAAGAAGAAGAAGAAGAAGAAGAAGAAGAAGAAGAAAAAGAGGAGAGAGGAGAAGAAGAATGAAGAGGACCCCGACCCCGACCCCCCGCCCACGACCCACGACACCCGACTCCACCAAGCACCGACTCCCGACGCCACCAACCCCCGACGCCCGACACCACCAACCCTGACCCTCGACCCCCGACCCCCGACGCCACTGACACCCGACTCCCGACCCCGACGCCCGACACCACTGACCCCCGACCCCCGACTCCCGACCCCCGACGCCTGACGCCACCCACCCCCGACGCCCGACGCCACAAACCCCTGACCCTCGACCCCCGACCCCCGACGCCACTGACACCCGACTCTCGACCCCCGACGCCCGACACCCTCGACCCCCGACCCCCGACTCCCGACGCCCGACACCAGTGACCCCCGACCCCCGACCGTCGACCTCCGACTCCTGACCCCCGACGCCCGACACCACTGACCCCCGACCCCCGACGCCACTGACCCTCGACCCCCGACCCCCGACCCCCGACCCCGACCCCGACGCCACTAACCCCAACCCCGGGCCCCCGACACCTCTTTGGCCTCTTGTTGATCGAAAAGACCCCAACCCCCGACGCTAGTGACCCTTGACCCCTGACGACACTGACCTCCGACCATCGACGCATTTAACCCGACTCCCGACCACCGACACCCGACACCACCGACCCTCGACGCCACTAAGCCCCGACCCTCGACACCTATTCTACTTACTGTTGAACGAGAAGGTGTTTTTCGGCCTTCTAGAGGCCCACGGGGTCATAGTTTTGTAAATTATGAGTTAGGTCACATATTTTCCGATTATGTTAATTATAACAACATCATATTTGTGTTGATCGTGTGAATATCAATGTGCAGTTTTTCTATGACCTCCACGTGCGTTGGACGAGCTCCGCCCCTGCGTTTGTTGGTGAGCACAAATGACTTCTCCTCCTACCCCCTTAATTTGCTCTGTCCCGGTCTTCGTGCCGACGAAACTTGCTAGCTATAGGTTTCTTCAATCAAGAGTATGTGTGACCAGTATGCGTCTCCCGTTCAAAAGGGCGACATCTATAAATATGCATTTCTTTTCATATTTATAGCCGCCATCCTTTCGAATTGTCCAACATTATCCATGGACAGCCCGAGTATGTGTAGATTGGGTTCGTTTTCCCGTATGTTGTGTTCTGGATCCGATGCAGAATTTCATCTCCTAAATGACATAATTAGCTTAGTTAGCTCCAAAATGGTCTATTTAATAAAACATGACCTATACTTAGCTAACTATCCTTGAAATGACATAATTAGCTCCAAAAAGGCATTCTTAGCTAATTATCCTCCAAAATGACATATTTAACCCAAGTTAGCTCCGAAACGACATATAGTTAGCTAGGCTACCACCTAAATGACATAATTAGCTTAGTTAGCTCCAAAATGACCTATTTAATAAAAAAAGACCTATAATTAGCTAAGTTCTCTCCTAAATGACATAATAAGGCTAACTTAGCTCCAAGATGACCTATTCCCCCTAACGTAGGTATTAAATGGCCTATAATTAGCTTAGCTAGATCTAAAATGGCTTAATAAGCATAGTTTGCTCCGGAATGACCTATTTTACCCAAGTTAGCTCCGAAATGACCTATAGTTAGCTAGGCTTCCAATTAAATGACATAATTAGATTAGTTAGCTCCAAAATGGTCTATTTAATAAAACAATACCTATACTTAGCTAATTATCCTCGAAATGTCATAATTAGCTCCAAAAAGGCATTCTTAGCTAATTATCCTCCAAAATGACATATTTAACCCAACTTAGCTCCGAAACGACATATAGTTAGCTAGGCTTCCACCTAAATGACATAATTTGCTTAGTTAGCTCCAAAATGACCTATTTAATAAAAAATGACCTATAGTTAGCTAAGTTCTCTCCTAAATGACATAATAAGGCTAACATAGCTCCAAGATGACCTATTCCCCCTAACGTAGGTATTAAATGGCCTATAATTAGCTTAGTTGGATCCAAAATGGCTTAATAAGCATAGTTTGTTCCGGAATGACACATTTTACCCAAGTTAGCTCCGAAATAACCTATAGTTAGCTAGGCTTCCACCTAAATGACATAATTAGCTTAGTTAGCTCCAAAATGGTCTATTTAATAAAACATGACCTATATTTAGCTAATTATCCTCGAAATAACATAATTAGCTCCAAAAAGGCATTCTTAGCTAATTTAGCCCTAAGAAGGGGACAAGAGGAGAAGAGAGAGGAAAAATGAAAAGAAGGAAGAAGAAGAAGAAGAGAAGAAGAAGGACAAGAAGAAGGAGAAGAAGGAGAAGGAGCTCCTCCTTCTCCTTCTTCTTCCTCCTTCTCCTTCTCCTTCTTCTTTTCTTCTTCTTCTCCTCTTCTTTCTCCTTCTCCTCCACCTCCTCCTCCTCCTCGTTCTTCTTTTACTTCTTCTTCTCTTTTTGATTCTTCTCTTTATCTTCTTCTACGTAGCTTAGACTCATCCAGCAAAGACTAAATTAGCTAATTATCCTACAAAATGACATAATTAGCTTAGTTAGGTGAAAACATCATAAGAACCTTGCTTAGCTCATTAAAATGACCAATTTAGCTAAAGAATGAAATAATAAGCTCAAAATGGCATAAGAACCTTGGTTAGCTCATGAATATTATATACTTAGCTTGGCTTCCACCTAAATGATATAATTAGCCAATTTAGCTCCAATATGGCTTAATAAGCATAGTTAGCTTCAAAATGACATGTTTAACTCAAGTGAGCTCCGAAACGACTTATAGTTAGCTAGGCTTCCACCTAAATGACATAATTAGCTTAGTTAGCTCCAAAATGACCTATTTAATAAAAAATGACATATAGTTAGCTAAGTTCTCACCTAAATGACATAATAAGGCTTACGTAGCTCCAAGATGACTTATTCCCCCTAACTTAGGTATTAAATGGCCTATAATTAGCTTAGCTAGATCCAAAATGGCTTAATAAGCATAGTTTGCTCCGGAATGACCTATTTTACCCAAGTTAGCTCCGAAATGACCTATAGTTAGCTAGGCTTCCACCTAAATGACATAATTAGCTTAGTTAGCTCCGAAATGGTCTATTTAATAAAACATGACCTATACTTAGCTAATTATCGTTGAAATGACATAATTAGCTCCAAAAAGGCATTCTTAGCTAATTTAGCCCGAAGAAGGGGA
Organism: Hordeum vulgare subsp. vulgare; assembly: GCF_904849725.1. Lineage (NCBI taxonomy): Eukaryota > Viridiplantae > Streptophyta > Magnoliopsida > Poales > Poaceae > Hordeum > Hordeum vulgare. Next base: position 348,765,195 of record NC_058523.1, read on the forward strand.
CAAGAGGAGAAGAAAGAGGAAAAATGAAAAGAAGGAAGAAGAAGAAGAAGATAAGAAGAAGAAGAGAAGAAGAAGGACAAGAAGAAGGAGAAGGAGGAGGAGAAGAAGGAGAAGGAGCTCCTCCTTCTCCTTCGTCTCCTTCTTCTTCCTCCTTCTCCTTCTCCTTCTTTTCTTCTTCTCCTCTTCCTTCTCCTTCTCCTCCTCCTCCTCCTCCTTCTTCTTCTTCTTTTACTTCTTCTTCTCTTCTTGCTTCTTCTCTTTCTCTTCTTCTATGTAGCTTAGACTCATCCAACAAAGACTAAATTGGCTAATTATCCTACAAAATGACATAATTAGCTTAGTTAGGTGAAAACATCATAAGAACCTTGGTTAGCTCATTAAAATGACCAATTTAGCTAAAAATAAATAATAAGCTCAAAATGGCATAAGAACCTTGGCTAGCTCATGAATGTTATATACTTAGCTTGGCTTCCACCTAAATGATATAATTAGCCAATTTAGCTCCATCATGGCTTAATAAGCATAGTTAGCTCCAAAATGACATATTTAACCCAAGTGAGCTCTGAAACGACCTATAGTTAGCTAGGCTTCCACCTAAATGACATAATTAGCTTAGTTAGCTCCAAAATGACCTATTTAATAAAAAATGGCCTATAGTTAGCTAAGTTCTCTCCGAAATGACATAATAAGGCTTACGTAGCTCCAAAATGGTCTATTTAATAAAACATGACCTATACTTACCTAATTATCCTCAAAATGACATAATTAGCTCCAAAAAGGCATAATTAGTAAATTTAGCCCGAAGAAGGGGACAAGAGGAGAAGAAAGAGGAAAAATGAAAAGAAGGAAGAAGAAGAAGAAGAGAAGAAGAAGAGAAGAAGAAGAAGGAGGAAGAAGAAGGAGAAGGAGAAGGAGGAGAGAAGCTCCTTCTCCTTCTTCTCCTCCTTATTCTCCTTCTTCTTGTCCTTCTTCTTTTCTTCTTCCCTCTTCCTTCTCCTTCTCCTCCTCCTTCTCCTCCTCCTCCTCCTTCTTCTTTATTTTCTTCTCCTTCTTCTTCTCTTCTTGCTTCTTCTCTTTCTTCTTCTACGTATGTTATTTTCCCCAACAAAGACATGCTTAGCTAATTATCCTCCCAAATATGACATAATTAGCATAGTTAGGTAAAACATCATAAGAACCTTGGTTAGCTCATTAAAATGACTAATTTAGCTCCAAAATGACATAATAAGGTCAAAATGGATTAATAATCATAGTTGGCTACAAAATGACATATTTTATCCAAGTTAGCTCTAGAATGACCTATACTTAGCTAAGTTCTCTCCTAAATGACATAATAAGGCTATGTAGCTCCAAGATGATCTATTCCACCTAACTTAGCTATTAAATGGCCTATACTTAGCTAAGTTCTCTCCAAAATAACCTATATATATATACTTCTTCATCTAGTATTATTCTACTAACTTTCTTATTTGTCATTTTGCAGATTACATTCACTTCACGTGAAGCTTGGATCATATTGATGGAATGCTTGAAGATGATTTCTTGTACCATGGATTCATGGAAGCTTGTATTGAAACTATTGTAGTATATGGATATATATAAACTTTGTATGCATGTGGATGAAACTGGTGTAATATATGGTTTGGTACGGATGCAACTTGCATAATATGTATGTACTATGGATGAAAGTTATTTTAATATGCTTATGAGTACGGAAACAGATTTGAAAATTGTTGGATATAATAAGAAATAAAATAAAAAGGGGCTGGTTCCCCCCTTTGCCGTCTGCCCCCACATGGCAAAGGGAGAGGGCAGACGGCAAAGAGGGGAGAGAGGGGTTGGTTACCCCCTTTGTCGTCTGCCCCCACACGGTAAAGGGGTCAGGGCAGTCGGCAAAGAGGGGAGAGAGAGGGGTTGGTTCCCCCCTTTCCCGTCTGCCCCACATGGCAAAGGGGGGAGGGCAGATGGCAAAGAGGGGAGGGAGAGGGGCTTAGTTCCCCCCTTTGCCGTCAGCCCCCTCATGGCAAAGGGGGGAGAGCAGACGGAAAAGAGGGGAGAGAGAGGGGCTTAGTTCCCCCCTTTGCCGTCAGCCCCCTCATGGCAAAGGGGGGAGGGCAGACGGCAAAGAGAGGAGGCCTGCCGTTAACACTTAACAGGACCGTTGGTGTATCTGCCGTCCCATTTAATTTGTTGTCTGCCCCCTCATGGAAAAGATTCTTTGCCGTCCGCGTTACAAAAGCAGGCGGCAAAGAACCTCTTCTCCAGATTTTTTTTGCCGTCTGCTGACCGACGGCAAAGCCTTTGCCGTCCGTGGTTCCCCCCTTTGTCGTCCGCCATGGCAGACGGCAAAATTATAAATTCCAGTAGTGTAATAGATCATACATATTAGAGAGAAATTTTTATTGCTTGCACCGATGACAACTTACTTGAGGGATCGTATTCAATCCATTGGTAGGTATGGTGGACTCTCATGGCAAAACTGGGTTGAAGGTTTATGGATGCACAAGTAGTATCTCTACTTGGTGCGGGAGTTTTGGCTAATATGAGGTGGAAGCAATCGTCACATGCTAAGGGATCTCTAATCATATAACATTGTTCGGAACCAAGCAAACACAATTCATTATGTTATCTTCCTTGTCCAACATCTACTTCTAGGCATGTAATAGTTTAGTGAGTGTTCACAATCATAGATGGTGTCAAGGATGATATATTTATATGTGAACCTCTCCTTCTTTATCACTTCCTATTAATTGCAACAATGACCAAGCTCTATGTTTGTCTACCCTCAACAAGTTTCAATCATCATTCTTTTATATGTGAAGCCATCACTTCCCATAAAATCACTACATGATCTTTCATGCTTTTGTTCTTTCTCGATCTTTTGATCATGGCAAGAGGCAAAGTCTTTCAACTAAGATACTCTTTATTATATGGCTCACGAGCTCGAATACATCGGGGGTGACACAAAGCAAAAACTCAAGGTTAAAACACTAAGACCTTTATTCTACTAGATAAAGAGAAAACTGAAAGGAAGAAACTAAAATAAAAGGTAAAGGCAAAAGATATGATGGTGATACGATACCGGGGCAACTCCCCCAAGCTTGGCACAAGCCAAGGGGATTGCCCATACCCATGCTCAGTTGTCTTCCTTTGGAGGTGATGGTGGTGGAGTTGTTGCAACATGGGCTTGATCCTCCGTCTTCCAAGGCATAGGTGCTCCATCATGGAAAGATGAACGAGTCTCCGGAATACTCAAATCTGCAGCCAACCGTATTGATTTAAATCTATACTCATACTCACAGTTTTGGTTCTGCAGGTCATAGATCTGGGCCTGGAGTTGATCAATCCTGTCATAGAGCCTGGAGAGGTGCTTCCTAATGTCATTGGAATCAATCATGTGCTTGTTAGTGAACTCCATGATCATCATGTGGTTGGCGATGAGTCCACGCTCCATCATCCCTTGGCACTTGAAGACTTGTTGCTCCATTGCTTCGAGCCTCATCTCCACGCTTCCGGTCTTCTTGGGCACCTCAACATGACGGATGTGCAACATCCCCTCACGCATCTCGGTAGATTGAGGGGGTTGAAGCACTCCCGCTAGGTAAGGATTGATGACCTTCTCGAAGATCTTGTCCTTCGGAGCTTTTGGGGACGTCATAGCGATCTAGATGTGCAGCAGAAACAAGCTCGAAACTTGTATTGAAGGCTTGTCGCCTCCTCGGGCACTTTCCGGACTGCTTTAAATTTTTCTATTTTTTCAAAAATTCCAAAATGGAGGAAAATTGCTACGGGAAAAGTTTTGGAGTCAGGTTACTTATCGAATCACATACCTCCTCGTTTTCAGAATCTAAAACAGGCTGATAAATATCCCTTATGTACTCCTTCGGAGTTATGGTATTGATAATGTTGCTCTCAACATTTATGGGAGTACCTGAGATATAATGCTTGATTCTCTGCCCGTTTACCACTCTCGGACAATTACCTTCCGTGTTGTTGATTTTGATAGCACCGGAACGGTATACTTCCTCAACAATATAGGGACCTTCCCATTTAGAGAGAAGCTTGCATGTAAAGAATCTTAAACGAGAATTGTATAGCAAGACATAGTCACCTACATTGAACTCACACTTTTGTATCCTCTTATCATGCCACCTCTTAACCTTTTCTTTGAACAAGTTGGCATTTTCATATGCCTGAGTTCTCCATTCATCAAGCGAGCTAATGTCAAATAACCTCTTCTCACCGGCAAGTTTGAAATCAAAGTTGAGCTCTTTGATTTCCCAATAAGCTTTATGCTCTAACTCAAGAGGTAGATGACATGCTTTACCGTACACCATTTTGTACGGAGACATGCCCATGGGATTCTTATAGGTAGTTCTATAAGCCCACAGTGCATCATCGAGCTTCTTAGACCAATTCTTTCTAGACCTGTTGACAGTCTTTTGCAGAATCAGTTTAATCTCTCTATTGCTTAGCTCTACTTGACCACTCGACTGAGGGTGATAAGGAGACGCAATTCTGTGGTTGACATCGTACTTAGCAAGCATTTTACGGAAAGCACCATGAATGAAATGTGAACCACCGTCGGTCTTTAGATATCTAGGGACTCCAAATCTAGGGAAGATAACTTCCTTAAGCATCCTGATAGAGGAATTGTGATCAACACTACTAGTGGGGATAGCTTCTACCCACTTAGTGATATAATCAATAGCAACTAGGATATGAGTATACCAGTTGGATTTTGGAAAAGGTCCCATATAATCAAAGCCCGATACATCAAATGGTTCAATGACAAGTGAATAGTTCATAGGCATTTCCTGATGTTTGCTAATATTACCTATTCTTTGACATTCATCACAAGACAAGACAAACGTACGGGCATCCTTGAAGAGAGTGGGCCAATAGAAACCTGATTGCAATACCTTGTGTGCAGTTCTATCTCCCGCACGGTGTCCTCCGTAGGCCTCGGAGTGACACTTCTGTAGGATCTGTCCCTGTTCATGTTCAGGCACACAATGTCTAATAACACCATCTACACCTTCCTTATAAAGGTGAGGATCATCCCAAAAGTAATGTCTCAAGTCAAAGAATAATTTCTTCTTTTGCTGATATGTGAAACTAGGTGGTATATATTTGGCAACAATATAGTTTGCATAATCATCATACCACGGTGCACTAAGTGAAGCATTGATGACATTCAATTGCTCATCGGGAAAGCAATCATCAATAGGTTGTGGGTCATCAAGAACGTTCTCCAACCTAGACAAGTTATCGGCTACGGGATTATCAGCACCCTTCCAATCGACAACGTGCAAATCAAATTCTTGTAGCAAGAGAACCCATCTAATAAGTCTAGGTTTAGCGTCCTTCTTCTCCATGAGGTACTTAATAGCAGCATGATCAGTGTGAATAGTGACTTTGGAATCAACTATGTAAGACGTGAACTTTTCACATGCAAACACGACTGCTGAAAATTCCTTTTCTGTAGTAGCATAGTTTCTTTCAGCATTGTCTAGAGTTTTACTAGTGTAGTGAATAACATTCAACTTCTTATCAACTCTTTGCCCTAGGACAGCACCAACAGCGTAATCACTAGCGTCACACATGATTTCAAAGGGTAAGTTCCAATCAGGTGGTTGAACAGTAGGTGCAGTTATCAAGGCCTTCTTAAGTATTTCGGAGGCTTCCTCACAATCATCGTCAAAAACAAAAGGAATATCCTTTTGCAAGAGATTGGTAAGAGGCCTAGGAATCTTAGAGAAGTCTTTACTGAACCTTCTATAGAAACCACCATGACCAAGGAAACTTCTTATACCTTTGATATCTGTGGGGTATGGCATTTTTTCTATTGCATCAACCTTAGCCTTATCGACTTCAATTCCTCTTTCAGAAATTTGATGTCCTAAGACGATGCCTTCATTAACCATAAAGTGGCACTTCTCCCAATTCAAGACAATATTGGTGTCTTTACATATCTGCAAGACTCGATCAAGGTTGCTGAGGCAATCATCAAAAGAAGACCCGTAAACGGAGAAGTCATCCATGAAAACCTCAACAATTTTTTCACAAAAGTCAGAGAACATAGCCATCATACATCTTTGAAAAGTGGCAGGTGCATTACATAAGCCAAAAGGCATACGTCTATAAGCAAAGGTACCGAAAGGGCAGGTGAAAGTGGTTTTCTCCTGATCAGATTGTGCAACTGGTATTTGGGAGAAACCAGAATAACCGTCTAGAAAGCAGAAGTGTCTGTGTTTTGCAGTCTTTCTAGCATTTGGTCGATAAAAGGCAAAGGGTAATGATCTTTCCTAGTGGATTTATTCAATTTCCTAAAATCGGTCACCATCCTATAGCCAGTAATAATCCTCTGCGGGATCAATTCATCCTTATCATTAGGGACAACGGTAATGCCTCCCTTCTTAGGGACGCAATGCACCGGACTCACCCAATCGCTATGAGCAACAGGATAAATAATACCTACCTCCAGGAGCTTTAGTATTTCTTTTCTCACTACTTCTTTCATCTTAGGATTGAATCTCCTTTGATGATCAACAACTAGTTTGAAATCGGGATCAGTTTTAATCTTGTGCTGGCATAGAGTGGGACTAATGCCCTTAAGATCATCAAGAGTATATCCAATAGCAACACGGTGCTTCCTCAGAGTTTTTAGTAGCTTCTTTTCTTCATGCTCTGAGAGGCTAGCACTAATAATAACAGGATATATCTCTTTTTCATCAAGATAAGCATACTTAAGAGTATCAGGCAACTGTTTAAGCTCGAACACAGGATCACCCTTTGGTAGGGGCGGATCCCCAAGCAGTTCAACAGGCAAATTATTCTTAAGGATAGGATATTGTTCTAAGACAACTCTATCTATCTCATCCCTTTCATCCATATACATATCATTTTCATGCTCAAGCAAGTATTGCTCTAAGGGATTAGTAGGAGGCACGGCAATAGAAGCTAAGGCAATAGTTTCATCCTTACTAGGAAACTCCTTCTCATGAGGTTGTCTACCAAACTTGGAGAAATTGAACTAATGTGACACACCTTCAAAGCCAACAGTGACAGTTTTCTTCTCACAATCAATATCAGCATTGACGGTATTGAGGAAGGGTCTGCCAAATATGATGGGACAAAAGCTATCTTGGGTGGTAGCAAGAACGAGGAAATCAGCAGGATACTTCGTTTTACCACACAAGACTTCAACGTCCCTAACAATTCCCACACGGCAGATAGTATCTCTGTTGGCAGGTTGAATAGTGACATCAATAGGTTCTATCTCAATAGGTGCAATCTTGTCTTTGATTTCATCATATAAGGATTGAGGTATTGCACTAACACTAGCACCCACATCACATAAACAATGATAGCAATGCTCTCCTATCATAACAGAAACAACATGCGTGCCAACAACACGCCTATGATTGTCTCTAGCGTGAGGTTTAGCAATTCTAGCAGCATCTTCACAGAAGTGAATATTATGTCCCTCAACATCGTCGGACAAAAGATCTTTGATAATAGCAATGTTAGGTTCAACTCTAATTTTCTCAGGGGGTGTAGGTGTTCTAATGTAACCTCTACGTATCATAGTTGAAGCTTTAGAATGATCCTTTATCCTAACAGGGAAAGGTGGTTTCTCAATGTAAGCACTCGGAACAACAGGATCATTATAGGCAATGACTCTCTCTTCAACTGGATTGGGTTTAACTACATTGACTTCTAAAGGAGGATGATATTTAAACCACTTCTCTTTGTGGAGATCAACATGAGCAGCAAATGATTCACACAATGAAGCTACTATCTCAAAGTCAAGTCCATACTTAGCGCTAAAGTCACAAAAAGTATTTGTTTCAACAAAGGATTTAACGCAATCAAACTGGAAATTCATACGTGACTCCTTAACTTCTTCAAGCTCCCAATCTTCAGAGTTGCATTTAATTCTGTCCAATAAATTCCATTTGAAGTCAATATCTCTCTTCATAAAAGAACTGGTACAAGAAGTATCAAGCATGGTGCGATCATCATGAGAAAGCCGAGCATAAAAGTTCTGAATGATAATTTCTCTCGAGAGCTCATGATTGGGGCATGAATATAACATTGATTTAAGCCTCCCCCAAGCTTGAGAGATGCTTTCTCTGTCACGAGGCCAAAAATTATAAATATAATTCCGATCACGATGTACTAAATGCATAGGATAAATCTTTTGATGAAATTCCAATTTCAACCGATTGTAGTCCCATGATCCAGTATCATCACATAGCCTATACCATGTCAACGCCTTATCCTTCAAAGATAAAGGAAAGGACTTCTTCTTGACCTCACCCTCAGGAAAACCTGCAAGCTTAAATAAACCACAAACCTCATCTACATAGATTATATGCAAGTATGGATGTGATGTTCCATCTCCTGTAAAAGGATTAGTCAGCAGTTTCTCAAGCATACCCGAAGGAAATTCAAAGCAAATATTTTCAGTAGGTGCAGCAGGTTGAGGGGCAACTATTTGTGCTTCCGTTCGAGGTGAAGATACCCCGAACAAGCCCCTCAAAGGATTAGTATCCATAGTGACAAGTGACAATACATTTCAGCACACTATATGAATGTTTGCTCACGAAGTTCCACTTACCAAAGGCGCTTCGCTTCCCCGGCAACGACACCAGAAAAGAGTCTTGATGACCCACAAGTATAGGGGATCAATCGTAGTCCTTTCGATAAGTAAGAGTGTTGAACCTAACGAGGAGCAGAAGGATCTGACAAGTGGTTTTCAGCAAGGTAATATGTGCAAGCACTGAAATTATCGGTAACAAGTGAGTGTGTGGTGAGATGATTCGTAGCAAGCAACAAGTAACAAAAGTAGCAACGGTGCAGCAAAGTGGCCCAATCCCTTTTGTAGCAAGGGACAAGCCTGGACAAAGTCTTATAGGAGGAAAAACGCTCCCGAGGACACACAAGAATTTCCGTCATGCTAGTTTTCATCATGTTCATATGATTCGCGTTCGTTACTTTGATAGTTTGATATGTGGGTGGACCGGCACTTGGGTACTGCCCTTACTTGGACAAGAATCCCACTTATGATTAACCCCTCTCACAAGCATCCGCAACTACGAAAGAAGAATTAAGACAAAGTCTAACCATAGCATTAAACTAGTGGATCCAAATCAACCCCTTACGAAGCAACGCATAAACTAGGGTTTAAGCTTCTGTCACTCTAGCAACCCATCATCTACTTACTACTTCACAATGCCTTCCTCTAGGCCCAAATAATAGTGAAGTGTTATGTAGTCGACGTTCACATAACATCACTAGAGGAAAAACAACATACAACACATCAAAATATCGAACGAATACCAAATTCACATGACTACTATTAGCATGACTTATCCCATGTCCCCAGGAACAAAAGTAACTACTCACAAAGCATAATCATATTCATGACCAGAGAGGTAATGAGTAGCATCAAGGATATGAACATAAACTCTTCCACCAAATAATCCAACTAGCATCAACTACAAGGAGTAATTAACACTACTAGCAACCTTACAAGTACCAATCGGAGTCGTGAGACGAAGATTGGTTACAAGTGATGAACTAGGGTTTGGAGATGAGATGGTGCTGATGAAGATGTTGATGGTGACGAGTCCCCTCCGATGAGAGGAGTGTTGGTGATGATGTTGGCGATGATTTCCTCCTCCGGGAGGGAAGTTTCCCCGGCAGGATCGTCCTGCCGGAGCTCTAGATTGGTTCTGCTCAAGTTCCGCCTCGTGGCGGCGGTGAATCCACGAAAAAGCTCCCCTCTGATTTTTTTTCCAGACGAAACCCTTTATATAGCCAAAGATGAGCGTCGGAGGGGCAACAGGGGGGCCACAAGCCCTCCAGCCCCGGCCAGGGGCGTAGGCCGGGCCTGGCAGGCTTGTGGCCTCCAGGTGGCGCCCCTCTGGTACTTCTTCCGCCCAGTATTTTTTATATATTCCCAAAAAATTCCACGTTGATTTTCACAACTTTTGGAGTTGCGCAGAATAGGCATCTCAAACTTGCTCCTTTTTCGGGCCAGAATTCCAGCTGCCAACATTTTCCCTCTTCATGTAAACCTTGCAAAATAAGAGAGAAAAGGCATAAGTATTGTACCTTGAAGTGAAATAACATCCCAAAAAGCAATAAATATCAACATGAAAGCATGATGCAAAATGGACATATCAACTACTCACAAAGCATAATTATATTCATGACGAGAGAGGTATTGAATAGCATCAAGGATCTGAACATATAATCTTCTACCGAGTAATCCAACTAGCATCAACTACGAAGAGTAATTAACACTACTAGCAACCTTACAAGTACCAATCGGAGTCGCAAGACGGAGATTGGTTACAAGAGATGAACTAGGGTTTGGAGATGAGATGGTGTTGATGAAGATGTTGATCGTGATGAGTCCCCTCTGATGAGAGGAGTGTTGGTGATGATGATGGCGATGATTACCCCCTCTGGAAGGGAAGTTTCCCCGGCAGGACGACCGTGCCAGAGCTCTAGATTGGTTCTGCTCAAGTTCCGCCTCGTGGCGGCGGCGATTCCTCCCGAAAGCCTCCTCTTGATTTTTTCTGGAACGAAACCCTCCTAATAGCAAAAGAGGGGAGCCAGAGGGCCAACAGGGAACCCACAAGCCCCCTAGGCGTAGCCAGGGGGTAGGCCGCACCTAGCAGGCTTGTGGCCTCCTGGTGGCTCCCCTCTCGTACGGCTTTTGGAGTTTCGCAGAATACTTATCTCAAACTTGCTCCTTTTTCAGATCAGAATTCCAACTGCTGACATTCTCCCTCTTCATGTAAACCTTGTAAAATAAGAGAGAAAAGGCATAAGTATTGTACCGTGAAGTGTAATAATAGCCCATAAAGCGATAAATATCAACAGAAAAGCATGATGCAAAATGGACGTATCAATCGTCAACAATGACTAAACCATAAGGATTTCCACCGAGGCTCTTGTAAGCATTGGGACCAAAGAGATCCATGTGAAGCAGCTTGAGTGGCCTTCTTGTAGTCATGATGTTCTTCACGGGTTGACTTCCACCGACTTGCTTTCCTGCTTGACAAGCACTACAATATCTACCTTTATCAAAGATAACATATTTAATACCAAGAATATGATCACCTTTGATAATCCTGTCAATGTTACGCATACCAATAGGTCCTAGCCTTCTATGACATAACCAACCTTTAGAAGATTTTACAATAAGGCATGTACGTGGTTTGGATTTTTTAGTGATATCAACAATGTATAGATCACCTTTGTGAAAACCAGTAAAGACCATGTGATAATTGTTGCTACGAAACACTTGGCAGTCAACTCTCGTAAATAGCACATTGAAACCAAAGTATGCTAGTCTATATACGGAAACAAGATTGTAACCAAGGGATTCGACAAGCATGACATTTTGAATGGAGATATCATGAGATATGGCCACCTTACCAAGACCAAGTACCTTACCCTTGGAGTTATCTCCGAAAGTCACATACCTTCGTGGTCCACGGTTTGGTGTGATCTCATGGAACATGTCTTTATCTCCAATCATGTAATCGGTGCACCCACTGTCAAGTATCCACTCTTTTCCTCCGGCCATGTAGTCTCTAAGGTTCCCCATAAGACTAAGGTTCCTCGTGGTCTTCTCATACTCCATGTCAAGCTCCTCATCTTCATCGTAGTAGCCATGCTCCACATTGTCATCGTCAGATGGAATATCCTCGTCATAAGAATCAAGAATTTCATCAAAATTTTGACTATGACAATGTTCTTGTTTATGCATGCGAATGACCTCAACAATGACATTGTTATTGGTAATGATATCTCCTTTAGCACGCATGAGGTCACAAAGATCAAATAGACATTTATATAAATTAGGATCACTTGGTTCCATTTTGTGAAAGGCAATGCATTTATGGAAAATGATATCAAGTTTTCACGGAATAGTTTGGATATCTTTTCTCTAAGTTTTTCCACAAAAGTACGAGCACACTCAAAATTCTCCATTTGATTAAGCATGTTTCTTGGCACTCCTCTAATGATTAGATTTATAGTTTTAAGATTGCCAAGCATATCAAGTTCTTCATCATGAGAAGGATATAAGGGATCAATGTGAGGCGCATAGGGATATTCAACAGACTTGCGCAAAAGGAATTCATCATATATATCAAGCATTTCATTTTTCCATTGTCTATAATAATCCATATCAAGAACAAACACTCTACAACTAATATTCCCCAAACTTGGCACATCCATCTTCCTCCAATGGTGTTTAAACCAAGGCTATGGAGACCAAAGGTCTGATACTAATTGTTGGATCGATAGAAGGGGTGTCTAGAATGTGGTGAATAGACTACTTGCATAAATTAAAATCCTAGCCTTTTCCCAATTTTAATGGTTGACAGATTTTAGCAATTCTAACAAGTCTAGTGCACCCTACACATGCTAGTCAACAAATATGGCAGCAGAAAGTAAAGACATAGCACATGTAAGTAAGGAGTAGAGTTTAGGAAGATCAAACGCAAAGAAGACATGGCGATTTTTGGCGTGGTTCCGATAGGTGGTCCTATCGTACATCCACTTTAGTGAAGACTTCAACCACAGAGGGTAACTGTTGTGAGAGTCCATAGAGGGCTCCACCCATAAGGGGTCCACGAGGAAGCGACCTTGTCTATTTCACCATGGCTTACGTCCACACAGGACTAGCCTCACTCATGGTAGATCTTCACGAAGTAGGCGATCTCCTTGCCCGTACGAACTTCTTGGTTCAATTCCACAACATGAAGTAGGCGGCTCCCAAGCGACACCTAACCAATCCAGGAGGCACCACCCTCCAAAAGGTAATAGATGCGGTAGAACAATGAACTCCTTGCTCTTGTGCTTGAAAAGATAGTCTTATCAACACTTAATCACTCACTCACAGATTTGGCATGGATAGGAGAGATTGATATTGTGGAAAGCAACTTGGGGAGGCTAGAGATCAAGTTTCAAATGGTTGGATTGGAATTTCTTGATCTCAACACATGTGTAGGTGGCTCTCTCTCAAAAAATGGATCTGGCAAGTGGGTGTGTGTTCTGAGTGCTTCCTGTGAGAATGAGAGGAGGTGGAGGGGTATATATAGGCATCCCCCAAAATCCAACTATTACAACTTTATTGCCCAACTCGGTGACAGCGAAATGAATCTTGGTGGTACCGAGTTGCACTAAATGTGGCAACTTTTGAATTCTTGGTGAGACTCATATATAAATATCGGTAGAACTAATACGATGACCTAGAGAAGTTCCCAAATCTCGGTGAGACCAATTCCAATCTCGGAAATTCCGATTCTTGGAATTTTCTCAACAGAAAGTTCGTCACATGCTTTCGATGGCAACGATGTGAAACTTAGTGGTACCAAGAGATTAGGGTTTGGGAAAGGATGTGTCTGGTGGAAAATCGGTAGGGCCGAGTGGAAAAGATGGTGGCACCGATTTTGCTCGTTTGGCTTGGGACAAAGATATTTCTGGGAGTATGAGTGAATATTTTTGGTGGTTATCTCTAAGAACTTGAGCAACCAATTCATCATAATACCTCACCCCTTTTAATAGTATAGGCATTCCTATTGACTCAAAAGTGATTTCTCATAAATGTAAATTGTAGAGTCTTCTTGCTTGAAGCTTGAACCAATCCTATTCCTTTCCTTGCATCAAGGGGCATCTCCTCACAATCCTTTGGCCAATGCTCTATGTGGACTATATGTGAAATATACTAGGTAAAAGTGTTAGTCCAAGAGATATTGTATGTTGTCATGAATTATCAAGACCACCAAGGGAGCATATGTCCTATCAACTAACAGCTTATGCTAAGTAAGATGAAAAAATAAGCAATAGCAAGATACAGAACATGAAACAATATGGCGATCAATAGATAAAGTGCATAAGTAAAGGGCTCGGGTAATAGATAACTGAGGCCCACAAAGAGGATGATGTATCCCGAAGTTCACACCATTGTGGATGCTAATATCCACTTGGAGCAGTGTGGAGGCATAATGCTTCCTAAGAAGCTAGTAGTGCCATCGTAATATCTTCACGCCCTCGCACAATGCAAGATCTCGTGATTCCACTAAGGGGCCCTTGAGGCCGGTCACCGAACTCGTACAATTGTCAACGCTTGGGGCGGTCACCGGAACCCGTACAAATTGCTCGAGGCAATCTCCATAACTTAATTGTAGACCCTAACGCTTGCCCGAAGCTTTACTCATCAATGATTGAGCTCAGTGGCACCAACAAGCATCTAGGGGGCCAAGCAACCAAGAGGCACAAGCTCTAGGGTGCACAAACACCCAAGATTGATAAGCTTCTAAACATTTCACTTTCACGTATCAGTCTGGAGAACTCAAATCGATGCAACTAATGAAATGGCAAGAACACACGACGTGATAGTCCCTTGATACGTTTCTAAGGTATCTACTTTTACAAACTCTTTTGCCCTTGTTTTGGACTCTAATTTGCATGATTTGAATGGAACTAACCCATACTGACGTTGTTTTCAGCAGAATTGCCTTGGCATTACTTTTGTGCAGAAATAAAAGTTCTCAGATTGACCGGAAAATCTACAAAGAATATTTTTGGAATTAATAAAAAATACTGGCGAAAGAATCTACCGGAGAGGGGCCACCCCCTGGCCACAAGCCTGCAAGGCGCACCCCCATATGTCGCGCCCCCTGGCTTGTGGGGCCCCTGAAGGTCCACCAACCTCGTTTACACTCCTATATATTCCTATTCATGACAGATTAAATAAAGGAGAAGAATTCATCACGTTTTACGACACGGAGCCACCGCCACCTCCTGTTCTTCCTCGGGAGGGCAGATCTGGAGTCTGATTTGGGCTCCACAGAGGGAAAATTGACGCCATCGTCATCACCAACCATCCTTCATCACCAATTCCATGATGCTCTCCGCTGTTCATGAGTAATTCCATCATAGGGTTGCTAGACGGTGATGGGTTGGATGAGATTTACCATGTAACCGAGTTAGTTTTGTTAGGGTTTGATCCCTAATATCCATTATGTTCTGAGATTGATGTTGCTATGACTTTGCTATGCTTAATGCTTGTCACTAGGTCCCGAGTGACATGATTTAAGATCTGAACCTATTATGTTTTCATGAATAAATATGTGTTCTTGATCCTATCTTGCAAGTTGTAGACACCTATTACGAGTTATGATCCGCATCCCCCAGGGTGACAATAACTGGGATTCTTCCCGGTGATTACCGTAGTTTGAGGAGTTCATGTATTCACTAAGTGCTAATGCTTTGGTCCGGTTCTCTATTAAAAGGAGGCCTTAATATCCCTTAGTTTCTATTAGGACCACGCTGCCATGGGAGGGTAGGACAAAAGATGTCATGCAAGTTCTTTTCCATAAGCATGTATGACTATATATGGAATACATGCCTACATTACATTGATGAATTGGAGCTAGTTCTATATCACCCTATGTTATAACTATTGCATGATGAATGCCATTCGACGTAATTATCCATCACTAATCCATTGACTACGAGCTTTCCACATATTGGTTTTTGCTAAGTTACTTTTTTGTTGCTACTGTTACAATCACTACAAAACTGCTACTTTCACGTTTGCCATCGCTACCGTTACTTCCATACTGTCGTGGTTTTCTCACAGCAGATCGTCATGAAAGGACTTAGTGATGGAGGCATCACACCTTGGTGGCGACTCAAAGGGGCTGAGCGGAAGCAAGACTCAGGTTTACCCAGGTTCGGCCCCTCTGATGGAGGTAAAAGCCTACATCCTGATTTTTGTATATTGATGGTGGGATCGATTACAAGGAGGGCGTAACTTGCCTGACCTAGCTCTCGATGGATTGTAACTTGACCCTATCTACCCTAGGGACTCGCTTTTATATACATCTCGAGGCCCTAGGTTTTAGAAGAGTCCGGGACACCTCATAAATCATGGACTGCCATATCTCTAAACCGTCGTGTCTCTCAAGCAAGGAAACAACCACGGCGACTCATCTTCTCCATGGGTCTTGAACCTCCATCTAGGCTCATGGGCCAGGCCGGATCTCCGTTGAAGATATCCTCGCGCCTTCCGGATCATGGGCCAAGGCCTATCTTGATCATGAATGTTGAATCGCCATGCACCTGACCCGGCCCAATAGGGCGGGTCATACCGCGGGTAATATCCCCAACATTAGGCCCTAGGTTGACTTGAATTTATTCACGCCAATAAACTTTCATGCCTGTATATGGCGACTCACACATGATCTCTGACCTTTCTTCTTCAACGAGTGACAAACCGCCAATCTTCATGATTCTTTTGAATCGCCACGTCTTTTATTAGTGATGTCACCTTCCCCATTATCCCACGGATCTCGGTGATGTCATCTCCAAAGGATCTTTTGACTTATCATGTCATCCCGAAAATCTAGACGCCATCATTTCTGGTTTTTAATGCACCTCCTTGACTCCCGCGCCTGCCGTTTCAATTTCTGCCCTAGGCCTTTAAATGGTCGCAGGGGGAAAGGGTATCCCCACCTACCTCTATTACATTGCCCCACTACGTATTCTTCCTTGAGCTCGTGCCACGAACACCGCGCTGTCACCGAGCCTCCGCTTTGGATCGGCAGCCTCCCGGATTGATTTGGGCATGGTTCTTGATGCAAACCTCTGCTGCCTGCTTCCGCCTTCATCCCTATTCAACAGGTAAATCTTCTCCCTTCCGGTAGATCTAACTCTCCAACTCCCCCAGTTCTTAGGGCAGCATCGGAGCCCTTCGAGCATCTATATACCGCGTCGTCGACCCTTATAAGCATTGCTTGGATCTCATAATTTAGCAAAGAACTACGGTAGATCCATTAATACTTCTTGGTAGATGTGTTGCTCCCTCCATTGCTTCGCAAGATCACCTCACAGATCCACAATGCACTTGTGTTCTTAGCGCTTTTAATTTGGCAAATTATTTTCCTTAATAAAATCACCCGTAGATCTGTGATCTCTCGCATCATATTGAAAACGTGTTTATCCTCAACCAAAAAACTTCTAAGGGAAATTCAGAAACATAACCCGCCATTAGTGTTGTAGCGAGTCACAATGTCCTTTTAGATATTTTCCCAATTGTTCGCTGGCGAATCATCACTTTGTAGGTCCTTACGACCCTCCAATCATCCTTATGCACATCTATGTCCCTGTCCTTTGAGCTTGCAGTCATGGGCACCATCTCCAAATGGAACCGGTTACCAACATAGGTCAACGACGCCTTCCTTGCAAATTTCGTAAAGGTGGGTCATCTTGCACCGCAGGAAGCGATCGACTGGCGAACCGCCTTAGGGGAGCAACACCCGCAACCCGCCGAAGGAGAGGTAGTTGTCTTTACTGATCACATTGAGCGAAGCTTCATGCCGCCCGGCTCGAAGTTCTTTAGGGATGCCCTGCATTTCTTCAACCTCCATCCCCAGGACTTAGGCCCAAACTCCATCAGCAACCTTTGCCAATTCCAAGTATTCTCCGAAGCTTACTTGCAAATAGAGCCTACTGTCCTCCTGTTCATGAAATTCTTCTATTTGAACCGCCAAACTGAGTTTGCCGACGGGCCCTGCCTAGAATTCGGAGGAGTCAATATCCAGAGGCGACGAGAATGCGGGTTCCCGGCTGCTGCACTGCCCAGTTACCCCAAAGGTTGGGCAAAGACTTGGTTTTACTGCCGTGACACCTCTCCACCCAATGAGAACCCCTTACCAGGTTTTAGGCAGGAACGTCTGCCCATGGATTTTAAACTGCCTAAGATGCTAACTGGTGAAGAAGAAGCTTCACTCGCCCATGTCTTTGCAAAGCTCAGGGCTTTGACCGCCAACGGCCTTACCGGCATTGATCTGATTCGCTGCTGGGTGGAATGGACGATTATTCCTTTGAGCCGCCGGGACGGCTTAATGTGTGAGTACAACGGCGACTTAAACCATCCACAATGCTTCTACAACGTTATGCCTGAAGAAGGAGACATTGTTGATATTGTGAAGAAATTAAGTAGCGCGCCTGTTGAGAATTGCTCCAAGATTGGGTTAAAACCATTCTACATTTCCAACCCGGCTCAAGAGGTGAACCATCTCAACTCGCCTGTCTAGCTTTTTATATACTCAGCTTTGTCTCTGATTCGGGTTCTAATTATATCAATCAGAAGGACTCGTCTTTCTAGAAACGAAGACCCAAAACCATTGTCAAGAAAGTGCCAAAACCTGCCCCGAAGAAGAAGAAAACCAAGGGCAAAGCTTCCACAAAGGAGTCATCCGTTGTGGGATAGTCTTGGGTCGCCGAGGAACAATCAGAGGTAAATGCTCTTGTCTTCATTATTCTAATGCAACTTGTACTCACACATTGCCTCTTCTATTTATATGATGATGACATAGAGAGCCAAGATGAAGACGTCGAGGTAATTTTCATTTCTTCCGACTCAAATTCTTCTCCCCCAAGCCGGCAAGGCGAGTCTGTAGGAAAGTTCCCCTGCCTCACCCAGATGCTTATCTGGATCCCAATTTCATTTTGAAGAAGGCAAGTTTTACACCAAAACGTCATGCTCGAAGCCGCTCTGGGGACCTTCTGTCTGGCTTGCTAGAGAAAACGGCTGGTCGTAAGCGACAGAGCAAGGTACATTTTTATATTAAATGTCCTTCCTTCGTGTGCAAATTATTCTCACAATTTACTCAATCTTTGAGTCTTATATCCAACAGGTTTCACCTCCTTCATCTCGCGACTCAGCTGCTTCAGCTCTTCCCCCGTTAATCCACCTTCAGGGGTAAGTTCCTTCGCCAACATGCTATTTTGGGTGCCAATGTTTCTGTTTTAACATAATTACCATATTTTGTAGGGATCAAGCAAAAAAAAAGGAAAACCAGCGAGTCATCGTCCACTCCCAAGGCGGCTAAAATATTTGGAATGAGTATTTCCATCCCAGAAGCTCAAGATGAGCCGGCTGAGACTCACGCCGAAGCCTTTGACGATTTCCCCGATATCCAGGATGAGCTTCCAAACCCTCAGAAGGAAACAACTGAAAACCTCAATCCGCCAAGTCCTAAAAAAGCGACTGAAGACGTGATGCCTGGCCCAGATCCCGTCGTCGTCGTTGGTACAGGTTATTCCAAACCTGCATCCGCAGTATTGACCAAGCATGTGCCCAAAGATGCCCCCATTCTTTGTAGAGAAGGACATAACCAAATTGAAGCTTACCAACTTTGAGAAGCTGGAGTTTGATGAACTATATTCTGGCTTTGTGAGTCGCCTGGAGACGAGTCATGAAATGGAAAAAAGCTTGGTTAACATGATGAGAAGAAAACATGAGGTATGATACGTGTTACCCTCCTTGACATGTACTCCCATTAGCCCTCCAAAGGGCGAGTCATCTATGAGGACTCGAGCTTTGTATAAAATTTTCAACCTGTAGCCCCCAAGGGCCGGATCATCATTTTAAAGATGAGTCGAGTCTTTAGTTTGCATTTTGAAGAAAGCTTCAACCTATAGCCCCCAAGGGTCGGGTCATCTTTTTAAAGATGAGCCGGGTCTTTAGCATATATTTGAAGAAAGCTTCAACCTGTATCCCCCAAGAGCCGGGTCATCTTTTTAAGGATGAGCCGGGTCTTTAGCATATATTTGAAGAAATCTTCAACCTGTAGCCCCCAAGGGCCGGGTCATCTTTTTAAAGATTACCCGGGTCTTTAGCATATATTTGAAGAAAGCTTCAACCTGTAGCCCCCAAGGGCTGGGTCATCTTTTTAAAGATGACCCGGGTCTTCAGCATATATTTGAAGAAAGCTACAACCAGTAGCCCCCAAGGGCCGGGTCATCTTTTTAAAGATGAGCCGGGTCTTTAGCATATATTTGATAAAAGCTTCAACCTGTAGCCCCCAAGGGCCGGGTCATCTTTTTAAAAATGACCTGGGTCTTTAGCATATATTTGAAGAAAGCTTCAACCTGTAGCCCCCAAGGGCCTGGTCAACTTTTTAAAGATGAACCGGGTCATTAACATATATTTGAAGAAAGCTTCAACCTATAGCCCCCAAGAGCCGGGTCAACTTGTTGGGGAACGTTGCATGGGAAACAAAAAATTTCCTACGCACACGAAGACCTATCATGGTGATGTTCATCTACGAGAGGGAGATTAGATCCACATACCCTTGTCGATCGCTAAGCAGGAAGTGTTAACAAACGTGGTTGATGTAGTGGTACAGCTTCGTGATTCAAATCACCGCCGTCCCACAATCCGTTCTGATCTAGCGCCAAACGGACGACACCTCCGCTTTCAGCACACGTACAACTCGATGACGATCTCGGCCTTCTTGATCCAGCAAGAGAGACAGAGAAGTAGATGAGTTCTCGGAAGGTGTGACAGCGCACCGGTGGTGCTGATGATCTACTCCCGCAGGGCTCCGCCCGAGCTCCGCAGAAATTCGATCTAGACGAAGAACTACGTGGTATAAGTTTGAGTTGCACGTGGCAAAGTTGTGTCTCAAAAACCCTAAAACCACCAGTATATATAGGAGGATGGGAGGGGCTAGCCTTGGGGCTCAAGGGAACCCCAAGGGCGCCGGCCAAGGAGGAGGAGGTGGACTCCCACCCCAATCCGGTTTGGGGGAAGGAGTCCACTCCTCCCTTCACACCTCCCTCTTTCCTTGTTTTTTTCTTTTCCTTTGGTATTATCTTCTTGTGGCGCCATAGCCCTCTTGGGCTGGCCTCACCAGCCCACTAAGGGCTGGTGCGCCACCCTAGAGTTAGTGGGCTCACTCCTGGGTGGGTGGGACTCTCCCGGTGAATACCCGGAACCCATTCGTCACTCCCGGTACACTTCCATTAATGCCCGAAAACTTTCCGGTGACCAAACGGAACCATCCTATATATCAATCTTCCTTTCCGGACCATTCCGGAAACCCTCGTGATGTCCGTGATCTCATCCGGGACTCCGA
Organism: Hordeum vulgare subsp. vulgare; assembly: GCF_904849725.1. Lineage (NCBI taxonomy): Eukaryota > Viridiplantae > Streptophyta > Magnoliopsida > Poales > Poaceae > Hordeum > Hordeum vulgare. The sequence continues at coordinate 348,786,161 of NC_058523.1, forward strand.
AGAACCTTCGGTCACCAACACATATAACTCAACTATACTAAAACATCATCGAACCTTAAGTGTGCAGACCCTGCGGGTTCGAGAACTATGTAGAAATGACCCGAGACACTCCTCGTTCAATATCCAATAGCGGGACCTCGATGTCCATATTGGATCCTACATATTCTACGAAGATTTTATCGGTTGAACCTCTATGCCAAGGATTCATATAATCCCGTATAACATTCCCTTTGTCCTTCGGTATGTTACTTGCCCGAGATTTGATCGTCGGTATCCCTATACCTATTTCAATCTCGTTACCGGCAAGTCTCTTTACCCATTCCATAATAGAAGATCCCGTGACTTCAACTTGAGTCACATTGCTTGCAAGGCTTGTATGTGATGTTGTATTACCGAGTGGGCCCCAAGATACCTCTCCATCACACGGAGTGACAAATCCCAGTCTTGATCCATGCTAACTCAACGGACACCTTCGAAGATACCTGTAGGGCACCTTTATAGTCACCAAGTAACGTTGTGACGTTTGATACACACAAGGTATTCCTCCGGTGTCAGTGAGTTACATGATCTCATGGTCATAGGAATGAATACTTGACACGCGGAAAACAATAGCAACAAAATGACTCGATCACATGCTACGTTTATAATTTGGGTCTTGTCCATCACATGATTCTCGTAATGATGTGATCCCGTTATCAAGTGAAAACACTTGTCTATGGTCAGGAAACCTTGACCATCTTTGATCAACGAGCTAGTCAACTAGAGGCTTACTAGGGACAGTGTTTTGTCTATGTATCCACACATGTATTTGTGTTTCCAATCAATACAATTATAACATGGATAATAAACGATTATTGTGAACAAAGAAATATAATAATAACTGATTTATTATTGCCTCTAGGGCATATTTCCAATAGTCTCCCACTTGCACTAGAGTCAATAATCTAGTTCACATCACTATGTGATTTTAACGAATCCAACACCCATATAATTTTGGGGTTTGATCACGTCTTGCTTGTGAGAGAGGTTTTAGTCAACGGTTCTGAACCTTTCAGATCCATGTGTGCTTTAAAAATCTTTATGTCATCTTATAGATGTTGCTACTACGGGCTATTCAGAAATATTCCAAATATCTACTCTACTATACGAATGCGTTTTACTACTCAGAATTATTCGGATTAGTGTCAAATCTTGCATCAACATAACCCTTTACGACGAACTCTTTAACCACCTCCATAATCGAGAAAAATTCCTTAGTCCACTAGTTACTAAGGATAACTTTGACCGATGTTCAGTGATTCAATCCTGGATCACTCTTTGTACCCCTTGACAGATTCATGGCAAGGCACACATCAGGTGCGGTACATAGCTTGGCATACTTTAGAGCCTACGGCTAAGGCATAGGGGACGACCTTCGCCCTTTCTCTTTCTTCTGCCATGGTCGGGCTTTGCGTCTTACTCAAATTCACACCTTACAACACAGCCAAGATCTCCTTCTTCACTGATCTATTTTGAACTCCTTCAAAAACCTGTCAAGGCATGCATTTCATTGAAAGTTCTATTTACGTTTTGATCTATCTCTATAGATCTTGATGCTCAATGTTCAAGTAGCTCCATCCAGGTCATCCTTTGAAAAACTCCTTTCAAACAACCTTTTATGCTTTACAGAAATTCTACATTACTTCCGATCAACAATATGTCAACTACATATACTTATCAGAGATTCTATAGTGCGCCCACTCACTTCTTTGGAAATACAAGTTTATCATAAGCCTTCTACAAACCCAAAAGCTTTGATCATCTCATCCAAGCGTATATTCCAACTCCGAGATGTTTGCACCAGTCCATAGAAGGATCGCTGGAGTTTGTATACTTGTTAGCATCCTTAGGATCGACAAAACCTTCTGGTTGTATCACATACAACTTTTCCTCAAGGAAATCGTCGAGGAAACCATGTTTTGACATCCTATGTGCAATATTTCATAAATAATGTAGCAACTGCTAACATAATTTCAACAGACTTTTAGCATCGCTATGATTGAGAAAGTCTCATCATAGTCAACTCTTTGAACTTGTCGGAAACATCTTTGCGACAAGTCGACCTTTTCTTAATGGTGACTTTTCACCATCATCGTCTGTCTTCCTTTTAAAGATCCATCTTTACTTAATAGTCTTATGACCATCAAGTAGTTCTTCCAAAGTCTACACTTTGTTTTCATACATGGATCCTCTCTCGGATTTCATGGCCTCCAGCCATTTGCCGGAATCCGGGCCCACCATCGTTTCTCCATAGCTCGTAGGTTCATTGTTGTTCAACAACATGACCTCCAAGACAGGGTTACGTACTACTCTGTAGTAGTGCGCAACCTTGTCGACCTGCAAGGTTTGTAGTAACTTGATCTGAAGCTTAATGATCACCATCATCAGTTTCCACTTCAATTGGTGAGGTGCCACAGGAACAACTTCCTGCGCCCTGCTACACACTGGTTGAAGTGACGGTTCAATAACCTCATCAAGTTCCACCACCATCCCACTGAATTCTTTCGAGAGAAACCTTTCCTCGAGAAAGGACTCGTTTCTAGAAACAAACACTTTGCTTCCGGATCTGAGATAGGAGATGTACCCAACTATTTTGGATATCCTATGAAGATGCATTTATCCGCTTTGGGTTCGAGCTTATCGGACTGAAACTTTTTCACATAAGCGTCGCAGCACCAAACTTTCAAGAAATGACAGCTTAGGTTTCTCCAAACCATAGTTCATACTGTGCCATCTCAACGGAAATACGAGATGCCCTATTTAAAGTGAATGCGGTTGTATCTAATGCATAACCCATAAACGATAGTGGTAATTCGATAAGAGACATCATAGTATGCACCATATCAAATAGGGCGCAGCTATGACGTTCGGACACATCATCACACTATGGTGTTTTAGGTGGCATGAATTGCGAAACAATTTCCACATTGTCTTAACTGTGTACCAAAACTCGCAACAAACATATTCATCTCTATGATCACATCGTAGACAGTTTATCCTCTTGTCACGACGATCTTCACTCTGAAATAGCCTTGAACTTTTCAAATTTCTGACTTGTGATTCATCAAGTAAATACTCATGTATCTACTCAAGTTGTCATTGAAGTAAGAACATAACGATATCCACTGCGTGCATCAGCACTCATTGGACTGCACACATCAAAATGTATTACTTCCAACAAGTTACTCTCTTGTTTCATGTGGTATGTTTTGCATGTCTCAAGTGATTCAAAATAAAGTGAGTCCAAACGATCCATCCGCATGGAGTTTCTTCATGCATTTATACCAATAGGTATGGTGTGCATGCCTCAAACGTATCCAAAATGAGCGAGTACAAAGATCCATCAGCATAGAGCTTCTTCATGCATTTCATTCCGACATGACTCAAGCGGCAGTGCCACAAGTAAGTGGTACTATCATTACTACTTTGTATCTTTTTGCATTAATATTATGAACATGTGTAGCACTACGATCGAGATTCAATAAACCATTGAAGGTAATTATCCAAGTAAATAGAATAACCACTATTCTCTTTAAATGAATAATCGTATTGCAATATACACAATCTAATCATGTTCATGCTCAACGCAATTACCAAATAATAGTTATTTCAGTTTAACACTAATCCCGATGGTAGAGGGAGCGTGCGATGTTTGATAACATCAACCTTGGAAACACTTCCAACACATATCGTCACCTCACCTTTAGCTAGTCTCCGTTTAATTTCGCAGCTTTTATTTCGAGTTACTAACGCTTAGCAACTGAACCGGTATCTAATACCCTCGTGCTACTAGGGGTACTAGTAAAGTACACATCAATATCATGTATATCAAATATACTTCCGTCGACTTTGTCAGCCTTCTCATCTACCAAGTATCTAAGGTAGTCCCGCCTCAGTGACCGTTCCCCTCGTAACAGAAGCACTTAGTATCGGGTTTGGGTTTAACCTTGGGTTTCTTCATTAGAGCAACAACTGGTTTGCTGTTTCATGAAGTATCCCTTCTAGCACTTGCCCTTCTTGAAACTAGTCGTTTTACTAACCATCAACAATTGATGCTTCTACTTGATTTCTACTTTCGCAGTGTCAAACATGGTGAATCGCTCAAGGATCATCATATTGTTGGGGAACGTAGCATAAATTCAAAATTTTCCTACGCATATTCAGGTCTTCCTATGGAGAGACCAGCAGCGAGAGAGGGGTAAGAGCATCTTCATACCTTTGAAGATCGCTAAGCGGAAGCGTTGCTAGAACGCGGTTGATGGAGCCGTACTCGCAGCGATTCCGATCTAGTGCCGAACTACGGCACCTCCGCGTTCAACACACGTGCAGCCCGGTGACGTCTCCCGCACCTTGATCCAGCAAGGAGGAGGCAGAGGTTGGGGAAGAACTCCAGCAGCACGAAGGCGTAGTGTCGATGGAGAGACAAGGTCTCCCGGCAGGGCTTCGCCAAGCACCGGCAAAGAGGAGGAGGAAGAAGGGTGGGGATGCGCCGAGAGAGAGGCAAAAGTCTGATCTCCAATGGCCAAAAGTGCCCACTATATATAGGGGGAGGGAGGGGCTGTGCCCCCTTGAAGGTTTCCCTCTCCTGGGGGGCGGCAGCCCTAGATGGGGGCTGGTGCGGCGGCCAAGGGGGGGAGGAGGGGTGTGGCGCACCCCTGGTGGGCCTTAGGCCCACCTGGCTTAGGGTTTGCCCCCCCTTTTCTCTCCCCCACACATTGGGCTGAGTGGGGAGGCACACCAGCCCACCTAGGGGCTGGCTCCCTTCCCCACTTGGCCCACCTTACCTCCCGGGGTCGTTGCCCCCCTTAGGTGGACCCCCGTGGCCACCTCCGGTGGTCCCGGTGGTCCCGGTACGTTACCGGTGATGCCCGAAACACTTCCGGTATCCGAAACCATCCGTCCTATATATCAATCTTTACCTCCGGACCATTCCGGAGCTCCTCGTGACATCCGGGATCTCATCCAGGACTCCGAACAACTTTCGGTAACCTCATATAACAATTCCCTATAACCCTAGCGTCATCGAACCTTAAGTGTGTAGACCCTACGGGTTCGGGAGACAGGCAGACATGACCGAGACGCCTCTCCGGCCAATAACCATCAGCGGGGTCTAGATAACCATGTGGCTCCCACTTGCTCCACAATGATCTCATCGGATGAACCACGATGTCAAGGATTCAATCAATCCTGTATACGATTCCCTTTGTTTGTCGGTATAGAACTTGCCCAAGATTCGATCGTCGGTATACCTATACCTTGTTCAATCTCGTTACCGGTAAGTCTCTTTACTCGTTCCTTAGCACGTCATCGTGTGACTAACTCCTTAGTCACATTGAGCTCATGATGATGTTCTACCGAGTGTGCCCGGAGATACCTCTCCGTCACACGGAGTGACAAATCCCGATCTCGATTCGTACCAACCCAACAGACACTTCCGGAGGTACCCGTAGTGCACCTTTATAGTCACCCAGTTACGTTGTGACGTTTGATACACCCAAAGCACTCCTACGGTATCCGGGAGTTGCACAATCTCACGGTCGAAGGAAAAGATACTTGACATTAGAAAAGCTTTAGCATACGAACAATACGATCTAGTGCTATGCTTAGGATTGGGTCTTGTCCATCACATCATTCTCCCAATGATGTGATCCCGTTATCGATGACATCTAATGCCCATGATCAGGAAACCATGATCATCTTTTGACTAACGAGCTAGCCAACTAGAGGCTTGCTAAGGACACATTGTGATCTATTTATTCACACATGTATTAATGTTTCCTTTTAATACAATTATAGCATGAACAATAGACGATTATCATGAACAAGGAAATATGATAATAACCGTTTTATTATTGCCTCTAGGGCATATTTCCAACAGTCTCCCACTTGCACTAGAGTCAATAATCTAGTTACATTGTGATGTATCGAACACCCATAGCATTATGGTGTTGATCATGTTTTGCTCGTGGAAGAGGTTTAGTCAACGGGTCTGCAATATTCAGATCCGTGTGTACTTTACAAATATCTATCACTCCACTCTGGACATGGTCCTGGATGGAGTTGTAGCGGCGTTTGATGTGCTTCGTCTTCCGGTGAAACCTGGGCTCCTTGGCTATGGCAATGGCCCTAGTGTTATCACAGAAGAGTGTCATTGGACCCGACGCGCTTGGAACCACTCCAAGGCCGGTGATGTGCTCCTTCATCCAAATTCCTTCATGAGCTGCTTCTGAAGCAGCTATGTACTCCGCTTCACATGTAGATGCTGCCACGACTTCTTGCTTGCTGCTGCACCAGCTCACTGCCCCACCATTCAACACATATACGTATCCGGTCTGTGACATAGAGTCATCCGGATCTATGTCGAAGCTAGTGTCGACATAACCCTTTACGACGAGTTCTTCGTCACCTCCATGAACGAGAAACATTTCCTTAGTCCTTTTCAGGTACTTAAGGATATTCTTGACCGCTGTCCAGTGTTCCATACTGGGATCACTTTGGTACCTCCCTACCAAACTTATGGCAAGGTTTATATCAGGTCTGGTACACACCATGGCATACATTAGAGAGCCCACGGCTGAAGCGTAGGGGACAGAACTCATCTTCTATCTATCTGCTGCCGTGGTCGGCGACTGAGTCTTACTCAATCTCATACCTTGCAAAACTGGCAAGAACCCTTTCTTTGAGTTTTCCATATTGAACTTATTTAATATCTTGTCAAGGTATGTACTTTGCGAAAGACCTATGAGGCGTCTTGATCTATCTCTATAGATCTTGATGCCTAATATGTATGCAGCTTCTCCAAGGTCCTTCATTGAAAAACTCTTGTTCAAATAGGCCTTTATGCTCTCCAACATTTCTGTATTGTTCCCCACCAATAATATGTCATCCACATACAGTATGAGGAAAGCTACAGAGCTCCCAGTCACTTTCTTGTACAGACAGGCTTCTCCGTAAACCTGTATGAACCCAAACGCTTTAATCACCTCATTAAAGCGAATGTTCCAACTCCGAGATGCTTGCACCAACCCATAGATGGAGCGTTGGAGCTTGCACACTTTGTTAGCACCCTTAGGGTCGACAAAACCTTCTGGTTGCATCATATACAACTCTTCCTTAAGGTTCCCGTTGAGGAACGCTGTTTTGACGTCCATTTGCCAAATTTCATAATCATAAAAGGCGGCAATTGCTAACATGATTCGGACTGATTTCAGCTTCGCTACGGGAGAGAAATTCTCTTCGTAGTCAACTCCTTGAATTTGTCAAAAACCCTTTGCGACAAGTCGAGCTTTGTAAATGGTTACATTACCGTTTGCATTAGTCTTCTTCTTGAAGATCCATTTATTTTCTATGGCTCGCCGGTCATCGGGCAAGTCCACCAAACCATACTTTGCTCTCATACATGGATCCTATCTCAGATTTCATAGCCTCAAGCCATTTGTTGGAATCCGGGCCCGCCATCGCTTCTTCATAGTTCGAAGGTTCACCGTTGTCTAACAACATGATTTCCATCACAGGGTTGCCGTACCACTCTGGTGCGGAGCGTGCCCTTGTGGACCTTCGCGATTCAGTAGTAACTTGATCCGAAGCTTCATGATCATCATCATTAACTTCCTCTTCAGTTGGTGTAGGCGCCACAGGAACAACTTCCCGCGCTGCGCTACTATCCTGTTCGAGAGGGGGTGTAATTACCTCATCAAGTTCTACCTTCCTCCCACTTACTTCTTTCGAGAGAAACTCTTTCTCTAGAAAGGATCCGTTCTTGGCAACAAAGGTTTTACCTTCGGATCTAAGATAGAAGGTATACCCAATAGTTTCCTTAGGGTATCCTATGAATACGCATTTCTCCGCTTTGGGTTCAAGCTTTTCTGGTTGAAGTTTCTTCACATAAGCATCGCAGCCCCAAACTTTAAGAAACGACAACTTAGGTTTCTTGCCAAACCATAGTTCATACGGTGTCGTCTCAAGGGATTTAGACGGTGCCCTATTTAAAGTGAATGCTGCAGTTTCTAATGCGTATCCCCAAAATGATAGCGGTAAGTCGGTAAGAGACATCATAGATCGTACCATATCTAATAAAGTGCGATTACAACATTCACACACTCCGTTGCGTTGCGGTGTGCCAGGCGGTGTCAGTTGTGAAACGATTCCACACTTAGGTGTGTGCCAAACTCGTGACTCAAATATTCTCCTCCACGATCAGATCGTAGACACTTAATTTTTCTGTCACGTTGATTCTCGACTTCCCTCTGAAATTCCTTGAACTTTTCAAATGTCTCAGATTTGTGCTTCATCAAGTAGATATACCCATACCTAGTCAAATCATCGGTGAGAGTGAGAACATAACGATAGCCACCGCGAGCTTCAACGTTCATTGGACCACACACATCAATATGTATTATTTCCAATAAGTCGGTTGCTCTCTCCATTATTCCTGAGAATGGAGTCTTAGTCATCTTGCCCATGAGGCATGGTTCGCATGTGTCAAATGATTCAAAATCAAGAGACTCTAACAGTCCATTAGTATGGAGCTTCTTTATGCGCTTAACACCGATATGACCAAGGCGGCAGTGCCACAAGTATGTGGGACTATCATTATCAACTTTACATCTTTTGGTACTCACACTATGAATATGTGTAACATCACGATCGAGATTCATCAAGAATAAACCATTCACCAGCGGAGCATGACTATAAAACATATCACTCATATAAATAGAACAACCATTATTCTCTGACTTAAATGAGTAGCCGTCTCACATTAAGCAAGACCCTGATACAATGTTCATGCTTAAAGCTGGTACTAAATAACAATTATTAAGGTTTAAGACTAATCCCGACGGTAGATGTAGAGGTCGCGTGCCGACGGCGAGCACATCGACCTTTGAACCATTCCCGACGCGCATCGTCACCTCGTCCTTGGCCAGCCTCCGCTTATTCCGCAGTTCCTGTTTTGAGTTGCAAATGTGAGCAACAGCACCGGTATCAAATACCCAGGAGCTACTACGAGCGCTGGTAAGGTACACATCAATAACATGTATATCACATATACCTTTAACGTTGCCGGCCTTCTTGTCCGCTAAGTATTTGTGGCAGTTCCGCTTCCAGTGACCTTTTCCCTTGCAATAGAAGCACTCAGTCTCAGGCTTGGGTCCATTCTTTTTCTTCTTCCCGGCATCTGGCTTACCGGGCGCGGCAGCAGCTTTGTCGTCTTTCTTGAAGTTCTTCTTACCCTTGCCTTTCTTGAAACTAGTGGTCTTGTTGACCATCAACACTTGATGCTCTTTCTTGATTTCTACTTCTGCAGACTTGAGCATTGAGTACAACTCGGGAATGGTCTTCTCCATCCCTTGCATGTTGTACTTAAGCACAAAGCCTTTGTAGCTTGGTGGGAGAGACTGGAGGATTCTGTCAATTATAGCATCATCCGGAAGTTCGACTCCAAGTGAAGTCAGACGACCGTGTAACCCACACATTTTGAGTATGTGCTCACTTACAGAACTGTTCTCCTCCATCTTATAGCTAAACAACTTGTCGGAGACTTCATATCTCTCGACACGGGCATGGGCTTGAAAAACTAGCTTCAGCTCCTGGAACATCTCATATGCTCCGTGTTGCTCAAAACGCCTTTGGAGCCCCGTTTCTAAACTGTATAACGTGCCACACCTAACTAGAGAGTAGTCATCACTCCGCGTTTGCCAGACGTTCAGAATGTCCTGGGCTGCTGCGGGAGCGGGAGGGTCACCTAGCAGCACATCAAGGACATAAGCCTTTTTAGCTGCTTCAAGGATGAGCTTCAAGTTGCGAACCCAGTCCGCATAGTTGCTACCATCATCTTTCAGCTTGTTTTTCTCTAGGAATGCGTTGAAATTGAGGTTGACGTTGGCCATCTACAATATTTATAAAGACAACTTTTAGACTAAGTTCATGACAGTTAAGTTCATTTAATCAAATTAAGTATGAACTCTCACTTAAATCGACATCCCTCTAGTCATCTAAGTGATACATGATCCATGTTGACTAACCCGTGTCCGATCATCACGTGAGACGGACTAGTCACCATTGTGAGCAACTTCATGCTGATCGTATTCAACCATACGACTCATGTTCGACCTTTCGTTCTCTTGTATTCGAGGTCATGTCTGTACATGCTAAGCTCGTCGAGTCAACCTAGGTGTTTCGCGTGTGTAAGTCTGGCTTACACCCGTTGTATGCGAACGTTAGAATCTATCACACCCGATCATCATGTGGTGCTTCGAGACAACGAACCTTCGCAACGGTGCACACTTAGGGGAATACGTTCTCAAAATTTTAAGAGGGGCCATCTTATTATGCTACCGTTGTTCCAAGCAATAAGATGTAAAACATGATAAACATCACAATGCAATCATATAGTGACATGATATGGCCATTATCATCTTCGCCCTTTTGATCTCCATCTTCAGGCATCGCATGATCATCATTGTCACCGGCGTGACACCATGATCTCCATCATCATGATCTCCATCATCGTGTCTCCGTGAAGTCATCACGCCAACTACTACTATCACTACTACTATAGCTAACCGTTAGCAATGAAGTAAAAGTAGTTAGCACATGGCGTTGCATCTCATACAATAAATTAAGACAACTCCTATGGCTCCTGCCGGTTTTCATACTCATCGACATGCAAGTCATGAAACCTATTACAATAACATGATCATCTCATACATCATACATGCAACATCACAACTTTGGCCATATCACATCACATGTCAAACCCTTCAAAAACAAGTTAGACGTCCTCTAATTGTTGTTGCAAGTTTTACGTGGCTGATTTGGGTTTCTAGCAAGAACGCCTTCTTACCTACGTGACAGCCACAATGATGATATGCTAAAGCTATTTACCATTCATAAGGACCCTTTTCATCAAATCCAATCCGACTAGAGTAGGAGAGACAGACACCCGCTAGCCACCTTTATGCACGGTGTGCATGTCTGTCGGTGGAACCAGTCTCACGTAAGCGTACGTGTAAAGTCGGTCCGGGCCGCTTCATCCCACAATACCGCCGGAAAAGAATAAGACTAGTAGCGGCAAGCAAATTGACAAATCATCGCCCACAACTTTTGTGTTCTACTCGTCCATAGAATCTACGCATAGAAAACCTGGCTCGGATGCCACTGTTGGGGAACGTAGCATAAATTCAAGACCTTCCTATGGAGAGACCAGCAACGAGAGAGGGGTAAGAGCATCTTCATACCTTTGAAGATCACTAAGCGGAAGCGTTGCTAGAACGCGTTTGATGAAGTCGTACTCGCAGCGATTCCGATCTAATGCCGAACTACGGCACCTCCGTGTTCAACACACGTGCAGCCCGGTGACGTCTCCCGCACCTTGATCCAGCAAGGAGGAGGGAGAGGGTGGGGAAGAACTCCAGCAGCACGACGGCATGGTGTCGATGGAGAGACGAGGTCTCCCGGCAGGGCTTCGCCAAGCACCGGCAGAGAGGAGGAGGAAGAAGGGCAGGGCTGCGCCGAGAGAGAGGCAAAAGTCTAATCTCCAATGGCCAAAAGTAACCGCTATATATAGGGGGAGGGAGGGGCTGCACCCCCTTGAGGGTTTCCCTCTCCTGGGGGGCGGCAGCCCTAGATGGGGGCTGGTGCGGCAGCCAAGGGGGAGGAGGGGTGTCGCGCACCTCTGGTGGGCCTTAGGCCCACCTGGCTTAGGGTTTGTCCCCCCTTTTCTCTCCCCCACGCATTGGGCTGAGTGGGGAGGCACACCAGCCCACCAAGGGGCTGGTTCCCTTCCCCACTTGGCCCACCTTACCTCCCGGGGTCGTTTCCCCCCTTCGGTGACCCCCGGGGCGACCTCCGGTGGTCCCGGTGGTTCCGGTACGTTACCGGTGATGCCCGAAACACTTCCGGTATCCGAAACCATCCGTCCTATATATCAATCTTTACCTCCGGACCATTCCGGAGCTCCTCGTGACGTCCGGGATCTCATCCGGGACTCCGAAAAACTTTCGGTAACCTCGTATAACAATTCCCTATAACCCTAGCGTCATCGAACCTTAAGTGTGTAGACCCTACGGGTTCAGGAGACAGGCAGACATGACCGAGACGCCTCTCTGGCCAATAACCATCAGCGGGGTCTGGATACCCATGGTGGCTCCCACTTGCTCCATGATGATCTCATCGGATGAACCACGATGTCAAGGATTCAATCAATCCCGTATACGATTCCCTTTGTCTGTCGGTATAGAACTTGCCCGAGATTCGATCGTCGGTATACCTATACCTTGTTCAATCTCGTTACCGGTAAGTCTCTTTACTCGTTCCGTAGCACATTATCATGTTACTAACTCCTTAGTCACATTGAGCTCATGATGATGTTCTACCGAGTGGGCCCAGAGATACCTCTCGTCACACGGAGTGGCAAATCCCGATCTCGATTCGTACCAACCCAACAGACACATTCGGAGGTACCCGTAGTGCACCTTTATAGTCACCCAGTTACGTTGTGACGTTTGATACACCCAAAGCACTCCTACGGTATCCGGGAGTTGCACAATCTCACGGTCGAAGGGAAAGATACTTGACATTAGAAAAGCTTTAGCATACGAACAATACGATCTAGTGCTATGCTTAGGATTGGGTCTTGTCCATCACATCATTCTCCCAATGATGTGATCCCGTTATCAATGACATCTAATGCCCATGATCAGGAAACCATGATCATCTTTTGACTAACGAGCTAGCCAACTAGAGGCTTGCTAGGGACACATTGTGATCTATTTATTCACACATGTATTACTATTTCCTGTTAATACAATTATACCATGAACAATAGATGATTATCATGAACAAGGAAATATGATAATAACCATTTTATTATTGCCTCTAGGGCATATTTCCAACACATATCTATCCTTGATATGTTATAGTTCATCACGAAGCTCCAGCAGCTTGGTGGTAGTGACTTTGGAGAATCATCACTATTTCATGTGGAAGATTAACTCCTACTTGATTCAAGTGATTGTTGTAGTCATTCAATCTAAGCACATGCTCAACGATTGAGCTTTTCTCCTTTACTTTGTAGACAAAGAATCTTGTCGGAGGTCTCATACCTCTCAACAAGGGCACGAGCATGAAATCTCAATTTCATCTCTTAGAACATCTCTTATGCTCCGTGACGTTTCAAAAAGTCTTCGGCGCCTTGCTTTTAAGCCATTAAGTATTACGCACTAAACTATCACATAGTCATAAAAAACGTGTATATCAGATGTTCGCAACATCCACAGACGACGCTCGAGGTGCAGCACACCGAGTGGTGCATTAAGAACATAAGCCTTCTGCGGAGCAATGAGGACAATCCTCAATTTTACGGACTCAGTCCGCAAAGTTGCTACTATCATCTTTCTCTAGGAACATATAAAAACTCCCACTCAAAAAATACATCCCTCTAGTCATTTGAGTGGTGCATGATCCAAATCCACTAACTCAAGTCCGATCAACAAGTGAGTTGAGTATAGTTTCAGTGGTAAACATCTCTATGCTAATCATATCAACTATACGATTCATTTTCGACCTTTCGGTCTCTTGTGTTCCGAGGCCATGTATGCACATGCTAGGCTCGTCAAGTTTAACCTGAGTGTTCCGCGTGTGCAACTGTTTTGCACCCGTTGTATGTGAACGTTGAGTCTATCACACCCGATCATCACGTGGTGTCTCGAAACGACGAACTGTCGCAACGGTGCACAGTCGGGGAGAACACAATTTCATCTTGAAATTTTAGTGAGGGATCACCTTATAATGCTACCGTTGTTCTAAGCAAAATAAGGTGCATAAAAGGATTAACATCACATGTGATACCTTTCCATCGTATCTACTTTTCCACACTCTTTTGCCCTTGTTTTGGACTCTAATTTGCATGATTTGAATGGAACTAACCTAGACTAACGTTGTTTTCAGCAGAATTGCCTTGGTGTTATTTTTGTGCAGAAATCAAAGTTCTCAGAATGTCTTGAAAATTTACGGGGAACATTTTTGGAAAATATGAAAAATACCTGCACAAAGATCCACCTGACGGGGTGGGCCAGTGGGCCACAAGCCCTGCCACCGCCACACCCCCTGGTGGTGGTGGGCAAGCTTGTGGGGCCCACGTGGCTCTGCCGCCCCCAATCTCACCTTTATAAGTTCACTTTCGTCCTAGAAAAAATAAAGAGAGAAGATTTCGTCGCGTTTGCGATACGGAGGCACCGCCACAACCTGTTCTTCATCTGGAGGGCAGATCTGGAGTCCGTTTTGGGCTCCGGAGAGGGGAAATCGTCGCCATCGTCATCATCAACCTTCTTCCCTCTCCAATTGCATGAAGCTCTTTGTCGTTCGTGAGTAATATATTCGTAGCCTCGCTGGATGGTGATGAGTAGGATGAGATCTATCATGTAATTGAGTTAGTTTTGACGGGGATTGATCCCTAGTATCCACTATGTTCTGAGATTGATGTTGCTACTACTTTGCCATGCTTAATGCTTGTCACTAGGGCCCGAGTGCCATGATTTCAGATCTGAAATTATTATGTTTTCACCAATATATGTGTGTTTTAGATCCGATCTTGGAAGTTGTAGTTACCTACTATGTGTTATGATCCGGCAACCCCGGAGTGACAATAACCGGAACCACTCCCGGTGATGACCATAGTTTGAGGAGTTCATGTGTTCACCAAGTGCTAATGCGTTGGTCCGGTTCTTTATTAAAAGGAGAACCTTAATATCCCGTAGTTCCCTTTTGGACCCCGCTACCACGGGAGGGATGGACAATAGATGTCATGCAAGTTCTTTTCCCTAAGCACATATGATGACACGCGGAATGCATGCCTACATCACATTGACGAACGGGAGCTAGCCACATATCTCTCCATGTTATAACTGTTGCATGATGAATATCATCCAAACAAATCACCGACCCATTGCCTATGAGTTCGTCCCACTGTTGCTGCTGATGTTACTTATCTTGCTTTGTTGCTACTGCTGTTACCACTGTCGATGCTGCTGTTACTTGTCTTGCTCTGCTGCAACTGTTGTTACTACTGTTGCTACTTGCTACTGTTGTCACTACTGCTGTTCCTTGCCACTGTCGTTACTCGTTACTTTGCTGCTACTACTTTTCTTGCAGATACTAATCTTTCAGGTGCGGTTGAATCAGACAAATTCACATGCTAATACTCGAGAGTATTCTCTCACCTCCTGCCTAGCGAATCAACAAATTTGGGTCGAATACTCTACCCTCAAAAACTGCTGCGAACCCACGCGCTGGTGGGCCATCAACAACATTCTTCTAGTTTCGTTGCCGGGGAGTACTAGCAGCATTCTTATGGTGTCGTTGCAGGGAAAGGTCTGTTGTCATAGAATCAGCATTCGTCTAGCTATTGCCAAAGAGTGCCAGTCAACATACAATTCATAAGTGACATGATATGGCCATGATCTTGTGCTTCTTAATCTCCATCACCAAAGCACCGACATGATCTTATAGTCAATGGCGCCACACCATGATCTCCATCATCGTGCCGCCATCGAGGTTGTCGTGCTATCTATGCTATTACTACTCAAGCTACTACCTAGCAATATAGTAAACACATCTGCAAACACAAACGTTAGTTTAAAGACAACCCTATGGCTCCCGCCGGTTGCCGTAGCATCGAAGTGCAAGTCGATATTAACTATTACAACATGATCATCTCATACATCCAATATATCACATCATGTCTTTGGCCATATCACATCACAAGCATACCCTGCAAAAACAAGTTAGACGTCCTCTAATTTGTTGTTACATGTTTTACGTGGCTGCTATGGGTATCTAGTATGATCGCATCTTACTTACGCAAAAACCACAACGGATATGTGAAAATTGCTATTTAACCTCTCTCCAAGGACCGCCTCGGTCAAATCCAATTCAACTAAAGTTGAAGAAACAGGCATCCACCAGTCATCTTTATGCATTGAGTTGCATGTTGGTCGATGAAACCAGTCTCTCGTAAACGTACGAGTAATGTCGGTCTGGGCCGCTTCAATCCAACAACTCCGCCAAATCGAGAAAAGACTAAGGAGGGAAGAAAATCAAACATCAGCGCCCACAAAACATTTTGTGTTCTTCTCGATATAACATCTACGCATGAACCTAGATCATGATGCCACTGTTGGGGAACGTTGCATGGGAAACAAAAAAATTCCCTACGCACACGAAGACCTATCATGGTGATGTTCATCTTCGAGAGGGAGATTAGATCCACATACCCTTGTAGATTGCTAAGCGGGAAGCATTAAGAAACGCGGTTGATGTAGTGGTACAGCTTCGTGATTCAAATCACCATCGTCCCTCGATCCGTTCTGATCTAGCGCCGAACAGGCGGCACCTTCGCGTTCAGCAGACGTATAGCTCGATGACGATCTCGGCCTTCTTGATCCAGCAAGAGAGTCAGAGAAGTAGATGAGTTCTCCGGCAGCGTGATGGTGCACCGGTGGTGGTGATGATCTACTCCTGCAGGGCTCCTCCTGAGCTCCGAAGAAATCCGATCTAGAGGAAGAACTATGTGGTATATGTTTGAGTTGCACATGGCAAAGTTGTGTCTCAAAAACCCTAAAACCACCAGTATATATAGGAGGAGGGGAGGGGCTATCCTTGGGGCTGAAGGGAACCCCAAGGGTGCCGTACAAGGAGGAGGAGGTGGAACCCCACCCCAATCCGGTTTGGGGGAAGGAGTCCACTCCTTCCTTCCCACCTCCCTCTTTCCTTGTTTTTTTTATTTTCCTTTGGTATTTTCTTCTTGTGGCGCCATAGCCCTCTTGGGCTGGCCTCACCAGCCCACTAAGGGCTGGTGCGCCACCCTACGGTTACTAGGCTCACTCCCGCGTGGGTGGGCCCCTCCCGGTGAATACCCGAAACCCATTCTTCACTCCCGGTACACTGCCGGTAATGCCTGAAAACATTCCGGTGACCAAATGAAACCATCCTATATATCAATCTTCGTTTCTGGACTGTTCCGGAAACCCTCGTGGCGTCCGTGATCTCATCCAGGACTCCGAACAACCTTCGGTCACCAACACATATAACTCAACTATACTAAAACATCATCGAACCTTAAGTGTGCACACCCTGTGGGTTCGAGAACTATGTAGACATGACCCGAGACACTCCTCGGTCAATATCCAATAGCGGGACCTGAATGTCCATATTGGATCCTACATATTCTATGAAGAACTTATCGGTTAAACCTCTGTGCCAAGGATTCATATAATCCCGTATAACATTCCCTTGTCCTTCGGTATGTTACTTCCCCAAGATTTGATCATCGGTATGCCTATACCTATTTCAATCTCGTTACCGGCAAGTCGCTTTACTCGTTCCGTAATACAAGATCCCGTGACTTACACTTGAGTCACATTACTTGCAAGGCTTGTATGTGATGTTGTATTACCGAGTGGGCCCTTATTCCTCTCCAACGTATCTATAATTTTTGATGGTTTCACGCTATTATCTTGTCAAACTTTGGATGTTTTGCATGCCTTTTATATATTTTTTGGGACTAACTTACTAACTCAGTGCCAAGTGCCAGTTCCTGTTTTTCCATGTTTTTTACCCCTTTCAGAGGAGATTTTGAAACGGAGTCCAAACAGAATAAAATTCCCGAAAAGAATTTTTCCGTAACGGAAGAAGATCACGAGATGTGAGAACTAAGGCAGGGGGCCCAGGGGCCCCACAAGCCCTCACCCTGCGGCCAGGGGGGAGGCCACGACCCACAGGCTTGTGGGCCCCCTGGACACCCTCTTCCCTAGGGGTTGCGCCTATATATTCCCTAAAAATCCCAAAAAACCAGGAGATCATCGAAAGTACTTTTCCGCCGCCATAAGCTTCTGTCTCCGCAAGATCCCATCTGGGGCACGTTCTGGTGCCCTGCCGGAGGGGGGATTCGGATACGGGGAGCTTCTTCATGAACACCATGACCTCTCCGATGATGCGTGAGTAGTTCACCATAGACCTATGGGTCCGTAGCTATTAACTAGATGGCTTCTTCTCTCTCTTGGATCTTCAATACAAAGTTATCCATGATCTTCATGGAGATATATCCGATGTAATCTTTGTTTGTGGTGTGTTTGTCGAGATCCGATGAATTGTGGATTTATGATCAGATTATCTATGAATCTTATTTGAATTTCTTGTGATCTCTCTTATGCATGATTTCATATCCTTGTAATTCTCTTCGAGTTGTGGGTTTTGTCTGGCCAACTAGATCTATGATTCTTGCAATGGGAGAAGTGCTTGGTTTTGGGTTCATACCGTGCGGTGACCTCACCCAGTGACAGAAGGGGTAGCGAGGCACGCATCGTGTTGTTGCCATCAAGGGTAAAAATATGGGGTTTTCATCATTGGTTTGAGATTATCCCTCTACATCATGTCATCTTGCTTAAGGCGTTACTCTATTCGTCATGACCTCAATACACTAGATGCATGCTGGATAGCGATCGATGTGTGGAGTAATAGTAGTAGATGCAGAAAGTATCGGTCTACTTTTCTCGGAGGTGATGCCTATATGTATGATCATTGCCTTAGATATCGTCATGACTTTGCGCGGTTCTATCAGTTTCTCGACAATAATTTGTTCACGCACCGTAATACTTGCTATTTTGAAAGAAGCCTCTAGTGAACACTATGGCCCCCAGGGTCTACTCCACACCATATTTTCACCCTTACACTTTTTACTTCGTTGCACTTTCCGCCTTCAGATCTCACTTTGCAAACAATCTTGAAGGGATTGACAACCCCTTTGAAGCGTTGGGTCCAAGCTTGTTTGTGTTTGCGCAGGTACTCTCGACTTGATGAGACCCTCCTTCTGGATCGATACCTTGGTTCTCAAACTAAGGGAAATACTTACTGCTCCTATGTTGCATCACCCTTTCCTCTTCAAGGGAAAAAACAAACGCAAGCCCAGTCTCCATCAACGTGTCAATTTCTGGCGCTGTTGTTTGAGAAGTAGCAGGCCCTGAGATACCTCTCCGTCACACGGAGTGACGAATCCCAGTCTTGATCCATGCTAACTCAACGGACACCTTCGGAGATACCTGTAGAGCACCTTTATAGTCACCCAGTAACATTGTGGCGTTTGATACACACAAGGTATTCCTCCGGTGTCAGTAAGTTACATGATCACATGGTCATAGGAATGAATACTTGATACGCAGAAAACAATAGCAACAAAATGACGCGATCACATGCTACGTTTATAATTTGGGTCTTGTCCATCACATGATTCTCCTAATGATGTGATCCCGGTATCAAGTAACAACACTTGTCTATGGTCAGGAAACCTTGACCATCTTTGATCAACGAGCTAGTCAACTAGAGGCTTACTAGGGACCTTTCGGCGACTTATGATCGTGTATCTTTACTGCAGGTCCTCGAGACGCCAATCTTCATGATGATTGCGTAATAAAACTGAAGGCAATATATACCTTGACAGAGCAACTGTACACTCGTGGTGTGATGACTATGAAGGCTGTTATGGGCGACAAAGAGCCCATAAAATCAATCAAGTATATGCTGGGATGTTTGTCCACGCTGCCACCCCAAATAGAAGAGCTAAAAAGATCACCCGCCCGGAAAGGAGTACTGACCACCCTGAGCTGGTGCTTGTCTTATGCTCCAGAGCTTAAGCCGGAGGAAATAACTAGGGGATTTCCAGAGTACAAAGATGACGGGTCAGAGTTTACTGAAGAAGAGTACCATCGCTGTGTGAAGGAATCTCGCTTCGCGGCGACTCAACTGGTGGCCGGTCTAGACTTAACCAAGTATCAGGCGGCTTATGATGAGCACAACAAGCGGGTTACTCCTCCCTCGTATGAAATCACCGTTTTGACTCGGCAGCGCTGTAAGCATCTTTTTGACTCTGATGCCAACCTGTCCACCATCTTGACTAACGAGGCTGAGTTCCATGCCTTGACCAATTGCAATTGGAAATTGGGTGACTTACAGATCCAAGATGGCAAAAGCTCGAGGTAGGATAATCCGGTGGCGACTTGAACGAGGAGTTACTTGAAGATCACCCGCGGAGATTAGTTTAGAAAACCCAATGCCGGGTTATGTAACTTTTTATGGCCTTCTAAGCCATGTAATATGTTAGAGATGAAAACAGTATTGCGATACACCTGTACCTTTGCTGACTCTGAAGTCTCGCCCTTTTTGTTAATATGAGTCGCCTTACTAGGCGTCTTTGCCATGCCTTTGACGAATAGTTACTCCCCCTGTTGTAAAAGAAGAAATAATAAGTCGGCTGAGTGAGATGCAGCGGTTTAGAATGAGTCTTTAGAAAACTCTTACCTATGCCACAAAGATACTTTGTAGTCATAAAGGTTGCCAGCTCAATGAGTCATGGCAGGGTAGGACGAGCTTGCAAGGCTCTAGTGCTACCCCAGAAAGGCTTTTGCAACAACCTGAGTTGTTTAGACTGACTGATCAGGCGCGAGTCAAGCTTCAATGAAGCAGGTTCGGTGAACCCATGGTTTGTCCATTTTCCATATGACGTCTCCCAGAGGCACCCTTCATGTTTTAACCAAGGCAAGTTCAGGGTCCAGAAGTGGATTGACTCGCCAAGAGTACATGGGACCATAGGGCGAGTCGCCAAACACACAGTCCAGTATAACCATTGTAATGCGTTAATTTTTTGCTAGCCAAGAGGGTATTCAGGCTGAACTGAGTGAGTAGAAGCCCCCAAGTGACCTATGATTAAGGAAGAGTCGGACATAGGATTGCATAAGCGTTTACGCTGTTACTGCAAAACGACTTGGGAGCTAGTATCCCCCAAGTAAGTCGGCTTGATTCTCAAAACCATATAGGGCGCCCATGTTTGAATCGTGCAACGTGGCAACTTTGGTCCTCTTTGGCTTACTAGTATCCAGTTTTGTAATAAGTACAACATGGCAACTTATGCTCTTTGATACTGATAGCGTCCATGCTTGGACGACTTGTTAAACAATAAAGACTCATGCTCTCAAGAAGCTGAAACGGCAGAGACCCCGAAGTTCGTGGGCGCCGGCTTTATTGCTATATATATATATATATATATATATATATATATATATATATATATAAAGAGAGAGAGAGAGAGAGAGAGAGATAAAGATAGTACAATGACTAAACTATGTACAATGATAAGGAGCGAGTGGCTCTAAGTGTAATAAGGCCGCAAGTGGGCAATGTTCCAAGGTCGGGTCGTTTCAACCTCTGTTGTTGGCCTATCTGAACAAAGATCCACCAAGTAGTAGGAACCATTATGAAGACTTTCGCTGATGACAAATGGCCCTTCCCATGGGGGGATAACTTATGCATACCAGTATGATCTTGAATCAAATGGAGCACTAAGTCGCCCTCCTGAAAAACTCGGCTTCTGACTTGGCGGCTATGATAGCGTCGCAAGTCTTATTGGTAAATCACCGATCGTGTTTCTGCCAAGTCACGCTCTTCCTACAAAGCATCCAACGAATCTTGACGCGCCAATTCATTGCCCTCCTCAGCATAAGCGGCGACTCACGGTGAATCGTGCCTGATGTCACTAGGTAAAACCGCCTCAGCTCCGTGGACCAAGAAAAAGGGCGTGTAACCAGTGGATCTGTTAGGGGCAGTCCTGATGCTCCACAAAACGGAAGGGAGCTCTTCAACCCAACAACCCGGTGTGCGTTCCAGAGGAACCATGAGTCGGGGCTTCATCCCTCGCAGGATTTCTTGATTCGCCCGTTCGGCCTATCCATTAGATTGGGGATGCGCAACCGCACAAACATCAAGTTGGATATGCTTTTTCTCACAAAAAATCTTGCATGGCACCTTTGGATAAATTAGTGCCATTATCAGTGATGATACTATGAGGATACCCAAAGCGAAAAATCAACTTCTTGAGGAACTTGACGGCCGCATTTGCATCGCAACTGCTGACCGACTCAGCTTCAACCCACTTGGTAAATTTATCAACCGCCACCAGTAGGTGAGTCTTTTTGTTGGAAGACATCTTGAAGGGACCAACCATGTCAAGCCCCCAGACCACAAACGTCCATGTGATTGGGATCATCCGTAATTCCTGAGCCGGCACATGCATCTCGCGCCCAAATTTCTGACATCCGTCACATCTGCGCACTTTGTCCTCGGCATCTGCGTGAACCGTTAACCAGTAAAATCCATGCCTAAAGGCCTTGGACATCAGAGGGCGTGACCTGGTGTGATGACCATAGTCGCCAGCGTGGATCTCATTAAGGATCGCACGCCGTTCTTCAGACGAGACGCACCTTTGAAAAATTCAAGAAGTGCTTCGCTTGTGCAACTCGCCCTTGTGTATAACCATGGACTTGCATCGCTGGACAATTTGACGGGCTAGCAACTCATCAGGAGGTAACTTGCCTCGTGCTAAGTACGCCATGTACGGGGTCACCCAATCCGGAGTAGCATGAAGAGCTGACACAAGTTGAGATTCCGGGTCGGGGACTGCTATATCCTCTTCCGAAGGCAATTTCAACGATGGGTTATGCAAAACATCCAAAAAGACATTGGGAGGAACAGGCTTACGCTGTGACCCGAGTCATGAAAGGGCATCAGCTGCTTCATTGAGCCGGTGATCGATATGATCAAACTGATAACCATGAAAGTGACCCGCCATGTCTGATACAACACGTCTATAAGCCGCCATCAAAGGATCCGTGGAATCCCACGTACCGGAAACTTGTTGTGCCACTAGATCCGAGTCACCCAGGCATCTAACTCGGCTGAGGTTCATATCTTTAGCAATCCTAAGCCCATGAAGCAAAGCTCCATACTCTGCTGCATTGTTAGTACATGGAAACATGAGCCGGAGGACGTAGCAAAACTTGTCACCCTGCGGTGAAGTTAGCACCACGCCAGCCCCCGAGCCTTCCAGCTACCTAGATCCATCAAAGTGGATAGTCTAATATGTGTGATCAGGTCTGTCTTCTGGGATTTGCAGCTCGGTCCAATCGTTGATGAAGTCCACTAAAGCCTCCGACTTGATGGTCGTGCGGGGCATATATTTCACATGGTGAGGACCAAGCTCGATAACCCACTTAGCAATCCGCCCGGTTGCTTCACGGTTTTGTACGATGTCGCTAAGTGGTGCAGAACTTACCACCGTGATCGGGTGCTCCTGGAAATAGTGTTTCAGCTTCCGACTCGCCATGAAGATCCTGAAAACCATCTTTTGCTAGTGCGGATAACGTTGTTTGGAGAGGGTTAAGACCTTGCTAACAAAATATACTGACCTTTGGACTGGATATTATTTTCCTTCTTCTTTGTGTTCGACAACTACAGTCGTGCTTACTCTTTTAGAGTTAGCAGCAATTTACAGGAGCATAGGCTCTTTGTCAGCAGGGGCGGCTAAAACGGGCGGCTGAGCCAATTGCTTCTTCAAAGCCTCAAAGGCTTCGTTAGCCGTGTCCGTCCACACAAAACAATTTGTTTTCTTCAGCAGCTGATAAAGAGGGATGTCATTCTCCCCAAGGCGACTTATGAAACGACTTAGAGCCGCGATGCAACCAACCATACATTGGACCTGATTAATATTGGTCGGCTTACCAAGTGAGATAATCGCCTTGATTTTGTCTGGGTTAGCCTCAATGCCTCGCTCTGACATCAAGAAGCCCAATAACTTCCCCGCAGGGACGCCGAAGACACACTTGGTCGGGTTAAGCTTCATCTGATACACGCGCAAATTGTCAAACATTTTCTTGAGATCCGCCAGGAGTGACTCTTTCTTCTGGGATTTGACCACTATGTCATCAACATAGGCATGAACGTTGCGCTCAATCTGGGTGTATAGGCAATTCTGGATGCAGCGCTGATAAGTCGCCCCCGCACCCTTGAGCCCAAACGGCATAGAGACACAACAAAAAGTGCCAAAGGGAGTTATGAAGGACGTCTTCTCCTGATCCTCTAAAGCAATCTTGATCTGGTGATAACCTGAGTATGCATCCAAAAAATACAGCCGCTCGCAACCCGCCGTAGAGTCAATGATTTGATTGATCCGCGGGAGGGCAAAGGGATCTTTCGGGCAGGCTTTGTTGAGGTGAGTGTAATCAATACACATGCGAAAAGTGTCATTCTTCTTGATGACCAAAACTGGATTAACCAACCACTCTGGGTGAAAAACCTCCACAATGAACCCAACTGCCAAGAGTCGGGCTACATATTCACCAAACCGGCTTCATCTTCGTATCTATATTAAGATGGTGCTCAGGGAATTCTCTCGGTACACCTCGCATGTCAGAAGGTTTCCATGCAAAGGTGTCCCGATTCTCACGGATGAATTCGATGAGCATGCTTTCCTATTTGGGATCCAGACCCGTCCCAATAGTGAATTGCTTGGAAGAGGCGCCACGCGTGAAATCCACCACCTTAATGTCACCTGTCGGTTTAAACTCAAGCGGCGGCTCTGAATCGATGGTGGGATTCTTGAGTGGGGTCTGATATGTCCAAAATGTATCTATAATTTTAATGGTTTGATGCTACTTTTATGCTTTTGATAATTGTTTTTGTATTAAATTTATGATTTATTTGGACAAACCTACTAGTAGTTGCAAAAGTGCACAATGTTCTTATTTTACACTTTGATGTGTAGGAACTATCAAAAATAGAAGAGGAAACCTTGTTGGAGTGGGACTCTGACTTTCCTGAAATCTGCCCCCCTTACAGATTTTAGATATCTTCTGTTTCCGCCTCGGAGATGACGACAAATGGAAAAACAATAGATGCGAAAGTTGTGGGGAATTTTATGCAGATAATTCTATACATACAATTCAGCCCATTTGGAGTAGGGATGCTCCAGGTAAGTCCGTATTAGTGGAGGACAAATATTTGATTACACGATTACGGGAATCGGTGACGTGATTGAGTCAAATTCTTATCATATTAGATGGATTCGGCCAAGCCAAGACTTTGGGACCTCATTAGGGCTGAGCGGGGTTCCTAGGAAGGTTCTAGAGGTGCCCAAGAGCCCTTGGATCAAAGGGACATCCACCGGAGGACCAAGGATGATCGTCCCGACTCATATAAGGAGAGGAAAAAACTGATTTCTCGAGAGCCACCAAGAGCTACGAGATTTCCTCTTCCCAAGCAGCCGCCTTGGGGTAGAGCACCACCTCCATACCATCACCATCTCCAAGGAAGAAGGGGGGCCAAGGGCCGCCACCCCTAAGGGTTGTGGCCTCCGTCAACCGTCGTCTCCTCTCCAGGCTGCACCTCTCCATCAACCTATTTCTCACCATGGCCATGTGTGAGTAGTCTTCCTCGGGGCTGAGGTCTTCTACGTGTAGCTATATGGTTATCTCTCTCTCCCATGATGTGATCTTTATTGTGATCATAGGATATGTTAATCTAGGGTGATCCCATGATGTTTCCCCTTCTTCTATGTATTGGATTGATGTACTTACTTGATCTTATATAGTATAATCCCCGAGACCATGGTGACAACGGTCTATTGGACATGGATTAGAAGAATATTTTCATGAGTGATTTCCGCTTTTGTGAATTGATTGAAGATTGAGAGTCTTTTGGTGCTTGTCTTTGACTATCCTTGAGATATGTTGTCCTGATTGTGGCAGTCTCTTTGGATGGCCACAGTGACATTGGGTAATCCATAGATGAGAATTACGAACTCTGAGGTGTGCTTTTGTAGCCCTACATAATTCTCGTCCTCTCTTGATCACAAAGTAATGACCTCCAAGCACGTCTCCATTGCATTTTTAGTGTAAATATCATGTGATTAGATTATGTTAATGTTGTTGGGAGTTGCCACTAGTAAAAGTATGAAGCCTAGGCCTTGTTTTCCACCATTGAATACCGTTTACTTTCAGTTTTGTTTCATGTTTGCTTGCTGTCATTTTTATTTCAGATTTATATTACCTTGTTGTACCATCCATATCACTTGCCTTTTAACATCTCTTCGCCGAATAGTGCACCTATACAACTGACAATTGTATTAGGTGTGTTGGGGACACAAGAGACTTCTTGTATCTTAATTGCACGGTTGCTTGAGAGAGACCATCTTCAACCTCTACTTCTTTGAGTTCGATAAACCTTAGGTCATCCACTTGAGAGAAATTGACGCTATCCTACAAACCTCTGCGCTTGGAGGCCCAACATAGTCTACAAGAATAGAAGCGTGCGTAGACATCAAGCTATTTCTGGCGCCGTTACCAGGGAGGTGAGTGCTTGAAGGTATATCTTTAGATCTTGCAATTAAATCTTTTTGTTTCTTGTTTTTATTTCACTAGTTAGGTTTAATGGAAAACAACAAAAATATGAGAGAGCTTTAGAAACTTTATCTCAAACTAGGACATGAAGTGTTTGAGGAGAAAATTAAAAAACCTATGGAACTTCATTATTTGCATAACAATTATGATGGTGGCAATGTTATTAGTATGCTTCCTTTTGAATACCAATATTGCTAATGACATGGAAAGATCTAAGCTTGGGGATGACGGATTTGATGAGCATGATATTTTTAGTCCCCCAAATTTTCAGGAGAAAATTTGCTATGAGGACTATCATGATGATAATGATAGTCCTACTCCCACTATTACCAATGAGAAAGATTATGCTTATATGGAGAATAAGAGTAACTTTTTGCATGTGGATTATGGTAACAATGCTTTATGTGATACCTATATTGTTGAGTTTATTCATGATCCCACTAAAAATTATTATGAGAAGGGAACATATGCTTATAGATATTTCAATAATATCAAGTTCCCTCTTTTTATGTCGAAGGTTTTGAAGTTGCACTTGTTTTGCCTTCCTATGCTTATTGCTTTGTGCTTCACTGAATTATTCTATTACAATATTCCTATGCATAGCAAGCATGTTAGACTTAAATGTGTTTGGTATTTTCTTCTTGATGCTCACTTTTGTTCTACAACTCTTATTCCTACGAGAGCATCATTAAAATCTTAAGCCTATCTTTATGGCTATAAAGAAAGAGCTCTAGGGAGACAACCCTTGTTATCTTTACTTTGAGTTTTTACTTTCAGTTTTTAGTGGTCTTGATGCTTGTTACTACTGTAAAAACATCATTGTATCTTTATTTTCAAGCTTTGTGCCAAGTTTTAGCCTCCGATTGTAAGAAAGTTCAAAAGTTGTGACATGTTGTCCAGAAACAGATTTTGTCTGCTTGACGAAAAAATTCGCCAAACATCACGAGATCATATTTTTGATCTGAATTTGTTTGAAAACATGCTCTATATAATTGTCTTTCTGGCCTCTGTTTTGATTTTTTTGCTTTGAGTTGCAGAAGTGTCCCGAAAAAATTATTTACTACCCGTTGTTCTGTTTTTCATAAATTCTGCCACGTTTTGCGTTTTCATCATTTTGCAAATCTCAAGCTTGCTTTTCATTTGCAAAAAACCTTTTGGAAATCATGAGAAACATTAGCTTTTCATGAAAATCTGAATTATTTTATCATGGGTACTAACCACTCTAATCAGCTTATGATGAGTTCCGTATGAAGGGAGTTTTCAAATATGCGATGGAAGATGATGAAAGAAGATCCAGGAGTGTCAAACGCTCAAGCTTGGGAATGCCCCATACACCCCCAAGAAATATTCAAGGAGACTCAAGCGTCTAAGATTGGGATGCCCTCGTGCATCCCCTTCTCTATCAACAATCATCAGTTCGTCCATCTCCATGCTATATTTTTATCACTTCATATGTTATGTGCTATGCTTGGAGCGTCCCACTCCTTACTTTTTAGTTTGTTTTAGTTTTTCTTTCTGGTCATAAATAAGTTACATCCTATCATTCTTATTGGGGAGAGAGACACACTCCATTTTAATTGCTTAGAACACTCTGGTTTTCACTCTTATTGTTCTGTGAGTGTTCACTTTTTGCTAGTACTGCGTTTAGCTCTTGTTTTCCACTTATATTTTGTTTAGAGCTTGTTGGTTTGCTTCAGTTATATATGATTATCACTCTGGTCTTTAATAATATTATCTATGAGAGTTGTTTCAAGAAATTGATTGGTGTTGGAGAAGAGTAAAATATTTCATGCTTATAGTGGTGCAATAGGAAGCTTGTTTAGACTATGGCTTAGACTTTAACATGTCATGTTAGATATTATCTTAATTATATGCTTAGTAGTTATTGATGTAGCATGACTTGTCTCAAATAGCTGAGAGTGCTTAATGTGCCATTGAAAGAATCATGTGTTGTTTTTATCATATCGAAGCATAATATTGTGTATTCTCCTTTACTGCTTCATTTGGGTTGACTTGGCGCATGCTCACACCATGTTATGACTACAAACCAGTCACCTCTAGCCTCTATGATCATTTAGTTTTTGACTTGTAATATTATTTATGTTTTGATTAATATTGTTTTGTCGCTATGCATGATTATGGCCGTTATTGCTCTCTTAGTTGGTCGCTCCCAGTCTCTTGCTAGCCTCCACCCGTACTGAGTATGAGCTCTACTCGTGCCTCCAACTCCCCAAAAAACAAAGTTTGCCAAATGTGTCCACCATACCTACCTACATGTGGTATTTAACCGCCACTCCAAGTAAATTTCTCATGTCCTACCTTTAAAACTTTCAAAATTATTCATGTTTTGTGCCTCCGTTTTAGCTCATGAGGAAGTAGTAGATAATTCATGATCTTCTCATACTTGACAAGCTTTATCTTGGGTTTGCATGTCTAATCTGTGAACCTCTAATACGAGGAGGGACTGGCATGAGTGTGCCCAGCTCATAAAAGATAATAACAACAAACAACACCTCCTTCACGCTTTGTTAATGAGAAATCAGAATAGTGATAAACAAAGTAGAAGTATGAGAAGTATTGAGCTATCTGATAGCATTCGTTGACGAATTATGCACCTCCCAAAAGCTTGTTTTACAATCTTATTGATTTCAAAAATCTCTAAAAGCTCTAGCACATGAGTAATCCCTGCGTCCCTCTACAAAGGGCCTTCCTTTTACTTTTATGTTGAGTCTTCATCTTCTAACTTTATGCACCAATTAAGAGAGCATAGTTTTCATTCTGAGTATAATGTGCATAGTTCCAAAATTTATTATTGATTGATTCATGATTATGTTATTACTTGTTCTCAAATTATTTGTATCTAAGTCACCACTTGAACTTCGAAGGTGTCCTGACATTTATGTTTTGCCCCACTCTTAAGGACAAGCAAAATACCACTTTGTTATGTTTTATTTATGCTCGAAACAAACGTATAACTTTCAAGTGCATTATTATTCATGATCTTTTGTTTGTGTTACTTTTCATGTTGCAGGATGGTTGCTAAGTTTCATTGTTAGAATTATATCTATCATACCTATGTTTAGAGTGCTATGATCTCAGCTTACAAATGCTTTTACAAAAATGATGATTAAGATTATGTTGGTAGCATGTCACCTCAAAAATTATTTTGTTTTTCTCGTTTCACCTACTAGAGGACGAGTAGGAACTAAGCTTGGGGATGTTGATACGTCAAAAACGTATCTATAATTTTTGATGGTTTCATGCTACTTTTATGCTTTTGATAATTGTTTTTATATTAAGTTTATGATTTATTTGTACTAACCTACTAATATTTGCAAACGTGCACAATGTTCTTTTTTTACACTTTGACATGTAGCAACTATCAAAAATAGAAGAGAAAACCTTGTTGGAGTGGGACTCTGGCTTTCCTGAAATCTGCCCCCTATAGATTTTAGATATCGTCTGTTTCCACCTCGAATATGATGTCACATAGAAACATAATACATGCAAAAGTTGTGGGGAATTTTATGCTGGTGATTTTAGACATAAAATTTGGTCCATTTCGAGTTTGTACGCTCCACGAAAGCCCGTTTTACTCGAGGACAAATTCTGATTACACGATTACGGGAATCGGTGATGTGATTGAGTCAAAATCTTACCATATTAGATGGATTCGGCCAAGCCACGACTTTGGGACGTCATTAGGGCTGAGAGGGGTTCCTAGGTGTTGAAGTTAGTAGTGGGCTTTAGGCCCATAAGATAATTTCAGAAATCTCCAAGGGGCCATGTAGGTGGTGGCATGACAAGGTGGTGGTCGGAAGTTTAGTCCCACACCGCTAGTGGAGAAGAAGTTGGACCCTTTATAATGGTCTCTCTTCTACATGCCATTGGAGAGTGAGAAGATAAGAGGTCCTCGCGCACTCCTCCTCCGTCGACCGCCTCACCTCGCCTCATCATGATGCGTCACGCCGCGGGTTGCGGGAATGAGCCGAGCTCATACCTACGCGCGTCGTCACGAGAATTAGATCACATCTCCCTCACGCGCTCGTTCCTTTGCTACCGCCGGCGACTCCGTCCCGTTCACCGTGTACACGGTTGACGGGAGAGCAGGACTCCGTCCGTTTGCTTCGTCTACGTCCACACCGTCCTCGTCATCGCCATGGCTAAACCATCCGAGGCCGATCGTCTCGCCCTTGAAGCTGAGAAGAAGGCGGCAGAGGATGTAGCTGCTACGGCCAACTGGCCTATTGCAGCGTATAACTCATTTATCCCACTCCTGTTCGTTTTAATCCTAGCAGTACTACTTGCATGCATAGATGTATCAACTATATGCGTACTATGTGCTAGATTAGTTCATGATCAGTATGTCATTAGTCTAGTCAATGCCATGCTAGTTATTATCTCGTGGATTAATCTACTCAGAAAATTGCCTATTTACTCAACAATCCAAAAACTTAATATGTGTAGGAATTTTTCGAGTAATGGTTTTGCTGGTGCACCGAAACCGAATAAGTTTACCGGTACTTATTTCAAGGTTGGCAAATGAGAACCGCCTTATGGCTCACGATTATGAATGTGTTCCGGGTAGCCGGTGTCACTCCCACGGGAACGATCTCTTCTGAACAGGAGAAGATGTTTGTGGAGGCCACCGTCCTATTCCTTGGAGGAGTTATAAGCATGATCGGAGATAAGCTGGTTGATGCATATTTACATATGCATGTTGCCAAAGAGCCGTGGGAGGTGCTCGAATCTAAATTCGGGGCCACCGATGCTGGGAGCGAGATGTATGTTATGGAGCATTTCCACGATTACAAAATGGTTGACAACCGTTCTGTATTGGAACAGGCTCATGAGATAATATGCATAGCTAAAGAACTTGAGGTTCTTAAGTGCAATTTGTCGGGGAAGTTTGTCGTGGGATTTATAATTGCTAAGCTCCCTAATTCATGGAGGAACTTTGCTACTACTCTGAAACATCAGAGGCGTGAGTTCTTAGTGGAGGACATCATCGGCCATGTGAGTGTTGAGAAGAATTCGAGAGCAAAGGACTCCAATGGAAAAGCGGTTGAAAGCTCTTCTGTTGCCAATATGGTACATCAGAGGAACTTCAATTCCCATAAGCCCAAGGGAAAGAATTTTGTCGAATGGAATACCGACTTCAAGAAGAAGGGAAAGAAGAATTACAAGAAGAATAAGAAGGGAGAGGGCTGCTTTACTTGTGGTTCAGATGAACATTGGGCGAACAAGTGCCCAAACAAGTACAAGAATCCGGCACAGTACTCCAAGTCTGCCAATATGATTGTGGGAAACAATGAAAGTGGTGCATCTAGGTACGGTAATTTATTTGCTGTATTTTCAGTTTGTCAGTCCACCGAATGGTGGGTGGACACAGGTGCTAATATTCATGTGTGTGCTCACATCTCATTATTCTCTTCTTATCAGGCCACAGGTCGCGGGTCCGTATTGATGGGGAATGGCGCGAGCGCTTCTGTTCTTGGTGTTGGCACGGTCGATCTGAAGTTCACTTCGGGAAGGCTCGGGCAGCTGAAGAACGTGCAACATGTCCCCGCCATGAAGAAGAATCTCGTTAGTGGCTCCCTTGTGTGTAGAGAAGGGTTTAAGTTGGTCTTCAAGTATAATAAAGTACTTGTTACGAAATATGGACTTTTTGTTGGAAAAGGTTATGAATGCGGAGGTCTCTTCCGCCTTTCCCTTGCAGATTTTTGTAATAAAGTCGTGAACAATATTCATTCGAGTGTTAATGAATCTGAAGTTTGGCATTCATGTCTTTGTCACATAAGTTTCGGTGTTATGTCGCGGCTAGCAAAACTGAATTTAATCCCGAGTTTCACTTTAGCCAAAGGTTCTAAGTGCCATTCGTGTGTGCAAACAAAGCAACCTCGCAAGCCTCACAAGGCTGCAGAGGAGAGACACTTGGCGTCATTTGAACTCATACATTCTGATCTTTGTGAGATGAATGGTGTGTTGACTAAAGGTGGAAAGAAATATTTCATGACACTGATAGATGATTCCACTATATATTGCTATGTTTATCTGTTAAATACTAAAGGTGAGGCTCTACACTACTTTAAAATCTATAAGGCAGAAGTTGAGAATCAACTTGAAAAGAAAATTAAACGAGTCCGGTCTGATAATGGTGGAGAGTACTTCTCAAATGAGTTTGATTCATTTTGTGTGGAACATGTCATTATTCATGAAAGGAAACCTCCCTATTCACCCCAGTCAAATGGGGTTGCCGAACGGAAAACTCGTACTCTAACTGGTTTGGTTAACGTCATGTTAGATACATCGGCTTTATCCAAGGCATGGTGGGGGGAGGCTATATTGACCGCGTGTCATCTCCTGAATAAGGTTCCTACAAAAGATAATGAGGTCACTCCCAATGAGGAGTGGTTGAAGAGAAGGACAACGCTCTCGTACTTACGTACTTGGGGCTTCTTGGCGAAAGTCAATGTGTCGATCCCCAAGAAGCGTAAGCTTGGACCATAGACTGTGGACTGCGTTAATTTGGGATATGCTAAGAATAGCGTAGGCTATAGATTTCTAGTAGTGAAATCTGAGGTACCTGACGTGAAGGTCGGTACAATTATGGAGTCGACGGATGCTACATTCTTTGAGGATATTTTTTTCCATGAGAGATATGCAAAGCACTTCTAGACAGGAATCTGAGGAAACTCCTGAGCCTGCCATTCCTATGGAATATTATGAACAAACACATGATGATAATCCTGAGGAGGATGACGAGGAAACCCTTGGTAGGGGTAAGAGACAAAAGACTGCAAAGACCTTTGGTGATGATTTCTTCGTATACCTCATGGATGATAATCCCACTTCTATTTCAGAAGCATATGTTTCTCCAGATGCTGATTACTGGAAAGTTGCGGTCCGTAGCGAGATGGATTCCATCATGGCTAATGGACATGGGAAATTACTGATCGTCCCTATGGTTGTAAACCACTAGGATGCAAGTGGGTGTTCAAAAGGAAGCTTAGGCCCGATGGTAAAATCGAAAAGTACAAGGCTAGGCTTGTGCTAAGGGCTATGCCCAGAAAGAAGAAGAAGATTTCTTTGACACTTATTCACCTGTGGCCAGATTTACCAACATTCGAGTACTACTCTCGTTGGTAGCCTCGCATGGTCTTCTTGTTCATCAAATGGATGTTAAGACGACTTTCCTGTATGGAGAGCTAGACGAGGAAATCTATATGCAACGACCAGATGGCTTTGTGATAGATGGTCAGGAAGGGAAAGTGTGTAAGTTGTTGAAGTCTTTATATGGCCGAAAGCAAGCACCTAAGCAATGGCATGATAAGTTTAATACAACTCTGACATCTGTTGGCTTTGCTATTAATGAAGCTGACAAGTGTGTATACTATCGCCATGTTGGGGGCGAAGGAGTTATACTGTGCTTGTATGTTGATGACATACTGATATTTGGAACCAACCTCAAGGTGATTGAGGAGGTTAAGTCCTTTCTGTCTCAAAACTTTGAGAAGAAGGACCTTGGAGTGGCTGATGTTATCTTGAACATCAAGCTCTTGAGAGATGATGAGGGTGGGATTGCAGTTCTGCAATCCCACTATGTTGAGAAGATTTTGAGTCGCTTTGGATATTCAGACTGCAAAATTTCTCGAACACCATATGATCCTAGTGTGCTGATTCGAAAGTTCAAAGGCACAACTATAGATCAATTGAGATTCTCTCAAATTATCGGTTCGCTTATGTACCTAGCTAGCGCAACGAGGCATGACATCGCGTTTGCTATGAGCAAACTTAGCCGGTTTGTTGCGAACCTGGGCAATGTTCGTTGGCGTGCTGTTGAAAGAATTATGCGCTACCTGAAAGGTACTGTCAACCACGGACTTCACTATATGGGATACCCATCGGTACTTGAAGGGTATAGTGATGTGAATTGGATCTCTGATGCTGATGAGATGAAGGCCACTACTGGGTATATATTTACTCTTGGAGGTCGTGCTGTTTCCTGGAAGTATTGCAAGCAAACGATCTTACCGAAATCGACAATGGAAGCAAAATTAACAGCATTAGACACATCTGGTGTCGAAGCAGAATTTCTTCGAGATCTTTTGATTGACTTACCTATGGTTGAGAAGCCAGTTTCGGCTATCCTTATGAACTGCGATAATGAGACAGTTATTGTCAAAGTGAATAGTTCAAAGGACAATATGAATTCCAACAAACATACAAGAGTTAGATTGAAGTCTGTCAGACGTTTGAGAAACTCCGAAGTGATAGCGCTTGATTACATCCAAACGGCTAAGAATCTGGCAGATCCCTTTACTAAAGGTCTATCACGTGTTGTGATAGATAGTGCATCGAGGGAGATGGGTACGAGACCCACATGAGTTGCCATGGCAGTAACCCAACCTATATGATTGGAGATCCCGTGAAGTAGGACCTGGGAAAACAAGCCAGTGGTGAACTGAGGAGAGTAACTTTACTAACCCACTCCGTTGAGATGCAATGCTCTCGGATACTCTATGGTAGGATGACTACTGTCTTAATTATGTTCTAAAGCTTATGTGTAAGCAAGATGTTGTCCTACAGAGCGGTCTTTGGAGGAACACACCTATATGAGCCTGACTGCTGGTCACAGTCTATGAGATTGGGGTGATCTCTAGTAAACTCATAAATACGCCAGGAGTGTGACTAATATGCTCCACCCGAGGGGCCAGCCCTCGGTAGCCTAGTACTAGTAAGACTTGTGGTGAAGCTTCTTTACGCCAGACTGACAATTCAAGGCATAGTCCATTGTTCACTTGTAAGGGGGTGTAGCTGCTTGTTCTAGGTGAAGCTCAACCTTAACAGGTCTTCATTGAATGTTGGTATATTAAAACAGTGATTGGAATGAGGGAACATGATGTGCCCTTGAGATCTGGTGGGGGATTGTTGAAATTAGTAGTGGGCTTTAGGCCCGTAAGAGAATTTCAGAAATCTCCAAGGGCCCATGTAGGTGGTGGCATGACAAGGTGGTGGTGGGAAGTTTAGTCCCACCATGCTAGTGGAGAAGAAGTTGGACCCATTTATAAGGGTCTCTCTTCTACATGCTATTGAAGAGTGAGAAGAGAAGAGGCCCTCGCGCACTCCTCCGCCGCCGCCGGCCTCAACGCGCCATGCCTCGTCACGCCGCGTTGCGAGTTGCGGGAATGAGTCGAGCCGAGCTCATACCTACGCGCTTATTTTTGCTGGTCAGGAACAGAGAATACATAACGGATGCGCCACGATATGAAACGTCGGTTAGGTTTTTGGGGAGCGATCACGCGACTGCTCGCCTCCATCCGTCTGCTTCGTCTACGTCCAAATCGTCCTCGTCATCGCCATGACTGAACCATCCGAGGCCGATCGTCTCGCCCTTGAAGTTGAGAAGAAGGCGACAGGGGATGCTGCTGCTACGGCTGCATCCGCCGCCAACTCCGCTGCTACAGCCAACTAGCCTATTGCAGGGTATAAATCGTTTATCCCACTCCTGTTCGTTTTAATCCTAGCAGTACTACTTGCATGCATAGATGTATCAACTATATGCGTAGTATGTGCTAGATTAGTTCATGATCAGTATGTCATTAGTCTAGTCAATGCCACGCTAGTTATTATCTCATGGATTAATCAACTTGGAAAATTGCCTATTTACTCAACACTAGGAAGGTTCTAGAGGTGCCCAAGATCCCTTGGATCAAAGGGGCATCCATCGGAGGGCCGAGGATGATCGTCCCGACTCATATAAGGAGAGGAAAATCCTGATTTCTGGAGAGCCACCAAGAGCTATGAGATTTCCTCCTCCCAGGCAGCCGCCTTGGGGTGGAGAACCACCTCCATACCAGCACCATCTCCAAGGAAGAAGGAAGGCCAAGGGCCGCCGCCCCCAAGGGCTGTGGCCGCCGTCAGCCGCTGTCTCCTCTCCGGGCTGCACCTCTGCATCAACCTCTTGCTCACCATGGCCATGTGTGAGTAGTCTTCCTCGGGGTGAGGTCTTCTACGTGTAGCTATGTGGTCATCTCTCTCTCCCATGATGTGATATTGATTGTGATCATAGGCTACATTAATCTAGGGTGATCCCATGATGTTCCCCTTCTTCTATGTATTGGATTGATGTACTTACTTGATCTTATCTAGTATAATCCCCGAGACCATGGTGACAACGGTCTATTGGACATGGATTAGAAGAATATTTTCATGAGTGATTTCCACTTTTGTGAACTGATTGAAGATTGAGAGTCTCTTGGTGCTTGTCTTTGACTATCCTTGAGATATGTTGTGGTGATTGTGGCACATTTTTGGATGGTCGCGGTGAAATTGGGTAATCCATAGATGAGAACTACGAACTCTCAGGTGTGATTTTGCAGCCCTACATAATTCTCGTCCTCTCTTGATCACAAAGGAATGACCTCCAAGTACGTCTCCATTGCATGTTTTAGTGGAAATATCATGTGATTAGATTATGTTAATGTTGTGGGGAGTTGCCACTAGTGAAAGTATGAAGCCTAGGTCTTATTTTCCACCATTGAACACCATTTACTTTCAGGTTTGTTTCATGTTTGGTTTCTGACATATTTATTTCAGATTTATATTACCTTGTTTTACCATCCATATCACTTGCCTTTTAACATCTCTTCACCGAACTAGTGCACCTATACAACTGACAGTTGTATTAGGTGTGTTGAGGACACAAGAGACTTCTTGTATCTTAATTGCAGGGTTGCTTGAGAGAGACCATCTTCAACCTCTACTTCTCTGAGTTCGATAAACCTTAGGTCATCCACTTGAGGGAAATTGCTGCTGTCCTACAAACCTCTGCGCTTGGAGGCCCAACATAGTCTACAAGAATAGAAGCGTGCATAGACATTAGGGTCATGTCCGCAGGGTCAACATTGGCTTAATGAAACTTGAGTTCCTCAGCTGCGCAGGCTGACTCTGCATAAGCGGCATCTCCTTCTTCGCACTCTTGAACCATCTTACTATCTCCACTGATCATTGTGGTCCCATTAGGGCTTGGCATCTTGAGCTTAAGTTAGACATAACATGGGCGAGCCATGAACCGGGCGTAAGCCAGCCGACAAAAAGAGCGTGATAAGGGCTCTTGATCTTGACCACCTCAAACATGAGACACTCGCTCCTATAGTTAGACTCGATGCCAAAAGCCACATTGAGTTTAACCCGCCCAACAGGATATCTAGTAACATACGAAGTGGAAGACCGTAGACGAAGGCATCAAGTGGTTTATAGAGAAATTGTAGCGACCCGACCTGAAACGGCCAAGTCTCTGGTGTTTATGTACCATCCCAAGTTCATGCTGGTACACACACAGTACATCAATGTATATATCGAGAGTTCAATCACACAACTTTATTAATCGGGTCTCATATCGAGTACTTTATCACAATAAAGATTACAATAAAGAGGTTGAAGGCCAAACACATGAGATAACTAAACGAAGACTAGCGGAAGCTTCAAAAGTAGTAGAGTCCATCTGACTCCAGGGCATATCACCGAGTGTAGATCGTGACCTCACTCCTGGTCGAAAAAATACTCTGCAACATGACACGTTGCAGCCGTGTAGGTCAGCATATTGAATATGCCGGCAAGTCACAAAAGAGAGAGGTGAAAAGGTATCATCTATACTACATGCATATATGGCAGGTGGGGCTTGTAAGTTTTTAGCGGAAAGCAAAGTTTTCTCCTACAACAAGAGAGGGCTAAAAGAAAATTATTACTACATTGTTGGTTGTTAACGAGATGGTTCCACCAACCAATTCTCGTACCCAAGTTGTCAATAATACCCACATCATTATTAATTGTGTTGAGAATTCCAGATAGTTTCGGTTCCTTCGGCTCAAGTCGTCCTTGACCATGGACACGGCTAATCGATTAGGTTTGGGTACTCTGCAGAGTTTTGCACACGTTCCCTACAAGATTTGACCGCCTCCGTTGAATGTCCTCGCACTACAGGGTGTTTGAGGACCGGATGATCAAAACATGGTCTTTCAACGGCTTCCTCTGAGCCTCTGTCGGTGTCCATCCAATCCTACCGTTCTTCTACATCTCGTAGCACCACCCGTCCAGAGTCGCCGCGTTGTCCAACCAAGCCAGAGCCCATAATGACTTGTGGCTGTGCAGGTAAGCCTTGGGTCTTGAAGCATCCATCCATCTCTTCATGCCTGGGTGAAGCTTTCCGCAAGATGTCATGGCGCTTCTTCATGCATCCCGGGTCCTCCGCTGGTTTATCCCAGGGAGCCCATCTGAACCGTCCTTCACCCAGAGTTGCATTTCATCACGAGGACTCGAAAAGTCTTGACATATCCGGTCTTGATTATTAGAATTTTCTCACAACACTCGTGATAGACTCTCAACCAAAACCCTGTCTACTTAAGCATAGCAAAATAAAATGTATCGCCCCGGGCCAAGTAACAAGGGTGATGGGTGCCTACCACATGATACTACATCAAGAACCAATTTTTCGAGTTCCTACTTAGCATGCAATAGGTGAAGAAAGGTTGATCTACAATGCATATAAAACATAGGAAATATGATCAACGTGACTTGCCTTGCTGACGACTGTCGAACTCGAACACTTCTAGATAACAAGCTTCGCACTCCGAGTGATCTATCGACACAAACAAATTCACACAATAAGCACCACAATGACAAATAATCAAAATAAAGCATCTAATAAAGGAATAGCTATAGCACAAGGTGTAAAATTGTCTTCCATAACCAAATCAGAATCTGTTTTTGCGAAAACCCCAAGATAAAATATTTTAAAAATTCTGAAACTGAACCTACTGATAAATAAGATCACTAGTGATCAGTAGCAAAAAAGAATCAATTAAAAATCTATTTTTAAAATCCCGGTATTGACAATATAATATTTAAACCAAATATGTTTTAACTCAAATTTTATAAATTCAACCATGGTCAAATTTTATATTTTCGGAAACTACATAACATTTGTGATCTAATGAAAAAACAATCACCAGAAATGGATTTGTAGATTAACAATTATTAAGAAAACAAAAACAGAACTATTTCTGTTATAGAATTTAAATAGAAAAAGAAACGGTGACTTGGCAGATTCTGGTTGGCTGATGGTGTGCACTTTTTAGACAATCTAGCGGACGGTCGTAATATAACGAATAACCTTTTGGTTTAAAATTACTAACAGGAAACCGGTTTGGTTTTCTAACTAAAACCCGAAGAGGTAAGTTACTCTAATCTACACCGTTGGTTTAGGATCTAAAGGTGGAAGGATAAGAAGGGAAAAAGAGAAAAAGAGGAGGAGTTACCTGCGCTACAGGGAACACCAGCGACGGCACGAGATGGGGCGGCAAGGTGGGGTTGCTCCAGCGAGGGAACCGTTGGCGGGGAGGTGGAACCAGCAGAGGGGAGTCTCGGCGCTGGGGGGCTGGCGTCAAGGGCGTCCTGGGCGAGGAGGCTCGGTACGGGCTCCTAGCAAGCTTCTGATCGGGAGTTCCGTGGCATGGAGGAAACGACGGGGTGGTGAGGCCTGCAGGGGCGACGAGGTGAGAGGAGGTGGTGGTGGGGGCGCGCAGGTGAGTGGGGAGGCGCGGCAAGGTACCAGGGGCTCTGGAGGGGCTTGCGTGGCGATGGAGGTGGCTCCTAGAGCCTCTGGTTCGGTCCTGTCTAGGACTCCTGGCAGGAAAACGGCGGCGGGTGGCGTGGTGATGTCGGTCAGGGAGGAGGGGCGTTTTCTAGGGGAATGGAACGAGGAGAGGTAGGGGCTTCTTATAGGGGTGGTGGGAGGCCCGGGGAGGAAGGCAATCTCGCGAAATCCGGAAAGGAAGCTTCCTGGAAAGAGCTGCCATGGCCAGAGAAGGAAGGTGTCGTGAGGAGGAAGAA
The DNA here is from genome assembly GCF_904849725.1 of Hordeum vulgare subsp. vulgare. Taxonomy (NCBI): domain Eukaryota; kingdom Viridiplantae; phylum Streptophyta; class Magnoliopsida; order Poales; family Poaceae; genus Hordeum; species Hordeum vulgare. Next base: position 348,826,369 of record NC_058523.1, read on the forward strand.
GGTGGGGATATGGGCCAGATGGCATTCCTAATATGGCCCGGATAGCCTTCCTATTAAACACTTGTTTCCTATTTATTAAAAACAGGAAAGAAATCTCCGAAAAGGAAATTAATTGTTTTTCAAATAAATAGGTATTATATACCAAAATGCTCAGGAAAATATTTCCCACTACGTGGGCATTTATTTTTTCACAAAAGAAAAACTTCACAAAAAAATATTTTTTTGAAAATCCAATAAAAAACCAAATCTTGCCTTTAAAATTTTCGGCACTATTTTCTTCTGACTTTTTATTTATTTTGGGGTGTCATGTTACCTCCTCTCCTTGCGTGGTAAGAATATGTCACAAATAATTTTGTGATGGAAATCTTGTGCCGAAAAAAAATTCAAATTCAAAACCGAAGGGAAACTCGAATTGTCACGCTCATTCAAATAAAATGCATAGATGCTTAGCTACAATTGTAAAACATTCCAAATAGGAAATTTGGGATGTTACAAACCTACCCACCTTAAGAGGAATCTCGCCCTCGAGATTCAGGTTGGTTAGAAAATAGGTGCGGGTGGTCTCGACGAAGATCTTCTTCCCATTCCCAGGTGGCTTCTTCCTCGGTGTGATGACTCCACAAAACCTTGCAAAACTTGATGATCTTGCTGCGAGTAACTCTGTTGGTAGTCTCGAGAATCCTGACGGGTTTCTCCTCGTAAGTCAGATCGCTGTCAAGTTCTATGGCCTCTAGGGGCACTCTGTCTCTCAACGGAATATCAGTCATATCAGCATGGCATTTCTTCAACTAGGAAACATGGAAAACATCATGAACTCCGGACAATCCTTCCGGAAATTCCAGCTTGTAAGCAACTTCACCTCTACGTCCAAGAATTTTGTAGGGGCCAATGAATCTGGGTGCTAACTTTCCTTTTACACCAAATCTCTTGATTCCTCGAAGTGGGGACACATGAAGGTATGCTCGGTCTCCCACTTTGTATGTTACTTCCTTGCGTTTGCTATTAGCATAACTCTTCTGTCTCGACTGAGGTATCTTGAGTCGATCACGAATCAGCTTGACCTTCTCTTCGGAATCTCGGATGAGGTCGGGACCAAAAAGTTTTCGGTCACCAACACCATCCCACATCAATGGTGTTCTACACCTCCTTCCATATAGAGCTTCGAAAGGGGCCATCTTCACACTGGTCTGATAGCTATTGTTGTATGAGAACTCGGCGTAAGGCAAATTATCGTCCCAACTAGACCCATAGTCTAGTGCACAAGCTCTCAACATGTCCTCCAGAATCTGATTGACTCTCCCGGTCTGTCCATCGGTCTGTGGGCGAAAAGTTGTACTAAATTCCAATCTCGTTCCCAAAGTTTCGTGTAGCTGATGCCAAGACTTTGACGCGAATTGAGTTCCTCTATCTAACACGATACTCCTCGGAACTCCATGTAGACATACGATCCTGGTCATATATATCTTGGACAGCTTAGCACTCGTGTAGGTAGTCTTCACGGGAATGAAGTGGGCTACCTTGGTCAAACGATCGACCACTACCCAGATAGAATCATAACCTGAACGGGTCCTGGGTAATCCTGTGATGAAGTCCATACCAAGCTTCTCCCATTTCCACTCGGGTATCGGCAAAGGTTGAAGTAATCCTGCTGGCTTCTGATGCTTGGCCTTAACCCGCTGAAAAACATCGTATATTGCTAAAAATTCGGCAATATCCTTCTTCATTCATGTCCACCAGAAACTTTCCTTTAAGTCCAGATACATCTTGGTGTTGTCTGGATGTATCAGATACGGGGAATCGTGGGCCTCCTGAAGTATCAACTTCCTGAGTTCAGTATCATTGGGCACATAGATGCGGTCCTAAAACCATATAGTTCCGTGTTCATCCTCATGAAAACCTTTAGCATTTCTATCATTCATTCTTTCCTTTATCTCAGCTATCTCCTTGTCTGACTTCTGTGCTTCACGGATTTTTTCGGACAAGGTGGACTGAATCTCCAGCGTGGCTCTAAATCCTCTTGGAACTATCTCCAACTTGAGCTCTCTGAGATCGTCGGCTAACTCCTGGGGTAATCCTCCCGCTATGAGCGTGTTCACATAACTCTTACGACTCAAAGCATGTGCTACAACATTTGCCTTCCCTGGATGATAATGCAATCTCATGTCATAGTCCTTGATCAACTCTAGCCATCTCCTCTGTCTGAGGTTCAACTCCTTCTGTGTAAAGATATATTTCAGGCTCTTGTGATCAGTGTAAATATCACAACTATTTCCGATAAGGAAATGTCTCCACGTCTTGAGTGCGTGCACTACGGCTGCGAGCTCCAAATCATGTGTGGCATAATTCAACTCATGAGTTCTGAGCTGTCTGGATGCATAGGCTACAACTTTTCCTTCTTGCATGAGTACTCCTCCGAGTCCTTGACGAGAAACGTCACAATAAACCTGGAAATCCTTCTGAATGTTAGGCAATATCAGCACTGGGGTTGTAACCAAACGTTTCTTCAACTCTTGGAAACTGGCTTCACATTCCTCGGTCCAATTATACTTGGACTCCTTCTTCAACAACTCTGTCATGGGCTTGGCAATCTTCGAGAAATTCTCGGTAAATCTCCGGTAATATCCGGCAAGTCTGAGGAAACTGCGGATCTCCTTAACTGAAGTGGGTGCTACCCATTCGGTGACTGCTGCAACCTTGGCAGGGTACATCGCTATTCCGTCTCCTAAAATAATATGACCGAGGAATCCGACTTCCTTCAACCAAAATTCACATTTGTTGAACTTCGCATACAGCTGATGCTCTCAAAGTTTCTCCAAAACTAGACGCAAGTGTTCCTTGTGTTATTCCTCGTTCTTGGAGAATATCAGTATGTCATCGATGAACACCACGACAAACTTGTCCAAGTATTCCATAAATACCTTGTTCATCATACTCATAAAATATGTCAGAGCATTAGTCAAACCAAATGACATGACTGTGCACTCATACAGACCATACCTTGTGGTGAAGGTTGTCTTGGGTATATCTTGTTGACGAATTTTCAGCTGATGATACCCGGTTCGAAGATCGATCTTGGAGAACACTCGGGCTCCAACTAACTGGTGAAATAGATCGTTGATCATTGGCAAGGGATATTTGTTCTTGATGGTTGCCTCGTTCAATGCACGATAAGTCACTACCATTCTCAAGGACTTATCCTTCTTCTCAACAAAGAGAATTGGGGCTCCCCAAGGTGAAGAACTCGGGCGAATATAACCCATGTCCAGCAACTCCTTAATTTGCTTCTTGATTTCCTCTAAATCATTTGCGGGCATCCGATAGGGTCTCTTGGATATTGGGGCTGTTCCGGGTAATGGCTCAATCAGGAACTCAATCTCCCTATCCGGTGGCATGCCCGGCAATTCCTCCGAAAATACATCTAGGAAGTCGTGTACAATCGGCAGTTCCTCCTGAACTACTCCCGTGAGAGAATTTACCCGTTTACTGTGTGACGGGCATTGGGAAACGTACTTAATCCGTTTTTGCTCGGGGGTGGTGAGCAAAATAGACTTAAGGGCACAATCAATATTTCCTTCATACTTGGCCAACCAATCCATGTGAAAGGACGTGGATGTCGCCTAGAGGGGGGGTGAATAGGCGCTTTAAAATAATTACGGTTTAGGCTTGAACAAATGCGGAATAAAACTAACGTTTAATTTGTCAAGCACAAAACCTACAACAACTAGGCTCACCTATGTGCACAAACAACTTATGCTAAGCAAGATAAACAACTAAGTGATAGCAAGATATATGACAATAAACAATATGGCTATCACAAAGTAAAGTGCATAATTAAAGGGTTCGGGTAACAGATAACCGAGGCACGCGGAGACGATGATGTATCCCAAAGTTCACACCCTTGCGCATGCTAATCTCCGTTGGAGCGGTGTGGAGGCACAATGCTCCCCAAGAGGCCACCGTAATCTCCTCACGCCATCGCACAATGCAAGATGTCGTGATCCCACTAAGGGACCCTTGAGGGCGGTCACCGAACCCGTACAAACAGGTTGGGGCAATCTCCACAACTTAATTGGATGCTCCCAACAACACCACAAAGCTTCACAACAATGGCATATGGCTTCGAGGTGACCACAAATGCTCGGGGCAATCAACACAACTTAATTGGAGACCCCGACGCTTGCTTGGAGCTTTACACCACAATGATTGAGCTCCGAGGCACCACCAAGCTTCTAGGGGTACTGCTGCCTCTTGAGCTTGCGTTGGTTTTTCCCTTGAAGAGGAAAGGGTGATGCAGCACAGGAGCAGTAAGTATTTCCCTCAGTTTGAGAACCAAGGTATCAATCCAATAGGAGAATCGCGTCAAGTCCAGAGTACCTGCGCAAACACAAACGAGCTTGCACCTAATGCTATAAAGGGGTTGTCAATCCCTTCAAGATTGATTGCAAAGTGAGATCTGAAGGCGAAAAGTGCAACGAAGTCAAAGTGTAAGGCTGAAAATATGGTGTGAAGTAGACCCGGCGGCCATAGTGTTCACTAGAGGATTCTCTCAAAATAGCAAATAATACGGTGGGTGAACAAATTACTATCGAGCAATTGATAGAACCGCGCAAAGTCAAGACGATATCTAAGGCAATGATCATACATATAGGCATCACGTCCGAGACAAGTAGACCGATACTTTCTGCATCTACTACTATTACTCCACACATCGACCGCTATCCAGCATGCATCTAGTGTATTGAGTTCATGACGAACAGAGTAACGCCTTCAGCAAGATGACATGATGTAGAGGGATAAACTCAAATCAATGATGAAAACCCCATCTTTTTACCCTTGATGGCAACAACACGATGCGTGCCTCGCTGCTCCTTCAGTCACTTGGAGAGGTCAGCGCACGGTATGAACCCAAAACCAAGCACTTCTCCCATTGCAAGAATCATAGATAAAGTTGGCCAAACAAAACCCACAACTCGAAGAGAATTACAAGGATATGAAATCATGCATATAAGAGATCAAAAGAAACTCAAATAAGATTCATAGATAATCTGATCATAAATCCACAATTCATCGGATCTCGACAAACACACCGCAAAGAAGATTACATCAAATAGATCTCCATGAAGATCATGGAGAACTTTGTATTGAAGATCCAAGAGAGAGAAGAAGCCATCTAGCTACTAGCTATGGACCCGAAGGTCTATGGTGAACTACTCACGCATCATCGGAGAGGTCATGGTGTTGATGAAGAAGCCCCTGTATCCGAATACCCCCTCCGGCTGGGAATCAGAACGTGCCCCAGGTGGGATCTTGCGAAGACACAAGCTTGCGGCGGCGGAAAATTACTTTTGTGGATCTCTCGTGCAATTTTCCAATTTTTCTGAATTTATAGGCGGAATAGGTAGGGCAGACGAGCCACAGGGGGCCCACAAGCCTGCTAGTCGCGGGGCCCCCTGGCCGCGCCTAGGGGGCTTGTGGGGTCCCTTGGTGGCCCCTGCCTTGGTTCTCAAGTCTTGTGCGTATCTTCCGTTCTGGAAAAAATCTTTTCGGAAGTTTTATTCCGTTTGGACACTGTTTAAAATCCTCCTCTGAAAAGGGTCAAAAATACGGGAAAAAACAGGAACTGGCACTTGGCACTGAGTTAATAAGTTAGTCCCAAAAAAGATATAAAAGGCATACAAAACATCCAAAGTTTGACAAGATAATAGCATGGAACCATCAAAAATTATAGATACGTTGGAGACGTATCAAGCATCCCCAAGCTTAACTCCTGCTTGTCCTCGAGTAGGGAAGTGATAAAGACTAAATTTTTGATGTGGAATGATACCTAGTATAGTTGTCCTTTGTAACTTCTTTCATGTGACATGAATGTTCAGATCCGTAAGATTCAAAACAATAGTTTGCTATTGACATGAAAACAATAATACTTCAAGCAAACTAGCAAGGTAATCATGAACTTTCGAAATAACAAGGCCAAAGAAAGTTATCCCTACAAAATAATATAGTCTGGCTATGCTCCATCATCCTCACACAACTAATTTAAATCATGCACAACCCCGGTATTGGCCAAGTAATTGTTTTCGCACTCTTACTTTCTCAAACCTTTTACAACTATCACGCGATACATGAGCGTGAGCCATGGATATAGCACTATATGTGGAATAGAGTATGGTGGTGGTTGTGAGACAAAAAGGAGGAGATGGTCACATTAACTTGGCGTATCAAAGGGCTATGGAGATGCCCATTAATAGATATCAATGTGAATGAGTAGGCATTTCCATACAAAGGATGCACTAGAGCTATAAGTATGCGAAAGCTCAAAAGGAGAACTAGTGGGTGTGCATCCAACTTGCTTGCTCACGGAGACCTAGGGCAATTTTGAGGAAGCCCATCATTGTAATATACAAGCCAAGTTATAAAATAAATATTCCCACTAGTATATGGTGGTGACAAAACAAGAGGCTCTCAATCATGAAGAACATGGTGCTATTATGAAGCACAAGTGTGGAAAAAGATAGTAGCATTGTCCCTTCTCTCTTTTTCTATTTTTTTTATTTGGGCTCTTTGGCCTCTTTTTTTCTCTTTTTTTATGTGGGCAACTTTGGCCTCTTTTTTTATTTCCTAACATGGTACAATGCTCTAATAATGATGATTATCATACTTTTATTTACTCACAGCTCAAAGCTTAGAACGATGATGACTCTACAGGAAATGCCTCCGGCAGTGTACCGGGATGTGCAACGATCGAGCTTGGCGTATGATGTTGAAACATCTCCCTAGCTATCTTCCGATCATGCAATGGAAATATGAGAGTGACGGCACGAGTCATGCGATGGAACGGTGGGAGTTGCATGACAATATATCTCGGAATGGCTATGAAAATGCCATAGTAGGTAGGTATGGTGGCTGTTTTGAGGAAGGCATATGGTGGGTTTGTGCACTGGCGAAAATTGTGCGGTACTAGAGAGGGTAGCAATGGTGGAAGGTGAAAGTGCATCTATACCATGGACTCACATTAGTCATGAAGAACTCACATACATGTTGCGAAAGTTTTTATTAGTAATCGAAACAAAGTGTTAAACGCATACTCCTAGGGGGAGGGTTGGTAGGTGTAAACCATCGCGCGATCCCAACCGCAACACAAAGGATGACAATCAATAGATCAATTATGCTCTGACTTCCTAACATAACGGTTCACCATACGTGCATGTTACGGGAATCACTAACTTCAACACAAGTATTTCTAGATTCACAACACCCTACTAACATAACTCTTAATATTACCAAATCCACGTCTCAAAACTAATTGAGCGGAATTGAACTTCTCTTCTACTTAATGCACATGAAGATGGAAGTTTTTGTATCCTCTTTGGGTACCTATCACCTTTGGGACTACTTTCATAGCACAAACCAACTACGAAGTCACACACCGTCGTGCTCTAAAAGATCTAAGTGAAGCACGTAGAGCAAAATTATCTAGCTCAAAAGATATAAGTGAAGCATGATGAGCATTCTAGCAAATTCACGATGAGTTCATGTCTCTCTCAAAAGGTGTGCAACAAGGATGTTTGGGGCACAACAAAAAGAAAAGACTCCTATCATACAAGACGCTCCAAGCAAAACACATATCATGTGGTGAATAAAAATATAGCTCCAAGTAATGTTACCGATGGATTGAAGACGAAAGAGGGGATGCCTTCCCGGGGCATCCCCAAGCTTAGGCTTTTTGGTGTCCTTGAATTTGGCTTGGGATGCCTTGGGCATACCCAAGCTTGAGTTTTTTCCACTCTTTATCCCTTTGTCCATGAGAACATCACCCAAAACTTGAAAACTTCACAACACAAAACTTAAACAGAAACTCGTGATATCATTAGCACAAGAAAACAAACTACCACCTCTTTAGGTACTGTAGCAAACTTGATTTCTATTTATATCGGTGTTAGATTACTGTATTCTCACTTTTTCATGGCTAGTACCCCCGATACTATCCATAGTTTCATCAAAACAAGCAACCAACTCAACAAAAACAGAATCTGTCAAAAATAGACCAGCCTGTAGCAATCTGTATACTTCGTATACTTCTGGTACCTCAAAATTCTGAAAACTTACGACAGCCTGGAAGAAAGGCACATCAACTAGCAGCAAAAAGAATCAACTCAAAAGCTTTTTCTTAATAAAAATGAAAAATAATTTCGTGAGCAAAACGTTTCTGTCTTTTTCCAGGAGGATCAAACAACCAATACCAAACTAGTCATAAAGGTTTTGCTTGGCTCAAAGACAAAAAGAAACACAAAAAAACACAATCATAACAGAATTATGATGGTGTGGACGCAACAAAACAGAAAGCAAAAAGCAAAGATAAATTCATTGGGTTGCCTCCCATCAAGCTCTATTATTTAACGCCCTTAGCTAGGCATTGATAATTCAATGATGCTCACACAAAAAACAAGAATTGAAGCACAACGAGAGCATCATAAAACATGTGAAAATCACATCTAAGTCTAACATACTTCCTATGCATAGGAATTTTATAGGAAAACAGATTGTCATGACAACCAATAGTTACCATATGCAAGGAAGAAGAAAGAGACAATATCAATCTCAACATAATGAGAGGTAATTTAGTGGCATGAAAGTTTCTACCACAATATTTTCCTCTCTCATAATAATTACATGTGGGATCATATTCAAATTCAACAATATAGCTATCACGTAGGATATTCTTTTCATGATCCACATGCATGTACAGTTGACGCTCTTCAAAAATAGTGGCATTATCATCAACTAAAGTCATGAATTCTCCAATCCCACTTTCAATATTATTGCAAATATCATAATCATCATGAGGCTTAAACAAATTTGCAAGATCATAAGAAAAATTGTCACCCCAATCACGATCATTGCAACAAGTAGTGGACATAGCAAAACTAGCATCTCCAAGCTTAGGGTTTTGCATATTTTTAGCATGATTGTCACTAATAGAATTTATAGTGAAACCATTGCAATCATGCTTCTCATTCAAGGAGCCCTCGTGAATCACTTCATAAATTTCTTCATCGTGATTTTTAGATTCACGCATCTCAAGCAAAACTCCATAGAGAAAGTCAAGTGCACTCAACTCACTAGCAATTGGATCAACATAATTGGATCTCTTAAAGAGATTACAAGTGGATGAGGATCCATATCACTAGATTTTCAGCAAGCGAAGATGCAAGCATATTGAAGGCACACAGCACACAAGCAAAGGAAAGTCAAACGAAAAAGGCAAATATTTTTGTAAATTTTTGTTTTTCAGAAGTGGGGGAGAGGAAAACGAGAGGCAAAAAAATAAATGCAAGAAATGAGTTTGCGACACTTACTTGGATGAGTTCTTGACTTGATCCTCCCCGGCAATGGCGCCAGAAATCCTTCTGCTATGGCGATAGAAGTCCCCGGCAACGGCGCCAGAAATCCTTCTGCTACCTCTTGAGCTTACATTGGTTTTTCCCTTGAAGAGGAAAGGGTGATGCAGCACTGGAGCAGTAAGTATTTCCCTCAGTTTGAGAACCAAGGTATCAATCCAGTAGGAGAAACGCGTCAAGTCCAGAGTACCTGCACAAACACAAACGAGCTTGCACCCAACGCTATAAAGGGGTTGTCAATCCCTTCAAGATTGATTGCAAAGTGAGATATGAAGGTGGAAAGTGCAACGAAGTAAAAGTGTAAGGCTGAAAATATGGTGTGAAGTAGACCCGGGGGCCATAGTGTTCACTAGAGGCTTCTCTCAAAATAGCAAATAATACGGTGGGTGAACAAATTACTGTCGAGCAATTGATAAAACCGCGCAAAGTCATGACGATATCTAAGGCAATGATCATACATATAGGCATCACGTACGAGACAAGTAGACCGATACTTTCTGCATCGACTACTATTACTCCACACATCGACCGCTATCCAGCATGCATCTAGTGTATTGAGTTCATGACGAACAGAGTAATGCCTTAAGCAAGATGACATGATGTAGAGGGATAAAGTCAAACCAATGATGAAAACCCCATCTTTTTACCCTTGATGGCAACAACAGATGCGTGCCTCGCTTTCCCTTCTGTCACTGGGAGAGGTCACCGCACGGTATGAACCCAAAACCAAGCACTTCTCCTGTTGCAAGAATCATAGATCAAGTTGGCCAAACAAAACCCACAACTCGAAGAGAATTACAAGGATATGAAATCATGCATATAAGAGATCAGAAGAAACTCAAATAAGATTCATAGATAATCTGATCATAAATCCACAATTCATCGGATCTCGACAAACACACCGCAAAAGAAGATTACATCGAATAGATCTCCATGAAGATCATGGAGAACTTTGTATTGAAGATCCAAGAGAGAGAAGAAGCCATCTAGCTACTAGCTATGGACCCGAAGGTCTATGATGAGCTACTCACGCATCATCGGAGAGGTCATGGTGGTGATGAAGAAGCCCACCGTATCCGAACCCCCCTCCGACAGCGCACCAGAACGTGCCCCAGATGGGATCTTGCGGAGACAGAAGCTTGCGGCGGCAGAAAAGTATTTTCGTGGATCTCTCGCGCAGTTTTGGAATTTTTCTGAATTTATAGGCGGAAGAGGTAGGGCAGACAAGCCATAGGGGGCCCACAAGCCTGCTAGGTGCCCCCTCGCCGCGTCTAGGGGGCTTGTGGGGTCCCCTGGTGGCCCCTGCCTTGCTTCTCAAGTCTCGTGTGTATCTTCTGTTCCTGAAAAAATCTTTTCGGAAGTTTTATTCCGTTTGGACACGGTTTAAAATCCTCCTCTCAAAAGGGTCAAAAACACGGAAAAAACAGGAACTGGCACTTGGCACTGAGTTAATAAGTTAGTCCCAAAAAAGATATAAAAGGCATACAAAACATCGAAAGTTTGACAAGATAATAGCATGGAACCATCAAAAATTATAGATACGTTGGAGACGTATGAGGTACCAAGTACCCAAAGCTAATAAGATTCTCAACTTCTCACTTCCATGTATCACCGTGGAGAACTCAAACCGATGCACCAAATGCAATGGCAAGGGCACACGGAGTGCCCAAATCCTTCTCTCTCAAATCCTACCAAAGCAACTAATGCTAGGGAGGAAAATGAGAGGAAGAATGAAGAAGAACACGAAGAACTCCAAGACCTAGACCCAATGGGTTCCCCTCACTTAGAGGAGAAAGTGGTTGGTGGAAATGTGGATCTAGATCTCCTCTCTCTTTTCCCTCAAGAACTAGCAAGAATCATTGGAGGGATTGAGAGTTAGCAAGCTCGAAGAAGGACAACAATGGGGGAAGAACACGAGCTAAAGAGATAAGGTTCAATGGGGAAGAAGACCCCCTCACAGCCCGCACAAAGCGGTACTATCGCTCATGGGAGCGGTACTACCGCTCGGTAGGTTCATCAACCATGCTGAGGCCAAAAAGGATGTGAAAAACAGTTCGACGGAGCGGTACTACCGCTCCTGGAGCGGTACTACCGCTACAGGAGCGGTACTACCTCTGGCACGAGGAGCGGTACTACCGCTGGATATTGAAATTGCTGTAACTTTCGCATACGGACTCCGAATTGAACGAAACCAAGTTTGTTAGAAAGCTAACAACCTGGTCTAACACAATATTGATATAAATATAAATAAGAAGCAAGTGAGAAAAGTCCCATAAGAAAATGGTGAGAACCCTTCTTCGAATAAGACCGGTAAAAACTCCCAACATCGAAAACATCATAGAAGATGCATATGGACTCTGTTTTCGATGAACTCGAGCGTGTCATGAAGATGACATAAGCTCTAAAACTCACAAACAGAAACACCAAACAAGAACCAAGAAGTATGATGCAAGGATGCAAATGGTTTGAGCTCTCAACGAACGATATGATCAAGCTACTCACTTGAGAGCCCTCCTTGACAGTACGACAATCTATCCTAAAACAGAAAACCTATCAAGGGCAAACCTATACCTTGCACCTCTTCCTCTTGAGCTAGATGACGATGATCTTGGCTTCCTCAAGATGGACCACCTTTCTTGATTGCGTTGGCTTGATGAAGACTAGTTGATTGCTCCCCCATAGACACTATGGGTGTGCCGCTCTTTAGCGTATCTTCACAAGTCCATTGCCACCATCCTCCACCACTTGACGTCATCCTCCATGGGTTGTATGAGATATTCCTCTTGACACAAGCCCATGGAAACACACCTAACCCCACATAGAACTCTCACGAAGACCATGGGTTCCCAGGTGACACCAGCGATGTGATAGGTGGTGGTGTAGTTCTCCCACCAAGCAGTTGCGGGTCCTTCGAGTTGGTGCACGGCAAAGCGTACCTTCTCAGCTTTAGTACATCCAGCAGTGATTAGTTCTCTCTCCATCTTGCGGAGCCAATCATCTGCCACAATGGGCTCAACGTTGTTGGAGAAAGTCGGAGGGATCAACCTCTGAAAGCGGGTGAGATTGTCGGCCTGGGGTGGTTGATGGTGGTTGTTGTTGTTCTGATTCTGAATGAGCAACTGCATCAGGGTGTTCTGCTGTTGGATCAACTGAGAAAGTTCCGGCGGGAAGTTGGAAGCAGGGTCACGTCTTGGAGGCATGTGGTGTTTGTAGAGGGATGGGATTAGCATAGAACAAGGGTCTAAAGAGTAATTACACTACCCATATGAAATGCAACAAACAATTATCACACCAGACATTTATTCATTAATCACCTCAAAAGGTTCAATCACGGGGATACAAGTTGCGATATCCTAAACATCGGCCTAAACGTTTAAGATAAATTGGTGGACTTGTCTATGTGTCCTCCTTAGAAAAGCATGGTGGTGGGTCCGTCGGTAGAGCTTGCTTCGTAGTCCTCCTCATTGCTGATCAAGGGGGCTACGTCTCCTTCAGGGTGAAGGTTCTCGCCCATGTCCAATTCGTCCTCCAGATATGCGACAAGAGCCTTCAGCTTCTCGATCCTCTCCAAGAAGTCCTTCACCTCCAATTCGTGGTCGTAGTGGGCTTCTCAGGCTTCGTCTTTGAGGCCGAGTTTGCGGAGCGACAGTTTCTTGATCCTCTTTGTGTCCTTGCCAACACGAATCTCGAGAGTTCTGATATGTGCCTCCATGGTCTGGGCATAGGACAGGAGAGCGTCGTCAGTCTTGGTCAGAATGATTTCTCCATCAGCTCCTATCCGAGAGACCGCTAATAAGTCCAGTGAGATGGGACATCCTCTGTACTCCTCCTTGATTCTTCCGAGTGCACAGTGAACCGATATGTCCCTTCCGAAAATCTAGCTGGGTGCGATGAACTTGAACTCCACAGGTTCTGTGCGCGGCTCGAAAGTTCTTCCGGGGATGTGCACCTCAATCCTGTAGCGTGTATCTTCCGGGTAAGACGGGGTAGGCTTCCTGGTGATGGTTGGCAGAGCAATTCTTAAGTCCTTGGTGATCTGCATCAGCTCCTTTCCGAAGAGCATTGAGGCGTCGGGCTGGCAAAACTCCGTGATCTTAACGGGGATGAAGGTGGTCATCTAGAAAATATTGGAAGATCGGAGAGAAGTCGGAAATGAGCAGAAGAGAAAATATAGAAGATTTAAAGATATAATAAAATAGTTTTCTTCCTAAGGCTTTTCCAATCCTAGAGGTTACGTCCTACGGCCAGCGTGTGCTCTGATACCATATCTGTAGCGACCCGACCTAAAACGGCCAAGTCTCTAGTGTTTCTGTACCATCCCAAGATCATGCTAGTACACACACAATACATCAATGTATATATCAAGAGTTCAATCACACAAATTTATTAATCGGATCTCATATCGAGTACTTTATTACAATAAATATTACAATAAAGAGGCTGAAGGCCAAACTCATGAGATAACTAAACGAAGACTAGCGGAAGCTTCAAAAGTAGTAGAGTCCATCTGATTCTAGGGAATATCACTGAGCGTAGATCATGACCTCACTCCTGGTTGGAAAAATACTCTGCAACATGACACGTTACAGCCATGTAGGTCAGCATATTGAATATGCCGGTAAGTCACAAAAGAGAGAGGTGAAAATGTATCATCTATACTACATGCATATATGGCAGGTGGGGCTTGTAAGTTTTTAGCGGAAAGCTAAGTTTTCTGCTACAACAAGGGAGGGCTAAAAGCAAAATATTACTACATTGTTGGTTGTTAACGAGATGGTTCCACCAACCAATTCTTGTACCCAAGTTGTCAATAATACCCACATCATTATTAATTGGGTTCAGAATTCCACATAGTTTCAGTTCCTTCGGCTCAAGTCGTCCATGACCGTGGACACGGCTAATCGATTAGGTTTGGGTACTCTGTAGAGTTTTACACACGTTCCCCACAAGATTTGATCGCCTCCGTTGAATGTCCTCGCACTACAGGGTGTTTGAGGACCGGTTGATCAAAACATGGTCTTTCAACGGGTTCCTCTGAACCTCTGTCGGTGTCCATCCAATCCTATCGTTCTTCTACATATCGTAGCACCGCCCGTCCAGAGTCGCCGCGTTGTCCAACCAAGCCAGAGCCCATAATGACTTGTGGCTGTGCAGGTAAGCCTTGGGTCTTGAAGCATCCATCCATCTCTTCGTGCCTGGGTGAAGCTTTCCGCAAGATGTCATGGCGCTTCTCCATGCATCCCGGGTCCTCCACTGGTTTATCCCAGGGAGCCCATCTGAACCGTCCTTCACCCAGAGTTTCATTTCATCATGAGGTCTCGAAAAGTCTTGACATATCCGGTCTTGATTATTAAAATTTTCTCACAACACTCGTGATAGACTCTCAAGCAAAACCCCGTCTACTTAAGCATAGCAAAATAAAATGTATCGTCTCGGGCCAAGTAACAAGGGTGATGGGTGCCTACCACATGATACTACATCAAGAACCAATTTTTCGAGTTCCTACTTAGCATGCAATAGGTGAAGAAAGGATGATCTACAATACATATAAAACATAGGAAATATGATCAACGTGACTTGCCTTGCTGACGACTGTCAACTCGAACGCTTCTCGATAAAAAAGCTTCGCACTCCGGGTGATCTATCGACACAAACAAATTCATACAATAAGAACCACAATGACAAGTAATCAAAATAAAGCATCTAATAAAGCAATAGCTATAGCACAAGGTGTAAAATTGTCTTCCATGACCAAATCAGAACCTGTTTTGGTGAAAACCCCAAGATAAAATATCTTAAAAATTCTGAAACTAAGCCTACTGATAAATAAGATCACTAGTGATAAGTAGCAAAAAGAATCAATTAAAAATATATTTTTAAACTCCCGGTATTGACAAAATAAGATTTAAACCAAATCTGTTTTAACTCACATTTTATAAATTCAAACATAGTCAAATTTTATATTTTCAGAAACAACATAAATTTTTTGATCTAATGCAAAAATAATTACCGTAATTGGATTTGTAGATTAAAAGTTATTAAGAAAACAAAAACAGAACTATTTCTGTTACAGAATTTAAACAGAAAAAGAAAGAGTGACGTGGCAGATTCTGGTTGGCTGATGGTGTGCACTATTTAGACAATCTAGCGAACGGTCGTAATATAACGAATAACCTTTCGGTTTAAAATTACTAACAGGAAACCGGTTTGGTTTTCTAACTAAAAACCGAAGAGGTAAGTTACTCTAATTTACACCATTGGTTTAGGATCTAAAGGTGGAAGGATAAGAAGGGGAAAAAAGAAAAAAAGGAGAAGTTATGTGCGCTACAGGGAACACGAGCGACGGCAAGAGATGGGGCGGTGAGGTGGGGTTGCTCCAGCGCGGGAACCATCGGCGGGGAGGTGGAACCGGCGAAGGGGAGTCTCGGTGCTGGGGGGTGGCGTGAGGGGCGTCCTGGGCGAGGAGGTTCGGCACGAGCTCCTGGTGAGCTTCTGTTCGGGCGTTCCCTGGCAGGGAGGAAACGGCGGGGTGGTGAGGCCTGTAGGGGCGACGACGTGAGAGGAGGTGGCGGTGGGGGCGCGCAGGTGAGTGGGGAGGCGCGGCGAGGTACCAGGGGCTCTGGAGGGGCTTGCCTGGCGATGGAGGTGGCTCCTAGAGCCTTTGGTTCGGTACTGTCTAGGACTCCTGGCAGGAAAACGGCGGCGGGTGGTGTGGTGGCGTCGGTCAGGTAGGAGGGGTGTTTTCTGGGGGAATGGAACGAGGAGAGGTAGGGGCTTCTTATAGGGGTGGTGGGAGGCGCGGGGAGGAAGGCAATCTCGTGAAACCGGAAAGGAAGCTTCCTGGAAAGAGCTGCCATGGCCAGAGAAGGAAGGTGTCGTGAGGAGGAAGAAGGTGGGGATATGGGCCAGATGGCATTCCTAATATGGCCGAGATAGCCTTGCTATTAAACACCGCTTTCCTATTTATTAAAAACAGGAAAGAAATCTCCGAAAAGGAAATTAATTGTTTTTCAAATAAATAGGTATTATATACCAAAATGCTCAGGAAAATATTTTCCACTAATTGGGCATTTATTTTTCACAAAAGAAAAACTTCACAAAAAATTATTTTTTTGAAAATCCAATAAAAATCCAAATCTTGCCTTTAAAATTTTCGGCACTATTTTCTTCTGACTTTTTATTTATTTTGGGGTGTCATGTTACCTCCTCTCCTTCTTGCGTGGCAAGAATATGTCAGAAAGAATTTTGTGATGGAAATAATGTGCCGAAATAAAATTCAAATTCAAAACCGAAGGGAAACTCGAATTGTCACACTCATTCAAATAAAATGCATAGAAGCTTAGCTACAATTGTAAAACATTCCAAATAGGAAATTTGGGATGTTACATAAATTCATTCTCCGGAAAGTGTCATGGTACAAGATGTTGATGCTGCTACCACCATCCATGAGGACTTTGGAAAGGGTATAGCCCCCTACTTGTGGTGCCACAACCAATGCTAAGTCGCCAGGGTTATCAACCCGAGGCGGGTGATCCTCTCTACTCCAGATAATAGGCTGCTCAGACCAGTTGAGATACCTGAGAAGCGCCGGCTCAGTGACGCTGAGGGTTCTATGTTTAACCTTCTTGTCCCTTTTGCAAGTATTGGTGGTAAACATGTGATACTTCCCGCCGTTCAACTGCTTGGGATTGTTCTGGAACCCGCCATTGTCGTTCTGCTGCTCAGAGTCACCGTGGTGCTGCTGAAATCCGCCCTACGCATTATACTGTTGGTTGTTCTAGACCTGATATTGTCCAGTGTTGGCCTCTGACCCCCATGTAGACCTGGTTAGGAAAACCACCAAATGGACTCCTGTGTGAGCCGCCCGACCCAAACTGATCCGAGTGTCCACCACTACTACCTCCTTGGCCGTTCTTGAGCGCCTCGGCACGAAACTCCCGCATCATATAGCAGTCTTCCCAAGAATGGGTGGATGGAACTTCCGTCGTGGTATGTTGTGGGCAGGGGGCCTTGAGCATATCGTGATAGTTGCGTGGCTTTTTCCCACTGAAACCCCTTTTCTTCGGACGCTGGTTCCCGGTCCCCGTGTTAGTATTGGCGACGAATTCAGTTGCACCTTCCTGCTGCCTTTTCTTCCCTTGGCCCCCGGTGTTGTAGTTATTTCGCCCTTGGGAGTGTGAATAGCCTCTGGATGACTCCCCTCTCCTGGCACTGCTAATTTTATCGTCGTCCTCCCCGGGATCTTTGGTGTCATCAGACTCGACGTACCTAGTGAGGGTGTCCATTAGCTCTCCCATATCCTGCACTTTGCGCTTGAGTTGCCCAAGCTTCAACACCAAGGGCTGGTAGTGACAGTTTTTCTCCAAGATCAACATGGCCTGAGCCATCGAAATACCATCCGATGAGTGGATTACCTCTGCAACCCACCGCGTCCAATGATGGGCCGACTCGTGTGGGCGCTGGATGCAGTGCTGCAAGTCGACTATAGTCATCAGGCGCTTACAAGTTCCTTGGAAGTTTTTGACAAAACGCTCTTTTAACTCGGCCCACATGTTGATGGAGTTGGGCGGCAGATTCTTCAGCCAAGTGTGTGTCGTCCCTTCAAGCATCATTGTGAAGTACTTGGCACACACTGCCTCGTTAACATCAAGCATATCCATCACAAGCTCGTAACTCTCAATCCACGCCCTTGTCTCGAGATCTGGCGTGTAATTGGGAACCTTGCGCGGACCTTTCAAATCTTTGGGCATACGCTCATTGTGAAGGGCGGGGGACAGACAGGTGTAACGCCCAAGATACGACCCTATCCTTATTTTGGCACGAGGGCCTCGACAGGGATAGAAGCACATCTCGTTGTTTCGCAAGAATGGATATCGTTACAAGTACATGTACTGAAAAGAAGAGATATGTGGAGTTGGCTTACACTCGCCACGGGCTGCATCAGAGTCACAAGAGTACAATATATAAACATCATGTAGAAGAGCAGGGTTCGTCTACGGACGAGAACAAACGATAAAAGAACGACGTCCATCCTTGCTATCCCAGGCTGATGGCCTAGAGCCCTTCCTAGATCGTTGAAAAAGAAGAAGAAACTCCAAATTAACAATCAGCGCGCTCACGTCATAATATTCTTTACTTGTACCTGCAACTGGCGTTGTAGTAATCTGTGAGCCACAGGGGATTCAGCAATCTCATTTCCAAAGGTATCAAGACTAGCAAAGCTTAATGGGTGAGGTATGGTTAAGTGGTGAGGTTGCAGCAAGCAACTAAGCATTTATTTGAGGTGACTAACTTATGAGTACAAGAATAAGAGGGAGTGATCTAAACATAGTGGACGTGAACTACTGATGATCAAATGAATCATCCCGAACACCTAATTACGTCAGACATAACCCCACCATGTCCTCGATCGGAGAAGGAGCTCATGAAAGAGACAGTCATGGTTACGTGATGTCCCACAAGCGTATGGGATCGCAGCAGTTTTTGAGGGTAGAGTATTCAACCAAAATTTATTGATTCTCTCACAAAGGAAAGCTTAAGGATATTCTCAAGTATTAGCATATGAGTTGTCAATTCAACCACACCTGAAAGATTAGTGTCTGCAAGCAAAGTATCAGTAGCAAGGTAGTACGATAGCAACGACACCAGAAAAAGCTTTGGCAATTCCCAGCAACGGCGCTAGAAAAGGCCTTGTTGACGGGATGTTAGCTCCAACGAAGTCTTGCAACAAGTAACAACGGGGTAGCAAGGAACAGTAGTAGCAGCAGCAGCAAAGTAACAAGTAACAGTAGTAGCGATAGCAGCAGCAAAGTAACAACAGTAGTGACAGCAGCAAAGTGGCCCAATCCCTCTTGTAGCAAGGGACAAGCCTAGGCAAAGTAACATAGCGAGGACCAGTAGTAAAAGACTCGTAGGTAGTGGATCGGTGATGGATGAGTGTGACAGATGTGATTCATCATGTAACAGCTATAACACGGAGAGATATGTAACTAGCTCCCGTTCGTCAATCTAATGTAGGCATGTATTCCGTATGTAGTCATACGTGCTTAGGAAAAAGAACTTGCATGACATCTATTGTCCATCCCTCTCGTGGCAGCGGGGTCCTAATGGAAACTACGGGATATTAAGGTTCTCCTTTTAATAAAGAACCAGACCAACGCATTAACACGCGGTGAATACATGAACTCCTCATACTATGGTCATCTCCAGGAGTGGTTCCGGCTATTGTCACTCCGGGGTTGCCGGGTCATAACACATAGTAGATGACTACAACTTGCAAGATAGGATCTAAAACACACATATGTTGGCGACAACATAATAGGTTCAGATCTGAAATCATGGCACCCGAGCCCTAGTGACAAGCATTAAGCATAGCCAAGTAGTAGCAACATCAATCTAGAACATGGTGGCTACTAGGATCAATCCCCGTCAAGAACTAACTCGATTACATGATAGATCTCATCCAACTCATCACCGTCCACCAAGCCTACGATGAGATTACTCACGAACGATGAAGAGCATCATGGAATTGTCGATGGAGAAAGGTTGATGATGACGATGGCGACTATTTTCCCTCTCAGGAGCCCGAAACGGACTCCAGATCTGCCCTCCAGATGAAGAACAGGATATGGCGGCTCCTCCGTATTGCAAAACGCGATGAAACATTCTCTTTGATTTTTTTCCAGGCGAAACGGAAGATATAGGACTGAGATTGGGGGCGGTGGTGCCACGTGGGCCCCACAAGCCTGCATGGGGTGGCCTAGGGGGGTGGCCGCGCCTTGTGGGCTTGTGGCCCACTCACACACCCCCTCACGTGGATCTTTGCGCAGGTATTTTTCTTTTATTCCAGAAAAATCTCCGTAAATTTTCAGGACGTTCCGAGAACTTCCATTTCTGCACAAAAACAACACCATGGCAATTCTGCTGAAAACAGCGTCAGTCCGGGTTAGTTCCATTCAAATCATGCAAATTAGAGTCCAAAACAAGGGCAAAAGATTTTGGAAAAGTAGATACGACGGAGACGTATCAACTCCCCCAAGCTTAAAGCCTTGCTTGTCCTCAAGCAACTTGGTTGACAAACTGAGAGAGACAAAAGAAAAACTTTGACGAACTCGGTTTGATCTTGTTGTTGCAAATGACATCAATGGAATAATCAATTAGCGAGCAAATAATAATAACCCTGAAGTGTCAAAAATTCAATCAAGACAACATGAAGTAGTACGAATAGATGGTATCTCGCTAGCTCTTTCTGAGACTGCAAAACATAAATGCAGAGCACCTTAAAAGACCAAGGGCTGACTAAACATTGTAATTCAAGGCAATGAAGATCCAGTCATAGTCACACTCAACACAGTTAAAAGCAAAGCATAAAAATGATAGAGGTGCTCTCTAATTGGTGCTTTTGTAAGAGGAGGATGACTCAACAGGAATATAAATAGACAGGCCCTTCGCAGAGGGAAGCATTGATTTGCAGAGGTGCCACAACTCAAGCTTTGAAAACAGAGATAATAATTTTGGGTGGCATGCTTTCATTGTCAACGCAATGACCAAGATTTTTCAACATCTTCCACGCTACACATGCTATAGGTGGTTCCCAAACAGAAAAGTAAAGTTTTGACTCCCCCACCACCAATCAATCACACTCCACGGCTAGCCGAATCCTCGGGTACCGTCCATACCAACAACAATCCCGGGGGGAGTTTTGTTTGCAATTATCTTTTCGATTTGAGCATGGAACTGGGAATTCGAATTACCGGCCCCTTTCTCGTGAATGATAGTGAATAAACACATATCGAGGATAACACGCCTAGCATGGAAGATACCAATAGCCCCCTGTCACCACATGAGCGGTTCGGGCATGCAAAACAGATTATTTCTTGAAGATTTAGAGAGTGGCACATGCAAATTTACTTGGAACGGCAGGTAGATACCGCACATAGGTAGGTATGGTGGACTCAAATGTAACAACTTTGGGTTTATGGAGGTGGATGCACAAGCAGTATTCCCGCTTAGTACAAGTGAAGTCTAGCAAAAGACTCGGAAGCGACCAACTAGAGAGCGACAACAGTCATCAAAATGCATTGAGATTAACTAACATTGAGTGCAAGCATGAGTAGGACATAAATCACCATGAACATGAACATCATAGAGGCTATGTTGATTTTGCTTCAACTACATGCGTGAACATGTGCCAAGTCAAACCACTTGAAACATTCAAAGGAGGATACCATCCTATCATACTACATCATAGTCATCTCAACATTCATTTTGGCAACCAAGACAAACCATTATAAGCTCCTAGCTAAGTAAGAATGGCATAAGCAACTATGATCTCTAAGTTGTCATTGCAAACATGTTTCTCTCACAACAAAGCTGAATCAGGCATGATGAGCTAGTCATACTTACAAAAAAAAATAGATCGAGTTCATACCAACTTTTCCAGGCTCAGTCACTTCATCATATATCATCATTATTGCCTTTCACTTGCACGACCGAACGATGTGAACAATAATAAGAGTGCTCGTGCATTGGACTACTCTGGAATCTGCAGGCAAACACAAAGGAGAAGACAAAGTAATATGGCTCTTCGAAAGCTAAACAGGTATGCATGCAAGAGCCACTAAACATTGTAACCAATATCTTCTACCTTGGCCCAAAGAAAAACAAAACTATCTACACGGGAAAGCTCCCAACAAGCAAAAGAAGAAAATAAAATCTTTTGGGGTTTTCTCAAACTAGACAGACACACGAAAAGAAAACGAGAAAAAGAAAATAAACTAACATGGATGATATGGTGGCAAAGTGTGAACACCGGCTAACAAAGTGAAAGCATAAGCAAGAATGTAGAGTCGATGAGAACACGTACTCCCCCAAGCTTAGGCTTTTGGCCTAACTTGGTCTACTCCCAAGGGCGGTCCTGGCGAAACCCAAAATCATAATCGGGGTTATACGGGAGCACTTCAGGCACTGCCTGAATAGCTGCCTCACGGAGACGAGCATCCGTCGCCTCCCTCTCATACTCCTCTGCCTCTCCTCTGGTTATGTAATATCTTTGTTTTACCTGAAAGTCAAATAGAGCAGGAGCAGGAAGGGTAATATGGAAAACACGCCGCCGGTTAAATATCAATCGGTATAGGAGGGATTCATCATCCCTCTCAAGGAACTGGTAGCGTGTCATAGCGACGCGGTCAAGGAAAGCTGTATGGAGCGGGGGATCTCCTGCGCGGATGGGTACTCCAAGAAAATTTGCTATGCGGGTGGCATAGATCCCACCAAAGATATACCCATCAATAGCATTCTTATTCAGCCTCCTTGCTATAATAGCTCCCATGTTGAAGCTTTTGTCACCTGTCACTGTGCTCTTAAGGATACTAAGGTCGGGTGCACAGAGGTGACAATGCTCAATCTTGCCATTAATGCATCTGCCTATGAAGAGGGCAAAGTAATGCAAGGCAGGAAAATGAATACTCTCCATGGTAGCTTGCGTAATGTCTCTAGTTTCTCCAACCGTAATACCAGCGCAAAAATCTCTAACCGTAGATTTAGGAGGATCATTGAGGTTACCCCAAATAGGTATTTTGCAAATTCTACTGAAATCCTCTAAATCCATGGTATACGATGTATCATAGAGATCAAATAGTACCGATGGCTCACGGCCAGCTGAGAATTTGAATCTACGAACAAAAGAGGCAGTGAGAGCAACATACTGTTCACATTTATCGGAGATGAATTCTTCGAGTCCGACATTGTGAACAAGTGCATCAAACTCATCTTTGAAGCCTGCCTCAATTATAAATTCATCAGAAGGCCATTCACATGGTTGAACCTGCGCGTCCCTAGGTTGGTAAGGGTCAGGCTCCCGAATCGCAAGGCAGGGACCTCTCTTGCTTGAAGAACCACCATGAAAGTTTCTCCTGAACATCTTCCTTTTCTGAAATTTTCAGTGACCCAAAGGAAAGGTGAACAAGCTTCAACTAAACTAGTAGCAACTACTCCCACAAGTGCCTAGAGACCATATTACGCATCAAAACTACTTGGGACCAGCTAGAATCAGGATACAAAGCTCAAGAACATGGTCACCAAGGCAGCAAAAATACGCGGAGTATAAAGCACTAGAGCAAAAACTAATTGGACCAATGGAGGAGTCACTTGCCAAGGAGTAATTTCCCCAAAATAGTTTGGAGAACGGTGATTTGAGCAAGGAGATCGAAAATCCCAGCAAGAGGAGCAAGAACACGGGTTTGAGCTGCGAAACGATTTTTTCTGGAGGTAGGAGAACTGGATGGAAGTAAGAATGAGTGGAGGTGTGCCTGTGGGCCCCACAAGCCTGGGTGGCGCGGCCAGGGAGGTGCCCGCGCCCCTAGGGCTTGTGGCCCACTGGTGTGGCCCCCAGACAGACTCTTTGTCCCAGTATTTTTCAAATATTCCAAAAAAATCATACTAGATTTTCACAGCGTTCGGAGAACTTTTATTTTCGGGGTACTTTTCTACCAGACGCTAACACAGAAAACAAGGAAAACTAAACTAAATTTATCATTTTTCTTCTAAGCAACCTAAAGTGAAAGCTTGAAACAGAGGTTTGTGACTCCTCGATTCATCCATCTCATGGTCATCGAAAGAAATCCGTCAATGAGGTTGATCAAATCCCCTCGACAAAACTTTCTCGAATCGCAAAAGAGAACGGAGAATTTTCGAATAGTCACTAGGTCACCTCAATGGGGATGTGTATCTCCCCAACAAGCAAATCATACTTCATCTTGACACGAGGAATAGGGCATTAAAAGCTCCCAATAAGAATCGATGAATTTTTTCCGATAGCATTGATGCAATGTACTCGATATTGTTTCTTCGGAAAGTGCACCGTATGCTCATTACCGTTGACATGGAAAGTGACATTGACTTTGTTGCAATCTATAACAGCCCCTGCAGTGTTTAAAAATGGTCTTTCGAGGATCACAGCCATGGCATCGTCCTCGGGAATATCCAAAATAACAAAGTCTGTTAAGATAGTGGTGTTAGCAACCGCAACAGGCACATCCTCGCAAATGCCGATAGGGAAAGCAGTTGATTTGTAAGCCATTTGCACAGAGATTTTAGTGGGTGTCAACTTATCCAGCTCAAGTCTATGATAAAGAGAGAGAGGCATAACACTAACACCGGCTCCAAGGTCGCATAACGCAGTTCTAACGCAGTTGCCTTTAATGGAGCAAGGTATAGTGGGCACACCGGGATCACCTAATTTCTTAGGAGTTCCACCCTTGAAAGTGTAATTGGCAAGCATGGCGGAGATCTCAAGATCAAGTATCCTCCTCTTATTAGTCACAATATCTTTCATGTACTTAGCATACGGAGACATTTTGAGCATATCTGTCAAACGCGTCTGCAGAAAGACGGGTCTGATCATTTCAACTAAGTGCTCAAAATCCTCATCATCCTTTTTCTTGGATGGTTTGGGAGGAAAGGGCATGGGTTTCTGAACCCATGGTTCCCTTTCTTTACCATGCTTCCTAGCAACATAGTCATTCTTATCGTATCTTCTATTCTTAGGTTGTGGGTTATCAAGATCAACAGGTTCAATCTCCACATCATTTTCATTGCTAGGTTGAGCATCTTCATGAACATCACTATTGATATTATCATTAGGCTCATGTTCATCACCAGATTGTGTTTCAGCATGAGAGACAGAGGCATCGTTTGGACTCTCAGGGGTAGCAGCAACAGGGTTGCTAGCGTGCAGGTTCCTATCATCTTTCTTCTTCTTTCTAGGATGACTAGGTGCATCAGTGCTAACTCCTTGAGACTCTTGTTCAACTCTCTTCGGATGACCCTTAGGATACAAAGGTTCCTGGGTCATTCTACCGCCTCTAGTAACGACTCTGACGGCATTGTCATTCAACTCGTTGAGCAAGTCATTCTGAGCTTTAAGTACTTGTTCTACCTGAGTAGTAACCATAGAGGCATGTTTACTCAGAAGTTTAAGATCATTGACATTTCTGTCCACACAAGCACTTAAATGACTAAGCATACGAGCATTCTTTTCCAATTGTCTGCTAACATAATCATTGAAACTTTGTTGTTTGACAACGAAGTTATCAAATTCATCCATGCATAAGCTAGCAGGTTTATCAAAAGGAATATCACTCTCATCAAACCTACGCAGAGAATTTACTTCTACTACCTGTATCGGGTTATCAAGACCATGGATCTCTTCGATAGGTGGTAGATTTTTGACATCTTCAGATTTAATGTCTTTCTCTCGCATAGATTTCTTAGCTTCTTGCATATCTTCAGGACTGAGGAATAGAATACCTCTTTTCTTCGGAGTTGGCTTAGGAGGTGGTTCGGGAATAGTCCAAGCATTCTCATTGCACAAGATGTTATTCAACAGAATCTCAGCTTGTTCTATGGTGCGTTCCCTAAAAACACTACCGGCACAACTATCTAGGTGGTCTTTGGAAGCATCGGTAAGTCCATTATAGAAGATATCAAGTGTTTCGTTCTTCTCAAGAGGGTGATCAGGAAAAGCATTCAGTAGCTAGATGAGCCTCCCACAAGCTTGTGGGAGACTCTCTTCTTCAGCTTGAGCAAAGTTGTATATTTCTTACAAGGCATCTTGCTTCTTATGGGCAGGGAAATATTTTTCAGAGAAGTAGTAGTCCATGTCCTGGGGGCTACGCACACAACCAGGAGCGAGAGAAGTGAACCAGGTCTTAGCATCATCCTTTAGCGAGAAAGGAAACAACTTGAGCATGTAGTAGTGGCGGATCTTTTCCTCACTAGTGAATAGGGTGGCTATATCGTGCAGTTTGGTAAGATGGACTACAACCGTTTCAGACTCATAACTGTGAAAAGGATCAGATTCAACCAAAGTGATTAACTCAGGGTAGACAGAGAATTCATAATCCTTATCGGTCACAAAGATAGGCGAAGTGGCAAACTTTGGGTCGTATTTCATCCTAGCGTTCAGAGATTTTTCTTTCCACTTGCGCAGAAGTTTCTCAACATCATAGCTATCCTTAGACGCAAGAAAATCCTCAGTTATCTCTCCCTCCATAACATAGCGCGTATCAGGCATAACAGGCAATTCAGGCATAGGAGCAGGTTCTACTTCAATAGTATCAGCAGTTTCAGAAGTATCATCACATCTAGCAGCAAATCTAGCAATATGTGCATCAAGGGCACCAAGTGGCAAAGCAGTATCAGGCATAGCAGACATAGTATCAAGCATAGCATCATCAGGCATAGTATCAAGCATAGCATCATCAGGCATAGTATCAAGCATAGCATCATAAGCATCATGGGCAGCAGAAGTAGCATCATCAAGCACATGCGACATATCAAGATTTCTAGCAGTAGGCGAAGTCGCAAACTTACTCAAAACTGAAGGTGAATCAAGCGCAGAGCTAGATGGCAGTTCCTTACCTCTTCTCGTAGCGGAAGGTAGGATTTTAGTTCTTGGATCTTTGGATTCCTCATAGTGACCAACATACGTCAATCCCGAGTGACTCAGAGAATATAGTTGTGCTTCCCCGGCAACGGCGCCAGAAAAAGCGTTGATGTCCCACAAGCGTATGGGATCGCACCAGTTTTCAAGGGTAGAGTATTCGACCCAAATTTATTGATTCGCTCACTAGGGGAAGCTAAAGGATATTCTCAAGTATTAGCAACTGAGTTGTCAATTCAACCACACCTGAAAGATTAGTGTCTGCAAGCAAAGTATCAGTAGCAAGGTAGTACGATAGCAACGACACCAGAAAAAGCTTTGGCAATTCCCAGCAACGGCGCTAGAAAAGGCCTTGTTGACGGGATGTTAGCGCCAACAAAGTCTTGCAACAAGTAATAGTGGAGTGGCAAGGAACAGTAGTAGCAGCAGCAGCAGCAAAGTAACAAGTAACAGCAGTAGCGACAGCAGCAGCAAAGTAACAGCAGTAGTGACAGCAGCAAAGTCGCCCAATCCCTCTTGTAGCAAGGGACAAGCCTAGGCAAAGTAACATAGCGAGGACCAGTAGTAAAAGACTCGTAGGCAGTGGATCGGTGATGGATGAGTGTGACGGATGTGATTCATCATGTAACAACTATAACACGGAGAGATATGTAACTAGCTCCCGTTCGTCAATCTAATGTAGGCATGTATTCCGTATGTAGTCATACGTGCTTAGGGAAAAGAACTTGCATGACATCTATTGTCCATCCCTCCCGTGGCAACGGGGTCCTAATCGAAACTACGGGATATTAAGGTTCTCCTTTTAATAAAGAACCGGACCAATGCATTAACATGCGGTGAATACATGAACTCCTCATACTATGGTCATCTCCACCAGTGGTTCCGGCTATTGTCACTCCGGGGTTGCCGGGTCATAACACATAGTAGATGACTACAACTTGCAAGATAGGATCTGAAACAAACATATATTGGTGACAACATAATAGGTTCACATCTGAAATCATGGCACTCGGGCCCTAGTGACAAGCATTAAGCATAGCCAAGTAGTAGCAACATCAATCTAGAACATAGTAGATACTAGGGATTAATCCCCGTCAAGAACTAACTCGATTACATGATAGATCTCATCCAACTCATCACCGTCTAGCAAGCCTACGATAAGATTACTCACGAACGATGAAGAGCATCATGGAATTGTCGATGGAGAAAGGTTGATGATGACGATGGCGACGATTTCCCCTCTCCGGAGCCCGAAACGGAGTCCAGATCTGCCCTCCAGATGAAGAACGGGATGTGGCGGCGCCTCCATATCGCAAAACGCAATGAAACCTTCTCTGATTTTTTTCCAGGCGAAACGGAAGATATAGGACTGAGATTGGGGGCAGTGGTGCCACGTGGGCCCCACAAGCCTGCATGGCGCGCCCTAGGGGGTGGTCGCGCCGTGTGGGCTTGTGGCCCACTGGACACCCCCTCACGTGGATCTTTGCACAGGTATTTTTCTTTTATTCTAGAAAAATCGCCGTAAATTTTCAGGGCGTTCCGAGAACTTTCATTTCTGCACATAAACAACACCATGGCAATTTTGCTGAAAACAGCGTCAGTCCGGGTTAGTTCCATTCAAATCATGCAAATTTGAGTCCAAAACAAGGGCAATAGAGTTCGGAAAAGTAGTATCATTACGCACTCAGTTGATAAGTTTTAGTTAATATTATTTCAAGTTATCTAGAACCAGATATTAAACAAAGTTTCCACGTTGCCACATAACCGTGGGCACGACTTTCCAAAAGATTTAACCCTGCACGGGTGCTCCAACTAGTCCATCATAAATTACCACAAGCCGCGTACAAAGCCTTGGTCATGAAATTCGTGACTTCATCGGATTCCTTAATGGAAAACCTCAACTCTGAGAAATCCCAAAGCATCACCGGAATCCCGATGCAAAAGATATTTCATCAAAGGTAAAACTAATCCAGCAAGGTCGCCCGACGTGTCGACGATCCCGATAGGAGCCACGTATCTCGTACTCAGGACACGACGGATTGTCTAAATGTCGGGACCCCGATCCTAAGCCATAGGAATCCAACCTGTAACACATCGCATCCCTTTGTGGTCTCACGCACGGTTAACTCCACGGCTGCAGCCTTACCTTAGCCGGGACCGTTTGCGTCTTTTGACTCACGTATGCAATAGTGTTGCTAGCAATCCAATGTCAAAGAACCTGGATCGACATGTCTAGTCATAAACCAAAGTGGCAGTTCCGCACAAGGACAGGCATACATGACCCAACAAAGCAGGTGTCGGTCATCAACGAACGTAGACGAGTCGTAGCAAGCTACAAGGACTCCATTACGTTGCGTGCCATTTCCCCAAAGGGGACAGACACAACAGCTAAGAAGGACACATGCCGGTCAACCAATGTGTCCGGAGCAGTAGCGAACTACCAAGGCTCATTGGATCACAAAGGGGCATTTCCCTGTAAGGAGTGCTACTAAAGTTCATGACTAGGTATTCGAATCCCATACATATCAAGTAAGACACACGTACGCATGGCATACCGATATGTATAGATACATCGATGGCATCACAACATAACCATAACCATACAAGCTTTATTTAAGAGGCTCGGAAGAGCCACACACATAATATTACACATTAAGGGTCTCACGACCCATGATATCAGTCATACAATACAAGCCAGCGGAAGAGTTATAAACTGTCTGGGTACAGACAGTGCAACTAGAAGGCACATGGCCTGACTATACTACAGAGCCGACGTAGGGCCAGATCGTAGCTGGGACACCAGCTACTCGTCGTCGTCGATGTCTACGAAGAACCCTCCATTAGGGTCATTAGCAACCTCTGCAACATTTATTAAGCAAACATGAGTACGAAGGTACTCAGCAAGACTTTAGGAGAACTAACTACTCATGCAAGGTATCAAAAGGTATTGTGGGGTTTCATGCGGAAAGCCAGCATTTGACTCGTGGCTAGACAACTTGCATTTTGAAAATTAGTTTTGACAACTTGATTTCTCGCACACGAGTCCACTAACACCACAACAATACACTACCGTGGAATCATTCCGTCTCCATACGGAAATGTCGTCCACGACACTCACGCTTATCTTGACAATTTTATGAGTAGCCATTGAAGTTATCTATGAACAGCATATGTCTCCAAGTAGTCCATATCCGCGGACGCGGCTATTCGAATAGATCATAACCCTGCAGGGGTGTACTTCGTCACACACGCTCCCGCCACTTATCGCCATGTGCACGTCATGCACCTCGGCAACCTTCAAGCAGAAGCCCAGCGAGGGAGTCGGCCACGACCGTTAACCACACTAGTACCTAGTCCAGGTTTATCGCCTATCTGAGAGTAACCCGTACGGAAGTCCGGCCGAGGTTTCCGCCACGGCCTCAAACGATGTGCGCAGGGTTCCCAAGCCCACCATCCGGGTGCCACTTGGTACACCGTGCCACTGCCTACCGCATCACGGTCCACCTCTCAGGTCAGCACCATGCACGACCTCCAGCATTACTATAAACACCAGAAACTACTTGCAACTCCTGGACCGAGTACTACGCGATTAATAGGCCGAGCGAGGTCATATTTCAGGGCCCAGCATGTGGTAGTATCTAGTCTTGGATTACATACACGGAACTCAGTTCCTAAGGACGGTTCCAATGAAACAACCCGCCATGTACTCCTACACAGCCTTTCACCGGTACCTTTACCAAATCAAGTTCAACACACGACCTTTGCTCACCGAACACATTCCACATTTCTGTTCATCTCCCAGATGACAGACCATACACAACTCTAAGCATAGCATGCATAGCAGGATAAGGCACATCATAGCTCAAGCAACTACCAGGTATGCTAGGTTGCAAGGTTCGGCTATTTACTGTGACAAGGTTAAGTCATGCAAAGGAAGTGGGTCCAACTATCGTGGCAAAAGCAGTTGAAGCATTTGATCCTAATGCAATAAATAGGTGCAGGAGCAAGAACATAGGAGTTATCGGGATGATCAAAAGTGTTGCTTGCCTTGTTGCTCAGAGGAGGAACGATATCCGTCAGACGGATATTCGGTGGAATCCGGGGGTGCGGAGCCTACCGAAATGAATGGCAACATTCAATAACAATCATATGCAATCAAAATGATGCATGAGCATGGCATGAGAATGCAAAGTGATAAGTTATTATAATCAAGATGTTTTTAGGTTTAGAGTTGATTTGAATCACATTCGAATAGCAATTCAAACGGGTATTCTCGGATACCGGTTTAATTGATTCGACCTGATGCTCAGATCAACCTAATGTTAACATGCATGAAATGTCATGTTATGGTACTGATTTATATCTAGGGCAGTGTGTGATCATTGCATTTATAATGAAATTTGGATATTTTTGCAAATTCCATTTATAAAGTGATTAAAGAATTGAATTATTCTTTATTTCACAATTTAGGGTCCTGTAACTTTTCAAACATAGTTGAAAATAGCATAATCAGAATCCTTGAATTTTTCTGATACTTTTTCATATATAATTTATTTTCATTAGAGTTACAGATTAATTTCTATGATTTTTGCAATTTTAAGCAATTTCCTGAATTAGTTTTAAACTGGAAATTACATTTATTGCATCAGGCTGACGTCAGCAGGTCAGCCGACCTGTTCAGGTCAACCCTGACAGGGGGGCCCCACTGGTGAGCCTCTCTGGGACTAATCCCGCGCTGACCAGCCCCTAATTGGGGTTTGACCAGGCGTGGGGCCCTCTGTCAGCGACTGAGGGGAGGGCGATTACGCCCTAATGGTCGGCCACGTCGACGGCCACCGGAGGGTGGTCGCCGGCGACCAGACCCGCGGCGGAGGGCTCGCCGGAGGCGATCTAGACGGCGCTGCACAGCACCAAAACGCACGCGGTTTGCAGCTATAGCATGCTCGCGAAGTGGCCGATCTGGCAGGACCATCTGGGGAGGCTAGGGTCGCCGGAAGAGGCGTCGGCGACGAGCCGGAGCGGCGGCCGAAGCTCGGGCGTCGTCGGGGGCTTTGAAACAGAGGCATCCACGCTCAGTTCTTAGCTGCTACGGCATCTACGCGTCGTCCTGGAGCTGATGGTGCCCTCGGAAGGACGAGCTGGACATCGGAGGGCTACCGGCGACGAGCGGCAGTGGCGGTCCTCGTCGGGCTCCGGTGAAACTAGGGCTAGAGGAGGGGATCGACGGGGAAAACTTAGGGGAAACGACCGCATGCTCACAGGGAGTGCAGAGCAGAGCTCAGACGGCTCGGGGAGGCCTGGGGGGGACGAATCGACGGGAGAGGTCCGGCGGCCGGAGGAGGAAGACGACGGCGTTGCGGGTGTTGCAGGGCGCGAGGAAGCTTCGGCTTCTGCAGAGACGACCAGGGCGACGAGGCGGAGCTAATGGCGTGCTCTGGGAGGGGATCCTATGGCTAGGGGCACGGCCAGCTCGAGCTCGAGCTCGGCTCTAATGGCGGCAGCAGGGAGAAGGAGGAGATCCGGGCGGAGGGGAGGAACCGAGGCGGGGAATGGATAGGGGAAGCTCTGGGGAGCTTATCCCCGTCGTCGCCAGCGCGAACCGGCGGCCAGGCAGGCACGCAGGTGCGTGGCCGCGCCGGAGGAGGCGGCGGCCACCTCCTGCTGCGTACTGGCGCGAGGGAGGGGACGAGCGGGGAGATGGGCCGGGCCTGGCTTGGGCGACAGCTAACTCTTTTCCTTTTTCTTCTGCTTTTTGTTTTTCTGTTTTGCTAAATATTGCTTTGCTAATTAATTCAGCTCCAAAACAAAAAGTAAAAACTATTTTAGACCTCCTGAAATATTTGTTATAACATCCCCACTCATTTCCTAGGTTTTCAACATTTTTGGAAAATTATAGCTTCTGATTTCAAATTTTAAATTTGAAACCAGTGGCTTTTTGCATTTATTTAAAAAGCTTAAAGTGTCAAGAAAATAGTTTTCTCCAATGCTCATTTACTTTCATGATTTATCAGAAAGTTTGAACATTTCTTGAGGCCATTTTGGGTTCATTGATTTTGAACTAGTTTGAGATTTCCTTTAATTGAAATGGTGGCTAGGGTTTTGAGTTTTTCCTTTGCCACTTTGTTGTTTTTGTTGAAACTTCTTAGATGCAAATGCAAAGAAGACATGAGCACAATGCTATCTTGGTTAAGGGTTAGGGATGTGACACTAAACTTCCGGTAGGCCAAACACAGAGTTGCCCCTGGTAGCCATCGGTGGTTGATAGGTTGGACCAACACTCATGAGGAGCACTGGCCCGTGGGTTGATTACTTACTCCGCGGGTGCCGGCGGGTCCCTATGAATTTTTATTAGATTATTAGGCAAATGTAGGACCAAAGTTGGACCTTGCCATACTATTGTTAATATAAGACAAATTATCAAGGGGGTCCCCATAACAACCTTGATCGTGTTAGGAGCACTCAATTATGGAATATAACACCGGTAGCCGAAACTAAGGGGGCAAAGGTGGAACAAAACACCAGGCTAGAAAGGCCGAGCCTTCCCCCTTTTACCAAGTATATAGGTGCATTAAATTAAATAACATTTAATAGGGTGATATAACAAGGAACCCATCTTATCACATGGAAGCAACTGCACCTGCAACTAGCAACGCTAACACATGGTAATCAAGCGGTAACATAACCAATCGGTGGTTTCCTAGGTTGTGAACAGGTTGAATGTTTTCATGGCAATGTTGAGAGGCTGATATTTAACAGATGGTAGGCAACGAGACATAGCGATAGAAACGAAACAACTAGCATGGCAATGATAGTAATGGTATCTAGGGAAATGATCATCTTGCCTGAGATCCCGCTTGGAAGAATAACAACTCCGTGAAGCAGACGAACCGACGTAGTCGAACGGGTCCTCACATTCCGACACGCTTGCGGAACTCTATCGAGACGAAGCAAACCGAAAACAAGAATCAACATGCGATATTCACCACGCGATGCACAACACAAATGATGCATGAGCGGTTCCAATTATGCACGGATGACATGGCAATTCACTCAATCAAACACTACACATTAAGTGAAGCTCAATATGCAACGAGTTGCATATTAATGAAATTCCACATACAAATTGTTTAGTTCACTCTTATTTAGGTACATGGCAATATTAATTGTGGTTAAACATGTCAAGAGGTGAAGCGTAATTAAACTACCTATCTATGCATTTTAAATGAGGTCGGAAATGATATATAGCATCTCCGAGATGACCCCATACGTTAATTTGTAATTCTGCCCAAATCTTAACTAACACATTTTAATATTTGTTAAACAGCAAAATAAAGTGATTCACGTGAAACTACACGTCGTTCTAGTCCATTTACATATATGGAACATCTCCAACGGAGCTACGGTTCAAAAGATATGATCACCGCAAGATATGATGCCATGAATGCAATATGCATGCGGATGACAGTCACAAGCACTTCAAAACATACAAGCAGCAAGATAATAAGAACCTCCACGAGATTCTAAGCAAGTTTCATATAGGACACGATCAAAACGGAGCAACGGTTCAACAAATACAAGCTACACAATAAATAGCTACAATCTGCCAAAAACAGCAAGATGGCATTTTCTACACCCCAAAACAACAAGCTACATAATTTAAAATGCTCAAACAAGACATGAGGAAGTAGTGGTCAAGATGCACAAAACATCCTACTAAATACAACTAGCATGGAAGCATGGATCACTAGGAAAAGAACTCACAGAATGGCATCTCGCACACAGTTTGAGACTTTGTGAAAATAACACTGTTGAGAGTGCAGTTTTCGATCTGAAGGCATATTGGCAGCACCAAAACTATATGCTATAGAGCACTGAATGACATGAAAATCTACAGCATGCTAGAGAATCTTAAGTACTACAAATAACTCCATTGCACGAACCCCAAAGGAGTTGTGGATCACTAGCAAAGCTCATGGAAAGAGACCAACAAAATATAACAGATTTCAAACTTAAAAATATTTCAGCATCTCCAAATCAGCACTATTTCCTAGCATGTTGACAACAAGCAAACAATACCTAAACATGGATTTCTATTGCAACCAAAATTACCACGGGCTATCATACATATCCAAGAGCATATCTCTAGTTCACAACTACCTCATATCACGCACGGAATAAATTCCACAAAATAGACAAGAGGGCAACATGGCAAAATATCATGCACGCTAACTTACACGAAAGACAAAACTAAATGCACAGTTAAATTCTATGGATTGTTCTACCCCGACAACATATATAATATGTGGGGTTGCAAAAATAAAACTAACGCCACTTATATATGCGAGAATATGTCCTAAACACGACATAGCAAACTATTGATACCTTCTACATGCAAAAATGCAAACAACTACTCTAAAATACATGGCAAAGGGTCAAGAACATTGTGAACTTTTTATATATGGGATTTTAACAATCCGTTCGCGCACAAAAATAAGTATGTGATATTACTCTATTAGGACAGCACACAAATCTAGGCAAGCAGCGGGTCAAACTACTCAAATTATGCATGCAAGTTGCAAAATAATGTTCTACGCGATCCGACGCACGGTAAATTATCTACGCGCATTTGAAAAATCTAATATTTTCTGAAATTACTAAATCACAGAAAAAACCTAAAAATCTAAACAGGCCGAAATCATCAAGCGCAAGATACTATCGGACGCACATGGCGGGGGATAGGCATCTCACCCACGTGGCCACTTGGGCCGGTGGAACTGGAGCTGCTTGGGCCTTGGGGAAGCTGGAGATGGTGGGCCGAAGGGGTGAGGCACTGCTCGGCCGGCTCACGCGGCCCACGGGGCGAGGCAGGCCAGTCAACGGGTGCTGCAGCCTGGCGCGCTGGGCCTCCTGATCGGATTCGATCCAATCCGGCGAAGGGCGACGAGCGCGTCTACTGGCGGCGGGTCGGGGCAGAACGGGACGGCGGCGGGTCGGGGCAGAACGGGCCGGCAGCGGGTCGGCAAGGGACAGCGACGGGCCCGCGACGGCGCGACATGGCTTTCGTAGCGGCAGCGGCAGGTCGGGGCACCTGGCTACTCGCGGTGGTAGTCGGTGGGGGCACACAACGCAACGGATGGCGGCAGCTCGGCACGACAGCCTGGGGCAGAACCGGCTCGAGGCACTGGCAGCTCGGCGGCAACGGCCGGTGATGCGACGGCTCGGGCGCGAGATCGAGCCATTCTCGATCTAGATCAGGGCAGCCAAGCTCGGGAGGAGGAGGAGCTCGGGGGCGGCGTGATCCGGGCCTGGGCGGGGCCCGGATGGGCTTTGGCGGGCCTGCGACGGTGAGGGGAGAGAGGACGCTCGGGAGGAGAGAGAGCAGCGACTGGCTAGGTTTAGGGACGAAAATCGAGGATGAGAGGGGATTTGTTGTCTATTTATAGACACAGGGCTAGGGTTATCCGAATCCGGCTCCGTTTCCAACCACGGGATCACGATCCGACGGCCACGGACGCGGGAATGGCTAGGTGGGCTGTGTAGAGTGGCTAGCCGGAGACGAGAGGGAAAACGGGCACCCGACAACGTATTTCTTTTAAACACCAAAAAACGTCCGACGATAATCGAATACGGTGCCGCTACGGTCAACCGTTCGGGTACCAGACGGACTCCGATTGCGACGAAAATTGGCAGGCGGCCTACCTACAACTAAATAAGACCACACGCCAAGTCTCATCCCAATCCAAGAAGCGAGAATTCACACAAAATTTCGGCACCACTTCGGTAGGAAAAGAGGACAAAATTCTATAAGATGGAAAGATCTTGACAAGATTCCCAACAAACTAACTAAATTGAACAAGGGAATGATATGATCTTGAAAAGGCAAAATTATATATTGAAGAGAGCAGCATCACGGAGCATCCGTTAGAAAGAATAGAAACTAGCTCTAGGCAAGAAGGAACGAAGAAGAAAATCAAAACTACTACCACAAGAATCTTGAAGAACACCTTGAGAATGAAGAGATCTTGAGCCGCCTAACAGAAAACTTGAATGAGGCACCGGAATAATTGAGAGATGAATGAAGAGACAACAATTGAGAAAAATTTGAGAACGAAGGCTGAAAGCTGAGAACGAAGAAATCTTCTAAAATGACGGCCTTCGGAGGATCAAGAATGAAAACAATTCAGAAATGCACCGGAAAGCAAGAAAGGGATTCTCATGATTGGGAACAATTGAGAAGATAACACAAAGCTGAGATGACAACCTTCAAAAGAATGGACCAAGATTTGAGAGAAACACTCCTTTGGTTTTCGAAGCTGAAAATGATGAGGAGAATACCATCAAGAATAACTGAGACACTCCGGAATAATGAAGAATGAAAGGTTGAGCCAAATATGGGAATTACTTCAAATTGATCTTGAAGAAGGAATATGACTGATGAAATTCATACTTACGTCAAAGTTGAAAAGAATTAGAGAACTCTGGAAAGATTACAAGAGCCAGATAAGATCCTCGGAATAGCCTGTGGGTTATGGACCCACTCAAAAGAAACCACCGTCGAAACAATAGATTTGAAAGAGAGATAGCACCGGTACAAATGAAAACTTGATGAGGTTGAGCACCTCGAAATTATTGAAGAATTGAAAACAAGAAACTTCTGAGATAACTTCAACTCTCCGGATAGAATAAGGAGACATGAAAAAACAAGAAAGACTTGATAATAATTTAAAACATGGAAAAGAATTTAAAGGATGAAAAGGATATGATGAACACAGGAAACTGAATTGAATTCACCGGAAAAGATAACAAGATTGAATAAAGATGAACACAAAGCTCATAAGAATCTTCACAATGAATCACCGGATAAGAGAGAAAAGAAAAGATAGCGGAAGCAACAATGAAATGAAATGCACTTGGGTGAAATCCAATCACTGAAGAAAAAGGGCGGGAGGGCGGGGAAAACAAAGACAACTTGGGAGAGATGAGATGAACTCCGGAAGAAATGGGAGAATGATCTTGCAAAATTGGAGAGGATTGAATTCACTTGAAGAGTAGCACACGAGTTGAAAAAGAATTGACAAGACGACTCCGGTTGACAAGAATTGAAAACACAACTTGATTGTGCAAAAGAATTTACATTCCCATAAAAATATGAGAAGACCTCTTGGAAAGATATGAAATCACCATTTGACATCGAAGCAACTTGAATTACCATATTACAACAAAACAAAGGATGATGCTTACGAAACAGGCCGGAATAAATTCATGACAGAAATTTCATCCGATATTTTCGTGGATAGATTCGCACGGGCTCGATCCTACAGTAGCCATCATGTACAAGGCACTGCACACGACATACGAAGCGTCCCCGAGTCGTAGCAAGCTAGAAGGACTCTTCAATACACAACGTGAACCGCTGTAAAACGACCTCAACAAACAAATCCACTAGATGTCGAACCCCAACCTCACATCATGCATCTGTTGGAAGATTGTCCTATAAGTAACTACTTGAATTCCCACCTAAGAACTCCCAAAATTTCTAGTCATGCAATTGTTACACGGATACAAGGAGTAATATATTGTTGGGGAACATTGCATGGGAAACAAAAAAAAATCCTACACACACGAAGACATTTCATGGTGATGTTCATCTATGAGAGGGAGATCGGATCCACATACCCTTGTAGATCGCTAAGCAGGAAGCGCTAAGAAACGCGGTTTATGTAGTAGTACAGCTTCGTGATTCAAATCATCGTTGTCCCACGATCAGTTCCACAATCCGTCCAGATCTAGCACCGAACGGACGACACCTCCGCATTCAGCACACATCCTGCTCGATGAAGATCTCTGCCTTCTTGATCCAGCAAGAGAGATGGGGAAGTAGATGAGTTCTCTGGTAGCGTGACGGTGCACCGGCGATGGTGATGATATATTCCTGCAGGGCTCCGCCCGAGCTCTGCAGAAAACCGATCTAGAGGAAGAACTACGAGGTATAGGTTTGAGTTGCAGGTGGCAAAGTTGTGTCTCAAAAACCCTAAAACCTCTAGTATATATAGGAGGAGGGGAGGGTCTAGTCTTGGGGCTCAAGGGATCCCCTAGGACACCGGACGAAGTGGAGAGGAGGACTCCAACTCCAATTCGGTTTGGGGAAGGAGGAGTCCTCCTCTCCCTTCCCACCTCCCCCTTTTTTTTGTTTTCACTTGTGGCGCCATAGCCCACTTGGGATGGCCTCACCAGCCCACTAAGGGTTGGTGCGCCACCCTAGGACTATTGGGCTCACTCCCAGGTGGGTGCCCCCCCCCTAGTGAAAACCTGGAACCCATTTGTCACTCCCGGTACACTCCTGGTAATTCCCGGAATCTTTCCGGTGACCAAATGAAACCATCCTATATAGAAATCTTCGTTTCCGGACCATTCCAGAAACCCTCGTGACGTCCATGATCTCATACGGGACTCCGAACAACCTTCGGTCACCAACACCTATATCTCAACTATACTGAAACATCATCGAACCTTAAGTGTGCAGGCCACGCGAGTTCGAGAACTATGTAGACATGACCTGAGACACTCCCCGGCCAGTATCCAATAGCGGGACCCGGATGTCCATATTGGATCCCACATATTCTACAAAGATCTTATCGGTTGAACCTCTGTGCCAAGGATTCATATAATCCCGTATAACATTCCCTTTGTCCTTCAGTATGTTACTTGCCCGAGATTTGATCGTCGGTATCTCTATACCTATTTCAATCTCGTTACCGGCAAATCTCTTTACTCGTTCTGTAATACAAGATCCCGCAACTAACACTTGAGTCACATTGCTTGTAAGGCTTATATGTGATGTTGTATTACCGAGTGGGCCCCGAGATACCTCTCCGTCACACGAAGTGACAAATCCCAGTCTTGATCCATGCTAACTCAATGGACACCTTTGGAGATACCTGTAGAGCACCTTTATAGTCACCCAATAACGTTGTGACGTTTGATACACACAAGGTATTCCTCCGATGTGTGTGAGTTACATGATCTCATGGTCATAGGGATGAAAACTTGACACGCAGAAAACAATAGCAACAAAATGACACGATCACATGCTACGTTCATAGTTTGGATCTTGTCCATCACATCATTCTCCTAATGATGTCATCCAGTTATCAAGTGACAACACTTGCATATGGTCAGAAAACCTTAACCATCCTTGATCAACTGACTAGTCAACTAGAGGCTTACTAGGGACATTGTTTTGTCTTTATATCCACACATGTATCTATGCTTTCATTCAGTACAATTATAGCATGGATAATAAACGATTATCTTGAAACAAGAAATATAATAATAACTATTTTATCATTGCCTCTAGGGAATATTTCCAACATATATCACTCAAATCCTAGCATCTAACCCGCCCAGTGTATCACATCCGTCAACACATAACCAGAATCTAGGAACTTCATCTATCTCATAGCCTCGTAATCACAACGATACTAAGTGTGGCGATACATCCAGACCTTTCTGCACCAGTACTGGGGAAGCTTGACTCCTCTCGCCACTACTAGTATTGAAGCAATTTCGAACATCCTTCATCCTGAGATACTAAGAAACTTGAATGACAATGATGTGCTCAAGAATCCCCTGGAGCTCAACTCCCCGGAAGAAATCAAGTCAGACAAGAGGCACCAAGACAAAACTCCGTCACATCGACGTCATATAGATTGCAAAATATCCGCATGATCCTAAAAAAATTGAGTGAGAAGAGGAGTAGAATTAAAATTATTACGTCAAGAGTCCTCACCAGAGCATAGAAGAGGAGAAAAAGAATCCTACTCTCCGATATATAACTAGACTCAAAGCAATTTTCCACTAGACTCGACTTGGCCAAGTTCGATCAATCAAGGGGGCTCCTAGGTCGGTACTGCTCTGATACCAACTTTTAACGTCCAAGATGCGACCCTATCCTTATTTTGGCACGAGGGCCTCAACAGGGATAGAAGTGCATCTCGTCGTTTCGCAAGAATGGATATCGTTACAAGTACATATACTGAAAAGAAGAGATATATGGAGTTGGCTTACACTCGCCACAGGCTGCATCAGAGTCACATCAGTACAATACATAAACATCATGTAGAAGAGCAGGGTCCATCTACGGATGAAAACAAATGATAAAAGAACGACGTCCATCCTTGCTATCCCAGACTACCGGCATGGAACCCTTCCTAGATCGTTGAAGAAGAAGAAGAAACTCCAAATGAACAATCAACGCGCTCACGTCATAATATTCTTTACATTACCTACAACTCGTGTTGTAGTAATCTGTGAGCCACAGGGGACTCAGCAATCTCATTTCCAAAGGTATCAAGACTAGCAAAGCTTAATGGGTGAGGTATGGTTAAGTGGTGAGGTTGCAGCAAGCGACTAAGCATTTATTTGAGGTGGCTAACTTACGAGTACAAGAATAAGAGGGGGTGCTCTACGCATGGCGGACGTGAACTATTGATGATCATATGAATGATCCGGAACACCTACTTACGTCAGACATAACCCCACCGTGTCCTCGATCGGAGAAGGAGCTCACGAAAGAGACACTCACGGTTACGCACTCAGTTGATAAGTTTTAATTAAGATTACTTCAAGTTATCTAGAAACGGATGTTAAACAAAGTTTCCACGTTGCCACATAACCGTGGGCACGGCTTTCTGAAAGATTTAACCTTGCAGGGGTGCTCCAACTAGTCCATCATAAATTACCACAAGCCGCATAGAAAGCCTCAGTCACGAAACTCGTGACTTCGTCGGTTCCTTAGTGGAAAACCTCAACTCTGAGAAATACCAAAGCATCACTGGAATCCCGATGCACAAGATATTTCGTCAAAGGTAAAACTAATCAAGCAAGGCCGCCCGACGTGTCGACGATCCCAATAGGAGTCGTGTATCTCGTTCGCAGGACACGACGAGTTGTCCAAAATTTCGGTAGGCGAAACACAGAGTTGCCCCTGGTAGCCACTAGCGGTTGACATGTTGGACCAACACTCATGAGGAGCACTGGCCCGGGGGTTGATTAATTAATCTGCGGGTGCCGGCGGGTCCCTATGCATTTTTATTATATTATTAGGCAAATGTAGTACCAAAGTTGGACCTTGCTAGACCGGTTTTAATCTAAGACGGATTGTCAAGGGGGTCCCCATAACAACCCCGGTTATGTTAGGAGCGCTCAATTATGGAATATAACACCGGTAGCCGAAACTAAGGGGGCAAAGGTGGGACAAAACATAAGGCTAGAAAGGCCGAGCCTTCCACCTTTTACCAAGTATATAGGTGCACTAAATTAAATAGCATTTAATAGGGTGCTATAACAAGGAACCCATGTTATCACATGGAAGCAACTACACCTGCAACTAGCAACGCTAACACATGCTTAAGCAAGCGGTAACATAGCCAATCAGTGGTTTGCTAGGTTGTGAACAGGTTGAATGTTTGCATGGCAATGTTGAGAGGCTGATATTTAACAGGTGGTAGGCAATGAGACATAGTGATAGAAACGAAACAACTAGCATGACAATGATAGTAATGGTATCTAGGGAAATGATCATCTTGCCTGAGATCCCGCTTGGAAGGAGAACGACTCCGTGAAGCAGATGAACCGACGTAGTCGAATGGGTCCTCACATTCCGACACGCTTGCAGAAATCTATCGAGTCGAAGCAAACCGGAAAAAAGAATCAACACACGATATTGACCACGCGATGCACAACACAAATGATGCATGAGCGGTTTCAATTATGCACAGATGACATGGGAATTCACTCAATCAAATGCTACACATTAAGTGAAGCTCAATATGCAACTCGTTGCATATTGACGAAACTCCACATCGCATTATTTAGTTCACTCTTATTTAGGTACACGACAATATTAATTGTGTTTAAACATGTCAAGAGGTGAAGCGTAATTAAACTACCTATCTAGGCATTTTAAATGAGGTCGGAAACAATATATAGCATCTCCGAGATGACCTCATACGTTAATTTATAATTCTGTCCAGATCTTAACTAACATGTTTTAATATTTGTTAAACAGCAAAATAAAGTGGTTCACGTGAAACTACACATCGTTCTAGTCCATTTACATATATGGAACATCTCCAACGGAGCTACGGTTCAAAAGATATGATCACCACAAGATATGATGCCATGAATGCAATATGCATGCGGATGATAGTCACAAGCACTCCAAAACATACAAGGAGCAAGATAATAAGAACCTATACGAGATTCTAAGAAAGATTCATATAGGACACGATCAAAATGGAGCAACGGTTCAACAAATACAAGCTACACAATAAATAGCTACAATCTGCCAAAAACAGCAAATGACATTTTCTACACCCCAAAACAACAAGCTACATAATTCTAAAATGCTCAAACAAGACATGAGGCAGTAGTGGTCAAGAGGCACAACAACATCCTACTAAATACAACTAGCATGGAAGCATGGATCACTAGGAAAAGAACTCACAAAATGGCATCTCGCACACATTTCAAACTTTGTGAAAATAACACTGTTGAGAGTACAGTTTTCGATCTGAAGGCATATAGGCAGCAGCAAAACTTTATGCTACAGGGCACAGAATGACATGAAAATCTACAACATGCTAGAGAATCTGAAGGACTACAAATAACTCCATTGCACGAACCCCAAAGGAGTTGTGGATCACTAGCAAAGCTCATGGCAAGACAACAACAAAATATAACAGATTCCAGACTTAGAAATATTTCAGCATCTCCAAATCAGCACTATTTCCTAGCATGTTGACAACAAGCAAACAACAACTAAACATGGATTTCTATTGCAACAAAAATTAATAGGGGCTAGCGTACATATCCAAGAGCATATCTCTAGTTCACAACTAATTCATATCACGCACAGAATAAATTCCACAAAATAAACAAGAGGGCAAAATGGCAAAATATCATGCATGCTAACTTACTCCAAAGACAAAACTAAATACACAGTTAAATTCTATGGATTTTTCTACCCCGAAAACATATATAATATGTGGAGTTGCAAAAATAAAACTAACGCCACATATATATGCGAGAATATGTCCTAAACACGACATAACAAACTATTGATACCTTCTACATGCGAAAATGCAAACAAGTACTCTAAAATACATGGCAAAGGGTCAAGAACATCGTCAACTTTTTATATATGGGATTTGAACAATCCAGACGCGCACAAAAATAAGTACGGGATATTACTCTATTAGGGCAGCACGCAAATCTAGGCAAGCAGCGGGTCAAACTACTCAAATTATGCATGCAAGTTGCAAAATAATGTTCTACGTGAAAAACTAATCACGTTACATATTTAAATCTTCACGATCCAACGCATGGTTAATTATCTATGGGCGTTTGAAAAATCTAATAATTTTTGAAATTACTAAATCGCAGAAAAACCTAAAAATCTAAACGGGCAGAAACCGTCAAGCGCAAGATACTATCAGACGCACATGGCGGGGGATAGGCAGCTCACCCACGTGGCCACTTGGGCCGGCGGAACTGGAACTACTTGGGCCTTGGGGAAGCTCAAGATGTTGGGCCGAAGGGGTGAGGCGTTGTTGGGCCGGCTGCTGGACCGGCTCATGTGGCCCACGGGGCGAGGCACGCCGATCAATGGGAGCGGCGTTCTGGCGCGCTGGGCCTCCCGATCGGATTCGATCCGATCTTTTGAAGGGCGACGAGCGCGGCTACCGGCGGCGCTGGGGCGGACGGCGGCGGGTGGGGGCAGAACGGGCCAATGGCGGGTCGGCGACGGGGCGTCGACGGCGCGACGTGGCTTTTGCAGCAGCAG
Source organism: Hordeum vulgare subsp. vulgare (assembly GCF_904849725.1). Classification (NCBI taxonomy): domain Eukaryota; kingdom Viridiplantae; phylum Streptophyta; class Magnoliopsida; order Poales; family Poaceae; genus Hordeum; species Hordeum vulgare. The sequence goes on from NC_058523.1 coordinate 348,871,055, forward strand.
CAGCAGCTCGGGACACCGGGCTGCTCGCGGTGGCAGTCAGTGGCGACACATGGCGCGACAGAGGGCGGCAGCAGGGCATGACGGCCTGGGGCAGAACCGTCTCGGGGCACTGGCAGCTCGCCGGCGACGGACGGTGATGCCGCGGCTCGGGCGCGGGATTGAGCCATTCTCGATCTAGATCGGGGCAGCCACATGAGCTCGGGAGGAGGAGCTGCTCGGGGGCGGCGCTATCCGGGCCTCGGCGGTCCCCAGATGGGCTTTGGCGGCCCTGCTAGGGTTAGGCATGAAAATCGAGGATGAGAGGGGATTTGGTGTCTATTTATAGAGACGGGGCTAGGTTTATCCGAATCCGGCTCCGTTTCCGACCACGAGATCACGATCGGACGGCCATGGGCGCGGGAATGGCTAGGTGGGCTGTGTAGAGTGGCTAGCCGGAGACGAGAGGGAAAACGGGCACCCAGCAACGTATTTCTTTTAAACATCGAAAAACGTTCGACGATAACCGAATATGATGCCGCTACGGTCGACCGTTCGGGTACCAGACGGACTCCGATTGCGACGAATTGGCAGGCGGCCTACCTACAACTATATATGACCGCACGCCAAGTCTCATCCCAATCCAAGAATGTTTAAACACAGTTTTAAAAACAAGGTTTAATAGATGTCGCGGGCGCGTGCGTGTGTGATTGGTCTCAAAACGGTCAATGACAAGAACGAAGAGTACCGGCAACTAATAACGGATGCAAGTTTTGAAAACTGGCGGCAACGGAGTGCCGATGCAATGCTGATGATGCGAATGATGCGATGACGAATGCAACAAACAAAATAATAACACGGCAACAACGGAAAAGAGGGGAATCTTTTGGAGCGTCGGTCTCGGGCTGTCACAACAGGGTATTCCTATGTTCCTGCCTCCTGACTTGGCCTGCGCGGGGGAAGGCGGGAGATAAGCCGGATAGCCTTGACCTGCCGCGGCCGCCATGTCCATTAGGCGGGCGGCTCGTGATGCATCCACGAGGTCCTGAGCCCGGGTGTCCGGCATCCCGGGCGGCTTGATTTTGCGAAGGCCGCCGCTGCTCGCTGCTCGACACCGCGGGCGGGTCGTCATGACGGCTCCGGGTATGACTTTCCTGAGGCGTGGAGTGCAGCCGCTCACGACTATACAAATACTGCGCCTATTGGACCACCACCGTTTTCAACATCTCGATGGCGTTCCTTGTCTCCACCTCAGCCAAAGAATTTCCGTAGATGGGAAGAGACTCTAGGTTGCGGGTCACCGCCAATAGGTTGTCAACGGGGTTAGAAAAGTGACCCCGCGGCATCTGAAAGCGTGGCGGCTGGGCCGGTGCCGACTGAGGCACCTGTGGGTTGGGCGGGGGGTGAGCCGGGTCGACACGCAGAGTAACTTGCATGGCTGGTTAGGATCCATCCCAGGTGTATGTGGGATGTCGAAGAGTCGAGTTGGATTCAGATCGACTAGCAGACGATTATGATGCCTCCTCTGGTGAATCGCATCGGAAGCGCGTTGTTGTCGTTCCAGCCGCCATCCCCGAACACTTAGTCGTTCTGTCTCTGCGGTTATCTCGGCCCGCTGGGTCGCCATCCTTGTAGCCTCCTCTTCAATCTTGTTGGGGAATGTCGCATGGGAAACAAAAAATTTCCTACGCGCACGAAGACCTATCATGGTGATGTCCATCTACGAGAGGGGATTTCCGATCTACGTACCCTTGTAGATCGCACAGCAGGAAGCGTTAAGAAACGCGGTTGATGTAGTGGAACGTCCTCGCGTCCCTCGATCTGCCCCTCGATCCGTCTCACGAACCGTCCCGCGATCCGTCCCACGATCCGCTCCGATCTAGTGCCGAACGTACGGCACCTCCGCGTTCAACACACGTACAGCTCGACGATGATCTCGGCCTTCTTGATCCAGCAAGAGAGACGGAGAGGTAGATGAGTTCTCCGGCAGCGTGGCGGTGCTCCGGAGGTTGGTGGTGATCTATCTCAGCAAGGCTCCGCCCGAGCTCCGCAGAAATACGATCTAGAGGAAAAACCATGGAGGTATGTGGTCGGGCTGACATGGCAAAGTTGTCTCAAATCAGCCCTAATACCTCAGTATATATAGGAGGGAGGGGGAGGGACCTGCCTTGAGGCTCAAGAGAGATCGAAGGGGTCGGCCGAAGCAAGGGGGGAGTCCTCCCCTTCCAATCCTAGTCCAACTAGGATTGGAAGGTGGAGTCCTTCTCCACTTTCCCACTTCCCCTTTTTTTCTTTTCCTTTGATTCCTGCGCATAGGGCCTCTTGGGCTGTCCCACCAGCCCACTAAGGGCTGGTGCGGCACCCCTAAGGCCTATGGGCTTCCCCCGGGTGGGCTGCCCCCCCCCCCAGTGAACATCTGGAACCCATTCGTCACTCCCGGTACATTCCCGGTAAAGTCCGAAAACTTTCTGGTAATCAAACGAGGTCATCCTATATATCAATCTTTATTTCCGGACCATTGCGGAAACCCTGGTGACGTCTGTGATCTCATCCGGGACTCCGAACAACATTCGGTAACCAACCATATAACTCAAATACGCATAAAACATCGCCTAACCTTAAGTGTGCAGACCATGCGGGTTCGAGAACTATGTAGACATGACCCGAGGGACTCCTCAGTCAATATCCAATAGCGGGACCTGGATGCTCATATTGGATCCTACATATTCTAAGAAGATCTTATCGATTGAACCTCAGTGCCAAGGATTCATATAATCCCGTATGTCATTCCCTTTGTCCTTCGGTATGTTACTTGCCCGAGATTCGATCGTCAGTATCCGCATACCTATTTCAATCTCGTTTACCGGAAGTCTCTTTACTCGTTCTGTAATACAAGATCCCGTGACTTACATCAAGTCACATTGCTTGCAAGGCTTGTGTGTTATGTTGTATTACCGAGTGGGCCCCGAGATACCTCTCCGTCACATGGAGTGACAAATCCCAGTCTTATTCCGTACTAACTCAACGGGCACCTTCGGAGATACCTGTAGAGCATCTTTATAGTCACCCAGTTACGTTGTGATGTTTGATACGCACAAGGCATTCCTCCGGTGCCAGTGAGTTATATGATCTCATGGTCATAGGAATAAATACTTGACACGCAGAAAACAGGAGCAACAAAATGACACGATCAACATGCTACGTTTATTAGTTTGGGTCTAGTCCATCACATGATTCACCCAATGATGTGATCCAGTTATCAAGCAACAACACCTTGTACATAGTCAGAAGACCTTGACTATCCTTGATCAACTGGCTAGCCAACTATAGGCTTACTAGGGACAGTGTTTTGTCTATGTATCCACACATGTATCTAAGTATTCATTCAACACAATTATAGCATGGATAATGAACGATTATCTTGATGCAGGAATTATAATAATAACTTATTTATCATTATAAATTTTGGAATGTTAATATAATTATTAGATTGCTTGTTTGTTGGTTACCTGAGTGATTGAAACTTGTGTGAAATTTGAAACTTTTCAAAACTTTTGAATGAGAGGGAATAAAATGACTTTCCCCTTCTCCGGTGAATTCAAATTTAATCTTTTAAAAGCAAAGAGAGAAGATGACATGACTTCTTCAACTATAAAGAATTTGAACGGAGATATTTGCATTGAATTCTTTTGCATTTCCATTCGTTTTCTTCGTGCAAGAAATGCCGGGAAATACATTCTAGAGAGGAGGAACATGACCCTCAAACCCACGGGCATTTTGAAAGTTATTTGAACCCTCAAACTTAGAGGGTCATTTGAAAATTATTTGCAAAAGAAAATAAACCTTTTAGGCAATTTTGTGAAAATAATTTTTTCTGAAGTTTTTATTTTTGCCGTGGAAAAATGCCCATCATTTATATTTTATTTTTTCTGATAATTTTAGTATATATAAACTCTTTATCCCGAATTGATTTGATTTCCTTTTTATCGTTTTAGTTTCCTAGTTTTAAAAATAGGAAAAGAATCCCTTTTATTAGGAAACTCCTGCTGGCCCATTAAGACCTTTCCTATTTTTGGCCCAACAGGAGATCTTCTTCTTCCTCTATTCTCTTCTTCACGTCACAGGAACTTGCCTTCCATGGAGAGAGGATCTCCACCTCCGGGATTCGCGAAGTACCTTCCCTCCCAGCGCCTCCCGTCGCCTCTATAAGAACCCCCGCCGCCTCTCCTCGCCTCTAGCTCGCGCGCCACCTCGCCGGAGTTGACCACCAGAGAACCCGTCGGCCACCACCCCATCGCCCCTGCATCTTCCCCTCGCCCCCTGCCGAGCCCCCCTGGCACCCCTGCACCGCCCCCCTGCCACCCCACCTCCTCCACCGGCCCCTTCCCCACCCCGCCGGAGTGCCCCTTCCCCACCCAGCCGGAGCTCCCCATCGCTGGAGAGTGCCCTTGCCGTGCTTTCCTCTGGAGCACGAGGTAACCCTCCTCTGTTTTTTTTTATTTTACTTGTTCTGTTTTTTTTATTTTGTAGTTCTACCCTTAGATCTATTCTCAATGGTGTAGATTAGAGTAACTTACCCCTTCGGTTTTTAAACAAAAACCGCACTGGCTTTTATTTCACTTATTCATTAGCCATCAAGTTTTGGTTAGAACTCGGCCGTTTGCTCCTAGCGTTAGCAGCAAACACCCTCTTAGCCAATCAGTGAGCGCCACGTGTGTGTAGCAATTATTCTCTTTTTCTGTCTAGTTCCAAAAATAGCAAAGTTTCTGTTTTGTTTTAGCCATAACTTTTGATCCCGAAGTCCAATGATAGTGATTCTTTTTCCAGTAGCTCACAAATTTCCTGTAGTTTCTAAAAACATACAATTTGTCTATGTTTGAAATTTTCAAATTTGAGTTATATCAGATTTAGTTTAAACCATGTTTTGCCTATTCCAGGAGTTTAAAAATAGCTTTTAATTTGATTCCTTTTGGTACTGATCACTAGTGATCTTATTTATCAGTGGTAGAAATTTCAGATTTGTTTGAGTATTTAGCTCACTGTTTCTTATGAAACAATTTCTGTTTCACCTCTTTTAGGATTTCGACTAATTCCTTTTCTATTTCTTTGTTTTAAAATATTTTCTTTATTATTTCAGAAAGATTATTGTTTTGTTTATGTTAGTTAACAGTAGTTTTGCAACAAGTTTTTATTTTATTTTTATTTGTTTTCCTGAAATCAATTCTAGTTCCTTAGTAACTTGCAATTGGTTTCCTCATTGTTTCAAATCCCGTTTGGAAATACTTTCAAATAGTTTTGTGAAAAATACTTTATTTTATCTTAGTTAAACTTATATATTAGTTCCTTGTTATTATTTTCTGTTAGACAAAAACTATTTAGTGTTTGACGTAGTAGAAGACTCCCTAGTCTTATTTGAAGTTTCTTTCGGATTCTATTTCGCTCTCTCTTTTGTTTTGATTGTTAGAATGATTGCTAGTATGAGTGCTTATGTGAATGACATGTTTTTTATATAGATTTCATCGGAGAGTGACGAGTAGTCTATCAAGTTATTTCTCGAGAAATTCTTCTTCGTCAACATAACCAGGCAAGTCACTTTGATCATACTATCACCTATGTTTTATGCATCGTAGTTCTACCATCCTATGCCCAATTGCATGCTGCTTAGGTACTTGGAAATTTTAGTATAGATTGTAGTATCATGTGGTAGGCACACAACAACCCCGATACTTGGCCCCGGGATGACAAATTTCATATTGCTATGCTCGAGTAGACGGGAATTCGATTGAGTGCATAACACGAGTGATGCGAGGTTGATTAAATAATCAAGACCGGTTAAGACAAGATTTTCAAGACCTCGGACGCAATGCAACTCTGGGTGAAGGACGGTTGATCGGCTCCCTGGAGAACCCAGTGGATGACCCGGGATGCTGGGGAAGGCCATGACATCCTGCGGAAAGCTTCGCCCAGGCTCAAAGAGACGGACGGATATTTTCAAGACCCAAGGCTTACCTGCACAGCCACAAGTCATTATGGGCTCTGGCTTGGTTGGACAACGCGGCGACTCTGGACAGGCGGTGCTAGCAAATGTAAAAGAACGGTAGGAATGGATGGGCACCGACAGGGATACAGAGGGACCCGTTGAAAGACCATGTTTTGATCATTCGGTCTTCAAACACCCTGAAGTGCGAGGACATACTCGGAGGCGATCAAATCTTGTGGGGAACGTGTGCAAAACTCTGCAGAGTACTCAAACCTAATCGATTAGCCGTGTCCACGGTCACAGAGAACTTGAGCCAAAGGAACTGAAGTTATCTGGATTTCTCAACACCATTATATATATTTGATGAGGGTAATATTGATAACTCGGGTATGAGAACTGGTTGGTGGAACCATCTCATTAACAACCAACTACGTAGTAACATTTTGCTTTTAGCCCCCTCTTGTTGTAGGAGAAAATTTGCTTTACGCTAAAAACTTACAACAACACCTGCCATATATGCATATAGTATAGATGATTACTTTTCACCCCTCTCATATGTGACTTGCCGGCATATTCAATATGCTGACCTACACAGCTGCAACGTCTTATGTTGCAGATATTTTTCTTCGACGAATAAGAGTACGATTCAGGGTTACGGTCTACACTCAACTTGCCGTTGGTGTTTATTGGGACTCCACTCCCTTGACTGCTTCCGCTGAAATAATTAAGGTATATATCAGTTTTACGCTATTTACTTGTGATTGCACTTTGATATATACATTGATGTACTATGTGTGCCAGCATACTGATCCAGGGATGGCATAGATACACAGAGGCTTGACTCGTCTTGAGTCGGGTCGCTACAAAACCCTGGAAGGGCTCCCTTTGAGAACTCAACTCCACCATGCGCTGGTCCCACGGTGGGTGCCAACTGACGTGATTTTGTCACGGCAGATGTCCTCGTGAAAGGACTTAGTGATGGAGCCATCGCACCTTGGTGACGACTCAAAGGGGTTGAGCGGAAGCGAGACTCAAGTTTATCCAGGTTCGGCCCCTCCGATGGAGGTAAAAGCCTATGTCCTGCTTTGTGTATATTGATGGTGGGATCGATTACAAGGAGGGCGTAACTCGCCTGACCTAGCTCTCGATGGATTGTAACTTGACCCTATCTACCCTAGGGACTCGCCTTTATATACAGGTCGAGGCCCTAGGTTTTACAAGAGTCCATGCCACATCATAAATCGTGGCCTGCCATATCTCTAAACCGTCGTGTCTCTCAAGCAAGGAAACAACCACAACGACTCATCTTCTCCATGGGTCTTGAACCGCCATCTAGGCTCATGGGCCCGGCCAGCTCACTGTTGAAGATCTACTCGCGCCTTCCAGATCCTGGGCCAAGGCCTATCTTGATCATGAATGTTGAATCGCCATGCACCTGACCCGACCCAATAGGGCGGGTCACACCGCGGGTAATATCCCCAACACATACTATGCTACTAAATACTTTGTTGTAGATCTTAAGTCTTTCAGGTGTGGTTTAATTGACAACTCAGCTGCTAATACTCGAGAATATTCTTTGGCTCCCCTTGTGTCAAATCAATAAATTTGGGTTGAATACTCTACCCTCGAAAACTATTGTGATCCCCTATACTTGTGGGTTATCAAGACCTTTTTCCAGCGCCGTTGCCAGGGAACATAGCTCTATTCTCTGAGTCACTTGGAATTTATATCTGTTGATCACTATGAAGAATCTGAAAGACGCTAAAACCAAGATCTACCCCTGAACTACGAGGACAGGTAAGGAACTGCCATCTAGCTGTGCACTTGATTCACCTTCTCTTATGAGTAAATTTGTGACATCACCACCTACTACTGAATCTGATATGTCGCAAGTAATTGATGATGCTACTTCTGCTATGCATGATGCTTATGATATTTTGCTTGATACTACTATGCCACTTGGTGAATTTCTTTATGAACAAATTGCTAGAGTGAATGCTGAAACTAATAATATCTTTGAGTCTGATGAAAATTTTGAAACTAAACACTATCGTACACCTGCTAGACCTAGCTCCCTAGATATGAATTGCCTGATATACCTGAGGGTTATGTTTTGGAAGGAGAAGTAGCTAGGGACTTTCTTGCTTGTAAAGATAGAAATGATCTTAAGAAATTGTTATGCAAGTGGAAGGAAAAATCTTTGAATGATAGAATGCAATATGGTCCCAAGTTTGCTACTTCGCCTATCTGTATTACTGACAAGGATTATGAATTCTGTGTCGATCCTGAGTTAATTACTTTGGTAGAATCTGATCCTTTCCATGTTTATGAATCTGAGCCTATAGTGTCACATCTTACTAAAATGAATGATATAGCCACCCTATTCACTAATGAGGAAAATATCCGTTAGTATTATATTCTTAAGATGTTCCGTTCTCATTAAAGGGTGATGTTAAGATATGGTTTAATTCTCTTGCTCTTGGTTGTGTGCGTAGTCCCCAGGACATGATTTATCACTTCTCTGAAAAATATTTTCCTGCCCCTAAAAAATAGGTTGCCTTGCATGAAATATTTAACTTTGTGCAAATTGGGGGAGGCTTCTCCAGTTACTTAATGCTTTGCCTAATCACCCTCTCAAGAAAAATGAAATACTTGATATCTTTTATAATGGACTAACCGATGCTTCTAGGGACCACCTAGATAGTTGTGTTGGTTGTGTTTTACGGAATGAACCGTCGAACAAGTTGAACTACTATTGAATAATATATTGAGTAATCATAATGATTGGAATATTCATGAACCACCTCCAAAACCAACTCCGAAGAAAAGAGGTATTCTATTTCTTAGTCCTGAATATATGCAAGAGATAAAGAAATCTATGAGAGAAAAAGGTATTAAGGCTGAAGATGTTAAGAATCTACCGCCTATTGAAGAAATACATGGTCTTGATAACCCGACATAGGTAGTAGAGGTAAATTCTCTTTGTAGATTTGATGAAGGTGACATTCCTTATAATAAGTATGCTAGCCAATGCTTGGATGAATTTGATAACTTTATTGTTAAACAAGAATTTTTCAATGCTTATGTTAGGAGATAATTGAAACATAATGCTTACATGCTTGACCGCTTGGGTGAAAATATGAGTAGAACTATCAATGATCTTAAGCTTATTAGTAAACATGCTTCCATGGTAACCACTCAAGTAGAACAAGTACTTAAAGCACAGAATGATTTGCTCAATGAGATGATTAGTAAGAACAATGATCATTCTGTTAGAGTTGTGACTAGAGGTGGTAAAATGTCTCAGGAACCTTTGTATCCTGAGGTCCATCCTAAGAGAATTGAGAAAGATTCTTAGAGAGTTAATATTGATGCACCTAGTCCTTCTAATAAAAAGAAGAAGAATGACGATAGGACTTTGCATGCTGCTAGTGAACCTGTTGTAGACTCGCATGAAAACTCAAATCATATTTCTATTTCTGATGCTGAGACATAATCTGGTAATGAACATGAACCTAGTGACAATATTAATGATGATGTTCATGTCAATGCTCAACCTAGTAATGATAATTATGTGGAGATTGAACCTGCTATTGATCTTGATAACCCACAACCTAAGAGCAAAATATATGATAAAAGAGACTTTGTTTCTAGGAAGCATGGTAGAGAAAGAGAACCATGGGTTTAGAAACCCATGCCCACTTCTCCTAAACTAAAAAAGAAGGATGATGAGGATTTTGACCACTTTGCTGAAATGCCGAAACCTGTCTTTTTACGTATGCGCTTAACTGACATCCTGAAAATGTCTTCTTATGCTAAGTATACGAAAGAAATTGTTACAAATAAAAGAAAGATACCGGAAGCTGAGATCTCCACCATGTTAGTTAATTATACCTTTAAGGGTGGAATACCAAAGAAACTAGGAGATCCGGGAGTACCTACTATGCCATGCTCTATTAAAGGAAATTATGTCAAAACTGCTTTACGTGACCTCAGAGCCGGTGTTAGTGTTACGCCTTTCTCTTTATATCGTAGACCTGGTTTGAATAAGCTGACACCTACTGAAATGTCTCTGCAAATGGCTGATAAATCAACTGCTTTACCTATCGGTATTTATAAGGATGTCCCTATTGTGGTTGCAAACGTTACTATCCTAACAGACTTTGTTATTATTGATATTCCCGAGGACGATAGTTTGTCGATCATCCTTGGTAGACCCTTTCTGAATACTGCACGGGCTGTTATTGTCTGCAACAAAGGCAATGTCACTTTTCATGTTAATGGTAATGAGCATACGGTACTCTTCCCGAAGAAACAACCTCACGTTTATAGTATCAACTCCATTGAAAAGGTTTCAACGGTTATTATTGGAGACTTTGAAATCCCTATCCCTACTATCAAAAAGAAATATGATATACTTATTGTGGGGGGCATGCATATCCCCATTGAGGTAACCTAGTGCTATTCGTAAATTCTCTTGTTTCATGTCATCCGGAAAAAAGTTTATCAATAAGACTTGATCGACCTTATTGATGGATTGTTTTTTACGGGCATGAGATGGATGAATTTAGAAAGCACAACCTTCTGTGCTCAACTTTTATTTTCTGTTCCTTAGCTTTAATTTAGTAAAATTACTATTATTTCCCTGCTTTTCCATTTTAACCGTGCAGTAGAAAAAAGACGTGAAAAATAAAAGTTCTCAGAATGCCCTGAAAATTTAGTATGATTTTTCTGGAATATTTAAGAATTTTTGGCACAAAATACATCAGGGGACAGCACAAGTGGGCCACAAGCCTGCAGGGCGCGGCCACCCCTTGGCCGAGCCCCCTGGCTTGTGGATCCCACGTAGGACCCCACCACTTATTCCAGTACCCATCCACTTCGTCTTCCTCCAAAAAAAATCTCACCATTGCTCAAACCCGTGGTTTAGCTCATTTTGCTGCCATTTTCAATCTCCTTGCTCAAAGCTTCATTTGCAAAACTATTTTAGGGGATTGTTCATCGGTATGTGACTCCTCCAATGGTCCAATTAGTTTTGTTTCTAGTGCTTTATATGTTGCAATTTTTTGCTGTTGTGGTGACCTTGTTCTTGAGCTTGCATGTCAAATTTGTAGGGTTCCAACTAGTTTTAATGCATGATATAGCTTCTAGGCACTATAAGTTTTCATTGAGCTTTATTCACCTTTACTTAGAGTCACTAAAACTTTCAGAGTTATTTTCAGAGAAAGGAAGATGTTAAGGAAAATATACCAAGGTGGTTCCTCGAGCAAGAAGACCTTGAGACTCACGATACGCGAGCCCAACTTTGATCCACCACGGGAAGCTCAAGTACGGCCTTGTGAATGGACGTCGGATTCATTCATGATCCATGCCGGATTCAAGGAAGAATTTTACGCGTACATACGAAATGCTGGCCTTGAAGATTTTGTTTCATACCAATGCAAGCAATATTATCAACTCACTTATTCCTTCGTGTGGAGGTTTGAATTCTTATCCACGCATAATACACATTCTGTTCTATTTATTTTTTATGATGAATCTTATACCATGGACCTAGAGGATTTTAAGTGTGCATGCAAAATTCCACAATAGGGTAGCCATAGTGATCCTCACAAGACCGAATATAATGATTTTCTTGCTAGCATCACTATGGGAGAAACTAGAAACATTACACAAGCTACCTTGTGGAGCATTCACTTTCCTGCCATACATTATCTTTCTCTCTTCATAGGTAGATGTATCAACGGTAAAATTGAGCATAGCCACCTTTGCGTACCTGATCTTAGTATTCTTAAGAGTGCGGTCATGGGTGATAGACGATATAACTTGGGAGCTATTATTGCTAGGAGACTACGTAAAAATTCTAAGGATGGAGATTTCTTTGGTGGAATTTATGCCACACATGTAGCTAGTTATCTTGGGGTACATATAAGGGAGACTCATATCGAGTTACCACGTGCTTTTTTTGATTATGAGTCTATGGTGTGTTACCACTTTCTTGAGAGAAATGAACAATCCCTCTTGTACCGACGATTTTTTGACACACAACATGGTGTCCATATTACCCTTCCCGCTCCTGCCTTTTTTAACTTCCACGGAAAACGTAGATACTTTATAACCAGGGAGGAGGCAAACGAATACGAGAGGGAGGCGGTAGCCGCTCGCCTCCATGCTGAAGCCATTCAGGCGGTAGCTGCCGCAGCTCAGTACAACCCCAACTATGACTTTGGATATTATCCGGTCTAGCAATGGCCCTAGACCAACTTAGGCCAAAAGCCTAAGCTTGGGGGAGTACGTATTTCTCACCGACATTACATTCATGTTCACACACTCATTCCAATTGTTGGTGTTCATACGTTTCATTTTACTATCCATGGTAGTTTATTTCTTCTTTTTTCTTTCTTCTTGTGTGTTTCATTAACCTTGAGAAAATCCAAAAAAAATAATAGTTGTAGCTTTACCTTCTATTTGTTTAGTTGTAGTGTTAAAGAAACCCCAAAAAGATTTCTCGTTCTTCTTTTTCTTGTTGGGAGCTTTCCCGTGTAAATAGTTTTTCTTTCTTCTTTGGTTCGTAAGGAAAAGATCACGATGACATGTTGAGTGGCTCTCATATGCATTATTGTCTATCTATCAGAAAGCCCATATCACCGTGTCTTCTCCTTTGAGTTATTGCTTGCAGATTCCAGCTTAGTCCAATGCACGTACATGCATCTTGTACATATATAATGGTACATATAATTCCATTGCGTGTGAATGAACAGAGCATTGAGAATGGTGCCGAAACAAAACCCATGGAAGCGAACTCCTTTTGCTCATATCACAACTTTTTTATCATGGTGCAAAAGGAGAACAAGTGTAGGTGTGTGTTCAGATATGATGAAACCAAATAAGGCTGCAACAAACATGTTATATTGTCTTTCAGTTACGAATTTTATGTCACTGATGGTTCTCAAGTTTGGTAAGAGTTTGGACAAAATATAAGGAAAATGTCTCACACTATACAGGAAGATGTAATTACTTCTCCCAGTTTGTAGTGCTTAACTAGATGGCGTGTTCCTCTGTATAGCTTGTTTGAATACAACTATGAACGTTTAATTATAATATGCAAGGCTAGATGGATTTTTTGTCTTGTCCTTAGCTAATTTAATTTTCTGTTTAGATTAGTAGTATTCTACCACATGAAAATATATGCACCTCTATTACTTTTATGGTTTAGATTAGTAGTATTCTACCACATGAAAATATATGCACTTCTATTACTTTTATGTTCTTGTGACAATCACAGAACCTCTAGTGGAATGCATCATTTATATGAACATTGTAATGCTTATTTGTAATGATGATCTAATTCCGCATGATGATCATGAAAAGGTAGCAGCTAACACCATACTTTTTTATTATTAGCTTGCCCTGCGTTGACCTAAAGAAGCAGCTTAAAATTGTGAACATATGTGTCACTAAAATAACAAGGTGAAATCTTGATTTTTCTTGGTACGAAGTGATGGCATTATAGTTGACTTCCTTGTCTGATTTTATCAATAAATTTACTTTCGGTATATTTGCTAACTTGCTAATTGCCTTCTTACATCCCATGGCGGATCTGTGTATGAAAGTGTGATCAGCTATAAACATGAAAAAACTACGAATCAAATAGTAGATGGTACTTCATGTGTTCATTGAGATGAACTGATTTTTAGATGCATCCAAGGTAATAGCTACTTCATAAAAGAAGAGAGTGTAAGGACTACATTATATATACCATTTCATATATCGACAGCAAAAGCACATGGTGGTGGTCGCCCTCGGTTGACGTCGTACATTCCTTGCACTGGGAATCACCTTGGAATACCTTAGAGGGGAGAGGAGGGGGAAGGTGTCACTGTGAAGGGAAGGGGAGACGATATTGGAATGTCGTGGAGTGCTTTGATGCCAACAACGTCAGCGAGGAGAGAAGTTGGGGGCATGCAATATGAGTGTGAGCGTTGCTGGGAAATGCGATATGAGTGTAAGCGTTGTTGGGAATGTGATAAGAGTGTAAGCGTTGCTAAGGAATGCGATGTGAGTGTGAGAGTTGTGCCATGCGATGAGAGAATGAGAGAGTGGATTACTATTTTTAAAGAAAAATAAAAGGAGCAACACTTTTTTAGGGAAAGTGTTTGATTGCTACGAGAGAAATGACACATACTTTTATATAGTGATATAGGGAAAGCGGTTGTTTGCTATGAGAGAAATGCCACATACTTTTATATAGTTAAAAAATACCAGATACCCTAACAAATCACATTTATGATGGACCGGACCAAAAAATCATTGAGTTTTAACAATCATAAGATATGCATACAAATAATGGTTCTTAATATATTTGATGTGCATGATAATACAAAAGGTGTGTTTATATATATTATATAAGTATATGAGAGAGACGAAGATGGATTATGTTGAAAGAAGGCCAATAATCCATCTTCATGGGTGTAGAGAAGATTTCATTGAAAGAGGTCAAAAATTCATCAAATTTTATAGTACAACAATAGTATGTGTCTAGTGCATGATCAATGTAATTATCGATGCATGCAATCCCTCTCTTCCTATTGAAACCTCTATTTTTCTTGATGAGATCCACTAATGATAGCTTGCATTGAAATAAAAAATCAGTATAGATGTCTCATACTATTTTTATCATGGACATTTTTTTAACACGGTACACACGCAAGCGCTCATATACACGCGCATACACTCACCCCTATGAACGTACACATGCACACCCTACCCATATGAGCACCTTCGAGAAACTGAACCAGCATATCATCTTGAGATTTACGAAGTCACCCTAGGTGCCTCGTCGTCGACGAGAACATCTCCTTCCACTGAAAGCGTATCACCGAAAATCCTGAACTAAATTCAGGAATAATCCAAGCACCAGGATTTGTATCCTGGTGGGTTGGAGATACCACAGTCAATCCAACCACAGATTAATGTATATGTATTCTTTTCTGAGTAATGTCGTGGTGTCAGTCAGTACGCAAAGCGTAACCCCCACCCCCAAGATTAGAAGAGGAGTAAAGCACAACCACGTTGGAAAAAATCACCGTTCTGACCCACTTGATGAAAATATTGCACAGAATGAACTCGCCACGAAACAATTTCATGATCTAACCCTTTTTAGAAACGTTGTAATCCGTGGCATTGCAGGTGTACTGTGAAACGCCTGAGTATTATGGCGTTTCCTGCCAGCACAGCAACGCGAGTGTATTGTGGCCTTGCTTGCCATCACTACAACGCCAAGCTCCCTAGTGTTTCTAGGAGCCATATCTGCCCCAGCCCGACCCATCGCCCACCAACCACCATTTCTTCCTCCTCTTCCCTGCGAGGCTTGGCGAAAAACTGCTCCATCCTCCTCCAAATCCCCCTTCGATCTCCCTCCTCCCTCAACCGTTTTGTGGGTTCTTTGGGGCAAATCGAAGAGGCCGGTAAGCTCCTCCAATCCATCCAATTAGTTTTTGCAATACCTTTGTATTTGTGGAGCTTTTTGCACTAGGTGACACCTAGGTTTTGAAGTAAGATCAATTTTGTGATGGTTAATGCCTATGTTTTCAAGTAAAACTAAATTCGTGGTGGTGAATGCCTAGGTTTTTGGCACTAGGTGTAGTTTTTGGTGGCACTAGGTGTAAGCTAGGTTTTGTTCATATTATTGGCACTAGGTTTTGTTCATATTATTGGCACTAGGTGAATGCCTAGGTTTTTGGCACTAGGTGTAGTGTGATTATTTTTGGCACTAGGTGTAGTGTGATTGTTTTTGGCACTAGGTTAATGCCTAAAAGAATTTGTTCATATTATGTAGGATGTTTCAGCCGAATAAATATCCGGGCCTTGATGATTTCTATGAACAGAAGCATCGTGTGGTGCTAGTGGAAAGAGGAGAGGTACTTATCCTGGTCTTGATGATTATTTTTCCATATTCCATGATTTTCATATTGTGACAAGTTGAGAGAAGTAACAAATTATGCGTTTGTTTGTTTAGGTTCCTCCACTACTTTGTTTGAGGGGGCACAACCCGAATGAATCTCTCTTATATGACCCTCGGTATGAGGCTTATTTTAGAAGAATGGATCTTCTTCAGCGTGTGCTCAACTTTAAAGGCACACCACCATGGTTGAATGCCACGGCCCTTACCGCCCTTACGGACCATTGGAGGCCGGAGATGCACTCATTTCACCTTCCTCTTGGTGAGATGTCCGTAACTTTGGAGGATATTACTATGATCACCGGGCTTCCTATCGAGGGCAGGGCTCTTACAGGGAAGGTTAGGTCTGATGGGTGGCGACAACGGGTTGCAACATTGGTTGGTGTTGAACCTGAGCCGTGGATTCATGAAAGTAGGAAGGATCCTAGGCCATCTGGCGTGTTGTCTCGTGGATACAGAGATATTTTCGCAAGTGCTCAAACGATGCTAGTCCAACTGTTGTGGAGAGGTACGCCAGGGCTTACCTATGGAATCTTTTGACCCAAGTGGTGTTTCTGAATGGCACGGGGGACACAACCTCGTGGATGTTCTTGGATCCTCTTTGTGTCTGGGATGTTAAGTGGAGTTGGGGTTCGGCGGCACTAGCCTTCTTGTATCGTCAGGTACTGCTTAATATGATGCATTTTCATTTTATTAAATAGGTATTTGTGTGTGGTCGGTTAACGTGTGTGCAAATCTGCAGTTGGATGGAGCATGTATGAGGAGTAAGCCGACATCCACTCTTGGAGGTTTCGTTTGGGCCCTACAGGTTTGGATGTGGGAGCGTATCCCTGTTGGCCGTAACCTCAGCCTTCCTCCGGAAGAACCTTGGAAGTACCCTTTTGACGGGGATGAGGAGCGGTACCCCACTATCGCACACACATGGGCTAATGCCCAATGGACGAGTATCGCACCTATGGGGCGGTACAAGGCATACATAAGCGAGCTTGACATGTTGACTTATGAACAGGTAACTAGCCAAATGATTTAGCATCTTTTCTGAATTTTTTTCGTGCATGGGCGAGTGACTTGCTGTGATGTAGGACAATTGGAGGCCGTACACGATACTTAGGCGGTTCCCTCTGAGAAATATGTGCCTTCGTGACCAGCATCTTTGGCGTGTGTGGTGCCCCATGGTATGCTTTTTTGCGGTGGAGTGGCATCTTCCTTATCGTGTTTCAATGCAATTCGGAGTCCAACAACGCAGCCCGCCGGATCACGTCGAGACAAGTGTGGTGCTACATAAGTGAGTTTTTTCTATCACCTGTTGATCCTGTTGATCAATGTCTAACACGAGAAAATGGAACTGGTGTATTATTCTAATGCTTTGTAGGACAAACCGGCAAAACAATAAGAGTGTCATCAATTGGGAGGAGCACCACATTATGTGGGTGGACATGTGGAATGCTCAGAGGAATACTCGAGTTGAAACTGATCAAACACCCGACAGTGACAAGGCGGCATATTTAAGGCATTTGGAGTGGATGCGTAAAGAGTACAAAATTATCCACAAGGGTGCACGTCATGATGGAGTACACACATAGCGACTAAGAGTACACACATCACATAGATTCATAGCAATTAAAGTTCAAACATCACATAGAGGACTAAATTAAAGTTCAAAGGTGCACGTCATGATGGAGTACACATATATCGACTAAGAGTACACACAATGGAGTCCCATAGCGATTTAAAGTGCACATAGAGATCGACTACTAAATTAAAGTTCAAAGGTGCACGACATGATGAGAACGAAGTTGCTCTATTGTGTAGAGCAAGGTCCAGGTCCCTTTCCCTTCTTCTTCTTACTCTCTTCTTCTTCTTCCTCCTCCCCCCTTTTCCTTATGAGACTTGCCTCCTGAACCACCTTCTCTATGAAGCGTTTGTGCTCCCTCTCTTTCTTTGCCGCATGTTTAGCCCAAAGTTTCGCAGTGTTCTCTCGAAAATCCTTCATCCGTTTCTCTTCAGCCATCTTTATCTTCCACCAACCATCTTTCGTGAGTCTTCCATTGACTTTCCATTTGCATTTTTCCACCTCGCATTTCATGGTGTTTCGCTTGTTGCAGTCCGAGTGAACAACTATGAAAGGCATGTAGTGTTTGACGACATACTCACACAACCACATCTTGAATTCTAGCATATGCTCGAACATCAAACCTTTCTTTAGGTAAGACGTAGAAATCGCGTCGGGTGTGCAACTTGGGAACATTCTAGCCTCACTTGTCTTGCTCATGCCACCGTCGACTATAGCCTTATCTGCAAGGCTAACATCACAAAACAAGGGAACTTTATGATCCTTACCGGTGATTTTTGTATACCACTCCGCTTCTTTCTCAGTGAAGCCATCCTCGTCCAACTCATTCATCGGGCCTTCATCATCCGACTCATCCACACAAGCACGCTGATACACAATGTCAGGATCCATGTCATCATGCCTTACTTGAGCCTCTATGGCACCAACAATGTTGTGGTGCCTCTCATACTCTTCGTCGGAGTCATGACCATCATCTTTGATCGGTGCACTACCTCCAAACTCATATTGGGGATACTCATTGGCTTCCACTTCAACTTTATGCTCAACAATATGTGGAACACTACTAATCGGGATCAAATCATGTACTAAGGGTTGGTTCAAGTCAACATGCAAAAGAGGAGCCCTGACCACCTTACTTGCAAACACTTCGAGTTACTTGACTACCGAGGATGCAACAACCTCCTTGTATGTAACCCAATGCAAATTGGACTTGATACACATTGTCTTCATTCGACACTTGTGTGCCGACCCAACATCATTTCTTCCTAATAATTCAACTTGGTCACTTGGATCAACCCACTTCAATCTTATCTGTGTTTCTTCCACAATCTCTTCATAAGTAGGACTCTCAAGAAATATCAACTCTTGCTCATACTTGTCAATAATATCAACATTCATGAATGCCTCTTTGTCAACATAATGAATATTCACAACCTTGTCCATCTAAAAAATGAAACAAAAGTACCAATGCTAAGTATAACACATTCCTCACAAAACAACTAAGAAACTTCTATGTCCATCCAAATTAAGCATTACCCAAACCCTAACCCTAACCCTATATCTTAACAATAAGCATAACCCAACCAATACAATGCAACATTATTGGCACAACTATACTCATTAGTATACACTAAGAACATCACATTTTGAAACAATCTTCAAAACTAGGGTTAGAAAACAAATGAACAAAAAACCACCCAAAATATATAAATCCAACCAATCAAAATTTAAGAGATGAAGGAGATTACCTCAAGCAACGGAAATGACACCGGATCCACACACCAAATCAATCCTTTTGGAGGGATTTGAGAGGGGACAAGTGGGGGAGAAAAGGTGAAAAAAGGGGCCGCAGCTCGCGGAAGAGGTGGGGAAGAAGAGAGTGAGTGGAATGATGGCCTGATGGGAGAGGGCGGTGCTCAAACAAATATCTTAGACATAAACGCCATGGTGCCTGGCGTTGCACCCCTACGTGGAAACGCCATGAGTAGCTGGCGTTGCACCCCAGCAGAAACGCACACTAGTACGACGTTTCAGTAATGTACACACGTAGAGTATTATGGCGTTTCTTAGTTGATCAGAAACACCATGATTTCTGACGTTTTAAAAAAAGTCAAAACGTGAAATTCTTTTTCGGCGAGTTCATTCTGTCCAATACTTTCGTCACGAGGATCAGAACAATAATTTTGTCCGCACAATGGGTACGTGGGAGAACAACCTTCGGCTGTTGTGCTGTCTTTATGTTTCGTCCGGGCCTCTGGGCAAATACTTTGCGCAGCCTGCCGTGCGGAGAAACGACGAACTGGCATGCTGCGTGTGTGTATCTTTCTTGCGCAAAGATGGCTTTGCGCCTTCGCCCCCATCAGACAACTGCGGATACGCCTCCTTTCTATAGCTCTCCCGCACGCAAATCGTAGCATCATCAGGCCGCGGGTTCTACTACTTACTACTCCAGCGCCCAACGGAAAACGTGGTCACCCGTGACACATGGGCGGATCACACTGTCAGGCATGCGCGGCGGGGGGCAGCTCCGTAATTTCCCCCCTCATAAACCCTACTGCTGTTATGTTAAACCAACACACTGTCCCGTCCAGCACTTCCAGATAGCCACCAACCCCGCCCTCCAATATCCATGTCCGTCGCCACCGCCCACCACCTCCGGCCGTCGCCATCGGCGGCCCCCGACCGTCTCACTCGATGCGCCGCGCGCGTCTCCTTCCGCCCCTTGCGCCGCCGCGGAGTCGCCGCGGGGGCTAGCGCCGGCGGCGAGGCAACCGCCACCGTGTCGACGGTCGCCGCGGGCGCCAAGAGGGATCCGTAAGCGCCTCTCCCCGCCGCAATGCGCTCTCCGTTTTTGATACTTCGCGCCTGAATCCCGTCTTGCTGCGCGCGTTGCTTCTTTGAGCTGACTTTGATGGGAGTTGCTAGCCGGGATTGCAGGGTGCGGCGCCACACGATTTCTGTGTTCGTCGGGGACGAGAGCGGCATGATAAACAGGATTGCCGGGGTCTTCGCAAGGAGAGGCTACAACATCGAGTCCCTCGCCGTGGGGCTCAACAAGGATAAGGCCCTCTTCACCATCGTCGTCTCGGGGACGGACAGGGTGCTCAAGCAAGTCATTGAGCAGCTCAATAAGCTTGTCAACGTCTTGAATGTGAGCCTGCCGTTCCACATTTGAACCAATTTATTACTCCGTATATGGTTAGGAGGAGTAAACCATTCGGATTTCATGCCACTTGGTTTCAACAGCCTTCATAAGATTCCACTGACTTCAAAATTTTCTTTCAGCTCTAGCAATACAGTATACAGTATAAAATGCTAGAGCATAGCAGTTTCTAATTTAATCTTAAACACCTTAGCCGTATTCTGCGATAATACTCCATTCCGTTATAATCACAACTTCAATAGTCATTTCGACATTGGAAAAAAGCTCCTTCTGTGGATGTTCTGCATTTGTTGTTGTAGAACCATCAAGGAACTACACCTTTTAGGAATAATTTGATGGAACTATACACCTTTTCTTGCACAGGTATCCTGCACCTTTTTAGCTCTCCTGTATATCTTACAACCTGGCCCCACTACATAGTCTCACAGAGTCTTGTAGTTTCCCATTATGCATAGGCGGGTACAATGTGACTCAACCTAGGTGTAATGAGCTTTGCCTGGTAGACTACTCACAATGGGGAGTAACATAGAGTAGCAACATGCATATGTTATTAGTCTAAGTTACTACCTCCACAGTGGATAGTAACATAGGGGTAGTAACATTGAGCCTTTCATTTATTAGCTTATAGACTCATCTTATCTTAGTATGCGTTATGTTACTCATACTATGAGTAACTAGCTAAGTTACTCAATTTCTCTTTCTTCTCATTAATTAGGTGCCACATCATATTTTTTGCTTAGGTGGCATCTATGTTACTATCTATGTTACTCCCATTGTGGGTAGTCTTATGTTGGTCCAAGGATTAGTGAACATTTCTGTGCCACTTTCCTAGTTATTTCGGTTCAAGGTGTAACAGCAACTCCAACGCGCCGACCCATTTCGTCCGCGTGTGTCCGTTTGGGTCTCGGCGAACAAAAAAGTCGGCCCAACATGCCGACCCAAACGGACGCGCGTCCGCTTTTCGTCCGCCTGCTGACCCATTCCCGACCCATTTTTGAGCCTGATTTGCGTTGGCGCGAACACGAGACGGACGCTCGCCGCGTGCCAACAACTGTACCACCGCCCGCGTCGCGGCGGCAACGAGGGAGGCACTACTGTACCTAGGGTTAAACCCTGGCCAGCACGGGCTCGTCAACGCCGCCGTGGCCGTGGCCAACACTGGCTCGTCTGCGTTTCCTCGGATGGTGTTGCCAGAGTCGCCCCGCGCGTCAGCGACTCACCCGATTCGGCGTCGATCGCCTTGATCGCAACCGTGGAGGGCATGATGACCAAGAAGGACTCAAGGGAGGGGAAGCGCTGACAAGACAAGGAAGAGCAAATGAACGCCTTCATGGAGATCCAAAGATCAAAGGAGGAGGCTTGAGATGGAGGCGGAGAAGCAATCCAAGATGCTTGAGATGGAGGCGGAGAAGCAAGCCAAGATGCTAGAGATCGAGGCCGCCAATGCCAAGACCAAGGTGAAAGAAGTGGCTCTCGCTAGCATGATGACGGGGGTGGAGATCATGAAGGTGGATTTCAACACCGTGTCGCCAAGGAAGAGGTCGTGGTTCGAGAAGATGCAGGCCGACATGCTCAAGTTCGACGACGAGTGATCTATGGCGGCGAGCGCCATCCTTTTTTGTATGCCGGCAAATGTGAGGGCATGACCACGACCGCAATGGCTTTGGGTCGAACTCCCGCCCCTTTTTGTTTGTTGGCATGTGTGCCGGCCGCTGGCAAGTGCGCCAGCATGAACCGTGTGGTGTTTTTTTTTGAAGCTGGCATTGTATGCCGGCTGCTGGCATGGTGTCGGCATGAACTTTGGGCGACAACATGGCCGCTGTCTTGATCTACGGCCGCGGGCCTTTTCAAATGTGTGCACGGACATGAAATGGGTCGCGGGCGTTGGGCGCACTGCGGACCCAAATGTTAAACAGGGCTGACGCCGAGCGGGCGGGCGACCCAAACGGACAAAAAGCAAACAAAAGCGCCTTCCGTTTGGGTCGGCGCGTTGGAGTTGCTCTGAACCAACCACTCGTGTGTTTGTTTCAGATTCAAAGTTACACACATGCATGCTTACTGGACCAAAGACCTAGGCATAGCATGGCAGTACAAGGCCCCGTGATACAGTGTTGTAAAAGTAAAACCATTAGAGAGTTGAAAAAAAGTAGTATTCCTTTACAGTGTGCAAGAAAAGGTAATTTTATGTGATATTAGTCTTTAAACGTGTAACAAAGAAAAACTCGACTGGTGGGGGAAAGACCGCCCCCACGGCTTTGCACTAAGAAGAATCTCTTCCTGGCCCGGTCGAGAAAAGGCCCTGAAGGCCGGCTGCCCAGAAGCGCCACAGGGGACCCAGGACATGTGGGCCCTTAAACGTGTAATCAGTTGATAATTTTGCAACAAAAAGTGTAAGTTTAGAAATTTACTCTTATGTCTGATGTGTCCTGGTTGTGTAGTGTGTTGTAAATTTTGTTTGTCTTCAGCGATGTCGAGCATATAATCACATGGTTATAATCCAAGTAATAAGCAGTTTGTATGTTTGGTAAAAATCACTGTGTTGCATGGAATCAGGAGTATTAGGTTGTTTCCATATAACCTTATCATAATTGTTATACTGAAGATGCTTAAAAAGAAAGGACTCACAGATGGAAAATTTTAGTCTGCCATTATGCACATACAGGATATCCAAAGAAAACAGCTATCTAACGAATCTAAGCTGATTTCATACCAATTTGCATAATTGTCTGTCATCTGCTTATCGTTCCTACCATCTAGATGAATTGAATAGTGTGATGTGATGTTTTCCTTTTTATCCCAAGCATTGCTATGTTCCTGGCTTTCAGATTTCTTTTCTTATTGCACGTTGTTCTGTGATCATATAAATGTTTGTTAATATATATCGTATTTGAATCCAATAAATTGCAGGTTGAAGATCTATCTAAGGAGGCTCAGGTTGAAAGAGAGCTCATGCTTATAAAACTCAATGTTGAACCAGATCAACGTGCTGATGTAAGATATGCTGTTGACTTGTATCTGCAATCACTGAATTAGTATATTGGTAATGGTACTTCCATACGCAGTTGCAACAATACTCTTAATGTGCTGTTTCTTCTCATGGTTGATAGGTCATGTTTGTAGCTACTGTTTTCAGAGCGAAAGTTGTTGATATTTCTGAGAACAGCTTAACTCTGGAGGTAAAAACTCTTGATCTCCAACAGTTCTGCATATGGTATATGTGTTCCTTGCTTTATGCTGGAAGAAGCCCTTTGATGCTTATTTGATCAATGCTGTAGGTAACTGGAGATCCTGGGAAAATTGTTGCGGCACAAAGGAACTTAAGCAAATTTGGGATCAAAGAAATTTGTCGGACGGGAAAAGTATTTTCTGAATCATTTGCTGCTTACATGCATGGGCATATTTTCTGAATCATTTGCTGCCTACATCCACATGCATATTTTCTTCATTAGCTAATTCTTATCTTCCAACGTTCTTAGATTGCTTTGAGGCGTGAAAAGATCGGAGCAACTGCACGTTTCTGGGGATTTTCTGCTGCTTCTTACCCAGACCTTGTAGAAGCATCGCGTAAAAATCCTCTTACCTCTGTGAATAAGACGGTTAATGGCAGTTTTGATCAACCATCCAGTGCTGGGGTATGTTTCTGTGTTTATAAGACTAACTCCATGTTTGTTGCCCATTTCCTCTTGTTCTTCTTGTCCTATTATATCCGTTCTAAAAGGTGGCGTGTAGCTTTAGGAGTACCTTTTAGGACACTGCTGTATGCAGATTAAATGTACTTCGTAAGCTATGCTTGAGAGATGCCCCTTGTGTGGATAATGCAAGAAAGATTTTGAGGTGAAAGAAAAGAAAGAACTTGCGAACTGGTGTATCTTTAATAGTTATTTAATGGAAACAAATGAAACTAAACTTCTTGCCACTGTAGAAATCCCAGTGTAGCCATCGCTCCATAAGTGGTTCTTTTTAGAGGAAAATTAATTTGTATACCCGGTTATAGGAAATCAAAAAATAGAAAGAAAAATAGAGTTCATACAGCGAAACTGGGGAGACCTCCATTCATATAAAACTGAAGACCACACTTAGGAATCACCACAAGACTTTTAAATGTGCAACCGAAGCAACATAACTGAGAAAAATATTTCCAGATTTTCAGTAAACATATTAGATACACTAGCAAAAGGCCCGTGCGTTGCAACGGGAGAAAAAAAATACCACACGCTTTTAATCTTTTTATAATCATTTTGATTTATTAAAATAATGATGGAGCGCGGGTTGAATAATAAAAATTACAGGGGCTTTTTTATAAAAATGCCGCGGTGGGTTTTCCGACGGAAGCAATAGCCTCTTTATTATTAGGTATAGATTATTACAGTATGTATGTCTATTGCTACTGATTCTTATAACATGTGGTTGTTTTGACTTTGAACTGTGTATGCAGGGTGATGTTTATCCCGTGGAACCTTATGAGAGCTTGTCCATGAACCAAGTACTTGATGCCCATTGGGGTGTTCTTGATGATGAAGATGTAAGTTCAAAGAATTCCAGTTTTGCAAAAGAAACATCGTCTGTTTTTCAATTAAAATGACATATAGACTGTATGCACTGTTTATTTCAAAGCTGGATCTAATTCTCTTTTGACTGCAGTGTGTTCTCATTTTGCCTCTTCATTTATATTGCAAATAGTCAAATATAAACAAAGGCCTCTGTAGCTTTAAGCATCACAGTGCTTAATCGACATGATAATATGTGCTGTAGTAATGGTGCAGCTTCTAAGCTAACGATGACTTTGTTTGGTACAGTCAAGCGGGCTTCGCTCACATACTCTCTCCATCCTTGTGAATGATTGTCCGGGTGTCCTCAACATTATAACAGGGGTCTTTGCTCGCAGAGGGTACAGTATACAGGTTTGTCAAAACTTCTGTTCATTGTTGTTGTGTATGTGCCAGGCTTGTTATCAATGAGACCGTACTACTGCCCAGAGCCTTGCTGTTGGCCCAGCTGAAAAGGAAGGCATTTCACGTATTACAACAGTTGTTCCTGGAACTGATGAATCCATTGGGAAGTTAGTTCAGCAGCTTTACAAGCTTATCGATGTACATAAGGTAAATGACATGCAATCTGTTAGATCAATCATTTGTGCTAGCAAATACTTTGGGCTAATGCAAAACATGTGACCATCACAGGTTGATGATTTAACTGACTTACCTTTTGCCGAAAGAGAACTGATGGTTATCAAAGTATCGGGAAACACCGCTGCTCGGAGGGAGATACTAGATATTGGTAATATCTTCCGGGCAGAATGTGTGGATCTTTCTGATCACACAGTTACACTACAGGTGAGCTTCTTTCATGGTTAGGTATTTGTCTGTCTGATGTTTTTTAGAACACACTATGCCCTGATTTCCTCTTTTATGGGAACAGTAGTTTGGTAGCAAACTAGTAACAGGATGAATTGTTGGCATAAAAAGATTGAATGTTTGACATGACTGCAACTATTTATTCTGCTTTATTTAAGGCTATTTAATCACTGACAAAAACTCTTGCATAATTA
This sequence comes from Hordeum vulgare subsp. vulgare, assembly GCF_904849725.1. Lineage (NCBI taxonomy): Eukaryota > Viridiplantae > Streptophyta > Magnoliopsida > Poales > Poaceae > Hordeum > Hordeum vulgare. The sequence continues at coordinate 348,897,256 of NC_058523.1, forward strand.
TACCTTCTGATACTATGTAGCTTACTGGGGATCTTGACAAGATGGTTGCACTACAAAGACTGTTGGAGCCTTATGGCATATGTGAGGTATGTTGATTGGTTTCGCCTCTTCATTGTTGATTTCTTGTGACTAGGAACAAGTAATTCTAGATGAGCTTTTTGGTATTTTAATTCTGTTTTGTTGCTATCCTATTGACGATGTGAAATAATGTCAATTTCATTCTTGTGAGTCGATTGTTATGTGATGGAATCTAAGTTTGCAAATAATTTAAATCCACGTATTTGAGCTCGCATTCTTACCATGATAAATGCTTAGTATTGTTTCTCAAGTCTCAACATACCCTGCAGTCAATCGGAGTTTATCAAAATAATTAATGGAAAACATTTCTAGATGTAAGATTTGTCCTCAGCCTGTGTTGATGATTTCAGGGTACAATTGTAGGTCCCTGGAACAACTTCAAGGCAATTCTGTGTCAGTTAGAGAAAGAAGAACAATAGTACTCCCTCTGTAAAGAAATATAAGAGCGTTTTGTTCATTAAAATAGTGATCTAAACGCTCTTATATTTGTTTACGGAGGGAGTACATTCTATAAAAATAAACAATGGAAACATTTCTAGATGTTAAGACTTGTGTGCTGTCTGTGCTGAGGATTCAGGGCATGGCTGTACCTTCTTTTCTTGGCACTGAGTCATTTTTCAATCATCTGGACATGCATTCATCCCCGCAATATGATGTGCTAATGTTGTTCCTATGCTCCCTGGAACAATAAATCTTTATGTTCCACATGTAACAGAATGCTTTATTTGTGTTCAACCACATTTTTTTTTGTTCTGAAAAATTAACCGTATGCTTTCCTCTCTGTCATGTTCCACACATGGCAGGTCGCCAGAACAGGTCGGGCGGCGCTACTCCGTGAATCCAGGGTTGACTCCAAGTACCTCCGCGGCTACTCTCTTCCATTGTAATAAGAGGTCATGTGCAACGACGACCCAAGAAGGGTCACTTGGTTGAGCTGAGCAGAATGTGTAGGCAGCACAGCTTTTCGTTCTGACGTGTTCTTGTTTAGGATGAATTGCTTCCTCTATGGTACACTTGTCGAATAAACTGTTCTTTGTAGACGCGAGTCAAGGTTTGCCCATGTATTGCACCGACAAGCAGAATAAGTACATGCTTCCTTGTCTCTGCGTTGCTTGTAAGCTGTAACTGTCAGTTAGAACCACGTGCTACATTTTTTTTGGGGGAACTGACTAATGCACTCTTTCCAAACTGACAGTTACAGCTGCCCCAACCCGCTTTTCGCAACGTGGGTTGCAGCTTTCAGATCTCCCTAGTGTAGCAAATAGTGACATTAGCAAATAGTGACATTGGTTGTAGCAAAAATCAGCTATGGTTCCAACTTGTTTATGGGTTGCAGCAAAAAAACACATGTGGTTCGGGCTCTGGCTTTGGCCGGTTGAAGCAAAAAATAATGCTGGTTCCAACATCACCTTTGTGAGTCCGACGAGGTGTGGGTTGCGTTCAGAGTGGGAGGAAGGAGGCACCGTTCATGGCGTCTTGCGGTTCGTCGCAGCGGTCTAGGGCAGCTTGCGTGTCCTGGTGTCTTGCGGTTCGTCGCAGCAGTCTAGGGCAGCTTGCGTGTCCTGCCGAAGACTCGGCCGGACTGCCGATTATAAAAATTTCCCTAACGACAAAGGGTTTCTCCCTGCTTTATATTATAAAGCAACCAACGGAGACATCCACGATGGGGTGCAGCACAAACAAGCCGAAAAAAGAAAATGAGAGAAAGAGAAACAAATGTCGACACTGACAGAACAACGTAGCAAAGATGATCGGCAACCGCCGCACCCTCCGGAGAAGTACCACCGTGCTCCTAGCACTTCGAGGCGTTGCGTACCGAGCAACACCTTGAAGAAGGAATGGGACGACAACTCCCTTCAGGAAGGCCCGATGACGCTCGCATGCGTCGCCGCATCGGAGCCGGACGAGTCGTCGGGGATTTCTCCCGACCCAAACACAAACCACCACCCCGGACGCTCCGTAGTGTACCGCCCAACCCGCCGCCCCATCATCATGTGCCACCACGGTCACCGAACCAACTCCGTCGTCGTACTGAGTCCACCGACACGAGACCTGGAGGACGAAAGAGGAGACAATGGGCTCTGGGGCATCCACAACACACTCGACAGGAGGGACATCCTCCACCGCCATCACGGAGCCGACCGGATGTGACGGTAGGGACCTACCAGGCCCCTACTTGGCCAGTTGGACCCAAATGGATGTGGACAGTCCCTGCCACCCTGTTGCAGCTCGCTGACCGACGAAGTCGCCACCTTCCGCAGTCCACCGCCACCTCGCGACCACCACCAGGGAGCAGCGCTGCCGCGCTCCGACCCGCCGGACCGCTGAAAACACAACTTCTCCCTAGGTGGGTTTGCTAATTAATAACAACATATATGTCATTGAACTAATGATTCTACCAAGTATATTTCACGAAAAGTTCAATGATGGATTGACTAAGGATTGTGAGGAGATCCCCTAGATGCAAGAAACATCTATTGGCAACAAGCTTCAAGACTCTACATTTTGCATTTTGTGAGAAATCACACTTGAGTCCATAGGAATGACAATACTATTAAAAGGGGATGAGGTATCTATGATGATCTGGTTGCTCAAGTGCTTAGAGATTAGCCACCAAAAATAGTCATAAATTTTCCCACAAATATTCTATCCAAAACACAAAGTCCAAATTCGGTGCCACCAATATTTCCAAATCAGCCACACCGAGTTTTACCCTAGACAGATCCTATGCCAAACCCTAAGGTCTCGGTACCACGAAGTTCAATTTCAGTCTGACCGAAAATCAGTGACCAAGCATATGTCTACCTATTTCAAAGAATCGGAATTTCCGATTTCTAGAAATCGGTGACACCGAGTCTCGTAACTGCATAGGTGAGCCAAATCGTACCCTTCGAGATCTATATACCGGTCTCACCGAAACGCCAAAATTTGCCACATTTTGCACTAGTCGGTGCAACCAAGTTTTTACTTCGGTTTCACCAAGTTGGGCAATAATTTTATAGCAGTTGTATTTTTGGAGATGCCTATATATACCCCTTCACCAGCCTCTCATTCATAGAGGAAGCACTCATAACGAACCAACACTTGCCCCATCCATTTTCTGAGAGATATCCACCTACTCATGTGTTGATATCAAGATATTCCATTCCTACCATATGAATCTTAATTTCTAGCCTCCTCAAGTTGCTTTCCACCCAATCAATCTCTTCTACCCACAACAAATCTGTGAGAGAGTGATTGAGTGTTGCGGAGACTATCTTTAGAAGCACAAGAGCAAGGAGTTCATCATACTACTGATAACCCACAAGTATAGGGGATGAATCATAGTCCTTTTGATAAGTAAGAGTGTCGAACACAACAAGGAGCAGAAGGAAATGACAAACGGTTTTCAGCAAGGTATTCTCTGCAAGTGCTGTAAGTAACAGTGATAGATAGTTTTGTAGCAAGATAATTCATAACAAGTGACAAGTAACAATAGTAACAAAGGTGCATCAAGGTAGCCCAATCCTTTTTGTAGCAAAGGACAGGCCTGAAAGTACTCTTATATTAAGCAAGGGCTTCCTAGGACACATGGGAATTTCTGTCTAGTCACATTCATCATGTTGAGTTGATTCGCGTTCACTACTTTGATAATTTAATATGTGGGTGGATCGGTGCTAAGGTGTTGTGCTTACTTGAACAAACAACCAACTTATGATTACCCTCTCTCGCAAGCATCCACAACTATGAAATAAGAATTAAGGTACATCTAACCATAGCATTAAACGCGTGGATCCAAATCAACCCCTCATGAAGTAACACATAAACTGGGGTTTAAGCTTCTGTCACTCTCGCAGCGCATCATCTACTTGTTACTCCATAATGACTTCCCTTAGGCCCATAACATGGTGAAGTGTCATGTAGTCGACGTTCACATGACACCACTAGGAGAAGTAGCAACATACATATCATAAAAATATCGAACGAATACCAACTTTACATGATTACTTATAACAAGACTTCTCCCATGTCCTCTTGAACAATACTAAATACTCACACCTCATCAACATGTTCAAAATCAGAGGTATAATAATAATGATTAAGGATCTCAACATAATATATTCCACCAGGTAATCCAACAACCATCAACTACAAGATGTAATCAACACAACTAGTAACCCACAAATACCAATCTGAGGTTATGACACAAAGATTGGATACAAGAGATGAACTAGGGTTGGAGATGAGATGGTGCTGGTGAAGATGTTGATGAAGATTGGCCCTCCCACGAAGGAGGAAGCATTGGTGATGATGATGGCTTCAATTCCCCCTCCCGGAGGGGAATTCCCCGACAGAATCTCTGTGCCGGAGAGAAAAAGGGCCTTTGCCAAGGTTTTCGCCTCGAGATGGCGACGCTTTGTCCTGAAAGTTTTCTTATGATTTTTTCTATGTCAAAACACACCATATAGGAGAAGAGGAGCGTCGGGAGGCCTGTACGGGGCCTAGAAGCCATCAGGGTGCGCCAAGGGGGTGGGTGGGCATGCCATGTTAGCTCGTGGCCAGTAGGTGCCCCATCTGGTATATTTTTGGCCCAATAATTCTTAAATATTTCATAAAAATTCTTCGTGAATTTTCAGGTCACTTGGAGTGTGTTTTCCCGATACAGAATTCTACTTTCCAGATATTGCCCTCTTCCTGATGTACCTTGCATATTCAAAGAGAAAGGGCATAAGAATTATATGATAATAGGGAATAATGGACAAGAATAACATAAATATCAATAAGGGATCATGATGCAAAATGGACATATCAACTCCCCCAAGCTTAGACCTCACTTGTCCTCAAGCAAAAGCCGACCTCGAAAATAATGGCCACGTGATTTGAGAGGGAGAAGTCGATACAAACAAAACACAAACATGAGAGCATCATGAATAATAGCATAGCAGCAAGTATTTTATCATATATATCCTCATAAACAAGTAACAATCCATTCACAATTATTGGGGTATGAAGCATAAACTTTATTAACAATCAACAAACTATGTTCTCAGTCACTAGGACAATCATAATTCATCGTATTCCAGAGGAGAGTCTATGTAAGAGATTTCTTATTGGCAAGTTCACATACTCAACTATTATTTAATCTTCTATGATTGCTCACGCTCAAGACATATTTGTGGAGCTCATTTTTCCATAGGACACATATGAATATAGTGTTGGGGAACGTCGAATGGGAAACAAAAATTTTCCTACGCGCACGAAGACCTATCATGGTGATGTCCATCTACGAGAGGAGATTTGGATCTACGTACCCTTGTAGATCGCACAACAGGAAGCGTTAAGAAACGCGGTTGATGTAGTGGAACATCCTCACGTCCCTCGATCCGCCCCGCGAACCATCCCACGAACGGTCCCGCGATCCATCCCACGATCCGCTCCGATCTAGTGTCGAACGGACGGCACCTCCGCGTTCAGCACACGTACAACTCGACGATGATCTCGGGCTTCTTGATCCAACAAGCAAGACGGAGAAGTAGATGAGTTCTCCAGCAGCGTGACGGCGCTCCGGTGGTGGTGAAGGATCTACTCCTGCAGGGATCCGTCCGAGCTCCGCAGAAATACGATCTAGAGGAAGAACCGTGGTGTTTGTGGTCGGGCAGCTGTGGCAAAAGTTGTCTCAAATCAACCCTAAAACTCCACTATATATAGGAGGAGGGGAGGGGAGGCTTGCCTTGGGGTCCAAGACCCCAAGGGTGCGCCAGCCAAGGAGGTGGAGGAGTCCACCTCCAATCCTAGTCCAACTAGGATTGGAAGGTGGAGTCCTTCCCTTCCTTCCCACCTCTTTTTTTTTCTTTTCTCTTTGATTTTCTTATCCTTCGCGCATAGGCCTTATTGGGCTGTCCCACCAGCCCACCAAGGGCTGGTGTGCCACCCCTAGGGCCTATGGGCTTCCCCGGGTGGGTTGGCCCCCTCCCGGTGAACATCCGGAACCCATTCGTCACTCCCGGTAATGCCCGAAAACCTTCGAGCAATCAAATGAGGTCATCCTATATATCAATCTTCGTCTATGGACCATTTAGGAAACCATCGTGACGTCTGTGATCTCATCCGGGACTCCAAACAATCGGTAACCACACATATAACTCAACTATACTAAAACATCACCGAACCTTAAGTGTGCACACCATGTGGGTTCGAGAACTATGCAGACATGCCCCGAGGTACTCCCCGATCAATATCCAATAGCAGGACCTGGATGCCCATATTGGATCCTATATATTCTCCGAATAACTGATCGTTTGAACCTCAGTGTCAAGGATTCAGGCAATCCCATATGTCATTCCCTCTGTCCTTCAGTATGTTACTTGCCCGAGATACGATCGTCGGTATCTGCATACTGCTATCCCACAGACAACAACGCCAGAAGTTGACACGTTGACAGAGGTTGGGCTTGCGTTGGTTCTTCCCTTGAGGAGGAAAGGGTGATCCAGCACATGAGCAGTAAGTATTTCCCTCAGTTTGAGAACCAAGGTATCGATCCAGAAGGAGGGTCTCGTCAAGTCCAGAAGGTTTAACATTAGTACAAGAAAACAAACTACCCCTTCTTTTGGTACTGTAGAAAACTTGAATTCCATCTATATTGATGATGGGCTACTATATTCTCACTTTCCCATGGCTAGTACCCCCCGATACTAATCATAGTTTCATCAAAACAAGCAACCAACTCAACAAAAATAGAATCTGTCAAAAACAGACCAGTCTGTAGCAATATGTATCCTCCGTATACTTCTGGTACCTCAAAAAATCTGACAAATTACGACGGCCTGGGGAAAAAGCATATCAATCAGAAGCAAAAAGAATCAACTCAAAATCTCTTTCTGAATAAAAATGAAAAATAATCTCGTGAGCGAAATGTTTCTGTCTTTTTCCAGCAGGATCAAACAACCATTACCGAGACTAGTTATAAAAGTTTTGCTTGGCTCAAACACCAAAAGAAACACAAAAAACACAATCACAACAGAATTGTGAAAGTGTGGACGCAACAAAACAGAAGGAAAAAAGATAAATTCATTGGGTTGCCTCCCAACAAGCGCTATTGTTTAACGCCCTTAGCTAGGCATAGAAGCGATAGAATCACTTATCATCTTGAGGGTTTTCATCTTTCTTGCTAGATGATTCACCAGTACTTTTAGGAACAAAGAAAGACTTGGTGATTTTATTGTGGGCAAAATTTGGATTATTCTGCACAGCGGAAAAAGCGGAACCCAAGTTGGTTATAACATCCTCTAGTTTGCCAATCCTAGCGGAATCATGACCTAACTTTTCGTTAACTGTGGGTTCCTTCTCCTTTAAATTTTTCAAAACCATTCCCACCTTGGATCTGTACTGAGTGATTTGATTGTGGATCTTTTTATCCAAATTCTCAATGAGTTCAATCGTAGCAACTTTATTTTCAATAGCGTCAAGCCTACGCATCACATGTTCCAGCGTTAAGGTAGTTCCATTAACCATGAGTGGGGGTGAACCTACCAAATTTATCACAGCTCCGTAAGAATCAACGGTATGGCTACCCAAGAATTTTCCACCTACGATGGTGTCAAGAATATACCTATTCCAAGGAGAAACACCCACATAAAAACTGCGAAGCAAGAGAGTAGTGGATTGCTTATGAGTAGATCTACTCTGAGCATTGCAAATCCTATACCAAGCGTCCTTTAAGTTTTCTCCCTCAATTTGTTTGAAATTGAGAACTTCGCTCTTGGGAGTATCGTTCGAAGTGGTGGATCTAGCCATCAGGATAGACTATCCCATACAGACGAGCATAAAGCAAGCGAGAGAAAAGGGCGAACGAAAACGGCAAACGAAAAAGGCAAATTGGTGAAGTGGGGGAGAGGAAAACGAGAGGCAACTCGCAAACAAAGTAAATGCAAGAGATGAGTTTGTGACACCTACTCGGATGAGTTCTTGACTTGATCTTCCTCCCCGGCAACGGCGCCAGAAATTCTTCTGCTATCCCACACACAACAGCGCCAGAAGTTGACACGTTGACACAGGCTGGGCTTGCGTTGGTTCTTCCCTTGAAGAGGAAAGGGTGATGGAGCATAGGAGCAGTAAGTATTTCCGTCAATTTGAGAACCAAGGTATCGATCCAGAAGGAGGGTCTCGTCAAGTCCGGAGTACCTGCGCAAACACAAACAAGCTTGCACCCAACGCTTCAAAGGGGTTGTCAATCCCTTCAAGATTGTTTGCAAAGTGAGATCTGAAGGCGGAAAGTGCAACGAAGTAAATAGTCTAAGGCTGAAAATATGGTGTGGAGTAGACCCTGGGGGCCATAGTGTTCACTAGAGGCTTCTCTCGAAATAGCAAGTATTACGGTGGGTGAACAAATTACTGTCGAGCAATTGATAGAACCGCGCAAAGTCATGACGATATCTAAGGCAATGATCATGCATATAGGCATCACGTCCGAGACAAGTAGACCGATACTTTCTGCATCTACTACTATTACTCCACACATCGACCGCTATCCAACATGCATCTAGTGTATTGAGTTCATGACGAACAGAGTAACGCTTTAAGCAAGATGACATGATGTAGAGGGATAATCTCAAACCAATGATGAAAACCCCATCTTTTTACCCTTGATGGAAACAACACGATGCGTGCCTCGCTACCCCTTCTGTCACTGGGTGAGGTCACCGCACGGCATGAACCCAAAACAAAGCACTTCTCCCATTGCAAGAATCATAGATCTAGTTGGCCAGACAAAACCCACAACTCAAAGAGAATTACAAGGATATGAAATCATACATAAGAGAGATCATAAGAAACTCAAATAAGATTCATAGATAATCTGATCATAAATCCACAATTCATCGGATCTCGACAAACACACCGCAAAAGAAGATTACATCGGATAGATATCCATGAAGATCATGGAGAAATTTGTATTGAAGATCCAAGAGAGAGAAGAAGCCATCTAGTTACTAGCTATGGACCCGTAGGTTTATGGTGAACTACTCACGCATCATCGGAGAGGTCATGGTGTTGATGAAGAAGCCCTCCCTATCCGAATCCCCCCTCCGGCAGGGCACCAAGACGTGCCCCAGATGGGATCTTTCGGAGACAGAAGCTTGCGGCGGAGGAAAAGCGATTGCGATGATCTCCTGATTTTTTCTGGAATTTATGGGATTATATAGGCGAAAGATCTAGGTCAGGGGACCTCCAGGGGGGCCACAAGCCTGGATGGCGCGACCCCCCTGGCCGTGGGGTGGGGGCTTGTGGGGCCCCTGGAGCTCCGCTGGCTTGGCTCCCAAGTTCTTCGATCTTCTTCCGTTCCAAAAAAATCTTTTCGGGGATTTTCTTCCGTTTGGACTCCTGTTTTAAAATCTCCTCTGAAAGGGGTCAAAAACATGGAAAAAACAGGAACTGGCACTTGGCACTGAGTTAATAAGTTAGTCCCAGAAAATAAATAAAAAGCATGCAAAACATCCAAAGTTTGACAAGATAATAGCATGAAACCATCAAAAATTATAGATACGTTGGAGACGTATCACATACCTATTTCAATCTCGTTACCGACAAGTCTCTTTTCTCGTTCCGTAATACAAGATCCCGTGACTTACACTTAGTCACATTGCTTGCAAGGCTTGTGTGTGATGTTGTATTACCGAGTGGGCCCCGATATACCTCTCCGTCACACGGAGTGACAAATCTCAGTCTTGATCCATACTAACCCAATGGACACCTTCGGAGATACCTGTAGAGCACCTTTATAGTCACCCAGTTACGTTGTGACGTTTGATACACACAAGGTATCTCTCCGGTGCCAGTGGGTTATATGATCTCATGGTCATAGGGACAAATATTTGACAAGCAGAAAACAATAGCAATAAAACGACATGATCAATATGCTACGTTCATAGTTTGGGTCTAGTCCATCACATGATTCCCCTAATGATGTGATCTAGTTATCAAGAAACAACACTTTGCACATAGTCAGAACACCTTGACTATCCTTGATCAACTGGCTAGCCAACTAGAGGCTTGCTAGGGACATTGTTGTGTCTATTTATCCATACATGTATCTATGTTTTCATTCAATACAATTATAGCATGGATAATAAACGATTATCTTTAAACAGGAAATATAATAATAACTATTTATCATTGCCTCTAGGGCATATTTCCAACAGTCTCCCACTTGCACTAGAGTCAATAATCTAGTCCTCACATCGCCATGCGATTTACATTGTAATAAATCGAACACCCATACAGTTCTGGTGCTGATCATGTTTTTCCCGTGGAAGAGGTTTAGTCAGCGGTCTGCTACATTCAGATCCATGTGCACTTTGCAAATATTCACGTCCTCTAACTCAACATAGTCACGGATGAGGTTGAAGCGTCGTTTGATGTGTCTGGTCTTCTTGTGAAACCTTGGTTCCTTTGCTAAGGCAATGGCACCAGTGTTGTCACATAACAGAGTTAATGGATCTAGTGCGCTCGGCACAACTCCAAGATCTGTCATGAACTGCTTCATCCAGACACCCTCCTTTGCCGCCTCCGAGGAAGCCATGTACTCCGCTTCACATGTAGAATCTGCTATGATGCTCTACTTGGAACTACACCAGCTTACCGCACCCCCATTAAGAATAAACACGTATCCGGTTTGTGACTTAGAGTCATCCGGATCGGTGTCAAAACTTGCATCGACGTAACCTTTTACGAGAAGCTCCTTGTCACCTCCATACACGAGAAACATTTCCTTAGTCCTTTTCAGGTACTTCAGAATATTCTTGACCGCCGTCTAGTGATCCACTCCTGGATTACTCTAAAACCTGCCTGTCATACTTATGGCTAAGCTGACGTCTCGTCTAGTGCACAACATTGCATACATGATAGAACCTACGGCTGAAGCGTAGGGGACGAAACTCATTGTCTTTCTATCTTCTGCAGTTGCTGGGCACTGAGTCTTACTCAATTTTATACCTTGTAACACTGGCAAGAACCCTTTCTTGGACTGATCAATTTTGAATTTCTTCAAAACTTTATCAAGGTATGTGCTTTGTGAAAGTCCTATCAGGCGTTTCGATCTATGCCTATAGATCTTAATGCCTAGAATGTAAGCAGCTTCTCCCAGGTCCTTCATAGAGAAACTTTTATTCAAGTAACCTTTTATGCTCTCCAAAAGCTCCACGTTGTTTCCAATCAGCAATATGTCGTCCACATTTAATATTAGAAACGCCATAGAGCTCCCACTCACTTTCTTGTAAATACAAGATTCTCCAACCACTTGTATAAACCCAAATGCTTTGATCACCTGATCAAAACGCTTATTCCAACTCCGAGATGCTTGCACCAGTCCATAAATGGATCGCTGGAGCTTGCACACTTTGTCAACATTCTTAGGATCGACAAAACCTTCGGGTTGCATCAGATACAACTCTTCCTTAAGAAAACCGTTAAGGAACGCCGTTTTGACATCCATCTGCCAGATTTCATAATCGTAAAAGGCAGCTATTGCTAACATGATTCGGACAAACTTAAGCATCGCTACCGGTGAGAAAGTCTCATCGTAGTCAATTTCTTGAACTTGTGAAAAACCCTTTGCCACAAGTCGAGCTTTAGAAACAGTCACATTACCGTCTGCGTCCATCTTCTTCTTATAGATCCATTTGTTCTGAATAGCCTTGCGGCCTTCAGGTAGTACTTCTAAAGTTCACACTTTGTTCTCGTACATGGCTCCTATCTCGGACTCCATGGCCTCCAGCCATTTGTTGGAATCTGGGCCCACCATTGCTTCTTCATAATTCACAGGTTCATTGTTGTCCAACAACATAATCGTCAAGACAGGATTACCGTACCACTCAGGAGCAGTACGTGATCTTGTCGACCTGCGAGGTCCGACAGTAACTTGATCCGAAGTTTCATGATCATCATCATCAACTTGTTCCTCAATCGGCGACGCAGCAAGAGGGGTTTCCCCTTGCCCTGCGCCACCATCAAGAGGAATTAGAGGTTCGACAACCTCATCGAGTTCTATCTTCCTCCCACTCAATTCTTTCGAGAAAAACTCCTTCTCAAGAAAAGCTTCGTTTTTAGCAACAAACACTTTGCCCTCGGATTTGAGATAGAAGGTATACCCAACTGTCTCTTTTGGGTAACCTATGAAGACGCACTTTTCCGCTTTGGGTTCCAGCTTTTCAGGCTGAAGCTTTTTGACGTAAGCATCACATCCCCAAACTTTAAGAAACGACAACTTTGGTCTTTTGCCATACCATAGTTCGTATGGCTTCGTCTCAATGGATTTTGATGGTGCCCTATTTAAAATGAATGCAGTTGTTTCTAATGCATAACCCCAAAATGATAACGACAAATTGGTAAGAGACATCATAGATCGCACCATCTCTAATAAAGTACGATTACGACGTTCGGACACACCATTACACTGTGGTGTTCCAGGCGGTGTCAATTGTGAAACAATTCCACATTGTCTTAAGTGAGCACCAAACTCGAAACTCAGATATTCACCCCCACGATCAGACCGTAGGAAGTTGATCTTTTTGTTACAATGATTTTCAACTTCACTCTGAAATTGTTTGAACTTTTCAAACGTCTCAGACTTGTGCTTCATCAAGTAGACACAACCATATCTACTCAAATCATCAGTGAAGGTGAGAAAATAACGATATCCGTCGCGTGCCTCCACACTCATCGGACCACACACATCGGTATGTATGATTTCCAACAAGTCACTTGCACGCTCCATTGTTCCGGAGAATGGAGTCTTAGTCATCTTGCCCATGAGGCATGGTTCGCACGTGTCAAGTGAATCAAAGTCAAGTGACTCCAAAAGTCCATCAGTATGGAGTTTCTTCATGCGCTTTACACCAATATGACCTAAGCGGCAGTGCCATAAAAACATGGCGCTATCATTGTTAACTCTAACTCTTTTGGTCTCAATGTTATGTATATGTGTATTATCACTATCAAGATTCAATATGAACAATCCTCTCACATTGGGTGCATGACCATAAAAGATATTACTCATAGAAATAGAACAACCATTATTCTGTGACTTAAACGAGTAACTGTCTCGCAATAAACAAGATCCAGATATAATGTTCATGCTTAACGCAGACACTGAATAACATTTATTTAAGTTCATAACTAATCGTGATGGTAACTGAAGTGAAACTGTGCCGACGGCGATTGCATCAACCTTGGAACCATTTCCCACGCGCATCGTCACTTCATCCTTCGCCAGCCTTCACTTATTCCACAGTTCCTGTTTCGAGTTGCAAATATGAGCAACAGAACCGGTATCGAATACCCAGGCACTACTACGAGAGCTGGTTAAGTACACATCAATAACATGTATATCGAATATACCTGATTTTTTCTTGGCCGCCTTCTTATCAGCCAGATACTTGGGGCAGTTGCGCTTCGAGTGACCCATACCCTTGCAATAATAGCACTCCGTTTTAGGCTTAGGTCCATCTTTGGGCTTCTTCATCGGATTGGAACAGGCTTGCCGCTCTTCTTTGAATTATCCTTCTTTCCTTTGCCGTTTCTCTTGAAACTAGTGGTCTTATTCACCATCAACACTTGATGCTCTTTACGGAGTTCTGACTCTCCGACTTTCAGCATTGCGAATAACTCGCCGGGTGACTTGTTCATCCCTTGCATGTTATAGTTCAACACAAAGCTCTTATAGCTTGGTGGTAGTGATTGAAGAATTCTGTCACTGATAGCCTCTTGCGGGAGTTCAATCCCCAGCTCAGCTAGACGGTTTGAGTACCTAGACATTTTGAGCACATGTTCAGTGACAGACGAATTCTCCTCCATTTTGCAAGCATAGAATTTATCGGAGGTCTCATACCTCTCGATCTGGGCGTTCTTCTGAAAGATAAACTTCAACTCCTGGAACATCTCATATGCTCCATGACGCTCAAAGCGACGTTGAAGTCCCGGCTCTAAACCATACAAGACTACACATTGAATTACTGAGTAGTCCTCCTTGCGTGCTAACTAAGCGTTCTCAGCATCTTGGTCAGCCGCGGCGGGTGGTTCATCTCCTAGCACAACATTAAGGACATAATCCTTCTTCCTAGCTTGCAGGAGCAACTTAAGATTACGAGCCCAATCTACAAAGTTGCTTCCATCATCTTTTAACTTAGCTTTCTCTAGGAACGTATTAAAATTTAGGGTGACTGTCGCGTGAGCCATTGATCTACAACACAAATATTTTCAAAGTGGACTTAGACTATGTTCAAGATAATTAGATTTTAACTAATCAAATTACTTGCTAAACTCCCACTCAAAAAGTACATCTGTCTGGTCATTTGAGTGGTACATGATCCAATTCCACTAACTCAAGTCCGATCATCACGTGAGTTGAGGATAGTTTTGATGGTAAGCATCCCTATGCTAATCATATCAACTATATGATTCATGATCGACCTTTCGGTCTCATGTGTTCCAAGGCCATGTCTGCACATGCTAGGCTCGTCAAGCTTAACCCGAGTGTTCTGCGTGTGCAACTGTTTTGCACCCATTGTATGTGAACGTTGAGTCTATCACACCCGATCATCACGTGGTGTCTCGAAACGACGAACTGTAGCAACGGTGCACAGTCGAGGAGAAGACAATTTCATATTGAAATTTTACTGAGAGATCACCTCATAATGCTACTGTCGTTCTAAGTAAAATAAGGTGCATAAAAGGATTAACATCACATGCAATTCTTAAGTGACATGATATGGTCACCATCATGTGCTTCTTGATCTCCATCTCCAAAACACCGGCACAATCTTCTTGTCACCGGCGCCACACCATGATCTCCATCATCATGATCTCCATCAACGTGTCGCCATCGGGGTTGTCGTGTTACTCATGCTATTACTACTAAAGCTACGTCCTAGCAATATAGTAAACGCATCTGCAAGCTCAAATGTTAGTTTAAAGACAACCCTATGGCTCCTACCGGTTGCCGTACCATCGACGTGCAAGTCGATATTAACTATTAAAACATGGTCATATCATATATCCAATATATCACATCACATCATTGGCCATATCATATCACAAGCATACCCTGCAAAAACAAGTTAGACGTCCTCTAATTGTTTTTGCATGTTTTACGTGGTTGCAATGGGTATCTAGTAGATAGCATCTTACTTACGCAAAAACCACAACGGAGATGTGCAAATTGCTATTTAACCTCTCCAAGGACCGCCTTGGTCAAAACAAATTCAACTAAAGTTGAAGAAACCGACACCCACCAGTCATCTTTATGCAACGAGGTTGCATGTCAAGCTATGAAACCAGTCTTTCGTAAGCGTACGAATAATGTCGGTCCGGGCCACTTCAATCCAACAATACCGCCGAATCGAGAAAAGACTAAGGAGGGCAGCAAATCGAACATCACCGTCCAAAAAAACCCTTTGTGTTCTACTCGAGAGTACATCTATGCCTGAACCTAGCTCATGATGCCACTGTTGGGGAACGTCACATGGGAAACAAAAAATTTCCTACGCGCATGAAGACCTATCATGGTGATGTCCATCTACGAGAGGAGATTTGGATCTATGTACCCTTGTAGATCGCACAACAGGAAGCGTTAAGAAACACGGTTGATGTAGTGGAACGTCCTCACGTCCCTCGATCCGCCCCGCGAACCGTCCCACGAACCGTCCCGCGATCCGTCCCACGATCTGCTCCGATCTAGTGCCGAACGGACGGCACCTCCGCGTTCAGCACACGTATAGCTCGATGATGATCTCGGCCTTCTTGATCCAGCAAGCAAGACAGAGAAGTAGATGAGTTCTCCGGCAGAGTGACGGCGCTCTGGTGGTGGTGAAGGATCTACTCCTGCAGGGCTCCGCCCGAGCTCCGTAGAAATACGATCTAGAGGAAGAACCGTGGTGTTTGTGGACGGGCTGCCGTGGCAAAAGTTGTCTCAAATCAGCCCTAAAACTACACTATATATAGGAGGAGGGGAGGGGAGGCTTTCCTGGGGTCCAAGACCCCAAGGGTGCGCCGGCCAAGGAGGTGGAGGAGTCCACCTCTAATCCTAGTCCAACTAGGATTGGAAGGTGGAGTCCTTCCCTTCCTTTCCACCTCTTTTTTTTCTTTTCTCTTTGATTTTCTTATCCCTTGCGCATAGGCCTTATTGGGCTGTCCCACCAGCCCACCAAGGGCTGGTGCGCCACCCCTAGGGCCTATGGGCTTCTCCGGGTGGGTTGGCCCCCTCCCGGTGAACATCCGGAACCCATTCGTCACTCTCGGTACATTCCCGGTAATGCACGAAAACCTTCCGGCAATCAAATGAGGTCATCCTATATATCAATCTTCGTCTCCGGACCATTCCGGAAACCATCGTGACGTCCGTGATCTTATCCGGGACTCCGAACAACATTCGGTAACCACACATATAACTCAACTATACTAAAACATCGCCGAACCTTAAGTGTGCAGACCCTGCAGGTTCGAGAACTATGCAGATATGCCCCGAGGTACTCCTCGGTCAATATCCAATAGCGGGACCTGGATGCCCATATTGGATCCTACATATTCTCCGAATAACTTATCGGTTGAACCTCAGTGTCAAGGATTCAGGAAATCCCATATGTCATTCCCTTTGTCCTTCGGTATGTTACTTGCCCGAGATTCGATCGTCAGTATCCGCATACCTATTTCAATCTCGTTACCGGCAAGTCTATTTGCTCGTTCCGTAATACAAGATCCCGTGACTTACACTTAGCCACATTGCTTGCAAGGCTTGTGTGTGATGTTGTATTACCGAGTGGGCCCGATATACCTCTCCGTCACATGGAGTGACAAATTCCAGTCTTGATCCATACTAACCCAACGGACACCTTCGGAGATACCTGTAGAGCACCTTTATAGTCACCCAGTTACGTTGTGACATTTGATACACACAAGGTATCCCTCCCGTGCCAGTGGGTTATATGATCTCATGGTCATGGGAACAAATACTTGACACGCAGAAAACAATAGCAATAAAACGACACGATCAATATGCTACATTCATAGTTTGGGTCTAGTCCATCACATGATTCCCCTAGTGATGTGATCCAGTTATCAAGCAACAACACTTTGCACATAGTCAGAACACCTTGACTATCCTTGATCAACTGGCTAGCCAACTAGAGGCTTGCTAGGGACATTGTTGTGTTTATTTATCCACACATGTATCTATGTTTTCATTCAATACAATTATAGCATGGATAATAAACGATTATATTTAAACAGGAAATATAATAATAACTATTTATCATTGCCTCTAGGGCATATTTCCAACAGATAGGGGCTTAAATGATTTGCCAGCCAACTCATTTACCTCAAGGATAATGTCAACAGTAAGAGATCATGATCATCTACATCCACTTGGGTATATAAGTCTTAATCTTTCCTCAACACATGATGCTTTCCACTATAAATTTAATAGGTAGGAAGAAGAATAAAATTTATTAGCTCATGCACAGTAGTGAACTCCTGAAGATAAAACATAGGCCCTTCGCAAAGGGAAGCAAATGTTGTCATGCGCTTTTAAGTTTTTGGATGTGCAAACTCTTAATGCAAAGGAACGTCAATTTATATTGCCCCTTATGATAGCAAACTTTATTATGCACTCTATGATTTTATTTCTTTGCCATCACAAGATCACACAAAGCTTATTTTCCCTTGAAACAAAAGATCATACATATTTAAGAGGAATTTTTATTGCTTGATGCATCGATCACAACTTACTTGAAGGATCTTATTCAATCCATAGGTAGGTATGCTGGACTCTCATGGAAAGAAACTAGGTTTCAGGGTTATGGATGCACAATTAGTATCTCTACTTCGTGCGAGTTTTTGGGCTAGAAAATGATCTAAAGCAAGCACCACATGTTAAAGGGTCCATGGCCATATAACTTCTATGTGAATGTAAATTACCATGATCAATACGTTGTCTTCCTTGTCCTACATCAAGACTTGATCATTATATAACATTTAATGAGGGCTCACAATCATAAAAGATGTCCAAGATAGTGTATTTATATGAGAATCTCTCCTCTCCTCTATCATAATCTTGCTTAGATTGTAACAATGACTAATACTATGTTTGTTTATTCTCAACAACTTTTATCGCTTATACCCTTCTCTATGTGAAGTCATTGCCCCTCATAAGGTAATCATATGATCTTTCTATTGCTTTTATTGCCATGCTATGATGATGGATGCACACAAGTAAATCACACAAACTCAACTAATATTTATTATATAACTCTCATACTCGATTACAAGGATAGGTAGAACTAAAAGCAAAAATTCTGAGCAAAGCAAATCTAAACTTTTATTTCCCTAAATTATGAAATATCTAAGGATCAAACTAAGATAGATGGTAATGGTAAAAGTGATGGTGATACGATACCCGGGCACCTCCCCCAAGCTTGGAACAATCTGAGGGTGGTGCCCATATCCATGTACTCAGGCGTCCTTCTGTAGTGATGGTGGTGATGGTGCAGTGGCATTCTTCTTCTCCAGCTTACGTCTGAGGATAAACTTTTCCTCCCTCAAGTCATCGTTTTCTTGCTCAAGCTTCAATATCTTTTTGCATAATGCCTCCTTGTTTTCCTGCAGAAAACGGGATGTGATAAATTGGATCTTAGCTTCGATTACTCCGTTTGGGAGACTTGACTTCTTGAATATCGCGTGCATATCTCGATATTTAGGTAGCCGAACTTCATGTTCATCTGAACTAGCATCCTTTGTCTCCTCGAAGTCTGTGTATTTCTCCTCATGTGTGGACCAAAGGTAGGGATAAATATCCCAATGTTGGAAATATGCCCTAGAGGCAATAATAAATTGGTTATTATTATATTTCCTTGTTGTGATAATCGTTTATTATCCATGCTAGAATTGTATTGATTGGAAACTCAAATACATGTGTGGATACATGGACAACACACTGTCCCTAGTGAGCCCCTAGTTGACTAGCTCGTTGATCAAAGATGGTGAAGGTTTCCTGGCCATAGACACGTGTTGTCACTTCATAAGGGGATCACATCATTAGGAGAATGATGTGATGGATAAGACCCAAACTATGAATGTAGCATATGATCGTGGCAGTTTATTGCTACTATTTTCTGCATGTCAATGTATCTGTTCCTACGACCATGAGATCACGCAACTCCCAGACACCGGAGGAATACCTTGTGTGTATCAAACGTCGCAAAGTAACTTGGTTACTATAAAGGTGCTCTACACGTATATTCGAAGGTGTTTGTTGGGTTGGCATGAATCGAGACTTGGATTTGTCACTCCATACGACGGAGAGGTATCTCGGGGCCCACTCGGTAATACAACATCATAATAAGCCTTGCAAGCAATGTGACTAAGGAGTTAGTCACGGGATCTTGTATTACAGAACGAGTAAAGAGACTTGCGGGTAACGAGATTGAACTAGGTATGGAGATACCGACGATCGAATCTCGGGAAAGTAACATACCGAAGGACAAAGGGAACACCATACGGGATTAACTGAATCCTTGGCATAGAGGTTCAACTGATAAAGATCTTCGTAGAATATGTAGGATCCAATATGGGCATCCAGGTCCCGCTATTGGTTATTGACCGGAGAGAGGTCATGTCTGCATAGTTCTCGAACCCACAGGGTGTGCACACTTAAGGTTCAGTGATGTTTCGGTATTATTGAGTTATGTGTGTTTGGTAACTGAAAGTTGTTCGGAGTCCCGGATGAGATCTCGGATGTCACGAGGAGCTCCGGAGGTAAAGATTGATATATAGGAAAGTTTCATTTGGCTTCCGTAAAGTTTTCGGGCATTACCGAAAAAGTACGGGGAGTGATGAATGGGTTCCGGGGTTTTACTCGGAGGGTCCACCCACCCGAGAGAGGACCTAATAGGCCTAAAGGTGGTGCACCAGACCTTAGTGGGCTGGTGGAGCCATCCCAATAAGCCTATTTCGGCCAAGTGTAAAAGAAAGGGAAAAGAGAAGAAAGAAGGAAGGGGAATCTCAGAAGGAAGAGGAGTCCTCCTCCACCAAACCTAATTGGAGGAGGACTCCCCCTGGATTCGGTCGAACCTCTCCTCCTTGTAGGAGAGAGCAAGGCAGCCCACCTCACTCTTCCTCCTACATATAGTGGAGGTTTTGAGGGCAGCTAACACTAGAAAAACCACGTGCTGCCGTCTCCTCCATAGATCGTCTCCCTCGTCTAGACTAGTCTGATATAGTTTGGCGAAGCCCTGTTGGATTTGTTGACCACAACCACCACCACGCTATCGTGCTAGAGAACTCATCTATCTCTCCGCCCCTCTTGCTGGATCAAGAAGGAGGTGATCGGCATCGAGTTGTACGTGTGCTGAACGCGGAGGTGTCGTCCGTTTGGCACTAGATCGGGATGGATCGTGATGGGATCACGGGACGGATCGTGATGAGATCGTGGGATAGGGTGCAATTTGGATCGCGAAGATATTCCACTACATAAACCGCGTTATATACGCTTCCACTTAGCAATCTACAAGGGTATGTAGATTCACTCTCCCCTCTCATAGATGATCATCACCATGAATAGCTATTGCGTGTGCGTAGGAAACTTTTTGTTTCCCATTCAATGTTCCCTAATAGTGGTATCAGAGCTAGGTTCATGCGTAGATGATATCTCGAGTAGAACACAAAATAGTTTGTGGGTGTTGATGTCCAATTTGATGCCCTCCTTAGTCTTTTCTTGATTCGGCAGTATTGTTGGATCGAAGCGGCCCGAACCAACATTACTCGTACGCTTACGAGAGACTGGTTTCATCGACTAACATGCAACTTGTTGCATACAGATGACCGGCGGGTGTCTGTTTCTTCAACTTCAGTTGAATCGGATTTGACCGAGGCGGTCCTTGAGAAGGTTAAATAGCAACTTGCATATCACCATTGTGGTTTTGCGTAAGTAAGATGTGATCATACTAGATACCCTTAGCAGCCATGTAAACATGCAACAACAAATTAGAGGACGTCTAACTTGTTTTTGCACGATATGCATGTGATCTGATAGGGCCAAAGACATGATATGATATATTTGATGTATGAGATGATCATGTTGTAATAGATAAATATCGACTTGCACGTCGATGCTACGGCAACTGGCAGGAGCCATAGGGTTGTTTTTAATTATTTTGCGCTTGGAGATGCTTTGCTTTATCGCTAGTAGTAGCTTTAGTAGTAACATCATAGTTAGCGAGACAACCACGATGGTAGCACAAGGATGGAGATCATGATGATGGAGATCATGTCGGTGCTTTAGTGATGGAGATCAAGAAGCACGAGTTCATGGCCATATCATGTCACTTATGGTTTGCATGTGGTGTTAATCCTTTTATGCACCTTGTTTTTCTTAGGACGACGGTAACATTATAAGGTGACCCCTCACTAAAATTTCAAGATAAAACTGTGTTCTCCCGGACTATGCACCATTGCGACAGTTTGTCGTTTTGAGACACCACGTGATGATCGGATGTGACAGACTCTACGTTCACATACAACGGGTGCAAAATAGTTGCACACGCAGAACACTCGGGTTTAACTTGATGAGCCTAGTATGTATAGACATGGCCTCGGAACACAAGAGACCGAAAGGTCGAGCATGAGTCATATAGTGGATATGATCAACATGGAGATGTTCACCATTGAAGCTAAACTCAACTCACGTGATGATCGGACTTGAGTTAGTGAATTTGGATCATGCAACACTCGAATTACTAGGGGGATGTCAATTTGAGTGGGAGTTCTTAAGTAATATGCTTAATTTAACTCATTATCATGAACATAGTCAAAAGGTCTTTGCAAATTATGTTGTAGCTTACGCTGTAGCTCTAGTTTTTTTGATGTGTTCCTAGAGAAAATTTAGTTGAAAGACGATAGTAGCAATTATGCGGTCCGGGTCCATAAATTGAGGATTGTCCTCATTGCTACGAGAAGGCTTATGTCCTTAATGCACCGCTCGGTGTGCTGAACCCCGAGCGTCATGTGTGGATGTTGCGAACATCTCACATACATGTTTTTGATGACTACGTGATAGTTCAGTGTGTAATGCTTAACGACTTAGAATTGTGGCGCCGAAGACATTTTGAACGTCACGGAACATATGAGATGTTCCAAGAGCTGAAATTGGGATTTCAGGCTCGTGCCCACCTTAAGAGGTATGAGACCTCCGACAAGATTCTTGTCCTGCGAAGTAAGGGAGAAAAGCTCAATCGTTGAGCATGTGCTCGGATTGTGTGAGTACTACAATCGGTTGAATCGAGTGGGAGTTGATCTTCTAGATAAGATAGTGATTGACATAGTTCTCCAAAGTCACTGCCACCGAGCAACAGAGCTTCGTGATGAACTATAATATATGAGGGATAGAGATGATGATTCTTGAGCTATTCGCGATGTTTGACACCGCGAAGGTAGAAATCAAGTAGTAGCATCAAGTGTTGATGGTTAGTAAAACCACTTGTTTCGATAAGGTCAAGGGTAAAAAGGGATACTTCATGAAATGGCAAACCAGTTGCCACTATAGTAAATAAACCCAAGGTTGAACCCAAACCCGAGACTAAGTGCTTCTATTATGAGGGGAACGGTCACTGAAGCGGAACTACCCAAGGTACTTGGTAGATAAGAAGGCTGGTGAAGTCGATGAAAGTATATTGGATATACGTGATATTGATGTGTGCCTTGCTAGTACTCCTAGTAGCACCGGGGTATTAGATACCGATTTAGTTGCTAAGTGTTAGTAACTCGAAATTATAGCTACAGAATAAACGAATACTAGCAAGGGTGAGGTGACGATGTGTGTTGGAAGTAATTCCAAGGTTGATGTGATCAAACATCACATGCTCCCTATACCATCGGGATTAGTGTTGAACCTAAATAATTGTTATTTAGTGTTTGCATTGAGCATGAACATGATTAGATCGTGTTTATTGCAACACGAATATTCATTTAAAGAGAATAATGGTTATTCTATTTTCTTGAATAAAATACCTTCAATGGTTTATTGAATCTCGATCGTAGTGATAAACATGTTCATAATATTGATGCCAACAGATACAAAGTAGTAATGATAGTACCACTTACTTCTGGCGCTGCCGCTTGAGCCTATTGGTATAAATGCATGAAGAAACTCCATGCAAATGGATTGCTTAGACTCACTTGATTTTGAGTCACTTGAGACATGCAAATCATGCGACGTGGGCAAGATGACCGAAGGCCTCGTTTTCAATGAGATGGAACGAGTAAGTGACTTGTTGGAAATAATACATTTTGATGTATGTGGTCCAATAAGTGGTGAGGCACGCAGTGGATATTGTTATGTTCTTACTTCGGAGATGATTTGAGTAGATATTGGTATATTTACTTGATGAAACACAAGTCTGAGTTATTGAAATGTTCAAATAATTTTAGAGTGAAGTTGAAGATCGTCGTGACAAGAGGATAAAATGTCTACGATATGATGGTAGAGATGAATATTTGAGTTGCGAGTTTGGTACACATTTACGACAATGTGGAAATTGTTTCACAACTAATGCCACCTGGAACACCATAGTGTGATGGTGTGTCCGAACGTCATAGACGCGCCCTATTGGATATGGTGCATACTATAATGTCTCTTATCGAATTACCACTATCGTTTTTGGGTTAGGCATTAGAGACAACCGCATTCACTTTAAAGAGGGCACCACGTAATTCCGTTGAGATGACACCGTATGAACTATGGTTTGGAGAAACCTAAGCTGTCGTTTCTTAAAGTTTTGGGGCTGTGACGCTTATGTGAAAAAGTTTCAGCCTCATGAGCTCGAACCCAAAGCGGATAAATGCATCTTCATAAGATACCCAAAACAGTTGGGAATACCTCCTATCTCATATCCTAAAGCAAAGTGTTTGTTCCTAGAAACGGGTCCTTTCTCGATAAAAAGTTTCTCTCGAAAGAATTAAATGGGAGGATGGTGGAAACTTGATGAGGTTATTGAACCGTCACTTCAACCAGTGTGTAACAGGGCACAAGAAATTGTTCGTGTGGCGCCTACACAAATTGAAGTGGAAGCTGATGATAGTGATCATGAAGCTTCAGATCAAGTTACTACAAACCTCGTAGGTCGACAAGGTCACGTACTACTCCAGAGTGGTACGGTAACCCTGTCTTGGAGGTCATGTTGTTGGACAACAATGAACCTACAAGCTATGGAGAAGCGATGGCGGGCCCGGATTCCGACAAATGGGTGGAGGCCATGAAATCCGAGAGAGGATCCATGTATGAAAACAAAGTGTGGACTTTGGAAGAACTACTTGATGGTCATAAGACTGTTAAGTACAGATGGATCTTTAAAAGGAAGACAGACGATGATGGTGAAAAGTCACCATTAAGAAAACTCAACTTGTCGCAAAGGTGTTTCCGACAAGTTCAAAACGTTGACTATGATGAGACTTCCTCACTCATAGTGATGCTAAAAGTATGTTGGAATTACGTTAGTAGTTACTGCATTATTTATGAAATCTTGCAGATAGGATGTCCAAACATTGTTTCCTCGACGGGTTCCTTGAGGAAAGGTTGTATGTGATACAACGAGAAGATTTTGTCGATCCTAAGGATGCTAACAAGTATGCAAGCTCCAGCGATCCTTCTATGGACTGGAGCAAGCACCTCGGAGTTGGAATATACGCTTTGATGAGATGATCAAAACTTTTGGGTTTATGCAAGGTTTATGAGAAACTTGTATTTCCAAACAAGTGAGTGGGAGCACTATAGAATTTCTGTTTAGTATATATGATTGACATATCTTTGATCGAAAATTATGTGGAATTTCTAGAAATCATATAGGCTTGTTTGAAAAGTGTTTTTCAAAGGAAAACCTAGATTTAGCTACTTGAACATTGAGCATCAAGATCTAGAGAGATAGATTAAAACTCTTAATAGGACTTTCAAATGAATACAAACCGCCACAAGATTTTGAAGGAGTTCAAAATAGATCAGTGAAAGAAGAAGTTCTTGGTTGTGTTGTAAATGCGTGAAATTTCAGTAAGACTCAAAGCCCGACCACGGTAGAATAAAGAGAAAGGACGAAGGTCGTCCCCTATGCCTTAGTCATAGGCTCTATAATATGCCATGCTGTGTACCGCACCTGATGAGTGCCTTGCCATGAGTTTTTCAAGGGGTACAAGAGTGATCCAGGAATGGATCACTGGACATCGGTCAAAGTTATCCTTAGTAACTAGTGGACTAAGGAATTTTTCTCAATTATGGAGGTCATAAAATAATTCATCGTAAAGGGTTACGTAGATGCAAGCTTTGACACTAATCCGGATGACTTTGAGTAGTAAACCAGATTCGTATAGTGGAGCAGTCATTTGGAATAGTTCCAAATGGCGCGTGGCAGCAACATCTGTAGGATGACATAGAGATTTGTAAAGCACACACGGATCTAAAAGGTTCAGACCTGTTGACTAAAAACCTCTCTCACAAGAAAGACATGCTCGAGCCCCAAAATGGTATGGGTGTTAGATTCATTGCAATCACATAGTGATGTGAACTAGATTATTGACTCTAGTGCAAGTGGGAGACTGTTGGAAATATGCCCTAGAGGCAATAATAAATTGGTTATTATTATATTTCCTTGTTCATGATAATCGTTTATTATCCATGCTAGAATTGTATTGATTGGAAACTCAAATACATGTGTGGATACATAGACAACACACTGTCCCTAGTGAGCCTCTAGTTGACTAGCTCGTTGATCTGAGATGGTCATGGTTTCGTGGCCATAGACAAGTGTTGTCACTTGATAACGGGATCACATCATTAGGAGAATGATGTGATGGGAAATACCCAAACTATGAATGTAGCATATGATCTTGTTAGTTTATTGCTACTTTCTTCTCTATGTCAATGTATGTGTTCCTACGACCATGAGATCATGCAACTCCCGGACACTGGAGGACTACCTTGTGTGTAAACGTTGCAACATAACTGGGTGACTTTAAATGTGCTTTACAGGTATATCCAAAGGTGTTTGTTGGGTTGGCATGAATAGAGACTGTGATTTGTCACTCCATATGACACAGAGGTATCTCGGGGCCCACTCGGTAATACAACATCACAATAAGCCTTGCAAGCAATGTAACTAAGGAGTTAGTCATGGGATCTTGTATTACGGATCGAGTAAAGAGACTTGCCGGTAACGAGATTGAAATAGGTATGGAAATACCGACGATCGAATCTCGGGCAAGTAACATACCGAAGGGCAAAGGGAACATCATACGAGATTAACTGAATCCTTGACATAGATATTCAACTGATAAATATCTTCATAGTATATGTAGGAGTCAATATGGGCATCCAGGTCCCGCTATTGGCTATTGACCGGAGAGTGTCTCAGGTCATGTCTGCATAGTTCTCGAACCCACACCGTCTACACACTTGAGGTTTGGTGATGTTTTGGTATTATTGAGTTATGTGCGTTTGGTAACCGAAAGTTGTTCAGAGTCCCGGATGTCACGAGGAGCTATGAAATGGTCCGGAGGTAAATATTGATATATAGGAAAGTTGCATTTGGCTTCGCGAAACTTTTCGGGCATTACCCGTAAAGTACCGGGAGTGAAGAATGGGTTCCCGGGTTTTGCCAGGAGGGGCCACCCACCCGGGAGAGGACCTAGTAAGCCTAAAGGTGGTGCACCAGACCTTAGTGGGATGGTGCGGCCCGCCAGCCCAATAAGCGTATTTCGGTCAAGTGTAAAAGAAAAGGATAAGAGAAGAAAGAAGGAAGGGGAATCTCACATGGAAGAGGAGTCCTCCTCCACCAAACCTAATTGGAGGAGGACTCCTCCCACTTGGATTCGACCGAACCTCTCCTCCTTGGAGGAGAGTACAAATAAGCCTACCTCCCTCTTCCTTCTATATATGGTGGAGGTTTTGAGGGCAGCCAACACCAAAAAAATCACGTGTTGCCCTCTCCTCCATAGACCGTCTCCCTCGTCTAGACTAGTCCGATATAGCTTGGCGAAGCCCTGCTAGATTAGTTCACCACCACCACCAACAAACCGTCGTGCTGGAGAACTCATCTACCTCTCCGCCCCTCTTGCTAGATCAAGAAGGCAGTGATCGTCATCGAGCTGCACGTGTGCTGAACGCGGAGGTGCCGTCGTTCGGCACTACATCGGGATTGATTGTGATGGGATCACGGGACATACCGTGATGAGATTGCGGGACCGGGTGTGATTTGGCTCACAAAGATGTTCGACTACATCAACCGCGTTATATACGCTTCCGCTTAGCGATCTACAAGGGTATGTAGATTCACTCTCCCCTCTCATAGATTATCATCACCATGAATAGGTATTGCGTGTGCATAGGAAATTTTTTGTTTCCCATGCAACGTTCCCCAACACCCAAAAGATCTTTGGAACTGCAATATAGTGGGAAACATAACTCTCTTCATATGAATCCTGTGACGACATGTTTTTAAATCTGCCAGAAAAATAGCACAAAACAAGAACAGAGGAGAAACTCGCGATACATTGGTCAAAATTCGGGAGTATATATAAATTTTTTTCCAGGTCAGAGTACATGCTTAGGAAGAAAATGGAGTCCGGGAGGCATGATACGTCTCCAACGTATCTATAATTTTTTATGGTTTCATGCTATTATCTTGTCAAACTTTGGATGTTTTGTATGCCTTTTATATCTTTTTTGGGACTAACTTATTAAATCAGTGCCAAGTGCCAGTTCCTGTTTTTCCATGTTTTTGACCCCTTTGAGAGGAGGATTTTAAACGGAGTCCAAACAGAACGGAACTTCCAAAAAGATTTTTTCCGAAACAGAAGAAGATCAGGAAGCCTGAGAATCAGGGCAGGGGGCCAGCAGGGACCCCACAAGCCCCCTAGCCGCGGCCAGGGGGAGCCCGTGCCTCCCAGGCTTGTAGGCTCCCTCGGCCACCTATGCCCTAGGTCTTTCGCCTATATATTCCCTAAAATCCCAGAAAAAATTAGGAGATCATCGAAAGTACTTTTCCGCCGCCGCAAGCTTCTGTCTCCGCAAGATCCCATCTGGGGCACGTTCTGGTGCCCTGCCGGAGGGGGATTCGGATACGGAGGGCTTCTTCATCAACACCATGACCTCTCCGATGATGCGTGAGTAGTTCACCATAGACCTACGGGTCCATGGCTAGTAGCTAGATGGCCTATTCTCTCTCTTGGATCTTCAATACAAAGTTCTCCATGATCTTCATGGAGATCTATCCGATGTAATCTTCTTTTGCGGTGTGTTTGTCGAGATCCGATGAATTGTGGATTTATGATCATATTATCTATGAATCTTATTTGAGTTTCTTCTGATCTCTCTTATGCATGATTTCATATCCTTGTAATTCTCTTCGAGTTGTGGGTTTTGTTTGGCCAACTAGATCTATGATTCTTGCAACAGGAGAAGTTCTTGGTTTTGGGTTCATACCGTGCGTGACCTCACCCAATGACAGAAGGGGTAGCGAGGCACGCATCATGTTGTTGCCATCAAGGGTAAAAAGATGGGGTTTTCATCATTGGTTTGAGATTATCGCTTTACATCATGTCATCTTGCTTAAGGCATTACTCTGTTCGTCATGAACTCAATACACTAGATGCATGCTGGATAGCGGTCGATGTGTGGAGTAATAGTAGTAGATGCAGAAAGTAGCGGTCTACTTGTCTCGGACGTGATGCCTATATGTATGATCATTGACTTAGATATCGTCATGACTTTGCGCGGTTCTATCAATTGCTCGACAGTAATTTGTTCACCCACCGTATTATTTGCTATTTTTAGAGAAGCCTCTAGTGAACACTATGGCCCCCGGGTCTACTCCACACCATATTTTCAGCCTTCGACTATTTACTTCGTTGCACTTTTCGCCTTCAGATCTCACTTTGCAAACAATCTTGAAGGGATTGACAACCCCTTTGAAGCGTTGGGTGCAAGCTTGTTTGTGTTTGCGCAGGTACTCTGGACTGGACGAGACCCTCCTTCTGGATCGATACCTTGGTTCTCAAACTGAGGGAAATACTTACTGCTCCTGTGCTGCATCACCCTTTCCTCTTCAAGGGAAAAACCAACGCAAGCAAGTCTCCGTCAACGTGTCAAATTCTGGCGCAGTTGTTTGAGAAGTAGCAAGGCACATGAGGGCCCCACAAGCCATCATGGCGCTTCGAGGGCGTGGTCGCGCCCTATTATCTTGTGCCTCCCTTGTGGGTCCGCCTGACTCCTTTTGATTTTTGGAATTTTTATAAAATACCAAAACCAATAGAACATATTTATTTGGAATTTTTGGAGTCGGTTTTCTTAGTGATTCACGTACCTACTCCGTTTTCAGGTTTCTCGGGCGTTCCGGAAGATATCTCTTATGTGCTTCCCCGGTGTTATTACTTGAATAATATTAGTTTCAACATTAATGGGCGTACAACGTACTTGAGAGTTAATGCTTAATTCTTTGCCCATTTACCACTCTCAGATTTTTGTCTTCGAAGTTATTATTATTTATAGCACGGGAGCGATAGACCTCCTCGACAACATATGGGCCTTCCCATTTGGAGAGGACTTTACGTGCAAAAAAATGTGAAACAAGAATTGTACAAAAGCACTAGATCCCCTACATTGAATTCTCGTTTTTGGATTCTCTTATCATGCCATCTTTTAATTTTTCATTAAATAACTTGGCATTTTCCTAGGCTTGTGTCCTTCATTCATTTAATGAGCTAATACAAACAACCTGTTTTCACCGACAAATTTAAAGTTGTAATTAAGTTCTTTAGTTGCCCAATAAGCTTTATAATGTAACTCAAGAGGTAAATGACAAGCTTTTCCATAGACCATTTTATATGGGTACATCCCCATGGGATTCTTATAAGCAGTTCTATTAGCCCATAAAAGCATCATCTAGTTTCTTAGACCAATTCTTAATAGACCTATTGATAGTCTTTTGCAAGATTAATTCTATTTCTTGGTTGCTCAGTTCAACTTGGACACTAGAGTGTGGATGGTAAGGTGATGCAACTCTATAGTTAACATCATATTTAGCTAGAAGATTACAGAAAGCGCCATCAATAAAATGTGAACCACCATCAGTCATTAAATATCTAGGGACTCCAAACCTCGGGAAAATTATGTCTTTAAGCATTTTAATAGAGGTGTTCTGATTAGCACTGCTAGTTGGAATAGATTCTACCCACTTAGTAACGTAATCAACAAAAACTAAAATATGAGTATACCCATTAGAGGAAGTAAAACATCCCATAAATTCAAAGCCCCAAACATCAAATGGTCCGATAGCAAGTGAATAATTTATAGGCATTTCCTGACATTTATTAATGTTACCAACTCTTTGACATTCATCACATGAAAGGACATATTTACGATCATCTTTAAAAAGAGTAGACCAATAGATACTAGATTGTAATATCTTGCATGCAATTCTGTCACCAACATCGTGTCCTTCGTAGGCCTCGGAGTAGCACTTCCTTAGGATCTGTTCATGTTCATGTTGAGGTATACAACGTCTAATAAAACCATCTACTCTTGTTTATAAAGATGTGGGTGATCCCAAAAGTAATGTCGTAAATCATAAAATATTTTTTTCTTTTGTTGTTAGGTGAAGCTTGGTGTAATATATTTAGCAACAATGTAATTATCATAATCCAAATACCAAGGAGTACTACGTCAAGTATTTATAACAACAAGTTGCTTATCAGGAAAATTATCATCAATATGCAATGGGTCATCAAGAACATTTTCCATCCTAGACAAGTTATTTGCTACAGGGTTTTCAGCTCCCTTCCTATCATCAATATGCAAGTCAAATTCTTGGAGTAAAAGCACCCACCTCATAAGTCTAGGTTTAGCATCTTTCTTTTCCATAAGGTATTTAATTGCAGCATGATCGGTGTGAATAGTTACTTTAGAATCAACGATGTAAGATCTAAACTTATCACAAGCAAACACAAATGCTAAAAATTCCTTTTCAGTAGTAGCATTGTTTCTTTGGGAACTATCTAGGTTCTTACTAGCATAACGAATAACATTCAATTTCTTGTCTACTCTTTGCCCTAGAACAACACCAACAACACAATTACTAGAATCACACATGATTTAAAATGGCAAGTTCCAATCAGGTGGTTGAACAATAGGTTCAGAAATTAAGGCTTTCTTAAGTATTTCAAAGGCTTCTACACAATCATCATAAAAAACAAAAGGAATATATTTTTGAAAGAGATTAGTTAATGGCCTAGAAATCTTTGAGAAATCTTGAAGTAAATGCCTATAGAAACCAGCATGACTAAGGAAACTCCTTATACCTTTGATATCTTTTGGGCATGGAATTTTCTCTATTGCATCAACTTTGGCTTTATCCACCTCAATGCCTTGTTCAGAAATTTTATGCCCAAGTACTATACCTTCATTCACCATAATGTGGCACTTCTCCCAATTCAAGACAAGATTAGTTTCTTCACATCTCTGCAAAACTCGATCAAGGTTGCTGAAACAATCATCAAAACAAGTCCCGTAAATGGAAAAACCATCCATGAAAACCTCAACAATCTTTTCATAAAAATCAAAGGATATAGTAGTTATACATCTTTGAAATGTAGAGGTGCATTGCATAGACCAAAAGGCATACACCTATAAGCATAAGTTCCAAAAGGGAAAGTAAAGATAGTTTTCTCTTGGTCCTCTTTTGACACAGGTATTTGAGAGAATCCAGAATATAGATCAAGGAAAGAAAAGTGTGTGTACTTGGATAATATTTCTAACATCTGATCAATAAAAGACAAGGGGCAATGATCTTTTCTAGTAGCTTTATTCAATTTCCTGAAATCAATTACCATCCTATGAGCAGTTACTATTCTTTGTGGAATAAGTTCAATTTTATCACTAGGCACAACAGTGATACCTCCTTTCTTAGGAACACAATGAACATGACTTACCCATCTACTATCAGCAATAGGATAAATAATACCTGCCTCTAGAAGTTTTAGTATCTCATTCCTTACCACTTCCTTCATCTTAGGATGGAGACGACGTTGATAATCAATGACAGGTTTAGCATCTGGTTCCATATTAATCTTGTGCTGATAGAGAGTGGGACTTATGCCCTTAAGATCATAAAGAGTATATCCAGTAGCAGCCATGTGCTTCTTTAGAGTTTTAAGTAATCTCCTTTCTTCGTGCTCTGAAAGGTTAGCACTGATAATAACATGATATATCTACTTTTCATCAAGATAAGCATATTTCAAAGTATCAGGTAATTTCTTAAGCTCAAACACGAGATCTCCCTTACGTGGAGGAGGATACCCTATAATATCAACTGGTAGGTTGTGTTTAAGGATAGATTGTTTTTCAAAGAACATCTTATCTATTTCATTCCTTTCATTCATTGCATATCATTTTCATGAACTAGAAAATATTGTTCTAGCAGATCAGTAGGAGGTACGACAATAGAAGCAAGACCAATTATTTCATCCTTATTGGGCAATTCTTTTTCCAGTGGTTGTCTACTAAACTTGGAGAAATAAAATTCACGAGACATATCATCAAATCTTACTTTGACCTTCTTAGTAGCACACTTAATTTCAGCATTAACAAATATTCAAGAAAGGCCTAACAAATATAATGGGACAAAAGTTATCTTGTTCTAAGCCAAGTACTAGGAAATAAGTGGGGTACTTGAATTTTCCACACAAGACTTCAACACCTCTAACAATCCCAAGTGGTGAAATAGTATCACGGTTTGCAAGTTTAATAGTGACATTAATATCTTCAATCTAAGAGGGTGATATGTCATGCATAATTTCTTGATATAAGGTGAAATGTATAACACTAACACTAGCACCAATATCACACAAGCCATGATAGCAATGATCTCCAATTTTAACTAAAACGACACGCATACCTACAACTGATTTATTTTTATCGAGCTCATCTTGCTTGTTTCTAACAGGTTTTGCAATTCTAGCAGCTTCATCAGAGAGGTAAATAACATGACCATAAATATTATCAACTAGGAGATCCTTAACTATAGCAACATTAGGATCAACATTTCTTTTTTTAGAAGGTTAGTGTCCTAACATGAATTTTATTAACCACAGTTGTAGCTTTAGCATGTTCCCTAATCTTAACGGGAAAAGGAGGTTTCTCAATGTAGGTAGTAGGAATAATTGGATCAACTTGGCTAACAATTATTTCTTCCTTATTAATTTTAACAGGTTCCTCAAATAATTTTTCAATGGGAGGTTGATACTTAAACCTATTTTCCTTGGGAAGATCAACAATATAGCAAAAGATTCACAGAAAGTAGCTACTATCTCAGAGTCAAGACCATATCTATCGCTAAACTTGTGGACTGAAGTAGTTTCCATAAAAGATTTAACACAATCAAAATTAAGCTTTATACCTAACTATTTACCTTCATTGAGTTACAAATCTTGAGAGTTGTGTTTAATCCTTTCTAGAAGATCCGATTTGAATTCAATAGTCTCCTTCATATAGGAACCAGTAGCACAAGACTCGAGTAATGCTTGCTCATCATGAGAAAGTCAAGCATACTTTTTTTGTATAATCATTTCTCTTGAGAGCTCATAGTTGGGGCATGTGTGCATCATAGTTTAAGCCTCCCCAAGCTTGAGAGATACTTTCTCCTTCACGAGGCCAACAATTATAAATAAAATTGCAATCACGATGAATTAGATGCATAAGATAAAACTTCTGATGAAATTCCAAGTTCAATCTATTACAGTCCCATGATCCAATATCATACAATAGCCTGTACCACATTAATTATTTTCCCTCCAAATATAAAGGGAAAAAAATTCTTCTTAATTTTGCCTCCGGGTAGACCTGAAAGCTTAAACAATCCACAAATCTCATCGACATATATCAAATGGTAATCAGGATGAGTTGAACCGTTATATGGATTAGCCAACATTTCTCTACCATACCCGAAGGAATCTCATAATAAATATATTTAGTAGGTTTTGTAGGTTGAGGAACAACTTTCTCAACTTCCGTTCAAGGCGAATATGCCCCAAACAAGCCACTCAAAGGGCATCCGTTCATGGTGACAAGCAATAGTAAATTTCAGGACGTACCGAAAATGTTTCGTTACCAATTTCCACTTACCAAAGGCGTTTCACTCCCCGGCGACGGTGCCAGAAAGAATCTTAATGAATCACAAGTATCAGGGATCAATAGTAGTCCTTTTGATAAGTAAGTGTGTCAAACCCAACGAGGAGCAGAAGGAAATGACAAATGGTATTCAGCAAGGTATTCTCTGCAAGTGTTGTAAATAACAGTGATAGATAATTTTGTAGCAATATAATTCATAACAAGTTACAAGTAAAAATAGCAACAAAGGTGCAGAAAGGTAGCTCAATCCTTTTTGTAGAAAATGACATGCGTGAAAGTACTCTTATATTAAGCAAGCACTCTGGGGGACACATGGAAATTTCTGTCTAGGCATATTCATCATGTTGAGTTGATTCGCGTTTGCTACTTTGATAATGTAATATGTGGGTGGACCGGTGCTAAGGTGCTGATTACCCTTTCTTGCAAGCATCCGCAATTATGAAAGAAGAATTAAGATAAATCTAACCATAGCATTAAATGTGTGGATCCAAATCAGCCGCTCATGAGGCTACACATAAAGTGGTGTTTAAGCTTATGTCACTCTCGCAACACATCATCTACTTGTTACCCCACAATGAATTCCCTTAGGCCCATAACATGGTGAAGCGTCATGTAGTAGACGTTCACATGACACAACTAAGAGAAGTAACAACATACATATCATCAAAATATTAAACGAATGCCGACTTTACATGATTACTTATCACAAGACTTCTCCCATGTCCTCAGGAACAATAGGAACTACTCACACCTTGTCAACATGTTCAAGATCAGAGGTATAATTATAATTATTAAGGATCTGAACATAATATATTCCACCAAGTAATCTAACAAGCATCAACTACAAGATGTAATCAACACAACTAGTAACCCACAGATGTCGATCTGAGGTTTTGAGACAAAGATTGAATACAAGATATGAAATAGGGTTGGAGATGAGATGGTGTTGGCGAAGATGTTGATTAAGATTGTCCCTCCCTCAAAGGTGGAAGCATTGGTCATGACGATGGCTTCGGTTCCCCTCCCGGAGGGGAATTCCCCCGGCAAAATCTCTCTACCGGAGACCAAAAGGGCCTTTGGCAAGGTTTCTGCCTCGAGAAGATGGTGCTTCATCCCGAAAGGTTGGTTATATTTTTTTTCTAGGTGAAAGCACACCATATAGGAGAAGAGAGGCGTCACGACTCGTGCACGGGCCGACAAGCCATCACGACACGCCAGGGGGGTGGAAGTGCCCCGTTGGCTTGTGGCCAGTAGGTGGCCCCCCTCTGGTATATTTTTGGCCCAATAATTCTTACATATTCCATAAAAATTCCCCGTGAAGTCTCAGGTCATTTGGAGTCTCATGATTTTTCTGCCTTCTTCTCGGTTTCGTGATCCGAATTTCTAGTTTCTAGATATTTCCCTCTTTGTGATATACCTTGCATATTCAGAGAGAAAAGGCATAAGAATTGTATGATAATAGGGAACAATGGACAAGAGTATCAATAAGGATTCATGATGCAAAATGGACATATCAACTCCCCCAAGCTTAGAGCTCGCTTGTCCTCAAGCGAAAGCCAAGCTCGAAAATAATGGGCACGTGATTTGAGAGGGAGAAGTCGATAAAAACAAAACACGGACATGAGAGCATAATGAATAATAGCATAGCAGCAAGTATTATATCATATATCTCCTCATAAACAAGTAACAATCCGTTCAGAATTATTGGAGTATGAAGCATAAACTTTATTGACAAATCAACAAACTATCTTCTTACTCATCGTGACAATCATAATTCATTATATTCCAGATGAGAGTCTATGTAAGAGCTTTCTTATTGGCAATTTCACATACTCCGGATATTTCCCTCTTTGTGATGTACCTTGCATATTCATAGAGAAAGGGCGTAAGAATTGTATGAGGGAATAATGGACAAGAATAACACAAATATCAATAGGGAACTATGATGCAAAGTGGATATATTAACTACCACATATATCACCTTTTGGAGTGTGGTGTCTCCTAGATTGGTTAGGTGTCGCTTGGGAGGCTCTGACTTTGTGTGGAGTTTAACCAAGAAGTTTATAAGGGCAAGGAGATCGCCTAGTCCTTCGTGGATGTAAGCCATGGTGGAATAGACAAGGTTGCTTCTACATGGACCCTTTGTGGGTGGAGCCCTCCGTGGACTCCCGCAGCCATTACCCTGCATGGGTTGAAGTATCCATCAACGTGGGCATACGATAGCACCACCTATCGGAACCATGCCAAAATATTCGTGTCATCTTTGTGTTTGATCTTCCTATCCCTACCCTCTACCTACATGTGCATGTCTCTACTTTCCGCTACTATACTCTTAGACCTGCATGTGTAGGGTGTGCTAGACTTGCTATAATTGCTAAAACTTGCCCGCAACTAAAATTAGGAGAAGGCTAAGTTTTTATTTGGTCAAGTAGTCTAATCACCCCCTCTAGACATATTAGTGACCGTACAAGTGGTATCGGAGCTTTATTCTCCATTGCATTAGTTTCACAACCTAGGAGAGTATGGTGTTAGTGAGGGAAATTACTACCGTAGAGGTCCATATTTTGATGGTACAAACTTTGCTTGTTGGAAGCATAAAATGAAAATGCATATTCTTGGTCATAACCCTGCTATTTGGGTTGTTGTTCGTGTTGGATTGCAAGGTGAATTCTTTGGTGATGGAAGGGAACCAGATCGTGAAGCGACGACGAAAGAATTGAAGATGTTGCAATACAACGCTCAAGCATGTGACATTATATTCAACCGTCTATGCCCCAAAGAGTACAACAAGATTAGCCGTCTTGAGAATGCTAAGAAAATTTTGGTAATTTGGTTGATATGCATGAACGTACCAAATTCGTCAGGGAATCTAAGTTGGATGTGCTACAAAGTCAACTTGACAAGTTTAAGATGAAGGATGGTGAAGGAGTCACGGCAATGTACTCTAGGCTTGCTCTCATCACAATTCAGATTGCTGGCTTAGGAAGTGAAGAGATGACCGACAAATTCATCATCAAGAAGATCCTTAGAGCCTTGGATGGGAAGTACGACATTGAGTGCACTTTGATCCAAATGATGCCAAACTACAAAGGTCTCAAGCCAAGTGAAGTCATTGGAAGGATTGTTGCTCATGAAATGTTACTCAAAGACAAAGGTGAGCTTCATAACAAGTCAAACGGTGCATAAAAGCTTCAAGTGACACTCCCGCAACCTCAAATGACAACCTTGCTACCAATGAAGAGATAAGCCTCATGGTCAAGAAATTAAACAATTTCTACAAGAGTAGAGGCAAAGAGAGAAGCTCCAACTCAAGATATGAAGAGAAGTGTTCATCCAGCCGTGACCGCCCCCAATGAGTGCACGCCCCCCGACAAAGAATTGAAGAGTCACCTAGAAGAAGAAACTAAAGAGATGAGTCACCTCATAGAGAGAGAAGGAGTAGAGAAGATCGTTATGAACGAAGACCCTCCTGGAGAAGCAAGGACTCAGAGAAGAAGGACAGGTACACCAAGAGCCACTCAAGAATAAGACATCAAGCTCATGTTAGTTAATGGGTATTTGGCTCCAAATATGACAACCAATCCGAGAGAAGCTACCACTCCAACTCCGACTATAGTCAAAATGAAGGTGTTGCCGGACTAGCACTCGTATCCTCCAACTCGTATGACATATTTGATTCACGAAATGAAGGAATTGCAAGTTGCGTCATGGATAAAGGCCCTAAGGTATCACACCCGGAATACTTTGGCTTCAATAGTGATGAGGATGACTTACTTGGAGATGATGACTTTCTCTTTGATAAAACTAGTAATGTTAGTCAAAATGTACTTGATAATAATCATGCTAGTCAAGATAAGTCGTGTCATGATGATAAAAAGGAGATTTAGCGTCTAACTAAAGAATGAAACACTCTTAAGTTAACTCATGAATCTACTCTAGAAGATCATAGAGAGCTTGTAAGAACTCATGAGAAGTTACACTTCGAGAAGCTAAATTTAGAGCAAGAGCATGAGTTTCTTAAAGCTATCAATGGCGATCTTTGAAAGAAGAGTTCTTCTTATCTAGCCAAACGGTTACTCTTGTTTACTTTTGTTCCACAAGTTAAACCTAAGCGAATTAGTAACAAAGGAAATAAAGGATCTTCATCTAGTAACAACAACACTAATGCTAAATCCAATGATGGTGTTTCTAGTAGCTCTATTGATTCCACTAATGATTTTCTTAGCCAAGTTACATTTGAACAAGAAAACGATTTATTGAAAGGAATTATAGATAAAGGTGTCTACAGGAGTCTTGCCGGAAGTAAGAAGTTTGAGGAAATTATATGCAAGTAAGGAGGACACTGGACAAAACAAAGCATTGGATACATCAATGTCAATGGAGTTGAATGGGAAAAAGGTCAATACCCCAAGATGAAGTTTGTTCCCAAAAGGATAAGTATGATCCTACTGTCCCCAAGGGAACAAATGCTCAAGATGACCTTCCACCACAAGACCACAAGCTCAAGGGCAAGGACAAGCTTCAAGAGGAGATTGACTCATTTGAAGAAGAATCCCAAGCCATGGTCAAGTGGGTTCCCAAGGCCACCACTAGCTCTACTTCATCAAGCACTAATTCAACTCCAAGGATCCCCGTCTAGTTGATGTGGGTCCCCAAGAAGAAGAACTATAGAAGTTCTTGAGGGGTGACTCCGCCAACAAAACTGACTCTCATTCATTTTGGCAAGAACTATTTGCAATTAACTTCAACCTTATGCATTAGTTAAAGGAGTCATATATTCCCTCAAAGGTAAGCAATGGACAATGTAATTAATGTATCAATGGACATCATCGCATATGTTCTTCACTCCATGTCCATATATATCCTTGTATTTGTTACTTGTGTGGGACTAACCCATGTAGGCGAGAAGAGTACAAAACAACAAGGATAGCTCCCAACTCAAGATGATCTTCATCAACATTGAGCATCCACCACTACATCACCTACATGAAGTCTTCTACGACAAAACCCAAGGTTAGTTTGTACCTGTTAGGGGGGATATCACATCAAGGGGAGATTTACTCTAAGACTTGAGTCAAAACATCTCACACTATGTGAACACATTAAAAGCTTTATGTAAAAGTGGTAACCCCACTTGTACTTAAATGACGAGTATGACCTATGATAAAGTATTCTTACTTGGGTCCTAAGTAAATACACTCATACATAGATGACCTCGTCATCGCCAAAGTTCTTGGTAGATACTAGAGTGGTTGTGCATGTTTGCCATGTTTCATTTGACATCTTATTGTGTGAGCATGTTGGTATGCATATTTTTCTCATTCGAGGATATACAATTGTTGTTATTTGCCTTTCATTGTCTTTGGCCAACTGGATATACAAGAATGCGCAAGTACCCCTCTCTAGATATCTATGCTTTCTCGTCTCAAATTCTATTCATGCTTCATCACAAAATTTGAGCAAGCACTTTTCAAACCCTCTGTGTGAGGAGCACACGAAGTCCCATTTTGATAAAGGGTTGACTTCCAAAACCTCCGATGTGCAACTCGGTGTAACCAACTCCAAATACCCGATTGCACCGAAGCACTTGGGCTGATCTGCTTTTTGCATCTCGGTACCACCGAATTCAAAATCTCGGTATCAGCGAGTTTATTTGTCTACTCATAGTTAAGAAACTTGGTGGCACTAAAATTTTGTCATCGGTGCTACCGACAGTAGAAGGGTATATATATAGCCGTGGATGCGAAATTGAAAATTTGTTCAATCCCTCAGCATCCCGCAACCCTTTGCTGTGGTGCTTAAAGTCCAAGGACGTCTACCTTGTATCTCATGCGCCCTCGCCGCCGGAGTCCGCCGCTCTTGATGGCAATCTGCCCCGCCGTTGCCGTCGTAGCGAGTTCTTCACTGCCTTAGGGTAAGAACTCGATCCCTTTTGTGCTCCTAGCTCCAAATTTTGCACAATAGGTTTTGTGTCTGTTCATGCCATGGATTGAAATGCATCTATCCACTATATAACTCCATTAGATTAGGCAAACGATTTTTTTGAGGTTTAGGGTTCCGCTATTTGCGTCTTGGTAGCACATAGTGCAAACGAATCGGTACCACTGATTCGGGTTTTAGGGCTCTGAGAACTTTCTCGGTGAGACTGAGTTGCCTTTCTCGATGAAACCAAAAAGGTGACCAAGTTTGTGTTAAGGAGAAAGTCAGTCTCGGAGGCTCCGAAAACCAAATCTTGGTGGAACCAAAACCCACATCACAGAATTCTAAAACTAAGATTTTGTGTTTAGTGTTGCAAAAATAGTTGTGTTTTGTGATGCTCATCTTTTCCACTCTTCTATATCCATTCACATGGTGAGCTTGTTAGTACAACATGTCAGGTTTAGAGGACCGTAGGGATGCTTTTAGAGAGAAAAGTGTTGATCTTGATTCATGCACTATTCCTGAGGCAAGCCAGTCTGACCGAGGCATCCCTAGCTCCCATGATCTGACTAAGGCAGCTACTAGGGCAAGGAAGAAGATGAACTCAGATGAGTAAGATGCACATTTTGTCCCTAATGAGTTCGAGAAGTAGAAAGAGAGGGCAACTAGCACGAAGACTCCAGAGTATGTTGCAGCCAAGAGTGGGTTGTCTCTATCTTCAGAGCAACCCGATGGTACTAGAAAGACAAATGTCTTGGCTAAGAAGCCAGGACTGAATAGGCAAATGGCTAGGTTTATAAAAGTTGTTATTCAACCTTCAACACATGAGTACCCAGATGATGAGGAAGAGGAACAAGAGATTCCAGCCAACCCACCTCCTTCCAAGCAGAGGAAACTGATGAAAGATGAAATGCCAAGTAAGCCTGCATCTAAGGCTAAACCTTTTGCTCCCAAGGTCAAGAAGCCAACTACCATCAAACCCAAGAGGACCACCAAAGATATTCCAGCAGCTGAGAAGAACAAGGGTTCTGCTACAAGAGATGTTCCTGTAGAAGATAAAGAGATTTCTATTTTGAGGAAGCTCAACCCTCATTTGCGAGAGCAGAATGATGATCATCCTATAGCTGAGAACATGAATGAGAGAAAATATAAAGGGATCAGGAAGTGGAGAGCTGATGATCCATATGCTATATGGAGAAGAACTACAGTTGATGCTCACTTCCACACTAAGGAGATAAGACTTTTATGAGATTGTCTTATTAGCCAAGAGTCCAGCTGTCAGTGACATGAGGTATGTTTACTAGAACTACATCAATCAGAATGAAGATGACTTTCCTCATGTGCACGAGAACTTCAGGGCCATAGACATTGAGAACTTTGTTGGCAGAGAGATGACAACATGGAATGATGAAATGATCATGCAATTCTACTCTACAACTCATTTCTATCCAAATGGGAGAATTGTACGGATGATACAAGGTACGAGGAACCAATCTACTCTTGATGAGTGGGCTAACATATTAGGATCCCCAAAGGTGAGATCTGGATGTTTATACTGAGGCAAAGATGAACCACAACTCCATGGCCAACATGTATAACCCAGTTCCCAAGCAATATCTGAAAACACACAAGCTTGGCTCTATCTATTTCTTGCAAGCACGACTACCCACCACAAACACTATTATGATGTACAACTTGATGCAAAAATCAGGTGATGACAAGACGATCACGCGGTACTCCATAAATATGCTGCATCATATAGACACCCACACCCGGATTAGGGTGATGGATTTGATTGTTGAGACAAGCAAGAGGATTGCTTCTTGGTGTTGCTGATGCGTCGGTTTTCCCTCCAAGTGTAAAGGGTGATGTAGCATGATACGTCTCCATCGTATCTACTTTTCCAAACTCTTTTTCCCTTGTTTTGGACTCTAATTTGCATGATTTGAATGGAACTAACCTCGACTAACGCTGTTTTCAGCAGAATTGCCTTGGTGTTGTTTTTGTGCAGAAATGAAAGTTCTCGGAACGTCCTGAAAATTTACGGAGAATATTTCTGGAAAATATGAAAAATACCTGTGCAAAGATCCACCGGAGGGGATGGGCCAGTG
This sequence comes from Hordeum vulgare subsp. vulgare, assembly GCF_904849725.1. Classification (NCBI taxonomy): domain Eukaryota; kingdom Viridiplantae; phylum Streptophyta; class Magnoliopsida; order Poales; family Poaceae; genus Hordeum; species Hordeum vulgare. Next base: position 348,939,550 of record NC_058523.1, read on the forward strand.
GGCCACAAGCCCTGTAGCCGCCACCCCCTGGTGGCGGCTAGCAAGCTTGTGGGGCCTACGTGGCTCTGCCGCCCCCAAACTCAGCTCTATAAATTCACTTTCGTTCGAGAAAAAAATCAAGAGAGAAGATTTCGTCGCGTTTGCGATACGGAGGCGCCGCCACATCCTGTTCTTCATGTGGAGGGCAGATCTGGAGTCCGTTTTGGGCTCCGGAGAGGGGAAATCGTCGCCATCGTCATCATCAACCTTCTTCCCTCTCCAATTCCATGAATCTCTTCATCGTTCGTAAGTAATCTATTCGTAGGCTCGCTGGGCGGTGATGAGTAGGATGAGATCTATCATGTAATCGAGTTAGTTTTGATGGGGATTGATCCCTAGTATCCACTATGTTCTGAGATTGATGTTGCTACTACTTTGCCATGCTTAATGCTTGTCACTAGGGCCCGAGTGCCATGATTTCAGATCTGAAATTATTATGTTGTCACCAATATATGTGTGTTTTAGATCCGACCTTGCAAGTTGTAGTTACCTACTATGTGTTATGACCCGACAACCCCGGAGTGACAATAACCGTAACCACTCCCGGTGATGACCATAGTTTGAGGAGTTCATGTGTTCACCAAGTGCTAATGCGTTGGTCCGGTTCTTTATTAAAAGGAGAACCTTAATATCCCGTAGTTCCCTTTTGGACCCCGCTACCACGGGAGGGATGGACAATAGATGTCATGCAAGTTCTTTTCCCTAAGCACATATGACGACACACGGAATGCATGCCTACATCACATTGACGAACGGGAGCTAGCCACATATCTCTCCGTGTTATAACTGTTGCATGATGAATATCATCCAAACAAATCACCGACCCATTGCCTATGAGTTCGTCCCACTGCTGTTGTTACTTGTTTTGCTCTGCTGCTGTTACTTGTTTTGCTCTGCTACTGTTACTATTGTTGCTCTGCTGTTACTTATTTTGCTCTGCTGCTGTTACTACTGTTGCTGCTGCTGTTACTTGCTTGCTCTGCTGTTACTTGCTACTGTTGCTACTTGCTACTGTTGTCACTACTGATGTTCCTTGCCACTACTGCTACTCGTTACACTGCTGCTACCTGCTACAATACTTGTTCGCACGATGTTGACGGGAAAGAATATTTCCCGTCCACGGGCAACTTCTGGCGCCATTTATACAATCGTTAGGAATAGTCTGCCATCAACACATCGTTTCTGACACCATTGTTATCATACTACTTTGCTGTTGATACTTTGCTTGCAGATACTAATCTTTCAGGTGTGGTTGAATTTGACACATTCAGCTGCTAATACTTGAGAGTATCCTCTCACTTCCTGTCCGGCGAACCAACAAATTTGGGTTGAATACTCTACCCTCGAAAATTGCCTCGATCCCACGCGCTGGTGGGTCATTGCAAGACAATTTCTAATTGTTGAGATATCGAGAATAGCATTTTTCTAGCCATTGCCAGGGATCTGCTAAATAACATTTTTCTGGCGTCGTTGTCGGGGAAGCGATTGCTATATTCTCTGAGTCACTTGGGATTTATATCTGCTGAACACTATGAAGAATCTGAAAGATCCAAAAAACAGAGTTTTGCCCTCAACTACGAGGGGAGGTAAGGAATTGCCATCTAGCTCTGCACTTGATTCACCTTCAGTTATGAGTAAGTTTGCGACATCACCTCCTGCTAGAAATCTTGATATGTCGCCTGTACTTGATGATGTTTATGATGCTATGCCTGATACTGCTTTTCCTGATGATGCTAGAGATGCTATGCATGATACTGTTTTTTCTGATGATGCTAGAGATGCTATGCCTGATACCGCTAGAGATGCTATGCCTGATACTGCCTTGCCTGATGATGCTATGCTTGATACTGCTAGAGATACTACTTTGCCTGATATGCAACTAGGGGAGTTCCTTGATGCTCATATTGCTAGAGTAACTGCCAATGCTCGTGATGCTTCTGAAATTGCCGATACTATTGAGATAGAACCTGCTTTTGCTCCTGCTAGATCTAGCTCTCCTAGATATGAATTTCCTGATATACCTGAGGGTTACGTTATGGAGGGAGAGATAGCTGAGGATTTTCTTGTGTGTAAGGATGCCTATGACGCTGAGAAATTACTTCTCAAGTGGAAGGAAAAATCTCTGAAAGCTAGGATGAAATACGACCCGAAGTTTGCCACTTCACCTATCTTTATCACCGATAAGGATTATGAATTCTCTGTCGACCCTGAGATAATCTCTCTAGTCGAATCTGATCCTTTCCACGGTTATGAGTCTGAGACGGTCATAGCCCATCTTACCAAACTACACGATATAGCCACCCTTTTCACTAGTGAGGAGAAGATCCGCTACTACTATATCCTTAAGCTGTTTCCTTTCGCTCTAAAGGATGACGCTAAATCCTGGTTCACTTCTCTTGCTCCTGGATGTGTGAGTAGTCCGCGGGATATGGTCTATTACTTCTGTGAGAAATATTTCCCTGCCCATAAGAAGCAAGCTGCCTTGCAGGAAATATACAACTTTGCTCAACTCAAAGAAGAGAGTCTCCCACAAGCTTGGGGGAGGCTCATCCAGCTACAGAATGCTTTGCCTGATCACCCTCTTAAGAAGAACGAGATACTTGATATCTTCTATAACGGACTTACCGATGCCTCTAGAGACCACCTAGATAGTTGTGCCGGTTGTGTTTTTAGGGAACGAACTATCGAACAAGCTGAGATCCTTGTGACTAACATCTTGATCAACGATAATGCTTGGACTTTTCCCGAACCACCTCCTAAGCCAACTCCTAAGAAAAGAGGTATTCTATTCCTCAGTCCCGAAGATATGCAAGAAACCAAGAAATCTATGCAAGAGAAAGGCATTAGATCTGAAGATGTCAAAAATCTACCACCTATCGAAGAGATCCATGGTCTCGATAACCTGATACAAGTAGTAGAAGTAAATTCTTTGCGTAGGTTTGATGAGAGTGATATTTCTTTTGACAAACCTTCTAGCCTATGCTTTGATGAATTTGACAACTTTGTTGCCAAACAATAGAGTTTCAATGATTATATTAGCAGACATTTGGAACAAAGTACTCGTATGCTTAGCCATTTAAGTGCTTGTGTAGACAGGAATGTCAATGATCTGAAGCTTCTGAGTAAACATGCCTCTATGATTACTACTCAGGTAGAACAAGTACTTAAAGCTCAGAATGACTTGCTCAATGAATTAAATGACAACTCTGTCAGAGTGATTACTAGAGGAGGCAAAATGACTCAGGAACCTTTGTATCCTGAAGGCCATCCTAAGAGAATTGATCAAGATTCTCAAGGAATTAATGCTGATACACCCAGTCATCCTAAGGAGAAGAAGAAGGATGATAGAAACCTACATGCCAGTTCACCAAATACTGTCACACCTGAAGAACCTAATGATATTTCTGCGTGTGATGCAGAAACACAATCTGGTGATGAACATGAACCTGGTGACAATATGGACAGCGATGTTCATAATAATGCTCAACCTAGCAATGATGAGGATGTGGAGATTGAACCTACGGTTAATCCTGATAACCCACAACCTAAGAGATACGTTAAGAATGACTTCACTGCTAGGAAGCATGGTAAAGAAAGGGAGCCATGGGTTCAGAGACCTATGCCCTTTCCTCCTAAGCCATCCAAGAAAAAGGATGATGAGGATTTTGAGCGCTTCGTTGAGATGATAAGACCCGTATTTCTGCAGATGCGGTTAACTGATATGCTCAAAATGTCTCCATATGCCAAGTACACGAAAGATATCGTGACCAATAAACGGAAGATACCAGATCTTGAGATCTCCACCATGCTTGCTAATTACGCTTTCAAAGGTGGAACTCCTAAGAAACTTGGTGATCCTGGAGTGCCCACTATACCTTGCTCCATTAAAGGAAACTACGTAAGAAGTGCCTTATGTGACCTTGGAGCCGGTGTTAGTGTTATGCCGCTCTCTCTTTATCGTAGACTTGAACTGGATAAGTTGACACCCACTGAAATTTCTCTGCAAATGGCCGACAAATCAACTGCTTTCCCTATCGGCATTTGCGAGGATGTGCCTGTTGTGGTTGCTAACACCACTATCTTAACGGACATTGTTATCTTGGATATTCCCGAGGACGATGCCATGGCTGTCATCCTCGGAAGACCCTTTTTAAACACTGCAGGGGCTGTTATAGATTGCAACAAAGGCAATGTCACTTTCCATGTCAACGGTAATGAGCATACGGTGCACTTTCCGAAGAATCGATATCAAGTACATTGCATCAATGCTATCGAAAAGACTTCATCGATTCTTATTGGGAGCTTTGACTGCCCTATTCCTTGTGTCGAGATGAAGTATGATTTGCTTGTTGGGGAGATACATATCCCCATTGAGGTGACTTAGTGGCTATTCGACAATTCTCCGTTTCCTCTTGCGATTTGAAAAGGTTTTGTAATGAGGATTTGATCAACCCCATTGACAGATTTCTTTCGATGACCATGAAATGGATGAATCAAAGAGTCACATACCTTTGTTTTAAGCTTTCACTTTCTGTTGCTTAGAAGAAAAATGATAGATATAATTTAGCTTTTCCTGTTTTCTGTTTTAGCGTCCCGGAGAAAAATACACCGAAAATAAAAGTTCTCCGATGGTCCTGAAAATCTAGTATGATTTTTTCTGAAATATTTGAAAAATACTGGGACTGAGAGCTCGCCTGGCGGCCACACCAGTGGGCCACAAGCCTTGTAGCCGCCACCCCTTGGTGGTGGCTACCAAGCTTGTGGGGCCCACAGGGACCCCCTCCACTCATTCCAGCTCCTATCCTCTTCTTCCACCTCCAGAAAAAATCGTTTCGCATCTCAAACCCGTGTTCTTGCTCATTTGGCTGTGATTTTCGATCTCCTTGCTCAAAGCACCATTCTCCGAACCGTTTTGGGGAAATTACTCCTTGGTAAGTGACTCCTCCATTGGTCCAATTAGTTTTTGCTCTAGTGCTTTATTCTTCGCGTATTCTTGCTACCTTGGTGACCCTGTTCTTGAGCTAGAAATGTTGATTTTAGTTGGTCCCAAGTAGTTTTAGCGCGTGACACGGTCTCTAGGCACTAGTAGGAGTAATTGCTACAAGTTGTGGTTGGTCTTCATTCATTTTTCTCTTGAACTTCAAGAATTTCAGCAAAAGAAAATTATGTTCGGGAGGAAGTTTCATGGTGGTTCCTCAACTAAGAAGGGTCCCCGTCTATCTTTTCGGGAGCCCGAACCTTATCAACTAAGGGACACACCGGTACAACCATTTGAATGGCCTTCCGATGAGTTCATGATCGAAGCGGGCTTCAAGGATGAGTTTGATACACTTTTCGCAATGCCGGGTTAGCAGAATTCCTCTCTCATAAATGTGAACAGTATGCTATGCTCACTGCCTCTTTCGTGCGTAGATTTAAATTTTCAGTTGGCCGTGACTCATCCATACTGTTTGATCTGTATGATAAATCCTAAACCATGGATTTGGAGGATTTCAATAGGATTTGCAAGATACCCGATGGGGGTAGTATTAATGATCCTGCTAAGTCTTCGGTCAGAGACTTTGTCTCCAGTATAACTGTTGGAGAAACTAGAGATATCACGCAAGCTACCATATGAAGCATTCATTTCCCCGCCTTGCACTACTTTGGCCTCTTCATAGGTAGGTGCATTAACGACAAGGGTGCACATTGTCACCTATGCGCATCCGACCTTAGTATCCTTAAGAGCGCAGTAACAGGTGACAGGAGCTTCAACATGGGAGCTATAATAGCAAGGAGGCTGAATAATAATGCCATTGAGGGGGATTTCTTTGGTGGAATTTATGCTACACGCTTAGAAAATTTTCTTGGAGTATCCATCCGTTCAGGAGACCCCCCTCTCCGTACAGCCTACCTTGATCGTGTCGCTCTAACACGCTACCAGTTCCTTGAGAGGGATGATGGATCCCTCCTATACCGTTTGATATTTAACCGACAGCGTGTTTTCCATATTACCCTTCCTGCTCCTGCTTTCTTTGACTTTCAGGTAAAACGAAGATACTACATAACCATAGGAGAGGCACAGGAATATGAGAGGGAGGCGACGGCTGCTCGACTTCGTGAGGTAGCTATTCAGGCAGTGGCTGCAGCAGTCCCGTATAACACCCATTATGATTTTGGGTTTCGCCAGGACCATCCTTAGGAGTAGACCAAGCTAGGCCAAAAGCCTAAGCTTGGGGGAGTACGTGTTCTCACCAACCTTACATCCATGCTTATGCTTTCACTTTGTTAGTCGGTGTTTACACTTTGCCACTGTATTATCCATGCTAGTTTATTTTCGTTTTCTTGTTTTCTTGTTTTGTGTCCTTTTGAGAAAACAAAAAAAGATTTTTCTTTCTTCTTTTGCTTGTTGGGAGTTTTCCCGTGTAAATAGTTTTCTTTTTCTTTGGGTCAAGGTAGAAGATATTGGTTACAATGTTTAGTGGCTCTTGCATGCATACTTGTTTAGCTTTCAAAGAGCCATATTACTTTGTCTTCTCCTTTGTGTTTGCATGCAGATTCAGCTTAGTCTAATGCACGAGCACTCTTATTATTGTTCACATCGTTCGATCGTGCAAATGAAAGGCAATAATGATGATATATGATGAAGTGACCGAGACTGGAAAAGCTGGTATGAACTCTATCTATTTTGTTTTTGTAAATATGACTAGCTTGTCATGCCTGATTCAGCTTTGTTGTGAGAGAATCATGTTTGCAATGACAACTTAGAGATCATAGTTTCTGATGCCATGCTTAACTAGCTGAGAGCTTATAATGGTTTGTCTTGAATGCCAACATAGATTTTGAGATGACTACGATGTAGTATGATAGGATGGTATTCTCCATTGAATGATTCAAGTGGCTTGACTTGACGCATGTTCATGCATGTAGTTGAAACAAAATCAACATAGCCTCTATGATGTTCGTGTTCATGGCGATTTATATCTTGTTCATGCTTGCATTCAATGTTAGTCAAACTCATTGCATCTTGATGACTCTTGTCGCTCTCTAGTTGGTTGCTTCCCAGTCTTCTGCTAGTCTTCACTTGTACTAAGCGGAATATTGCTTGTGCATCCACTTCCATAAACCCAAAAGTTTTTCCATGAGAGTCCACCATACCTACCTATTTGCGGTATCTACCTGCCGTTCCAAGTAAAATTGCATGTGCCATTCTCTAAACCTTCAAGAAATAATCTATTTTGCATGCCCGAACCGCTCATGTGGTGACAGGGGGCTATTGGTATCTTCCATGTTAGGCGTGTTATCCTCGACATGTGTTTATTAACTGTCATTCACGAGAAAGGGGACGGTAATTGGAATGCCCAGTTCCACGCTTAAATCGAAAACATAACTGTAAAACAAGACTCCCCCGGATTGATGTTAGTATGGACGGTACCCGAGGATTCGGCTCGCCGTGGAGTGTGATTGATTGGTGGTGGGGGATTTAAAACTTTACTTTTATGTTTGGGAACCGCCTATAGCATGAGTAGCATGGAAGATATTGAGAACTCTTGGTCATTGCGTTGACAATGAAAGCATGCCACCCAAAATTATTATCTCTGTTTTCAAAGCTTGAGCTTTGGCACCTCTGCAAATCAATGCTTCCCTCTGCGAAGGGCCTGTCTATGTATTTTCCTGTTGAGTCATCCTTTTCTTATATAAGCACCAATTAGAGAGCACCTCTGTCATTTTTATGCTTTGCTTTTGATTGATATTGAGTATGACTATGACTAGATCTTCGTTGCTTTGAATTACAATGTTTAGCCAGCCCTTGATCTTTGAAAGTGCTCCGCATTTATGTTTTGCGGTCTCAGAAAGAGCTAGTGAGATACCACCTATTCATATTGCTTCATGCTTGTTTTGATTGAAGTGTTGGTATGTGAAACTCATTATTATTTGCTCGTTAGCTGATTATGCCATTGATATTAGTTTACCGTGAGACCTTTGTGTCACTTGCTTATGTGGTTAACTTGTGTTCTTGCTGAAATTCTGGTTATGAGTTAGACATAGTTGCAACAACAAGATCGAACAGAGTTTGTCAAAGTTTTTCTTTCTCTTCCAGTTTGTCAACTGAGTTGCTTGAGGACAAGCAAGGTTTTAAGCTTGGGGGAGTTGATACGTCTCCATCGTATCTACTTTTCCAAACTCTTTTGCCCTTGTTTTGGACTCTAATTTGCATGATTTGAATGGAACTAACCTGGACTGATGCTGTTTTCAGCAGAATTGCCTTGGTGTTGTTTTTGTGCAGAAATGAAAGTTCTCGGAATGTCCTGAAAATTTACGAAGAATATTTCTAGAAAATATGAAAAATACCTGCGCAAAGATCCACTGGAGGGGATGGGCCAGTGGGCCACAAGCCCTGTAGCCGCCACCCCCTGGTGGCGGCTAGCAAGCTTGTGGGGCCCACGTGGCTTTGCCGCCCCCAAACTCAGCTCTATAAATTCACTTTCGTCCCAGAAAAAATCAAGAGAGAAGATTTCGTCATGTTTGCGATACGTAGGCGCCGCCACATCCTGTTCTTCATCTGGAGGGCAGATGTGGAGTCCGTTTTGGGCTCCGGAGAGGGGAAATCGTCGCCATCGTCATCATCAACCTTCTTCCCTCTCCAATTCCATGAAGCTCTTCATCGTTCGTGAGTAATCTATTCGTAGGCTCGCTGGGCGGTGATGAGTAGGATGAGATCTATCATGTAATCGAGTTAGTTTTGACGGGGATTGTTCCCTAGTATCCACTATGTTCTGAGATTGATGTTGCTACTACTTTGCCATGCTTAATGCTTGTCACTAGGGCCCGAGTGCCATGATTTCAGATCTGAAATTATTATGTTGTCACCAATATATGTGTGTTTTAGATCCGATCTTGCAAGTTGTAGTTACCTACTATGTGTTATGATCCCGCAACCGCGGAGTGACAATAACCGGAACCACTCCCGGTGATGACCATAGTATGAGGAGTTCATCTGTTCACCAAGTGCTAATGCGTTGGTCCGGTTCTTTATTAAAAGGAGAACCTTAATATCCCGTAGTTTCCTTTTGGACCCCGCTGCCACGGGAGGGATGGACAATAGATGTCATGCAAGTTCTTTTCACTAAGCACGTATGACGGCACACGGAATGCATGCCTACATCACATTGACGAACGGGAGCTAGCCACATATCTCTCCATGTTATAACTGTTGCATGATGAATATCATCCAAACAAATCACCGACCCATTGCCTACGAGTTTGTCCCACTGCTGCTGTTATTTGTTTTGCTCTGCTGCTGTTACTACTGTTGCTGCTGTTGTTACTTGTTTTGCTCTGCTGCTGTTACTACTGTTGCTGCTGATGTTACTTGTTTTGCTCTGCTGCTTTTACTACTGTTGCTGCTGCTGTTACTTGCTTGCTCTGTTGTTACTTGCTACTGCTGTCACTACTTCTGTTCCTTGCCACTGCTGCTACTCATTACACTGCTGCTACCTGCTACAATACTTGTTCGCACGACGTTGACGGGAAAGAATATTTCGCGTCCACGGGCAACTTCTGGCGCCATTGATACAATCGTTAGGAATAGTCTACCGTCAACAGATGGTTTCTAACACCGTTGTTATCATACTACTTTGCTGTTGATACTTTGCTTGCAGATACTAATCTTTCAGGTGTGGTTGAATCTGACACATTCAACTTCTAATACTTGAGAGTATCCTCTCACTTCCTATCCGACGAACCAACAAATTTGGGTTGAATAGTCTACCCTCGAAAACTGCCTCGATCCCACGCGTTGGTGGGTCATTGCAAGACAATTTCTAATTGTTGAGCAATCGAGAATAGCATTTTTCTAGCCATTGCCAGGGATCTGCTAAACAACATTTTTCTGGCGCCGTTGCCGGGGAACCGATTGCTATATTCTGTGTGTCACTTGGGATTTATATCTGCTGATCACTATGAAGAATCTGAAAGATCCAAAAACCAGAGTTTTGCCCTCAACTACGAGGGGAGGTAAGGAATTGTCATATAGCTCTGCACTTGATTCACCTTCAGTTATGAGTAAGTTTGTGACATCACCTCCTGCTAGAAATCTTGATATGTCGCCTGTACTTGATGATGCTTATGATGCTATGCCTGATATTGCTTTGCCTGATGATGCTAGAGATGCTATGCCTGATACTGCTAGAGATGCTATGACTGATACTACCTTGCCTGATACTGCTAGAGATGCTATGCCTGATACTGCTAGAGATACTACTTTGCCTGATATGCCACTAGGGGTGTTCCTTGATGCTCATATTGCTAGAGTTACTGCCAATGCTCGTGATGCTTCTGAAACTGCCGATACTATTGAGATAGAACCTGCTTTTGCTCCTGCTAGATCTAGCTCTCCAAGATATGAATTGCCTGGTATACCTGAGGGTTACGTTATGGAGGGAGAGATAGCTGAGGATTTTCTTGCGTGTAAGGACGCCTATGACGCTGAGAACTTCATCTGATATTCAAATACTAATCAACTCCAAGGTTGTCAAGGTCCAAAAAAATCCCCAAAATTTTTCGTGGCATTTGAACTTCATGTGATATTGATTTTCTGTGAAGGAAAAAACAAGCAAAAAAACAGCAACTGTCACTGGGCACTATGTCAATAGGTTAGTCCCAAAAAATGATATGAAGTTGTTATAAAATGATTGTAAAATATCCAAGAATGATAATATAACTGCATGGAACAATCAAAAATTATAGATACGTTGGAGACGTATCAATTGTTGCTGACCAAAAGATGTCTTGTGCATATGACCCGTATATTCAAATACTAAGCAACTCCAAGGTTGGAAAGAACATTTATCTACTTGATCTTCTCAACTTGCCACTCAAGCAAAAATTTGAGGATAATGCCGTGGTGATAAATCCAAGTCATCCCACTTCAGCTATAACATAGGCTGAGTTAGAGGCTGATGCCCACATAGAGACAACGAGAACCACTAGTGCTCCAGTGTTAAGGTCCAAAGGTGATCAAATGGAATTTTTTATCATCACCATCCAAGGGATGGATAAGAACATTAAAGACATTGTGCTAAATCATAAGATCCTTGAGAGGATTGTGGAAACAAAGTTTCATGACCTCGACATCAAGGTGACTGAGCTGATACAACAGTCAACCAGTTGAAGCGGGAGGTAGATGAAGTGCCTACTCCCAGCTCCAGTAATGATGACGATAGTCCTCATCTCCAGACTTCCGCTTAGTTCAAGACAGAGGCTAGATATTGTGTCGTGCCATTTCCTGAGATGACACCATCTTCATTAGCTCCAGCATCAGCTCCATCATCTCCTACAACTCTAGTGTCTACACCATCACCTTAGAGGACATCCGCTGAATCCTTCGCTGATGCTCTCCTCTCGACTCCTTCCACAACTGCTAGTGCAGCTTCATCTCCCCATGGAGGAGACCATTCACAGAGCGATGCTTAGCTCTATACCTTTGAACTTTCTGGTAACTTGTTTCCAAAGGGGGGGGGAATGTTATAGATCATAGGGCTTCGAGAGAGTGTGTGTAGCTTTTTGGTGCTCTTCTCGTTTTTGAAAACATTTGCTTTATCTTTTGGATGTCTTAAACTTTGTTGTCATTGATCATACGCCTTAATGTTTGGTGCTACTATATCCTATCCTTGAGATATATACATATATATATATGTGATGATCATTCACTCATTATTGGTGTTAAGTTCATTGAAATCCATTCATATCATTTATGCGCACCACCAAGATGTATGTGACATGGAAGAGTGATCCTTGATCCTAATAGATTGTGCATTTGCATTCAAACGAAAATTTAAAATAATGCACAAATTTAGGGGGAGCTATTGCTTATCACATATTTCTCAAAGCAATGTTGTTGTTCATTGATTATGTTTTATGTCGAAGATCTATATGTTGTCATCAATTACCAAAAATGGGGAGACTCAAAGCACAACTTCTCCCTAGGTGGTTTTGGTAATTAATAACAACATATATGTCATTGGACTAATGATTTTACCAAGTATATTTCAGGAAAAGTTCAATGATGGATTGTCTAAGGATTGTGAGGAGATCCTCTAGATGCAAGGACCATATATTTGCAACAAGCTTCAAGACTCTACATTTTGCATTTTGTGAGAAATTACACTTGAAACCGTAGGAGAGCCAATACTATTAAAAGGGGATGAGATAACTATGATGATCTGGTTGCTCAAATTCTTAGAGATTAGCCACCAAAAATACTCATAAATTCTCCCACAGATATGCTGTCCAAAACCTGAAGTCCAAATTCGGTGCCACCTACATTTCCAAATCGGCCACACCGAGTTTTACCCTAGACATATCCTATGACAAACCCTAAGGTCTCCGTACCATCAACTTCAATTTCGGTATGACCAAAAATCAGTGACCAACTGTGTGTCTACCAATTTCTAAGAATCAAAATTTCCAAGTTTTAGAAATCGGTGACACTGAGTCTCATAACTACCTAGGCCAGCCAAAATCGGACCCTCCAAGATTACATATAGGTCTCACCGAATCGCCAAAAGTTGCCACATTTTGCACTAGTCAGTGCAACCGAGTTATTACTTCGGTTTCCCCAAGTTGGGAAATAATGTTGTAATTGTTTGATTTTTGGAGATGCGTATATATGCCCCTCCACGAGCCTCTCATTCATAGAGGAAGCACTCAGAATGAACCAACACTTGCCCCATCCATTTTTTGAGAGAGAGCCACCTGCTCATGTGTTGACATCAAGATATTCCATTCCTACCATATGAATCTTGATTTCTAGCCTACCCAAGTTGCTTTCCACCCAACCAATGTCTTCTCCCAAGTCAAATCTATGAGCGAGTGATTGAGTGTTGAACAGACTATCCTTTGAAGCACAAGAGCAAGGAGTTCATCATACTACCACATCTATTACCTTTTGGAGAGTGGTGTCTCCTAGATTGGTTAGGTGTCGCTTGGGAGCCTCCGACTTCGTGTAGAGTTGAACCAATAAGGTTTTAAGGGCAAGGAGATCACTTACTTCGTGAACATCTACCCCGAGTGAGGCTAGTCCTTTGTGGACATAAGCGATGGTGGAATAGACAAGGTTTCTTCTCCGTGGACTCTCACAGTTGTTACCCTCTGTGGGATGAAGTCTCCATCAACGTGGACGTACGATAGCACCACCTATCAGAACCACGCCAAAAATCTCCATGTCATCTTTGCATTTGATCTTCCTATCCCTACCCTCTACTTACATGTGCATGTATTTACTTTTGCTGCTATACTCTTAGACTTGCATGTGTAGGGTGTGCTTGACTTGCTATAATTGCTAAAACTTGCCCACAACTAAATTGGAAAAAGGCTAAGTTTTTATTTGGTCAAGTAGTCTAACCACCCCCTCGAGACATACTAGTGATCCTACACCCGCCCCAGCCCAGATTGGGCCCGAGAGGGCCGAGATCTGGGCTGCTGCGAGCGACGCCGACCACCAGCACCACCACTCCGCCTCGTGAAAAATGACCACGTTGCCACATCAGGGGCACCCACACCCTATGGGATCCTCACCGCAAAGCTACACAACCACTGGTCGAGCAGCACTGTCGCCATCAGATGGCCCCCCTCACACGTAGGGGGAAAAACCTCCCGCCGCCGCCAACGCCGCACAAGCAGGGCCCAACGGACCACGTCGACGATGATGACATGTGAGAGTGGCAGGGAAGGGGATGGGGGTAGGGGGTCAGGGGGGTTCGCCGTTGCCCGCTAGGGGATGAGCGAGCAAAAAATTTCTCCTTTTGGTTGCAAAGTGTGCGTGTGTTAGAGTGTATTTCTCCATGTGTGGTTTTGGTAATTTATGAAAATCGCTATGGACTAATGATTGCCTTGAGTTATATTCGAAGGATTTGTCCATAGGCACTTCTTGAAGTCCATCTGTCGGTTTCAAGGAGTTTATATGGTGACCAATGTGGTATTCAAGGTTTTATCCAAAGATTGGTCATGTGAGAGTTGATCTTATTACAAACATGTCTTGAAGAAGAAGATTGCGTGAACGTTCATGTCTACCTTCAAGGCATCATTTTTATGAAGAGAGAAGATACGATACAAGGTTGATGAGGACTAAGTCATAGAGTGAATCAAGTTTATCAACACACAAAGCGTACAAGATGTACCGAGGGGGATCAAGTGATCCCATGGTATGGTAAGCATAGTTCATTACGCTTTGTGTACTAACCCATGGTCTACGTGAGATTTTTATGTGGATTTAGGTATGGTTCCATGGGCTTGCGTCAAGAGGAAGATCTCATACAACCCTTGGAGGATGACATCAAGTGGTGATCGTCATCGAGATTGCCGTGTGCAAGTTCAAGTGAAGCGTCATAGAGAGATCATGATTGAAGCTTGTCGTCCATTGTGGTGAAAATGGACTTGTGAAGATGTGCCGAAGAGTGGCTTACCCATAATGGAGTATGGGGGAGCAATCAACTAGTCTTCATCAAGCCAACACAATCAAGAATGGTGGTCCATCTTGAGGAGGACAAGATCGTCATCATCTATCTGAAGTGGACTATGCGCAAGGTAAAGGTTCGTCCTTGATAGGTTTTTTATTTTACCAGTCTCAAGGTGTTAGTTGGGAGAACGGGTTATAGGATCGATTGCCGTACTATAGGGGGGGCTCTCAAGTGATTAGTTTGATTGTATCGTTCGTTGGGAGCTCAAACCATTACATTCTTGGCATCATCATCTTTCTTGGTTCTTGGTTGGTTTTTCTGTTTGTGGATCTTAGAGCTTATGGTCATCTTCATGACAAGCTTGATTTCATCGAAAACAGAGTCCATATGCATCTTCTATGATGTTTTTAGTGTTGGAGTTTTTGACGGTTCTTCATTGATAGAGGTTTCACATCTCTATATCATTGGCATTTTTATAGTGTCTCTTCTTATTATAACCTTGTCATCCTGAATCCAACAAGCTTGAGTTTGCTCAATTCAGATCTCATTTGGAGAAGTTATGGCACCTCTGGTCTTGTTTTCTTGATACAGTTGTACTGCTTGTCCGAACGGTTGTACCTCTTGGCCAGTACGTCTGGTGAAACTACTACCCCACGGGTGCTACATTGGGGTTGCTGCTCTCAGGTTGGTGCCAGCGGTTGTACCGCTGCCTCCGAGCGGTTGTACCTCTTATGATTTGGCCATCCCTGGAGAGTAGGTTCACACGGTTGTACCGGCCCAGTACCGCCCTACCACCGGCCTGGGCTTTGTCACGGGGCGGTTATTGGGCGGTGGTGGCCTGGTTGTTCTAGTTAACTCGTTTCGAGCGGTACTACCGGTGTCCGGACCAGTTGTACCGCTCGGGACATAGCTACCACCCCTGCTCGGTCCTGGCGGTTGCACTGGTGTGACTACCGTCTCAGTATCGCTCACGGGTGACTCCTCTCTGTTTAAAGCGGTTGTTGAGCGGTGGTGGAGCATTTATTCCGGTTACTTGTTTCAACCGGTACTACCACCTGCACCACCGATTGTACCGCTCGGTAGGGTTTCTGCGGGGTACCCGTGTTTTTCGGCTGTACCGGTATGCATATCGGTTGTACGGCTCCTATGTTATCCGCACATAACAGGCATATTTGTGGGGACCTATTTAAGGGTGCCTTCTTCCCCAATGGTCCCTATCCTTTTCGAGGTCGTGTTTGTCCTTCCTTGTTGACCTTCTTTGAGCTTGCTAGCTCTCAATCCCTCCAATGATTATTGCTAGTTCTTGAGGTAAAAGAGAGAGGAGATCCAGATCTACGTTTCCATCAATCACTTTCTCATCTATGTGAGGGGAACCCCTTGGATCTAGATCTTGGAGTTCTTTCTGAGCTCCTTGTTCTTCCTCTCATATTCCTTCATAGTTTTTGTTGTTGTGGTGAAATTTGGGAGTGAGGGACTTGACCACTTCGTGTGTTCTTGCCATTGCATTATTTGCATCGGTTTGAGTTCTCCACGGTGGTACGTGGAAGTGAAGTTTGAGAAGCTTATTACTCTTGGGTGCTTGGCACCCTAGAGCTTGTTCCTCTTGGGTGCTTTGGTGCCCTAGATGATTGGTGGTGCCTCGGAGCTCAATCATTGTGGTGTAAAGCTCCGGGCAAGCTTCAGGGTCTCCAGTTTGGTCGTGGAGATTGCCCCGAGCAATTTGTACGGGTTTGACCGCCCCCAAGGGTTACCAAAGTGTACGGGTTCGATGAATGCCCCCAAGGGTTGCCATTTATACGGGTTCGGTGACCGCCCTCAAGGGCCCCTTAGTGGAATCACGACATCTTGCATTGTGTGAGGGCGTGAGGAGATTACGGTGGCCCTAATGAATTCTTGGGGAGTATTGTGCCCCCACACCGCTTTGAACGGAGATTAGCATCTGCAAGGGTGTGAACTTCAGGATACATCGTCGTCTTCGAGTGTCTCGGTTATCTCTTACCCGAGCCCTTTACTTATGCACTTTACTTTGTGATAGTCATATTATTTCTTGTTATATATCTTGATATCTCTTAGTTGTTTATCTTACTTAGCATAAGTTATTCGTGCATATAGGTGAACCTAATTATTTTAGGTTTTGTGCTTGACTAATTAAACGTTAGTTTTATTCTGTATTTATTTAAGACTAAACCATAATTATTTTAAAGCGCCTATTTACTTCCTTCCCCTTTAGGCAACATCCACGTCCTTTCAAGGTGTTTGAATCGGGTTTAACTATCGATAACAAAACAAACATAAAATAGCATCTTGGCGCAATGGAACAAAAAAAAGATATGATTGATACAGAGCTGGAGATGTTGGCGGTGCTCCGGTACGACTTGGCAGACCCATGGTCCACACCTTCCATTTGATATTCACGTGCATGTACATATGGAGTTATGATATGCATATAAAAGAACTCAGTTTGGCCGTATTTTGTTTGGCGGATGTTGGTATTAAGCTCAAAGATGTTCTGGTGTCTTTTTAGTTTTGCCATATTGATCTTTACGTGACTTAATATCAAAATTCACATTTGTACTATTCTTCCACCATAATTTACATCAACAATTTATACATGTATTCATTTGTAATTTGTGATGTGTTTTAAATAAGGTCAAGCGAACTCATCGCAAAGGAACCCTTACAACTAGATTTCCGAATATTTCCCGTCAGTATGCAACACGATTCTATTCAATAATTTTATAATGATCACGTTATTTTTTTACCTTTGCAACATGATTCTATTAAATTGCATCAGCACATCTTGAGGCCGAACTATCCACAATTATGGAGGATTTCTTGCTTGCATTACAATGGAGCAATCGATCTATCTTCATTGAGTCTGAATGCTTGGACACCATTAATCTAGTGAAGAAGAAAGATATGGACAGATCCCGGTATAGCTTCATTGTCATGTATTAAATAACTCATGGAACGTCATGGTGAAGGAGGGAGGTTTTGTCGTTCAAGAGTATGCGAAAACGATTGTCTACGCAAGTGACAGCTGGAAGATGGTGCATCTTGTGTTGGGTTTGTGGTTGGTGGCTGACAACGTGTCCGCGTATATGTTGCCGTGGTCTGATTCTTTCAAGGATAATGGTTTTGCTTCTGACAAACTACTTTGAAGGTCCGTAAAGCTGCAGATCAACGATGGAACCGCCTCAAGCTCTAGTGAAGAGGTGAGCTGTCTTCTTTTCCTTTGGTGGCCGCTTCGGTGGTGTCGAAGGAGAAGGACATGCGTTGGTATTTTACATAGGGTTATCCCATCTTTTCAGTATTACTCCCTCTGTATCATAATATTTGTTGTTGGAGAGAACTAGTCTAGTTCTCTCCAACTACAAGTATTTAGGAACAGAGGAAGTACAAGGTTGATGTTTACGTGGCTCGTAACTTGATCTTTATTCTATAAATATGACATGTACTACTATGCAAAAAAAGACTTTGTAAGAAAAGCTACGGGAGTAATACAAATAATTGTGCGAAACAGAAAAAAGAAAGTTGCATCAGCGCGTCAACATAAACAACACCCATGGCGGATGAAGGGGGAAAAGGCCCACCAACAGCCCACAGGAATATAAGACCCGGGGTAGATTGGCCCACGAAGACCCGGCAGACAACGGAAGGGAAGGCAACGGGAGGATCTATCTTTCTTCCTCTCAAGAAAAAGGGTGGTTGTTTGGACGGAGTTGGGGACTTTGGGGATCGATCGATCGGAGGAGGAGTCGGAGGCAGAAGAGAAGGAGTGAAGGAGGGGCGGCGGGATGACGCGGGGAAAGCAGAAGATCGACGCGCAGCGGAAGAGCGCGGAGAAGAACCAGAAGTCCAAGGGGTCCCAGCTCGAGGCCCGCGCCGTCGGCCTCAAGGTCGTCTGCCCCATCTGCAAGGTCAGCTGCCAGCGCACGCGCTCTCTTCTTCTTCTTCCTCCTCTTCTTCCTAATCCCTATCTCGGCACGGCACGGATCTGAAGCCTCAGCCATGCCAGGGTCTCCATCCGATCCCATGCGCGCTCTCCTGTTCCCCTTTTGGGTAGTGGTAATTCCCAGGGCAGAGTAGATGATGGCGAGTAGCCGATCTGAATCCTGCAACCAGTATGATAAGTAAGATCATAAGAATCAAGTCGAAAACTGCGCGCAAGCACAACCGGATATACTCCTGCTAGCTAGTGTATAATTAGCTTTACATGGATACATGTTCCTCATGCTTGATTGGTGCAGTGTCAACTCCATGTAACATCTCGCCTATGTGTGTGCAGGCGCAACTAGCCAACGAGAAGCAATTGATTGATCACTATGGATCAAAGCACCCCAGGGAGAAACCTCCAGGTCCATCAAATGCAGAGTAACTGATGGGAAGCGGAAGCATGAGCTATACGGACTGTTTCTGAGGCTGCTCAGTCTGCTCCACACTTGGACGACTTGAGCTTCAGCTTTACCCTATGTAATGTATGCATTTCCTCTTGTTCCAGGCAAGAGCCTTGATGAGCATGTATTTGCCTTCTATGAGTATCTTGTCAAACTGTCGACATACCATCAAACTGTATGTGCTGCAATCTTTGGATAAGAGAATGCTAAACTATATCAGTGTCCTGTTGGGTCATGCTCTGTAAATTGCTCCTCTTCTTTTTGTTGCACGCATTTGAGGTAATTGCCTGTGTCCCCGGAGCTGCATCATGCTGAGAGTCGTCCAAATCATAGACGGTCTTCAGGGTACTTCGCTTTTGCATCACAAGTTCACAACAACATATAAATATATGAGAAATATAAGGAGTAAAACAGTGGGTATAGATTACAAAGGAATCCACTCTAATTTATATCATGCATCGACCTGGTGGGATGCTTTGTTCTTATTAGTTTGCTCGCGGTCTTTTCCATATCCCTTCTGCGCCTTCATACACTTTGCCATGGCAGCAACACAAGCTAAAGCCATATCCCTTCTGCGCCTTGATATACTTTGCCATGGCCTCAGCAACACAAGCTAAGGTGCTGGTACTGACAGAGGACGCGATGCCCGTGTGCTCGTCATCAACTTCATATTCGATGATTGATCTTATTGTAGGTGTCTTATCTGTATTTCCTACAACCTCAAAATGCACCAAATACTTCAGAAATCATACACCGAGGAACCTACCAGTGCCTCATTGACAAAGTTCTCATTGTCATCCTTGATGAACTTCTCTTTCTGATATTCCAATACAGGGATTCCTAGCATGGACTAATCACCAAAATGAAATTAATTACCGGCCTGAAGGTGGTACGATTGCCGAGTGCATACTCTGAGAGGAAAAAAGACCCTCGCTGGTCAAAGTATATGGGTTCAGATTCTAACCAGGAGATCAACTGGCCAAGAAGAAGGCTTCCTGTTGGTAGATCAACTGGCCAAGAAGAAGGCTTCCCGTTGGCGCAAAAACATTGTCTCCTTGTGTTTTAAAGATTGTTGTCAAAAACAGTAAGGGACTAATGTGTTTGCTAGTGCACAGAGAGATTATAGGTCCTGACTAGTTTGTTATGAACTCTGGAAATTATCATCTGCGTTGCAGTAAAGACTAACATCAAAGATCATGCGTGACGAAGTTGCCCCCCCCCCCCCCCCCCCCCCCACACACACACATACCACCACCACCACCACCACACAATTTTTGAACCTTGATAAGTACCACACGTATGGTGCTGGGCCTTCAATCACACGCCTCCATCATCACAGATCGTCATATAACCGCATGCATGCATAAATGACAAAACTGATAATGTCAACGGAAACCTTTTGTGTTTTATTTTTTTTAAACATTTTAACCCTTAAATAAAAAATCCTATTAAAAAGCCATTTGCATCAGTAAATATGTCACGACGAGATTTTCAAAATTAGATCTCATATTGATATGTGTCGATGACTTTTTTGGGGTTAAAAGTTGTCATGTCTATTACATGTAAATAGCCATAATGTTTACGCTGAAATTACCTTGATATGTTTCATCTACTTTTTCTTTTATGTTTAAAGTAAATTTTGATATGTTATAAAAAAGACATTAAGAAAATAAAGTTGTCATGATGAATTACTAAAATTTGTCACGATCCGTGAGATAATTTTGACATGGTTCATAATTAAAAAAAATCCATCCTCAATTATTTTAGAAATGCATGGCAATGACCCAAATTTGCCATGAACCATAAACTAAAATTGCCATGATGAATTGCTTAAATTTATCATGATACATGCACTAAAATTTGCCATGGTTCATACAAAAAATAATTTCCATGGTCAAAATACTAGAATTTCAATGGTCAAATATCTAAAATTGTCGTGATCTATAAACGAAATTTTCCATGATGAATTACTACAAATTGCCATGACCATCAGTTAAATTTGTCGTAATTAATTATTAATGATTGACATGGTTAATTAAAAAATTGCTGTTAGAAGGAGTTGAAATACAATGGTAGCTTTAAATATAGAAGAAAAAAGTAGAACAAGCATATCATGGCAACTTTAGTGTAAACACTATGGCAACTTTGGTGTAAATATCATGGCAAATTTTGTTCCAATAAAAGTCGCGGAAACATATCAATATAGGATCTAGTTTTTAAGATCTCATCGAGACGAGTATCACTAGTTTCATCTTACGAGTAATAGTTTCTATCGTTTATTCATGTGATTTCTCTTCAATGATCACACTTGGTTTGCTTTGTACTAATTCTATCAGAGTTTTTTTCTTTCATAGTTGAGTCACCGCTTAGTTCATTTCCGTTGTTGTGAACTAAGAGATTCCAAGCTTCTCGGAATTTTTTTCAATCTCCCATTGACCCCTGGTAAACATACTTCGTTCCTTCAATTTGTATCTGAAAATATAGTCCTTGTCTCTGCTTATTAAGGTCTAACAATCCTTGAGTTTAAATATGTCTTCTTCTGTGAACTACAAGATCAGCAGAAGATTCCTATATTTGATGAAACGTACTATCCATTCTGAAAGGAGAAGACATAGATTTGCTTCAAGCCAATTGATGATGATATGTGGCATATTGCGCAATACGACCACATGATTGAGACCCCGAGATATCTCGCACGATGGAATAAAAGGCTCGCTTAGCTTGATGCACCAACAAAGGATGTAATATGCAGTCATTAGCAATAGATTTATCTTCATTGTGTATTCTCTCCCATGTGCATTTCACCTACAGATTTGTCTTGGTTGATTTGGTTCTTCTTGTGTGTGAAATGTTTTGGATGCTATCTATCAATTCTATCCCCGTGAAGTAGCCAAGACGAAGCATCATCTAAGTGCATATTCTGGGAAGAAAAAAGACCATGCTTGTAAAAGTATATGGGTCCATAGTCTAACCAGGTGGGTTGGGGGGGGCACTGCACCCCTAGCCTTAGCTTAAGAGCATCTTCAATAGATGATGTAGATTTGAAGACCTAAAACTAGGTGTTGTACAATATTTACATCATCAAGAAGTGTTTTTTACATTTTCAAAAAAAGCCCAACTCTAACAGATGATGTAAAATGGCGATGTAAATGGGCAGATCCAATAGGTAATGTAAAAATGAAGATGCAAAACCGGTCGGCCGCCGTGCGCCTGCTATATAGCCGATGTTCAACAGCCGCAATAGGTGATGTAAAAATGAAGATGCAAAACCGGTCGGCCTACGCGCAGCCGTTGTATAGCTATTGTTCAACAACCACATAAATTGAAATAAAACATATGACAATCAAATAAAAAGTTGCACATGTCTACAATATCAAATTATTACATAGTTCACCACATCCACAACATCAAATGTATCACACATACAACATAGTTTTACACAATACGAACAAGTAAATGAAACTAGGTAGCTCTCTGAAAGCACATACGCTCCCTTGGTGGTTTTGATAATTCATGACAACATACATGGTCTCTTGGACTAATAGTTTTATCTAGTTTATCTTACATGAAGTTGGGAGAGAAAATTGGCTAGAGTGTGAGGAGAAGCCCCAAGGACGGAGAAGAATAGGATTGGCCAAGCTTCAAGCTTCAAGACTCTACATTTTTCTTTTATGTGAGAAATCACAATTGGGTTCATAGGAAAGCCAATACTATTAAAAAAGGGATGAGGTTTCTAAGATGATCTGGTTGCTCAAGTTCTTAAAGTTAGCCCCCAAAAACCCTTATGAAATTCTCCCACAAATATTCTGTCCAAAGCCTAAACACTCAAATTTGGTGCCACCACAAATATTTCCAAATCGTCCCTATCGATTTTTACCCTAGACAGAATCTAGAGCGAACCCTACCATCTCGGTACCACCAAGTCTTGATTTCGGTGCAACCGGAAACCAGTTACCAACTCCCTAGTAGCCATTTGCGGAAAATCAGAATTTCCAATTTTTGAAAATCGATGCCACCGAGTTTGGGTAACTGCCTAGGCCATTCAAATCGAACCCACCAAGATTTATATATCGGTCTCACCGAAACGCCAAAATTTGCCACATTTTGCAATAGTCGGTGCAACCAAGTTTTCTCTCTGGTTTCACCGAGTTGGGAAATAATGTTGGAACGGTTAGATTTTTGGAGATGCCTATATATACCCCTCCATCTAACTCCCATTCAAAGAGGAAGCACTCAGAACAGAACAACACTTGCCTCATCCATTTTCTGAGAGAGAACCACCTACTCATGTGTTGAGATCAAGATATTCCACTCCAACCATATAGATCTTTATTTCTAGCCTCCCCAAGTTACTTTCCACCCAATAAATCTCTTATACCCAAGCCAAATATTTGAGAGAGTGATTGAGTGTTGAGGAGACTATCTTTTGAAGCACAAGAGCAAGGAGTTCATCATACTTACCACGTCTATTACCTTTTGGAGAGTGGTGTCTACTAGATTGGTTAGGTGTCGCTTGGGAGCCTTCAACTTCGTGTGGGGTTGAACCAAGAAGTTTGTAAGGGCAAGGAGATCGCCTACTTTGTGAGGATCTACCCCGAGTGAGGCTAGTCCTTCATGGACGTAAGCCATGGTGGAATAGAGAAGGTTGCTTCTTCGTGGGCGCCTCGTGGGTAGAGCCCTCCATGGACTCGTGCAACCGTTACCCTCCATGGGTTGAAGTCTCCATCAACGTGGATGTACGATAGCACCACCTATCAGAATCATGCCAAAATCACCGTGTCACCTTTGTGTTTGATCTTCCTACCTCTACTCCTTACTTTTCAGTGCATGTCTTTACTTTCCGGTGCTATACTCGTAGACTTGCATGTGTAGGGTGTGCTTGACTTGCTGTAATTGCTAAAATCTGTGAACCATTAAAATTGGGAAATTTTAGGTTTTAATTTTGTCAAGTAGTATATTCACCGCCCTCTAGACGTCTCTTCTAGTGACGCCACAATTGGTATTAGAGCTTTGGTCTCCATAGCTTTGGTTTCATCACCATTGGAGGAAGATGGATGTGTCTAGTTTAGGGAGTCTTAGTTGTAGAGTGCCTATTCACAATGGGGAGTACTATAGTCAATGGAAAGACAAAATTCTTGATATATTTGATGAATTTCATTTGAGCAAGTATGTAGAAAATCCATATGTGCCTCCCATTGATCCCTTACATCCTTCTCGTGAGGAATAAATTGATATCCTTTGCAATCTTAGAACTGTTAATCTTACCGTTAGAGAATTGCCCAGAATTGTGCTTAATCAAATGAAAAACTTTGAGTGTGTTTATACCTTGTGGAAAGATTTGGAGGAAATATAACCTAACTACTCTTTGAAAAATCTTGATGTCATTCTCCATAAATCTATTGCCTTTCACAAAATGAAGCCTAGTGATCCAAAGTTTGATAATTACTTGTTTGAGCTTTGTGAGATCATGCATGCTAAAGAAGATGTCATTACCATCAATAACATCATTGTTGAAGCCATTCACATTCACAAACTTGAACATTTTCATGGTCACAATTCTAGCGAATCTTCTGATTCTTATGATGAGGATACTCCACTTGCCGATGTTGATGTGCAACATGGCTACTACGATGAAGATGGGAGGTTTGACATTGAATATGAGAAGACTATGAAGAGTTTAAGTCTCATGGAAAACCTTAAAGACTACATGGCCGGAGGAAAAGAGCGGATTCTTGATATGGGATGCACCGATCACATGACTGGCGATATAGACATGTTTCAAGAGATCACACCTAACCATAGACCACGGAGGTATGTGACCTTTGGAGAAAACTCCAAGGGTAAAGCACTAGGTCTTGGTAAGTAATACGTCCATTTTGCATCATGTTTTGATACTATTATTTTTAGTGTTTTATGCATTATACCACTTGGTGGAGTAATTCTAATGCCTTTTCTCTCATAATATGCAAGGTTTACATCAAGAGGGAGAATGTTGGCAGATGGAATTTTGCACCTTAAAAGGCTACGTCAAATATACCTATTCTGCACATCTTCCAAAAGGATGAAACTTCACAGAGATTTATTTTGGAATAAATAAAAAATATTAGAAGAAGAAGTACCAAAGGGGGCTACAAGATGCCCACTAGGCACCAAAGCACGCTAGCCCCCTCGCACGCCCTCGTGGGTAGTGGGTCCCCTAGCCCAACTCTCGCGACCATCTTCTGGTATAAATTCTCTTTGAACATGAAAAAAACCAGGAGAGGACTTTCAGGATGAAGCACCACCGTCTCGAGGCAGAACCTGGGCAGGAAAACTTTTGTCATCCGGCAGAGCAATTCCGTCGGAGAAACTCCCCCCCCCCAAGGTGGAAATCCAAGCCATCGTCATCACCAACAACCCTCTCATCTTGGGGACGCTAATCTTCATCAACATCTTCATGAGCACCATCTCCTCTCAGAAACCTAATTCATCTCTTGTGCTCAATATTGTACCGGAACCTCATATTGGTACGTGGGGTGTGACTAGTAGTGTTGACTACATCTTGTAGTTGACGCTTTATGGTTTATTTTGTGGAAGATCATATGTTCAGATCCAATATGCTATTTAATACCTCTATGATCATGAGCATGTTTATCAGTTGTGAGTAGTTACTTTTGTTCTTGAGGCCACGGGAGAAGTCATGATGCAAGTAGTCATGTGAAGTTGATATTCGTTCGATATTTTGATTATATGAATGTTGTGATTCCCTTAGTGGTGTTATGTGAACATCAACTACATAACACTTCACCATCTTTGGGCCTAAGGGAATGCATTTTCGAGTAGTAATTAGATGGTGGGTTGCGAGAGTGACAGAAACTTAAACCCGAGTTTATGCGCTATTCCGTAAGGGGCTGATTTGGATCCCTATGTTGAATGCTATGGTTAGAATTTATTCTTAATAGTTTTCTGGTAGTTGCGGATGCTTGCGGGAGGGGTAATCATAAGTGGGAGGCTTGTTCAAGTAAGAATAGCACCCAAGCACCAGTCCACCCACATTGCGAAAGTTCCAACCGTTGCCGCGCCACGCGCCACTACTTCC
This sequence comes from Hordeum vulgare subsp. vulgare, assembly GCF_904849725.1. NCBI lineage: Eukaryota > Viridiplantae > Streptophyta > Magnoliopsida > Poales > Poaceae > Hordeum > Hordeum vulgare. The sequence goes on from NC_058523.1 coordinate 348,965,502, forward strand.
AGTTGCTCAACAATTAGAAATTGTCTTGCAATGGCCCACCAGCGTGTGGGAGCGCGGCAGTTTTCGAGGGTAGAGTATTCAACCCAAATTTGTTGGTTCGACACGATGGGAGTGAAAGGATATTCTCCAGTATTAGCAGTTGAGTTGTCGGCTCAACCACACCTGAAAGATTAGTATCTGCAAGTAGGATATAAGCAGCAAAGGTAGTATGATAGCAACGGTGCTAGGAAAGAATCTGTTGACGGCAGATTATTCCTAACTGAAGTATCAATGACGCCAGAAAAGTATTGTAGCAGGCAGTAGCAGTGTAACGAGTAACAGCAGTGGCAAGGAACAACAATAGTGACAGCAGTAGCAAGTAGCAGCGGTAGAAAGTAACAGCAATAGCAAGTAACAGTAGTAGCAACAGTAGTGGCAGCAGCAGTAGGACAAAGCAAGTAACAGAAGCAGCAAGTAACCGTAGCAGCAACAGTAGTAACAGCAGCAGAGCAAAGCAAGTAACAATAGCAGTGGGACAAACTCATAGGCAATGGATCGGTGATTTGTTGGATGACATTCATCATGCAACAGTTATAACACGGAGAGGTATGTGGCTAGCTCCCGTTTGTGAATGTGATGTAGGCATGCATTCCGTGTGTAGTCATACGTGCTTAGGGAAAAGAACTTGCATGACATCTATTGTCCATCCCTCCCGTGGCAGCGGGGTCCAAATGGATACTACGGGATATTAAGGTTCTCCTTTTAATAAAGAACCGGACCAACGCATTAGCACTTGGTGAACCCATGAACTCCTCAAACTATGGTCATCACCGGGAGTGGTTCCGGCTATTGTCACTCCGGGGTTGCCGGATCATAACACATAGTAGGTAACTACAACTTGCAAGATCGGATCTAAAACACACATATATTGGCGACAACATAATAGGTTCAGATCTGAAATCATGGCACTCGGGCCCTAGTGACAAGCATTAAGCATGGAAAAGTAGTAGCAACATCAATCTTAGAACATAGTGGATACTAGGGATCAATCCCCGTCAAAACTAACTCGATTACATGATAGATCTCATCCTGCTCATCACCGCCCAGCGAGCCTACGAATAGATTACTCATGAACGTTGAAGAGCTTCATGGAATTGGAGAGGGAAGAAGGTTGATGATGACGATGGCGACGATCTCCTTGATTCGAAGCCCAAAACGGACTCCAGATCTGCCCTCTAGGGCAAGAACGGGATGTGGCGGCGCCTCTAGATCGTGAAACGCGATGAACTCTTCTCTCTTGATTTTTTTCCGGGACGAAAGGGAATAAATAGCGCTAGAATTGGGGGCGGCAGAGCTACGTGGGTCCCACAAGCCTGGTAGCCGCGGCCAGGGGGGAGGCCGCGGCTACAGGGCTTGTGGCCCACTGGCCCGTCCCCTCCGGTGGATCGTTGCGCAGGTATTTTTCATATTTTCCAGAAATATTCTACGTAAATTTTCAGGACGTTCCGAGAACTTTCATTTCTGTACAAAAACAACACCATGGCAATTCTGCTGAAAACAGTGTCAGTCCGGGTTAGTTCTATTCAAATCATGCAAATTAGAGTCCAAAACAAGGGCAAAAGAGTTTGGAAAAGTAGATACGATGGAGACGTATCAGCCACCTGTCCCAAGGCTTATCCACCCAACGGTCATATCATTAAGGGCATTTCTGCCAAATCATGTCGGGATGCTCCCAGGCTAGAAATAGCCACACCCCACAACCACTAGCTGGTTGGCTGTTCCGAGAGAAACCGACACGGGTCATTTAGAGCAACCCAAATTCCTCAAGGTTTGTGAGTGAAAATCATCAAGTGAGGAAAAACCCCAGACACCAAAACCAAACCCAAAACCCAAGTGATTGAGCATCACTGAAGAGTGTGTTCTTGTGTGGAATGAAGGCCTGTTACCTTTGAGGACTGTGCATCCTCCAGACGGTTAGGAGTCATGGTCTAGAGCATCCAGCAGTGAATTGTGGATCGCCGTGTGACCGAGTTTGTGAGGGTTTTGAAGTCCGCCCTCAAGACTTACCACGAGTTTTGGGCGAGGACTGTGTGTCCTTAGCTCAAGGAGAATATGGTAGGGATTGTGTGTCCCGGGACTGTGTGTCCTTAGGTTTAAATACGTAGCCGCTCCAAACCAGACGTACGACTGTCACAACAGTTGGAACTGGGTCATCAAACGTTATCTTCATTGAGCTACTGGTTCTATTTCCTCAACCTTTCCATTTCATCAAATGGCATGATGAAGACTTTCACCTGTACTGTTTGAAGAATTTGACTGGAGACTTTGATCAATTTCCTCACCTCGAATTCTTCACTTTTGTTTGTCATCACCTGCTTGTTCAATACTTCTATCATGTGCAAATCGAACTACTTTATTCACGTTGAGTACTTTGCTATAACCTGTTCTACACTTATGTCTTTGTACTATTTCTATTGCACGTGATTCATTACCAAGGACTTTGCTACCTGGGAATTTCCTCGGTGATGAATTTCGAAAAATCACCTATTCAACCCCTCTCTAGTCGACTTAACGCACTTTCAGTTTGTATCAGAGCAAGGTACTCCCTTGTTCTGTGTGATTTTGGTTTAACCACCTGGAGTTTTAATTATGTCGACCGCATGTATGATCAACGTGACTGCGGGATGTCCTACCTACGAAGGAAAGGACTTCCCCTACTAGAAGACCAAGATGCAAACGCATCTCCAAGCAATTGACAATGACCTCTGGTACATTGTGGAAAATGGTGTTCCTCAAATTTCTGCAACAATCTCTCCTACTTATGTGAAGAAGTTCAAGCAACTTGACTCGCAAGCAAAGAATGTCATCTGTGGGCACCTGAGCAAAGGTCAGTATGGCAGAGTAAGTGCTTTGGGCTCTGCGAAGCTTATCTGGGACAGGATGTCCAAAGTCAATGAAGGAGTCTCAACACAACATGACTCTCGAGTTGATGTTCTTCGCAATCTCTTCAACCACTTCAAGAGGCTTGACAATGGAAGTTGTCAAGATACCTTTGATCGCCTCACTGACATCTCAAATGAACTGCAAGCTCTGGGGCCTAGAGACATCACATACCATGAAGTGATGAAGAAACTGCTTCGATCACTTGACCCATCGTTTGATATACTGGTTATCATGATTCAAGAGAGAAGAGACTACAAGATGCTTGATCCTGCTGATATTATGGAAAGACTCAATACTCATGAATTCCAACAAGAATAAAAGAGAGAGTTGTATGGACGAAATTACTCAAGATTACGTGCATTTAAGGCAAGAGATGTTTCCTCATCTTAAGAAGAATAATTTGACTACAGTCTTGTTGATCCTGAAGATCTTGGTCAGGAACTTCCTATGCTTGTGAGGAAATTCCAGAAGTTCACAAAGCGTGGGCAATTCGGAAAGTCTTCAAGAAGAGATATGAGGAAATTAGAATCTTCATATGAAGACTACAAGAAGAGGACATGCCATAAATGCAAGAAATCTGGTCACTACATTGTTGATTGCCCTCGCTGGGTGAAGGAATCGAAGAAGAAGAAATACAAGGATGAAAGTTTTGACAACGCGAAGAAAAATAAGAAATCCTCAAAGTCTTCATCTTCAAAGTCCTCATCACAGAGGAAGACTAGCTTTAGAAAGGCACGGGCACTTATCGGCAAGGAGATGAACTCCGAAGAAGAATCTAAGGAATATGAGGAAGAGGAAGGTTCCGAAGTGGAGTCTGAATCTGGTGTGGCAAGTCCATCTTCAACATTGAAGAAAATGACAACATCAACAACATTGATGACTGCGACGATGACTATGCTCCCGCCTATTGCTTCATGGCAAAAGGTTCTAAGGTACCAAGCCACTCATCCTCCTCTGATTCTAGTGACTGTGAACGTGATGAAATTCAAAACCCCAGTTACTTCATACTTGCCAACATTGCTACTAAACAACAAAGTGCCATTGAAAAGCTTCGGAAACTGCTAGACAAAAGCAATGACCTGTTGAATGATGAAATGAATCAGACTCAAATCCTCGCTGAAGATGTCAAAAGTCTTCAATCTAGGTACGATAGTCTTCAAGATCATCATGTTACACTCTTAGCTGATCATGAGAAGCTATACTATGAATTTCTTCAAAGGAGGCTGGATCTTGAGAAGTTGAGGATGTCATATGATGATCGTCGAATGGAAAATGATTCATTACTTGCTCAACAGATCAGTTCCACTCAGGCTGAATTCATTCCACCATGAATGAAATGCATCGAACACGAAACTGCTAATTCTTCACCCGAATCATCAAATTCTTCTGTCCTACAAATTCTTCAACTATTCTTGTGGTATCAAATTCTTCACTTGAAGAAACCACAAATGCTACTGACGAAAATGCAGGATTGAAGGAATTGTAGGTGACAGGCATATACAAAAGTCTCAAATGGCATCAAACCCTTTGCGATGTGTTGAAAAGGCAGATACTAAACAGGAACCCGAGGAAAGAGGGCATTGCCTTCAAGAGGAAATTTAACGTTGATGGATCATACTGGAAACCTGAGCAGTACCCCAAAACCTCATGGGTTGCTGCAAAAGGACCTCCTGTTGATCCATCCACTCTAATAGGCTTTGCTTGTGATACATCTTATTCCTCAGATGAGTCATTTGACTCTAACTATAAACTGTTCAAAAATCAAGCAGGTGAAGTATTTGCTTGATATGTTGTAACTAACTGCGGGAATGGACCACACCTGAGGAAAATCTGGGTTCCCAAGAGCTACCTAGAAAGTCTTCAAGTGAATGTCATCATGACACCACCTGTGAAGAATAGGAACCCCAGATCAAATACCTCAGATGGACCAAAGTCTTCACGAGGATCAAATTCCTCACATGGTCAAAACAATGCTCGTACTCGCACTAATGCTTCTGATATGTAGGGAAATTGCATGGGATCTGAATATGTGCATTATTCTTCAAATCATTATGTCCACAAATCCTAAAAGAATTTCTGTGCTTATTCATATGCAGGGAAAAGAAGTGTATTAGCTTCAATGCATCCATTCTCTTATGGTGCACGCAGGATGATGAACTCTTTACCACCCCTTCAGATGTGGGTGGTGAAGAAATTGAACTAATCACTTCTGCAGGTCTGGTCTCCAGATGAAAGTCATCATCTGAAGAATTTGCTAGAGACCTGAGAAAATTGCTTGATAGGATGTAAGCTAAATCATGATGAAATGATCAATCATTTCACACGTCCTTGTTATATCCTCAAAATTATTTTGTGATGAAAATCAAGTGTGATAAAATTGATATCACATTCTTCAATCTGAAGCATATGAGATGGTAAGCAATACTAATTCTTCTGCAGGATGATCAACCCAAGAGCACTAAATGGGTTCTTGATAGTGGGTGTACAAATCACATGACTGGTGATAACAACTTACTGATAAACACCCCACTGACTCCATCACCATTGAAGCACATCACCTACGTTGATAAAGGTAGAAGCAAGGTATTGGGACCTGGGAAAGTGGCTATATCTAAGGATCGGCACATGGGCAAAGTCATGCTTGTCGAATCCCTTGGGTTTAACCTTATGTCGGTCTCAATGCTTTGTGATCTTTATATGATTGTCATCTTTGGAAAATGGTGATGTGTAGTCATCACGGAATCTGACAAATACAAAGTCTTCGAAGGCTTTAGGAGAGGAGACTTGTACATTGTTGATTTCTCTACAGTTCCTCAACCAGCCACGTGTCTTCTAGCAAAAACCTCAGAAGGTTGACTATGGCATCGACGACTTGGTCATGTAGGTATGAGAAATTTGCACACACTATCGAAGAAGAAGCACATCATTGTCATCGAATCAGTCAAATTCCTCAAGGATCATCTCTGCGGTGCTTGTGTGTCTGGAAATATTACCAGATCCAAACACCCCTCGAAGACCATCATGACTACTACTCGTCCGTTTGAATTGCTACATATGGATCTCTTTGGACCTACTCATTATGCTACTCTAACCAGTGCAACATCTCTATATGGCTTTGTCATAGTTGATGATTATTCTCGATATACTTGGGTGCATATTATTCTGTATAAAATTGAAGTGCGGGAAGTCTTCAAACGATTTTCTTCAAGGGCCTCGACAAACTTCGGCGTTAAGATCAAACACATCAGGAATGATAATGGGGCAGAATTCAAGAATACTGGGCTTGATAATTATCTTGATGAACTTGGTATTACTCATGAATTATCTTCTCCTTATACTCCTCAACAGAATGGCGTCGTTGAGCGGAAGAATAGGACTCTGGTTGAAATGGCATGAGCCATGCTTGAAGAATATCAGACTCCTCGACGCTACTGGCCTGAAGCAATCAACACTGCTTGTCACATCATCAACAGGGTATATCTTCACAAATTCCTTATGAAAACCTCATACGAACTCCTCACTGACAAGAAACCTAATGTAAGTTATTTCAAAGTATTTGGTGCAAGATGTTGGATTAGAGATCCTCACCGTAGCTCAAAGTTTGCACCAAAAGCACATAAAGGTTTCATGCTCGGTTATGGAAAGGACTCGCACACCTACAGAGTCTTCAATACCTATCACCACAAGGTTGTTGAAACTATAGATGTGCGGTTCGATGAAACTAATGGCTCACAAAGAGAGCAACTGCCTCCTCTGCCACGTAAACATACTCCTGAGGAAGCCATCAAGCACAAGGCTACTGAAGATATCATTCCTGTTGAGGAACCTCCTCTTATTGAAGAAATCATCCCCAACAATGATGAAATACATGCGAGTGCTCCTGAGGAAAATGCTCGAGATCAAATTTCTCAGCCAGTTCAAAGTCATCAACCTACACATCCAAGGATTGCAAATGAAATGGAAATTGACAAAATCATTGATGACATCGATGCGCCAGGTCCCCTCACTCGCTCAAAAGCATCACATTTAGCTAACTTTTGTGGGCATTTCTCCTTTGTGTCTATCACAGAACCTTCAAAGGTTGTTGAAGCCTTCATGGAACCTGAGTGGATTCAAGCCATGCAAGATGAAATTCTTCAGTTCAAGCTAAATGATGTGTGGGAACTCATCAAGCGTCCTGACCCTCGGAAGCACAATATCATCGGCACAAAGTGGATCCTCTGAAACAAGCAAGATGAGGATGGTCAGGTAGTGAAAACAAGGCAAGACTTGTAGCCCAAGGCTACACACGGGTTGAAGGAATTGAGTTTGATGAAACTTTTGTGCTTGTAGCTAGACTTGAAGCTATTCGTATACTGCTTGCCTATGTTAATCATCACAATATGACACTCTATCAAAAGGATGTGAAAAGTGCATTCCTCAATGGTAAGCTTGAGGAAGAAGTATATGTTGCTCAGCCTCCAGGTTTTGAAGACCCAAAGCATCCAGACAAAGTCTTCAGACTCACGAAGGCACTCTATGGCCTCAAGCAAGACCCTCGGGCGTGGTATGATACATTGAAGGAATTCCTCATGAAGAAAGGCTTCAAACCGGGTTCACTTGATCCTACTCTTTTCACTAAATCCTATGACAATGAACTATTTGTATGGCACATATATGTGGACGATATCATTTTTGGTTGTACTCACAAACATTACAGTGATGAATTTGCCTACATGATGAGTGAAGAATATCAAATGTCTATGATGGGGGAGCTGAAATTCTTCCTAGGTATTCAAATTCGTCAACAACACAATGGCATCTTCATTTCTCAAGAGAAATACCTCACGGAAGTCCTGAAGAAATTCGGCATGAATGAATGCAGAGGCGTCAAAATTCCTATGCCTACAAACGGCCACCACTCCACTAACGAAAATGGTATAGATTTCGATCAGCACGTATACTGCTCCATGATTGGCTCTTTATTGTACATATGTGCATCTAGGTCAGATATTATGCTTAGTGTTTTCATGTGTGCACGTTTCCAAGCAAAACCGAAGGAATCATACCATAAGGCTATGAAACACATTCTTCGATATCTAGCTCACACTCCAACGCTTGGGTTATGGTATTCCAAGGGCTCAAATCTTCATCTCGTTGGATATTGTGATTCTGATTATGCTGGTGACCGTGTGGATTGCAAGTCAATGTCAGGCACATGTCATTTCCTCGGATGCTCCTTCGTCTGCTGGTCTTCAAAGAAGCAGAACTGTGTGTCACTCTCCACTTCTGAAGCTGAATACATTGTTGTTGGATCTTGTTGTGCACAACTTCTTTGGATGAAGCAAACCCTCAAGGACTATGGCATCAACCTGAAGAATGTGCCCCTCTACTGCGACAACGAGAGTGCCCTCAAGATCGCCTACAACCCTGTACAACACTGAAAGACCAAGCACATCCATATTCGTCATCATTTCTTCGTGACCATGTACTTAAGGGCAATATCATCATCAACCACGTGAAGACTGACGACCAGCTAGCAGATATCTTCACTAAGCCCTTGGATGAGAAAAGGTTTTACAAGTTGCGGTGTGAGCTAAATATCCTAGAATCTTTGAATGTCTTGTGAAAGGCGCACACATCCTAACACTTATGCAAAAATGATGACTTAGATGTGCAACACACGAAGTAACGTTTTTCTTCAAACAATGAAGAATAACACAGAGAATGTGAAGAAATTAATGAAGAATTTGATTCTCAGGGCCCTACGACAATTGTACGTGGTGCCTGAAATCATCATTCTTATACGGTGGGTAACACCACCACCAAAATTTTGAAATTCTTCAAAACTGAGGATTTTAACAAAATCCTCAAGATTTTTAAAATCATCAAATCTTCAAATTCATCAGAATTATCAATGCCATCATAAAATTTTCAAAGTCATCAAACTTTTCTGATTGTCTTCACTGGCTATATATATATATATATATATATATTACATATATTTGAGTTCTCAATGTCCTCAGCAACATTCACTTATTGCTCTATTCCTCAAAGTTTGAGTTTCATCTAAGTGAATGTGATCGGACCCTACACCCCTCTGTGCTAAGCTCAATCCAATCTATTCTCAATTCTTCATATGTGTTCTAATTGAAAACTCGTTCAAAGTCTTCACTGAATCCTTGTCTGCTGGTGACTTTGAACAAAGTCCTCAAAAATTCGAAAATTAAATTTTTCTTACCGTTACTACCGCAATAGGACCCACTACTCATGATTGGATTACCCCGATCTCCACTATCTCAACCGCTTGGATTGTGGGTAGCACGTGTCACGCGGAGAGGAACGGGCACGGGCAATTCGGTCTGAACACCTCGCATCGGACCGTTTTCACCTGAGCTATAAATGGCCCCTTACCCCCCTGTTAAAATCTTCCTCTCGCTCTCACTTCCCCCTCGCTCAAGCTCTACCCACGCGTCGCCGCTGGATTTCCTCGTCGCCGGTGAAGAAGAGCTTCGGTGCCTCAACTTCGCCGTCGCCGGACTCACGCGGACGCGAAACATCCTCTCCCGCTGCCGCCGTAGCTGTTTTCAGTCGCCAAGTTAGGGAACTGAAGATCTGGACTGACGAACTTCTACTCCTTCTTCCTTAGTTCGTCGTGTTCTTCACACAGGGTAATTAAAACTGCCCCTGTTGATTCTTTTGATTTCGATCAAATTGTGAAATCTGTTATTCCACAAAAATTTCTTCAGATGAACACACCCATGTCTAGAACACATGATGAATTTCTCTAAACCACTAAATTCTTCAGGAGATTCCTCAATTGTGCTAATTTTCGAATCTACACAACTCTGGAACCCAGGATCAGAATGCTTAGTGAAATTCCTCACATCTATGTTGGTCAAATTCCTCAACTTGAGTCATTTTAAAATTACCTCAAATCTGAGAACGCATATGACCTCTCCAAATTCTTCGCACCTATACTCTATTCACACGTACAAAATGTCAACACATGAATCACTAGGTTCTCATCAACTTAACTCATTTGCAGCATTTTTTGGAGAAAATCTTCAAGTGTCCTCAGATTCATCAAGAATTCAGTTTCCTCAGCAAAAAAACTCAACTGAAAAAAATGGAAGAACAAAAGCAACAGAAAGGTGGCAAGAAGCTAGAACAAAATACTGTTTTGGATATCCCTTATGACATATATGCTGACTACTACACGCCTGATGAGGAAATACATCGCAAAGAGCCGGCTGTGAAGCGCAAGACAAGGCTTCAGAAAATTGCGAGGAGATGGACTCAGGAGTGGAAAAACTACAGGTTTGTCACTCCAAAATATGCAAAGAAGTTTGCAATGAAGCCACCATGCACTAGACCTCCTCTGAAACAACAACAATCAGCAGATCCCTTAAGCATGCTAACAAATTGATGACTATCCTATTGAAAAAGCCAAGTATTTGGCCAAACTAAAGAAAAAGGCTTCACGGACTGAATCTGCTGCTACAACTGCTGCTGCCTCCTCCTGTGCTGCTGAGGCATCGGCTACAGAACCACCAACCAAGAAGGCCTTGATGAAAAAGTCTCACGACAAACCAAAGTCCTCAACAGCATTCTCAAAGCATCAACATCCTCCAGCACAAACAACCATGGCTGCAAAGTCATCAATTGCAGCAAAATCCTCAACCGCAGCACAGTCATCAGCAAGAGGGACGGCAATTCCCTCAAGCACTGCACCAAAATCCTCAAGTGGGATTTTGAAGACAAAGGACACTCCAGGAAGGGGAACACGGCCAAGTACAGATAAAGTCAACAATGTCCCCTCTGCATCAGATGATAGTGATGAATATGATCAAGAAACACTTGAAGCTATCATCAGAAAGAAACAAGAACGAGTTGCTAAAGCTAAGGGCTCCACAATTCCTCTCGCAGTGGATCCAAAAGGTATGCTGAATTTCATCGATCAGTGGTACGTGGATCCCAACACCCGAGTTGATTATTTACACCTTCCACCTGGCCTCAGTCACATGGTGACCTCATTCATCAATGAGGAAAAATGGAAAGCTCAACAGGCTGAGCGGTCTAAGAAGGCAAAGGCTCAGAAAGAAAAATACTTGCGCCAGAATATTCGAAATCTGATGCCAGACCAACTTGTTTCCTCCCAAGCAGAGCTGAAAACCCTCACTGAAAAATGCACCAGTCTTCAAGCTGACAGCAAAAGCTTCAAGGTGAGATTCATCAAAGCAGCAATTAATGATGTTGATGCACACAACAAAACCTTGCTACCTCTACAACACCTTCAACTCCTCAGGCCCAATACACAGTCCAGTTCCCTGATGAACCTGATGAACTAGAAGCTGAAGAAACTGCTGCTGAAGAAACTGCCCCTCCAAGTCACACTACAGAAATATTTGATTACACTGCTAGGCCTACATTCTCTTACGCAATGCCTGAAGAAACTGCTCCTTCACCCAAGGCATCAAAGTTGAAGAAATACCAACTTCCTTATGCATCAGAAGTGAAAAAAAGCGGCTGAAAAGGAGGCCAAGAAACGAAAAGCATCAACTCCAAAGTCATCAGAGGCAAAAAGCCTGAAGACTTTGCCCACCGCAACAACACCAATGGACGTACCACAACTCAACTCAGCACCATCATACATGCTTGTTCCATTTGGTGTTGACTATGTCATCCAAGATGAAGATGATGGAATGGATGAAAACAAGTCTGCTACATCTACTCCAATAGATGAGGAAATTCAAGTTGATCAAATTCCTCACACTACAACACTTCCTCCTCAGAAACCTGAGGAAACTGCTAAAGAAAAGGAGGATGATGTGGATATTGGCTTCAACACGCCAGTGATCCATGATGAATTCTGGGAACATGCCCATCCAAACTCACCAATGGCGCCCCCAATTCCTCACACTCCAGAATCACCATCAGTGATAGAAATCATGTCAAGTTCTCCTGACAAGTGCACTTCTGCCAAGTCAGCACCTGCAAGTGAATCAGCTACACCAGCTGATGAAATAATAACTCCCGAGAAGAATGTGCCTGATGAATCTGAACCGACACAAAATGAAGATATTGATGAGGAGCCACAAGTGACTAATCCTAAGACTGCAATCATTGTGTCACAACCACCTCAGGCGGAGGCATTTCCTCCACAAAATCTTCAACCCAGGCAGCGCCAGCCATACTCCAAAAGGCCAAAGTTTGACAAGGGAATATTCTATGATGAACATCATTTCTTCACTGGTGAAAATCCCTACAACAAACTTCACATCAGACACAGAAAGTTCTGGACCAGGCCTCAACTGAACTACTATGCTGCAGTCCTGGTTGACAAGAGGAAAATGTTCCATCACACTCATATTCCTCATACTAACATGGAAGATATTGACTGCTTCATCCCTGTTCTACAATTTCTTCATGAAGCCGGTTTGCTCCCTTTCTGCACATCTGTTTGTGACTGGAACTCTGAGCTCATTTTTCAGTTCTATGCAACCTTGCATATCTCTTGTGAACCCACTGATATTCACACTTGGGTCCTTGATTGGATGACTGAAGGCACCCACCTCAAAGCACCAGCAACTCAATTGCTTCACGCACTGCCACTTCAGCTACCTGCAGACAATGCAATTTGTGTGTATGATGAAAAAGAGCTGCCAAATTACTTCATGGAAGTCCTCATGAAGCCTCTAGCACCGGATCAACCTCCAAGAACCAAATTCCGAATCATCATCTTCGGACCCCGAATCATCATCCCACCTTTTACGCTTCCGCGAAGAACTCGTCAAGGAATTGAAGTATGTACCAAGAACTCTTTACAGAATCTTGTCATATGCAATTGCCCCTATCAAAGGATATGACTCTGAAGAAGATGTTGTGCGAATCATGAAGAATATGCTCTTTGACATTGTCCATGGCAATTCCATCAACTTCCATGACTTCTTCCTGAGGACTTTGGCTAACAATGCTCTATCACCACATGAGCTGAAGATTTATGCGCCATGGCTTACGAATTTCATCGGGATGAGGTTAGACATCAATTACCATGCTGATTATCCAAATCATCTCGGCTATTTGCCTCCTCTAAAAGTAATCAAGAAGACATTTGAAGAAATAGAGGGCAAGGTCAAAGGAGTAATTGATGAAGAAACTCGCCCACTAGACGGCCAATTCCGCGAGCCTGCTGCTTATTCATCATACGATGACACCGCCACACAATCTGATGAAAATGTCAAGCCACCAAGCCCAACAAATCCTCGTGTGATGACTGATTGTGAGCTTCTCCCTAGTCTTCATCAGAAGGTGGATCGGAACAATAAATGGGTAAAGCGTTACTTTTGTGCCATTGTCAAAACTCTCAACTCCACTCAGAATGCCTTGAAGAGAAACCAATACTATCTTCATGAGGTATTTGACCACGCATGGGCCACTCTGTCACATCTCAAGACTCCTGAGAAACTAAAGGAAATGGAGTTTGTCCAAGATTTTGACTGGTCCTGGCCACCCAAGAAGAAATTCAAGAAGATCCGAGTACCAGAATTCAAGGACAGTTCATTTTCTTCATTCCGTTGTGCTGATGGTGAAGAAGAAGTTGGAGACACTGCTACCGGCCCAACTCCACCGAAAGACTCGAAGAACTCTGGCGCTCCGTCAACAAGTTGAATTTCTTCAAAGGGCCTTAGTCCTCAATTTCTATCTCTTTTTGTCACTTGATGACAAAGGGGGGAAATTTGAGTTAGTCATCAAGCGGGTTTACTTATAGGATATTATAAACTTTATTAAGTTACAAACTCTCGTTCTTCTGAAGTGTTTTGTAATGAGTTGTAACTTAAGCCCGATGGTGGTCTAATACTTTCTGGAACATTTATCCTCGCATGCTTATTCCTCAAGTTAATTAGTTGCATGCATGCTGAAATTCGTAAGACACCATCTTTCATCATGCATTTCAAATTCCTCAAGTTAATTAATTGCATGCATGTTGAAATTCGTCAGACACCATCTTTCATCATGCATTTAAAATTCCTCATACTATATGTCAAAATGCATGCATAAATTACAAGATATAGGGGGAGATCTCCATGATATAAATCATCAGTGTGCATTTGCGGCCCAATGCAAATTCTTCAATATGCACATCTTCAGTGGGAATTTCTCTATATCTTGCAATCAAATTCCTCAAACTCAGTACTTATAATTCATATTTATATCCCCGTTGAAAACTTAACCTGTTTGTCATCAACCACCAAAAAAGGGGAGATTGTAAGTGCATCTAGTGCCCCTTAGTGATTTTGGTGGGTTGAAGATTTATGGGTTAAGAGACTAATATGCTTGTGAGTGTACACAGGCTCTATAAGTCACTGAGGAGTTTGAGTTATTTGAATATTGACCCCTAAAAATGAATGTCTTCAGATGAAGAAATTGGTTATTCCTTGAAGACTTTGTTCGTGAAGAAATTGCAAAGGAATTGATATTCCTCCTGAAGATATTGAAGATGAGGAATTCGGTGTGTCGTGGAGAAAATGGTCTGAAGACTTTGAAGCGTGAAGATTTACTCTTACCGTTTCATTTTCTTATTTATTGAGTCATAGGAACACCGACTGTTAAAGGGGGTCGAGGTAAACTACGGAATGAAATTCCTCATGATGCTCAACTCACACCTACACCTACCAGATCCTCCTGTCGGGAATATGAGAGACATGAGGACTTTCACAGTTGAACGTTCCGACTGTTGCCGCGCTGCGCGCCACCTGTCCCAAAGCTTATCCACCCAACGGTCATATCATTAAGGGCATTTATGCCAAATCATGTCGGGATGCTCCCATGCTATAAATAGCCACCCCCACAACCACTAGTTGGTTGGCTGCTCTGAAAGAAACCGACACAGGTCATTTAGAGCAACCCAAATTCCTCAAGGTCTGTGAGTGAAAATCATCAAGTGAGGAAAAACCCCAAGCACCAAAACCAAACCAAAAACCCAAGTGATTGAGCATCACTGAAGAGTTTGTTCCTGTGTGGAATCAAGGCTTGTTACCTTTGAGGACTATGCATTCTCCAGACGGTTAGGCGTCATGGTCTAGAGCATCCAGCAGCGAATTGTGGCTCGCCGGGTGACCGAGTTTGTGAGGGTTTGGAAGTCTGCCCTGAAGACTTACCACGAGTGTTGGGCGAGGACTGTGTGTCCTTAGCTCAAGGAGAATACGGTAGGGACTGTGTGTCCTGGGACTGTGTGTCCTTAGGTTTAAATACCTAGCCGCTCCAAACCAGACGTATGACTGTCACAACAGTTGGAACTGGGTCATCAAACATTGTCTTCATCGAGCTACTCGTTCTATTTCCTCAACCTTTCCATTTCGTCAAATTGCATGTTGAAGACTTTCACCTGTACTGTTTGAAGAATTTGACTGAAGACTTTGATCAATTTCCTCACCTCAAATTCTTCACTTGTGTTTGTCATCACTTGCTTATTCAATACTTGTATCATGTGCAAACCGAACTACTTTATTCACGTTGAGTACTTTGCTGTAACCTGTTCTATACTTATGTCTTAGTACTATTTTCGATGCACGTGATTCATTAGTGAGGACTTTGCTACCTGGGAATTTCCTCAGTGATGAATTTCTAAAAATCGCCTATTCACCCCCCCCCCTCTAGTCGACTTAACGCACTTTCAATTTCGAAGTGTTTCATCATGATAATCACAACATGGTATTTTCCAGTTTACATAGAGGTGATCTATACATTGTTGATTTCACTAAAAGAGCCAAACCTCGTACTTCTCTTGTTGCTAAATCTTCTAAAGGTTAGCTATCACATAGGAGGCTAGGACATGTTGGTATGCGTAATCTAGACAAGACTATCAAAGTTGATCATATACTTCGTGTTAAAGATGTTATTTTTGATAAATATAGAATTTGTAGTGCTTGTCAAGCAAGAAAACAAGTGGGTGGAAATCATCCCCTGAGGAACGTCATGACTACTAGGAGACCACTCAACCTGCTTCACACGAATCTGTTTGGTCTCAATGCTTACAAGAGCCTCGGTGGAAATTTTCTTGGTCTAGTTATAGTTGATGATTTTTTAAGATTTACATGGGTATTCATTCGTGATGACAAGTCTCGGGTACAAAGATCTACAAGAACTTCGCTTGGAAATCCCAAAATCAATTTGAAGTGAAGATCAAGAAAGTTCGAAGGGACGACAAATCGGAGTTCAAAAACACTAATGTGGATACTTTTCTTGACAAAGAAGGTATCTCGCATGAGTTCTTGGCTACGTACACACCTCAAAAAATGGAATTGTTGAGAGGAAGAACCGTACTCTCATAGAGATGTCTAGAACGATGCTCGACGAATACAAGACTCCAAGACGCTTTTGGGCAGAAGCCATGGAAAAGCTTGTTATGCAACAAACCGACTGTACCTACACAGGCCTCGTGGTAAAATGACATATGAGCTACTCAGTGGTAACAAACCCCAAGTTGGATACTTTCGAGTATTTGGCTCAAAGTGATATATTATTGATAAGCATCGTCGTTCTAACTTCGCTCCTAAATATCACAAAGGTTTCCTACTTGGTTACGGATCAAACTCTCACACTTACCCTTTCTACAACAACTTCACTCAAAAAGTTTAAGAGATGGTAGATGTGAAATTTGATGGATCTAATGGTTCGCAAGTCGAACAACTTCCAAATGATGTAGGAGATAAGGAACCTTCAGAATCCCCCAAGACTTGTCCATCAGCAAGATATGTCCCAAAGAGGTGAAGGAAATTACTTCATCAACAGAAGTGGAAGTTCGTACTTCGCGCCAAGGCAAACCACAAAAAGACATGGAGGCATCCACAAGAAATACATGACAAGATGAAGAGGAGGAAGAAGTACATCGATATGATCCACCTCAAACTCCTTAACCGCCACCTCAAGGAGATGACACCTTCAACGACAATGAAGAAGAATATGATGATGAGGAGGAACCTCCACCATCCAACAAGCAATATCTTCCACGAGTTCAAGGAAGAGTGAATAAGAATCATCCCGTCGAACAAATTCTCTGTGACATACAAACCAGAAGACTCACTCGCTCCAAAACTCGTTTATCTAACTTTTGTGAGCATTACTCATTTATATCTAGCATTGATCCTATGAAGGTAGAATAAGCACTTGAAGACCCGGATTGGTTAAATGCCATGCACGAAGAGCTACACAAGTTCGAGAGGAATGAAGTGTGGACACTAGTGGAGAACACCAAGGACGAGCACAACATTGTTGGTACAAAATGGATGTTTAGGAACAAGCAAGATGAAGATGTCCAAGTGGTACGCAACAAGGCACGTCTCGTAGCTCAAGGTTACACTCAAGTCGAATGTATGGATTACGGTGAGACGTGCGCCCCCGTTGCTAGACTTGAGGCCATCAATATACTTCTTGCTTATGTCAATCACCATGATATTACTCTTTACCAAATGGATATCAAAAGTGTTTTTCTAAATGGTGACATTGAGGAGGAAGTTTATATTAAACAACCTCCCGGCTTTGTCAACCCCGTGAAACCTAATCATGTTTATAAACTTCATAAAGCTCTCTATGGTCTTAAACAAGCCCCTCAAGCTTGGTACAAATGCCTAACGAAGTTTCTTATTGAAAAGGGTTTTGAGATTGGTAAAATTGACGCAACCTTGTTAACTAAAAGAGTTAATGGTGAATTATTTGTGTGCCAAATCTATGTGTATGATATTATCTTTGGATCTACTAACCCACATTTTAGTGAGAAATTTGGAAGGTTGATGTCCGAGAAGTATGAGATGTCCATGATGTGTGAGCTGAAATTTTTCCTTGGTTTGTAAATAAAGAAAACGAGAGAAGGTACGTTTGTCTCTCAAACCATGTATACCAAGGACTTGATCAAGAAGTTCAACACACAAGAGTTCAAAGGTATGAAAACTCACATGCCTACTAGTGGACATGTTGACCTCACTAAGGAGGACAAACTAGTTGATCAAAAGGTTTATCGATCAATGATCGGTTCATTGCTATATCTATGTGCCTCCCATCCCGATATCATGGTAAATGTGTGAATATGTGCTCGATATCAAGAGGCACCCGAATAGTGTCATCTTAAGGCCATGAAATGAATTGTGAGATATGTGATACATACACCAAACTTTGGCATTTCGATCCCAAGGGATCTTCTTTTAATCTTGTTGGCTATTTCGACTTGGAATATGCCGGAAACATGGTTGATAGAAAATACACCTCGGGTACTTGTCAATTTCTTGGGAGATCTCTTGTGTCTTGGTCGTCCAAGAAACAAAACTCGGTATCTCTATTTATCACGAAGAGGAATACATTGCCGCCGGATCATGTTGTGCGCAATTGCTATGGATGACACAAACTCTTAAGGATTATGGCATACATGTGAAACATGTTCGATTGTTGTGTGACAATGAAAGTGCTATTAAGATTGCTCAGAATCCCGTGCAACATCCTCGAACTAAACATATTCAAGTTCGTTGTCATTTCATTCATGATCATTTTGCCAAAGGAGATATTAATCTCAAGCATGTTTGTACTACCAAGCAATTGACCAACATATTTACCAAGCCACTTGATGAGAAAGTGTTTTGTCACTTGAAGAGTGAGTTGAACACCATTGATGCTTCAAACCTGAGCTAGACTCACTCGGATGCATGCAAGGGCATGAGCTAACTTGAATACTTATTGATAATATTCATATGATACCATCTTATCCCATGGAAATCTATGCTCCCTTGTATTGCATCTAACCTTTTTTAGGTACTTGGATGTACCTTACTCCACAAGATTTCAATCAACTCACACCACAAGCAATCTTGCCATGGCCAAGTATCAACACTCCTTCTTTGATGATGGAGGAAGAAGAAAACACAAATCGTATAATTGACAACTATTTGTTGAACAATTTCACTCTTGTCATTTGGATATATCATGTTCATCCTTGCATGACTAACTCATGTAGGTGAGAAGTGTATCAAAACAATCAAGGATTGCTCGCAACTCAAGATGATCTTCATCACCATTGAGCATCCACAACAAGTACACCTACACGCTAGATCATGTACATCTTTCAAAGGTATGTACACATATCCTTGAAAAGCTTTGCTCCAAGTCATGAGATAAAGCTACCCAAGCGATAAGAAGTCATTAAAATGGTTAAACAAAAATGGCAACCCCATTTTGAGCTTAACAATGAGATGACCTATGATCAAGCATTCTTGCTTGGCTCCTTCAGTCAATATACTCTAATATAGGTGACCTAGCCACCGACCACCATCTAGATCAAGTTTCTGTTGGGGAACGTCGCATGGGAAACAAAAATTTTCCTACACGCACGAAGACCTATCATGGTGATGTCCATCTACGAGAGGGGATGAGTGATCTACGTACCCTTGTAGACCGTACAGCAGAAGCGTTAGAGAACGCGGTTGATGTAGTGGAACGTCCTCACGTCCCTCGATCCGCCCCGCGAACAATCCCGCGATCAGTCCCACGATCTAGTACCGAACGGACGGCACCTCCGCGTTCAGCACACGTACAGCTCGACGATGATCTCGGCCTTCTTGATCCAGCAAGAGAGACGGAGAGGTAGAAGAGTTCTCCGGCTGCGTGACGGCGCTCCGGAGGTTGGTGATGACCTTGTCTCAGCAGGGCTCCGCCCGAGCTCCGCAGAAACGCGATCTAGAGGAAAAACCGTGGAGGTATGTGGTCGGGCTGCCGTGGAAAAGTCGTCTCAAATCAGCCCTAAAACCTCCGTATATATAGGTGGGAGGGAGGGGGCCTTGCCTTGGGGTCCAAGGACCCTCAAGGGGGTCGGCCGAGCCAAGGGGGAGGACTCTCCCCCCCCCCCCAAACCGAGTTGGACTAGGTTTGGTGGGAGGGAGTCCTCCTCCCTTCCCACCTCCTCCTTTTTTTTCATCTTGATTTTTCTTCTCTTGGCGCATAGACCACTTGTGGGCTGTCCCACCAGCCCACTAAGGGCTGGTGTGTCTCCCCCAAGGCCTATGGACTTCCCCGGGGTGGGTTGCCCCCCCCCCCCCCCCCGGTGAACTCCCGGATCCCATTCGTCATTCCCGGTACATTCCCGGTAACTCCGAAAACCTTCCGGTAATCAAATGAGGTCATCCTATATATCAATCTTCGTTTCCAGACCATTCCGGAAACCCTCGTGACGTCCGTGATCTCATCCGGGACTCCGAACAACATTCGGTAACCAACCATATAACTCAAATACGCATAAAACAACGTCGAACCTTAAGTGTGCAGACCCTGCGGGTTCGAGAACTATGTAGACATGACCCGAGAGACTCCTCGGTCAATATCCAATAGCGGGACCTGGATGCCCATATTGGATCCTACATATTCTACGAAGATCTTATCGTTTGAACCTCAGTGCCAAGGATTCGTATAATCCCGTATGTCATTCCCTTTGTCCTTCGGTATGTTACTTGCCCGAGATTCGATCGTCAGTATCCGCATACCTATTTCAATCTCGTTTACCGGCAAGTCTCTTTACTCGTTCCGTAATACAAGATCCCGCAACTTACACTAAGTTACATTTCTTGCAAGGCTTGTGTGTGATGTTGTATTACCGAGTGGGCCCCGAGATACCTCTCCGTCATACGGAGTGACAAATCCCAGTCCTGATCCATACTAACTCAACTAACACCTTCGGAGATACCTGTAGAGCATCTTTATAGTCACCCAGTTACGTTGCGACGTTTGATACACACAAAGCATTCCTCCGGTATCAGTGAGTTATATGATCTCATGGTCATAGGAATAAATACTTGACACGCAGAAAACAGTAGCAACAAAATGACACGATCAACATGCTACGTCTATTAGTTTGGGTCTAGTCCATCACGTGATTCTCCCAATGACATGATCCAGTTATCAAGCAACAACACCTTGTTCATAATCAGAAGACACTGACTATCATCGATCAACTGGCTAGCCAACTAGAGGCATGCTAGGGACGGTGTTTTGTCTATGTATCCACACATGTAAATGAGTCTTCATTCAATACAATTATAGCATGGATAATAAACTATTATCTTGATACAGGAATTATAATAATAACTATATATTTATTATTGCCTCTAGGGCATAATTCCAACAGTCTCCCACTTGCACTAGAGTCAATAATCTAGCCCTCACATCACCATGTGAATTACATTGTAATAAATCTAACACCCATACAGTTCTGGTGTCGATCATGTTTTGGCCGTGGAAGAGGTTTAGTCAGCGGGTCTGCTACATTCAGATCCGTGTGCACTTTGCATATATTTACGTCCTCTTCCTCGACGTAGTCGCGGATGAGGTTGAAGCGTCGTTTGATGTGTCTGGTCTTCTTGTGAAACCGTGGTTCCTTTGCTAAGGCAATGGCACCAGTGTTGTCACAGAACAAGGTTATTGGATTCAGTGCGCTTGGCACCACTCCAAGATCCGTCATGAACTGCTTCATCCATACACCCTCCTTAGCCGCCTCCGAGGCAGCCATGTACTCTGCTTCACATGTAGAATCTGCTACGACGCTTTGCTTGGAACTGCACCAGCTTACCGCACCCCCATTAAAAATAAATACGTATCCGGTTTGCGACTTAGAGTCGTCCGGATCTGTGTCAAAGCTTGCATCGACATAACCTTTTACGGCGAGCTCTTCGTCACCTCCATACACGAGAAACATCTCCTTAGTCCTTTTCAGGTACTTCAGGATATTCTTGACCGATGTCCAGTGATCCACTCCTGGATTACTCTGGAACCTACCTGCCATACTTATGGCCAGGCTAACATCCGGTCTAGTGCACAGCATCGCATACATGATAGAACCTATGACTGAAGCATAGGGGACGGAGCGCATATGCTTTCTGTCTTCATCAGTTGCTGGGCACTGAGTCTTACTCAATCTTGTACCTTGTAAAACTGGCAAGAACCCTTTCTTGGACTGTTCCATTTTGAACCTTTTCAAAACTTTATCAAGGTATGTGCTTTGTGAAAGTCCTATCAGGCGTTTCGATCTATCCCTATAGATCTTAATGCCTAGAATGTAAGCAGCTTCTCCTAGGTCCTTCACAGAGAAACTTTTATTCAAGTAACCTTTTATGCTCTCCAAAAGCTCTACGTTGTTTCCAATCAGTAATATGTCATCCACATATAATATTAGAAACGCCACAGAGCTCCCACTCACTTTCTTGTAAATACAAGATTCTCCAACCACTTGTATAAACCCAAATGCTTTGATCACCTCATCAAAGCGTTTGTTCCAACTCCGAGATGCTTGCACCAGTCCATAAATGGATCGCTGGAGCTTGCACACCTTGTCAGCATTTTCAGGATCGACAAAACCTTCGGATTGCATCATATACAACTCTTCCTTAAGGAAACCGTTAAGGAACGCCGTTTTGACATCCATCTGCCAGATTTCATAATCGAAAAATGCAGCTATTGCTAACATATTCTGACGGATTTAAGCATCGCTACGGGTGAGAAAGTCTCATCGTAGTCAACTCCTGGAACTTGTGAAAAACCCTTTGCCACAAGTCGAGCTTTATAAACGGTCACATTACCGTCAGCGTCCGTCTTCTTCTTAAAGATCCATTTGTTCTGAATAGCCTTGCGGCCCTCAGGTAGTATCTCCAAAGTCCACACTTTGTTCTCATACATGGATCCTATCTCGGATTTCATGGCTTCTAGCCATTTGTTGGAATCTGGGCCCACCATTGCTTCTTCATAATTTGCAGGTTCATTGTTGTCTAACAACATGATTGATAAGACGGGATTACCGTACCACTCTGGAGCAGCGCGTGATCTCGTCGACCTGCGTGGTTCAACAGAAACTTGAACTGGAGATTCATGATCATCATCATTAACTTCCTCCTCAACCGGCGTCGCAACGACAGAGGTTTCCCCTTGCCCTGCGCCACCATCCAGAGGGATGAGAGGTTCGACAACCTCGTCAAGTTCTATCTTCCTCCCACTCAATTCTCTCGAGAGAAACTCCTTCTCGAGAAAAGCTCCGTTTTTAGCAACAAACACTTTGCCCTCGGATTTGAGATAGAAGGTGTACCCAACCGTCTCTTTTGGGTAACCTATGAAGACGCACTTTTCCGCTTTGGGTTCCAGCTTTTCAGGCTGAAGCTTTTTGACATAAGCATCACATCCCCAAACTTTAAGAAACGACAACTTTGGCCTTTTGCCATAACACAGTTCGTATGGTGTCGTCTCAACGGATTTTGATGGTGCCCTATTTAAAGTGAATGCAGCTGTTTCTAATGCATAACCCCAAAATGATAACGGCAAATCAGTAAGAGACATCATAGATCGCACCATCTCTAACAAAGTACGATTACGATGTTCGAACACACCATTACGCTGTGGTGTTCCAGGCGGTGTTAACTGTGAAACAATTCCACATTGTCTTAAGTGAGCACCAAACTCGAAACTCAGATATTCACCCCCACGATCAGACCGTAGGAACTTGATCTTCTTGTTAAGATGATTTTCCACTTCACTCTGAAATTGCTTGAACTTTTCAAATGTTTCAGACTTGTGCTTCATCAAGTAGACATAACCATATCTACTTAAATCGTTAGTGAAGGTGAGAAAATAACGATATCCGCCGCGTGCCTCCACGCTCATTGGACCACACACATCGGTATGTATGATTTCCAATAAGTCACTTGCACGCTCCATTGTTCCGGAGAACGGAGTCTTAGTCATCTTGCCCATGAGGCATGGTTCGCACGTGTCAAGTGAATCAAAGTCAAGTGACTCCAAAAGTCCATCAGCATGGAGTTTCTTCATGCGCTTTACACCAATATGACCCAAGCGGCAGTGCCACAAAAATATGGCGCTATCATTGTTTACTCTAACTCTTTTGGTCTCAATGTTATGTATATGCATATCGCTATCAAGATTCAATATGAACAATCCTCTCACATTCGATGCATGACCATAAAAGATGTTACTCATAGAAATAGAACAACCATTATTCTCAGACTTAAAAGAGTAACCGTCTCGCAATAAACAAGATCCAGATATAATGTTCATGCTCAACGCAGGCACTAAATAACAATGATTTAAGTTCATCACTAATCCCGATGGTAGCTGAAGTGACACTGTGCCGACGGCGATTGCATCAACCTTGGAACCATTTCCTACGCGCATCGTCACTTCGTCTTTCACCAGCCTTCGTCTATTCCGCAGTTCCTGCTTCGAGTTGCAAATGTGAGCAACAGAACCGGTATCGAATACCCAGGCACTACTACGAGAGCCGGTTAAGTACACATCAATAACATGTATATCAAATATACCTGATTTTTCTTTGCCCGCCTTCTTATCTGCGAGATACTTGGGGCAATTGCGCTTCCAGTGACCCATACCCTTGCAATAGAAGCACTCTGTTTCAGGCTTAGGTCCAGCCTTGGGTTTCTTCGACGGATTGGCAACAGGCTTGTCCGCTCTTCTTCGAATTGCCCTTCTTGCCTTTGCCGTTTCTCTTGAAACTAGTGGTCTTGCTCACCATCAACACTTGATGCTCTTTACGGAGTTCAGACTCTGCGACTTTCAGCATCGCAAACAACTCGCCGGGAGACTTGTTCATCCCTTGCATGTTGTAGTTCAACACAAAGCCTTTATAGCTTGGCGGTAGTGATTGAAGGATTCTGTCAGCGATAGCTTCTTGCGGGAGTTCAATCCCCAGCTCAGCTAGACGGTTTGAGTACCCAGACATTTTGAGCACATGTTCACTGACAGACGAGTTTTCCTCCATCTTGCAAGCATAGAATTTATCGGAGGTCTCATACCTCTCGATCCGGGCGTTCTTCTGAAAGATAAACTCCAACTCCTGGAACATCTCAAATGCTCCATGACGCTCAAAGCGACGTTGAAGTCCCGGTTCTAAGCCATACAAGACTGCACATTGAACTATTGAGTAGTCCTCCTT
Organism: Hordeum vulgare subsp. vulgare; assembly: GCF_904849725.1. NCBI lineage: Eukaryota > Viridiplantae > Streptophyta > Magnoliopsida > Poales > Poaceae > Hordeum > Hordeum vulgare. The sequence goes on from NC_058523.1 coordinate 348,990,391, forward strand.
ACGTGCTAACCAAGCGTTCTTAACATCCTGATCAGCCGTAGCGGGTGGTTCATCTCCTAGCGCAGCATTAAGGACATAATCCTTCTTCCCAGCTTGTAAGATTAGCTTAAGATTACGAGCCCAGTCTACAAAGTTGCTTCCATCATCTTTCAACTTAGCTTTCTCTAGGAACGTATTAAAATTCAGGATGACTGTCGCGTGAGCCATGATCTACAACACAAATATATTCAAAGTGGACTTAGACTATGTTCAAGATAATTAGAGTTCAGCTTAATCAAATTATATGCTAAACTCCCACTCAAAAAGTACATCTCTCTAGTCATTTGAGTGGTTCATGATCCACTTACACTATCCCAAGTCCGATCATCACGTGAGTTGAGTATAGTTTCAGTGGTAAGCATCCCTATGCTAATCATATCAACTATATGATTCATGATCGACCTTTCGGTCTCATGTGTTCCGAGGCCATGTCTGCACATGCTAGGCTCGTCAAGCTTAACCCGAGTGTTCCGCGTGCGCAACTGTTTTGCACCCGTTGTATGTGAACGTTGAGTCTATCACACCCGATCATCACGTGGTGTCTCGAAACGACGAACTGTAGCAACGGTGCACAGTCGGGAGAACACAATTTCGTCTTGAAATTTTAGTGAGAGATCACCTCATAATGCTACCGTCGTTCTAAGCAAAATAAGGTGCATAAAAGGATTAACATCACATGCAATTCATAAGTGACATGATATGGCCATCTTCACGTGCTTCTTGATCTCCATCACCAAAGCACCGGCACGATCTTCTTGTCACCGGCGCCACACCATGATCATCCATCAACGTGTTGCCATCGGGGTTGTCGTGCTACTTATGCTATTACTACTAAAGCTACATCCTAGCAAAATAGTAAACGCATCTGCAAGCACAAACGTTAGTATAAAGACAACCCTATGGCTCCTGCCGGTTGCCGTACCATCGACGTGCAAGTCAATATTTCTATTACAACATGAACATCTCATACATCCAATATATCACATCACATCGTTGGCCATATCACATGACAATCATACCCTGCAAAAACAAGTTAGACGTCCTCTAATTTTGTTGTTGCATGTTTTACGTGGTGACCAAGGGTATCTAGTAGGATCGCATCTTACTTACGCAAACACCACAACGGAGATATATGAGTTGCTATTTAACCTCATCCAAGGACCTCCTCGGTCAAATCCGATTCAACTAAAGTTGGAGAAACCGTCACTTGCCAGTCATCTTTGAGCAAAGGGGGTTACTCGTAACGATGAAACCAGTCTCTCGTAAGCGTACGAGTAATGTCGGTCCAAGCCGCTTCAATCCAACAATACCGCGGAATCAAGAAAAGACTAAGGAGGGCAGCAAAACGCACATCACCGCCCACAAAAACTTTTGTGTTCTACTCGAGAAGACATCTACGCATGAACCTAGCTCTGATACCACCGTTGGGGAACGTCGCATGGGAAACAAAAAATTTCCTACGCGCACGAAGACCTATCATGGTGATGTCCATCTACGAGAGGGGATGAGTGATCTACGTACCCTTGTAGACCGTACAGCAGAAGCGTTAGAGAACGCGGTTGATGTAGTGGAACGTCCTCACGTCCCTCGATCCGCCCCGCGAACAATCCCGCGATCAGTCCCACGATCTAGTACCGAACGGACGGCACCTCCGCGTTCAGCACACGTACAGCTCGACGATGATCTCGGCCTTCTTGATCCAGCAAGAGAGACGGAGAGGTAGAAGAGTTCTCCGGCAGCGTGACGGCGCTCCGGAGGTTGGTGATGACCTTGTCTCAGCAGGGCTCCGCCCGAGCTCCGCAGAAACGCGATCTAGAGGAAAAACCGTGGAGGTATGTGGTCGGGCTGCCGTGGAAAAGTCGTCTCAAATCAGCCCTAAAACCTCCATATATATAGGTGGGAGGGAGGGGGCCTTGCCTTGGGGTCCAAGGACCCTCAAGGGGGTCGGCCGAGCCAAGGGGGAGGACTCTCCCCCCCAAACCGAGTCGGACTAGGTTTGGTGGGAGGGAGTCCTCCTCCCTTCCCACCTCCTCCTTTTTTTTTCTTTTCATCTTGATTTTTCTTCTCTTGGCGCATAGACCACTTGTGGGCTGTCCCACCAGCCCACTAAGGGCTGGTGTGTCTCCCCCAAGGCCTATGGACTTCCCCGGGGTGGGTTGCCCCCCCCTCGGTGAACTCCCGGATCCCATTCGTCATTCCCGGTACATTCCCGGTAACTCCGAAAACCTTCCGGTAATCAAATGAGGTCATCCTATATATCAATCTTCGTTTCCGGACCATTCCGGAAACCCTCGTGACGTCCGTGATCTCATCCGGGACTCCGAACAACATTCGGTAACCAACCATATAACTCAAATACGCATAAAACAACGTCGAACCTTAAGTGTGCAGACCCTGCGGGTTCGAGAACTATGTAGATATGACCCGAGAGACTCCTCGGTCAATATCCAATAGCGGGACCTGGATGCCCATATTGGATCCTACATATTCTACGAAGATCTTATCGTTTGAACCTCAGTGCCAAGGATTCGTATAATCCCGTATGTCATTCCCTTTGTCCTTCGGTATGTTACTTGCCCGAGATTCGATCGTCAGTATCCGCATACCTATTTCAATCTCGTTTACCGGCAAGTCTCTTTACTCGTTCCGTAATACAAGATCCCGCAACTTACACTAAGTTACATTGCTTGCAAGGCTTGTGTGTGATGTTGTATTACCGAGTGGGCCCCGAGATACCTCTCCGTCATACGGAGTGACAAATCCCAGTCCTGATCCATACTAACTCAACTAACACCTTCGGAGATACCTGTAGAGCATCTTTATAGTCACCCAGTTACGTTGCGACGTTTGATACACACAAAGCATTCCTCCGGTGTCAGTGAGTTATATGATCTCATGGTCATAGGAATAAATACTTGACACGCAGAAAACAGTAGCAACAAAATGACACGATCAACATGCTACGTCTATTAGTTTGGGTCTAGTCCATCACGTGATTCTCCCAATGACGTGATCCAGTTATCAAGCAACAACACCTTGTTCATAATCAGAAGACACTGACTATCATCGATCAACTGGCTAGCCAACTAGAGGCATGCTAGGGACGGTGTTTTGTCTATGTATCCACACATGTAAATGAGTCTTCATTCAATACAATTATAGCATGGATAATAAACTATTATCTTGATACAGGAATTATAATAATAACTATATATTTATTATTGCCTCTAGGGCATAATTCCAACAGTTTCTTGTATGGTCCATCTTTTAGTTCCATGGTTACTTGGAACCATTCAATCTCCATCTAGTTGAGAAAATTCCTTCCAAATCTTTTGAAAATTCCTTGCAAATATTTATAAATTCCTTGCAAATATTTTTGAAATTTCCTTGCAAATCTTTTGAAGAGTTTCGGGCAAAATGTGTCAAGACTTTCTCGAAAATTTGTTCGACAAAATGGCCAAGAATGTTTTTGCCAAGTTTATGTTTACTATTCGGACCCTCCGAACCAGGGAAATCGTCTTCACCGAAATAGCAAATATACTACGAAGGACCTATTTAGTACTACCGACAAGGAACACTTCGACATTACCGATTTCACCCCGAGCCCTAAGATCATTATCGATTCTACCAATCAAGTTTGCCTCAGAGTCTCTGATTTATGTTACTTGAGTTCTTTGTCATATTCTCTAAACTTTTTCAGAAAAAGTTATCGATGACCCTTGCTCCCAAGGATCCCTTACCCTCTGGCCATTTTTGGAAATTAATGCCAAAGGGGGAGAAAAATCAAAGCTTATGCTTGCCTAGAAAGGGAGAAATACCCAAAGGGGGAGAAATATTCAAGGGGGGATATTAAGCTTACCCAAAGGGAGAGGCCATACATTAAGGGGGAGACACAGATCTCTGACATCCCTGGATTAAGCTAAAGTGATCATTGTAATTAAGCTACAATGATGGTCAAGATTAAGCTAAATGTTTTTTTGCTAAATAGTGCTTGATCAATCTTAGAATCATATCTCATTTAAAATTCCCTTTGAAATTCAAACTCCTTTTAATAAGTGGATAATTATAAAATATGAAAACTGAAATCATGTTGGATTGCAAATATTCACCTAATAATTATAAAATATGAACCAACATTTTATCAAGTATTTTAGTGCCTCGAAATAATTATAACATAGGCCAAATCAATTATTAAATGCCTGTTTGTTTTAAATAAAATCCAAATAAATTCTAAGGGCCCCCAAACTTTTTATGGCAGTGTCATATATTGCAAAAGGAATGGACCAAGTCCCATAATTTTGCAAAAGAATTTTTCTACCAAAATAAAACAAAACAGAAAACAAATAAAAGGAGAAAAGAAAAAAAGGAAACGAAATAAAAGAAAGGGCTAAGTGCACTCTGCACTTAGGCCCGCGGCCCAACCTCACAGCCACGCCCACATACCCCCTTCTCCCTCCTCTGTTCACCAGAGGAGGCGTGGAGGTTGCTGATGCGTGCCACCAGCCGCACCATCGCCGTGGCGGCCATCCAGCCCATCCCGGGTGCCCTACAAGACCTCCAGGGCACCCGTGGAACCCTAGCCCGCCTCCCACTTCCCCGTCGTTGCTCCCCTTGCTCGCCATTTCCCCTCGTCGCTCCCCTCGCTAGCCATTTCCCCTCTCCTCTTTTAGTCGAACAGCCATCGCCATGGCCGCTCTTGCCCACGTGCTCTCTGACCACCCGTGCCCTAGGACCATGCCAAAAGCTCCCCCGTTGTCTGCTACTTCGTCCTCGTCCATGGGATCAAGACTGGGCCACCACAGCTCACCGTCAACCCCTTCTTCCTCCTCCGATCACCGCCGCCCCTCCCATTGATCTGGTCACACCAAGCCTCTCCCTAGACCACTTTGCACCACTACAGGGGCCCAGTGAGCTCCCGGTTCCCCCCCTCTCCATGTTCTTGCACGCGTCCCCTAGCTGCTCCACCATGGAGTCCGAGGCCTTGCTCTGTCGACGGCCTCGTTGTTGCCACTGCGGTGCTCGTCTGGTCTGGCCACGCACCCCATCGCGCTCCTCGGGTTCCCACGAGCCCGACGCACGCGGTCGTGCTCCTCCTTTTTTTTCCCGTAGCATCGTCCCCGTCCTCACCCGAAAGCCGCCACCGCAAAACTCTACACCGGCGATGCTAGCAACCACCCCAGCTCCTCCCAATGGGCAGAACAAGCACGCGCACCCTCCAGCTTTTGAACGCACCAAAGAACGCGCGAATTGACCCCCTGTGGAGGAATCCCGAGCATCGGTCGAGCCCCTGCCGTGTTTTTAGGCTTGCCGAAGCAACTCTCGTGCCCCCCGCCGGCATGGTTGGACTGGGGCCACCCCCGGGGTCATTGATCTGCGGGCCCCTTGGCCCCAGTTGACGATTTGACCTGGTCAACTATGTTGACTGGGTAGCCCGAGCAGCTCACCGATGGGCCACCACCCCCGTGGGCCACTCACATATGGGGCCAAGTTTAATTAGCCACTAACTAAACTATTAAATTCATTAAACTAATTAATTTGATTAAAATAGACACTTGCATGCGGGCCCTCATAATTAGATTAATTAAATAGATTAAATAAACTGTAGAACTAGCCCTCTGTCTATGACAGGTGGGGCCAATGTGATAGTTTGACCAGTCAACAACCCTGTTCACTTGTGACATCACCCTGATGTCATGCTGATGCACTATGTCCATTTTTGAATTAAAATAAATATATGTTAATTTCAGAAGATTACTAAAACTTTGAAGAATCATATAAAAAATCATAAGTGAGATGAAAATAATTTATATATGAAAGTTGCTCACAAAAATCCCATGAATCATAATACATTGTTCGTTTATCTATCACATGCCCCTAGCATGATGAACATGGACATTTTCGCGTCAGGATCACATGTTCGATAGTAGCGAGAGACCCGAAAAATATTGTCGGATATTTTCATGCTTCGTCCATGACGTGTAGTACTCAATTAGTTCAATCCTAGCACTGCATATTGCCATGTCGTGCATCGTGATGCATCTGCTTAATTTTGTTTTTTTTGTTTCTTCCCCCTCTTCTCTCTGGTAGACGCCAAAGCTCACGCTGCTATCAGGCACGACTACCCCCATGACGACCAGCCTTTTGCAGCAGAGCAACAAGGCAAGCAACCCCCCTTCATCATCCCTATATCGCCCATTATTTCTCCCTCATGCTTGCATTAGATTTTGCTACTCTTGTAGATAGCTCATATTCTGATACATAGCCTGTTTTTGTTAAACTGCTTTTGTACCCTACTGCATATCAAATTCTTAGTATATGTTGATTAGTGATCCCCAGTGATCCCACTTAATCCCAGTTGCCCCTGCTCCATCCTCGAAGACTCAACGACTTGAAGATTCGAAGACCCGAAGACTCGATCATCCGATCGACAAGCCATGACCCGTCACATCACTTCACACACACCCCTTAGTTGTACGACTGTGTAGAGCTACTATCGAGTACCGTGGGTGATACCTCATAATGTACTCCTGATGTTAACTATGTAGTGAAGTTAACCGGAGGTGTATTAGGGAGGGTGATTCCTCCTTCACCATTCCGATAAAGACTCTATCATGCAACCCCTCAAGCATGGACCATCGAGGTTGGTTTCCCTCCCTGCTCACCTTGATGGTTACATCGGTTGGAATCTATCGAAGGTGATACTCGGATTCCTCTGATGTTATAAACACGTTGTTACTTTCACTTACTACTGGAACCTAATGAAATGTGTGGTGCGGCTGGATACCCGCATGATTGTGATGAGGCATGGACGGGTATTCTTGGCCCTTGCCACACAATCTCGAGACAGGCGACGGACCACACATTGTATGTCATCGATCATCACCGCGGTTAACAAAACATTAATGGGATTGGGTATTTGATATGAGTTGGTCGATTGACCTTTTTTTGCACTAACCTTCACGCGGGGGCAGTTATGGGCACTCAGCGTCCTTGTATCAGTCAAAGCTCTTCGAACGTCGGCATTGGAGCGGCGCACGCCCGAGTAGTCTGCATAAGCATTGATCTTGTATAAGAGGTGCTAGGACTAACCTCGACCGCCTTCGCAACATGCAGGAGTGCAAAGGGCGATAGGCCCAAGACCGATGCGCACTTAGGATGTAGACAAGAGGGTTGGCCTTTGTGTTGAGCCTAGGTAGGGCTACGACGTGTTGAGCCTAGGTAGGGCTACGGCATGACCCAGGAAAGTGTGTCCGCTGGAGTTGATCAAGCGTATTGGGAAATGTGGTGCACCCCTGTAGGGGTGATATGTATATATATTCAAATAGTCATGTCCACAGTAACAGGACGACTTGGAGTTGTATTCCGATCTAATACAAGTAGACATTTGACTTAAATTAAAATATTGGCTCCGACGTTGCTTTCTCGCGGGGAGTTGAGGAAGGATCTCTGGACCTACTTAATAAATTTGTTGCAACATAATTATTACATATGTGTTATTAATCTAAACTCTTCTAATGATTCAAGACATTGAAGATGCTAGTCTTCGATAGGACTAGACCTTCTCTCTATTCTCGCATTTTTACAGTCAGTCCAAAGATATAGTCCCATTCCTTTGATACTGATGCATACTTAACATAGTTCTAATGTCAGTCTTGCGAGTACTTTGGATGAGTACTCGTTGTTGCTTTTCTCCCCCTTTTCCTCTTGACATGATTGCCACGATGAGATGACAAAGCTGAGGACATGGCTAATCCCGCTGACGACTACTACCCCAACGGAGCCTACTACTACGTGGAGGTCGCTGACGATCAGGAGTAGTTAGGAGGTTCCTAGGAAAGAGGCCTTGCCTCTTTCGATCTATGTTATGTTTGTGCTAGCCTTCTTAAGGCAAAACTTGTTTACTTATGTTTGTAATGAGATATTATTTGCTTCCATTGACTCGTTTGTACCCGAGCTTATGTGTTCGAGCCCTCAAGGCCCCTGGATTGTAATATGAAGCTTGTATGACTTTAATTTGTGCCTAGAGTTGTGTTGTGATATCTTCCCATGAGTCCCTAATCTTGGTCTACGCATTTGCATGTATGATTAGCATATGATTAAGCTAGGGGCATCACAAGTTGTCACAACCTACTACGTGTAGGTAGCCCCCTTTCCAACTCCTTGGCTGAAGTTGATTCTAGTACTTGAAAAACTTTACTAACATTGTTGTGTGGCTTACGATCCCATATCTCAATCGAGTGGGATTAGGATCTTTTACTCATCTTCTATACTCTGGGTTCTGATCTCTCTTCTCTTTCGGGTTAAAGATTTTGATAACTCGAACATTAGGTTCTCGTAATCACATCGACTCGTAGAGTTGGATTATCTACTACTATTCTTTTGAAATAATATTGCACACACTGTCATTTCACATCTTTGAACCTCCTTTTTCAGATGCGTCCCGCGAGGCAGCTCGTACGCGTGACTATGGTTGTCGATGCGACTTGGTTCTCGACCATTCTGGTCGACCTCTTACCAGGCTGGGATATCGTTGGTACCCCGTGTACACTATTTACAAGGACTACCACGAATTCAACCAGGATTAGTACCAGGCTAGTGTTCATATCTTCAATCGGCACGAGATCTCCACCATTGAGCTGCACACCTTCTGCGGTGTTGGAGTAACTGTTGATATGTTAGTCCATGATGCCGCCTATACTAATATCACTCGTCTATGTGGAGAGTACCCGTGCTTAGACGAGACTGGATTTGGATACATATCTTATGGCCCTGCTGGGGATGAGACTGAATCTGACATCGCTGCCTACACCCCTTACGCGCGAAAGCGCAATGATCAATCCTACACTATTGTGTGTACCCCCTACCTGAGTCGTCGCTACAACCCATAGGTTCTAGTTCGGTACACTGAGGCGCTGGATCGCGTTGTCCGAGATCTGACTGTTGATCTATACACCACTCGTACTCGTCTTTTACGACGCGATGACACAGTTGCTACCAGCAGTCAGCGCGAGGATACATTCTGAGTACATCCTTTACCCGTGGAGGACAGAGCTACCGCCAGGTCTTGAGTGGCCTGCTGTTGGGGGTCGTACTCCTTCATGTAGACCTCTACTACCCGTTCGGGACCAGTACCTACACATGAGTATTCATAGGATGCACAAATCTTCCCCAAATTTGTCGTTCCGGTCACTGTCAGTTACCTGGTTTCAGTGGTTGTCCCCAACTTTGATGTCGCATTATCGCTATGTCACGTTGTTGTATCCCTCCACCACGTGCCTGCGTGCCACCTAGTTGGTTTAGGTTATCGTCAAATTTTGAACTTGTAACCACTCGTTTGTAATTGAACTTATGTATGGATCTGTAGGTCGTACTTGACTACTATGAAGTATCTATTGCATTTCCCTTTCGTTATGCTTGTTACTTCACGATTGATTCCATACCCCTACAATTACGCTATGCTAAACTATCCATGTTAAATATTAGCAGGATGGTTAGACCAGCTGGTCGTGGCCGTGGTGCCACAAACCCGCCACCCCGTGAATATGTGGCTAGGATGATCCAATAGTTTGAGCTAGACCGTCAATTCATGCAAGGTCTCATGGTCTAGTTCCCGCGCCCGAACAAGAACCAACACGAAGCCGTGACACTTCAGTACTTCTATTGTCTAAACCCTACAATTTACCGCAGCTCAACCCAACCTCTTGATGTTGATGACTGGCTCCATGACATTGCTTATGAGCTGGAGTCTGCTAATGTTCCCCTGGAAAGTTATGTCACCTTTGTGGCATACTTCCTGAAGGGTCTTGCTGCTTAATGGTGGGACAGTCACAGGCGTTCTCGGCCTGCGGGAACCATCATCACTTGACCAGAGTTCCAAGCTACTTTCCATGGCCGCTATATTCCTTGGGGAAGCATGGATCGGAAGAAGCGAGAGTTCCACAACCTCACGAGGACAACCAGACCGTGGATGCTTATCAGCGGGAATTTTTGGATTTATCTTGCTATGCTAAAGAAGACATTGCTAATGATGCTCGCGGACAAGAGAAGTTTCATGATGGCCTTCACCCTAACATCAAGCTCGCACTCCTTGTTTAGGACTATCCTGATTTTTTCACCTTGGTGAACAAGGCCATCCAGGTTTAAACAGGTCTGCAGGAATACAAAGATGGCAACAAGCGCCACCGTGACATGGGCTCATCTGCACAGAAGCGAAAAATCCGGATTCCCCACAACATGTACCATGCATCTGCTCCTACTCGAAGGTTGTCTTATGCTACACCTCGTCTGCCTGCTCCGCCACCTAGGCAACCGAGGCTCCCAGCTCCACCACCCTGAGTTCCCCCTTCCCGTCCTAATGACAGATTGTGCATCAAGTGTGGTCGTCCAGGTCACCATGCCACAGATTGCAGGCAGCAGCAGAATCAGCTTGCACTACCTTCAGCTGACATTGGTAACAATTAGAACTGCAAAAAAATGACATGCCTTCTTATGGTTGTGGTCAAGCTAAGAATGTTGAACTGAGTCAAGCTCAAGACCAGCCCTACCATGATGGGTACATTTCTTGTTAACTTAGTACCAGCTTCTATATTGTTTGATACAGGATCATCGCATTCTTTCATGTTAGAAAATTTGCATTCATGCATGGTATTAAATACGAAGAGATGACATTCCAACAGTGGTAAACACCCATGTGGGACAATGTCGAACCTCCATGGTTAGCCCCAATGTCTCTGTTGAAATTGAAGGGTTGGAATACCTTGCATCTCCCATAATGCTGAAGTCTTCCAATATTGACCTCATTTTGGGAATGGACTGGTTGAAAACTCATACGACGTCAACTGTTTGTGCCACCAAAACTGTCCATCTCCTGCATCCTTCAAATGAGATAGTAAGCTACCATGCTCATCTTGTTTGCGATGCTGAAGCCCGGCTATATGCCTTGAATGCATTAAATGCATCACCTCTTGAGGGGATTGAAAGCATTCCAATTGTCCGTGACTTTACAGATATCTTTCCCCATGTGACAGTTGTCGAGTTTGTCATCGACTTAGTACCAGGCACCAATCATATCGTCAAGCAACCCTACAAAATGCCACCACATGAGCTCCTTCAACTTAAGGAAGAAATCGACAAATCTCTTCGTTGTGGATTCATTCGTCCAAGTTCCTCTGCTTTGGGAGCACCTTCTCTCTTTGTCAAGAAGAAGTATGCAACAAATCATTTGGTTTAAGACTACCGTCAAACAGGCAACTATTTAGAACAAGTATCCTCTTCCTAGGATGAATGATCTATATGATCAACTTGTTGGTTTCTCGGTCTTCTCTAAGCTTGACTTGAGGTTGGATACCACCAGATCTGTGTTCGCGAAGAGGATATCCCAAAAACCGCCTTTGTTACTCGATATGGTTCATACGAGTACATCGCCATGTCCTTCGGCTTAACCAATGTGTTGGAAATATTCCCTAGAGGCAATAATAAATTAGTTATTATTATATTTCTTTGTTCATGATAATCGTTTATTATCCATGCTATAATTGTATTGATTGGAAACACAATACTTGTGTGGATACATAGACAAAACACTGTCCCTAGTAAGCCTCTAGTTGACTAGCTCGTTGATCAAAGATGGCCAAGGTTTCCTGGCCATAGGCAAGTGTTGTTACTTGATAACGGGATCACATAATTAGGAGAATCATGTGCTGGACTAGACCCAAACTAATAGACGTAGCATGTTGATCGTGTCATTTTGTTGCTACTGTTTTCTGCGTGTCAAGTATTTGTTCCTATGACCATGAGATCATATAACTCACTAACACCGAAGGAATGCTTTGTGTGTATCAAACGTCGCAACGTAACTGGGTGACTATAAAGATGCTCTACAGGTATCTCCGAAGGTGTTCATTGAGTTAGTATGGATCGAGACTGGGATTTGTCACTCCGTATGACGGAGAGGTATCTCGGGGCCCACTCGGTAATACAACATCACACACAAGCCTTGCAAGCAATGTGACTTAGTGTAAGTTGCGGGATCTTGTATTACGGAACGAGTAAAGAGACTTGTTGGTAAACGAGATTGAAATAGGTATGCGGATACTGACGATCGAATCACGGGCAAGTAACATACCGAAGGACAAAGGGAATAACATACGGGATTATATGAATCCATGGCACTGAGGTTCAAACGATAAGATCTTCGTAGAATATGTAGGATCCAATATGGGCATCCAGGTCCCGCTATTGGATATTGACCCAGGAGTCTCTCGGGTCATGTCTACATAGTTCTCGAACCCGCAGGGTCTGCACACTTAAGGTTCGACGTTGTTTTATGCGTATTTGAGTTATATGGTTGGTTACCGAATGTAGTTCGGAGTCCCGGATGAGATCACGGACATCACGAGGGTTTACGGAATGGTCCGGAAATGAAGATTGATATATAGGATGACCTCATTTGATTACCGGAAGGTTTTCGGAGTTACCGGGAATGTACCGGGAATGACGAATGGGTTCCGGGAGTTCACCGGGGGGGCAACCCACCCCGGGGAAGCCCATAGGCCTTGAGGGTGGCGCACCAGCCCTTAGTGGGCTGGTGGGACAGCCCAAAAGGGCCCTATGCGCATTGGAAGAAAAATCAAAGAGAAAAAAAAGAGGAGGTGGGAAGGGAAGGAAGGACTCCCACCAACCAAACCAAGTCCAACTCGGTTTGGGGGGGAGACCTTCCCCCCTTGGCTCGGCCGACCCCCATGGTGCTCCTTGAGCCCCAAGGCAAGGTCCCCTCTCTCCCACCTATATATACGGAGGTTTTAGGGCTGATTTGAGACGACTTTTCCACGGCAGCCCGACCACATACCTCCATGGTTTTTCCTCTAGATCGCGTTTCTGCGGAGCTCGGGCGGAGCCCTGCTGAGACAAGGTCATCACCAACCTCCGGAGCGCCGTCACGCTGCCGGAGAACTCTTCTAACTCTCCGTCTCTCTTGCTGGATCAAGAAGGCCGAGATCATCGTCGAGCTGTAGGTGTGCTAAACGCGGAGGTGCCGTCCGTTCGGCACTAGATCGTGGGACTGATCGCGGGATAGTTTGCGGGGCGGATCGAGGGACGTGAGGACGTTCCACTACATCAACCGCGTTCACTAACGCTTCTGCTGTACGGTCTACAAGGGTACGTAGATCACTCATCCCCTCTCGTAGATGGACATCACCATGATAGGTCTTCGTGCGCGTAGGAATTTTTTTTGTTTCCCATGCGACGTTCCCCAACACAATGCTCGAGCAACCTTCTCTCGGCTGATGAAACATATCTTCATGGACTACCTCGACAAATTCATCGGAGTTTATCTCGACGATATCCTGGTGTACTCCAGAAATAAATAAGAACATGCTGAACATCTTCGTCTTGTATAGAAAAAGCTTCGGGAGCATCAACTTTATGCCAAGTATTCCAAGTGTGAATTCTAGTTGGACGAAGTGACCTATCTTGGTCATGTCATCTCCAAGGATGGTATTGTGGTCAACCCTAAATGATTTCACAAAATCCTTGACTCGACTCTCATACGTCCAAAACGTATCAATAATTTTTGATGGTTTCATGCTACTTTTATGCTTTTGACAATTGTTTTTATATTAACTTTATGATTTATTTGGACTAACCTATTAATAGTGCAAAAGTGCACACTGTTCTTGTTTTACACTTTTATGTGTAGGAACTATCAAAAATAGAAGAGGAAACCTTATTGGAGTCGAATTGGGGGTTTCCTTAAATGTGTCTAAAAACTCTTTTTAAAGATTGCAACATTACGGATCGAAGACGGCATCAAACGGACATATCACAGAAGACAAAAGTGTGGGGAATTTTATGCTGATAATCTATACATACAATTCGGTCCATTTGGAGTTCGGATGCTCCAGGAAAGCCCGTTTTACTGGAGGACAAATATCTGATTACGGGATTACGGGAATCGGTGACGTGATTGAGTCCAACTCTTACCATATTTGATGGATTCGGCCAAGCCACAACTTTGGGGTCTCATTAGAGCTGAGAGGGGTCCCTAGGAAGGTTCTAGAGGTGCCCAAGAGCCCTTGGATCAAAGGGGCATCCATCGGAGGGCGAAGGATGATCGTCTCCGCTCATATAAGGAGAGGAAAGCCCTGATTTCTGGGCAGCCACCAAAAGCCACGAATTTTGCCTCCCCATGGCCTCATCTCCAGGGGGGAGGGCTCATCTACAACACCAAGAAGCCATGGAGGAAGGGGGCTAAGGGGCGGCGCTCCCCCATGATGGTCGGCCGGCGCAGGAGGAGCCCCATGCGCCGCCGACGGCCGCCGGCGTCGTCGTGCACCTCACGTGCTGCCCCTTCTCCATCCTCTCCGCCATGATGCCGCCTTCACCAACACCTCCATCATCATCTCCTCCATAGCTACAGCGGTCCACTCTCCCACAAACCTCTGTAATCCCCTATATAAACATGGTGTTTGATGTTATAAATTATTTGCTAATGATTTATTGCATCTATGTCATGTTTGTGTAGTTCCCTTTTGTCATATGATTGATTGTTGAATATCCATGGATGGTTTGAGCTATATATTGAATTTGTTACAGTCTTATGGTACCCATCACATGTTTATGCGCGCATGGATCACATCATAGGGTTTGTAGTATGTGGAGAAAGCTAGAGGGTGGGCTGCTTGAGTGACAGAAACATGAGCCCCAATCTAGTGATCAAAGCATATGGGATAAAGAGGACCTTTTGATCTTAATGCTATGGTTGGGTATTTTTACCTAAATGTATCTTCTAGTATTTACGGATGTTTTCTAGAGTTCCAATCATAAGTACTTGCAATCATTGGATAGTGAGAGCTTGTTAGCTTTGCCTCGCCCACATAAAAGAGGAATATCAACCTTGTATTTGACTATTTGATCATGGATAATTCCACCACAATTACCACCACTTTTGCGCACTCATGGTATTGTTAGTTTATGATTACTTAGTATATTTTATCGCTGAAGCACTAACATTTAATTTCTTGTATTTATTATCTTGCAAAGCTTTCTCTCATACCCGTATTGTCACTCTAGTTTTATCTCCTAGATATTGCAAAACGTTTAGTGTGCGTAGAGTTGTGTCAGTTGTTGACAGAACTTGAGAGAATATTTATCCCACCTTTATATCTTCATTGGGTTCGACACTCTTACTTATCGATAAGGCTACACATGATCCCCTATACTTGTGGGATATCAGACTCCCCCGAAGAATGTCAAGCAAGTCAAAGGTTTTCTCGGACTCGCCAGCTATTGTCGTCGTTTTGTCAAGAACTTCTCCAAGATTGCCAATCCCTTGACCAGTTTGCTTCATAAAGGTGTTAAATATGAGTGGACAGATAAATATCAGGAAATTTTCCAGGCACTCAAGGACAAGCTGACATTTGCTCCAGTGCTTGCTCCTCCCGGTACTCGCAAGGGCTTTGTCATTTATTGTGACGCTTCTCATGAAGGATTGGGTTGTGTCCTAATGCAAGAATGCAAAGTGATTGTCTATGGCTCTCGAAAGTTGCGTGCTCATGAACAGAACTATCTATTTAATGACCTTGAAATTCTTGTAGTTATGTACTCATTACTTCTATGGCAACATTTCTTTCTCGGTAATTGTTGTGAGATCTACATCGATCACCAAAGTCTGAAGTACATGTTTACTGAGCCGGATATGAACTTCCCTCAACAGAGATGGATGGAGTGCATAGCAGATTTCAGATTGGGTATTTCTTATACACCTGGCAAGGCTAATGTAATGGTTGATGCCTTGAGCCGCGAGTCATACTTCAACCACCTCCACATTCATAAGGTTTAGGCCCGTATTCGAGAAGAATTCAGCAAGGTGAACCTCCATATTATTCCTCAGGGTTATCTTGCTCCCCCTCCTAAAGAGTTTTGCAAGATGAACCTCCGTGTTGTTAACCAGGGTTCCCTTAATAACCTGGTTGCTGAACCAAATCTCATGGGCAACATCAAAACCATTGAGCACTATGACGATGAAGTCAAAAAGATTAAAGGCTACCTTGTAGAAGGTAAACCCTCTTGCTTCACTGTTGCTGATGATGGCACCTTGTATTTCAAGGTTCGCCTATTCGTTCCAAGTCAGAGGGAAAACCTGAATATGACTCATAGGATGATGAAAGAAGCTCATGATACACCTTTGTCTATTTATCCGGGTAGTACCAAGATGTACCAAGACATCTATCAAAGGTTTTGGTGGTCAAACATGAAGCAAGACATTGCATGCTATGTTACAGAATGTGACATTTTTTATCGAATCAAAGCAGAACATCAAAGGACTGCTAGAACTCTGCAACATATCTCTATTCCTCAATGGAAATGGGACCATGTCTAAATGGACTTTTTCACTGGTTTTCTCAGATCTCACAAGGGAAACGATGCTATCCTTGTTGTCATTGACCGACTGTCCAAACTTGCACATTTTCTGGCCGTCAAGGAAATCATCACTACTAGTTAGCTGGTAGAACTATATGTGGCCAGAATTGTTTCACTCAATGGTATTCCATTGGTGATTAGCTCAGACCATGGTGTTGGAAATATGACCTAGAGGCAATAATAAATTATTTATTATTATATTCCTTGTTCATAATAATCATTTATTATCCATGCTAGAATTGTGTTGATTGGAAACTCAAATACATGTGTGGATACATAGACAACACACTGTCCCTAGTGAGCCTCTAGTTGACTAGTCCATTGATCAAAGATGGTCAAGGTTTCCTGGCCATAGGCAAGTGTTGTCACTTGATAACAGGATCACATCATTGGGAGAATGATGTGATGGACAAGACCCAAACTATAAACGTAGCATATGATCGTGTCAGTTTATTGTTACTATTTTATGCATGTCAATGTATCTATTCCTATGACCATGAGATCATGCAACTCCCGGACACCGGAGGAATACCTTGTGGGTTATCAAACATCGCAACGTAACTGGGTGACTATAAAGGTGCACTACAGGTATCTCCAAAGGTGTCTGTTGGGTTGGCATGGATCAAGACTGTAATTTGTCACTCCGTGTGACAGAGAGGTATCTCGGGGCCCACTCGGTAATACAACATCACAACAAGCCTTGCAAGCAATGTGACGAAGGAGTTAGTTACGGGATCTTGTATTATGAAACGAGTAAAGAGACTTGTCGGTAACGAGATTGAACTAGGAATAGAGATACCGACGATCAAATCTCGGGCAAGTAACACACCGAAGGACAAAGGGGATAGTATACGGGATTATATGAATCCTTGACATAGAGGTTCAACCGATAGAGATCCTCATAGAATATGTAGGAACCAATATGGACATCCAGGTCCCGCTGTTGGTTATTGACCATAGAGTGTCTCAGGTCAAGTCTGCATAGTTCTCGAACCTCCAGGGTCTGCACACTTAAGGTTCGGTGACGTTTCGGTATAGTTGAGTTATAGGTGTTGGTGACCGAAGGTAGTTCGGAGTCCCGAATGAGATCACGTACGTCACGAGGGTTTCTGGAATGGTCCGGAAACGAAGATTGATATATAGGATGTTTTCATTTGGTCACCGAAAAGATTTCGGGCATTACCGGCAGTGTACCGGGAATGACGAATGGGTTCCGGGTTTTCACCGGGAGGGGCCCACCCACCCGGGAGTGAGCCCAATAGTCCTAGGGTGGCGCACCAGCCCTTAGTGGGCTAGTGAGGCCATCCCAAGTGGGCTATGGCGCTAGGAAATAAAAACCAAAAGAAAAGAAAAAAAAGAGGGAGGTGGGAAGGAAGAGGAGGACTCCTCCTTCCCCAAACCAAATTGGAGTTGGAGTCCTCCTCTCCACTTTGGCGAGTGCCCTAGGGGCTCCCTTGAGCCCCAAGGCTAGCCCCTCCCCTCTTCCTATATATACTAGAGGATTTAGGGTTTTTGAGACGCAACTTTTCCACGTGCAACTCAAACCTATACCTCGTAGTTCTTCTTCCAGATTGGTTTTCTGCAGAGCTCGGGCGGAGCCCTGCAGGAATAGATCATCACCATCACCAGCGCGTCGTCACCCTGCCGGAGAACTCATCTACTTCCCCATCTCTCTTGCTGGATGAAGAAGGCGGAGATCGTCATCGAGTTGTACGTGTGCTGAACGCGGAGATGCAGTCCGTTCGGTGCTAGATCGGGACGGATTGTGGGACGACGGTGATTTGAATAACGAAGTTGTACCACTACATCAACTGCGTTTCTTAATGCTTTCCGCTTAGCGATCTACAAGGGTATGTGGATCCAATATCCTTTCTCGTAGATGAACATCACCATGATAGGTCTTCGTGTGCGTAGGAAATTTTTTGTTTCCCATGCAATGTTCCCCAACACATGGCAGCTTATTCACTTCAAGATTATGGGAAAGCTTCTAGAAAGCTATGGGAACTCATCTATCCTTTAGCACCGCTTTTCATCCTCAATCCCGGGGATAAGTTGAACGAGTCAACCAAATTCTTGAAGACATGCTTTGAGCTTGTGTCATTTCTTTCAGGACCAAGTGGGAGGAATCTCTCCGGTATGTCGAGTTATCCTAAACAGTACTACCAAGCTAGTTTGAAGATGGCCCCTTTGAAGTGTTGTATGGACTAAAGTGTCAAACTCCTTTAAATTGGTTAGAAACTAGGGAACGATCACTCTTCGGTCATGATATTATCCAACATGCCGAACATCAAGTTTGCGTTATTCGTGAGAATCTGAAGGCTGATCGGTCTCGTCGGAAGAATTAGTATGACCGTCATCACCAAGATATGGTCTATCAATCTGGTGAAAAGGCTTATCTTCGAGTCACACCAATGAGGGGTGCACACCTCTTTGGGATCAAGGGCAAGCTAGCTCCTTACTATATTGGTACATTCACTATTCTCGAAAGGCGTGGAAAGGTGGCATATCAATTGGAGCTATCGTCCAACCTTTCTCAGGTTCACAATATCTTCCATGTGTTAGAGCTCCGCCGCTGCTACAAGGATCTTGTTCGAGCAGTGGATCATGATATGCTTGAGCTCCAACAGGACCTTTCTTATAAAGAGCACCCGGTCCGCATTCTCGATAAACTGAACGTCACACACATCAAAATGTTACCAAGTTCTTTAAAGTGTAGTGGTCAAATCATTCTGAAGATTAAGCCACTTGGGAATGCGAGGATCATCTTCGTGATGAATACCTCGAGATTTTTCCTTCTACCTCCTAATTCTCGGGGCGAGAATTTCTTTTCGTAGGGGAGAGTTGTGACATCCCTGGATTAAGCTACAATGATCATTGTAATTAAGCTACATTGATGGCCAAGGTTAAGCTAAATGCTTTAGCTAAACAATGCTTGATCAATCTTAGAATCATATCTCATCTCAAATTCCCTTTGAAATTCAAACTCCTTTTAATAAGTGGATAAAATCTTTTGGCAAACGTGAAAACTAAAATCATGGTTGGATTGAAAATATTCACCTAGTAATTATAAAATATGAACCACATTTTATCAAGTATTTTAGTTCCTAAAAATAATTATAATAGAGGCCAAATCAATTATTAAATGCCCTTTTGGTTTAAATAAAATCCAAATAAATTCTAAGAGCCCCCAAACCTCTTATGGCAATGTCATATATTGCAAAAGGAATAATGGACCAAGTCCCATAATTTTGCAAAAGAATTTTGTTGCAAAAAGAAAACAAAATAGGAAACAAATAGAAGTGGAAAAGCAAAAAGGAAAAGAAATAAAAGAAAAGGGCTAAGTGCAATGTGCACTTAGGCCTGTCGGCCCAGCCTCGCGGCCGAGCCCACCTACCCCCCTTCTCCCTCCTCTATTCACCAAAGGAGGTGTGGAGGCCATCGAATCGTGCCACCGGCCGCGCCATCGCTATGGAGGCCATCCAGACCCTCCCTGGCGCCCTACAAGACCTCCAGGGCACCCCTGTAACCCTAGCCCGCCTCTCAATTCCCCCTCGTCGCTCCCCTCGCTCCCCATTTCCCCTCTCCTCTTTCGGTCAAATCGATGTTGCCATGGCCGTTGTCGCCCCTCTTGCTCTCCGGCCACCACGCACCCTAGGACCGCGCCAGAAGCTCCCCCATTGTCCGCTACTTCGTCCTCACCCACGAGATCAAGCCCGGGCCACCATAGCTCGCTGTCGACCCCTTCTTCATCTTCGGATCGCCGCCACACCTCCTCGTCGATCCGATCGCATCAAGCCTCCCTGAGCCCACTTTGCACCACTATAGGGGTCCGCTGCGCTCCCGGTTATCCCCCCTCTTCCTGGCCTCGCTCGCATCCCCTAGCTTCTCTACCATGAAGGTCGAGGCCTTGCTCCATCGGCGACCTCGCTGCTGCCGTAGTGCTGCTCGTTCAGTCTGGCCACGCACCCCATCGTGCTCCTAGGGTTCCCACGAGCTCGACGCACGTGGCCGCGCTCCTCCATTTTCCCCATAGCGTTGTCCCCATCCTCACCCGAAAGAAGCCTCCACAAATCTCAACGCCGGCGACGCTAGCGGCCACCCCAGCTCGTCCCGATGGTCGGAACAAGCGCGTGCACCCTTTAGCTTTCGAACGCACTAAACAATGCGTGAATTGACCCCCTATGGACGTATCCCGAGAACCGGTGTAAGTGCATCTAGTGCCCCTTAGTGATTTTGGTGGTTTGAAGACTTATAGGTTAAGTATCTAATGTGTTTATGAGTGTACACAGGATCTATAAGTCATTGAGGAGTTTGAGATATTTGAAGAATATCGACCCCTAAAAATATATATCTTCAGTTGAAGAAATTGGTCTGAAGCTGAAGAAATGAATCGCGAGGAATCTGCGATGAAATTGATATTCCTCATGAAGATACTCAAATCGAGGAATTCGGTGTGTCCTGAAGAAAATCATTTTGAAGACTTTGAAGCATGAAGATTTACTCTTTCTGTTTTATTTTCTTCGCATTTGAGTAATAGGAACACAATACTGTTAAAGGGGGTCAAAGTTACACTTTGGAATGAATTTCTTCATGATGCTCAACCTAAGCCTAATCCTACCAAAAGCCTCAAGTGAGGAATACGAGTGACATGAGGACTCTCACAGTTGAGGGTTCCGACCGTTTCGATAGCCACGCCAAGTCATTGGTCTTATCCACTCCAACGGTCATATTATTTAAGGGCATTAGTGTCAAATCATGTCGGGATGCTCCCACGCTATAAATAGCCACCCCCCACAACCATTAGCTGGTTGGCTGCTCTGTTAGAAACTGACACTTGTCATAAGAGCAACCCAATTCCTCAGAGTCTTCGAGAGTAATTCATCAGTGAGGAAATACCCCATACACCGAAACCACAAACCAAACCTAGTGATTGAGCATCACTGAAGAAGTTGTTCCTGTGTGGGACTGAAGCCTTTTACCTTTGAGGACTGTGCATCCTCCAGACGGTTAGGCGTCATGATCTAGAGCTTTCTAGCAGTCAACTGTGGATCGCTAGGTGACCAAGTTTGTGAGGGTTTGGAAGTCTGCCCTGAAGACTTACCACGAGTGTTGGGCGAGGACTGTGTGTTCTTAGCCCAAGGAGAACACGGAAGGGATTGTGTGTCTCGGGACTGTGTGTCCTTTGGTTTCAATACCAAGCCGCTCCAAACTAGATGTACAACTATCACAGTAGTTGGAACTGGGTCATCGACGACTGTCTTCAGTGAGAAACGGGTTCTTATTCCTCAACTCCTTACTTTCCTCGAATTATGTGTTGATGACTTTCACTGCTACTGTTTGAAGAAATTGCTGAAGACTTTCTCTGAATTTTCTCAACCCCAATTTCTTCACGTTAGTTAATCCTCATCTGTATTCTGCGTGCCTGCTCACAGTGCAATCTGTTTTCACATTCCTCGCTCTGAAAAACTGTTGTTGTGAAACTTTGCACTTGTGATCCTTTACTGTTTTCGCTGTAAGTTAGTCATCAGTGAGGAATTTCCTCAAAAGGAATTTCCTCAGTGATGAAATTCTAAAAATCTCCTATTCACCCCCCCTCTAGTCGATATAACACACTTTCAATTGGTATCAGAGCAAGGTACTCCCTTGTTCTGTGTGATTTTGGTTTAACCACCTGGAGTTTTAGTTATGTCGACTGCAGGCATGTTTAAGGTGACTGCAGCATGTCCTACCTTCGAAGGAAAGAACTTTCCCTTCTGGAAGAACAAAATGAATGCATCTACAAGCTATTGATAATGATCTCTGGTATATTGTGGAACATGGCGTCCCCATCATCTCTGCTAGTGTCTCTGCTGCCGATGTGAAGAAATGCAAGCAACTTGATTCTCAAGCGAAGAATATCATTTGTGGCCATCTGAGCCCAGGCCAGTTTGGAAGAGTAAGTGCTTTGGGCTCTGCAACACTGATCTGGGAGAAACTGTGCAAAGTAAATGAAGAAGTATCAACCGAGCGTGACTCAAGTGTTGATATTCTTCGCAATCTCTTCAATCGCTTCAAGAGACATGACAATGAAAGCTGCCAAGACACCTTTGATCGCCTCACTCACATATCAAATGAACTGCAAGCACTAGGAGCTCGAGACATCACTGATCACGAAGTTGTGAAGAAACTGTTAAGGTCTTTGGATTCTTCATTTGATACTTTAGTTCTGATGATTCAAGAAAGACCAGACTACAAGATGCTTGATCCAGCTGATATACTCGAAAGGCTAAATACTCATGAATTCCAGCTAGAAGAAAAGAAAGATCTATATGGACCAAGCTATTCCAGACCACGTGCACTGAAGGCTAGAGCAATTTCCTCATCTGAAGAAGAAGACACAGATGACAGCATTGGTGACCCTGAAGAGTTTGGACAGGAGCTTGCAATGCTCGTGAGGAAATTCTAGAGATTTACACGACGTGGCCAGTTCGGTAAATCTTCAAGAAGAGACATGAGGAAATCATAATCTTCATCGGAGGACTACAAGAAACGAACCTGCCACAAGTGCAAGAAATCAGGTCATTACATTGCTGATTGTCCCCGTTGGGGAAAGGAATCAAAGAAGAAGAAATACAAGGATGACAGTTCTGATGACTCGAAGAAGAAGAAGAAATCTTCAAAATCCTCATCTTCAAAGCCCTCATCGCACAAGAAGACTAGTTTCAGAAAGTCTCGGGCACTTATTGGCAAGGAAATGGACTCCGAGGCAGAATCAGAGGAATGTGATGAAGAAGAGGGTTCTGATGAAGACTCGGAATCCGGACAGGCTAGTCTTGCACTGGCAACCACTTTCGTCAGCAAGTCAATCTTCAATGTTGAAGAAAATGATTGCACCATCCACACTGATGACTATGATGATGACTTCGCTCCAACCTATTGCTTCATGGAAAAAGGTTCAAAGGTACCAAATAATGCCTCCTCCTCTGATTCAAGTGACTGTGAACCTGATGATTATAAAAAACCCAGTTACAGTAAACTTGCTATCATTGCCACTAAACAACAAACTGCCCTGGAAAAGCTTCTGAAACTTCTAGATAAAAGTGATGATCTGTTGAATGATGAAATGAACCTTACCCAAATCCTCACTGAAGATGTGAAAAGTCTTCAGTCTAGATTTGATAATCTTCAGGATCGTTATGATACACTCCTCGTTGATCATGAGAAGCTTTCCTATGAATTTCTTCAAAGGAAGCTTGATGTTGAGAAGCTGAGGATCTCTCATGATGATCTTCGTATGGAAAATGATTCATTACTAGCTCAACAGATCAGCGCTGGTCAAGTTGAATTCATTCCTCCATGTCTTAAATGCATTGAACGCGAAACTGCTAATTCCTCACCAGAATCATCAAATTCTACTATTGCCACAAATTCTTCAACTCCACCTATTGTGTCTATTTCCTCACTTGAGGAAAACACAAATGTTACTGATGAAAATGCAGGGTTGAAGGAATTGTATGTGACAGGCATATACAAAAGCCTCAAAGGACATCAAACCCTTTGTGATGTGCTCAAAAAGCAGATCTTGAACAGGAACCCGAGGAAAGAAGGAATTGCCTTTGAGAGGAAATTAAATGCTGATGGATCTTATTGGAAACCTCGACAGTATCCCAAAACCTCATGGGTTGCTCCTACTGGACCTCCTTTTGATCCATCTAATCTAACTGGATTTTCATGTGAATTATCCTATTCCTCAGATGAGTCATTTGACTCCAACTATAAACTGTTCGAAAATCAATCTGGTGAAGTATTTGCTCAATATGTTGGAACTAACTGCAGGAATGGCCCTCCCTTGAGGAAAATCTGGGTTCCCAAAAGCTGTCTTGAAAATCTTCAGGTAAATGTCCTCATGACACCACCACTGAAGAATCTGAACCCCATATCAAATTCCTCAGGAGGACCAAAGTCTTCAAGAGGATTAAAATCCTCAACTGGTCAAAATTATGCTCGTACCCGTGCTAATGCGTCTAACATGCAGGGAAACTACAAGGAATATGAATATGAGCGTTACTCTTCAAATCATTATGTTCATAAATCCTCAAACCAGTTCTCTGCATATTCATATGAGTACTTTAACCCCCTACTGTTAAGAGAAGTGCATTAGCTTCAATGCCACCTTTCTCATATGGTGCTCGCAGGATGATGAATGCTTTGCCACTCCTTTAGATGTGGGTGGTGAAGAAATCGAACTAATCACTTCTGCAGGTCAGGTCTCCAGATGAAATCATCATCTAAGGAATTTGCTGGAGACCTGAGGAAATGCTTGATAGGACGCAAGCTAATAATTGATGAAATAGAAATATTTCACACGTCCTTATATTTCTGTTGCGATGAAATTCTTATCTGATGAAATTGATATCATATTCTTCAAATCTGAAGCATATGAGAGGGTAAGTTGTACTAATTCATCTGCAGAATGACAAACCCAAGAATACTGAGTGGGTTCTTGATAGTGGCTGCACACATCACATGACTGGTGATAAAAGCTTGCTGATGAATATGCCACTAACTCCATCACCTCTGAAGCAAATCACATATGCTGACAAAGGTAAAAGCAAGGTATTGGGACTTGGCAAAGTGGCTATTTCCAAGGATAGGCATATGGACAAAGTGATGCTTGTTGAATCCCTTGGTTTTAACCTCATGTCAGTCTCGATGCTTTGTGATCTTGATATGATTGTTATCTTTGGTAGATATAGATGTGTAGTCATCATGGAATCCTGATATGTTTGATCTTGATGCCATTTTCTCCATATGTGGTTTTCCTATGGACTAATGGTTGCCTTAAGTTACATTTATAGGGTTTGTCCATAGGCACTTCTTGAAGTCCATCTGTTGGGTTCAAGGAGTTTATATGATGACCAAGATGGTATTCAAGGTATTATCCAAAGAATGGTCATAGAGACACATGGTTGATCAAGATCTCAGACAAAGAGTAAATCAAGATGATCAACACACAAAGCGTACAAGATGTACCGAGAGGGATCAAGTGATCCCATGGTATGGTAAGCATTGTCCATTACGTATTTGTGTACTAACCCATGGTCTTCGTGAGAGTTCTTTGTGGGGGTTAGGTGTGTTTCCATGGGCTTGCGTCAAAGGGAAGATCTCATACAACCCATGAGTAAATCAAGATGATCAACACACAAAGCGTACAAGATGTACCGAGAGGGATCAAGTGATCCCATGGTATGGTAAGCATTGTCCATTACGTATTTGTGTACTAACCCATGGTCTTCGTGAGAGTTCTTTGTGGGGGTTAGGTGTGTTTCCATGGGCTTGCGTCAAAGGGAAGATCTCATACAACCCATGAGCAAATCAAGATGATCAACACACAAAGCGTAGAAGATGTACCGAGAGGGATCAAGTGATCCCATGGTATGGTAAGCATTGTCCATTACGTATTTGTGTACTAACCCATGGTCTTCGTGAGAGTTCTATGTGGGGGTTAGGTGTGTTTCCATGGGCTTGCGTCAAAGGGAAGATCTCATACAACCCATGAAGTATGACGTCAAGTTGTGATCGTCATCAAGATTGCGATGTGCAAGTTCAAGTGGATCAGCACGAAGATATCATGCTTGAAGCTTGCCGTCCATTGTGGTGGCAATGGACTTGTGAAGATATGCTGAAGAGTGGCTCACCCATAGTGAGTATGGGGGAGCAATCAACTAGTCTTCATCAAGCCAACACAATCAAGAAAGGTGGTCCATCTTGAGGAAGCCAAGATCATCATCATCTAGCTCAAGAGGACGAGGTGCAAGGTATAGGTTTTCCCTTGATAGGTTTTCTGTTTAGGATAGATTGCTGTACTATCAAGGGGGCTCTCAAGTGAGTAGCTTGATCGTATCATTCATTGAGAGCTCAAACCATTTGCATCCTTGCATCATACTTCTTGGGTCTTGTTTGGTGTTTCTCTTTGTGAGTTTTAGAGCTTATGGTCATCTTCGTGACAAGCTCGAGTTCATCGAAAACGGAGTCCATATGCATCTACTATGATGTTTTCGATGTTGGAGTTTTTGCCGGTTATTCATTCATAGAGGACTCACATCTCTATATCTTTGGCATTTTCATAACCGCATGGTTTTAAGTCGCTGTTTGGATATCCCTTCTCGTCCTGAATCCAACAAGCTTGGGTTTGCTCGATTCGGAGCTCGTATGCGAAAGTTATGGCTGTTTCAGTGGCGAGCGGTAGTACCGCTGGACCTAGCGGTAGTACCGCTAGAGTTGGCGGTAGTATCGCTGGAGTGCTAGCGGTAGTACCGCTGGCTGGCGGTAGTACCGCCCCTGGTCAGCGGTAGTACCGCTCCAGGAGCTAAGTACCGCCTGCCTAGCGGTTGTTCGTGGACGGACCTTTTTGTGAAGACTTTCTTGGCGGTGGTAGTGCCTTTGCACTACCAGGGGCCCAGCGGTAGTACCGCTGGAGTGCCAGCGGTAGTACCGCTAGCTGGCGGTAGTACCGCTGGAGTGCCAGCGGTAGTACCGCTGGAGCTCGGGCAGAGAGTGGGGGTAACGGTCTGATTCCTTCCCCCACTATATAAAGGGGGTCTTCTTCCCCCTTGGCCTTATCCAT
The DNA here is from genome assembly GCF_904849725.1 of Hordeum vulgare subsp. vulgare. NCBI lineage: Eukaryota > Viridiplantae > Streptophyta > Magnoliopsida > Poales > Poaceae > Hordeum > Hordeum vulgare. Next base: position 349,017,458 of record NC_058523.1, read on the forward strand.
CCGTTGAGCTCTTGTTCTACCTCCATTGTTGACATTCTTAGAGCTTGATTACTCTCTATCCCTCCAATGATTCTTGCTTGTTCTTGAGGGAAAAGAGAGAGGAGATCTAGATCCACATCTCCACCAATCACTTTCTCCTCTATGTGAGGGGAACCCCTTGGATCTTGATCTTGGAGTTCTTTGTGAGCTCCTTGTTCTTCCTCTCATATTTCTCCATAGCTTTTGTTGTTGTGGAGAGATTTGAGTGTGAGGGACTTGACCACTTCGTGTGTTCTTGCCATTGCATTAGTTGCATCGGTTTGAGTTCTCCACGGTGATACGTGGAAGTGAGAAGTTGAGAAGCTTACTACCTTTGGTACTTAGTACCCTTGATATTGTTCTTCGTGGATGCTTTGGCGTCCTAGAAGCTCGGTGGTGTCTCGGAGCTCAATCATTGTGGTGTGAAGCTCCGGGAAGCGTCGGGGTCTCCAATTAGGTTGTGGAGATTACCCCGAGCAATTTGTACGGGTACAGGTAACCGCCCCCAAGGGTTGCCTCGTGTACGGGTTCGGTGACCGCCCCCAAGGGTTGCCATTTGTACGGGTTCGGTGACCGCCCTCAAGGGTCCCTGAGTGGAATCACGGCATCTTGCATTGTGCGAGGGCGTGAGGAGATTACGGTGGCCTTAGTGGCATCTTGGGCAGCATTGTGCCTCCACACCGCTCTAACGGAGATTAGCATCCGCAAGGGTGTGAACTTCGGGATACATCATCGTCTCCCCGTGCCTCGGTTATCTCTTACCCGAACCCTTTACTTATGCACTTTACTTTGTGATAGACATATTCTTTATTGTAATATATCTTGCTATCACTTAGTTGTTTATCTTGCTTAGCATAAGTTGTTGGTGCACATAGGTGAGCCTAGTTGTTTGTAGGTTTTGTGCTTGACATACTAAACGATTAGTTTTATTCCGCATTTGTTCAAGCCTAAACCTTAACTATTTTAAAGCGCCTATTCACCCCCCCCCCTCTAGGCGACATCTACGTCCTTTTCACATGTCATCGGCATCGAATCAGTCAAATTCCTCAAGGATCATCTCTGCGGTGCTTGTGAATCTGGGAAAATGACCAGATCCAAGCATCCCTCGAGGACTATCATGACCACTACACGTCCATTCGAATTGCTTCATATGGATCTATTTGGACCTACTCACTATGCCACACTAACCAATGCAGCATCTTTATATGGCTTCGTCATAGTTGATGATTATTCCAGATATACATGGGTGCACATCATAGTGTATAAAACTGAAGTGCAGGAAATCTTCAAACGATTTTCTTCAAGGGCCTCGACGAACTTTGGCATCAAGACCAAACATATCAGGAGTGATAATGGAACCGAGTTTAAAACACTGGTCTTGATGATTATCTTGATGAACTTGGTATTACTCACGAATTATCTTCTCCTTATACTCCTCAGCAAAATGGTGTCGTCGAAAGGAAGAACAGGACTCTGGTTGAAATGGCAAGAACTATGCTTGAAGAATATCAGACTCCTCGTCGCTTTTGGCCTGAAGCAATCAACACTGCATGCCATATCATCAACAGGGTATATCTTCACAAATTCCTCAAGAAAACCTCATATGAACTCCTCACTGATAAGAAACCCAATGTAAGTTATTTCAAAGTCTTCGGTGCAAAATGTTGGATTAGAGATCCTCACCATAGCTCAAAATTTGCACCTAAGGCACATGAAGGTTTTATGTTCGGTTGTGGAAAGGACTCGCACACCTACAGAGTCTTCCACAACTATCACAACAAAGTTGTTGAGACTGTAGATGTGCGGTTCGATGAAACTAATGGCTCCCAAAGAGAGCAATTGCCTTCTGGTCCAGATAAGTTGTCTCCAGAGGAAGCAATAAAGCTCAAACCTACTGAAGATATTGTCCCCACTGAGGAAATAGGTGAAGAAACGATCCCCATCACTGATGAAAATCAAGAAGATGCTCCTGAGGAAATTGCACCAGAACCACTTCCTCAGCCCAGACGAAATCCTCAACCAGCTCATCCGAGGATTGCAAATGAAGTAGAACTTGACAAAATCCTCAACGACATCAACGCGCCAGGTCCTCTCACTTGCTCAAAACTCTACACTTAGTTAACTTTTGTGGGCATTTTTCCTTTGTATCCATCACAGAACCCTCAAAAGTTGCTGAGGCTTTTCTAGAACCGGAGCGGATCCAAGCTATGCAAGACGAACTTCTTCAATTCAAGCTGAATGACGTATGGGAGCTCGTCAAACGACCAAATCCTCGCAAGCACAACATCATCGGCACCAAGTGGATTTTCCGAAACAAGCAAGATGAGGACGGTCAAGTGGTGAGGAACAAGGCACGACTTGTACCCCAAGGCTACACCCAGGTTGAAGGACTATATTTTGATGAAACTTTTGCACCTGTTGCTAGACTTGAAGCTATTCGAATACTACTTGCTTATGCTAATCATCATAACATCATCTTATATCAAATAGATGTGAAAAGTGTATTCCTCAATGGTAAGCTTGAGGAAGAAGTATATGTTGCTCAGCCCCCAGGTTTTGAGGATCCAAAGAATCCACACAAAGTCTTCAGACTCAAAAAGGCTCTTTATGGTCTCAAGCAAGCCCCTCTGGCATGGTATGATACATTGAAGGAATTCCTCATGAAGAAAAGCTTCAAACCTGGTTCACTCGATCCAACTCTTTTCACTAAATCCTATGATAATGAGCTATTTGTGTGTCAAATATATGTCGATGATATCATATTTGGCTGTACAAACAAACGATACAGTGATGAATTTGCTTACATGATGAGTGAAGAATATCAGATGTCCATGATGGGGGAGCTGAAATTCTTATTAGGTCTTCAAATTCGTCAACAAAGCAATGGAATCTTCATATCACACGAGAAATACCTCAAGAATGTTCTGAGGAAATTCGACATGCATGAATGCAAAGGTGCCAAGACTCCAATGCCTACCAACGGCCACCTCGGCACTGATGAAAATGGTAAAGATTTCGATCAGCAGGTATATCGCTCTATGATTGGCTCTTTATTGTATCTATGTGCATCTAGGCTAGATATAATGCTTAGTGTTTGCATGTGTGCACGTTTTCAAGCAAAACCGAAGGAATCACACCATAAGGCTGTGAAGCATATTCTTCGATACTTAGCTCACACACCAACACTAGGATTATGGTATCCCAAGGGCTCAAATCTTCATCTGGTAGGGTATTCTGATTCTGACTATGCTCGTGACCGTGTGGATCGCAAGTCAACTTCTGGCACATGCCATTTCCTCGAAAGATCACTAGTTTGATGGTCCTCAAAGAAGCAGAACTGCGTATCACTCTCCACTGCCGAAGCTGAGTACATTGCTGCTGGTTCATGTTGTGCTCAATTACTATGGATGAAGCAAACCCTCAAGGACTACGGCATCAACATGAAGAATGTGCCTCTCTACTGTAACAATGAGAGTGCAATCAAGATTGCATACAACCCAGTACATCACTTGAAGACCAAGCACATCCAGATTCGTCATCATTTTCTTTGGGATCATGTCCTCAAGGGCAATATCCTCATCGACCATGTGAAGACTGATGATCAACTAGCAGATATCTTCACTAAGCCCTTGGATGAGAAAAGGTTTTGCAAGTTGCGGTGTGAGCTAAATATCTTAGAATCTTCAAATGTTTTGTAAAAACATGCACACATCCTAACACTTATGCAAAATTGATGACTTAGATGTGCAACACATGATGAATCGATTTTCTTCAACTGATGAAGAATGTCACTCTGAATGTGAAGAAATCAACGAAGAAATTGATTCTCAGGGCCATACGACAATTGTACGCGGCGTCTGTAATCAACATTCTTATATGGTGGGTCACGCCACCGCCCAATGTGAAATTCCTCAAGTTGATTTTCTTCAAATGTTCCATTTCCTCAAAATGTGTTTTTCTTCAAAGCAGTTGTTCTTCATTGTGACGATTTATCACAAAATCTTAAAAAAAACACTTGATGACTTTCATTTGACTAAATAGACTGTGATTTCAAGTCCTCAACAGCATTCACTTATAGCTATTTCTTCAAGTTGATATTTCTTCTAAGTGAATGTGATCTGACCCTACTTTCCCTCTATGCTATACTCATCCAGTCTATGCAATTCTTCATATGTGTTCTACTTGAAACTTTGTTCAAAATCCTCACTGCGTCCTTGTCAGCTGATGATTTTGTAACGAAAATCCTCAAATCTTCAAAAATTGTTTCTTTAATGCACAGTAACTGACCCCACTTCCCACGATCGGATAACCACGATCTCCACTATTTCCACCGCCTTGTTCGGGAACTACACGTGTCCTGCGGAGACGTAGAGGCAGGGGCTGTTTGGTCCGAAATCTTCGCGCCAACAGTAACTGTCTGGCTATAAATATGTCCCTATCCCCCTCAGCAAACTCTTCTTCACCCCATCGCTCTCCTTCTACAGCAAACAACATCGAACCCTAGCGCCATCACTGGTAGTCTCGTCGCCGGTGAGGAAGAGCTTCACTGCCTCGACTTCTCCGTCGCCGGAACCACGCCGGAGTCGGACCATCTTCGTCCGCCGCCGCCGTAGACGTCCTCTGTCGCCGGGTTAGGGCGCATTGGACACGCGACCGAAGAGCCTCTCTACACAACTTCTCTATGTTCTTCGTGTGCTCCTTCAAGGGTAAATAAAATCCTATTTTTTACCGCAAGATAGATCTACTATTTTACATCTTCTATGTGAAATCTGTTTTTCCTCAAGAATCTATAAGCACTTGATTCCTCAAACACTGTCTATCACCACATCATTGATGAACTACACTAAGCATCTAAGATTTTCACGAGATTCCTCAATTGTGTGAATTTTCGGATCTGTACAACTCTGGAACCCAAGAACAGTATGCTTAGGCAAATTCCTCAACCATTCGTTAAATTCCTCAACTGTCAAACTTTTTCATTTTATTCAAATCTGAGAACGCATATGACCTCTCCAAATTCCTCGCAACTATACTCTGTTCACAGGTACGCACATGTCAGCTGATGAATCTCTCGGTTCTCATCACATTAACTCATTTGCAGCGTTTCTTGAAGAAAATCTTCAAGTCTCATCAGAATCCTCAAGAGTTCAATCTCATCAGCAAAATCCTCAGCTGAAGAAAATGGAGGATGAAAGAAAACAGAAGGGAGGAAAGAAACTTGAGCAAAACACAGCTGCGGATATCCCTGAGGATATTTACTTGGACTATTGCACACCTGATGAAAATGAGACAATGGCCAAGAGAAAGATCCGGCTGCAGAAGATAGAACGCCGATGGGCGAAGGAATGGAAGGAATACAGGTTTGTAACTGCCAAGTATGCGAAGAAATTCGCTCTGAAGCCCCGTGGAAACCGGCCCCACTTGAGGCTCATCAAGTAGCACATCCCTCAAGCCTCAAGACTCTTGATGACTATCCAGATGAGAAGGAAAAGCATCTGGCTAAGCTCAAGAAGCAGGCTGATGCTGCAGTGAGGAAATTCAATGAATCCTCAGCTGCTGCCTCAGCTGCAGCTACTTCCTCTGCCGTTGAGACCTATGGTTCAGCAATTCCTCAACCGCAGTCTGTGCCATCAAAGCCAAGGGCTCCAAAGCCTCAAGAGAAGTCTGCTCAGGCATCAGTTACAAAACCCTCAGCTCCAAAACCCTCGGCTCCAAAACCCTCAGCACCACCACCAAAGCCTCAAGAAACACCAGTACCGAAGCCAGTCATGAAGCCAATGACCGCCACCTCCAGCTCCTCACTCCCGGCTGCAACCATCTCGGAGAAAAAGTCTTCACCACCTCCGGTGAAGACTCAGGTGTGCTAAAAGAGCAACTCTGCCGAGCCCCAGCAAAATCATCACCGTCCCGTCTGCATCAGAGGGCAGTGATGAATATGATGATCAAACCCTGCAAGCCATAATCAGAAACAAGCAGGAGAGAGTAGCTCAGGCATCAGGCAGCACCATTCCTCTGGCCATGGACCCCAAGGTCCTCCTAGACTACATCAACATCTGGTATGAGGACCCAAACACTCCGCTTGATGATTTGAAACTTCCCCCTGGCATCAGCCACATGGTGGCCACTTTCATCAATGAAGCCAAGTGGAAAGAACAGCACGCCAAGCAGGCCAAGGTTGCAAAGCTTAAAAAGGAGAAATTCCTCAAGCAGAATCTCCTCAGCTTGACGCCTGATGCACTGGTGTCAACACAGGCAGAGCTGAAGAATTTGACTAACAAGTACTCCAAGCTGTTAGATCGTAAAAGCCTCAAGAGCAATATCATCAAGCTGGCCAATAAAGTTGTTGATGACTACAACAAGAAGGATGCACCTCCAGCACCAACTTCCCACCCCTTGATTGAGGAGCCAGCAGATGAATCTCCTCAAGCTGAGGAAATACACCAAGAAAGTCGTGTAGATGTACCGGCTATTGAAGAAATCAACATGGAAGATCCATCTGATGTATCTACTGCAGCTGATGAGACTGCCCCTGACCCAGCTGCTTCATCAAAGCAAGCTGATGACTCTGTTCCAGCTGGTTCCTCAAAACCAGCTGAAGAATCTGTTGAGAGAACCCCTTCACCAAAAGCTTCAAAGGTGAAGAAGATGACTCCGTCTGCATCAGACGTGAAGAAAACCAGGGCTGCTGAGAAGGAAGCCAAAAAGAGAAAGGCCTCCTCAGCAGAAGAAGAAACTGAGGCCAAGCGCCTCAAAGCTCTTGAAGAGACTGCTCCTCTGGACCCTGTGCCCCTAAATGTCGCTCCTTCTTATGAAATGGTCATCCTTGATGATCAAGCTAAAGGGGCAGAGGAGGAAATGAAGGATGCTGCCGCTGAGGAACACACTGACGAAGAAATTCGTATCGACGACAGTCCTCAGCCCTTCATTCCTCAGAAAGACACTGCTCAAGGATCAGCTGCACCAGCTGAAGAAACTGCCTCTGCCACCAAGCCAGCTGAGGAAGAACAAACTGAAAATCCTCAAGCTGATGAAATTCAAAGCTCTGTGCAAAATCTTCAAGATGAGGAACAGGCTGATCCAACTCCTCCACCTGAGCAAGATGAAACTATTCCTCAGCCTGATGCACAGCCAGAGCAAGCCCCTCAGCCTGAAGCCCAGCCAGAGCCATCTCCTCAGCCTGAAGTCCCAGCTGCTGAAATTCCTCACCCTGAGGAAAATGCTGAGGAAAATGCACCTGACTAAGACAATGCATTCGTCGTGCTCAACCCCGAGACTGCAATTGTTGTCTCCCCTCCTATTCCTCAGCAAAATCTTCAGCCAGTTCAGCGTCAGCCATTCTCCAAGCGACCAAAGTTTCAAAAGGAGAATTTCTTTGAAGAACGCATGTACTTCATTGGAGAGAACCCCTATGACAAGCCTCAAATGAGGCATCTGAAGTTTTGGACTAGGACACAGATGAATTACTATGCCTCTGTGCTATGTGGAAGAAACAAGATATTCCAGCACAGGCATATTCCTCACGTCGAAGTTGAAGCTATACCGTGCCTAGAGCCAGTCCTCAATGTACTCCATGATGTTGGTTTACTGCCAATGTGCTCCGACATCTCTGACTGGAGCAGCGAGCTCATTCTTCAGTTCTATGCCACTCTTCACATCTCTGGCAACCCTGAAGACATTAACATTTGGGTGTTTGACTGGATGACACAAAACACTCACTGCAAGGCTCCTGCTACTGAGCTCCTCCGTGAACTGCCTGTCCCAATTCCCTCAGAGGAGGCTGTGAAGCTTTATGGTGAGGGTGAGTTGCCCGATGGGATGATGGAAGTCCTCATGAAGCCTTTGACTGAAGGAAAATCACCGAGAAAAACATTCCTCATCCACGAGCTCAAGTATACACCAAGGTCTGTCTACATAATCCTTTGTAGTGTGCTCGCACCGATCAAAGGCCATGATGATGAAGAAGATGTCGTAGGCCTCATGAAGAATATCCTCTTCAACATCATTCATGGTATTCCTATCAACATCCATGATTTCTTCTTGAGGACTTTGGCCGACAATGTTATGTGTCCTTTTGATCACAAGATATATGCCCCATGGATCATGAGATTCATCAGGACAAGGACAGGCATCAACTTTCTCGCTGAATGCCAAAAACCATGTTGGTTATATGCCTCCTATCCGGGTCAACAAGAAGACTTTCGAGCCCATTGAAGGAAAAGGCAAATCATTGATTGAAGAAGGCAGTAGGCCCCTTGATGGCCAGTTCAGAGAGCCAGAAGCTTATTCTTCATGGGATGATACTGAGACTCGTCCGGCAAGCCCCATTCCTCCTCGAGTGATGAATACAAGAGAGATCCTCCTCGGTCTTCACCAGAAGGTGGATCGCAATCACAAGTGGGTCAAACGCCAGTTTGGCGCCATTGTGAAAACCCTCACTGAAACACAGAACTCTGTGAAGCTCAACCATCACTATCTGCATGAGGTTTTTGATCGCACCTGGGCTACACATGCACATCTGAAGACTCAGACTGAGCTTGAAGAAATGGACTTTGAGCGATACTTTGACTGGTCGTGGCCTCCCAAGAAGAAGTTCAGGCCCATTCCAGTTCCAGACCTTGAAGAGAGCTCCTTTTCTTCATTCCGCACTGCTGGAACTGATGAAGAACAGCTCGACACTGCTACCGGTCCAAGGAAGAAGACTACTCCCAAGAAGCGTCACGGCTCTTCCTCAACCGCCAAGAAGTGAAGTCTTCACGGGCGTTAGTCCTCAGTTTGTCCCTTTTTTCACTTGATGACAAAGGGGGAGAAACTTGAGAGTTAGTCTTCAAACGGGATATTTTTGGGGCTTATGAACTATATTTAAGTTACAAACTCTTGGCTCTTCTGAAGTTTTTATGTAATGAGTTGTAACTTAAGCCCAATGGTACTCTGACGCTTTTGAACGTTTTTCTTCGCATGCTTATTCCTCAAGTTTTAATGCATGCATGCTGGAATTCGTCAGATACCATTTGTCATCATGCATTTTCATTTTCTTCATATGATATGTTACATGTATGCATGATTTACAAGACTCAGGGGGAGATCTCCATGATATAAATCATCAATGTGCATTTGCTGTGAAAAGCAAAATCCTCACGATATGCACATCTTCAGGGGGAGTCTCTCTGAATCTTGATTTCAAATTCCTCAAATGAGTATTTACACTTCATATTTTTGATCCCTGTTGAAGACTTAACCTAATTGTCATCAACCACCAAAAAGGGGGAGATTGTAAGTGCATATAGTGCCCCTTAGTGATTTTGGTGGTTTGAAGACTCATAGGTTAAGTATCTAATGTGTTTATGAGTGTACACAGGATCTATAAGTCATTGAGGAGTTTGAGATATTTGAAGAATATCGACCCCTAAAAATATATATCTTCGGTTGAAGAAATTGGTCTGAAGCTGAAGAAATGAATCGCGAGGAATCTGCGATGAAATTGATATTCCTCATGAAGATACTGAAATCAAGGAATTCGGTGTGTCTTGAAGAAAATCATTTTGAAGACTTTGAAGCATGAAGATTTACTTTTTTGTTTTATTTTCTTCGCATTTGAGTAATAGGAACACCGTACTATTAAAGGGGGTCGAAGTTACACTTTGGAATGAATTTCCTCATGATGCTCAACCTAAGCCTAATCCTACCAAAAGCCTCAAGTGAGGAATACAAGTGACATGAGGACTCTCACATTTGAGGGTTCCGGCCGTTTCGATAGCCACGCCAAGTCATTGGTCTTATCCACTCCAACGGTCATATTATTTAAGGGCATTAGTGTCAAATCATGTCGGGATGCTCCCACGCTATAAATAGCCACCCCCACAACCATTAGCTGGTTGGCTGCTCCGTTAGAAACTGACACTTGTCATAAGAGCAACCCAATTCCTCAGAGTCTTCGAGAGTAATTCATCAGTGAGGAAATACCCCATACACCGAAACCACATACCAAACCTAGTGATTGAGCATCACTGAAGAAGTTGTTCCTGTGTGGGACTGAAGCCTTTTACCTTTGAGGACTGTGCATCCTCGAGACGGTTAGGCGTCATGGTCTAGAGCTTTCCAGCAGTCAATTGTGGTTAGGCGTCATCCTTTACTGTTTCTGCTGTAAGTTAGTCATCAGTGAGGAATTTCCTCAAAAGGAATTTCCTCACTGATGAAATTCTAAAAATCTCCTATTCACCCCCCCCCCTAGTCGATATAACGCACTTTCAACCGGTCGAGCCTCCGCCGTGTTTTTTGGCTCATCTGTGCAACTCTAGTGCCGCCCGCCGGCGAGATTGGACCGTGGACACCCCAATGGTCACTGACCTGTGGGCCCCTTGGCCCTAGTTGACCAGTTGACCTAGTCAAATGTGATGATTGGGCAGACCCAGCAAGTGACCTATGGCCACCACCCCGTGGGCACTAACATGTGGGCTTTAATTAGCCCCTCACTAAAATGTTAAATTGATTAAACTGATTAATTTGATTAAAATAGACACTAACATGTGGGCCATAGTAGTTAAAATTAGTTAAATAGATTAAATAAACCCTAGAATTAGCCATGTGTCTATGATAGGTGGGGCCAGTTGATAGTTTGGCAAGTTAACAGCTCTATTAACTGCTCACATCACCCTGATGTCATGCTGATGCAATAAGTCAATTTTGAATTAAAATAAATATATATTAATTTCAGAATATTACTAAAACTTTGGAAAATCATATAAAATAATGTATAAGTCAGATGAAAATGATATATATATATATATAAGTTGCTCACAAAAATCCCACGAATCTGAATACACTGTCCGTTCATGTGTCACATGCCCCTAGCATGATGAACATGGACATTTTGGCATCACGATCACCTGACCGATAGTAGCCAGAGACCGAGGAAATATCATTAGATACTTTTCCGCTCCGTCCATGACGTGTAGTACTGTATTATCTAATCCCTAGCACTGCATGTTGCTATGTCATGCATCGTGATGCATATGCTTGCTTTTATTTATTGTTTCTTCCCCCTCTTCTCTCTCGTAGACCCGAAGCTTACGTTGTTGTCGGGTACGACTACCCCCCAAACGACCAGCCTTTTGTAGCAGAGCAACAAGGCAAGCAACCCCCCTTGATCATCCCTATATCGCCCATTCTTTCTCCCTCGTGCTTGCACTAGATTTTGCTACTATTGTAGATAGGTCCTATTCTTATGCATAGCCTGTTATTGTTAAACTGCTTTTGTCCCCTACCGCATATCAAATGCTTAGTATAGGTTGATTAGTGATCCCCAATGACCCCACTTAGTCCCAATAGCCCCTGATTCATCCTTGAAGACTCGACGACTTGAAGACTCGCAGACCCGTAGACTCGATCGTCCGATCGACAACCCATGACCCATCACATCACTTCACACCCCTTAGTTGTATGACTCTGCATAGCTACTATCGAGTATCGAGGGTGATACCACATAATGTACTTCTCATGTTAACAATATAGTGAAGTTAACCGGAGGTGGATTATGGATGGTGATTCCGCCTTCACCACTTCCGATAACGACGCTGTCGTCCAACCACTCAAGCGTGGACCATCGAGGGTGATTTTCCTCCCTGGTCACCTTGGCGGTTACATCAATAGGAATCCATCGAGGGTCATACCTCGGATTCCTTTGATGTTATAAACACACTGTTACTTTCACTTACTACTAGAACCTGAGGAAATATGTGGTGTGGGTGGATACCCGTGTGATTGTGACGAGGCTTGGCCGGGCATTCTTGGCCCTTGCCACACATCCTCGAGGCGGGGCGATGGGACCACATATCATGGGTCATTGATCGTCATCATAGTTAGCAAAAGATTAATGGGATTGGCTATTTGATCTGAGTTGGTCGATTGACCTTTTTCTGCACTAACCTTCACGCGGGGACACTTATGGGCACTCAATGTCGTTGTATCAGTCGAAGCTCTTCAGACGTCACCATTGTAGCGGCGGGTGACCGAGTGGTATGCGTAAGCATTGATATTGTATAAGAGGTACTAGGACTGACATCATCCGCCCTCGCAACGTGCATGAGTGCAAAGGACGATGGGCCCAAGACCCATGCGCGCTTAGGATGTATATGGGGGGACTGACCTCTCTATTGAGCCTAGGTAGGGCTATGACGTGTTGATCTTCTAAGGCCGGGCATGACCCAGGAAAGTGTGCCCAGTCGGAGTTGATCGATCATGTTGGGAAATGTGGTGCACCCCTCCATGAACGATATATCTATTCGAATAGTTGTGTCCACGGAAACAGGGCGACTTGGAGTTGTATCCCGATCTAATACAACTAGACATGTGACTTAAACTGAAATGTTGGCTCCGAGATTGCTTTCTCGCAGGGAGTCGAGGGAGGATCTCTGGGCATACTTGATAAATTTGTTGCAACATAATTATTACATATGTGTTATTGATCTAAACTCTTCTAATGTTGCAAGACAATGAAGATGCTAGTCTTCGATAGGACCAGGCCTTCTCTCCATTCTCGCATTTCTGCGGTCAGTCCAAAGATATAGTCCCATTCCTTTAATATTGATGCATACTTAGCATAGTTTTGATGTCAGTCTTGCGAGTACCTTGGATGAGTACTCATCATTGCTTTGCTCCCGCCTTTTCCTATTAATACCATTGCCACGACCAGATGACGGAGCCAAGGAGATGGCTGATCCCGCCGACGACTACTACCCTGATGGAGCCTACTACTATGTGGAGGCAGCTGACAACCAGGAGTACTTAGGAGGTTCCCAGGCCGGAGGCCTTGCCACTTTTTATCTACGTTATGTTTGTGCTAGCCTTCTTAAGGCAAAACTTGTTGACTTATGTCTGTACTCATATATTATTTGCTTCCGCTGACTCGTTTGTACCCAAGTTTATGTACTCAAGCCCTCAAGGACCCTGGCTTGTAATATGAAGTTTGTATGACTTTAATTTGTGTCTAGAGTTGTGTTGTGATATCTTCCCGTAAGTCCCTAATGTTGGTTGTACGCACTTGCGTGTATGGTTAGCGTACGATTAAGTTGGGGGCGTCACAAGATCAACTCTACTATCTATCTTTAAAGGAGAGAGAAAGTGTTTTATTTTCCTTATATTAGACTTGTCTCACCCAACCTACTCTGAATATATACATGCTAAGATTCAATGGGGAGTAAGACCTATAAATTCATTCTTAGGGGAGAAAGTTATAAATGTTCTTGGGAACATATCTATCCTAACATATAGGGGGGTATCAATCATCAAATGCTATTGTCAATATTTCTTCCATACCTTTGGTACCTTTAGTTTCTCTTGCATTTGGATGAGAAGAATACTCTTTTGTTATCTAACTATTGTTTTCTCAAGTGTGTTCCTACTGTTAAAATGCTCAAGAACTTCAAGATAAGTATATGCATCATATCCTTGTTCATGATGATCTCTTGTTTCTTGCACATATTGTTTGCAAGAGTGAGTCTTGAACACGGAGATAACTTATTCACATATATTTGATGCATATATCCAAGGTACACATCACTCATCATGTCATCTCTACAATGTGTGTGTCCATGCATTCGAAAGCAACTATTCCTTACAGGGGATTGCACATATTTAGGGGGAGCTTGTTTTAGTCATGTATCCCTCAAAACTTTCACGTATTTCTGCATATCCTAATTTGAAGCTTTGATTGTATGTTGTCATAAATTACCAAAAATTGGGAGATTGAAAGAACATATGCTCCCTTGGTGGTTTTGATAATTCATGACAACATACATTGTCTCTTGGACTAACAGTTTTATCTAGTTTATTTCAAATGAAGTTCAAAAACAAAATTGGCTGGATTGTGAGGAGAATCCCCAAGGAAGGAGAAGAATAGGATTGGCCAAGCTTCAAGCTTCAAGATTCTATAATTTTATTTTATGCGAGAAATCACAATTGAGTCCATGGGAAGGTCAATACTATTAAAAGGGGATGAGGTGTCTATGATGATTTGGTTGCTCAAGTGCTTAAAGTTAGCCACCAAAAATCGTCATGAAATCCTCCCATAAATATTTTGTTCAAAGCCTAAACACTCAAATTTGGTGCCACCAGTATTTCCAAATTGGCCCTATCGAGTTTTACCCTACACACAATCTAGAGCCAAACCCTACCATCTCGGTAACAACAAGTCTTGATTTTGGTGCAACCAAAATCCAGTTGATGAGGACATCAACACCATTGTTACACCCATAGCCCCAGCTGCTATACATACTGGACCAGTTACTAGAGCTCGTGCACGCCAATTGAATTACCAGGTACTTTCGTTTCTTGGGAATACTTCTAATGTTCATGAACATATGATGCTGCCTAAGTTAGATACTTTTCTTGTGCTCATGAATGAAGGACCTAGCATGGACAAGAAGGATATCCGTTGGAGCGGGATCAAGCATGGAGAAGAAGGTGCACGCGCGGGAGAGAACCATGGAGCTTCAACTCGTGATTTCCGCACTCTAAAGCCACCATAAGGAGAGCATGAAGGCTTTGGACGAAATATTCAATACACCACTTTATAAAAAAATTCCATAGGCTATTATAGGTGTTGCGCCACCTTATTTTTGGGCCAGGCCCATGTAATTTTGAAATACCATAATATAGGCTATTTTTAGAGTCTGTATGTGTGGGAAAACCGGTTTTAGGCTGTTTTCAGACCCCTCCTCCAAGGATCACGAAATTGCCTCTCTATTCCCTCATACTAGATCATTGAAGGCGCGCGTTGATGCGCCCGTCCATTTTTCCAATAGGATAATAGTAGTGGGTGTAAATATATGAAGATAAATTGTGTTTATTATTGTCAAATTATTATAGTGGATGATTCATTGCAAACCAATGGAGCTTAAGTAATACACAAGACTTAGCTGCTCTGGCCTTCTTAGGATTTGATTTTATAAAGAGCATGTGATAGGCCTTCAGTTTCCTACAACAGGCTCTAGCACAAATAAGTGCAAGGGCCAATTACTTTACTTTCTCTGACAAGTCAACTGGTTAACATGATAATTCAAATTCTGGTAAGACAAAAACATTAAAGCTTCAAAAGACAACATTTCAGAAAACATAGTCACATTCAGGTTTGGTCATGCATTAAGATTGAAGTTGTAGTGCCTGCCTTTTCTACAAAGACAAGCAAGAATTACTGTAAATATTATGTAAAAGGGTGAAAGAAAATATGAATACTTTATATTACAATCCATTGAACCATCTCAGCTACCTGAAAGCATCAATAAACGTATAGATAACAAGTTGATCGCACCTAGGTCTCACATTTCTCACACAAATTTGGCGGTGAACTATTACCGTATCATTCTTACGAAGCCGTGGAAGGGGTCATGGAAAGGGCATCCCAAATGAAAGAGTTGATATATGCACAGCGAGACTAATGTTGTTGCTGCAAACAAAACAATAAGAGAAGGTGCAAAGGGTTGTCAACTCTTCTAGAGAACATACCCAGTTCAGTAAAGTGGCTTACGAATAAAACTTTATTCTCTCTTAAGGTTGACATCAATATTGCCAATTGAAGGATATGAGTTTATAAAATATATCGAATAGTAGGAACTATTTGTATGAATGTATGCAACGTGAAATTTAAAGAATATATGTTTTTGTTCAAAATATGAGATGAAAATTATTGGTAATGGAAAAAAACATCTCCAGTTTTTTAATTTGGTTGAGAAAAAGTTTTCATTCCATGAGTTTAAATGAGCAAGTAGAACACCATTCAGAAGAATCGGTAATTCTATCACCCAAATCCAGTCCAAAAAACCACAACCCATTGGTGTAGCAGCATAGAACTACTGGGTGGCTTCAAAGTAAAATAGAGACAAAATATTTGTGAGAACGCTAGAAGAAGCTAGAATTTTATTGTCCTAGATTACCTATACTGGAGTAAAGAGTGGACTCGGGTCTATTTCAGTTAAAACTGTTCTAACAGAAGTTTTGAAGCATGAATCCTGAATCTGTTCTCAGTATTAGCGAGTGCCTGGAGCAATTTCTCACTCAAGAAGACATTGCCGAAGCATATTAATACTCCATCACATGTTTCAGAAGATACATCCATCTACTAAACACATGGCAATAGAATCAGAAGATCATCAATTGTAAAACTTAACTACATTCAGAGTCTGAACATAAGATCAACAGGCTACTACGACACATCGACATGTCTTGCTAGGAAAACTCCATGTTGCATACCTTGTTGCTGTGCTCCCATCGACCAAATAGACCAATCAATCTATGCCAAGGTCTGTTAAAGCTTCTAAACAATAAATTAAGGTTGCACTTACAACAATCAGAAAGTGGATCAGATAAGAAAATTGGATCCTCACAAACCATACAACAAAATCAAACCTTAAGGGGGAACGAGGTACCTTCATATTTTGTCGAGTAGAGAGGTGGGGAGGTGCATAGGGGCCTGATGTCAACTCCACGAGAGTCGAGTGAGGCCCTCGCCACCATCCACAGAACCAATAGAAAATGAGCCTTGCATCGCTTTGTGCCAGATCGATTAGTCAGGACCTCCTTGCTTCGCCTTTGCCCCGCATCAATCGTTATGCTTTTTCCTCTCCCGATCTGACTGACTGGACTGGATCGAAGCTCAGCAGCTCGGTAAGAATCAGGATCGAAGAGTTGCCCAAATTAGTTGACCGGAATAGTGATGAGCACCACCTGCACAAATGTGAGATTGGTATATGTAGGAGTTGATAGGAGATTGAACAATGCTAGTTATTATGTTTCATCTATCTGCAAGAAAGAACTCCTGTAAAGAAGACGATACCTCAACTCCCCAATAGAGAAATCAACCTTGTGGCTTTGGAATTTGGATGCAAACTCGATGCATAAATAAGATTTTTTTTCATTCTCCTCTCTACAACGGAGACCAAAGAAATAATGGCACAACACATATAAAACACAAAAACTTGGAATGGAAAGAATCAAGTGCTACAAAAATACTCACAAGTGGTGACCACGGCCAGCCAGATCAAAGAAGAAAGACAGGGATCACGAGAGTAAAGAGGTGTGGAGGCGGAAAAGATCTGGCGCCTCCCATCCATACACCATCTTGCTGAAACGATATTCTTGGATGCATTGGCACAAATTGTCCCCAATTTCTCCTGCAATCTGGAGGCAGGAAGGCAGTGGCAGGCACCGCGACAACGCAGGCGAACATTCACATTAGTGTGGGGAGTAGTAATGGAGGGGATGGGTACATAGGGAACAAGCCAGAGTATGTGCACCTTCGCTGGGTTCTGTACACCAGTGAGCGTGACGACCCGATCATGGAGTCCATATCCGCGACGAGATGGAGCCCCTCCTCGCTGCGCTTGCGGGAGGAAAGATGTGAGAAGGAGGGTGGCATCTACTGGTCGACCATAGAGGCGGTGGCGGCAAACCGGAGATAATAACGACGGTGGCGACGAGCCGGGGAGAATGGCGGCGGTGGCGGCGCACCCCGTGTTGCGGCCGAGAGAGAGAGGAGAAACGATAGGTCGGGTGTGTGATTAGGGGCAAGGCTCAGAGGTGGATACAGATCAGTATCGCGACCGTCCCCTCGGCATCGGACGTCGACCCACCATAGTGGTCGAGAGACCACCGATTTTGTTTCTGGAATAGCGGCCACGGACATACGGCCCAGGTTTGGCCCACGCGGGGTCAATCCAGTAGTGCATCAGACGGTCATGAATGACCCAGAAACAAAATCCGATGGTTGAAATGCCTAATAGCGTAAGAATGCTCGGAAAGGGCTCGGTTTTACTGTCCTTAATATACAGCCCTTAGGGCACCGTTTAGACTTGGGTTTTGTTTAGATTACAAGTTCGCCATGGCTGCAACTTCACGTTCTTTGTTTGTGTTCTACGACTAGACAAAGGCATCACAGAACCCCACCTTCCTCAATAAATCTTTCCTCTTATATTCGCAATATATTGATTGCAATCTAGGTTTCTTCCTTGTTCTTCGTTTGCGTGTAGGAAACAGACCTTCGTGGTCAGGCTGATCGTGCTCCGATGTGATCAATAACCTCTCGGAGTTGGTTTAGTGATTGCTAAGGTGCGACGTCCTCACACGTTCGTAGTCGGATCGTCAAAGTCTACTCCACCAAAACGATACCCACGATCTCATCGAAAGACAGGGATAACTTCGCCTCTATCACCAGTGACCAACTCCGTGGTAGCCATTTGCTGAAAATCGGAATTTCCAATTTTTGCAAATCGATGCCACCGAGTTTGGGTAACTACCTAGGCCAACCAAATCGCACCAACCGAGATTTATATATCGGTCTCACCGAAACGCCAAAAGTTGCCACATTTTGCACTGGTCGGTGCAAGTGGGTTTTCTCTTCGGTTTCACTAAGTTGGGAAATAATGTTACAACGGTTGGATTTTTGGAGATGCTTATATATACCCCTCCACCTACCTCTCATTCGAATAGGAAGCACTCAGAACATACCAACACTTGCCCCATCCATTTTCTAAGAGAGAACCACCTACTCATGTGTTGAGATCAAGATTCCACTCCAAACCATATTGATCTTAATTTCTAGCCTCCCCAAGTTTCTTTCCACCCAATCATTCTCTTCTACCCAATCCAAATATGTAAGAGAGTGATTGAGTGTTGAGGAAACTATCTTTTGAAGCACAAGAGCAAGGTGTTCATCATACTTACCACATCTATTGCCTTTTGGAGAGTGGTGTATCCTAGATTTGTTAGGTGTCGCTTGGGAGCCTCCGACTTCGTGTGGAGTTGAACCAAGATGTTTGTAAGGGCAAGGAGATCCCTGTGAGTCTAGTCCTTCATGGATGTAAGCCATGGTGGAATAGACAAGGTTGGTTCTTCGTGGACACCTCATGGGTGGAGCCCTCCGTGGACACGCATAGCTTTTACCCTCCATGGGTTGAAGTCTCCATCAACGTGGGCGTACGATGGCACCACCTATCAGAACCACGCCAAAAATCACCATGTCACCTTTGTGTTTGATCGCCCTACCTCTACTCCTTACTTTCATGTGCATATCTTTATTTTCTGCTGCTATACTCGTAGACTTGCATGTGTATGGTGTGCTTGACTTGCTATAATTGCTAAAATCTGCCAACCATTAAAATTGGGAAAAGGTTAGGTTTTAATTTTTTTCAAGTAGTCTATTCACCCCCCCCTCTAGACGCCCCTTCTAGTGATCCCACACTCTCTCGCCATGATATTTCCAATAATCCTCCATCAAATCCTTCTGAAGTTGATCGTGTGAATCAGGGTCTCTAATTCCATTGTACACCTTCATGAAGTGTTTGATTCGCTCCTCTTTTCTCATGGGCATAAGACGCATGCCCATCAAGTCATAGAAGGTGTAATCTAAACCCTGTCCACCCTCATTCTCAATGATCATGTTATGCATCATGACGCAGGCAGTCATGATATACCAAAGGATTTTTGGATCCTGAAATCTAGATGGTCCTCGCACAATAGCAAATTTGGATTGCAAAATCCCAAAAGCCTCTCAACATCTTTCCTAGTCGCCGCTTGTGCATTGCGAAAGATGATTTCTTTCTTACCTTGGGGTTTTGAAACTCGCTTGACAAAGTACTCCACCTAGGGTAGATGCTAGCCACAAGATAGTACATGTAGTTATATGTGCGGTCATTTTCTTCAAAGGTTACTGGTGGTGCTTCTCCATTTGCTAACTTGGCAAAAAGAGGTGACTGATCGAGCATGTTGATGTCATTGCAAGATCCAGGCATGCCAAAATATGAATGCCAAATCTATGTTTCTTGATCAGCAACGACCTTAAGAATGATTGTGGCATCCTTCCCACGCCCCTTGAACTATCCATGCCATGCTCTTGGGCAATTCTTCCACTTCCAATGCATGCAATCGACGGACCCTAGCATGTATGGAAACCCACGAGCTTTGTTCATCTCCAACAGCCTCTGAGTGTCATGAGCATTGGGATCTCTCAAGTACTCTGCACCAAACACTTCTACAATAGCCTTTGCAAATTGTTTGACATAGAAGATAGAAGTGCTCTCTCCCATCGCCAAGTTGTCATCAGTGTAGTTTGTAGGAACACCGTATGCCATCATGCGCAATGCGACAGTGACCTTCCGTTTGGTGCTAGGTCCAAGCAACCCTGCACAATTCCTCATGTGCTCGAAGGATCGGTATGCTGCTTCACGGAATTGCAAATGTGGATGAACAAGTCTTTGGACATTCTAAATCAGCGTTGGAAGTACTTCTCCAAAAAAATGGGCGGTGAACCGAAATAGTTGCTCATCAACCTCTTGTGCGCATCCACCCTTTCTATCTGAATGAATGCACGTCCATAGACGAAACCATTGTGCTTTCGCTTCTTCCCCGAGTGCATTGCCACTAGCATTGCAAAGTCTTCTTCTTTGTTCAAATCAAATTCCTCATCTGACTAGGAATTTTCCATGAAAGAGGAATCACACGAGCTCATCTACAATGCGTAAAATCACCGTTTAAACTACTTTCCGTAAAAAACATGTTTCGTCATTTTTTACCTTCGGGGATTTCGTCAAACACCTTGCTTGCGGGGTGGTCGAAATCATCCGGCTGCAGGTTGGCTAGCCAACGGCGGCTATGGTTGCGAGCAACGACGACTACACAACAGAAGAGACGGTCAGACATCGTTGGGAGCTACACGCGGTAGGCGTGCGGCTTCGCATGGCCGGAAGAACGGCTGAGGCTCACGGCCGTCGGGCAGGCGGAGTGGCGCACCTTCACTAACTCTGACGAGGGTCTAGGCTTGGATGAAGCCTACCCCATCGTAGACCTCGTCGAGGAAGGTGTTTAGACCAGCTGTAGCCGTGGGAGAAGCTTTGATTCATCGACGGCCAAAACTGAATCAGTGGCTCCGAGCAGCGCGCTGGCGAGGCAGGCGACGGGGGACGGGGGAGGCGAAGTCACGGCGGGCACGACCGCGGGCGGTGGGCGACGGCGTCAATGTGAAGAGGATTTGGTCGGCGGCGGAGTCAGGCAGCGGCGACCGGTCGCGCGGAAGGGAAGGAAAGGGAAGTGGCGGTTGGGCGATTGACGGGCGAATGCAATTTTACATCTCCTGGAGTTGGAGATCCAAATTTGCACCACGGAGTGATATAGGATACATCTCCTGGAGATGGTGATGTAAATTATTTTGCATCTACATCATTTGTTGGAGCAGCATTTTTGGGCCTCGAAGATGCAAAAGGTGGTTATTTTTACATCTACATCATCTATTGGAGATGCTCTAATTAGTGAATAAAAATGTAGCGAATTAAATTAAGTAGAATGCACACGTTTGCCCCCCCCCCCCCCCACACCCCTAAGTATCCATATTTTCTCTTTGCCCCCCCCCCTCCCCTAGCTCCCCAACTGCATGGTAGAGGCTCTCTTTCATTGCTTTTAGAGTAATCTTGCTTTTTCTGACTGACCTTTGTGTCTCTTGCCATGAAGTGCGCCGGGGCCAATATATTAGACTTCATTTCGTGAAATTACAGGGTACTGTGTTCTAAGAATCTGTTGGTTGGGATGTCAACACCAAACCATCACATTACTTTTTCCTAAATATTGTGCTTATATGATATAGTCAACTATATGATTATACCGCAACCATAATATACCATGCTTGGGAATCTTTTTCCAGTGTGCTGCCCATTGGTCCCTGTCTACAGGGCGTTTATGTATTCCGATATTAACTTTGACCATTAGTTTAACCAGCCAAAATGAGTTATGTGTTGCAAAATTATAACTTGAGTCTATAGTTAAAATAGTTTCAATCCATATATCTTTTATGACATATGATGACCCATATGTTACTACTCAAATCAATTGTCAGTGTAGTCACAGAATACTCACTCATATGTTACAAGCACAATAAGATGATGTAAGCCGGTAATAAAACATGTCACATAAGACTTATAACCGGTTGTAGCATGTATTCCAACACCCTTTGTCGGAAAAAAGATGTCCACATATTAATAACATGTCATATAAATGTGAATTGCGGCAAAGGTGATGTGACGGCTTCACATATATAGAGATGAAAGGACACGACCCCTTCTCATGGCTCATCCTTGCTCTTTGTACCATTTCATGACAAAGATGTTGAGGTGATACACAAGGTGAGCTTACGTTAATGGAGACAGCCTCTGATGGGACAGATAGTTTGACCAATGTAGCAAGAGTTATACATATCACACACACAAAATATCATTAGGAACTTCAAATCTTGTATTTTTTATGGTATAGTTTTTGTGGCATACAAATTATATTACATTGGTCAAACAGTCAATTTATGGATACATCTGGGCCTTTTAAACTGGAAAGGAGGGAGGGTATTAGTGAAGAAGCAACAAAAAGGACATTTCTGACAAAGTACACATCGGATGGATTATATGATAAGGTTTCAGTACTACTAGGCACGAGAAAGACATTAGTCTTGACGGACATGTGGTCCCTAGGACACCTTCCAGTCATCGAATCGGGGTTGGATGGATAAAGTGGTGCTAAGCTTTGGACGTTCTTTATGACAATAGAGTGGCACAAAAGCTAAAAAGCGGGTTCCGTACAATGACGATTTAACGTGCGATGTTGTATGACACTGAATGTTGGTCAAGTAAAAGACGATATGTCCAACCGTTAAGCATAGCAGATATGCACATGTTAAGATGAATATGAGACCACATAATGTTGAGATGAATATGAGCCACATAAGAAAGGATCTGATCCAAAATGATAATATGAACTTTGCTTCAATACACTCCCCTACAAAACTTTACGTATTTCAATGCAAATTAAAGGTATAGAAAGCACTCCTTCAATAAAATGGAATATACGGTTTTTTGTTCCAAATCAATCTATTAAGTAGGTTTTATCTGCAAACTAATAAGACGATAACATTTTTAAGTAACTTCCGATTCATAAACTTTTAAGAGGTGCACCAAAGCAAAACCCTGATGAAATACATGATAGAGCTGGAATAACATCAACTGAAAAGTAGCTTGTCCAACATTGTCTGAAATTGTTAAACATGTACTCCCTCTGTAAATTTTTATAAGATCGTTTAGATCACTAAAGTAGTGATGTAAACGAGCTTACGGAAGTAGTACAATGTAGAACTCCAGAATCGCTTGTGCATAGCAAAACAGGCTGATGATGTGATAGAGGGCAGGGTAGGCTAAACTTTATACGAGGAGTCCGTAACAAGAGACGGGGATGCGTGAAGTTAGCTATCCATTTGCCAAAACCATAACTAAGTTCTGATGGAGTTCCAGTTCTGATATCGTATGGGTTTCAACTCTAGCCTATCCTAACATGTTTGAAATTGAAAGGCCTTGTTGTCGTGACATTGCACTAAGCCAAAGGTCAAGTTGACAGTACCATGGGCATGCACCCTCAGCCTCGGCTCAATCTCTACCAATTACGAAGTTACAAAATGACACAATTAAATCTGTGAAATTACCAACTACAATGGTAACATCCATAATAGGGATGCTTGGTCCAGAAATAAATAAATTACGAAACATTAACCTCCTACATGAAGCCAGAGCGGACTGGTGGCCATTATGTACAATAAACCAAAATACATGATAAAATAGTACGACTTGCGGAATGTGTATCCATTGATGACATATGCAGCTTACAAGAATAGGTCAGACCAAGCCTCGGTACCCAGCAATGCATCTCTGTATCAGAGGAGGAATGTGTCCACTCTACAGATCCCACCTTTTCTTCACTCGAAATAGTAAAGAAGGATTGCGGACATTATCCTGGGGCACCTGAAGCATAAGCTGAACTTTCATCTTCATAGGTGCAGTCTTTGCTTTGCCTTCTTCTTGCCCAGCCTAACATCCAAAACTATGTGTTCAGGTTCATGAATCGATCAAAATGGTCATGCATGTTTTAAACCGAAGTCAGCCTAACATCCAAAACTATGTGTTCAGGTTCATGAATCGATCAAAATGGTCATGCATGTTTTAAACCGAAGTCAAATGATTTGACAGTTCCAATGGGTCTGTGATGTGAAGTCAGGCTTTGGCTGTTGTAGAGCTAAGTGCTAAAACAAACCTCTGTTACAGTCTTACAATACTCTCAAACAGCTCTGTTACCACATGCCTCAATGGAAGATCAATCATAATTGTCGAAGCTTAAACATGCAGTACATGAAATATTGCTGATATCTAATGATTGTTCTCTCAATAACATGTGCTTTTGCAGAACACTAAAATGATATGCATTGCAGAAGATAAAAGGTGGCTTTACATAACCAAGTGCAAAGTTCCATTAAAAAACTGCAATATGCCATACAAAATGGTTCAGGTAACAAAAACAACAATCGAACTTAGCAAGCTCGTGTATTCCAGGGTTCAGCATTAAGTAAAAGCTACATATTAATACACCATCCTTATGTCGATGTTAAGAAAAGAAGTATAAGAGCTCTCTTCAATATGACATAGTAAATTGACAAGCACAGCTGAAACCTTCAGATCAATCAGGATTTTTAACATGCAACCATTAAGAGATAGGATATGCTGAGTTGCTAATTCCGCCTATTTCTAATTCACATGCTCAAATAGTAAGTAAGAGAGGATGATGAGCAAAACTGAGTTGCCACAATGTACATACCCAGATGGAAGCCCATCCAACTCGCACCTCTGAATCATAACCAGCTTTCATTTTGTAATTTTTACCAATCGTATGCTTATAAACAGCATTCCATTCATCAGTGTCAAAGTTAAAATGATAGCTGAAAGGAAGGGAGAAATCAGCACAGAAAGATTCACTGGAGAATAAGGTAACTTTGAAAAGACAGATAAGGTGCATGTCCAACACAAATTCTTGCAGAATGTATTTCATAGTTCGGTTAAAGATTTACTTTAGCAACATGATGGTCAAGTCCTCGTGACCTTATAAACTGGAACTGTGTGTCAAATAATTGTACGAAAAAGACCAACCAAAGCAAATCTGAGTATCTGAGACATAATTAATTAATTATGCCAAAAGTTAAGAGCAGTTATCGCAATAGCCTCCACTGCTCTGTACCAATAAAGGCACACAGAACATGTTTCATTTTGCAGTATTAAGATTCACGAGTACCCTGCTGTCCAGGTCATCTTGTTAACACCGGAGCTCCTGAAGGTAGGATTATGAACATGCTTGGTAATTGCAGAATCTTGATGGATGTTGCACACAGAATTACATAAGAGCCGTGGAGAACTCAATTTACACATGTATTATTAAGAGAAACTTGGTGGATTCAAGACTAGACACATTAATACTGTGGAGATTTTGGGAGAAGAAATGGCCGGTGGATACATATGTTAATGAGCAGAGCAACAAAGATAGTATGCTGACCTTAACTTATCAGAAGAACCAAAACGCCTTTTGAAGTCTAGGGATACTGCATTCGAAGGCAAGGAGACGCTGGGAACTAAAGTTAATTCATTGTCCTGCCATAGAAAATCGACAAAACAAATCAGATAAACAGAAGGTCTGAAAACCGAACAAATACAACATTAGACATAAGTCACCTTATAGCAATATCTTAGATTCAAATCATTTTCATTGTATTGAGCAGTAAGAATGCCGTCTAAAAAATCCGTTTTCGCAATCCCATAGACTGACAACATTTTTTGGTCTTCTTCATTTGTCCTCTCTTCCACTGAAACTTGACCAATTGGAAAGTGCAGTGTTGCTCTTGGCTGCACAGGTATCAGGGTTAACTAAACATTTGACAGAGTTTCATTACAAATTCTAGGAAATATGCATGGATTCTTGTTGCTAAGAACATATGTCTACAGTTCACAAACATCTTTCAGCATTAGGACACATGGTCTACTGAATATAAACAACAAATATAGAAATGAAACATATGGCACATGATTTCATATAAAACCTTTAAAAACAGTATACGACAGCTTAGTGCTTTCAACACAATAGCTAATGTTTAAAGTCTGAAATAGCACCTAAAGGAGCTACGATCTGGATATAGGTGGCCTCAAATATCGTGCAGACTCTACTGCATACAGGAGTAAAACAACAGAGTACAGTTGTAAGCTGTAAGTTACTAAACAACATGGACTTTCCGACCAACTTTTGCAAACATTTTAAGAGTATTCAATCTTTTCAATATAATAGCAAATTACACTCCTTCATCTCAAGTGGCATAAATAATTTCCGAGTAATAAAGGAGTGACGACTATAATACGTTTTGTGCTAACAATGATCAAATTTGTATTTTAAGGTAGAAAATGAACCTTGTTGGGATTCCTCAACACCACAATACATTTATTCTAATCAATGAAACATAGAAAAAGGAGACATGAATGTATGTACTCACCAAACCATTGTAAGGCACCAAAGATGATATCTCGAGTCTATAAGACGGGTCACCCAACCTAGTTATTACTGAAACTTCTCCTTCTTGCTCCTGAGAATAAAACAGGATGCCATTATAGAAAGAAAGAAAGAAGTATGTAGGTACCAGTAGCAGAACAAACTCAGGAGACTAAAGGTGTGAAACTTTATCAGTGAGTGAAA
Organism: Hordeum vulgare subsp. vulgare; assembly: GCF_904849725.1. NCBI lineage: Eukaryota > Viridiplantae > Streptophyta > Magnoliopsida > Poales > Poaceae > Hordeum > Hordeum vulgare. The sequence continues at coordinate 349,044,050 of NC_058523.1, forward strand.
AGAATATATAAATAGACTTTCCATCGACAAAAGCGACAAAAACGAACACATAAACACACAGACATCACATGTCCTTCAACGCGAATTGAGTGACAAACCAACGTTGACATGGAGATGCAATTGGAACCTTGACATCGTGCGAGGCGCGAAGCTGGACGGCGCCACCGGGGAGCGAAGCGTTACCACGGAGCAGCGCGTTGCGGCCCTCGACGTCATACATCGCGGAGAAGTGCTTGGTAACGAACGACAGCACCGGCGCCCCGAAGAGCTGCCGCGGGTCCTCTCCGTGGCCCTGCTGGTCGCTCTGGAATGACAGCCGCAGCTTGGCGAGACCCCCCGCGAGCTTGCAGGACACCTTGTGCGCAAACAAGGCCTCCTCGCTGTCGTACTCCGTGGTCACCCGCAGCCCCGGCCTCCTGTACCGCTGCGCTGGAGCCACCACCGTCGGCTCCGGGGGCGGGGGTGGTGGGGGAGGCGGAGGAGGGGGCGGCGGGGGAGGGGAAGGGGGCGGGCAGAGGAAGGTGAGGGGGCAGCGGAGCCATGGAGGCAGATTGAAAGGGTTAGGGTTCTTGGGGGTGGACGGGGAGGAGGAAGTGGTGGCGGTGGCGGCGGCCATGGGCGGAGGAAGCGAGGGAAGCGGCGGGGTGAGCGGTGTGAAGAATCGAATGGAGGAAGAGGGAAGTGGGAAACTTGTGGGGCCTGGGGTGCGGACTGCGGGACTGCGGAGGGCTTGGGACTTGAGAATGGGAATGAGTTAAATGCATTGGCGGTCCTATTCTTTTTCAGAAGTCTTATTTGGGTCCTAATTTTTTGTTATTTGGAATTGATATTTTTTCTTAAAATTCAGCTTTGCTTTAAAAAAGGCAAGTCAAACGGGGTAGCTTCACGATATGTCACTCCATAAAAAAATAGAATTTGAGATAGAACTTCAAAGTTTTTATGAAGCTCCTTAGAGGATGCTTTAAAAAACTCTAGAAGCTGGAGTTGGGGGGAAATTACCCACCACTGCCACGAGTAAGTGGATACCTCTTCATTTCTTTTCCCTCAACCAATCAAATAGATTCTTTCCACCAGATTTTCTATTTTTGAAGTTGAAGCTAGATGGAAGCCAAACATTCTCTTAATAGTGTTATAACTTCTGTATGAAACTGCTTCAAAGTGAATTTGATGAAGTGAAGCTGGTTTTGATGAATTGAAACAGTCCCAAACAGGCCCTTAGTTCTAATTGTTTCTAAAGTTGTTCACTCCAGGTCCTAAACTCGTCTCCAGCGACTTTGGTCAGCGCTGACCAGCGCCACATCGACAGTGGGCCCGAGGAGGCAACCCGGCTGGACGTGCAAGTTTGCAAATGCCCCCACCCCTTTCCTTGTCCTCATTTCTTGGTCCTCGGTTCCATCCCAATCCTCTCTCGCATTTCTGACGGCGGCCGGCGGCGGAGGCGTTGCTACGGCGACCAGGGGCATTGATCGGGGGCGCTAGTCGGGAGGCGGCGTCCGCTAGGATGGCGCCAGAGCTGCGGCGACCCGGCGATCCTCCTCCGCGGTATGGTAAGGATCCCTAACCCTAATCTTCTCCGTTCTTGTTTGTTCTTCTCCGTTCTTGTCTGTTCTTCTTCGTTTTGCTCTGTATGCATCTATTTTTTTATTCTTCAATTCATGATTAGCTACTATTATTTTTCTAAACGACGGTAGATTTTGACTATCATATTTTACTTAGGACCACTTGAGGAGGTTTTCATCGTAGAGATCAACTATGGGGGCTTTTTTACGAATTTGGCGCGTCAAAGACGTATGTTGATGGGAAAGTTGCTCGAATTGATGTGTGCGAAGCAGACACTTGGTCTCCTTTGTGGCTCACCGATTTATATGAGTCGGCTAGGTTATGCTGCTCCAGGAAATTACAACTTGTATTGCTTGCTCCCTACAATGAACCTAGATGCAGGACTTCAGATAGTGGACTGCGACATTGATACATTGAGCATGATTGTTGTTGTTCCCAAGTTCCAGTATTTTCAGATGTATGTTGACCACAAAGATACGTCATTTGGCAATATATTTGATGATATTAACATTGCCAATGTAGCTGGCAGTAGCATTCTAGCTGGCAGTAGCAATGCAGCTGGCAGTAGCAATGCACCACCAATGCCACAAAATCATGGACATGAGTTGAGAAGGAGTAGGAGAACAAATGTGGTTGAAGAGGCAGCACACAATACTTGTGATGGCAGTGACAAAACTGACAGTAGTGACAGTGAATGGGAGTCGGAGTGGGTAGATTCTGATAATGAACTTGCCAAGGATGATGATGGCCTTTTTAATGAATGGGCTGATATAGATTTTGGTAATAAAACAAAGAAAGGATCCAAAAGGGAGGTGGACAGTGACTATGATTCAGATGACTTTGAGGAGGAAAAAGATTCTGACAATGAAGAGGATGATTTTGCAGAAGAAGTGGAGGTAGTTGCGAAGTTTTCAACAAGTGAGTAACTCTAGAATATCATGTCCATATCCAGTAGTTGTAGCATATTCAGTAGCTTTAGCATTTAATTTCCAGTGCAATTTTAGCACTTGTAACTAGCGGTAACTATTACTACTTGTTTCATTTGCAATGTAGATACATACTTCATGCTAGGGAAATGCTTATTGTCACTTCTCTCAAGAAGATAAAAGACCAGCTAATGATTATATTCTATAGCAACAGCAATGATTGGTTTGTTTGGGGAATATGAAGTGGACATCAAGAAAATGGAGTGCTCATGAAGGGCCTGGAAGCTGTCAGGAATTCCATGTAGACATGCATGTGCATGTTTAAGACATGAGAGGATCAAGCCAGAAGATGTGGTCAACAAATGCTATAGCATTGAAGCATTCAAACTAGCTTATGGCCACGTCATAATGCCATGTAGTGACCCCAAAGTGTGGAAGAAAATGTATGGCCCTCCAATGAGACCACCCAAATTTGACAAGCAAGTAGGCAAGCCTAGCAAAAAAAGAAAGAAAAATCCACTAGAGGAAGATGTTGGGACAACGATGAGCAAGCATGGCATTGGGCATTGTGGTGTGTGCAATGAACCTGGGCACAATAGGAGAAAGTGTCCACGTCAGGGCAGAGGTCCACAAGCAACAGAAATATGAGTGGAAGAAGCGGCACAAATACAATGGAACAAGCAGCAGAAATACCAGTGGAACAAGCAGCAGAAATACCAGTGGAAGAAGCAGAAATAGTAGAGGTTCAGCCAGATCCAATTCAAGTTGTTTATGCTAATGAAGAAGAAGAAGCACGGACCAGGAAGAAATTACCAGTTAAGAGGAGGACTAGTTCCAAGGTGACAAATTATAATTTCTCACAATTTTGCATGTGCCAGTTACTTGCTCTCACATTTTTCATTTATTTCCAGTATTACCACACATGGGAACAACTGCATCAAGTGTGGTGTCATCTACTGTTGACATTTCTAATTCTAGTGTGATTCACGTCCCGCAAGATCAAGTCAGTGTTGCAAATTAAATTATTTCATGATTTTAGTTTATTGTGGCATCTACTCCAGACATTTCCCACATTCTAATTCATTGTCTTTTGCAGGCTATAGCCACTCAACAATCTCAGGCTCCACTCCCAGGTCCTTTACCTGAGAACCAATTTATTGCAAGCTGCAGAGATGACCTGCCCCCTCCCTCTACAAGAACTACTGCCTCAACACTTGGGTTGAAAAGAAGAAAGGTGGTGCCAAAGACTAAGGAGAACATGGTCCCATAGGATTAGAGAACATATTTGAGAATTTTATTTTGCTATTGCAACTGTTGTTCAGTGCAACATCTGTCATTTGTATGTTGCTAAACTGAGAAGTTTATTTTGGTAGTGCAACTGTTGTTCAGTGCACATCTTTTGGTAGTGCAACATATGTATGGTCTATTGCAAGTTGTTGCTAAACTCCATTTGTGAAAGGGCATGTATGGTTGGTTTAACTTTGTGCTCAAAATCTCTTCCTAGTGCTCTCCATCTCCCTTTTTGGTTATAGCTGTTCCGGGTTTGTTTTGGTGTGTAAACTGAGCTGTGGGAGCAGGACCTGGGGACTCGGGAGTGAGAAGGCTTGGCCTTTTAAGGGTTCATTTGCAAACTTTCCCAACCGCCCCGATCTCCCACCAAACGCCCACTTTCGACGTGGCGCTGGTCAATGCTGGTCAAAGTCACTGGAGACGAGTTTACGACCTGCAGTGAACAGCTTTAGAAACGATTAGGACTAAGATGAACGTTTTCAAAGAATCGGGACTCAAGTGAGACTTGGGGGAAAGAATTGGGACCGCCCATGCATTTAACTCAATGGGAATTGTTGGTTATTTATAACTACAACCTTATTCTTCAGGCTTATTCTGGAACAAACGTGCTTCCTTACTTCACCACGACGAGATTACAACGTGTCGAGCATTATTGTTGGGAGTACTTTTATTTTTACGAAAAGTTTCAAGCACCTAATGGCATCTCCAACCTGGACACACTATTTGTCCATATACTGATCCAGACTGAAAGTCGGACATCCAACTTTGCCCTTAAATGTTTGCCCTGTTTTATTTGAGTCCGTGGCATTCAAAATAATAACATATCAAATCTTTGATGAGTAAAAATATTCAAATGTGAGACGCATTCAAATGCAAATATTACAATTCAGCTGAATTTTGAAACAAAATAGTAAAAAATTGAACTCAACTCGCACATATGTTCTACATGTCCCTTTAAACACCCACACATACTCAATCAAATTTTCTTAAATTGCTTATGATTTGCTGGATGTTGAATTGAACAAACTCATTAAAACATGGCTGGATTTTGGAAGTTGGATAAGATCACCCATGTTTCAAATTCTAGACCTCCGACGGTATCTTCACTCTTTCAAGGTCATATTGTGCATGATCACACAACATGTCAACATCACCCACAAGGTCTCCAAAACTCATATTTTTGTAGGTCCCTGAACAACTACAAATGGGATTGGAGCCTTCAAATGCTCTCTCTACATAATCTCTATCTCCTTTCTTTGGAGGATAGATGTGTTAACCAGATATTGGTCCATGTTCTAGTCATGCCAATTGACAATACAATTGTAGGTAGGAGCTTGCCCTTTAGTCAACATAGTAAACAACGAAGATTGTTGCAACACATTGATGTCATTCTGAGACTTGGACATGCCAAAGAATGATGGTAGACTTCTTAACTTGGCTCTTATATTGCCCTTGTAGAGCATATGGGCAGTTATTCTATCTCCAGTACATGTAATTAACAGATCTGAGCATATCTGGCCATCATCTTGCTATTGTTGAGTTATATATATTAGTGACCGAAGGTTGTTCGTAGTCCTGAATGAGACCCCGGACATGACGAGGAGCTTTGAAATGGTTCAGAGGTAAAGATTCATATATGGGAACTTGGTATTCGAGTTCTGAAAAAGTTCCGAGGTTTACCGGTTTTGTGACGGATATGGCGGAAGTATTATGGTGGTCCACCAGCCCTGAAGGGCCCTATGGGCTTAGAGAGAGGCGCACCATCCCCTGGTGGGCTGGGCGCCCCTCCCACCAAAAGGCTCATGCGGCCAAAGGACCAAGGCAGCACCACCTTCGTCGCCACCCCTCTAGGGGAAACCCAAGGCCGGCCTCCTCCACCCCTCCGGTTATATATATGAGAGGAGAGGGAGCCAGCCAACACACCAATCCTTGGTGGTGCCCTCCCCCCTCTCTCTCTCTAGATGGTTTTCTCCTATGTCGCATCACGGTAGAGCTTCGCAAAGCCCTGCTGTTATTGCATCACCACCATTGTCACCACGTCGTCCTGCTGCTAGAGAACTCAGCTACTACTCCACCTACGCTCGTTGGATTGAGGAGGCGGGGATGTCGTCAAGCCGTACGTGTGTTGAATGTGGAGGAGTCATCCGTTCGATGCTGGATCAGAACGATGTTCGCGAACGTCGCATGGGAAACAAAAAATTTCCTGCACACACGCAATACCTATCCATGGTGATGGTCATCCACGATAGGGGAGAGTGAATCTACATACCCTTGTAGATCGCTAAGCGGAAGTGTATATAATGCGGTTGATGTAGTGGAACATCTTGGCGATCCAAATCGCAGCCCGTCCCGCGATCTCATCACGATCCACCCCGCGATCCCATCACGATCCATCCCGATCTAGTGCCGAACGGACGACACCTTCGCGTTCAGCACACGTACAACTCGATGACGATCCCCGCCTTCTTGATCTAGCAAGAGGGTTTAGAGGTAGATGAGTTCTCCAGCATGGCGGGGTGGTGGTGGTGGTGGTGAACTAATCCAGCAGGGCTTCGCCTAAGCACCGTCGAACTAGACTAGAGGAGAAACAGATCTAGAGAGAAGTAGAGGGAGCACGTGGCAATTAGGGTTAGCCCTCACCTCTAAAACCTCTATTATATATAGGAGGAGGAGAGGAGAGGAGGCAACCTTGTCCTCCAATCCAAGGAGGTTCAGCTCAACCATAAGGGAGGAATCCACCTCCCACACGGGAGGTAGAATCCTATTAGGACTCCTTCCTAATTTGGCCTTTTTGCCTTTTTTTCCTTCATCCTTTTCTCATGGGACTTTCAGAGAGACTTAGGCCAGCCCACTAGGGGCTGATCCACCTCCTCTCATAGCCCATGAGCCTCTTGGGTCGTCACACCCCTCCCAGTGGTCCCCCGGCACTCTCCCGACACTCCCACTACACTACTGATGAGCCCGAAACTTTTCAGGTGACCAAAACAGGACTTCCTATATATCAATCTTTACCTCCGGACCATTCGGGAGCTCCTCGTGACGTCTCGGATCTCATCCGGGACTCCGAACAACCTTCGGTCACCAACACCTATAACTCAACTATACTGAAACGTCACTGAACCTTAAGTGTGCACACCGTGCGGGTTCGAGAACTATGCAGACATGACCTGAGACACTCCCCATTCAATAACCAATAGCGAAAACTGGATGTCCATATTGGCTCCTACATATTCTACGAATATCTCTATCGGTTGAACCTCTATGTCAAGGATTCAGTTAATCCCGTATGTTGTTCCCTTCATCCTTCGGTATGTTACTTTACCGAGATTCAATAGTCGGTATCTCTATACCTAGTTCAATCTCGTTACCGACAAGTCTCTATACTCGTTCCGTAATACAAGATCCCATAACTAACTCCTTAGTTACATTGCTTGCAAGGCTTATTATGATATTGTATTACCGAGTGGGCCCCGAGATACCTCTCCGGCACACGGAGTGAAAAATCCCAGTCTTGATCCATGCCAACCCAACAGACACCTTTGGAGATACGTGTAGAGTACCTTTATAGTCACCCGGTTACGTTGCGATGTTTGATAACACACAAGGTATTCCTCTGATGTCCGGGAGTTGCATGATCTCATGGTCATAGGAACAGATACATTGGCATGCAGAAAATAGTAGCAATAAACTAACACGATCATATGCTACGTTCATAGTTTGGGTCTTGTCCATCACATCATTCTCCTAATGATGTGATCCCATTATCAAGTGACAACACTTGTCTATGGCCAGGAAACCTTGACCATCTTTGATCAACGAGCTAGTCAACTAGAGACTCACTAGGGACAGTGTGTTGTCCATGTATCCACACATGTATTTGAGTTTCCAATCAATACAATTCTAGCATGGATAATAAACGATTATTATGAACAAGGAAATATAATAATAACCAATTTATTATTGCCTCTAGGGCATATTTCCAAAAGTCTCCCACTTGCACTAGAGTCAATAATCTAGTTCACATCACTATGTGATTGCAATGAACCTAACAGCCATACAGTTATGGGGTTTGATCATATCTTGCTTGTGAGAGAGGTTTTTAGTCAATGGGTCTGAACCTTTCAGATCCATGTGTGCTTTACAAATCTCTATGTCATCCTATAGATGTTGCTACCACGCGCCATTTGGAACTATTGCAAATGACCGCTCCACTATACGAATCTGGTTTACTACTCAAAGTCATCCGAATTAGTGTGAAAGCTTGCATCGACATAACCTTTTACGACGAACTCCTTAATCACCTCCATAATCGAGAAAAATTCCTTAGTCCACTAGTTACTAAGGAAAACTTTTAGCCGTTGTTCAATGACTCAATCATGGATCACTCTTTGTACCCCTTGACAGACTCATGGCAAGGCACACATCAGGTGCGGTACACATCATGACATACTTTAGAGCCTACGGCTAAGGCATAGGGGATGACCTTTGTCCTTTCTCTTTCTTCTGTCATGGTCGGTTTTTGAGTCTTACTCAAATTTGCACCTTACAACACAGCCAAGAACCCCTTCTTTGCCGATCTATTTTGAACTCCTTCAAAAACTTTGTCAAGGCATGCATTTCAGTGAAAGTTTTTATCAAGCGTTTTGATCTATCTCTATAGATCATGATGCTCAATGTTCAAGTAGCTTAATCTAGGTTTTCCTTTGAAAAACACTTATCAAACAACCCTATATGCTTTCCAAAAATTCTACATCATTTCCGATCAACAATATGTCAACCACATATACTCATCAGAAATTCTACAGTGCTCCCACTCACTTTCTTGGAAATACAAGTTTCTCATAAACTTTGTATAAAACCAAAAGCTTTGATCACTCATCAAAGTACTTATTCCAACTCCGAGATGCTTGCTCTAGTCCATAGAAGGATCGCTGGAGCTTGCATACTTGTTAGCATCCTTAGGATCGACAAAACCTTTTGGTTGTATCGCATACAACCTTTCCTCAAGGAAACCGTCGAGGAAACAATGTTTTGACATCCTATGTGCAATATTTCATAAATAATGCAGCAACTGCTAACATAATTCCAACAGACTTTTAGCATCGCTACGAGTGAGAAAGTATCATCATAGTCAACTCTTTGAACTTGTCAGAAACATCTTTGCAACAAGTTGAGCTTTTCTTAATGGTGACTTTTCACCATCATCGTCTGTCTTCCTTTTAAAGATCAATCTGTACTTAATAGTCTTACGACCATCAAGTAATTCTTCCAAAGTCTACACTTTGTTTTCATACATGGATCCTCTCTCGGATTTCATGGATTCCAACCATTTGCCGGAATACGGGCCCACCATCGCTTCTCCATAGCTTGTAGGTTCATTGTTGTCCAACAATATGGCCTCCAAGACAGGGTTACCGTACCACTCTATAGTAGTACGTGACCTTGTCGACTTACGAGGTTTGTAGTAACTTGATCTTGAAGTTTCATGATCACTATTATTAGCTTCCACTTCAATTGGTGTAGGCGCCACAGGAACAACTTCCTGCGCCCTGCTACACTCTTGGTTGAAGTGACGGTTCAATAACCTCATCAAGTTTCCACCATCCTCCGACATAATTCTTTCGAGAGAAACTATTCCTCGAGAAAGGACCCATTTCTAGAAACAAACACTTTGCTTTCGGATCTGAGATAGGAGATATACCCAACTGCTTTGGGTGTCCTATGAATATGCATTTATCCGCTTTGGGTTCAAGCTTATCACGCTGAAACTTTTCCACATAAGCCTCGCAGCCCCAAACTTTTAAGAAACGACAATTCAGGTTTCTCCAAACTGTAGTTCATACGGTGTCATCTCAACGTAATTACGTGGTGCCCTATTTAAAGTGAATGCGGTTGTCTCTAATGCATAACCCATAAATGATAGTGATAATTCGATAAGAGACATCATAGTATGCACCATATCTAATAGGGCGCGGCTATGACGTTCGGATGCACCATCACACCATGGTGTTCTAGGTGGCATGAGATGTGAAACAATTTTCACATTGTCTTAATTGTGTACCAAACTCGCAACTCATATATTCATCTGTATGATCATATCATAGACATCTTATCCTCTTGTCACGACGATCTTCAACTTCACTTTGAAATTACTTGAACCTTTCGATAATTCACACGTGTGTTTCATCAAGCAAATACACTAGTATCTACTCAAATCATCTGTGAAGTAAGCACATAACGATATCCACTTCGTGCCTCAGCACTCATTGGACTGCACACATCAAAATGTACTACTTCCAACAAGTTACTTTCTTGTTCCATCTCACTGAAAAAACAAGGCCTTCGGTCATATTGCCCATGTGGTATGATTTGCATGCCTCAAGTGATTCAAAATCAATTGAGTCCAAACGATCCATCTGCATGGAGTTTCTTCACGCGTTTATACCAATAGGCATGGTTTGCATGTCTCAAACGTTTCAAAAATGAGTGAGTACAAAGATCCATCGGCATGGAGATTCTTCATGCATTTTATACCAATATAACTCAAACGACAATGCCACAAGTAAGTTGTACTATCATTACTACTTTGTATCTTTTGGCATCAATATTACGAACATGTGTATCACTACGATCGAGATTCAGTAAACCATTGAAGGCATTTATTCAAGCAAATAGAATAACCATTATTCTCTTTAAATAAATAATCGTATTGCAATAAACACGATCTAATCATGTTCATGCTCAACGCAAACACCAAATAATAATTAATTAGGTTTAACACTAATCTCGACGGTAGAGGGAGCGTGCGATGTTTGATCACATCAACCTTGGAAACACTTCCAACACATATCGTCACCTCGCCTTTAGCTAGTCTCCGTTTATTCCGTAGCTTTTATTTCGAGTTACTAACACTTAGCAACCGAACCGGTATCTAATACCCCGGTGCTACTAGGAGTACTAGTAAGTACACATCAATATCACGTATATCCAATATACTTTTGTCGACTTTGCCAGCCTTCTCATCTACCAAGTATCTAGGGTAGTTCCGCCTTAGTGACCGTTCCCCTTCTAACAGAAGCACTTAGTCTCGGGTTTGGGTTCAACCTTGGGTTTCTTCACTAGAGCAGTAACTGGTTTGTCGTTTCATGAAGTATCCCTTCTTCCCCTTCCCCTTCTTGAAACTAGTGGTTTTACTAACCATCCACAATTGATGCTTGATACGTCCATTTTGCATCATACTTTCATGTTGATATTTATCGCTTTATGGGATGTTATTACACTTCACGGTACAATAATTATGTCTTTTCTCTCTTATTTTGCAAGGTTTACATGAAGAGGGAGAATGTCGGCAGCTGGAATTCTGGCCTGAAAAAGGAACAAGTTTGAGATACCTATTATGCGCAACTCCAAAAGCCGTGAAAATCAACGAGGAATTATTTTGGAATTTATAAAAAATACCGGGCGGAAGAAGTACCAGAGGGGAGCCACCAGGAGGCCACAAGCCTGCTAGGCGCGACCTACCCCCCTGGTCGCGCCTAGGGGGCTTGTGGGCTCCCTGGTGGCCCTCTGGCTCCCCTCTTTTGCTATAAGGAGGGTTTCGTTCTAGAAAAAATCAAGAGGAGGCTTTCGAGAGGAATCTCCGCGGACACAAGGCGGTACTTGAGGAGAACCAATCTAGAGCTCCGACAGGGTCATCCTGCCGGGGAAACTTCCCTCCCGGAGGGGGAAATCATCGACATCGTCATCACCAACACTCCTCTCATCGGAGGGGACTCATCACCATCAAGATCTTCATCAACACCATCTCATCTCCAAACCCTAGTTCATCTCTTGTAACCAATCTCCGTCTCGTGACTCCGATTGGTACTTGTAAGGTTGCTAGTAGTGTTAATTACTCTTTGTAGTTGATGCTAGTTGGATTACTCGGTGGAAGATTATATGTTAAGATACTTGATGCTATTCAATACCTCTCTGGTCATGAATATAATTATGCTTTGTGAGTAGTCACTTTTGTTCCTGAGGACATGGGATAAGTCTTGCTATAAGTAGTCATGTGAATTTAGCATTCGTTCGATATTTTGATGCGTTGTATGTTATTTTTCTCTAGTGGTGTTATGTGAACGTCGACTACATAACACTTCACCATTATTTGGGCCTAGAGGAAGGCATTGGGAAGTAGTAAGTAGATGATGGGTTGCTAGAGTGACAGAAGCTTAAACCCTAGTTTATGCGTTGCTTCGTAAGGGGCTGATTTGGATCCACTAGTTTAATGCCATGGTTAGACTTTGTCTTAATTCTTCTTTAGTAGTTGTGGATGCTTGCGAGAGGGTTAATCATAAGTGGGATGTTTGTCCAAGTAAGGGCAACGCCCAAGCACCGGTCCACCCACATATCAAACTATCAAAGTAGCGAACGCGAATCATATGAACATGATGAAAACTAGCTTGACAGAAATTCCCATGTGTCCTCGGGAGCGCTTTACCTCCTATAAGAGTTTGTCCAGGCTCGTCCCTTGATACAAAAGGGATTGGGACACTTTGCTGCACCTTTGTTACTTGCTACTTGCTACGAATCATCTTACCACACAACTATTTGTTACCGATAATTTCAGTGCTTGCACAGAATACCTTGCTGAAAACCACTTGCCAGATCCTTCTGCTCCTTGTTGGGTTTGACACTCTTACTTATCTAAAGGACTACGATAGATCACCTACACTTGTGGGTCACCAAGACTCTTTTCTGGCGCTGTTGCCGGGGAGTGAAGCGCCTTTGGTAAGTGGAATTTGGTAAGGAAACATTTATATAGTGTGCTGAAATTTATTGTCACTTGTCACTATGGAAACTAATCCTTTGAGGAGCTTGTTCGGGGTATCTTCACCTCGAACAGAAGCACAAAGAGTTGCTCCTCAACCTTCTGCACCTACTGAAAATATTTGCTATGAATTTCCTTCGGGTATGCTTGAGAAACTGCTGGCTAATCCTTTTACACGAGATGGAACATCACATCCCGACTTGCATCTAATCTATGTAGATGAAGTTGTGGTTTATTTAAGCTTGCAGGTTTGCCCGAGGATGAGGTCAAGAAGAAGGTCTTTACCTTAAATTTGAGGGATAAAGCATTGACATGGTATAGGATATGTGATGATACTGGATCATGGAACTACAACCGATTGAAATTGGAATTTCATCAAAAGTTTTATCCTATGCATTTGGTACATCGTGATCGGAATTATATTTATAATTTTTGGCCTCGTGACAGAGAAAGTATCGCTCAAGCTTGGGGGAGGCTTAAATCAATGTTATATTCATGCCCCAACCATGAGCTCTCGAGAGAAATTATCATTTAGAACTTTTATGCTCGGCTTTCTCATGATAATCGCACCATGCTTGACACTTCTTGTACTAGTTCTTTTATGAAGAGGGATATTGACTTCAAATGGATTTTATTGGAAAGAATTAAACGCAACTCTGAAGATTGGGAGTTTGAAGAAGGTAAGGAGTCAGGTATGAATCTTAAGTTCGATTGCGTTAAATCCTTTGTCAAAACAAATACTTTTTGTGATTTTAGCGCTAAGTATGGACTTGACTCTGAGATAGTAGCTTCATTGTGTGAATCATTTGCTGCTCATATTGATCTCCCTACAGAGAAGTGGTTTAAATATCATCCGCCCTTAGAAGTCAATGTAGTTAAACCCAATCCAGTTGAAGAGAAAGTCATCGCTTATAATGATCCTATTGTTCCTAGTGCTTACATCGAGAAACCACCTTTCCTTGTTAGGATAAAGGATCATTCTAAAGCTTCAACAGTGATACGTAGGGGCTACATTAGAACACCTACACCCCCTGAGCAAATTAGAGTTGAACCTGGCATTGCTATTATCAAAGATCTCCTGTCCGACAATGTTGATGGCCATGATATTCACTTTTGTGAAGATGCTGCTAGAATTGCTAAACCACATGCTAGAGACAAACATAGGCCTGTTGTTGGCACGCCTGTTGTTTCTGTTAAGATAGGATATCATTGTTATCATGATTTATGTGACGTGGGTGCTAGTGTTAGTGCAATACCTAAATCTTTATATGATGAAATTAAAGACGAGATTGCACCTGTCGAGATGGAACCTATTGATGTCACTATTCAGCTTGCCAATAGAGATACTATCTGCCCTTTGGGAATTATTAGAGATGTTGAAGTCTTGTGTGGTAAAACTAAGTATCCTGCTGATTTTCTTGTCTTTGCTACCACACAAGATAGCTTTTGTCCCATCATATTTGGCAGACCTTTTCTCAATACTGTCAATGCTCATATTGACTATGAGAAGCAAACTGTCACTGTTGGCTTTGAAGGTGTGTCACATGAGTTCAATTTCTCCAAGTTTGGTAGACAATCTCATGAAAAAGAGTTGTCTAGTAAGGATGAAATTATTTCTCTAGCTTCTATTGTTGTGCCTCCTACTGATCCTTTAGAGCAATATTTGCTTGAGCATGAAAATGATATGCATATGGATGAAAGGAATGATATAGATAGAGTTATCTTTGAACAACATCCTATCCTTAAGAATAATTTGCCTGTTGAACTGCTTGGAGATCCACCCCCACCAAAGGGTGATTCTGTGTTCGAGCTTAAACAGTTGCCTGATACTCTTAAGTATGCTTATCTTGATGAAAAAGAGATATATCCTGTTATTATTAGTGCTAGCCTCTCAGAACATGAAGAAAAGAAGTTACTAAAAATTCTGAGGAAGCACCGTGCTGCTATTGGATATACTCTTGATGATCTCAAGGGCATTAGTCCCACTCTATGCCAACACAAAATTAAAACCGATCCTGATTCCAAACCAGTTGCTGATCATCAACGGAGATTAAATCCTAAGATGAAAGAGGTAGTAAGAAAAGAAATACTAAAGCTCCTGGAAGCAATTTTTATCTATCATGTTGCTCATAGTGATTGGGTAAGTCCGCTACATTGCGTCCCTAAGAAGGGAGGTATTGCCGTTGTCCCTAATGATAGGATGAATTGATCCCACAGAGAACTATCACTGACTATAGGATGGTGATTGATTTTAGGAAATTGAATAAAGCCACTAGGAAAGATCATTACCCTTTGCCTTTTATCGACCAAATGCTAGAAAGACTGTCTAAACACACACACTTCTACTTTCTAGATGGTTATTCTAGTTTTTCCCAAATACCAGTTGCACAATCTGATCAGGAGAAAACCATTTTCACCTGCCCTTTTGGTACCTTTGCTTACAGACGTATGCCTTTTGTCTTATGTAATGCACCTTCTACCTTTCAAAGATGTATGATGGCTATATTCTCTGACTTTTGTGAAAAGATTGTTGAGGTTTTCATGGATGACTTCTCCGTTTACGGGTCTTCTTTTGATGATTGCCTCAGCAACCTTGATCGAGTTTTGCATAGATGTAAAGATACCAATCTTGTCTTGAATTGGGAGAAGTGCCACTTTATGGTTAATGAAGGCATCGTCTTAGGACATAAAATTTCTGAAAGAGGTATTGAAGTCGATAAGGCTAAAGTTGATGCGATCGAGAAAATGCCATGCCCCGCAGATATCAAAGATATAAGAAGTTTCCTTGGTCATGCTGGTTTCTATAGAAGGTTCATGAAAGACTTCTCTAAGATTTCTAGGCCTCTTACCAATCTCTTGCAAAAGGATATTCCTTTTGTTTTTGACGATAATTGTGAGGAAGCCTTCGAAATACTTAAGAAGGCTTTGATAACTGCGCCTATTGTTCAACCACCTGATTGGAACTTACATTTTGAAATCATGTGCGATGCTAGTGATTATGTTGTTAGTGCTGTTCTAGGACAAAGAGTTGATAAGAAGTTGAATGTTATTCACTATGCTAGTAAAACTCTAGACAGTGCCCAAAGAAACTATGCTACTACCGAAAAGGAATTTTTAGCAGTCGTGTTTGCATGTGAAAAGTTCAGATCTTATATAGTTGATTCCAAAGTCACTATTCACACTGATCACGCTGCTATTAAGTACCTCATGGAAAAGAAAGATGCTAAACCTAGACTTATCAGATGGGTTCTCTTGCTACAAGAATTTGATTTGCATGTTGTTGATAGGAAGGGTGCTGAGAACCCCGTAGCAGATAACTTGTCTAGGTTGGAGAATGTTCTTGATGACCCACAACCTATTGATGATAGCTTTCGTGATAAGCAATGGAATGTCATCAATGCTTCACGTAGCACATCGTGGTATGCTAATTATGCAAATTATATTGTTGCCAAATATATACCACCTAGTTTCACATACCAGCAAAAGAAGAAAATCTTCTTTGATTTGAGACATTACTTTTGGGATGATCCTCACCTTTATAAAGAAGGAGTAGATGGTGTTATTAGGCGTTGTGTACCTGAGCATGAACAGGGACAGATCCTTCAAAAGTGTCACTCCAAGGCTTATAGAGGACACTTCTACTGCAACAAAAGACCTTCCAACGACGCGAGAAACGTGCTGACGGGAGACTATTCTTGTCTTGATACTCCTCAGCAACGGCACCAGGAATGCTTCTGCTACAGCTACGCCTTAAGGGACTTCCTAGGCAAATATGCAAAGTATTTCCCCCGTGGCCTTGGAGCCTTGCGTTGGTGTTCCCTCGAAGCGGAAAGGGTGATGTAGCACAACGATGGTAAGTATTTCCCTCAGTTTGAGAACCAAGGTATCGATCCAGTGAAGGAGTATCTCAAGTGCCTGCACAAACACAAAAGGCTTGCTCCCAACGCTATGAAGGGGTTGTCAATCCCTTATAGATTGTTCGCCAAATGAGAACTGAAAGCAACAAAGTAACAAAGCAAAGTAAAAGCGAAAGTGGAAACAATAGGTGTGAATAGACCCGGGGGCCGTAGTGTTTACTAGTGGCTTCTCTCATGAAAGCAAGTAGACCGTGGGTGAACAAATTACTGTCGAGCAATTGATAGAACCGCGCAAAGCCGTGACGTCATCTATGTCAATGATTATATCTATAGGCATCACGTCCAAAACAAGTAGACCGATACTTTCTGCATCTACTACTATTACTCCACACGTCGACCGCTATCGAGCATGCATCTAGTGTATTGAGTCCAAAAGAATAGAGTAATGCCTTAAGCAAGATGACATGATGTAGATGGACAATCTCATATCTACGACAAAGCCCACCTTGTTACCCTTGATGGCAACTACACGATGTGTGCCTTGCTGCCCCTACTGTCACTGGGAAAGGTCACGACACGGTATGAACCCAAAACCAAGCACTTCTCCCATTGCAAGAATCATAGATCTAGTTGGCCAAACAAAACCCAAGACTCGGAGAGATTTACAAGGATATCAAATCATGCATATAAGAAATCAGCAAAGACTCAAATATATATCATAGATAATCTGATCACAAATCCACAATTCATCGGATCTCGACAAACACACCGCCAAAGAGGATTACATCGGATAGATCTCCATGAAGATCATGGAGAACTTTGTATTGAAGATCCAAGAGAGAGAAGAAGCCATCTAGCTACTAACTACGGACCCGTAGGTCTGAAGTGAACTACTCACGAGTCATTGGAGGGGCGATGATGTTGATGTAGAAGCCCTCCAACTCCAAAGTCCCCTCCGGAAGGGCACCGGGAAGGGTCTCCAGATGAGATATCGCGGAAACGAAAGCTTGCGGCGGCGGAAAAGTATTTCCGTGGATCCCGTGATTTTTTTCTACATTTTAGGGAATATATAGGCGAAGGAGCTAGGTCAGGGGGGCGCCAGGGAGGCCACAAGCCTGCTGGCCCCGCCCCCTGGTGGCGGATAGGGGGCTTGTGGGCCCCCTATAGCTCTCCTGGCTTGGCCCTCAAGCCCCCTGATCTTCTTCCGTTCGGGAAAAATTTATTTCGGGGATTTTATTCCGTTTGGACTCCGTTCCAAAATCAGATTTGAAAAGAGCCAAAAAAAACACGAACTGGCACTTGGCACTGAATTAATAAGTTAATCCCCAAAAAGATATAAAAGGTACATAAAACATCCAAAGATGACAAGATAACAACATGAAACCATAAAAAATTATAGATACGTTTGAGACGTATCAGACACCATGCGGGAGATAGAACTGCACACAAGGTATTTCAATCAGGTTTCTATTGACCCACTCTCTTCAAGGATGCCCGTAAGTTTGTCTTTTCTTGTGATGAATGACAAAGAATAGGTAATATCAGTAAACGTCGGGAAATGCCTATGAATTATTCACTTGTCATTGAACCATTTGATGTTTGGGTTTTTTATTATATGAGACCTTTTCCAAAATCCAACGGGTATACTCATATCCTAGTTGTTGTTGATTACATTACTAAGTGGGTAGAAGCTATCCCAACTAGTAGTGCTGATCACAACACCTCTATTAGGATGCTTAAAGAAGTTATTTTCCCTAGATTTGGAGTCCCTAGATATTTGATGACTGATGGTGGTTCACATTTCATTCATGGTGCTTTCCGTAAAACGCTTGCTAAGTATGATGTCAACCATAGAGTTGTGTCCCCCTATCATCCTCAGTCCAGTGATCAAGTAGAGCTAAGTAATAGGGAGATTAAACTATTCTGCAAAAGACTATTAATAGGTCTAGAAAGAATTGGTCTAAGAAGCTTGATGATGCACTGTGGGCTTATAGAACTGCCTATAAGAATCCCATGGGCATGTCTCCGTACAAAATGGTTTACAGTAAAGCATGTCATTTACCTCTTGATCTAGAGCATAAGGCTTATTGGGCAATCAAAGAGCTCAACTTTGATTTCAAACTTGCTAGTGAGAAGAGGTTATTTGATATTAGCTCACTTGATGAATGGAGAGCTCAGGCATATGAAAATGCCAAGGTGTTCAAAGAAAAGGTTAATAGGTGGCATGATAAAAGGATACAAAAACGTGAGTTCAATGAAGGTGATTATGTCTTGCTATATAATTCTCGTTTAAGATTTTTTGCATGCAAGCTTTTCTCTAAATGGGAAGGTCCCTACATTGTTGAGGAAGTATATCGTTCCAGTTCCATCAAGATCAACAAAACGGAAGGTAATTTTCCGAGAGTGGTAAATGGGCAAAGAATCAAGCACTATATCTCAGGTACTCCCATAAATGTTGAAACCAATATTATCAATACCATAACTCCGGAGGAGTACATAAGGGATATTTATCAGCGTGTTTCAGACTCCGAAAACGAAGAGGTATGTGATTCGGTAAGTAAATCGACTCCAAAACTTTTCCAGTAGGAAATTTTCTCCGTTTTGGAATTTTTAGAAAAATAGAAAAATTTAAAGTTGTCCGGAACGCGCACGAGGAGGCGACAAGCCTGCCAGGCGCGGGCCACCCCCTGGCCGCGCGTGGGGGCTTGTGACCACCTCGTGTGCCTCCCGAACTCCATTTTCTTGCGGAGTACTCCTTCTGGTCGGGAAAAAATCATTATATATTCTCCCGAAAGGTCTGATCCTCGTATCACGCAATTTCCCCTTGTTTTCGTTTCGAGCTACTGTGAAGAGAGATATAGATCGCTATGGCGTCCCCAAAAGCTCCGAAGGACAAGTTCTTCGAGAAGGTCATCAATCCCTACCTCGCGGGAGTGCTGCAACACCCTCAATCTATCGAGATGCGTGAGGGGGTGCTGCACATCCGTGATGTTGAGGGGCCCAAGAAGACCGGAAGCATGGAGGCAAGGCTCGAGGCAATGGAGTAGCAAGTCTTCAAGTGCCAAGGGATGGTGGAATGCGGACTCAACGCCAACCACATGATGATCACGGAGTTCACCAACAAGCACAAGATCGATGCCAATGACATCGGGAAGCACCTCTCCAGGCTCTATGATAGAATTGATCACCTCCAAGCCCAGATCTATGACTTGCAGAACCAAAAATGTGAGTATGATTATAGATTTAAATCAATACGGTTAGATGCAGATTTGAGGATTCTGGAGACTCGATCATCTTTCCATGATGGAGCACCTATGCCTTAGAAGACGGAGGATCAAACCCAGGTTGCAACAGCTCCACCACCATCACCACCGAAGGAAGACAGCTAAGCATGGGTATGGGCAATCCCCTTGGCTTGTGCCAAGCTTGGGGGAGTTGCCCCGGTATCGTATCACCATCACATCTTTTGCCTTTACCTTTTCTTAGTTTGATCCTTTTTGGCTTTATCTTTCTCTAGTAGAATAAATTTCTTAGTGTTTTAGGCTTGAGTTTTGCTTTGTGTCACCCCCAATGTATTCAAGCTCGTGAGTCGTATAATAAAGAGTGTTTTAGTTAAGGGCCTTGCCTCATGCCATGATCAAGAGAATGATAAAAGAACAAAAGCATGAAAGATCATGTAATGATCTTATGGGAAGTGATGGCTTCACATATAAAAATAATGTTGATTGAAACTTGTTGAGGGTGGACAAACGTAGACCCTGGTCATTGTTGCAATTAATAGGAAGTGATAAAGAAGGATAGGTTCACATATAAATATATCATCTTGGGCACCATCTATGATTGTGAACACTCACCAAACTATTACATGCTTAGAAGTAGATGTTGGACAAGGAAGACAACATAATGAATTATGTTTGCTTGGTTTCGAACAATGTTATATGATTAGAGATCCCTTAGCATGTGACGATTGCTTCCACCTCATATCAGCCAAAACTTCCGCACTAAGTAGAGATACTACTTGTGCATCCACAAACCTTCAACCCTAGTTTTGCCATGAGAGTCCACCATACCTACCTATGGATTGAATAAGATCCCTCAAGTAAGTTTTCATCGATGCAAGAAATAAAAATTGCTCCCTAAATATGTATCATCTATTAGTGTATGGAAAATGAACTTTGTACGAACCTGTGGTGAGGAAGACATAAAAGCGACATACTGCATAATAAAGTTCTTTATCACACGAGGCAATATAAAGTGACGTTCCTTCACACTAAGAGGTCGCACATCCAAACCTCAAAAGCGCATGACAACCTCTGCTTCCCTTTGCGAAGGGCCTATCTTGTACCTTTACTTTTTATCCTTAAAAGTGTCATGGTGATCGACACCAATTCCTTATCTCGCCTTTATCTTGGCTAACATCATATGCTAGGGAAATATCTATATTCATATGTCAACTTGGAAGTAAGTATTCATGAACTATTATTGTTGACATTACCCTTGAGGTAAGTAGTTGGGAGGCGAAACTATAAGCCCCTATCTTTCTCTGTGTCCAACTGAAACTTTGATCTCATGAGTACCATGTGAGTTTTAGCAATTGTAGGAGACGAAAGGATGACTGAGTATGTGGATTTGCTTTACAAGCTCTTATTTGACTCTTACCAATGTTATGATAAATTGCAATTACTTCAATGACTAAAGGCTATTGGTTGTTAATTCTCAATAAGGTTCTTGATCCATACTTTACTTTGTGAAGGAACTATCACTTTAGCATAAGAGATTATATGATGATATTGTTGTTCTGATTATGATAATGATGTGTGCATGTCCGTATTTTGTTTTGTCGACACCTCTATCTCTAAACATGTGGGCATGATTATTGATCTTGGTTTCCGCTTGAGGACAAGCGAAATCTAATCTTGGGGGAGTTGATACATCCATTTTGCATCATGCTTTGATGTTGATATTTATCGCTTTACGGGCTGTTATTACACTTCACGGCACAATACTTATGCCTTTTCTCTCTTATTTTGCAAGGTTTACATGAAGAGGGAGAATGGCGGTAGCTGGAATTCTGGCCTGAAAAAGGAACAAGTTTGAGATACCTTTTCTGTGCAACTCCTAAATCCGTGAAAATCAATGAGGAATTATTTTGGAATTTATAAAAAATACCGGTGGAAGAAGTACCGGAGGGAGCCACCAGGAGGCCACAAGCCTGATAGGCGCGGCCTACCCCCTGGCCGCGCCTAGGGGGCTTGTGGGCTCCCTGGTGGACCTCTGGCTCCCCATTTTTGCTATAAGGAGGGTTTCATTCCAGAAAAAATCAAGAGGAGGCTTTCAGGAGGAATCATCGCCGCCACGAGGTAGAACTTGAGCAGAACCAATCTAGAGCTCCGGCAGGGTCGTCCTGCCGGGGAAACTTCCCTCCCGGAGGGGGAAATCGTCGCCATCATCATCACCAACACTCCTCTAATCGGAGGGGACTCATCACCATCAACATCTTCATCAGCACCATCTCATCTCCAAACCCTAGTTCATCTCTTGTAACCAATCTCCGTCTGCGACTCTGATTGGTACTCGTAAGGTTGCTAGTAGTGTTAATTACTCTTTGTAGTTGATGCTAGTTGGATTACTCGGTGGAAGATCATATGTTCAGATCCTTGATGCTATTCAATACCTCTCTGGTCATGAATATAGTTATGCTTTGTGAGTAGTCACTTTTGTTCCTCAGGACATGGGATAAGTCTTGCTATAAGTAGTCATGTGAATTTGGCATTCGTTCGATATTTTGATGCGTTGTATGTTGTTTTCCCTCTAGTGGTATTATGTAAACGTCGACTACATAACACTTCACCATTATTTGGGCCTAGAGGAAGGCATTGGGAAGTAGTAAGTAGATGATGGGTTGCTAGAGTGACAGAAGCTTAAACCCTAGTTTATGCGTTGCTTCGTAAGGGGCTGATTTGGATCCACTAGTTTAATGCTATGGTTAGACTTTGTCTTAATTCTTCTTTCGTAGTTGCGGATGCTTGCGAGAGGGGTTAATCATAAGTGGGATGTTTGTCCAAGTAAGGCAGCACCCAAGCACCGGTCCACCCACATATCAAACTATCAAAGTAGCGAACGCGAGTCATATGAACATGATGAAAACTAGCTTGACAGAAATTCCCATGTGTCCTCGGGAGCGCTTTACCTCTTATAAGAGTTTGTCCAGGCTTGTCCCTTGCTACAAAAGGGATTGGGCCACTTTGCTGCACCTTTGTTACTTGCTACTTTCTAGGAATCATCTTACCACACAACTATCTGTTACCGATAATTTCAGTGCTTGCAGAGAATACCTTGCTGAAAACACTTGTCAGATCCTTCTGCTCCTCATTGGGTTCGACACTCTTACTTATCGAAAGGACTACGATAGATCCCCTACACTTGTGGGTCCTCAATTCTCCTACTTGATTTCTACTTTCGTAGTGTCAAACATTGCGAATAGCTCAAGGATCATCATATCTATGCTTGATATGTTATAGTTCATCACGAAGCTCTAGTAGCTTGGTGGCAGTGACTTTGGAGAACCATCACTATCTCATCTGTAAGATCAACTCCCACTCGATTCAAGCGATTTGTAGCACTCAAACAGTCTGAGCACATGCTCAACGAATGAGCTTTTCTCCCTTACTTTGTAGACAAAGAATCTTGTCAGAGGTCTCATACCTCTCAACAAGGGCATGAGCATGAAATCCCAATTTCATATCTTGGAACATCTCATATGTTTTGTGACGTTCAAAACGTCTTTGGCGCCTCAATTCTAAGTTGTTAAGCATTACACACTGAACTATCACATAGTCATAAAAAACGTGTATGTCAGATGTTCATAACATCCACAGACGACGCTCGAGGTTCAGCACACCGAGCGGTGCATTAAGGACACAAGCCTTCTGTGCAACAATGAGGACAATCCTCGGTTTAGGGACCCAATCCGCATAATTGCTACTATCATCTTTCAACTAAATTTTCTGTAGGAACATATAAAAAATAGTAGAGCTACAATGCAAGCTACAACATAATTTGCAAAGACCTATGACTATGTTTATGACAATTTGAGTTTAGCTAATCATATGACTAATAACTCCCACTCAAATAGACATCCCTCTAGTCATTTGAGTGGCGCATGATCCAAATCCACTAACTCAAGTCCGATCATCACGTGAGTTGAGTATAGTTTCAGTGGTGAACATCTCCATGTTGATCATATCAACTATATGATTCATGCTCGACCTTTCGGTCTCTTGTGTTCCAAGACCATGTTTGTACATGCTAGGCTCGTCAAGTTTAACCCAAGTGTTCTGCGTGTGCAACTGTTTTGCACCCGTTGTATGTGAACATTGAGTCTATCACACCCGGTCATCACGTGGTGTCTCGAAACGACGAACTGTCGCAACAGTGCACAGTCGGGGAGAACACAATTTTATCTTGAAATATTAGTGAGGGATCACCTTATAATGCTACCCTCGTCCTAAGCAAAGAAGGTGCAAAAAAGGATTAACACCACATGCAAATCATAAGTGACATGATATGGCCATGATCTTGTGCTTCTTGATCTCCATCATCAAAGCACCGGCATGATCTTCATCATCACCGGCGCTACACCATGATCTTCATCATCATGATCTCCATCATAATGCCGCCATCGAGGTTGTCGTGCTATCTATTCTAATACTAAAGCTACCACCTAGTGATATAGTAAACGCATCTACAAGCACAAACATTAGTTTAAAGACAACCCTATGGCTCCTGCCGGTTGTCGTAGCATCGACGTGCAAGTCGATATTTAACTATTACAACATGATCATCTCATGCATCCAATATATCACATCATGTCTTTGGCCATATCACATCACATGCATACCCTGCAAAAACAAGTTAGACGTCCTCTAATTTGTTGTTGCATGTTTTACGTGGCTGCTATGGGTATCTAGTAGGATCACATCTTACTTACGCAAAGCCATAACAGTGATATGCAAATTGCTATTTATCCTTCTCCAAGGACTGCCTCGGTCAAATCCAATTCAACTAAAGCTGAAGAAATAGACACCGCAGTCATCTTTATGCAACAAGTTGCATGTCAATCAACGAAACCGGTCTTTCGTAAGCGTACGAGAAAGGTTGGTCCGGGCCGCTTCAATCCAACAATACCGCCGAATCGAGAAAAGACTAAGGAGGGAAGCAAATTGAACATCAACGCCCACAAACTCTTTGGTGTTCTACTCGAGATTTCATCTACATATGAACCTAGTTCATGATGCCACTATTGGGAAACGTCGCATGGGAAACAAAAAATTTCCTACGCACACGCAATACCTATCCATGGTGATGATCATCTACGAGAGAGGAGAGTGAATCTACATACCCTTGTAGATCGCTAAGCAGAAGTGTATATAACAAGGTTGATGTAGTGGAACACCTTCGGGATCCAAATCGCAGTCCGTCCCTCGATCTCATCACGATCCGTCCCGCGATCCCATCACGATCCATCCCGATCTAGTGCCGAACGGACGACACCTTCGCGTTCAGCAGACGTACAGCTCGATGACGATCCCCGCCTTCTTGATCCAGCAAGAGGGGTGGAGAGGTAGATGAGTTCTATAGCACGACGGCGTGGTGGTGGTGGTGGTGAACTAATCCAGCAGGGCTTCGCCTAAGCACCGTCGAACTAGACTAGAGGAGAAACAGATCTAGAGAGAAGTAGAGGGAGCACGTGGCAATTAGGGTTAGCCCTCACCTCTAAAACCTTTAGTATATATCGGAGGAGGAGAGAAGAGGAGGCAGCCTTGGCCTCCAATCCAAGAAGGTTCGGCCGAACCACAAGGGAGGAATCCACCTCCCACAAGGGAGGTGGAATCCTATTAGGACTCCTTCCTAAATTGGCCTTTTTGCCTTTTTTTCCTTTATCCTTTTTGCATGGGCCCTTGAGAGAGACTTAGGCCAGTCTACCAGGGGCTGATACACCTCCTCTCATAGCCCATGAGACTCTTGGGTCGTTACGCCCCTCCCGGTGGTCCCCCGGCACCCTCCCGGCACTCTGAGTACACTACCGATGAGCCCGAAACTTTTCCAGTGACAAAAACAGGACTTCCTATCTATCAATCTTTACCTCTGGACCATTCCGAAGCTCCTCGTGACGTCCTGGATCTCATCTGGGACTCCGAACAACCTTCGATCACCAACACTATAACTCAACTATACTGAAACGTCACCGAACCTTAAGTGTGCAGACCGTGCGGGTTCGAGAACTATGCAGACATGACCTGAGACACTCCCCGGTCAATAACCAATAGCGGGACCTGGATGTCCATATTTGCTCCTACATATTCTACGAAGATCTCTATCGGTTGAACCTCCATGTCAAGGATTGAGTTAATCCCGTATGTTGTTCCCTTCATCCTTCGGTATGTTACTTGCCCGAGATTCAATAGTCGACATCTTTATACCTAGTTCAATCTCGTTACTGGCAAGTCTCTATACTCGTTCCGTAATACAAGATCCCATAACTAACTCCTTAGTTACATTGCTGGCAAGGCTTATTGTGATGTTGTATTACTGAGTGGGCCCCGAGATACCTCTCCGTCACACAGAGTGACAAATCCGAGTCTTGATCCATGCCAACCCAACAGACACCTTTGGAGATACCTGTAGAGCACCTTTATAGTCACACGATTATGTTGCGACGTTTGATAATACACAAGTTATTCCTCCGATGTCCGGGAGTTGCATGATCTCATGGTCATAGGAACAGATACATTGGCATGCAGAAAACAGTATCAATAAACTAACACGATCATATGCTACATTCATAGTTTGGGTCTTGTCCATCACATCATTCTCGTAATGATGTGATCCCATTATCAAGTGAAAACACTTGTCTATGGCCAGGAAACCTTGACCATCTTTGATCAACGAGCTAGTCAACTAGAGGCTCACTAGGGACAGTGTGTTGTCTATGTATCCACACATATATTTGAGTTTCCAATCAATACAATTCTAGCATGGATAATAAACGATTATTATGAACAAGGAACTATAATAATAACCAATTTATTATTGCCTCTAGGGCATATTTCCAACAAACGAATCATGATTGGATCATGAAGACGTTCAACTACATCAACCGTGTGTCTTAACGCTTTCACTTAGAAATCTACAAGGGCATGTAGATGCACTCCCCCTCTCATAGCTATACATCTCCATAGATAGACCTTGGGTGTGCGTAGGAATTTTTTTGTTTCTCATGCAACATTCCCCAATAGTGGCATCATGAGCTAGGACTATGCGTACATGATATGCATAAGTAGAACACAAAGTGTTTATGAGTGTTGATGTTCAAATTGATTACTTCCTTAGTATTATCTTAATTTGGCGGTATTGTGGGATGAAGCAGCCCAGATCAACCTGAGACGTACCCAATGTATCTATAATTTTGTATTGTTCCATGCTATTATGTTATCATTTTAGAACACTTTTTAGGCAGTTATCTACCAATTTACATTATTTTTGAGCACTAATCTATTGACCCAGTGCCTAGTGCCAATTGGTGTTTTCTGCATGTTTTTTCACTTTTCGGGGTCCAGTACCAAATGAAGCACAATGGACCTAAAACTTTTTGTGAATTTTTCTAGACCAAAAGAACACCGTGGAGCATCAGAAGAAGGCCGGGAGGCACACGAGGCTCTCACAAGCCATCAGGCCACGACCTAGGGGTGGGGGCGCAGCTTGATAGCTTGTGACGCCTCATGGCTCCCCCATCCCGCTCTCTGGCCTATAAATTCCTATTTACCCTAAAACATCACAGGAGGTCCCGAAACACTTTTTACACTACCTCAAGTCTCTGTTCCAACGGGAGGCCATCTAGAGCTCCATTCCGGCACTGTGCCGGAAGGGGGATCAATCACGGAGGACTTCCTCATCAACCTTGCTGCCTCATGATGATGTATGAGTAGTTCACCACACACCTACGAGTCCATAGTAGTACCTCGATGGCATATCTCTCTCTCTCTGTTTGATCTTCAGTACAATGATCATCGCATCTTCGCTTTGATCCATATGATGTAACACTTTTGTGCGGTGCATTTGTTGGGATCTGATGAATTGTGGGTTTATGTTCAGATTATTCATGATAAATATTTGAGTCTCCTATGATATATAATATGATTATTATGTGCATGATTATAATAGCTTCGTAATTCTCCCCGGCCTGTTGAAATAATTTGGCCAACTAGATTGATATTTCTTTGGTGAGAGAGGTGCGTTGTAATAGGTTGAACCTGGCGAGTTTCTATATTCCAGTGACAGAAGGGGACAAGTTGTGTCTTTGTGCTGCTGCTACTAACGGTAAAATGATGGGGTTTATTCATACTGGTTGAGTTTACTTTGTCTACATCATGTCATCTTACTCGAAGCATTACTTCATTTGTCATGGACTTAATACGTAGAGAGGCAAGCATAGAAGCACTCTTGAAGTGAAGTAACAGTAATAGGTGCACGCATGATTCGGCATATTTGTTTATGGATGTGATGCCTATATTTACATAATCATTGCCGTGAAAATCGCATAACTATCCGCTCTTCTATCAATTGCCCAATAGTAATTTGTTTACCCATCATATGCTTATTTTCATGAGAGATGCCACTAGGGTAAGCTATGCCCCTCGGGTCTATTCACAATGTATTGCTAAAATCTCCAACACCTTGCTTCCATTTATTTACTTTTACTTTATTGTACATTTTACAATTATCTACACACCTCATTCGCTTGCAAATAATGAGATCAAGGGGATTGCCAACCCTCTGGCCTGCGTTGGGTGCAAGTTGTTTGTTCTTTTGTGTGCAGTCGCTGAAGATGGTTGTGGATTGATATTCCTATTGGTTCGATAAACCTTGGTTTCATAACTTAGGTAAATACTTACCCACTTTGTGTTTCGATTACCCATTCCTCTTCACGGAAAACCAAACGTAGATCACGGGTATCAGGAAGGATTTCTGGCGCCGTTGCCGGGGAATATCATCACCAACTATCAAGTAACTCCACACAAAATTTCATTCACTTGTTCCTCTTTTTATTTTCTGGTATATTTAGTTTGTCTCATAAAAAATACAAAATACAAAATATTTACCTTTGCTTGTTACTAGTTTTCTTGTTTGGAGTCATGACTAGTCCTTGTTTTGTTCGCGTTACTCCCAATAATGATGTTGTCAATTTTAAACAAAGGGGAGGACAAAGTTTGAAGGATGCAAGGTATAGGATTTTCTACGCTCAAAATAAAGCAACTAATAAGCTATCCACCACAACCTTGCTTCATAATTTGTATGTTGGTATAACCCCTTGGTATAGGTTCGTCCTAGACACTATCACCGGTGGGAACTTTTTGATGTGTCACACTTTGGATGCGTATAATGCCATTGAAAAACCTGTTGGAACACCACCCATTATCATCAATGAAACCAATTTAACCATGGAACATGATATGCATAGACTTGATGCTATTGAAAGAAAAATGGTTACTCATGAACCAATTGAGGAATTAGATAAAAAAATTGCACAATCACATCACTCAACTTGGGTCACGTGTAGGAATGACTTTGAAATCCTTAAAAGAAAAGGATATTATTATTGATGAGAGGGTGTAACAAGGTTTGAGTACAATTGATAAAATGTAGGAGGTGATTTACAAAGTAGGTTCCGCTTTTACACCATCCAAAACCAATGGTAGTACTTCTTGAAGTAAAAGTCTTAAATTCATTTACATTCCTAAGAGCATTCGTAGACCTCCTACCAAAAGAAACGAAGATCTTAAAATGATTGGTGTTCACCCCGACTTTGTCAACCTGATAAAAGAACCTATTTTCAAGTCTCCTATTGTTCGAGATTGCACTATTGAGGAGCTAAATGTCAAAGATGACAACACTTGAAACTATGCATTATGCCTAGCTAGGGGCGTAAAACAATAGCGCTTGTTGGGAGGCAACCCAATAGTTATCTTGAATTTTTCCTTTACTTTCTATTAGTGTGTGATAACATGATGATTTCTTCTGTAATTATTGTGTTTTTATGTTTTAATTAGTGTTTTTGTCAAGTAAAGCCTTTGGGATGATTTGCTTAATGAGTAGAATTGATACGGTGCAAAAACAGAAACTTTGACGCCTAGTGCAAAATTTCTATGCTTTTACTGGAATGTATTTTTAATATATTTTTTATACAATACTGATATAAAAATTCCACACGTATTCTTATTTTTCAGAATCCTATTAGTTAAATAAGTAGGGAAACTAAATATATTACTACAAACTGTTCTGTTTTAAACAGATTCTGTTTTTGCATGCATAGTTTGCTTGTTTTGATTATGCTATGGATTATATCAGGGGGTATAAGTCATGGAAAAGTTAGAATATAGTAACTTATGATAAAATAAAAGAAGAATCAATTTATAACGACACTAAAAGTTTTTATTATATTGCCTATACTAACGGATCTCACGAAGTTTTGTTGCGTTTTGTGTGATTGAAGTTTTCAAGTTTTGGGTATTATTTCGATGGACAAAGAAATGAGAAGTAGCAAGAGCCTAAGCTCAGGGATGCACAAGGCACCCCAAGGTAATATTTTAGGAACACTCAAGCGTCTAAGCTTGGGGATGCCCTGGGAAGGCATCCCCTCTTTCGTCTCAATCCATCGGTATGTTAGTTGGAGCTATATTTTTATTCATCACATGATATGAGTTTTGCTTGTAGAGTTGTTTTCTATTGTTTAATTTTACTTTCAGTTTGACACAATCATTATTTCGTGGACACACATATTTGAGGGAGAGACACCATCATCATGATTTGTTAGAATACTCTATGTGCTTCACTTATATCTTTTGAGCTTAGCAGTTGCTCTAGTACTCCACTTATATTTTTTTAGCACGGTGGCGTGTAGATTTTGTAGAAATAATGTCCTCTCATTCTTCACTTATATCTACTTGAGATCTGGACAAATAGTGACGGTAATTTGCATGGGTCATAAGGCTAGATAACAAATAATGAGTGTTCAGTAAGTGATAATTAAAACCATCATGTAGCACATATAGAGAAATCGTGGTTAATGAATATTGATATGGTGATATGAAAAAGGTGTGAGTGTATAACTATTAATCCAGAGAGGTGTTGATGTTAAGAGATGTTAAGACTTCTTGAACATCTGAAAAATTAAAAAGGCATGGTGATGATGTGGGAGCATTTCTATTCCTAATTGAAAACCTAGTGTTGTTTTGAGTCGAAGTCACGTGATGGTTAACTCCTACAAACCCTCTCCCTCGTGGCATGTGAGTATTACTTTGATTTGTGATAAGACTAATAATTTGCAATAAGTATATAAGTTCTTTATGACTGATGTGACACCATGTACATATGCAATCTCACCTCCTCAATTTGCTAGCCTCTCTAGTACCGCTGAAAGGATCGATATGGTTGACTAGAGGGGGGTGAATAGGCAACTACCAATTTTAAGCTTTTCTTAACAAGTTAAGGTTAGCAACAAAAGTTTCTCTAGATGAACAACTAGGTGAGCAACCTATATGATGCTAACAACCATGACAACGAGTGCAAGCAGGGAATACACTACAACAATAATAAGTACAAAGTAAACGTAAGAGATAACCGCAAGTGGAACTAGTGGAGACAAGGATGTGTTACCGAAGTTCCTTCCCTTTGACAGGAAGTACATCTCCGTTGAAGCGCTGTGGAGGCACAATGCTCCCCAATAAGCCACTAGGGCCACCGTATTCTCGTCACGCCCTCACACAATGCGAGGTGCCGTGATTCCACTATTGGTGCCCTTGAAGGCGACGACCGGACCTTTACAAATAAGGTTGGGGCTATCTCCACACAAAGCTTGGAGGCTCCCAACGAGACCGCGGAGCTTCACCATAATGGAATGTGGCTCCGGGGTGACCTCAAACGTCTAGGGTGCTCAAACACCCAAGAGTAACAAGATCCGCAGGGGATTAGTGGGGGAATCAAATATCTCTTGGCGGAGGTGTAGATCTGGGCTTTCTCAACCAATCCTAGAAAATCAACAAGTTTGATTGGCTAGGGAGTGAGATCGGGCAAGAATGAGCTTTCGAGCAACAATGGAGTCTCAGCAGGTAAGAGGTAACGTTCTTGAGGAAGAAGACACCTTTATATAGTCGGGGGATCCAACCGTTACCCCCACTTACAGCACTAGCAAAGCGGTACCACCGCTGGCAAGGAGCGGTACTACCACTGCCTCTAGCAGTACTACCGCTCGTGAGGAGCGGTACTACCATTGCCTCTAGTAGTACTACCGCTGGCGAGGAGCGGTACTACCACTGCCTCTAGCGGTACTACCCCTGACGAGGAGCGGTACTACCGCTTGGTAGGCTCACCAACCACGGTAGTAAAAAATTACTACTGGGCCTACCACCACTGGAGAAAGGATGCGCAAACGGTCCAATGGAGCGGCAGTAAAAAAAGCTACTACCGCCCAGAGAGCGGTATTACCGCCCTTGGAGCGGTAGTAAAAAATTACTACCGCGCCGAGAGCGGTACTACCGCTGGTCCTTTTGCACAGGCAGGAACGATAAGGTTGGAGCTCCATTGTGGCAGGGGAAAGGTGGTGCAAATGTAAATGTGTATGTGTTAATTCCACCCAACCCTTTCCGACACGGACACCCTTTTAATAGTACGGCTTTCCTACGATTCAAAACCACCAAAGAGAACCGTAGAAACCACCGTGCTTGAAATACACCGAGGGGTGCTGAATCGTCTTGTTCCTAGCCATGTATTATCTGAAATGCTCAATGCACACGATTAGTCCGCAGGGGTACTGTCATCAATCACCAAAATCACTTAGGGAGAAATATGCCCTAACAACCGCGCATAGCCCATTCTCACCTCAAGGATTGGTGCGACTCCCGCCGGTGCATCCAAACCCAGCGACATGATATGCTCTATTGCACATAAGCCTTATTATACCCTCCTCAAAACATCCACCATACCTACCTATTATGGCATTTCTATAGCCATTCCGAGATATATTGCCATCCAAATTCCATCGTCACTTCACATGACTAGTTCGTTCATCATCATATTGCTTTGCATGATCATATAGAGCTGACATAGTATTTCTGAGAAAGCCACCATTAATAATAGCATTTGTGGCAAAGCCATCAAAATTCATATGTTGAATACATGTCACGCTAGATCATTGCACATCGTGGTACACTGCCAGAGGCATTCATATTGGAGTCATGTTGCTTCATTCATCATATCAAGTTATACATGAGTTGTAAGTAAATAAAAGTGTGATGATCATCATTGTTAGAGCATTGTACCAGTGAGGAAATAAAGATGGGGGAGGCAAATGATCCCACCATATAAAAAATGAATGAGATAAAAAGAGAGAAGGGACTTTGCTACTATCCTTTACCACATTGTGCCTCAAAGTGACACTATGTACATCATGTAGAGAGTCCCATGTTATATATTCATATGCTAGTGGGAATCAAAAAAATTATAAACTTGGCTTGTATATTCCGATGATGGGCGTCCTCAAATGCCCTAGGTCTTCATGAGCAAGCAAGTTGGATGCACACCCCCACTTAGCTTCAACGGAGCTTTCATACACTTATAGGTCTAGTGCATCATTGGCATGGCAATCCCTACTCCTTGTATCAATATTTATCAATGGGTACCTCCATGACCTGTTGGTACACCTAGTTGATACGAGACTATCTTCTTCACTTTTCAACCTTTTTGAAACCTACCACCTTACTCTATTCCACCTATATGCTATGTCCAATGGTTCACGCTCATGTGTTGCGTAAAGAATAAAAAGTTGATGCATATTGAAAAATGGCGATCCAATTGACCGACTTGGGCACCGTGGTGCTTAACATTTGTAGTTTTGTTATGAAGATGGAGCCATGCCTTGCTAATATAATAAAGATGGAAATGGTTGAAACAATCTTTAATGATCATACACTTCAAAAGAATAACTGTTTTGCTGATTATACTTATAAATATTGATGTGTTAAATGTTAATACTTGTTAATTCATCGTTTTTCAATGAGCATGCATGCAAAAGAATACATCATGGATAGCATGTCACATCAAAAAAATCTGTTTTTATCACTTACCTACTCGAGGACTGATACGTCTCCAATGTATCTATATTTTTTATGGTTCCATGCTATTATCTTGTCAACTTTGGATATTTTGTATGCATTTTATATCTTTTTTGGGACTAACCTATTAACTCAGTGCGAAGTGCCAGTTCCTTTTTTCCGTGTTTTTGACCCTTTTCAGAGAAGATTTTTAAATGGAGTCCAAACGAAAAAAAATCTTTGGAATGTTTTTTTTTCGAACAGAAGATACGCACGGAGCTTGAGAACCAAGGCAAAGGGTCCCGGGGGAGGCCACAAGTCCCCTAGCCGCGGCCTGGGGGGCGCGCCTAGCAGGCTTGTGGGCCCCCCTCGTGGCTCCTTTGCCCTACCTCTTCCGCCTATAAATTCCCTAAAAATATGAAACCACGGGAGAGAGCCACGAAAATACTTTTCCGCCGGCCCAAGCTTCTGTCTCCGCAAGATCCCATCTGGGGCACGATCTGGTGCCCTGCCAGAGGGCGGATTCGGACACGAAGGGCTTCTTCATCAACACCATTGCCTCTCTGATGATGCGTGAGTAGTTCACCATAGACCTTCGGGTCCATAGCTAGTAGCTAGATGGCTTCTTCTCTCTCTTGGATCTTCAATACAAAGTTCTCCATGATCTTCATGGAGATCTATTCGATGTAATCTTCTTTGCAGTGTGTTTGTCGAGATTCGATGAATTGTGGATTTACGATCAGATTATCTATGAATCTTATTTGAGTTTCCTCTAATCTCTTATATGCATGATTTCATATCCTTGTAATTCTCTTTGAGTTGTGGGTTTCGTTTGGCCAACTTGATCTATAATTCTTGCAATGGGAGAAGTGCTTGGTTTTGGGTTCATACCGTGCGGTGACCTCACCCAGTGACAGTAAGGGTTGCGAGGCACACATCGTGTTGTTGCCATCAAGGGTAAAAAGACGGGGTTTATATCTATTGCATGAATTTATCCCTCTACATCATGTCATCTTGCTTAAGGCGTTACTCCGTTTGTCATGAAGTTAAAACACTAGATGCATGCTGGATAGCGGTCGATGTGTGGAGTAATAGTAGTAGATGCAGACAGTATCGGTCTACTTGTCTCGGACGTGATGCCTATATGTATGATCATTGCCTTAGATATCATCATGACTTTGCGCGGTTCTATCAATTGCTCGACAGTAATTTGTTCACCCGCCGTAATACTTGCTATCATGAGAGAAGCCTCTAGTGAACACTATGGCCCCCGGGTCTACTTCACTTCATATTTTCAGCTCTACACTTTTACTCTGTTGCACTTTCCGCCTTCAGATCTCACTTTGCAATCAATCGTGAAGGGATTGACAACCCCTTTATAGCGTTGGGTGTAAGTTTGTTATTTTTGTGCATATACTTTGGAGACTTGCCTTGATACTCCTACTGGATTGATACCTTGGTTCTCAAACTGAGGGAAATACTTACTGCTACTGTGTTGCATCACCCTTTCCTCTTCAAGGGAAAAACCAATGCAAGCTCAAGAGGTAGCAAGAAGAATTTCTGGCGCCGTTGCCGGGGAGGATCAAGTCAAGAATAGCCTCCCGTCAACGTGCCAATTTCTGGCGCCGTTGCCGGGGAGTATCAAGTCAAGAATAGTCTTCCTCCAACGTGTCAATTTCTTGCACTGGGGACTATTCTAAGTGAAGCTTATCCAAGTAACTGTTGCAAACTCATCTCTTGCATTTACTTTTTTGCCTCTCGTTTTCCTCTCCCCCACTTCTGAAAAAAAAAATGCAAAAATATTTGCCTTTTTCGTTTGCCTTTCCTTTGCTTGTGGGCTATGTGCCTTCAATATGCTTGCATCTTTGCTTGCTAAAAATCTATTGATATGGATCCTCATGCACTTGCTAATCTCTTTAAGAGATCCAATTATGTTGATCCAATTGCTAGTGAGTTGAGTGCACTTGACTATCTTTATGGAGCTTTGCTTGAGATGCGTGAATCTGAAAATCGTGATGAAGAAATTTATGAAATGATTCACGAGGGCTCCTTGAATGAAAAGCATGATTGCAATGGTTTCATTATAAATCCTATTAGTGTCAATCATGCTAAAAATATGCAAAACCCTAAGCTTGGGGATGCTAGTTTTGCTATGTCCACTACTTGTTGCAATGATCATGATTGGGGTAATGATTTTTCTTATGATCTTGAAATTTTTTTTAATCCTCACGATGATTATGATATTTGCAATAATATTGAAAGTGGGATTGGAGAAGTCATGACTTTAGTTGATGATAATCCCACTATTTTTGAAGAGCGTCAACTTTGCATGCATGTGGATCATGAAAAGAATATCCTATGTCATAGCTATATTGTTGAATTTGAATATGATCCCACATTTAATTGTTATGAGAGGGGAAAATATTATGGTAGAAACTTTCATATCACTAAATTAACTCTTGTTATGTTGAGATTGATATTGTCTCTTTCTTCTTCCTTCATATGGTAGTTATTGCTTGTCTTGATAATTTGTTTTCGTATAAAATGCCTATGCATAGGAAGTATGCTAGACTTAGATATGTTTGTCACATGTTTCATGATGCTCTCTTCATGTCCGATTGCTACTTTTATGTGAGCATCATTGAATTATCAATTCCTAGCTAAGGGCATTAAACAATAGGGCTTGTTGGGAGGCAACCCAATGAATTTATCTGTGCTTTTTTGCTTTCTGTTTTGTTGTGTCCACACCATCATAATTCTGTTATGATTTTGTTTTTTGTGTTTCTTTTTGTGTCTGTGCCAAGTAAAACCTTTATGACTAGTTTTGGTGATGGCTGTTTGATCTTGCTGAAAAAGACAGAAACTTTGCGCTCACGAAATTATTTTTAATTCCTATCCAGAAAGAGCTTCTGAGTTGATTCGTTTTGCTGCTGGTTTATATGCCAATTTCCCTAATTGTCATAATTTTTCAGAATTTTTTAGATACTAGAAGTATACGAAGTATACAGATTGCTACAAACTGGTCTATTTTTGACATATTTTGTTTTTGTTATGTTGATTTCTTATTTTGATGAAACTATGGATAATATCGGGGGCTACTAGCCATGGAAAAGTGATAATACAGTAATCTAACATCAACGTAAATAGAAATAAAGTTTGCTATAGTACCTAAAGGGGCGGTGGCTTGTTTTCTTATGCTAATGATTTCACGAGTTTCTGTTTAAGTTTTGTGTTGTGAAGTTTTCAAGTTTTGGGTGATGTTCTCATGGACAATGGGATAAAGACTGAAAGAGCTCAAGCTTGGGGATGCCCAAGGCATCCCAAGCCAAATTCATGGACACCAAAAATCCTAAGCTTGGGGATGCCCCGGGAAGGCATCCCCTCTTTCGTCTTCAATCCATGGGTAACATTACTTGGAGCTATATTTTTATTCACCACATGATATGTGTTTTTCTTGGAGCGTCGTGTATTATAGGAGTCTTTTATTTTTGTTGTGTCACAATCATCCTTGTTGCACACCTTTTTGAGAGACACACACACACATCTTAAATTTGCTAGAATACTCTTTGAGCTTCGCTTATATCTTTTGAGTTAGGCAATTTAGCTCATATGTGCTTCACTTATATATTTTGAGCTAGATAACTTTGCTCTTGTGCTTCAATTAGATCTTTTTAGAGCACGGTGGTGTTATATTTTGGAGAAATAAGAACTCTCGATCTTCACTTATATCTTTTTGAGAGTGCTCTCTCTGAGTAACTTGGTAATTGGCTTGTGCGATGAAAGTAGTCTTTAAGTTGATAGGCATCCAAAGAGGATACAATAAAAACTTTCGTATTCATGTGCATCGATTAATAAGAGAAGTTTGATTCCTCTCAATTAGTTTTGAGACATGGATTTGGTAATACTAGAGTTATGTTAGTAGGGTATTGTGAATCTAGAAATACTTGTGTTGAAGTTAGTGATTCCCGTAGCTTGCACGTATGGTGAACCGCTATGTTAGGAAGTCGGAGCATAATTGATTTATTGATTGTCATCCTTTGTGTGGCGGTCGGGATCGCGTGATGGTTAACACCAACCAACCCTTTCCCTAGGAGTATGCGTTTATCATTTTGTTTCAATTACTAATAAAACTTTCGCAATAAGTATATGAGTTCTTCATGACTAATGTGAGTCCATGGTATAGATGCACTTTCACCTTCCGCCGTTTCTAGCTTCTCTAGTGCCGCACAACTTTCGCCGGTGCACAAACCCACCATATACCTTCCTCAAAATAGCCACCATACCTACCTATTATTGCATTTTCATAGCCATTCCAAGATATATTGCCATGCAACTCCCATCGTTCCGTCTCATGACTTGTGCCATCACTTTCAGATTGCCATTGCATGATCGTAAGATAGCTAGCGAGATGTTTCAACGTCATACGCTAAGCTAGATCGTTGCACATCCCGGTACACTACCGAAGGCATTTCCTATAGAGTCATCATTGCTCTAAATGTTGAGTTGTGAGTAAATAAAAGTGTGATGATCATCATTATTAGAGCATTGTCCCATGTGAGGAAAAATGAAAAGAGGCCAAAGATGCCCACCCAAAAAAAGAGAGGCAAAAGAGCCCAAACAAAAAAGAAAAAAAGAGAAAAAAAATGAGAGAAAAAGAGAGAAGGGACAATGCTACTCTCTTTTTCCACACTTGTGCTTCATAATAGCACCATGTTCTTCATGATTGAGAGTCTCTTGTTTTCACACTTCCATATACTAGTGGTAATCTTCATTATATAACTTGGCTTGTATATTCCAATGGTGGTTTCCTCAAAATTGCCCTAGGTCTTCATGAGCAAGCAAGTTGGATGCACCCCCACTAGTTCTCCTTTTGAGCTTTCACTCACTCATAGCTCTAAGTGCATCCGTTGCATGGTAATCCCTACTCATTCACATTGATATCTATTGATGGGCATCTCCATAGCCCATTGATACGCTGAGTCGATGTGACCATCTCCTCCTTTTTGCCTCACAACCTCCACCACACTCTATTTCACCTATAGTGCTATATCCATGGCTCACGCTCATGTATTGCGTGAGAGTTGAAAAAGGTTTGAGAAAGTAAGAGTGCAAAAACAATTACTTGGCCAATATCGGGGTTGTGCATGATTTAAATTCGTTGTGTGGGGATGATAGAGCATAGCCAGACTATATGACTTTGTAGGGTTAACTTTCTTTGGCCTTGTCATTTCGAAAGTTCATGATCACCTTACTAGTTTGCTTGAAGTATTATTGTTTTCATGTCAATAGCAAACTATTGTTTTGAATCTTACGGATCTGAACATTCATGTCACATGAAAGAAGTTGCAAAGGACAAATATGTAGGTAGCATTCCACATCAAAAATTCAGTCTTTATCACTTCCCTACTCGAGGACGAGCTGGAGTTAAGCTTGGGGATGCTTGATACGTCTCCAACGTATCTATATTTTTGATGGTTCGATGCTATTATCTTGTCAACTTTGGATGTTTTGTATGCATTTTATATCTTTTTTGGGACTAACCTATTAACTCAATGCCAAGTGCCAGTTCCTGTTTTTTCCGTGTTTTTGACCCTTTTCAGAGAAGATTTTTAAACGGAGTCCAAACGGAAAAAAACTTCGGAATGACTTTTCCGGAACAGAAGATACGTAGGGAGCTTGAGAACCAAGGCAAAGGGTCCCGGGGGAGGCCACAAGCCCCCTAGTCGTGGCCTGGGGGCGCCTAGTAGGCTTGTGGGCCCCCATGGCTCCTTTGCCCTACCTCTTCCGCCTATAAATTTCCTAAAAATCTGAAACCACGGGAGAGAGCCACGAAAATAGTTTTCCGCCGCCGCAAGCTTGTGTTTCCGTAAGATCCCATCTGAGGCACGTTCTGGTGCCCTGCCTCTCCAATCATACATGGAGGGCTTCTTCATCAACACCATTGCCTCTCCGATGATGCGTGAGTAGTTCACCACAGACCTTCGGGTCCATAGCTAGTAGCTAGATGACTTCTTCTCTCTCTTGGATCTTCAATACAAAGTTCTCCATGATCTTCCTGGAGATCTATTTGATGTAATCTTCTTTGTGGTGTGTTTGTCGAGATCCGATGAGTTGTGGATTTATGATCAGATCATCTATGAATCTTATTTGAGTTTCCTCTGATCTCTTATATGCATGATTTCATATCCTTGTAATTCTCTTCGAGTTGTGGGTTTCGTTTGGCCAACTTGATCTATAATTCTTGCAATGGGAGAAGTGCTTGGTTTTGGGTTCATACCGTGCGGTGACCTCACCCGGTGACAGAAGGGGTAGCGAGGCACGCATCGTGTTGTTTCCATCAAGGGTAAAAAGATGGGGTTTATATCTATTGCATGAATTTATCCCTCTACATCATGTCATCTTGCTTAAGGCGTAACTCCGTTTGTCATGAACTTAATACACTAGATGCATGCTGGATAGCGGTCGATGTGTGGAGTAATAGTAGTAGATGCAGACAGTAACTGTCTACTTTTCTCGGATGTGATGCCTATATGTATGATCATTGCCTTAGATATCGTCATGACTTTGCGCGGTTCTATCAATTGCTCGACAGTAATTCGTTCATCCACCGTAATACTTGCTATCATGAGAGAAGCCTCTAGTGAACACTATGGCCCCCGGGTCTACTTCACTTCATATTTTCAGCTCTACACTTTTACTCTGTTGCACTTTCCGCCTTCAGATCTCACTTTGCAATCAATCGTGAAGGGATTGACAACCCCTTTATAGCGTTGCGTGCAAGTTTGTTGTTTTTGTGCAGGTACTTTGGAGACTTGCATTGATACTCCTACTGGATTGATACCTTGGTTCTTAAATTGAGGGAAATACTTACTGCTACTATGCTACATCACCCTTTCCCCTTCAAGGGAAAAACCAAAGCAAGCTCAAGAGGTAGCAAGGACGAGCAGGAATTAAGCTTGGGGATACTTGATACGTCTCCAACGTATCTATAATTTTTTGTTGTTCCATGCTATTGTGTTATCATTTTAGATCACTTTTTAGGCACTTATCTACCAATTTACATTATTTTTATCACTAACCTATTGACCCAGTGCCCAGTTATTAGAGCATATTTATCCACATGTGGTTTTGGTAATTGATGACAATCCCTATGGACTAATGGTTGCCTTAAGTTATATTTGTAGGATTTGTCCATAGGCATTTATTGAAGTCCATGTGTTGGTTTCAAGGAGTTCATATGATGACCAAGGTGGTATTCAAGGTATTATCCAAAGAATGGTCATAAAGACATAAGGTTGATCTAGACTAAGACAAAGAGTTAATCAAGTTGATGAACACACAAGGCGTACAAGATGTACCAAGAGGGATTAAGTGATCCCATGGTATGGTAAGTATTGTCCATTACATTTTTTTTGTACTAACCCATGGTCTTCATGAGAGTTCTGTGTGGGGTTAGGTGTGTTTCCATGGGCTTGCGTCAAGAGGAAGATCTCATTCAACTCATGAAGGATGTTATCAAGATTGCATTGTGCAAGTTCAAGTGGGGCATCACGAAGATCTCATATCAATCAACTAGTATTCATCAAGCCAACGCAGTCAAGAAAGGTGGTCCATCTTGAGGAAGTCAAGATCGTCATCATCCATCTCAAGTGGACTATGTGCAAGATATAAGTTTGCCCTTGATAGGTTTTTCTATTTAGGACAGATTGTCGTACTATCAAGGGGGGCCCTCAACTGAGTAGCTTGATCGCATCGTTTGTCGAGAGCTTAAACCAT
Organism: Hordeum vulgare subsp. vulgare; assembly: GCF_904849725.1. Lineage (NCBI taxonomy): Eukaryota > Viridiplantae > Streptophyta > Magnoliopsida > Poales > Poaceae > Hordeum > Hordeum vulgare. The sequence goes on from NC_058523.1 coordinate 349,085,418, forward strand.
TTGCTTCCTTGCATCGTCTTTCTTGGTTCTTGTTTGGTGTTTATTTCTGTGAGTATTAGAGCTTATGCTCAGATTTATGACAAGCTTGAGTCCATCAAAAACGGAGTTCATGTGCATCTTCTATGATGTTTTTGATGTTGGAGTTTTTGTCGGTTATTCATTCATAGAGGTTTCACATCTCTATATCATTGGCATTTTCATAAACCGTTGCATGTTCTTAAGATTTCCACTCGCTGTTGGATAGCTCTTGTTGTCGTGAATCCAACAAGCTTGAGTTTGCTCAATTCGGAGCTCATATGCCAAACTTATGGCAGTTTTAGTGGGAGGGCAATTTTTCTCTCTCAAGCAGAAGTATCGCTCGGAGAAGAGTGGTACTACCGGTTAGGCGGTACTTCCGCTCCCTAATTCCGGCCTCACTTTTGCTTATGTTTCTAGTTTTTCGATTCTTCTTAACAATTATTTTGGAGCGGAAGCTTGAAGCAGAAGTACCGCCCTGAGCGGTACTTCTGCTCTCTTTCTCCCTTGTCGGTGAGTAGCGGTAGTACCACTAGTTGGAGTGGTTGTACCGCTCTAGCAGAACTACTGCTCCCCCTGTCACCTGTTTGTTTGCTGCCCGACCTGTACTTCTGTGCAATCGGAAGTACCGCTCCCCGAGTGGTACTACCGCTCCTGCACGACTTATGGGAGAAAATGGTCAGATTTTCTGCTTGTATATAAGGGGGTCTTCTTCCCCAATGGTTTTCTATATGTTGAGCTCGTGTTATTCCCCCATTTTTGACCTTCTTCAAGCTTGCTAACTCTCAGTCCCTCCAATGACTCTTGCTAGTTCTTGAGGGAAAAGAGAGAGAAGATCTAGATCCACATTTCCACCAGTCACTTTCTCCTAGTGACAGAAGGGGACAAGTTGCATCTTTGTGTTGCTGCTACTAAGGGTAAAATTATGGGGTTTATTCATATTGGTTGAGTTACTTTGTCTACATCATGTCATCTTACTACAAGCATTACTTTGTTTGTCATGAACTTAATACGTAGATAGGCAAGCATAGAAGCGCTCTTGAAGTGAAGTAATAGTAATAGGTATAGGCAAGAGTCGACCTATTTGTTTATGGATGTGATGGCTATATTTACATAATCATTGTCGTGAAAGCATAACTATCCACTCTTCTATCAATTGCCCAATAGTAATTTGTTTACCCACCATATGCTTATTTTCATGAGAGATGCTACTAGGGAAATATATGGCCCCCAGATCTATTCACAACATATTGCTAAAACCTCCAATGCCTTTTTGCCATTAATTTAATTTTATTTTATTTTGCATTTTACAGTTATCTACACACGTCACTCACTTGCAAATAACAAGACCAAGGGGGTTGACAACCCTCTTGCTCGTGTTGGGTGCAAGCTGTTTACTCTTTTGTGTGCATCTAGTGAAGACGGTTGTGGATTGATATTCATATTGGTTCGATAAACCTTGGTTTCATAACTGAGTGAAATACTTACCCACTTTGTGTTGCGATTACTCATTTCTCTTCACAGAAAACCCAACGCACATCACGAGTATCACAACCTTACCCGTCCATGTACAAGAGACCGGTTCCACCAACTGACATGTGACTTGGTTGCATAAAGGTGTCTGGCGGGTGTATGTCCCTCCCACTTTAGTTGAATCGGATTCAACAGAGGCGGTCCTTATAGAAGGTTAAATAGCAACTTCGATATCACCGTTGTGGCTTTGTGTAGGTAAGAACGGTTCTTGCTAGTTGTCCATAGTAGCCACGTAAAACTTCCAACAACAAATTAGAGGATGTCTAACTTGTTTTTGTAGGGCATGTTGTGATGTGATATGTGATGTATGAGATGATCATGCTTTGTATAGATTATCACCACTTGCATGTCGATGGATATGGCAACCCTCAGGAGCCATACGGTTGTCTTTAATTTATTCGTGCCATTTGCTTTACTTTATCGCTATGAGTTAGCAATAGTTGTAGAACCAATAGTTGTAAAACCAATAGTTGGCACGACAACCACATGCCGACACAATAATGGAGATCGTGATGATGGAGATCATGCTGTCATGCCGGTGATGATGGAGATCATGCCGGTGCTTTGGAGATGGAGATCAAAAGCACAACATGATGACGGACATATCATGTCACTTATATGATTTGCATGTGATGTTTATATTTTATGCATCTTATTTCGCTTAGAACGATGGTAACATTATAAGATGATTCCTCACTAAAATTTCAAGATAAAAGTATGTTCCCCCTAAGTGTGCACCATTGCGAAACTTCGTCATTTTGAAGCACCTTGTAATGAACGGGTGTGATAGACTCTAAGTTCGCATACAATGGGTGTAAGCCAGTTTTGCACGTGCAGAACACTTGGGTTAAACTTAACAAGCCTTGCATGTACATACATGGCCTCGGAACACAGGAGATCAAAAGGTCGAACATGAGTCACATAGTAGATATGATCAGCATGGAGATGTTCACCATTTAAACCACCTCATCTCGCATGATGATCGGACTTGGGTTGGTGGATTTTGATCATGTTACACTCAAACAACCTGGGGGATGTTGATTTGAGTGGGAGTTTTTTAGTAATATGATAAATTGAACTCATTACCATGAACGTAGTCAAAATGTCTTTGCAAATTATGTTGTAGATCACTAGCTCGCACAGTAGCTCCCCTATGTTTTGATACGTTCCTAGAGAAAACTAAGTTGAGAAATGATAATATCAATTATGCACACTGGGTCCGTGATCTGAGGGTTGTCCTCGTTACTGCACGGAAGGCTTATGCCCTTCATGCACCGCTCAATGTGCCACCCCGTGAAGCGTCGTCTATGGGTGTTGAGAACATCATACACGCACGTTTTGATGACTACTTGATAGTTCAATGTGTCATGCTTTACGGCTTAGAATTAAGGCTCCAAAGGCGTCTTGAATGTCACGAAGCATATGGGATGTTCCAAGAGCTGAAATTGGGATTTCAGGCTCGCGCATGTGTTGAGAGGTATGAGACTTCTGACAAGTTCTTTGACTGCAAGATGAAGGAGAATATCTCAATTAGTGAGCGTGTGCTCAGATTGTATGGTTTCTACAATCGCTTGAATCAAGTGGGAGTTAATCTTCCACATGAGATAGTGATTGACATAGTTCTCCAAGTCACTGCCACCCAACTACTAGAGCTTCGTGATGAACTATAACATGCCAGGAATGGTGAGGATGATCCGTGAGCTATTCGGTATGTTTTACACCGCAAAGGTATAAATCAAGAAGGAGCATCACGTGTTGATGGTTAATAAAACCACTAAGTTTCAAGAAGGGTGAGGGCAAGAAGGGAAACTTCGAGAATGGCAAACCAGTTTTCATTCCAATGAAGATAGGGATGGCACTTGCTGGGTATGGGTATGGGTGGAGCCTCACCATACCCTTAACCACCCCGTTTGATATTACGCACCCTTACCCATACCCGTCAACGGGTATAATTTTTTGCCATACCCGTTACCCGACAGGGTAGACGGGTATCCGCGGGTAAAATTACCCTTATTTGCAAAACATCAATTTAAAAAACTTATAGTTATAAACTGCATTGTATCATATAGTTTACAAAGATAGATTATAACTACAACACATACGTATAAAACAACATCATATAGTCATAGACAACAACACATAGGCATACACTTTCAATTCACAAATTATTGACATAGTGTAGATTGTAGAGATAATTTTGAGTTTACATAGATTTTATATGGGTGCATGCGTATATGGGTATGGGTTATATGATCCCATACACATCATTTTCTCAACTCCTTGTTGATTTGACATAGTGTTAAGTTTGGGCTTGATTCTCAACTCCTTGTTGATTTCCTCAAATCGTTTTCTTCACATCTTAATATGCCTAAGGATAATTGGATCAAGCATCATGAACCTTTTAAAGAGATTTGAAAAGAAAATGAAATTGTTAATTATAATTGCAACATGCATGATCCAATTCCTAAAAATGAAGTTTTATACAAGATTTAAATGAAATTGCTAGAGAATTGTGTGACCTTTATCCTTTTACTTTTGAACTTTGTGGTATAGAGGGTCACTTTAATTTTCAATGCATGAACTTTCAAAACATAACTGTTAACCAGTTGTGTGATAACATGATCACTTTTGATTTTTATGATGAACTCGTGTTATTTTTGATGTGTGAAGAGTTATCAGAAAAATTCTTGGCTAGATGATAGTGCCTTAGGAATAAACAACACTTTGCAAAAATGTCATCTCTATTGTGTTGTTAATTGCCATGAAAATGATTACATAATAAAGATTAGAAAGGAGGGAACTTTACCAAAACATAAAAATGTCTCTTATGTTTCCACTAATAAAAATGAGAGTTTGTTCCAAGTTTCCCCTATTGTTTCTAATGATAAACCAGAATATTTGGAGAAGCTTCCTCTCCAACCACTTCCTCCTAAGGTGAAGAAGAAGAAAAAGAAGAGGAGGAATAGGAACAAGAAGGAAGAAGAATGGGTATCAACGTGGCCTAAGCATATTCCTGGCATCAACTTTTATCCTAACAGACATAAATTTATGGAGGATGGTGAGCTTGATGATAAGTCCATAGGTACTACTGAAGATTATTTTGATTATGATATGCATGTTACTTATTGTGATTGGGAAGATGATGATGATGCTACTTATGATCTTGAAAGTCTTTTTGGTACCAACTTTGAAAATGATGATATGGAAAGCTCTAAGCTTGGGGATGATAGGATTGCTAGTCCTTTACCCATTAGTGATGTGATAATTGATAATTCTTTTGCTAGTAATAATAAAGACAACATGTTTACAAATATAGTTGCTAGCAATAATAATGCTCTTCTCTACCATGATGATGTTATAACTCCTATCTATGGTGATTGTAAAGATACGTATGACATAAGGAGAAATTATCCATATGAAACTTGTCATAATCATGGAGGGAATTACTCCCTTTCTGAACACCATCTCCCCAATACACAATTAATCTATAGTGTTCAGGTTGTTTATGATAGTCCTACTCCCACTATTACCAATGAGAAAGATTATGCTTATGTGGAGAGTAAGAGTACCTTTTTGTATGTGGATCATGGTAACAATGCTTTATGTGATACTTATATTGTTGAGTTTATTCATGATCCCACTGAAATTTATTATGAGAAGGGAACATATGCTAATAGATATTTCAATAATATCAAGTTCCCTCTCTTTATGTCGAAGGTTTTGAAGTTGCACTTCTTTTGCCTTCCTATGCTTATTGCTTTGTGCTTCAATGAATTATTCTATTGGAATATTCCTATTCATAGGAAGCATGTTAGACTAAAATGTGTTTGGTATTTGCTTCTTGATGCTCTCTTTTGTTCTACAACTCATGTTCCTACGAGAGCAACATTAAAATCTTAAGCCTTATGGCTATAAAGAAAGAGCTCTAGGGAGACAACCCTTGTTATCATTACTTTGAGTTTGTACTTTCAGTTTTTAGTGGTCTTGATGCTAGTTACTACTATAGCAACATCATTGTATCTTTATTTTCAAGCTTTGTGCCAAGTTTTAGCCTCTGATTGCAAGAAAGTTCAAAAGTTGTGACATGTTGTCCAGAAACAGATTTTGTCTCCTTGACAGAAACATTCGCCAAAAATCACCAGATCATCTTTTTGATCTGAATTTGTTTTACAGGATGCTCTATATAATTGTCTTTCTGGCATCTGTTCTGCGTTTTTTGATTTGAGTTGCAGAAGTGCCCCGAAAGAATTATTTACTACCTGTTGTTCTGTTTTTCACAGATTCTGCCACGTTTTGCATTTTCATCATTTTGCAAATCTTAAGCTTGCTTGTCCTTTGCAAAACCTTTTGGCAATCATGAGAAATAGTAACTTTTCATGAAAATCTTTACTTTTAGTAGGGAATAAATTATTTTATCATGGGTACTAACCACTCTAATCAGCTTATGTTGAGTTTCGTATGAAGGGAGTTTTCAAGTATGCGACGGAAGATGATGAAAGAAGATCCAGGAGTGTCATGCGCTCAATCTTGGGGATGCCCCCATGCACCCCAAGAAATATTCAAGGAGACTCAAGCGTCTAAGCTTGGGGATGCCCCCGTGCATCCCCTTCTCTATCAACAACCATGAGTTGGTCCATCTCCATGTTATATTTTTATCACTTCATTTGTTATGTGCTATGCTTGGAGCATCCCGCTCTTTACTTTTTTTAGTTTGTTTTAGTTTTGTTTGCTGGTCATAAATAAGTTACATCCTATCATTTTTATTTGGAAGAGAGACATGATGTGTTTTAATTGCTTAGAACACTTTGGTTTTCACTTTTATTGTTCTGTGAGTGTTCACTTTTTGCTAGTACTGCGTTTGGCTCTTGTTTTCCACTCATATTTTGTTTCGAGCTTGTTAGTTTGCTTTAATTATATATGATTATGTATCTGGTCTTTAATTAATATTATCTATGAGAGTTGTTTCAAGAAAGTTGATTGGTGTTGGAGAAGAGTAAAATATTTCATGCCTATAGTGGTGCAATAGGAAGCTTGTTTAGACCGTGGCTTAGACTTTAACATGTCATGTTAGATATTATCTTAATTATATGCTTAGTAGTTATTGATGTAGCATGATTTGTCTCAAATAGCTCAGAGTGCTTAATGTGCCATTGAAAGAATCATGTGTTGTTTTTATCATATCGAAGCATAATATTGTGGTATTCTCCTTTACTGCTTCATTTGGGTTGACTTGGCGCATGCTCACACCATGTTATGACTTGTAATATTTTTTATGCTTTGATTAATAATGTTTTGTCTCTATGCATGATTATGGCCGTTATTGCTCTCTTAGTTGCTCTCTCCCAGTCTCTTGCTAGCCCCCACCTGTACTGAGTATGAGCTCTACTCGTGCATCCAACTCCTAAAAAAAAGTTTGCCAAATATGTCCACCATACCTACCTACATGTGGTATTTAACCGCCACTCCAAGTAAATTTCTCATGTGCTACCTTTAAAACTTTCAAAATTATTCCTGTTTTGTGCCTCTGTTTTAGCTCATTAGGAAGTAGTAGATAATTCATGATCTTCTCATACTTGACAAGCTTTATCTTGGGTCTGCATGTCTAATCTGCAAACCCCTAATACGAGGAGGGACTGGCATGAGTGCGCCCATCTCATAAAAGATAATAGCAACAAACAACACCTCCTTCACACTTTGTTCGTGAGAAATCAAAATAGTGATAAACAAAGGAGACTAAGGGGATGTGATCGTCCCCACTTTGTGAGCCGTTCCTTAAAACTTGTCCAACATGAGAAGTATTGGGCTATATGCTAGCATTCATTGACGAATTATGCACCTTACAAAGGCTTGTTTTACAATCTTATTGATTTCAAAATTCTCTAAAAGCTCTAGCACATGAGTAATCCCTGCTTCCCTCTACAAAGGACCTTTCTTTTACTTTTATGTTGAGTCTTCATCTTCTAACTTTATGCACCAATTACGAGAGCATAGTTGTCATGCTGAGTATAATGTGTATAGTCCAAAAATTATTATTGATTGATTCATGATTATGTTATTACTTGTTCTCAAATTATTTGTATCTAGTCACCACTTGAACTTCGAAGGTGTCATGGCATTTATGTTTTGCCCCACTCTTAAGGACAAGCGAAATACCACTTTCCTCTGTTTTCTTTATGCTCGAAACAAACATATAACTTTCAAGTGCATTATTATTCATGATCTTTTGTTTGTGTTACTTTTCATGTTGCAACATGGTTGCTAAGTTTCATTGTTAGAATTATATCTATCATGCCTATGTTTAGAGTGCTATGATCTCAGCTTAGAAATGCTTTTACAAATATGATGATCAAGATTATGTTGGTAGCATGTCACCTCAAAAATTATTTTGTTTTTATCGTTTCACCTACTCAAGGACGAGTAGGAACTAAGCTTAGGGATGTTGATACGTCCAAAACGTATGTATAATTTCTGATGGTTTCATGCTACTTTTATGCTTTTGATAATTGTTTTTATATTAAGTTTATGATTTATTTGGACGAACCTACTAATAATTGCAAAAGTGCACAATGTTCTTCTTTTACACTTTGATGTGTAGGAACTATCAAAAATAGAAGAGGAAACCTTGTTGGAGTGGTACTCTCACTTTCCTGAAATCTGTCTCCCATACAAATTTTAGAGATCATACGTTTCCGACGCGAAGATGACGTCAAATAAAAAAAAATAGATGCTAAAGTTGTGGGTAATTTTATGCTGCTAATTCTAGACATAAATTTTGTCCCATTTGGAGTTGGACGCTCTAGGAAAGCCCGTTTTACTGAAAGATAAATATCTGATTACAGGATTACGGGAATCGGTGACGTGATTGAGTCCAACTCTTACCATATTAGATGGATTCGGCCAAGCCACGACTTGGTGACCTCATTAGGGCTGAGAGGGGTTCCTAGAAAGGTTCTAGAGGTTCCCAAGAGCCCTTGTATCAAAGGGCATCCATCGGAGGGCCAAGGATGATCGTCCCGACTCATATAAGGAGAGGAAAATCCTGATTTCCGGAAGACCACCAAGAGCCACAAAATTTCCTCCTCCCAAGCAGCCGCCTTGGGGTGGAGAACCACCTCCATACCAGCACCATCTCCAAGGAAGAAGGGGGGCCAAGGGCCGATGCCCCAAGGGCCGAGGCCGCCGACGTGGCCGCCGTCGGCCGCCATCTCCTCTCCGGGCTGCACCTCTCCATCAACCTCTTGCTCACCATGGCCATGTGTGAGTAGTCTCCCTCGGGGCTGAGGTCTTCTACGTGTAGCTATGTGGTCATCTGTCTCTCCCGTGATTTGATCTTGATTGTGATCATAGGCTATGTTAATGTAGGGTGATCCCATGATGTTTCCCCTTCTTCTATGTATTGGATTGATGTACTTACTTGATCTTATATAGTATAATCCCTGAGACCATGGTGGTAGCGGTCTATTGGACATGGATTAGAAGAATATTTTCATGAGTGATCTCCTCTTTTGTGAATTGATTGAAGATTGAGAGTCTCTTGGTGCTTGTCTTTGACTATCCTTGAGATGTGTTGTGGTGATTGTGGTACTCTTTTTGGATGGCCGCGGTGACATTGGGAAATCCATAGATGAAAACTACAAACTCTGAGGTGTGATTTTGTAGCCCTACATAATTCTTGTCCTCTCTTGATCACAAAGGAATGACCTCCAAGTACGTCTCCATTGCATGTTTTAGTAAAAATATCATGTGATTAGGTTATGTTAATGTTGTTGGGAGTTGCCATTAGTGAAAGTATGAAGCCTAGGCCCTGTTTCTCACCATTGTTACACCATTTATGCTCACTTTTGTCACTTGCTACCTTGCTGCCATTTTTATTTCAGATTTATATTACCTTGCTTTGCCACACCTATCACCCATATTTTACCATCTCTTCGCCGAACTAGTACACCTATACAACTGACAATTGTATTAGGTGTGTTGGGGACACAAGAGACTTCTTGTATCTTAATTGCACTATTGCTTGAGAGAGACCATCTTCAACCTCTACTTCCCTGAGTTCGATAAACCTTAGGTCATCCACTTGAGGGAAATTGTTGCTGTCCTACAAACCTGTGCGCTTGGAGGCCCAACATAGTCTACAAGAATAGAAGCGTGCGTAGACATCAATCGACAAGGACACGTATTGCCATGTGAGTAGTACGGTAATCCTGTCTTGAAGGTCATGTTGATGGACAACGATGAACCTACGAGTTGTGAATAAGTGATGGTGGGCTCAAATTCCAACAAATGGCTAGAGGCCATGAAACCCGGGATAGGATCCATGTATGAGAAAAAAATTATGGACTTTGGAAGTATTACCTGATGGTCGAATGGCTATTTAGAGCTAATGGGTCATTAAGAAAAAGACAAATGATGATGGTAAATGTCACCATTTATAAAGCTCGACTTGTCGCAAACAATTTTCCGACAAGTTCAAGGAGTTGACTACAATGAGACTTTCTCACCCACAGCGGTGCTAAAGTATGTTAGAATCATGTTAGCAGTTGCCGCATTTTTCAGTTAGATGTCAAAACATCGTTTCCTTAATGATTTCCCTGAGGAAAGGTTGCATGTGATACAACGAAAAGGTTTTGTCGATCCTAAGGATGCTAGAATGCATGCAAGCTTTGGCGATCCATTTATGGACTGGTGCAAGCATCCCAGAGTTGTAATATGCGCTTTGACAAGGTGATCAAAGCTTTTGGGTTTATACAAAGTTTATGAAGAAACTTGTATTTACAAGAAAGTGAGTGGGAGCACTATAGAATTTATGATAAGTATATGTGGATGACATGTTGTTGATCGGAAATGATGTAGAATTTCTAGAAAGCATAAAGGGTTGTTTGAAAGGAGTGTATCAAAGGAAAACGTGGATAAAACTACTTAAATATTGGTATTCAAGATCTATAGAGATAGATCAAGACGCTTCATAAAACCTTCAATGAATACATACCTTAACAAGTTTTTGAAGGAGTTCAAAATAGATTAGTCAAAGAAGGAGTTCTTGGCTGGACTGTAGGGTGTGAATTTGAGTAAGACTCAAAGCTCGATGATAACCCACAAGTATAGGGGATCGCAACAGTTTTTGAGGATAGAGTATTCAACCCAAATGTATTGATTCGACACAAGGGGAGCCAAAGAATATTCTCAAGTATTAGCAGCTGCGTTGTCAATTCAACCACACTTGAAAGACTTAATATCTGAAGCAAAGTATTTAGTAGCAAAGTAGTATGGAAGTAATGATAACGGTGGCAAAAGTGATAGTAGCAGTTTTGTAGTGATTGTAACAGTAGCAACGGAAAAGTTACTTAACAAATATCAATATGTGGAAAGCTCGTAGGCAATGGATCAGTGATGGATAATTATGTCGGATGGCATTCATCATGCAATAGTTATAACATAGGGTGATACACACCTAGGGGCCACCCTGCAGGCTTGTGGCCAGGTGGTGGCCCCTCTCCAATTGATTCTTTCGCCAATATTTTTTATTAATTCCAAAAATATTCTCCGTAAATTTTCAGGTCAATCCGAGAACTTTTATTTCTGCACAAAAATAACATCAAGGCAATTCTACTGAAAACATCTTCAGTCCGGGTTAGTTCCATTCAAATCATGCAAATTAGACTCCAAAACAAGGGCAAAAGATTTTGGAAAAGTAGATACATTAGAGAAGTATCAACTCCCCCAAGCTTAAACCTTTGCATGTCCTCAAGCAATTCAGTTGATAAACTAAAAGTGATAAAGAAAACTTTTACAAACTCCGTTTGATCTTGCTGTTGTAAATATGTCTAAATGATGTGCAGATTTTCAGCAAAGATTATAGACTAACCACAGTCACAATAACATTTAGGTCTCATATTTTATTATATCAATGGCATAATCAACTAGCGAGTAATAATAATAAGTCTCGGATGACAACAATTTCATCAAAACAATCATAATACAATATGATATACTGGTATCTCGCTAGTCCTTTCTGAGACCGCAAAACATAAATGCAGAGCACCTGTGAAGAACAAGGACTCACTAGACATTGTAATTCATGGTAAAAGAGATCCAATCATACTCATGCTCAATATCAATTAATAGCAAAGCATAAAAATGACGGAGGTGCTCTCTAGCTAGTGCCTTTTTATAAGAAGAGGAAGACTCAACAGTAAAGTAAAATAGATAGACCCTTCGCACAGGGAAGCATTGATTTACAGAGGTGTCAGAGCTCGAGCTTTTAAAACAGGGATGAATCATAATTTTGAGCGGTATGCTTTCATTGTCAACATAACAACCAAGAGATCTTGATATCTTCCATGCTAGTTACATTATAGGCGGTTCCCAAACAGAATAGTAAATTTTTTACTCCCCTCCACCAATCAATCACACTCCACGGCGGGCCGAATCCACGGGTACTGTCCATACAAACAACAATCCTTGGGGAGTTTTGTTTCATTATATTTGACTTGATTATGGACTGGGCATCCCAAATACCAACCATTTTCTCGTGAATGATAGCGAATCAACACATATCGTGAGAATAACCCACCTAGCATGGAATATACTGACATTCCCTAGTCATTACATGAGCGATTCGGGCATACAAAATAGAATTTTTATTTCAAGGTTCAGACTATGGCACATGCAAATTTACTTGCGACGGTAGGTAAATACCGCATATAGGTAGGTATGATGGACTCATATGGAACAACTTTGGGTTTATGGAGATGGATGCACAAGCAGTATTCCCGCTTAGTACAAGTGGAGGCTAGCAAAAGACTAGGAAGCGACCAACTAGAGAGCGGCAACAGTCATAAACATGCTTTGAGATTAACCAACATTGGATGCAAGCATGAGTAGGATATAAATCACCATGAATATAAACATCATGGAGGCTATGTTGATTTTGTTTCAACTACATGCATGAACATGTGCCAAGTCAAGCCACTTGAATCATTCAAAGGAAGATACCATTCTATCATACTACATCACAACCATTTTAATATGCATGTTGGCACTCAAGACAAACCATTATTCACTCCTAGCTAATTAAGCATGGCATGAGTAACTATAATCTCTAATTGTCATTGCAAACATGTTCAATCCATAACGAGCTGAATCCAGAACGATGAGCTAATCATATTTACAAAAACAAAATAGGTCGAGTTCATACTAGCTTTTCTCCATCTCAGTCATTTCATCATATATCGTCATTATTGCATTTCACTTGCACGATCGAACGGTGTGACAAATAGTAATAAGAGTGCATGTGCATTGGACTAAGCTCGAATCTGCAAGCAATAACTCCAAGGATAAGACAAGATAATATGGGCTCTCTGATGGATAATCAATAATGCATGCGAGAGCCACTCAACATGTCATTGTAGCCTTCTCCTTACAACCCAAAGAAGAAATAAAAACTATTTACACGGGAAAGCTCCCAACAAGCAAAAGAAGAACGAGAAATCTTTTTGGGTTTTCTTTTAACACTACAACTAAACAAAACTAGAAGATAAAGCTAGAACTTTTTTTTTTTGGATTTTCTCAAGGTTAATGAAACACACAAGAAGAAAGCAAAAAGAAGAATAAACTACCATGGATGGTACAACGAAAAACTATGAACACCGACAACTAGAATGAGTGTGTGAACATGAATGCAATATCGGTTAGAAATACGTACTCCCCCAAACTTAGGTTTTTGGCCTAAGTTGGTCTAGGGCCATGGCTGGAAATAACCCTTTCCTGCATACTCCGGAGTATACTGGGGGTTCCACTGGTTTGCGAGTTCCTCTGTCTCCCACTGGAAAACTGGAGCCTAATACAGATCAATGGCTGGTGCAGGTTGAGCTGTTAGGGGTTGCGACAGGCTCCAATATTTGAAAATGTCCTCGGGCATAATAATGTACCTACCCGAATGGATATTGAACAAAGAAGGAGCAGAAAGTAATAATTTCACAAGTACCCTGACTAAATACTAAGTTGTAAAGCAACCTCTTATCATTGTCTTTCTTAATAAAATCATGTGTTGCCATTCTATCATAAACTAAAGATCTTATAGGCAGTAGCATTTCCTCTTCCTCATCAAGCCTAATAGGTATCTCAAAGTGTTTAGCTAAACGAGATGCATAGGTACCTCTGAATATAGGGCCCTTCGAACGGTTTAAGTTCAACCGTTGGGCCACTATAGCGCCCAGACTAAAACTTCTATAGCAAGTAAAGCATGGCGCAGAATAGCGAGGTTGGGAGCACCGAGGCTTCCACTCTGGTAGCGACCAACTAAACATCTCCCCGCAAATAATGAATAATAGCGTAGAACAGGGAAATGTACACTCGCCTCTCTAGCCTTTGACACCCTTCTCTCTTCCCCTAGAGTGATTGTGGCAAGAAAATCCTCCATGTCTCTAGGACGTGGTTCACTGATGCTGCCGTAAAAAGGTATTTTGCACACATTGCAAAAATCATAGAGTTACTTTTCCTTAGGCACATCGTATAAATGAAATTCTACCATGGGAGGATTCTTCCTACGATAAGAGTGGAAATTTTGCACGAAAGTATTAGTAAGTAGGAGATATTGGTCACACTTATCCTTGAGGAAGTCAGCGATGCCTGCATTCTCTACTAGATAATAGAAATATTCATAAATTCCGGCCTCCCTCAAGAATGCCTCACTTGTCCATTCACATGGTTGAACCTCCAGTGCAAGGAATATAGTATCTGGGCTTCTCATTTTTACTTTCTTTAAAACACCGGCTTGAATAGCCTCTTAACAATCTCCTCATCCTTTCTTTCTCTGAAAAAATTCTGAAATTTTTAGTGACTTGAAAAAAAATAAACAAAGCTTATAGCAAGTACTCCCACAAGTGACTAGAGGCTATATCATGCATCAAAACTAGTTGGCCCCTTACAAATTTGACATGCAAACTCAAGAACAAGGTCACCACAACAACAAAAATTTGCAAAATATAAAGCACTAGAACAAAAACTAATTGGACCATCGGAGGAGTCACATACCAATGATCAATCCCCTAAAACAGTTTTGCAAATGGAGCTTTGAGCAAGGAGATCGAAAATGGCAGCAAGATGAGCTAGAACACGGGTTTGAGCAAGGGTGTGATTTTTTCTGGAGGAAGACGAAGTGGATGGGTGCTGGAATAAGTGAAGGGGCCCCACATGGGACCCACAAGCCGGGGGCACGGCCAGGGGGTGGCCGCGCCTTGCACGTTTGTGGCCCACTAGTGCTGCCCCATTATGTATTCTCAGTGCCAAAAATTCTTAAATATTACAGAAAAAATCATACTAAATTTTGAGGGCATTCAAAGAACTTTTATATTCAGGTCATTTTTCTATTGCACGGATAAAACAAAAAACAGAGAAATAATAGCATTTTTACTAAGTTGAAACTAAAGAAGAGAAAATAAAAGTTGGGTACAGAACGCTGTGCTTTCTAAATTCATCCATCTCATGCCCGTCAAAAAGAATCCATCAATAAGGTTGATCAAGTCTTATTGACAAACTTTTTTTGAATGACATGAAACCAGAGAATTTTTGAATAACACTAGGTTACCTAAATGGGGATATGCATGTCCCCAACAATAAGTATATCATATTTCCTCTTGACAGTAGGGAGAGAGATTTCAAAGTCTCCAATATTGTAATTTTTTCAATGGAGTTGATACTATAAACTTGAGTCTATTCCTTAGGAAAGTGTATCGTATGCTCATTACCATTAACATGAAAAGTGACATTGCCTTTGTTGCAAACAATAACAGCCCCTGCAATATTCAGAAAGGGTCTACCAAGGATGATCAACATACTGTCGTCCTCGAGAATACCAAGAATAACAAAGTCCGTTAGGATAGTAATGTTTGCAACCACAACAGGCACATCCTCAAAAATATCGATGGGTAAAGTAGTTGATTTATCAGCCATTTGCAGGGAGATTTTAGTAGGTGTCAAATCAAGTCTACGATATAAAGAGAAAGGAATAACACTGACACCGGCTCCAGGGTCACATAAAGCAGTTTTAACATAATTTCCTTTAATATAGCATGGTATAGTGGGTACCCCAGGATCTCATAGTTTCTTTGGTATTCCACCCTTCAAAGTATAATTAGCAAGCATGATGGAAATCTCAGCTTCCGGTATCTTTCTTTTATTTGTAACAATATCTTTCATATACTTAGCATAAGGAGACATTTTCAGAATATCAGTCAAGCGCATACGTAAAAAGACAGGTCTCAACATTTCAACAAATGCTCAAAATCCTCATCATCCTTCTTTTTGGATGGTTTAGGAGGAAAGGGCATGGGTTTCTAAACCCATGGTTCTCTTTCTCTACCATGCTTCCTAGCAACAAAGTCTCTTTTATCATATCTTTTCCTCTTACGTTGTGGGTTATCAAGATCAACAATAGGTTCAACCTCCACATCATTATCATTACTAGGTTGAGAATCATCATTAATATTAGGGTTAATTGGATTCATGCCACTGCAATTTCCACGAGTTGGAAAAATGCCATTACAAAAACCGAAGTTAGAAATATGCCACTATAACTTTATCATACCTATATATATGCCATTTTCTTCACTTAACAGAATAACGACTCAATAAAACCTTGTATTTAAATGTGTATTTCATTACTGACCATACTACCCATGTGCCCACTGAACTATTGCATTCAAAAATACGATTTCTATTGGCTAGCTCCATGTCGTCGAGTACTTCCGACGTACACAGCTAGCAAGCTGACCTTCTGTACCAGACCGAACCTGGACGCAGCTAGCACCACAACAAGATGCGCACATACAGAGATTGATCTTGGCATTCATTGGATCACACACATGTACACAGGTGCTACGGCAACAAAAGTCCTTCCCTGGCGCTTAGGAATTCTTCTTGTTACTTCTCTGGTTTGCGTCGGTTTTTCCCTTGAAGAGGAAAGGGTGATGCAGCACAGGAGCAGTAAGTATTTCCCTCAGTTTGAGAACCAAGGTATCGATCCAAAAGGAGGGCATCGTCAAGTCTAAAGTACCTGCGCAAACACAAACAAGCTTGCACCCAACGCTTCAAAGGGGTTGTCAAACCCTTCAAGATTGTTTGCAAAGTGAGATCTGAAGGCGGAAAGTGCAACGAAGTAAAAAGTGTAAGGCTGAAAATATGGTGTGGAGTACACCCTGGGGGCCATAGTGTTCACTAGAGGCTTCTCTCATAATAGCAAATATCACGGTGGGTGAACAAATTACTGTCGAGCAATTGATAGAACCGCGCAAAGTCATGACGATATCTAAGGCAATGATCATGCATATAGGCATCACGGCCGAGACAAGTAGACCGATACTTTATGCATCTACTACTATTACTCCACACATCGACCGTTGTCCAGCATGCATCTAGTGTATTGAGTTCATGATGAACAGAGTACCGCTTTAAGCTAGATGACATGATGTAGAGGGATAATCTCAAACCAATGATGAAAACCCCATCTTTTTACCCTTGATGGCAACAACATGATGTGTGCCTCGCTACCCCTTCTGTCACTGGGTGAGGTCACCGCACAGTATGAACCCAAAACCAAGCACTTCTCCCATTGCAAAAATCATAGATCTACCCACAACTCGAAGAGAATTACAAGGATATGAAATCATGCATAAGAGAGATCGGAAGAAACTGAAATAAGATTCATAGATAATTTGATCATAAACCCACAATTCATGGGTTCTCGACAAACACACCGCAAAAGAAGATTACATCAGATAGATCTCCATGAAGATCATGGAGAACTTTGTATTGAAGATCAAGAGACAGAAGAAGCCATCTAGTTACTAGCTATGGACCCGTAGGTCTATGGTGAACTACTCACGCATCATCGGAGAGGTCATGGTGTTGATGAAGAAGCCCTCTGTATCCGAATCCCCCTCCGGCATGGCACCAGGACGTGCCCCAGATGGGATCTTGCTGAGACAGAAGCTTGCGGCGGCGGAAAAGCGATTGCGATGATCTCTTGATTTTTTCTGGAATTTATGGGATTATATAGGCGAAAGATCTAGGTCAGGGGACCTCCATGGGGCCCACAAGCCTATATGGCGCGGACCCCTATCCGCGGGGTGGGGGATTGTGGGGCCCCTGGAGCTCCTCTGGCTTGGCTCCCAAGTTCTCCGATCTTCTTCCGTTCCAGAAAAAATCTTTTCGGGGATTTTTTTCCGTTTGGACTCCGTTTCAAAATCTCCTCTGAAAGGGGTAAAAAACATGGAAAAACAGGAACTAGCACTTGGCACTGAGTTAATAAGTTATTCCCAGAAAATAAATAAAAAGCATGCAAAACATCCAAAGTTTGACAAGATAATAGCATGAAACCATCAAAAATTATAGATACGTTCGAGACGTATCAAGAGGCACCTTGGCTGATCGATTCTGCCGCCGGATGGAAACAACACACGCGCGCAAGCTTCGGCGTGCGGAGGTAAGAATGCAACGGAGCCGTGGACTTTGGTGCAGCCAAGAGGAAGATGCAACATGGTGAGCAAGCTCGTCCCATGTGGTGGAGTGCAGCGTGGTGGCGAGCTCGTCATGGCTGCGAATGCGACGGGCAGAGGCGGTAACCTCGTCGCGTCGTAGCATTGAAGGGACGGAGTTGGGGCTGGAGCTCGGGCAGGTCGGGGACACGGTCAGTGAGCGTGAGGCCAACCACGGAGTGCGGACGAGCAGCGCCATGTTGACGGCTGGCGGGATCAACTCGAGGTCCAGCCCCGCACGCACCACTTCATGTTGCCGTATAAAGGTACTTACAAGTATACAAGGATAGTATATGGCTGGGTATTCTTGAAAATGGCATATGTAGAGGTATGTGAAAGTTTTAGTGGCATATTTTCAACTTTGGTTTTTGTAATGGCATTTTTCCAACTCGTGAAAATTGCAGTGGCATGAACCCAATTAACCCTTAATATTATCACTAGGCTCATGTTCATTACCAGATTGTGTCTCTACATCAGATATAGAGATGTCATTTGGGTTTTGATGCGAGTCTACAACAGGTTCACTAGCAGCATGCAAAGTCCTATCGTCATTCTTTTTCTTTTTATTAGAATAACCAGGTGCATCAATATTAACTCTCTGAGAATCTTGCTCAATTCTCGTATGATGGCCCTTAGGATCCAAAGGTTCCTGAGACATTCTACCTCCTCTAGTCACAACTCTAACATAATGATCATTGTTCTTACTAATCATCTCATTGAGCAAATCATTATGTGCCTTAACTACTTATTCTACTTGAGTAGTTACCATGGAAGCATGTTTACTAATCATCTCATTGAGCAAATCATTGATAGATCTACTCATATTTTCACCCAAGCGATCAAGCATGTAAACATTATGTTTCAAATGTCTACTAACATAATGATACGTCTCCAACGTATCTATAATTTGTGAAGTATTCATGCCATGTTTACAATAATCCTACATGATTTTGGTATGATTTTATTAGAACTAACCCGGACTGACGTTGTTTTCAGCAGAACTACCATGGTGTTGTTTTTGTGTAGAAATAAAAGTTCTTGTAATGGGCTGAAAATTTATGGAAAATATTTTTGGAAAATATAAAAAATACTGGAGCAAAGAGATGGGCCAAGAAGTGGATGAGGAGGCCACAAGCCTGCTTGGCGCGGCCCCCCTAGGTCGCGCCCGTGTGGCTTGTGACCTCCTCGGGAACCTTCCTGACGTGATTCCAACGCCAAATATTCCTATAAATACCAAAACCTCCAAAAAGAAACCTAGATCGGGAGTTACGCCGCCGCAAACCTCCAGAACCACGAAAGATCAATCTTGGCCCTCTCCGGCACCTTGTTGGAGTGGGTCATCTTCACCGGAGGCCATATTCGTCATCCCGACGGTCTCCATAATCGCCATGGAGGCCAAGTTCCGGAGGGGGAACCTCTCCCCACTCAGGGTGGAGGCCATGGAGGAGTATGCACAAGGGGGAGAACCTATCTCTCTCTCTCTCTCTCTCTCTCTCTCTGAGTGGCGCCAGAGTGCCATCAGGGAACCATCGCCGTGGTAATCCTTTTCATCAACATCACCTTGTTCATCACCATCCTCATCTTCTTTCAGCAGTCCGCTCTCCCGCACCTCACTGAAATCCCCTACTTAAACATGGTTCTTTATGCCACATATTATGATTCAATGATGCGTTGCCATCCTATGATGTTTTGAGTAGATTTCTTTTGTCCTTTGGGTTGATTGATGATCTAGATTGGTGTGAGTTGTATATTTATTTTGGTGCTATCCTATGGTGCCTTACGTGCTGTGCACACATGAAGTATTCCCTCTGTAGGGTGTTGCAATACGATCATGATTCGCTTATAGTGGGTTGCTTGAGTGACAGAAGCATAAACCCGAGTAAGGGGGTTGTTGCGTATGGGATAAAAGGGACTTGATGCTTTAATGTTATGGTTGGATTTTACCTTAATGATCTTACCTTTAGATCCTTGTGGGTTCGACACTCCATACTTATCACTTCCACCTTTGAAAATTTCTATGATGATTCCCTCACTTGGGGATTATCAAGCTCTTTTCTGGTGCCGTTGCGGGGGAGCAATAGTGTGGGGTTGGTATTCTCGTGTGTGCTTGTTTGCTTTCTTCACTAAGTAGATTTTGTTTTCCCTTTGTTCTTTCTGTAGTTGTGGGTGAAACAAAAAAAAAATCAAATAATTAAAAATACAAAAATAATTACTTGCCTCTTATGCCTAACAAGTTTTTCAAAAATAGAAGTGATTGGAAGGTTGTGCATTGGAGAAGTGAGGGTCGACCTTGAACACTTGTGTTCATGCTCATGGAAACAATGTAGAATTTTTCATGGAAGTTTCTCAAAAACAATTATCCTGTGTATATATCAGTTGTATTGTAAAAATAATGTGCCAAGATTTGGTTTTAGGATGATTAGATAGCTTGTTTGCTTTGTGCGGTGCAAAAATAAAAACTTTAACTGTAGAGCATGAATTTTCATTTTTTACTAGAACGTCAAATGTTTCTGAAATTTTTACATAGTACTGCTACATTTTTTTTTCCTAAATTGTCAGAATTTTTTGATATACAGAAGTATGCAAAGTTTCCAAATTGCTATAGACTGTCATGTTCTTGACAGATTCTGTTTTCTATGCATTGTGCTCTTATTTTGATGAATCTATGGGTAGTACCAGGGGTATGAACCATGGTGAAGTTGTACTACAGTATATATAATGCTAATATGATTTTTTAATGAGTATAAAACAGTACTTAAAGTAGTATTTTGCTTTATTATACTAACGGATCTCACGAGGGTTTTGTTAAGCTTTGTGTGAATGAAGTGTTCAAAGATCGAGGAGGTATCGCTATAAGAAGAATAAGGTGAGGCAAGGGTTCGAGCTTGGGGATGACCAAGGCACCCTAAGTAAATATTTCAAGGAGACTCAAGCATCTAAGCTTGGGGATGCCCCGGAAGGCATCCCATCTTTATTCGTCAATAATTATCGGTATACCTTGATTTTTGTTTTGTTCACATGATAGTGTTTTACTTTCCTTTTATACACCCTTCTAGCTTGAGATAGTCCATCATTGATTTATAAAATGCTTCATGTGCTTGACTTAAGTCTTTTGAGTATGGCTTTGTAGAATGCTCTTTGTGCTTCACTTAAATCTTTTGAGTATGGCTATGTAGAATGCTCTTTGTGCTTCACTTAAATCTTTTGAGTATGATCTTATAGAATGCTTCATGTGCTTCAATTATATATTTTAAGCTTGTATATTGGTTGATCTATATTAATTGTAGAATTATCTATGAACTTCACTTGTATCTTTTAGAGTATGAATAAAATTTCCATCGGAATTGGGATTGGAAGTGTATCAATGTCATGCCTAGCTAGAAAGGCCTTAAAGAAAAGCGCTTGTTGGGAGACAACCCAACACTTTTACCTTATGTTTTTATGATTTCACATGATTAATATACTGTAGTAATAATGTTTTGTGTCTTTTATTTCAATAAAGTGCCAAGTAAAGCCTTTGGGATAGTGTGGATGATAGTTGACTTGATTCTGTGCAAAAAATAGAAACTTTCGCTCTGAGTCCAAAAATTATGTAAATTCACTGGAACGTGCTTTTGATATGAAGTTTTTTACACATGATTTATATACAAATTGCCTGGATTGTCCTAATTGTTCAGAATTATTATAGATAGGGTAGTATGGTTACAATACTAATCTTCACAGACTTTTGTGTTTTTGTCAGATTCTGTTTTGCATGCATAGTTTGCTTATTTTAGTGTTCCCATAAGCTTATATTCAGTAATATAAATTATGTGAATGATATAATACAGTATGTATCATGTGGGAACAATTATATAACTTGTCTTGACAGCACCTAAGTGAATGACCTATCTTTATTACACTAACCTTTCTCACGAAGTTCCGTTAAGTTTTGTGTGATTGAAGTTTTCAAGTTTTGGGTGATACACCGATATGAGGAGAATAAGGAGTGAAAATATACTAAGCTTGGGGATTCACAAGGCACCACTAAGGTAATATCCAAGAAAGACTCAAGCGCCTAAGCTTGGGGATGCCCCGGAAGGCATCCTCTCTTTCGTCTTCAACATTATCGGTATATCTTACTTGGAGCTATATTTTTATTCGTCACATAATATGAGTTTTGCTTGGAGGGTCATTTTATTTTGTTGTTCTCTGTTAGGTGTTATGTATAATCTTTTTATCAATAAAAAGCTCCAAGGATTTCCATTAGGATGCTTGCATTGCATGTTTGATGTGTGTTGTGTAAAAACATAAACTTTTGCTGTAGTGTTTGAATTTTCATATTTTCCTGGAACGTGGGAAGTTTCTGAAATTTTTACATGGTGTTTTCATATAAATTTTATAGCATGTACTAAATTTTTATAATTTGTTGAGTTATGAAAGTACACTGTTTTCATAAATTGCTATAGACTGTTCTGTTTGGACAAATTGTTGTCATAGTTTTGTTATCTACTTATCCTATAGTTTCCATAGCCTATATTGGTAGATTAAAATTGTGGAAATGATAGTATAAAGTACCCAATGTTTGAAAATTATTAGGCAACATGTATTGGTAGTACATAAAGAGTGGATTTATTATTATGTGCACTAACCTATCTCACGAGTTCTTTTCAAGTTTTGTGTGGATGACGTTTTTGAGAATAAGTCAAACCGGGACACGAGAGGATGGAACAAGATACAAAAGCTCAAGCTTGGGGATGCCCGAGGCACCCCAAGTAAATATTTCAAGAACTCTCAAGCATCTAAGCTTGGGGATGCTACGCATCCCACCTCTCTTCGTCAACTATCGGTTACCCTATTTTGAGCTTAAATTTTTATTCGTTCACATGATGCATGCTATTATTGGAGTGCCACTTTTATTTTGTTTTGCTATTTGAATAAAAGCATTGGATCTGAAAATCTTTAAGAATAAGAGAGAGAGTCCTCACATGGATATTTAATTAATCGACTACTCATTACTCTTCACTTATATCTTTTTGGAGAAGTTTGTCATTTACTCTCGTGCTTCACTTTTATCCTATGAGTACATGGTTGAATGAATTGAATGCCATAAATCTGAAATTAAATATGCTTCATATACTTATCCTATGGGGAGTAATGACTTCACACACAATAAGTGTAGGAGGTAAAATTTATTGAAAGTTAGCAAACACCGCATTTGTCACTTGAACAATTCATGAAAGAATATCGAAGGAAGAGAGATTCCATATATAAATATACTATCTTGGACATCTTCTAAGATTGAGAGCCCCATTAATTATTTTCAAACTTGAGCAAATTAGTTGAAATTGGATAAGGAAGACAACTTAATGAGTTATGTTTGGGTATATTTGTACATAGGTTATATTGTTATGGATCCTCCAACATGTGATGCTTGCTTCCACCTCATACTAGCCAAAACTTCCGCACCAAGTAGAAATACTACTTGTGCATCCAAACACCCTTAAACCAGTTTTGCCATGAGAGTCCACTATACCTACCTATGTATTGAGTATGATCCTTCAAGTAAGTTGTCATCGGTGTAAAAAGCAATAAAATTGCTCCTAAATATGTATGATATTTTATTGTATGGGAAAATAAGCGTTGTACGAACTTGTAATGGTAAAGAAATAAAAGCGAGGACTACATAATAAAGGTTGCTATCACAAAGGGCAATACAACGTGACGTTCCTTTGCATTAAGGGTTTGCACATCCAAAAACAAAAGGCGCATGCCAACCCCTGCTTCCCTCTGCGAAGGGCCTATCTTTTACTTTCTAGTACTTACCTTTATGCAAGAGTCATGGTGATCTTCACCACTTCCTATATTTTGCCTTTTTCCCTTGGCAAGCGTCATGTGTTGGGGAATGATCTACACATATATATCCACACAAATATATTTGATCGTGATTTATTATTGTTGACAATTATCTATATGATAAATAAGTTGGGAGGCGAAACTTTATGCCCCTATCTTTCTTTGTGTTCGATGGATGCTATTTGCTCTAAAAATATGCTTTGAGTGTTAGCAATCATGGAAGACTATACGATAGTTGAGTATGTGGAATTTGCTAAATCAAAAGCTCTTACATAGACCCTTCCTGAAAATAAGATGAATTGCAATTGTTTGGTGACTAAAAGCATAGTTTGTTAGTTTTCAAGAAACTTTATGGTATATACTTTAACATGTGAATAGCTTGTTACTTCATCATGAGAAGTTTTATGGGATGAGCTACTGTTTTTGGTATATAATGATGCTAGAAAAAGTGAATGAAATTTTCATTGATCAAACTTGTGCACTTGCTAGCATTCACACTTCATAAATTATTTCTTTTATCATTTACCTACTCGAGGACGAGCAGGAATTATGCTTGGGGATGCTAATACGTCTCCAACGTATCTATAATTTATGAAGTATTCATGCCATGTTTACAATAATTCTATATGATTTTGGTATGATTTTATTAGAACTAACTTGGACTAACGTTGTTTTCAGCAGAACTCCTGTGGTGTTGTTTTTCTGCAAAAATAAAAGTTCTCGGAATGAGCTGAAAATTTATGGAGAATATTTTTGGAAAATATAAAAATATTGAAGTGAAGAGCTGGGCCAGGAAGTGGATGAGGAGGCCACAAGCGTGCTGGGCGCCCCCCCATAGGTCGCGCCCGTGTGGCTTGTGACCTCCTCGGGAACCTTCCGGACGTGATTCCAACGCCAAATATTCCTATAAATACCAAAACCTCCGAAAAGAAACCCAGATCGGGAGTTCCACTGCCACAAGCCTCCAAAGCCACGAAAGATCAATCTTGGCCCTCTCCGGCACCCTGTCGGAGGGGGTCATCTTCACCGGAGGCCATCTTCATCATCCCGACGGTCTCCATAATCGTCATGGAGGCCAAGGACCAGAGGGGAAACCTCTCCCCACTCAGGGGGAGGCCATGGAGGAGGAAGCACAAGGGGAGAACCTCTCTCTCTCTCTCTCTCTCTTGGTGGTGTCGGAGTGCCATCACGGGAACCATCGCTGCGGTGATCGTCTTCATGAACATCACCTTGTTCATCACCCTCCTCATCTTCTTTTAGCAGTCCACTCTCCCGCACCTCGGTGTGATCCCCTACTTGAACATGGTGCTTTATGCCACATATTATGATTCAATGATGTGTTGCCATCCTATGATGTTTTAGTAGATTTCTTTTGTCCTTTGGGTTGATTGATGATCTAGATTGGTGTGAGTTGTATATTTATTTTGGTGTTGTCCTATGGTGCCTTTCGTGCCACGCACACGTGAAGGATTCCCACTGTAGGGTGTTGCAATACGTTCATGATTCGCTTATAGTGGGTTGCTTGAGTGATAGAAGCATAAGCCCGAGTAAGGGGGTTGTTGTGTATGGGATAAAGGGGACTTGATGCTTTAATGCTATGGTTGGGTTTTACCTTAATGATCTTAAGTAGTTGTGGATGCTTGCTAGAGTTCCAATCAGAAGTGCATTTGATCCAAGTAGAGAAATTATGTTAGCTTATGCCTCTCCGTCATATAAAATTACAATAATGATTACCAATCTTGTTAACAATTGCCTAGGACAATTCCGCACATCGACCCATCATTATTCCACACTTGCTATTTGTAATATGTTATAATATATTCTAAATTTATGATAACAACACCTATTTCTAATTCTAGTTCTCCCTTATCATGCAAAGCTATTCTCTTCATACCCACAACATAGTTTTAT
Organism: Hordeum vulgare subsp. vulgare; assembly: GCF_904849725.1. Taxonomy (NCBI): domain Eukaryota; kingdom Viridiplantae; phylum Streptophyta; class Magnoliopsida; order Poales; family Poaceae; genus Hordeum; species Hordeum vulgare. Next base: position 349,111,247 of record NC_058523.1, read on the forward strand.
TTCTCATTTCTAGTTGGAAGAAAACGTTCGACGTGTGTAGAGTCGTATCATTGGCAGATAGGACTTGAGAGAATATTGATCCTACCTTTAGCTCCTTGTGGGTTCGACACTCCATACTTATCACTTCCACCTTTGGAAATTGCTACGATGATTCCTTGCACTTGGGGATTATCACATAAGCATTGAAATTTTCATGCTTAATGATAAAGTTATCAAATTCATCCAAGCATTTGCTAGCAGACTTGTTATAGGGAATATCACCTTCATCCAATCTACGGAGAGAATTTACCTCTACTATCTGTGTCAGGTTATCAAGACCATGCATTTATTTAATAGGTGGTAGATTCTTAATATCTTCACCTTTAATATATTTTTCTTTCATAGATTTCTTTGCCTCTTGCATATCTTTGGGACTGAAGAATAGAATACCTCTTTTCTTTGGAGTTGGTTTTGGAGGTGGGAATAGTCCAATCATTATCATTGCTCAATATATTATTCAATAGTAGTTCAGCTTGTTCAACAGTTCTTTCCCTGAAAACACAACCAGCACAACTATCTGTTGGGGAACGTTGCATGGGAAACAAAAAAATTCCTACGCACACGAAGACCTATCATGGTGATGTCCATCTACGACAGGAGATTTGGATCTACGTACCCTTGTAGATCACACAGCAGGAAGCATTAAGAAACGCGGTTGATGTAGTGGAACATCTTCACGTCCCTCGAACTGTCCCACGAACCGTCCCGCAATTCGTCCCACGATCCGTTCCGATCTAGTGCCAAACCGACGGCACCTCCGCGTTCAGCAAACGTACAACTCGACGATGATCTCGGCCTTCTTAATCCAGCAAGCAAGACGGAGAAGTAGATGAGTTCTCCGGCAGCGTGACGATGCTCCACTGATGGTGATGATCTACTCCTGCATGGCTCCGCCCGAGCTCCGCAGAAATCCGATCTAGAGGTAGAACTATGTGGTCTAGGGTTGAGTTGCATGTGGCAAAAGTTGTCTGAAATCAGCCCTAAAACACCACTATATATAGGAGGGAGGGGGAGGGGCTTGCCTTGAGGGACAAGACCCTCAAGGGTGCGCCGGCACTAGGAGGAGGAGGACTCCTCCTCCAATTCGGTTTGGGGAATGAAAGTGCATTATATCGACTAGAGGGGGGTGAATAGGAGATTTTTAGAATTTCATCACTGAGGAAATTCCTTTTGAGGAAATTCCTCACTGATGACTAACTTACAGCAGAAACAGTTAAGGATCAGACGTGCAAACGTTCGCAACAGCAGTATTACAGAGTGAAGATTGTGAAAACAGATTGCACGGTAAGCAGGCATGCAGAATACAAATGCTGATTAACTATTGTGAATAATTTGGGATTGAGGAAATTCGGAGAAAGTCTTCAGCAAATTCTTCAAACAGTCACTGTGAAAGTCATCAACACATAATACAGAGAAAGTAAAGAGTTGAGGAATTAGAACTTGATTCTTGGTGAAGACTGTTGTTGATGACCCAGTTCCAACTGCTGTGACAGTTGTACACAGACCCGGTAACCGAGTCGACTTCCCCTGGCATCACACTCCTCTTCAACGCCGCGAGAGACGAAAGGTGCTTCTGAAAGCTGAGAGAAAGACACCAGGTCCCACTAACCCATTTCATTTTCTTAGCTGGATCCTTCAGAAAGTCTCTCTTATCGCTTGTCCAGAGCCTGGATGTCAACCTTAGCCAGAGCCTGTATCTCATCAGTCTCCATCTGAGCCTCAATCGTGAACTGAAGATGACGCGCGGTCAGCGAGGTAGGCGGCCACGGTTCATAACGCACTTTTCGCACAACAGATCCACTTTGAAGTTGACTTATTCGCTCGGCCAATCGTCGGAATGTGTACGAGATACCATAAGGGCCCAATATCTCAATAGCACCCTTGTCTAAAGCTTAGAATGAGACTGAATATCCGAAACGCGGTGACAGAGCCGTGGGAAGAGCCGCTTCTTTTTTGCGGCGGGGGCTTCCATTCACCAGCGCAGACTACATACACGTGCTCTCTGAATCGTGCTAGATAGTCACCCATCACACGGCTCTCAAACCCAACCTGTGGTGGATCCCGGGGGACAAAGCAAAGTCAAAGCGCTTGATCCTTTGCCCCATACTTTGAGATCTTCCTCCCCGCCGATCAAGCAGCAACGCAGCTCGTGATAGGCTTAGCTTAAGCCCAAAGAAAGTGAACAAGCTTGTAAGAGCATCTGTGGGGAGGAAATCAGGATGCAATCTACAATCTCTCTTGGCATGTCTTGGATTTCCATCGAAGAATCAATGCATTCAATCCGCATCTTCCTTACAAGAATAACTTGCTTAAGACAGGAATCCTAGTTCGTATTCCGAGCTCACCTTTCTGGTTTGGAGCGGCTTGGTATTGAAACCAAAGGACACCCAGTCCCGGGACACACAGTCCCTACCGTATTGTCCTTGAGCTAAGGACACACAGTCCTCGCCCAACACTCGTGGTAAGTCTTCAGGGTAGACTTCCAAACCCTCACAAACTCGGTCACCCGGCGATCCACAATTGACTGCTGGATTGCTCTAGACCATGACGCCTAACCGTCTGGAGCATGCACGGTCCTCAAAGGTAAAAGGCTTCAGTCCCACACAGGAACAACTTCTTCAGTGATGCTCAATCACTAGGTTTGGTTTGTGGTTTCGGTGGGTGGTGTATTTCCTCACTGATGATTTACTCTCGAAGGCTCTGAGGAATTTGGGTTGCTCTTATGACAAGTGTTAGTTTCTAATGGAGCAGCCAACCAGCTAGTGGTTGTGGGGGGCGGCTATTTATAGCCTCGGAGCATCCCGACGTGATTTGACACTAATGCCCTTAAATAATATGACCGTTGGAGTGGATAAGACCAGTGACTTGGCGTGGTTATCGAAACGGTCGGGACCCTCAACTGTGAGAGTCCTCATGTCACTCATATTCCTCACTTGAGGCTTTTGGTAGGATTTGGCTTGGGTTGAGCATCATGAGGAAATCCATTCCATAGTGTTACTTTGACCCCCTTTAACAGTACGGTGTTCCTATTCATCAAATGCGAAGAAAGTAAAACAGAAAACGTAAATCTTCACGCTTCAATTTCTTCACAAAGATTTTCTTCAGAAACCACCGATCTTCTTAATATCAATATCTTCATGAGGAATATCAATTTCATCGCAGATTCCTCGCGATTCATTTCTTCAGCTTCAGACCAAATTCTTCAACTGAAGACATATATTTTTAGCGGTCGATATTCTTCAAATATCTCAAACTCCTCATTGACCTATAGATCCTGTGTATACTCACAAACACATTATATACTTAACCTATAAGTCTTCAAACCACCAAAATCACTAAGGGGCACTAGATGCACTTACAGGGAAGGAGGAGTCCTCCTCTTCCTTCCCACCTCCCTCTTTCTCTTTTTCTTTTTCTTTTCTTTTTCTTTTCTTTTGGTATTTCTTTATGTGGTGCCATGGACCCCTTGGGCTGATTCCACCAGCCCACTAAGGACTTGTGGCGCCACCCTAGTGCCTTGGGATCACTCCCGGGTGGGTGGGCCCCTCCTGGTGAACTCCCAGAACCCATTCGTCACTCTCGGTACACTACCGGAATTGCCCGAAACTTTCCGGTGACCAAATGAAACCATCCTATATATCAATCTTCATTTCCGGACCATTCCGGAAACCCTCGTGACATCTGTAATCTCATCCGGCACTCCGAACAACATTCGTTAACCACGCATATAACTCAACTATACTAAAACATCATTGAACCTTAAGTGTGCAGACCCTGCGGGTTCGAGAACTATGTAGACATGCCCCGAGGCACTCCTCGGTCAATATCCAATAGCGGGACCTGGATGCCCATATTGAATCCTACATATTCTCCGAAGATCTTATCGGTTGAACCTCACTGTCAAGGATTCATATAATCCCGTATGCCATTCCCTTTGTCCTTAGGTATGTTACTTGCCCGAGATTTTATCGTCAGTATACGCATACCTATTTCAATCTCGTTACCGGCAAGTCTATTTACTCGTTATGTAATACAAGATCTCGTGACTTACACTTAGTCACATTGCTTGCAAGGCTTGTGTGTGATGTTGTATTACCGAGTGGGCCCCGAGATACCTCTCCGTCACACGGAGTGACAAATCCCAGTCTTGATCCATACTAACTCAACGAACACCTTCTGAGATACCTGTAGAGCACCTTTATAGTCACCCAGTTATGATGTGACGTTTGATGCACACAAGGTATTCCTCTGGTGCCAGTGAGTTATATGATCTCATGGCCACAGGAAGAAATACTTGACACGCAGAAAACAATAGCAATAAAATGACACGATCAATATTCTACGTTCATAGTTTGGGTCTAGTCCATTACATGATTCTCCTAATGATGTGATCCAGTTATCAAGTGACAACACTTGCATATAGCCAGAAAACCTTGACTATCATTGATCAACTGGCTAGCCAACTAGAGGCTTGCTTGGGACATTGTTTTGTCTATGTATCCACACATGTATCTATGTTTTCATTCAATACAATTATAGCATGGATAATAAACGATTATCTTTAAATAGGAAATATAATAATAACTATTTATCATTGCCTCTAGGGCATATTTCCAACACTATCTAGGTGGTCCCTAGAAGCATCGGTTAGTCCATTATAAAAGATATCAAGTATTTCATTTTTCTTGAGAGGGTGATCAGGAAAAGCATTAAGTAACTAGAGAAGCCTCCCCCAAGCTTGTGGGAGACTCTCTTCTTGAATTTGCACAAAGTTAAATATTCCCCGCAAGGCTGCTTGTTTCTTATGAGTAGGAAAATGTTTTTCACAGAAGTATTATATCATATCCTAGGGACTACGCACACAACCAGGAGCAAGAGAATTAAACCATATCTTAGTATCATCCTTTAATGAGAATGGAAACAACTTAATAATATAGTAATAACAATTTTTTTCCTCATGAGTAAATAGGGTGGCTATATCATTCAATTTAGTAAGGTGTGCCACAATATAGTTTCAGATTCATAACCACGGAAAGGATCAGATTCTACCAAATTAATTAACTCAGGATCTACAGAGAATTCATAATCCTTATCAATAAAAAAGATAGGTGAAGTAGCAAACTTGGGATCATATTGCATTCTAGAATTCAAAGATTTTTCCTTCCACTTGCATAGCAATTTCTTAAGATCATCTCTATCCTTACAAGCAAGAAAGTCCCTAGCTAATTCTCCTTCCATAACATAACCCTCAGGCATATTAGGCAATTCATATCTAGGAGAGCTAGGTCTAGCAGGTGCATCATAATGTTCAGTTTCAATAATTTCATCAGATTCAGAAATATTACCAGTTTCAACATTCACTCTAGCAATTTGTTCATCAAGAAATTCACCAAGTGGCACGGTAGTATCAAGCAAAGTATCATCATAAGCATCGTGCATAGCATAAGTAGCATAATCAATTACTTGTGACATATCAGATTCAGTAGCATGTGGTGGTGTTGCAAATTTACTCATAACAGAAGGTGAATCAAGTGCACAGCTAGATGGCAGTTCCTTACCTGTCCTCGTAGTTGAGGGGTAGATCTTGGTTTTAACGTCTTTCAGATTCTTCATAGTGATCAATAGATATAAATTCCAAGTGACTCAGAGAATAGAGCTATGCTCCCCGGCAACGGCGCTAGAAAAAAGTCTTGATAACCCACAAGTATAGGGGATCGCAACAATTTTCGAGGGTAGAGTATTCAACCCAAATTTATTGATTCGACACAAGGGGAGCCAAAGATTATTCTCGAGTATTAGCAGCCGAGTTGTCAATTCAACCACACTTGAAAGACTTAATATCTGCAGCAAAGTATTTAGTAGCAAAGTAGTATGGAAGTAACGGTAACGGTGGCAAAAGTGATAGTAGTAGTTTTGCAGTGATTGTAACAGTAGCAACGGAAAAGTAACTTAGCAAAGATCAATATATGTAAAGCTCGTAGGCAATGGATCAATGATGGATAATTATGTCGGATGGCATTCATCATGGAATAGTTATAACATAGGGTGATACAGAACTAGCTCCTATTCATCAATGTAATGTAGGCATGTATTCCATATATAGTCATACGTGCTTATGGAAAAGAACTTCCTTGACATCTTTTGTCCTACCCCCTTGTGGCAGTGCGGTCCTAATGGAAACTAAGGGATATTAAGGCCTCTTTTTAATAAAGAACCGGACCAAAGCATTAGCACTTAGTGAATACATGAACTCCTCAAACTACGGTAATCACCGGAAAGAATCCCAGTTATTGTCACCCTGGGGGATGCAGGTCATAACTCGTAATAGGTGTCTACAACTTGCAAGATAGTATCAAGAACACATATATATTCATGAAAACATAACAGGTTCAGATCTGAAATCATGGCTTGGGCCCTAGTGACAAGCATTAAGCACATCAAAGTCATAGCAACATCAATCTTAGAACATAATGTATAATAGGGATCAAACCCTAACAAAACTAACTCAATTACATGGTAAATCTCATCCAACCCATCACCGTCCAGCAAGCCTACGATGGAATTACTCACGAACGGCGGAGAGCATCATGAAATTGGTGATAAAGGATGGTTGTGATGATGATGGCGTCGATTTCCCCTCTCGGGAGCCCAAATCAGGCTCGAGATCTGCCCTCCCGAGGAAGAACTGGAGGTGGTGGTGACTTCGTATCGTAAAAAGCGATGAACTCTTCTCCTTGATTTTTTTGACCGAATAGGAATATATAGGAGTGGAAACGAGGTCGGTGGAGCCATAGGGGGCCCACAAGCAAGGGGGCGCGACCTAGGGGGTGTGCCCTGCAGGTAGGGATGGCAATTTTATCCATGGATCTGGATACCCGTGGATACCCGACCCGGTTGGGCAAGGGTATGGAGCGCATTTCTGCCCATGGATCCATGGATATGGATACCCATGACCAGCCGAGTTGGACACAGTTTTAATTTTTGCTCCATGGATATCCAGTGGATACCCATATGACAAATGGTCCCCTATGGTAGTCACATTAAACTAAGAAAATGTCCAACCCCAAGTCACTCGCAGTCAGAGAAGGTCAAAGTGTGACCCATGTTCCCTAATCCCCCACAACTCCACTAACGTAATTAATAAACCTAATCTTAGTTAACGAACGATGACGAGTTACTTTGATCTTTGGGAAGGCTTCATCTTTATTTTTCTATGCCCATGGAGCTCCATGGATATCTGGATATCCAATGGGTTTGGGCATGGGCACAATTTGTGCCCATGGATACTTTGGTGGATGGGCAAAGGGTAGGAATATGGGTCATGGGTTGGATTTGGACCAGCTCCACCCGCTCCAAACCCGACCCATTGCCATCCCTACCTGCAGGCTTGTGGCCACGTGGTGGCCCCTCTTCGGTTGATTATTTTGCCAATATATTTTATTAATTCCAGAAATATTCTCTGTAAATTTTCAAGTCAATTAGAGAACTTTTATTTCTGCATAAAAATAACACCAAGGCAATTCTGCTGAAAACAACGTCAGACCGGGTTAGTTCCATTCAAATCATGCAAATTAGAGTACAAAAACAAGGGCAAAAGAGTCTGGAAAAGTAGATACATTGGAGACGTATCACTCGACCACGGCAGAAGAAAGAGAAAGGACGAAGGTCGTCCCCTATGCCTTACCCGTAGGACCTATAGTATGACATGTCGTGTACCGTACCGGTGTGTGCCTTGCCATTAGTCTGTCAAGGGGTACAAGAGTGATCCAGGAGTTGATCAATGGAGAGCGATCAAAGTTATCCTTAGTAACTAGGGGACTAAGGAAATGTTTCTCGATTATGGAGGTGATAAAAGAGTTTGTCGTAAAAGGTTACGTTGATGCAAGCTTTGACACCAATCAGGATGACTCTTAGTAGCAAACCGGATTCGTATAATGGAGCAGTCGTTTGGAATATCTCCAAGTGAAGCGTGGTAGCAACATCACAAGTATAACATAGAGATTTGCAAAGTATACATGGGTATGAATGTCGCAGACCCGTTGACTAAAACCTCTCTCACAAGCAAAACATGACCACACCCCGGAACTCATTGGGTGTTAATCACATGATGATGTGAACTAGATTATTGACTCTAGTGCAAGTGGGAGACTTTTGTAAATACGCCCTAGAGGCAATAATAAATTGGTTATTATCATATTTCCTTGATCATTATAATCGTTTATTATCCATGCTATAATTGTATTGATTGGAAACTCAGATACATGTGTGGATAGATAGACAACACAGTGTACCTAGTGAGCCTCTACCATACTAGCTCATTAATCAAAGATGGTTAAGGTTCCCTAACCGTATACATGAGTTGTCATTTGATAACAGGATCACATCATTAGGAGAATGATGTGATGGACAAGACCCAATCGTAAGCATAACATTTGATCATATGGCTAAGTTTGTTGCTATTTCTTTCTGCATGTCAAGTATATGTTCCTAAGACCATAAGATCATGCAACTCCCTCACACCGGAGGAATATATTGTGTTCATCAAACATCACAACATAACTAGGTGATTATAAAGATGCTCTACAAGTGTCTTCGAGGGTGTGTGTTGGGTTGGCATGGACTGAGACTGGGATTTGTCACTCCGTATGGTGGAGAGGTATCTCTCGGCCCTCTTGGTAATACAACATCACAAGAAGCTTGCAAGCAATATGAATAAGGAGTTAGTCACAAGATCTTGTATTATTGAACGAGTAAAGAGACTTGCCCGTAAAGAGATTGAACTAGGTATGGAGATACCGATGATCAAATCTCGGGCAAGTAACATACCGCCGGACAAAGGGAACTACATACGGGATTGATTGAATCCTTGACATCGTCGTTCAACCGATAAAGATCTTTGTGGAATATGTAGGAACCAATATGGCCACCCAGATCCCGCTATTGGTTATTGACCTTAGAGGTGTCTCGGTCATGTCTGCATAGTTCTCGAACCCGTAGGGTCCGCACGTTTAACGTTTGATGATGATATAATATTGTTGAGTTATATATGTTGGTGACCGAAGGTTATTCGGAGTCCCAGATGAGATCCCATACATGACGAAGAGCTTTGGAATGGTTTGGAGGTAAAGATCCATATATGGGAAGTTGGTATTTGAGTTTCAAAAAAGTTCAGGGGTTTACCGGTTTTTTTACGGAGATGCCGAAAGTGTTTCGGAGGTCCACCGGGAGGGTGCACCTGCCCCGGAGGGCCCTATGGTCTGAGAGAGAGGCGCACCAGCCCCTCATGGGTTGGGCGCCCCTCCCACCAAAAGGCCCATGCGGCCAAAGGGCCAAGGCAGCCCCACCTTGGCCGCCACCCCTCCTAGGGGAAACCCTAGACCGACCTCCTCCACCCTCCTCCTATACAAATATGATAGGAGAGGGAGGAAGCTAACACACCAAGCCTTGGTGGCACCTTCCGTCTCTCTAGATAATTTTCTCCTCCGTCGCATCGCGATAGCGCTTAGCGAAGCCCTACTGTGATTGCACCACCACCATTGTCACCATGGTGTCGTGCTGCCGGAGAACTCAACTACTACACCGCCTACGCTCGCCAGATTGAGGAGGCGGAGACATTGTCGAGCCGTACGTGTGGTGAACACGGATGTGTCATCCATTTGGCGCTGGACCAAAACGAATTGTGATTGGATATCAAAGATGTTTGACTACATCAACTGCGTTTCTTAACACTTCCGCTTAGAAACCTACAAGGGTATGTAGATGTACTCCCCTACTCGTAGCTATACATCCCCATAGATAGATCTTAGGTGTGTGTGAGATTTTTTTATTTCCCATTCAACGTTCCCCAACATGTGCTTAATTTTTCTAATTATGATAGAGCAAAATCAGTTCACATGGTTTCCTGGATGGTTAAAATGTTGATCCTCTTGTCACATATGTATTCGATGAGTTGGTGGCGGCAACCATCTTGTCCAAATCCAGGGATGTTCCAAAATAGTGTACGCATCAAGGAACCAATGAGGGGGTGCTTGACCTCATAATGAGGGAGGACCTTTGGGCCCGCAAGGCCGTGGCGTGATACTTGTGATTTGCATTGGGTTTTCCGTGAAGAGGAGCGGGTGATGCAGTACAATATAGGTAAGTATTTTCCTCATTAGAGAACCAACCTTTATCAAACCAATAGGAGTAACAACCAACCCCCGTCTTCAACGACTACACACTAGAGAAACAAACACTTGCACCCAACGCAGGAAAGAGGTTGTCAATCCCCTTGTCTCGTTATTTGCAAGCAACTAAGTAGCATGGTTGGAAGTTACAAAGTGAAAAGTAAATGAAGGAACCGAGGAAATTTTAGCGTTCGTAAACTTATAAGTGAATATACCCAGGGGTCATACTTTTCCCTAGTGCCATCTCTCATGAAAGCAAGCATACGATGGGTAAATAAATTACTGCTGGGCAACTGATAGAAAAACGCATAGTTATGTGATATTCACGACAATGATCATGTGTATATAGGCATCACGTCCATAAGAAAATAGGCCGACTCCTGCCTGCACCTATTACTGTTACTCCACCCATCGACTTCTATCCAGCATGCATCTAGAGTATTAAGTACAACAGAGTAATGGTTGGAGAATGATGGCATGATGTAGACAAAGAGAATTCAATTAATATGAACTAACCCCATCATTTTATCCTTAGTGGCAACAATACAAATATGTATCTTGTCCCCTTTCTGTCACTTGGATATAGAAATCCATCAGATTGAACACACTACAACGCACCCCTCTCACTTAAGAAAGATCAATCTACTTGGCCAATGCAAATCAATAGATCACAGAGATTTATGAAGCTATAATGATCATGCACATAATAATCATACTTATAATTCAGAGAAGACTCAAATATTTGTCATGAATAATCTGAACACAAACCCACAATTCATCGGATCCCAACAAACGCACCGCACAAATGAATTACATCAGATAGATCAAAGCAAAGATGTGATGATCATTGTATTGAAGATCAAGAGAGAGAGAGATAACCATCTAGGTACTAGCTACGGACTCGTAGGTCTGTGGTGTACTACTCACACATCACCAAGAGAGCAGCAACGATGTTGTAGAATCCCTTCGTGATTGACCCCCCTCTGATAGGGCACCAGAAAAGGGCTCTAGATGGGCACACAACGGAACACATACTTGCGTCGACGGAAAAAGTGTTTCGGGTTGATCTCTAGGGTTTTGGGGATATATGTGAATTTATAGGATGAAGAGGTATGTCGGGACGCAGCCGAGGGGAGCACAAGGCAACAGGGCATGTCGTAGGCCCTGGTCGCACCCTGTTAGCTCATGCTTCCCTCGTGAGGCTTCTAGCCTCCTTCCGAAGCTTCCAGGTCTTCTTTTAGTCCAGAAAAAATCACCAAAAAGTTTTGTGCCAATTGAACTTCGTTTGGTACTGTAAACCTGAAAAGCCAAAAACACGCACATAACAGGAAGTGGCATTGGGCACCGGGTCAATAGATTAGTGATCAAAATAATATTAATTTGTATATAAACTCCCAAAAAGTATCCTAGAATGATAATACAGTACAACTTCTAGCTCGTGCTTCCCTCGCAAGGCTTCTGGCCTCCTCCCGAAGCTTCGAGGTCTTGTTTTGGTTCAAAAAAAGCCACCAAAAATTTCCATGGCAATTGGACTTGATTTGCTATTGTAAACTTGAAAAGCCAAAAACACGTAGAAAACAGGAACTCGCACTCGGAGTGGGTCAATAGGTTAATGCTGAAAAATAATATTAATTGGTATATAAACTCCCAAAAAGTATCCTAGAATGATAATATAATAGCATGAAACAATCAAAAATTATAGATACGTTAGAGACGTATCACGGTGCGAGAGCGGGTGTGACCACGAACTTCAACCACCTGTGTCGAGGCGTTCAGACCTAAGGTGGGGAGGCAAGGGTTGGATGTCTCGAAGGCAGTAGAGGGGAGAAGCCGAGCGCGAGTCTTGGCCAATTTCCCAATGAAGATGATCTCACAAGCGAGAATCACATCAATTTGAGCCAAGGGGAACCTTATTCCCTATGAATATGATAGCTAAGTCCGCCACAACCTTAGCCGGATGACCAAATGGGGCCGACTCAAGAGTAGAGAATGAGAAATTGGATGAACTAGCAGATATGTATGGTGTACATGTCTCGAGGTTCCTAGTCAACGCCCGGATCTCCGCCCACTCGGGGATGGATGGAACCGGGCTATCCAACGGTCTAGCCGCATAGAGGTGACCGTTGCGATGAGAGGCCGTGCCAACTGGGACCGCCTCGAGTAAGCTGTTGTCCGGGTAGGAAGAGGGTGGGATGCCATCAGAGTGGTCACCATCGAAGTCGTCACCACCACATTCATGATTGTTGGGGTAGGCGCACCAGGAGGAGCCGCGTACGGAGCATGGCTTGGACTGGGTGCGAGGCACAATAGCCTAGGTTGCTCCAGTGGCTCGACAAGCGAGTCCAATAGAGGCAGTGTAGTTGTGTAGTCGCAACAGACGGGTTCTGCCTGACCGGATCCAAGGAAGGAGGTATAATCGGGGTTAATGGTGCATCGTTGATGCATAGGGCCACGCGGGTGGGGGGAAGTGGCCAGGATGACCAGCAACCCGACATTGGACGTGCCGCTCTCCCCTGCCAAGAGCATGAGGGAAGGGGGGCATCCCTGCCCGGAGAGCACAGTGGGACCACAACCACACTGGATAGCACATGTGGGGTGATCGTGCAACACGTCCAAAGGTAGGGGGCGCGCATCATCCGAGCTACCGCATTTTCCCATCCCAAGGTGGGCTCTGGTGGGTCATGGGGTGGTGAGCAACTGCGGTTCGAGAGCTCCTCATCGTTGTCCATGTCGGAGCGGTGCGAGTGGTGAAGACTGATACGTCCATTTTGCATCATGCTTTTATGTTGATATTTATCGCTTTATGGGCTGTTATTACACTTCACGGTACAACACTTATGCCTTTTCTCTCTTATTTTATCAGGTTTACATGAAGAGGGAGAATGCCGGCAGCTGGAATTGTGGTCTGAAAAAGGAGCAAGTTTGAGATACCTATTCTGCGCAACTCCAAAAGCCGTGGAAATCAACGAGGAATTATTTTAGATTTTATAAAAAACACTAGACGGAAGAAGTACCAGAGGGGAGCCATCAGGAGGCCACAAGCCTTCCAGGCGAGGCCTACCCCGTGGCTGCGCCTAGGTGGCTTGTGGGCCCCTGTTGCCCCTCTGGCTCCCATCTTTTGCTATAAGGAGGGTTTCGTTCTAGAAAAAATCAGGAGGAGGCTTTCGGGAGGAATCGTCGCCGCCACGAGGCGGAACATGAGCAGAACCAATCTAGAGATCTGGCAAGGCCGTCCTGCAGGGGAAACTTCCCTCCCGGAGGGGAAATCGTCGCCATCGTCATCACCAACACTCCTCTCATCGGAGGGGACTCATCACCATCAACATCTTCATCAGCACCATCTCATCTCCAAACCCTAGTTCATCTCTTGTAACCAATCTCCGTCTCGCGACTCCGATTGGTACTTGTAAGGTTGCTAGTAGTGTTAATTACTCTTTGTAGTTGATGCTAGTTGGATTACTCGGTGGAAGATTATATGTTCAGCTCCTTCATGCTATTCAATACCTCTCTGGTCATGAACATAATTATGCTTTGTGAGTAGTCACTTTTGTTCCCGAGGACATGGGATAAGTCTTGCTATAAGTAGTCATGTGAATTTGGCATTCGTTCGATATTTTGATGCGTTGTATGTTGTCTTTCCTCTAGTGGTGTTATGTGAACGTCGACTACATAACACTTCACCATTATTTGGGCCTAGAGGAAGGCATTGGGAAGTAATAAGTAGATGATGGGTTGCTAGAGTGACAGAAGCTTAAACCCTAGTTTATGCGTTTCTCCGTAAGGGGCTGATTTGGATCCACTAGTTTAATGCTATGGTTAGACTTTGTATTAATTCTTCTTTCGTAGTTTCGGATGCTTGCGAGAGGGGTTAATCATAAGTGGGATGTTTGTCCAAGTAAGGGCAGCACCCAAGCACCGGTCCACCCACATATCAAACTATCAAAGTAGCGAACGGGAATCATATGAACAAGATGAAAACTAGTTTGACAGAAATTCCCATGTGTCCTCGGGAACGCTTCACCTCCTATAAAAGTTTGTCCAGGCTTGTCCCTTGCTACATAAGGGATTGGGCCATCTTGCTGCACCTTCATTACTATTGTTACTTGCTACTTGCTACGTGATGACCCTCAAGTGTAGGGGATCTATCGTAGTCCTTTCGGTAAGTAAGAGTGTCGAACCCAACGAGGGGCACAAGGATCTGACAAGTGGTTTTCATCAAGGTATTCTCTGCAAGCACTAAAATTATCGGTAACAGATAGTTGTGTGAAAAGATGATTCGTAGCAAGTAACAAGTAACAAAAGTAACAAAGGTGCAGCAAGATGGCCCAATCCCTTTTGTAACAAGGGACAAGCCTGGACAAACTCTTATAGGAGGTAAAGCGCTCACGAGGACACATGGGAATTTCTGTCAAGCTAGTTTTCATAATGTTCATATGATTCGCGTTCGCTACTTTAATAGTTTGATATGTCGGTGGACCAGTGCTTGGGTGCTGCCCTTACTTGGACAAACATTCCACTTATGATTAACCACTCTCGCAAGCATCCTCAACTATGAAAGAAGAATTAAGACAAAGTCTAACCATAGCATTAAACTAGTGGATCCAAATCAGGCCCTTACGAAGCAAGGCATAAACTACGGTTTAAGCTTCTGTCACTCTAGCAAGACATCATCTACTTATTACTTCCCAATGCCTTCCTATAGGCCCAAATAATGGTGAAGTGTTATGTAGTCGACGTTCACATAACACCACTAGAGGAAAAACTACATACAACGCATCAAAATATCAAACGAATACCAAATTCTCATGACTACTTATAGCAAGACTTATCCCATGTCCTCAAGAACAAAAGTAACTACTCACAAAGCAAAATTATGTTCATGAACACAAAGGTATTGAATAGCATCAAGGATCTGAACATATAATCTTCCACCAAGTAATCCAACTAGCATCAACTACAAAGAGTAATTAACACTACTAGCAACCTTACAAGTACCAATCGGAGTCGCGAGACGGAGATTGGTTACAAGAGATGAACTAGGGTTTGGATATGAGATGGTGCTGATGAAGATGTTGATGGTGATGAGTCCCCTCTGATGAGAGGAGTGTTGGTGATGACGATGGCGATGATTTCCCCCTCCGGGAGGGAATTTTCCTCGGCAGGACGACCCTGCCGGAGCTCTAGATTGGTTCTGCTCAAGTTCCGCCCCGTGGCGGCGGCGATTCCTCCCTAAAGCCTCCTCTTGATTTTTTTTCTAGAACGAAACCCTCCTTGTAGCAAAAGAGGGGAGCCAGAGGGCCAACAGGGAGCCCACAAGCCCCCTAGGCGCGGCCAGGGGGGTAGGCCGCGTCTAGCAGGCTTGTGGCCTCCTGGTGGCTCCCCTCAGGTACTTCTTCCGCCCAGTATTTTTTATAAATTCCAAAATAATTACTCGTTGATTTTCACGGCTTTTGGAGTTGCGTAGAATAGGTATCTCAAACTTGCTCCTTTTTCAGGCCAGAATTCCAGCTGCCGGCATTCTCCCTCTTCAAGTAAACCTTGCAAAATAAGAGAGAAAAGGCATAAGTATTGTACCGTGAAGTGTAATAACAGCCCATAAAGCGATAAATATCAACATAAAAGCATGATGCAAAATGGACGTATCAACTCCCCCTAGCTTAGACTTCGCTTGTCCTCAAGCGGAAACCGAGATCAATAAATATGCCCACATGTTTAGAGAGAGAGGTTTCGACAAAACAAAATACGGACATGCAAGCATCATGATCATTATCAGAACAGCAATATCATCATATAATCTCTTATGCTAAAGTGATAATTCCTTCACAAAGTAAAGTATGGATCAAGAACCTTATTGAGAATCAACAACCAATAGCCTTTAGTCATCGAAGCAATTGCAATTTATCATAACATCGGAAAGAGTCAAATAAGAGCTTGTAGAGCAAATTCACATACTCAATCATCCTTTCGTCTTATACAATTGCTACAACTCACGTGGTACTCATGAGATCAAAGTTTCTGTCGGACACAAAGAAAGATAGGGGCTTATAGTTTCGCCTCCGAGCTATTTACCTCAAGGGTAATGTCAACAATAATAATTCATGAATACTTACTTCCAAGTTGACATATGAATATAGATCTTTCCATAGCATATGACGTTAGCCAAGATAAAGGCGAAATAAGGAATTGGTGTAGATCACCATGACTCTTTCAAGGGAAAAAAGTAAATGTACAAGATAGGCCATTCGCAGAGGGAAGCAGAGGTTGTCATGCGCTTTTGGGGTTTGGATGTGTGTCCTCTTAGTGTGAAGGAACGTCACTTTATATTGCCTCCTGTGATAAAGAACTTTATTATGCAGTTTGTCGCTTTTATGTCTTCCTCATCACAGATTCATACAAAGCTTATTTTCCACACACTAATAGATCATACATATTTAGGGAGCAATTTTTATTGCTTGCACCGATGAAAACTTACTTGAGGGATCTTATTCAATCCATAGGTAGGTATGGTGGACTCTCATGGCAAAACTGGGGTTGAAGGTTTGTGGATGCACAAGTAGTATCTCTACTTAGTGCGGAAGTTTTGGCTGATATGAGGTGGAAGCAATCGTCACATGCTAAGGGATCTCTAGTCATATAATCATTGTTCGGAACCAAGCAAACATAATTCATTATTTTGTCTTCCTTGTCCAACATCTACTTCTAAGCATGCAATAGTTTAGTGAGTGTTCACAATCATAGATGGTGTCCAAGATGATATATTTATATGTGAACCTCTCCTTCTTTATTACTTATTATTAATTGCAACAATGACCAAGGTCTACGTTTGTCCACCCACAAGAAGTTTCAATCAACATTGTTTTTATATGTGGAGCCTTCACTTCCCATAAGATCATTACATGATCTTTCATGCTTTTGTTCTTTCATCATTCTTTCTTTGGATCATGGCATGAAGCAAGGCCCTTAACTAAAACACTCGTTATTATATGACTCACGAGCTCGAATACATCGGGGGTGACACAAAGCAAAACTCAAGCCTAAAACACTAAGAACTTTATTCTACTAGAGAAAGATAAAACCAAAAAGTATCAAACTAAGAAAAGGTAAAGGCAAAAGATGTGATGGCGATACGATACCGGGGCAACTCCCCCAAGCTTGGCACAAGCCAAGGGGATTGCCCATACCCGTGCTTCGTTGTCTTCCTTTGGAGGTGATGGTGATGGAGTTGTTGCAACCTGGGTTTGATCCTCCGTCTTCCAAGGCATAGGTGCTCCATCATGGAAAGATGATCGAGTCTCCGGAATCCTCAAATCTGCAGCCAACCGTATTGATTTAAATCTATACTCATACTCACAGTTTTGGTTCTGCAGGTCATAGATCTCGGCTTGGAGGTGATCAATTCTGTCATAGAGCCTGGAGAGGTTCTTCCCGATGTCATTGGCATCGATCTTGTGCTTGTTGGTGAACTCCGTGATCATCATGAGGTTGGCGTTGAGTCCACGTTCCACCATCCCTTGGCACTTGAAGACTTGCTGCTCCATTTCTTCGAGCCTCGCCTCCATGCTTCCGGTCTTCTTAGGCCCCTCAACATCACGGATGTGCAGCACCCCCACACGCATCTCGATAGATTGAGGGTGTTGCAGCACTCCCGCAAGGTAGGGATTGTTGACCTTCTCGAAGAACTTGTCCTTCGGAGCTTTTGGGGACGCCATAGCAATCTAGATCTGTCTGCACAACAGCTCGAAACGAAAACAGAGGAAATTTGCATGATACGAGGGTCAGACCTTTCGGGAGAATATATAATGATTTTTTCCGACCAGAAGGAGTACTTCGCAAGAAAACACAGTCTGGGAGGCACACGAGGTGGTCACAAGCCCCCCACGCGCGGCCAGGGGGTGGCCTGCGCCTGGCAGGCTTGTCGCCTCCTCGTGCGCTTTTCGGACTATTTTTCTAAAAAAATCCAAACGGAGAAGTCATCCATGAAAACCTCAACAATCTTTTCACAAAAGTCAGAGAATATAGCCATCATACATCTTTGAAAGGTAGCAGGTGCATTACATAAGCCAAAAGGCATACGTCTGTAAGCAAAGGTACCGAAAGGGCACGTGAAAGTGGTTTTCTCCTAATCATATCGTGCAACAGGTATTTGGGAGAAACAAGAATAACCATCTAGAAAGCAGAAGTGTGTGTGTTTAGACAGTCTTTCTAGCATTTGGTCAATAAAAGGCAAAGGGTAATGATCTTTCCTAGTGCCTTTATTCAATTTCCTAAAATCGATCGCCATCCTATAGCCAGTAATAATCCTCTGTGGGATCAATTCATCTTTATCATTAGGGACAACGGTAATACCTCCCTTCTTAGGGACGCAATGCACCGGACTTACCCAATCACTATGAGAAACATGATAGATAATACCTGCTTCCAGGAGCTTTAGTATTTCTTTTCTTACTACCTCTTTCATCTTAGGATTTAATCTCCATTGATGACCGACAACTGGTTTGGAATCAGGATCGATTTTAATCTTGTGCTGGCATAGAGTGGGACTAATGCCCTTAAGATCATCAAGAGTATACCCAATAGCAGCACGGTGCTTCCTCAGAGTTTTTAGTAACTTCTTTTCTTCATGCTCTGAGAGGCTAGCACTAATAATAACAGGATATATCTCTTTTTGAGCAAGATAAGCATACTTAAGAGTATCAGGCAACTGTTTAAGTTCAATAGGCAAATTATTCTTAAAGATAGGATGTTGTTCAAAGATAACTCTATCTATCTCATTCCATTCATCCATATGCATATCATTTTCATGCTCAAGAAAATATTGCTCTAAAGGATCAGTAGGAGGCACAGCAATAGAAGCTAGAGCAATAATTTCATCCTTACTAGACAACTCTTTTTCATGAGGTTGTCTACCAAACTTGGAGAAATTGAACTCATGTGACACACCTTCAAAGCCAACAGTGACAATTTGCTTCTCACAGTCAATATGAGCATTGACAGTATTGAGGAAAGGTCTGCCAAATATGATGGGACAAAAGCTATCTTGTGTGGTGATACGTCTCAAACGTATCTATAATTTTTGATGCTTTCATGTTGTTATCTTGTCATCCTTGGATGTTTTATGTACCTTTTATATCTTTTTTTGGGACTAACTTATTAATTCAGTGCCAAGTGCCAGTTCCTGTTTTTTCTTTGTTTTTGGCTCTTTTCAGATCTGATTTTCGAACAGAGTACAAACAGAATAAAATCCCCGAAATAAATTTTTCCCAAACGGAAGAAGATCAGGGGGCTTGAGGGCCAAGCTAGGAGGGCTACAGGGGGGCCACAAGCCCCCTATCCGCCACGAGGGGCGGCGGCCAGCAGGCTTGTGGCCTCCCTGGCGCCCCCGTGACCTAGCTCCTTCGCCTATATATTCCCTAAAATACAGAAAAAAATCAAGGGATCCAGGAAAATACTTTTCCGCCGCTGCAAGCTTCCGTTTCGGCGAGATCTCATCTCGAGACCCTTCCCGGTGCCCTGTCGGAGGGGACTTTGGAGTTGGAGGGCTTCTACATCAACATCATCGCCCCTCCAATGACTCGTGAGTAGTTCACTTCAGACCTACGGGTCCGTAGTTAGTAGCTAGATGGCTTCTTCTCTCTCTTGGATCTTCAATACAAAGTTCTCCATGATCTTCATGGAGATCTATCCAATGTAATCCTCTTTGGCGGTGTGTTTGTCGAGATCCGATGAATTGTGGATTTGTGATCAGATTATCTATGATATATATTTGAGTCTTTGCTGATTTCTTATTTGCATGATTTGATATCCTTGTAAGTCTCTCCGAGTCTTGGGTTTTGTTTGGCCAACTAGATCTATGATTCTTGCAATCGGAGAAGTGCTTGGTTTTGGGTTCTTACCGTGTGGTGACCTTTCCCAGTGACAATAGGGGCAGCAAGGCACACATCGTGTAGTTGCCATCAAGGGTAACAAGGTGGCCTTGTCGTAGATATGAGATTGTCCATCTACATCATGTCATCTTGCTTAAGGCATTACTCTGTTCTTTTGGACTTAATACACTAGATGCATGCTCGATAGCGGTCGACGTGTGAAGTAATAGTAGTAGATGAAGAAAGTATCGGTCTACTTGGTTTGGACGTGATGCCTATAGATATAAGCATTGCCATAGATGACGTCACGACTTTGCACGGTTCTATCAATTGCTCGACAGTAATTTGTTCACCCACGGTCTACTTGCTTTCATGAGAGAAGCCACTAGTAAACACTACGGCCCCCAGGTCTATTCACACCTATCGTTTCCACTTTCGCTTTTACTTTGCTTTGTTACTTTGTTGCTTTCATTTCTCACTTGGCGAACAATCTATAAGGGATTGACAACCCCTTCATAGCGTTGGGAGGAAGCTTTTTGTGTTTGTGCACGCACTTGTGATAGTTCTTCACTGGATCGATACCTTGGTTCTCAAACTGAGGGAAATACTTACCACCGCTGTGCTACATCACCCTTTCTGCTTCGAGGGAACACCAACGCAAGGCTCCAAGGCCACGGGGGAAATCCTTTGCATATTTGCCTAGGAAGTCCCTTAAGGCGTAGCCGTAGCATACGGATTCCTGGTGCCGTCAGCACGTTTCTGGAGCCATTGGAAGGTCTTTTGTTGCAGTAGCAGAAGTTTTTCTGGCACGGTTGCCGGGGAAGGAGAGATCTATCCAAGTAGGTCTCACAAACTCATCTCTTGCATTTCATTTTTTTGCCAGTTGCCTCTCGTTTTCCTCTTCCCCACTTCACATTTGCCGTTTTCTTTTGCCTTTCTCCTTTGTCGTTTTCTTTTGCCTTTTGCCTTTTGCCGTTTTCCTTTGCTGGTTTTCTTGCTTGCTTGTGTGCTTGTTTGTTTGTTGAAGTCATCATGGTTGAAAACACCAAACTTTGCGACTTCTCGACTACCAATAATAATGATTTTATTAGTACTCCGATTGCTCCTGCCACTAGTGCGGAATCGTATGAAATCAACGCAGCTTTGCTGAATCTTGTTATGACAGAGCAATTCTCTGGCCTTCCTAGTGAAGATGTCGCATCCCATCTCAATACCTTCATTGAGCTTTGTGATATGCAAAATAAAAGAGATGTGGATAATGACGTGATTAAGTTGAAACTTTTTCCTTTCTTGTTGCGAGATCGTGCAAAAACTTGGTTTTCTTCTTTGCCTAAAAATAGTATCGATTCTTGGGATAAGTGCAAAGATGCTTACATATCCAAGTATTTTCCGCCGGCTAAGATCATCTCCTTATGTAACGATATCATGAATTTCAAGCAACTTGATCATGAACACGTTGCACAATCTTGGGAGAGGATGAAGCTTATGATTAGAAATTGTCCCGCTCATGGCTTGAGTTTGTGGATGATTATACAAATATTTTACGCTGGCTTGAATTTCGCTTCTCGCAATATCTTGGACTCCGCCTCAGGTGGAACGTTCATGGAAATCACGTTAGGAGACGCTACAAAACTCCTAGACAATATCTTGACCAACTACTCTCAGTGGCACACTGAAAGGTTGCCTGCTAGCAAAAAGGTGTACGCTATAGAAGAAATTAACTCGCTTAGTGCTAAGATGGACGAGTTGATGAATTTTGTTGCTAGTAGAAATGCTACTGTAGATCCTAATGACATGCCACTATCTTCCTTGATTGAGAGTAGCAACGCTAGTTTCGACGTGAATTTTGTTGGTAGGAACAATTTTGGCAACAACAATGCTTTTAGAGGAAACTATGTTCCTAGGCCTTTTCCTAGTAACTCCTCTAACATTTATGGCAATTCCTACAACAACACTTATGGAAATCACAACAAATTACCCTCTGATTTAGAGAGTAATATCAAAGAGTTCATCAACTCTCAAAAGATTTTCAATGCGTCCATAGAGGAAAAACTACTCAAAATAGACGATTTGGCTAAGAGCGTTGATAGGATGTCTTGTGATATTGATGCTTTGAAAGTTAGATGCGCTCCTCCCAAGGTCAACTTGGATGAAACTTTGAAAGCTATGCGTGTCTCCATGAATGAGAGCAAAGAAAGAACCGCCCAAATTCGCAGTAGGCATGAATGGTTTAAAAGGGTGCGTTCTAGTGATGCAAATCACGAAGATCTTAAAGTGCTTGGTGTGTCTCCTCTTGAATCTTTGTTTTCGCGTGTCAAACCTATTGATGGAGGGGCTGGATATGAATCCACTTTGGTTGAAAAACGCCCCAATGATTCGGAGTCGACCTATCTTGATGATAAAGGTGTGGAGAGTGGAGTAGAAGAAATCAAAATTTTGGGTAGTAATGAAACTCCCACTTTGGATTTCAAGGAATTCAATTATGTTAGTTGCTCCTTGTTTGAATGCATTTCTTTGATGCAATCCATTGCAAACTCTCCACACACTTATAGCCAAAGCAAAGCCTTTACCGCGCATATCGTAGATGCTATGACGAAATCTCTTGAAGAGAAGCTCGAACTAGAAGTCTCTATACCTAGAAAACTTCATGATGAGTGGGAACCTACTATCAAAATCAAGATCAAAAACTATGAGTGCAATGCTTTGTGTGATTTGGGTGCTAGTGTTTCCACGATTCCAAAGTCTTTATGTGATATTCTTGGTTTTCATGAGATTGAAGAGTGTTCTCTTAATTTGCATCTTGCAGATTCTACTGTCAAGAAACCCATGGGAAGGATCGATGATGTTCTTATTGTTGCAAATAAGAACTATGTACTCGTGGATTTCATTGTACTTGACATAGATTGTAATCCTTCATGTCCCATTATTCTTGGTAGACCTTTCCTAAGGACTATTGGTGCTATCATCGATATGAAGGAAGGGAATATTAGATTTCAATTTCCTTTAAAAAAGGGCATGGAGCACTTTCCTAGAAAGAAAATAAGATTTCCTTATGAATCTATGATGAGGGCTACTTATGGTTTGAGCACCAAAGATGACTATACGTGATTCCATCACCTTTCGCCTAGCTAAGGGCGTTAAACAAAAGCGCTTGTTGGGTGGCAACCCAACGAATCTATCATTTTTATTTCTGTTTTGTGTTTTCCACACTTTCATAATTCTGTTATGATTGTGTTTTTTGTGTTTCTTTTTGCGTTTGTGCCAAGCAAAACCATTATGATTAGTCTTGGGGATGATCGTTTGGTCATGCTGGAAAAGACAGAAACTTTCTGCTCACGAAAAGAATTTTCATTTTGTCTGTAAGAGCTTTTGAGTTGATTCTTTTTGCTGCTGATTGCTACGCAAATGCTTCAGACGGTCGTAATTTTTCAGAATTTTTGAAGTACCAGAAGTATATGAAATATACATATTGCTACAGACTGGTCTGCTGTTAACAGATTATGTTTTTGTTGTGTTGGTTGCTTATTTTGATGAAACTATGGATAGTATCGGGGGGTATTAGCCATGGAAGATTGAAAATACAGTAACTCAACATCAGCATAAGTAGAATTTAAGTTTGCTACAGTACCTAAGGAAGTGGTGGTTTGCTTTCTCATACTAATGTTATCACGAGTTTCTGTTTAAGTTTCGTGTTGTGAAGTTTTCAAGTTTTGGATGATGTTCTCATGGACAAAGAGATAAAGAGTGGCAAGAGCTCAAGCTTGGGGATGCCCAAGGCACCCCAAGATATTCAAGGATGTCGTAAAAGCCTAAGCTTGGGTATGCGCCGGGAAGGCATCCCCTCTCTCGTCTTCAATCCATCGGTAACGTTACTTGGGGCTATATTTTTATTCACCACATGTTATGTGTTTTTGCTTGGAGCGTCTTGTATCGTAGGAGTCTTTTATTTTTTTTGTGTCACAATCATCCTTGCTGCACACCTAGAGAGAGAGACATGCACTCACCGTGATTTTGTCAAGCTTCACTTATATCCTTTGGTAGACAATTCAGCTCACATGTGCTTCACTTATATCTTTTGAGCTAGATACTTTTGCTCTATGTGCTTCACTTATATCTTTTAGAGCACAGCGGTGCATGGCTTGG
Source organism: Hordeum vulgare subsp. vulgare (assembly GCF_904849725.1). NCBI lineage: Eukaryota > Viridiplantae > Streptophyta > Magnoliopsida > Poales > Poaceae > Hordeum > Hordeum vulgare. The sequence goes on from NC_058523.1 coordinate 349,135,458, forward strand.
TAGTTGATCTGTGCTTCGAAAGTAGTCTCAAAAGGGGTAGTTATCCAAAGGGATACGAAAACTTCCACCTTCATGTGCATTGAATAGTTAGAGAAGTTTGATTCATCTCATTTAGTTTTGAGTTGTGGTTATGGTAATATTGAAGTTATGCTAGTAAGGTGTTGTGGATCTAGAAATACTTGTGTTGAAGTTAGTAATTCCCATAGCATGCACGTATGGTGAACTGCTATGTGATGAAATCTGAGCATGATTAGTCTATTGATTGTCATCCTTTGTGTGGCGGTCGGGATCGCGCGATGGTTTATACCTACCAACCCTTCCCCTAGGAATATGCGTTGAATGCTTTGTTTCGATTACTAATAAAACTTTTGCAACAAGTATATGAGTTCTTCATGACTAATGTTTAGTCCATGGTTTAGATGCACTTTCACCTTCCACCATCACTATCTTCTTAGTGCCGTGCAACTTCCGCCGGTGCACAAAACCCACCATTAGCCTCCCTCAAAACAGACACCATACCTACCTACTATGGCTTTTTCAAAGTCATTCCGAGATATATTGCCATGCAACTACAACCATGACATGTGCCACCACGTCTACATTGCCATTGCATGATCATAAGATAGCTAGCATGATGTTTCCATTAATGTCTATGCCATGCTAGATCATTGTCATGGTACACTACCGAAGGCATTCCATATAGAGTCATCGTTGCTCTAAGTTTTGAGTTGAAAGTGTGATGATCATCATTGATGGAGCATTGTCCCATGTGAGGAAATAAAAGAGGCCAAAGACGCCCACCAAAATAAAAAAGAGGCCAAAGAGCCCACCAAAAAAATGAGAGAAAAAGAGAGAAGGGACAATGCTACCACTTTTTCCACACTTGTGCATATTAAGCACCATGATCTTCATGATTGAGAGTCTCTCATTTTGTCACCACCATATAGATAGTGGGAAATTTTCATTATATAACTTGGCTTGTATATTCCAATGATAGGCTTGCTCAAAATTGCCTTAGGTCTTCGTGAGCAAGCAAGTTGGATGCACACCCACTAGTTTTCTTTAAGAGCTTTCACATACTCTTAGCTCTAGTGCATCATTTGCATGGCAATCCCTACTCATTCACATTGATATCTATTGATGAGCATCTCCACAGCTCATTGATATGCCTAGTTAATGTGATCATCTTTTCCTTGTTTGTCCTGCAACCTCCACCACACTCCACACTACTTATAGTGCTAAAACCATGGCTCACGCTCATGTATTGCGTGAGAGTTGAAAAGGTTTGAGAAAGTAAAGGTGTGAAACAATTACTTGGCCAATACCGGGGTTGTGTATGATTTAAATTTGTTGTGCAATGATGATAGAGCATAGCCAAACTATATGCTTTTGTAGGGATAACTTTATTTTGGCCTTGTTATTTTCAAAGTTCATGATTACCTTGCTAGTTTGCTTGAATTATTATGTTTCCACGTCAATAGCAAACTATTGTTTTGAATCTAATGGATCTGAACATTCATGTCACATAAGAGGAGTTACAAAGGACATCTATGCTAGGTAGCATGAAAGCATCAAAAATTCATTCTTTATCACTTCCCTACTCGAGGACGAGCAGGAGTTAAGCTTGGGGATGCTTGATACGTCTCAAACGTATCTATAATTTTTGATGGTTTCATGACGTTATCTTGTCATCCTTGGATGTTTTATGTACCTTTTATATCTTTTTTGGGACTAACTTATTAATTCAGTGCCAAGTGCCACTTCCTGTTTTTTCTGTGTTTTTGGCTCTTTTCAGATCTGATTTTGGAACGGAGTCCAAACGGAATAAAATCCCCGAAATATTTTTTTCCCGAACGGTAGAAGATCAGGGGGCTTGAGGGCCCACAAGCCCCCTATCCGCCACCAGGGGGCGGCGGCCAACAGGCTTGTGGCCTCCCTGGCGCCCCCCTGACCTAGCTCCTTCGCCTATATATTCCCGAAAATACAGAAAAAATCAAGGGATCCACGAAAAAACTTTTCCGCCGCCGCAAGCTTCCGTTTCGACGAGATCTCATCTCGAGACCCTTCCCGGTGCCCTGCCGGAGGGGACTTTGGAGTTGGAGGGCTTCTACATCAACATCATCGCCCCTCCAATGACTCGTGAGTAGTTCACTTCAGACCTACGGGGCCTTAGTTAGTAGCTAGATGGCTTCTTCTCTCTCTTGGATCTTCAATACAAAGTTCTCCATGATCTTCATGGAGATCTATCCGATGTAATCCTCTTTGGCGGTGTGTTTGTCGAGATCCGATGAATTGTGGATTTGTGATCAGATTATCTATGATATATATTTGAGTCTTTGTTGATTTCTTATTTGCATGATTTCATATCCTTGTAAGTCTCTCCGAGTCTTGGGTTTTGTTTGGCCAACTAGATCTATGATTCTTGTAATGGGAGAAGTGCTTGGTTTTGGGTTCTTACCGTGTGGTGACCTTTCCCAGTGACAGTAGGGGCAACAAGGCACACATCGTGTAGTTGCCATCAAGGGTAACAAGGTGGGCTTTGTCGTAGATATGAGATTGTCCATCTACATCATGTCATCTTGCTTAAGGCGTTACTCTGTTCTTTTGGACTTAATACACTAGATGCATGCTCGATAGCGGTCGACGTGTGGAGTAATAGTAGTAGATGCAGAAAGTATCGGTCTACTTGGTTTGGACGTGATGCCTATAGATATAATCATTGCCATAGATGACGTCACGACTTTGCGCGGTTCTATCAATTGCTCGACAGTAATTTGTTCACCCACCGTCTACTTGCTTTCATGAGAGAAGCCACTAGTAAACACTATGGCCCCCGGGTCTACTCACACCTATCGTTTCCACTTTCGCTTTTACTTTGCTTTGTTACTTTGTTGCTTTCAGTTCTCACTTGGCTGACAATCTATAAGGGATTGACAACCCCTTCATAGCGTTGGGAGGAAGCTTTTTGTGTTTGTGCACGCACTTGTGATAGTCCTTCACTGGATCGATACCTTGGTTCTCAAACTGAGGGAAATACTTACCACCGTTGTGCTACATCACCCTTTCTGCTTCGAGGGAACACCAACGCAAGGCTCCAAGGCCACGGGGGAAATCCTTTGCATATTTGCCTAGGAAGTCCCTTAAGGCGTAGCCGTAGCAGATGGATTCCTGGTGCCGTCAGCACGTTTCTGGCGCCATTGGAAGGTCTTTTGTTGCAGTAGCAGAAGTTTTTCTGGCACTGTTACCGGGGAAGGAGAGATCTATCCAAGTAGGTCTCACAAACTCATCTCTTGCATTTAATTTTTTTGCCAGTTGCCTCTCGTTTTCCTCTCCCCCACTTCACATTTGTCGTTTTCTTTTGCCTTTCTCCTTTGTCGTTTTCTTTTGCCTTTTGCCTTTTGCCGTTTTGCTTTGCTGGTTTTCTTGCTTGCTTGTGTGCTTGTTTGTTTGTTGAAGTCATCATGGCTGAAAACACCAAACTTTGCGACTTCTCGACTACCAATAATAATGATTTTATTAGTACTCCGATTGCTCCCGCCACTAGTGCGGAATCGTATGAAATCAATGCAGCTTTGCTGAATCTTGTTATGAAAGAGCAATTCTTTGGCCTTCCTAGTGAAGATGCCGCATCCCATCTCAATACCTTCATTGAGCTTTGTGATATGCAAAATAAAAGAGATGTGGATAATGACGTGATTAAGTTGAAAAAATTTCATTTCTCGTTGCGAGATCGCGCAAAAACTTGGTTTTCTTCTTTGCCTAAAAATAGTATCGATTCTTGGGATAAGTGCAAAGATGCTTACATATCCAAGTATTTTCCGCCGGCTAAGATCATCTCCTTACGTAATGATATCATGAATTTCAATCAACTTGATCATGAACACGTTGCACAATCTTGGGAGAGGATGAAGCTTATGAACTCTAGCAGCATCTTCACAGAAGTGAATATCATGGCCATCAACATTGTCGGACAGGAGATCTTTGATAATAGAAACGCTAGGTTCAACTCTAATTTGCTTAGGGGGTGTAGGTGTTCTAATGTAGCTCCTACGCATCACAGTTGAAGCTTTAGAATGATCCTTTATCCTAACAGGGAAAGGTGGTTTCTCAATGTAAGCACTGGGAACAATAGGATCATTATAAGCAATAATTTTCTCTTCAACTGGATTGGGTTTAACTACATTGACTTCTAAGGGAGGATTATATTTAAACCACTTCTCTTTAGGGAGATCAATATGAGCAGCAAATGATTCACACAATGAAGCTACTATTTGAGAGTCAAGTCCATATTTAGCGCTAAAATCACAAAAAGTATTTGTTTCGACAAAGGATTTAACGCAATCAAACTTGAAATTCATACCTGACTCCTTACCTTCATCAAACTCCCAATCTTGAGAGCTGCATTTAATTCTTTTCAATAAATTCCATTTGAAGTCAATATCTCTCTTCATAAAAGAACCGGTACAAGAAGTGTCAAGAATGGTGCGATTATCATGAGAAAGCCTAGCATAGAAGTTCTGAATGATAATTTATCTCGAGAGTTCATGGTTGGGGCATGAATATAACATTGATTTAAGCCTACCCCAACCTTGAGCTATACTTTCTCTGTCACGAGGCCAAAAATTATAAATATAATTCCGATCATGATGTACCAAATGCATAGGATAAAACTTTTGATAAAATTCCAATTTCAATCGGTTGTAGTTCCATGATCTACTATCATCACATAGCCTATACCATGTCAATGCTTTATCCCTCGAAGATAAGGGAAAGACCTTATTCTTGATCTCATCCTCGGGCAAACCTGCAAGCTTAAATAAACCACAAACTTCATCTACATATATTAGATGCAAGTCGGGATGTGATGTTCCATCTCTTGTAAAAGGATTAGCCAGCAGTTTCTCAAGCATACCCGAAGGAAATTCATAGCAAATATTTTCAGTAGGTGCAGCAGGTTGAGGAGCAACTCCTTGTGCTTCCGTTCGAGGTGAAGATACCCCGAACAAGCTCCTCAAAGGATTAGTTTCCATAGTGACAAGTGACAACAAATTTCAGCACACTATATAAATATTTCCTTACCAAATTCCACTTACCAAAGGCGCTTCACTCCTCGGCAACGGCGCTAGAAAAGAGTCTTGATGACCCACAAGTGTAGGGGATCTATCGTAGTCCATTCGATAAGTAAGACTGTCGAACCCAACGAGAAGCAGAAGGATCTGACAAGTGGTTTTCAGCAAGGTATTCTGTGCAAGCACTGAAATTATCGGTAACATATAGTTGTGTGAAAATATGATTCGTAGCAAGTAGCAAGTAACAAAAGTAACAAAGGTGCAGCAAGATGGACCAATCCCTTTTGTAGCAAGGGACAAGCCTGGACAAACTCTTATAGGAGGTAAAGCGCTCCGGAGGGCACATGGGAATTTCTGTCAAGCTAGTTTTCATCATGTTCATATGATTCGCGTTCGCTACTTTGATAGTTTGATATGTGGGTGGACCGGTGCTTGGGTGCTGCCCTTACTTGGACAAAGATCCCACTTATGATTAACCCCTCTCGCAAGCATCCGCAACTATGAAAGAATAATTAAGACAAAGTCTAACCATAACATTAAACTAGTGGATCCAAATCAGCCCCTTACGAAGCAACGCATAAACTAGGGTTTAAGCTTCTGTCACTCTAGCAACCCATCATCTACTTATTACTTCCCAATGCCTTCCTCTAGGACCAAATAATGGTGAAGTGTTATGTAGTCAACGTTCACATAACACCACTAGAGGAAGAACAACATACAACGCATCAAAATATCGAACGAATACCAAATTCTCATGACTACTTATAGCAAGACTTATCCCATGTCCTCAGGAACAAAAGTAACTACTCACAAAGCATAATTATGTTCACGACCAGAGAGGTATTGAATAGCATGAAGGATCTGAACATATAATCTTCCACCGAGTAATCCAACTAGCATCAACTACAAAGAGTAATTAACACTACTAGCAACCTTACGAGTACCAATCGGAATCGCGAGACAGAGATTAGTGCTACTTTTCAAACAAGAGCGCCAGAAATTGACACGTTGACAGAGACTTGCTTGCGTTGGTTTTTCCCTTGAAGAGGAAAGGGTGATGCAGCACAGGAGCAGTAAGTATTTCCCTCAGTTTGTGAACCAAGGTATCAATCCAGTAGGAGAATCGCGTCAAGTCCAGAGTACCTGCGCAAACACAAAAGAGCTTGCACCCAACGCTATAAAGGGGTTGTCAATCCCTTCAAGAATAATTGCAAAGTGAGATCTGAAGGCAAAAAGTGCAACAAAGTAAAAGTGTAAGGCTGAAAATATGATGTGAAGTACACCCGGGGGCCATAGTGTTCACTAGAGGCTTCTCTCAAAATAGCAAATATCGCGGTGGGTGAACAAATTACTGTCGAGCAATTGATAGAACCGCGCAAAGTCATGACGATATCTAAGGCAATGATCATACATATAGGCATCACGTCCGAGACAAGTAGACCGATACTTTCTGCATCTACTACTATTACTCCACGCATCGACCGCTATCCAGCATGCATCTAGTGTATTGATTTCATGACGAACAGAGTAACGCCTTAAGCAAGATGACATGATGTAGAGGGATAAACTCAAACCAATGATGAAACCCCCATCTTTTTACCCTTGATGGCAACAACACGATGCGTGCCTCGCTACCCCGTCTGTCACTGGGTGAGGTCACCGCACGGTATGAACCCAAAACCAAGCACTTCTCCCAATGCAAGAATCATAGATCAAGCTGGCCAAACAAAACCCACAACTTGAAGAGAATTACAAGGATATGAAATCATGCATAAGAGAGATCAGAAGAAACTCAAATAAGATTCATAGATAATCTGATCATAAATCCACAATTCATCGGATCTCGACAAACACACCGCAAAGAAGATTACATGTGATAGATCTCCATGAAGATCATGGAGAACTTTGTATTGAAGATCCAAGAGAGAGAGGAAACCATCTAGCTACTAGCTATGGACCCGTAGGTCTATGGTGAATGCTACGGCAACAAAAGTCCTTCCCCGGCAACGGCGCGAGAAATTCTTCTTGCTACTTCTCAAACAACAGCGCCAGAAATTGACACGTTGAAGGAGACTTGCTTGCGTTGGTTTTTCCCTTGAAGAGGAAAGGGTGATGCAGCAAAGGAGCAGTAAGTATTTCCCTCAGTTTGAGACCCAAGGTATCGATCCAGTAGGAGGGTCTCGTCAAGTCTAGAGTACCTGCGCAAACACAAACGAGCGTGGACCCAACGCTTCAAAGGAGTTGTCAATCGCTTCAAGATTGTTTGCAAAGTGAGATCTGAAGGCGTAAAGTGCAACGAAGTAAAAAGTGTAAGGCTGAAAATATGGTGTGGAGTAGACCCGGGGGCCATAGTGTTCACTAGAGACTTCTCTCAAAATAGCAAATATCACGGTGGGTGAACAAATTACTATCGAGCAATTGATAGAACCGCGCAAAGTCATGACGATATCTAAGGCAATGATCATACATATAGGCATCACGTCCGAGACAAGTAGACCGATACTTTCTGCATCTACTACTATTACTCCACACATCGACCGCTATCTAGCATGCATCTCGTGTATTGAGTTCATGACGAACAGAGTAACGCCTTAAGCAGGATGACATGATGTAGAGGGATAATCTCAAACCAATGATGAAAACCCCATCTTTTTACCCTTGATGGCAACAACACGATGCATGCCTCGCGACCCCTTCTGTCACTGGGTGAGGTCACCGCATGGTATGAATCCAAAACCAAGCACTTCTCCCAATGCAAGAATCATAGATCTAGTTCGCCAGACAAAACCCACAACTCGAAGAGAATTACAAGGATATGAAATCATGCATAAGAGAGATCAGAAGAAACTCAAATAAGATTCATAGATAATCTGATCATAAATCCACAATTCATCGGATCTCGACAAACACACCGCAAAGAAGATTACATGTGATAGATCTCCATGAAGATCATGGAGAACTTTGTATTGAAGATCCAAGAGAGAGAGGAAACCATCTAGCTACTAGCTATGGACCCGTAGGTCTATGGTGAATGCTACGGCAACAAAAGTCCTTCCCCGGCAACGGCGCGAGAAATTCTTCTTGCTACTTCTCAAACAACAGCGCCAGAAATTGACACGTTGAAGGAGACTTGCTTGCGTTGGTTTTTCCCTTGAAGAGGAAAGGGTGATGCAGCAAAGGAGCAGTAAGTATTTCCCTCAGTTTGAGACCCAAGGTATCGATCCAGTAGGAGGGTCTCGTCAAGTCTAGAGTACCTGCGCAAACACAAACGAGCGTGGACCCAACGCTTCAAAGGAGTTGTCAATCGCTTCAAGATTGTTTGCAAAGTGAGATCTGAAGGCGTAAAGTGCAACGAAGTAAAAAGTGTAAGGCTGCAAATATGGTGTGGAGTAGACCCGGGGGCCATAGTGTTCACTAGAGACTTCTCTCAAAATAGCAAATATCACAGTGGGTGAACAAATTACTATCGAGCAATTGATAGAACCGCGCAAAGTCATGACGATATCTAAGGCAATGATCATACATATAGGCATCACGTCCGAGACAAGTAGACCGATACTTTCAGCATCTACCACTATTACTCCACACATCGACCGCTATCTAGCATGCATCTCGTGTATTGAGTTCATGACGAACAGAGTAACGCCTTAAGCAAGATGACATGATGTAGAGGGATAATCTCAAACCAATGATGAAAACCCCATCTTTTTACCCTTGATGGCAACAACACGATGCATGCCTCGCGACCCCTTCTGTCACTGGGTGAGGTCACCGCATGGTATGAACCCAAAACCAAGCACTTCTCCCAATGCAAGAATCATAGATCTAGTTCGCCAGACAAAACACACAACTCGAAGAGAATTACAAGGATATGAAATCATGCATAAGAGAGATCAGAATAAACTCAAATAAGATTCATAGATAATCTGATCATAAATCCACAATTCATTGGATCTCGACAAACACACCGCAAAAGAGGATTACATCGGATAGATCTCCATGAAGAACATGGAGAACTTTGTATTGCAGATCCAAGAGAGAGAAGAAGTCATCTAGTTACTAGTTATGGACCCGTAGGTCTATGGTGAACTACTCACGCATCATCGGAGAGGTCATGGTGTTGATGAAGAAGCCCTCCGTATCCGAATCCCCCCGCCAGCACGGCACCAGAACGTGCCCCAGATGGGATCTTGCGGAGACAAAAGCTTGCAGCGGCGGAAAAGTACTTTCGATGATCTCCTGACTTTTTGTGGAATTTTTGGGAATATATAGGCGCAAAACCTAGGGTAGAGGTGGCCCAGGGAGCCCACAAGACTGGACGGTACGGGCCGCCCCTGGACGCACCATGAGGGCTTGTGGGGTCCGTGAGGACCCCCTGCCTTGGTTCTCAAGTCTCCCGATCTTCTTCCGTTCCGGAAAAAATCTTTTTGGATTTTTATTCCGTTTGGACTCCGTTCAAAATCCTCCTCTGAAAGGGGTCAAAAACATGGAAAACACACGAACTGGCACTTGGCACTGAGTTAATAAGTTAGTCCCGAAAAATATATAGAAGGCATGCAAAACATCCAAAGTTTGACAAGATAATAGCATGAAACCATCAAAAATTATAGATACGTTGGAGAAGTATCAAGCATCCCCAAGCTTAACTCCTGCTCGTCCTCGAGTAGGGAAGTGATCAAGAATGAATTTTTGATGTGGAATGCTACCTAGCATAGTTGTCCTTTGCAACTTCTTTCACGTGACATGAATGTTCAGATCCGTAAGATTCGAAAAATAGTTTCCTATTGACATGAAAACAATAATACTTCAAGCAAACTAGCAAGGTAATCATGAATGTTCAAAATAACAAGGCCAAGGAAAGTTATCCCTACAAAATCATATAGTCTGGCTATGCTCCATCATCCACACACAACTAATGTAAATCATGCACAACCCCGGTACTGGCCAAGTAATTGTTTTGGCACTCTTACTTTCTCAAACTTTTTATAACTATCACGCAATACATGAGCGTGAGCCATGGATATAGCATTATAAGTGGAATAGAGTGTGGTGGTGCTTGTGAGACAAAAAGGAGGAGATGGTCACATTGACTCGGCGTATCAAAGGGCTATGGAGATGCCCATTAATAGATATCAATGTGAATGAGTAGGGATTGCCATATAAGAGATGCACTAGATCTATAAGTATGTGAAAGCTCAAAAGGAGAACTAGTGGGTGTGCATCCAACTTGCTTGCTCACGAAGATCTAGGGCAATTTTGAGGAAGCCCATCATTGGAATATACAAGCCAAGTTATATAATGAATATTCCCACTAGCATATGGTAGTGACAAAGCAAGAAGGTCTCAATCATGAAGAACATGGTGCTATTATGAAGCACAAGTGTGGAAAAGGATAGTAGCATTGTCCCTTCTCTCTTTTTCTCTCTTTTTTTATTTGGGCTCTTGGGCCTCTTTTTTTCTTTTTTATTTTTGGGATATTTGGCCTCTTTTCGTTTTTTTCGTCACATGGGACAATGCTCTAATAATGATGATCATCACACTTTTATTTACTCACAGCTCAAAGCTCAAAATGATGATGACTCTATAGGAAATGCCTCCGGCAGTGTACCAAGATGTGCAACGATCTAGCATGGCGTATGATGTTGAAACATCTCGCTTGATATCTTACGATCATGCAATGGCAATATATCTCGGAATGGCTATGAAAATGCCATAGTGGGTAGGTATGCTGGCTGTTTTGAGTAAGGCATATGGTGGGTTTGTGCACCGGCGAGAATTGCGCGGCACTAGAGAGGCTAGCAATGGTGGAAGGTGAAAGTGCATCTATACCATGGACTCACATTAGTCATGAAGAACTCGCATACTTGTTGCGAAAGTTTTTATTAGTGATCGAAACAAAGTGCTAAAAGCATACTCCTAGGGGAAGGGTTGGTAGGTGTTAACCATCGCGCGATCCCGACCTCAACACAAAGGATGACAATCAATAGATCAATTATGCTATGACTTCCTAACATAGCAGTTCACCATACGTCCATGCTACGGGAATCACTAACTTCAACACAAGTATTTCTAGATTCACAACACCCTACTAACATAGCTCTTAATATTACCAAATCCACGTCTCAAAACTAATTGAGAGGAATCAAGACTTCTCTTTATACTCAATGCACATGAAGATGGAGGTTTTTGCATCCTCTTTGGGTACCTATCACCTTTGGGACTACTTTCATAGCATAAGCCAACTACCAAGTCACGCATCGCCGTGCCCTAAAAGATATAAGTGAAGCACATGGAGCAAAAGTATCTACCTCAAAAGATATAAGTGAAGCACTATGAGCATTCTAGCAAAATCACGATGAGTGCATGTCTCTCTCTCTCTCAAAAAGGTGTGCAGCAAGGATGATTGTGACACAACAAAAATAAAAGACTACTAAGATACAAGACGCTCCAAGCAAAATACATATCATGTGGTGAATAAAAATATAGCTCGAAGTAATGTTACCGATGGATTGAAGACGAAAGAGGGGATGCCTTCCCGTGCATCCCCAAGCATAGGCTTTTTGGTGTCCTTGAATTTGGTTTGGGATGCCTTGAGCATCCCCAAGCTTGAGCTCTTTCCACTCCTTATCTCTTTGTCCATGAGAACATCATCCAAAACTTGAAAACTTCACAACACAAAACTTAAACAGAAACTCGTGATAACATTAACACAAGAAAACAAACTACCACTTATTTTGGTACTGTATCAAACTTGAATTTTATCTATATTGGTGTTGGGCTACTATATTCTAACTTTTCCATGGCTAGTACCCCCGATACTAACCATAGTTTCATCAAAACAAGCAACCAACTCAACAAAAATAGAATCTATCAAAAACAGACCAGTCTTTATCAATCTGTATACTTCATATACTTATGGTACCTCAAAAAATATGAACAATTACGTCTGCCTAGGAAAAGGGCATATAAACCAGCAGCAATAAGAATCAACTCAAAAGCTCTTTCTGAATAAAAATGACAAATCATCTCAGGAGCGAAAAGTTTTTGTCTTTTTCCAGTAGGATCAAACAACCATTACCAATACTAGTCATAAAGGTTTTGCTTGGCTCAAACACAAAAAGAAACACAAAAAACACAATCACAACAGAGTTATGATGGTGTGGATGCAACAAAACAGAAAGGAAAAGATAAATTCATTGGGTTGCCTCCCAACAAACGCTATTGTTTAATGCCCTTGGCTAGGCATAAAAGCGATAGAATCACGTATCGTCGTCTTTGGTGCTCAAACCATAAGTGGCCCTCATCATGGATTCATAAGGCAATCTTATTTTATTTTTAGGAAAGTGTTCCATGCCCTTCCTTAAAGGAAATTTAAATCTACTATTCCCTTCCTTCATATCGATGATAGCACCGATAGTCCATAGGAAAGGTCTACCAAGAATAATAGGGCATGTAGGATTGCAATCAATGTCAAGCAGAATGAAATCCACGGGTACATAGTTCCTATTTGCAATAATAAGAACATCATTGATCCTTCCCATGGGTTTCTTGACAGTAGAATCAGCATTATTCAAGTTAAGAGAACACTCTTCAATCTCATTAAAACCGAGAACATCACATAAAGACTTTGGAATCGCGGAAACACTAGCACCCAAATCACACAAAGCATTGCATTTATAGTTTTTGATTTTGATTTTGATAGTAGGTTCCCACTCATCATGAAGCTTTCTAGGGATAAAGACTTCCAATTCAACTTTCTCTTCAAGAGATTTTATCATAGCTTCGACGATATGATCGGTAAAGGCCTTGTTTTGGCTATAAGCGTGTGGAGAGTTTAACATGGATTGCATCAAGGAAATGCATTCAATCAAGGAGCAGCTATCATAATTGAATTCCTTGAAATCCACAGTGGTAATTTCATTACTACTCAAAGTTTTAATATCTTCTACTCCACTTTCAATGCTTTTAGCATCAAGATAGATGGACTCCGAATCATTGGGACACTTTTCCAAAGTGGATTCATATCCAGCCCCATAATCACTAGGTTTCACACAAGAAAACAAAGATTCAATGGGAGTCACACCAAGCACTTTAAGATCTTCGTGATTCTTATCACGAGAAGACGCCTTTTTAAGCCATTCATGTCTAGCACGAATTTGGGCGGTTCTTTCTTGGCTCTCAATCATGGAATCACGCATAGCTTTCAAAGTTTCATCCATGTTGATCTTGGGAGGAGCACATCTAACTTTCAAAGCATAAACATCACTAGACATTCTATCAAGGCTCTTAGCCAAATCGTCCATTTTGAGCAGCTTTTCCTCTATGGACGCATTGAAAATCTTTTGAGAGTTGATGAACTCTTTGATATTACTCTCTATATCAGAGGGTAATCTATTGTAATTTCCATGAGTATTGTTGTAGGAGTTGCCAAAATTATTAGAGGAGTTACTAGGAAAAGGCCTAGGAACATAGTTTCCTCTAAAAGCATTGTTGTTGCCAAAGTTATTCCTGCCAACAAAATTAACGTCCAAGCTAGCATTGCTACTCTCAATCAAAGAAGACAAGGGCATATCAATAGGATCTAAAGGAGCACTTCTACTAGCAACCAAATTCATTAACTCATCCATCTTAGCACTCAACGAGTTAAATTCTTCTATAGCGTGTACCTTCTTACTAGTAGGTGACCTTTCAGTGTGCCACTGAGAGTAGTTCGTCATGATGTTGTCTAGGAGCTTTGTGGCCTCCCCTAACGTGATTTCCATGAACGTTCCACCTGAGGCGGAGTCCAAGATATTTCTAGAAGCGAAATTCAAGCCAGCGTAAAAGATTTGAATAATCATCCAAACACTCAAGCCATGAGCGGGACAATTTCTAATCATTAATTTCATTCTCTCCCAAGATTGTGCAACATGTTCATGATCAAGTTGCTTGAAATTTATGATATCATTACAGAGAGAGATGATATTAGCCGGCGGAAAATACTTGGATATATAAGCATCTTTGCACTTATCCCAAGAATCGATACTATTTTTGGGCAAAGAAGAAAACCAAGTTTTTGCGCGATCTCGCAACAAGAAAGGAAAAAAGCTTCACTTTAATCACGTCATTATCCACATCTTTCTTCTTTTGCATATCGCAAAGCTCAATGAAGGTATTGAGATGGGATACGACATCTTCACTAGGAAGGCTGGAGAATTGCTCTTTCATAACAATATTCAGCAAAGCGGCATTGATTTCATGTGACTCCGCACTAGTGGCGGGAGCAATCGGAGTACTAATAAAATCATTATTATTAGTATTCGAGAAGTCACAAAGTTTGGTGTTTTCATTCATGGTAACTTCGGCAAGCAAGCAAGCACACAAGCGAACAAAGAGCAAGTGAGAAAAAGGGCGGACGAAAAGGCAAACGAAAAAGGAAAATTGGTGAAGTGGGGGAGAGGAAAACGAGAGGCAACTGGCAAACAAAGTAAATGCAAGAGATGAGTTTGCGACACCTACTTGGATGAGTTGTTTACTTGATCTACCTCCCCGGCAACAGCGCCAGAAATTATTCTGCTACGGCAACAAAAGTCCTTCCCCGACAACAGCGCCAGAAATTCTTCTTGCTACTTCTCAAACAACAGCACCAGAAATTGACACGTTGATGGAGACTTGCTTGCATTGGTTTTTCCTTTGAAGAGGAAAGGGTGATGCGGCGAAGGAGCAGTAAGTATTTCCCTTAGTTTGAGAACCAAGGTATCGATCTAGTAGGAGGGTCTCGTCAAGTCCAAAGTACCTGCGCAATTAAAATCGAGCTTGCACCCTACACTTCAAAGGGGTTGTCAATCCCTTCAAGATTGTTTGCAAAGTGAGATCTGAAGGCAGAAAGTGCAACGAAGTAAAAAAGTGTAAGGCAGAAAATATGGTGGGGAGTAGACCCGGGGGCCATAGTGTTCACTAGAGACTTCTCTCAAAATAGCAAATATCACGGTGGATGAACAAATTACTGTCGAGCAATTGATAGAACCGCGCAAACTCAATATCTAAGGCAATGATCATACATATAGGCATCACGTCCGAGACAAGTAGACCGATACTTTCTGCATCTACTACTATTACTCCACACATCGACCGCTATCCAGCATGCATCTAGTGTATTGAGTTCATGACGAACAGAGTAACGCCTTAAGCAAGATGACATGATGTAGAGGGATAATCTCAAACCAATGATGAAAACCCCATCTTTTTACCCTTGATAGCAACAACATGATGCGTGCCTCGCTACCCCTTCTATCACTCGGTGAGGTCACCGCACGGTATGAACCCGAAACCAAGCACTTCTCCCATTGCAAGAATCATAGATCAAGCTGGCTAAACAAAACCTACAACTCGAAGAGAATTACAAGGATATGAAATCATGCATAAGAAAGATCAGAAGAAACTCAAATACGATTCATAGATAATCTGATCATAAATCCACAATTCATCGGATCTCGACAAACACACCGCAAAAGAAGATTACATCGGATAGATCTCCATGAAGATCATGGAGAACTTTGTATTGAAGATCCAAGAGAGAGAAGAAGCCATCTAGTTACTAGCTATGGACCCGTAGGTCTATGGTGAACTACTCACGCATCATCCGAGAGGTCATGGTGTTGATGAAGAAGCCCTCCATATCTGAATCCCCCCTCCGTCAGGGCACCAGAATGTGCCCCAGATGGGATCTTGTGGAGACAAAAGCTTGCGGCGGCGGAAAAGTACTTTCGATGATCTCCTGATTTTTTGTGGAATTTTTGGGAATATATAGGCGCAAAACCTAGGGCAGAGGTGGCCCAGGGAGCCCACAAGCCTAGGCGGCGCGGGGCCCCCTGGCCGCGCCATGAGGGCTTGTGGTGTCCCTGAGGACCCCCTGCCTTGGTTCTCAAGTCTCCCGATCTTCTTCCATCCCGGAAAAAATCTTTTCGGATGTTTTATTCCATTTGGACTCCATTCAAAATCCTCCTCTGAAAGGTGTCAAAAACATGAAAAAAAACAGGAACAGGCACTTGGCACTGAGTTAATAAGTTAGTCCCAAAAAATATATAAAAGGCATGCAAAACATCCAAAGTTTGACAAGATAATAGCATGAAACCATCAAAAATTATAGATACATTGGAGACGTATCAGTGAACTACTCACGCATCATCGGAGAGATCATGGTGTTGATGAAGAAGCCCTCCGTATCCGAATCCCCCCTCCGGCAGGGCACCAGAACATGCCCCAGATGGGATCTTGCGGAGACAGAAGCTTGTGGCGGCGGAAAAAGTATTTTCGTGGCTCCCGTGATTTGTTTCTGGGATTTTAGGGTATATATAGGCGAAAGACCTAGGGCAAAGGAGGCCCAGGGAGCCCACAAGCCTGGGAGGCGCGCCCCCGGCCGCGGCTAGGAGGCTTGTGGGGTCCCTGGTGACCCTTTGCCTTGGTTCTCATGTCTCCCGATCGTCTTCTGTTTCGGAAAAAATCTTTTTGGAAGTTTCATTCCGTTTGGACTCCGTTTAAAATCCTCATCTGAAAAGGGTCAAAAACACAGAAAAACAGGAACTGGCACTTGGCACTGAGTTAATAAGTTAGTCCAAAAAAAGATATAAAAGGCATACAAAACATCCAAAGTTTGACAAGATAATAGCATGAAACCATCAAAAATTATAGATACGTTGGAGACGTATGAAGCATCCCCAAGCTTAACTCCTGCTCGTCCTCGAGTAGGGAAGTTATAAAGACTGAATTTTTGATGTGGAATGCTACCTAGCATACTTGTCCTTTCTAACTTCTTTCATGTGACATGAATGTTCAGATCCGTAAGATTTAAAACAATAGTTTGCTATTGACATGAAAACAATAATACTTCAAGCAAACTAGCAAGGTAATCATGAACTTTCGAAATAACAAGGCCAAAGAAAGTTATCCCTACAAAATCATATAGTCTGGATATGCTCCATCATCCCCACACAACTAATATAAATCATGCACAACCCAGGTATTGGCCAAGTAATTGTTTTCGCACTCTTACTTTCTCAAACCTTTTTCAACTATCATGCAATACATGAGCGTCAGCCATGGATATAGCACTATAGGTGGAATAGAGCATGGTGGTGGTTGTGAGACAAAAAAAGAGGAGATGGTCACATTGACTCGGCATATCAAAGGGCTATGGAGATGCCCATTAATAGATATCAATGTGAATGAGTAGGGATTGCCATATAAAGGATGCACGAGAGTTATAAGTATGTGAAAGCTCAAAAGGAGAACTAGTGGGTGTGCATCCAACTTGCTTGCTCACGAAGACCTAGGGCAATTTTGAGGAAGCCCATACTTGGAATATACAAGCCAAGTTATATAATAAAGATTCTCACTAGCATATGGTGGTGACGAAATGAGAGGCCCTCAATCATGAAGAACATGGTGCTATTATGAAGCACAAGTGTGGGAAAAGATAGTAGCATTGTCCCTTCTGTCTTTCTCTCTCTTTTTTTATTTGGGATCTTTGGCCTCTTTTTTTGGGCCTCTTTGGCCTTTTTTTAATTTCCTCACATGGGATAATGCTCTAATAATGATGATCATCACACTTTTATTTACTCACAACTCAAAGCTCAGAACGATGATGACTCTATAGGACATGCCTCCGGCAGTGTACCGGGATGTGCAACGATCTAGCTTGGAGTATAGCATTGAAACATCTCGCTAGCTATCTTACGATCATGCAATGGAAATATGAGAGTGACGGCACAAGTCATGAGACAGAATGGTGGGAATTGCATGGCAATATATCTCGGAATGGCTATGGAAATGCCATAGTAGGTAGGTATGGTGGGTTTGTGCACCGGCGAAAGTTGCGCGGTTCTAAAGAGGCTACCAATGATGGAAGGTGAAAGTGCATCTATACCATGGACTCACATTAGTCATGAAGAACTCACATACTTGTTGCGAAAGTTTTTATTAGTAATCAAAACAAAGTGCTAAACGCATAATCCTAGGGGAAGGGTTGGTAGGTGTTAACCATCACGCGATCCCGACCGCAACACAAAGGATGACAATCAATAGATCAATTATGCTCCGACTTCTTAACATAGGGGTTCACCATACGTGCATGTTACGGGAATCACTCACTTCAACACAAGTATTTCTAGATTCACAACAACCTACTAACATAACTCTTAATATTACCAAATCCACGTCTCAAAACTAATTGAGAGGAAACAGAACTTCTCTTTCTACTCAATGCACATGAAGATGCAGGTTTTTGTATCCTCTTTGAGTACCTATCTCCTTTGGGACTACTTTCATAGCACAAGCCAACTACCAAGTCACGCACCGCCGTGCTCTAAAAGATCTAAGTGAAGCACATAGAGCAAAATTATCTAGCTCAAAAGATATAAGTGAAGCACGATGAGCATTCTAGCAAAATCACGATGAGTGCATGTATCTCTCAAAAGGTGTGCAGCAATGATGATTGTGACACAACAAAAAGAAAAGACTCCTGTGATACAAGACGCTCCAAGCAAAACACATATCATGTGGTGAATAAAAATATAGTTCCAAGTAATGTTACCGATGGATTGAAGACGAAAGAGGGGATGCCTTCCCGGGGCATCCCCAAGCTTAGGCTTTTTGGTGTCCTTGAATTTGGCTTGGGGTGCCTTGGGCATACCCAAGCTTGAGCTCTTTCCACCCTTTATCCCTTTGTCCATGAGAACATAACCCAAAACTTGAAAACTTCACAACACAAAACTTAAATAGAAACTCGTGATATCATTAGCACAAGAAAACAAACTACCACCTCTTTAGGTACTATAGAAAACTTGATTTCTATTTATATTGGTGTTAGATTACTATATTATCACTTTTCCATGGCTAGTACCCCCCCGATACTATCCATAGTTTCATCAAAACAAGCAACCAACTCAACAAAAATAGAATCTGTCAAAAACAGACCAGTCTGTAGCAATTTGTATACTTCGTATACTTCTGGTACCTCAAAAATTCTGAACAATTACGACTGCGTGGGAAAAAGTCATATCAACCCGCATCAAAAAGAATCAACTCATAAGCTCTTTCTGAATAAAAATGAAAAATAATCTCGTGAGTGAAAACTTGTTGTCTTTTTCCAGCAGGATCAAACAACCATCACCAAGACTAGTCATAAAGGTTTTGCTTGGCTCAAACACAAAAATAAACACAAAATACACAATCATAACAGAATTATGATGGTGTGGATGCAACAAAACAGAAATAAAAAGATAAATTCATTGGGTTGCCTCCCAACAAGCGGTATTGTTTAACGCCCTTAGCTAGGCATTGATAATTCAATGATGCTCACACAAAAGAAAAGAATTGAAGCACAACGAGAGAATCATAAAGCATGTGAAAATCACATCTAAGTCTAACATACTTCCTATGCACATGCATTTTATAGGAAAACAGATTGTCAAGACAACCAATAGTTACCAAATGCAAGGAAGAAGAAAGAGACAATAGCAATCTCAACATAACGAGAGGTGATTTAGTGATATGAAAGTTTCTACCACAATATTTTCCTCTCTCATAACAATTACATGTGGGATCAATCAAATTCAACAATATAACTATCACAAAGGATATTCTTTTCATGATCCATATGCATGCAAAGTTGGCGCTCTTCAAAAATAGTGGGATTATCATCAACTAAAGTCATGACTTCTCCAATCCCACTTTCAATATTATTGCAAATATCATAATCATCATGAGGCTTAAACAAATTTTCCATATCATAAGAAAAATCATTACCCCAATTATGATCATTGCAACAAGTAGTGGACATAGCAAAACTAGCATCCCCAAGCCTAGGGTTTTGCATATTTTTAGCATGATTGACACTAATAGGATTTATAGTGAAATCATTGAAATCATGCTTTTCATTCAAGGAGCCCTCGTGAATCACTTCATAAATTTCTTCATCACGATTTTCAGATTCACACATCTCAAGCAAAACTCCATAGAGAAAGTCAAGTGCACTCAACTCACTAGCAATTGGTTCAACATAGTTGGACCTCTTGAAAAGATTAGCAAGTGGATGAGGGTCCATATCAATAGATTCTCAGCAAGCGAAGATGCAGGCATATTGAAGGCACATAGCACACAAGCAAAGGAAATGCAAACAAAATGGGAAAGAAAGAAAAGGGAAAACGAAGAAAAGGGCAAATATTTTTGTAAATTATTGTTTTTCAGAAGTGGGGGAAAGGAAAACGAGAGGCAAAAAAAGTAAATGCAAGAGATGAGTTTGCGACACTTACTTGGATGAGTTCTTGACTTGATCCTCCCCGGCAACGGCGGCAAAAATCCTTCTGCTACTTCTCAAACAACACGCCAGAAATTGACACGTTGACGGAGACTTGCTTTTGTTGGTTTTTCCCTTGAAGAGGAAAGGGTGATGCAGCACACGAGGAGTAAGTATTTCCCTCTCTTTGAGAACCAAGGTATCAATCCAGTAGGAGAATCGCGTCAAGTCCAGAGTACCTGCGCAAACAAAAAATAGCTCGCACCCAACGCTATAAAGGGGTTGTCAATCCCTTCAAGATTGATTGCAAAGTGAGATCTGAAGGCGGAAAGTGCAACGAAGTAAAAGTGTAAGGCTGAAAATATGATGTGAAGTAGACCCGGGGGCCATAGTGTTCACTAGAGGCTTCTTTCAAAATAGCAAATATCATGGTGGGTGAACAAATTATTGTCGAGCAATTGATAGAACCGCGCAAAGTCATGACGATATCTAAGGCAATGATCATACATATAGGCATCACGTCCGAGACAAGTAGACCGGTACTTTCTCCATCTACTACTATTACTCCACACATCGACCGCTATCCAGCATGCATCTAGTGTATTGAGTTCATGACGAACAGAGTAACGCCTTAAGCAAGATGACATGATGTAGAGGGATAAACTCAAACAAATGATGAAAACACCATCTTTTTACCCTTGATGGCAACAACATGATGCGTGCCTCGCTACCCCTCCTGTCACTGGGTGAGGTCACCGCACGGTATGAACCCAAAACCAAGCACTTCTCCCATTGCAAGAATAATAGATCAAGCTGGCCAAACAAAACCTACAACTCGAAGAGAATTACAAGGATATGAAATCATGCATAAGAGAGATTAGAAGAAACTCAAATACGATTCATAGATAATCTGATCATAAATCCACAATTCATCGGATCTCGACAAACAACCTCAAAGAAGATTACATCTGATAGATCTCCATGAAGATCATGGAGAACTTTGTATTGAAGATCCAACAGAGAGAGGAAGCCATCTAGCTACTAGCTATGGACCCGTAGGTCTATGGTGAGCTACTCACGCATCATCGGAGAGGTCATGGTGTTGATGAAGAAGCCCTCCATATCCGAATCCCCCTCCGACAGGGCACCAGAACGTGCCCCAGATGGTATCTTGCGGAGACAGAAGCTTGCGGCGGCAGAAAAGTATTTCCGTGGCTCCCTTGATTTTTTCTGGGATTTTAGGGAATATGTAGGCAAAAGACCTAGGGCAGAGGAAGCCCAGGGAGCCCACAAGCTTGGGAGGCGCGGGCCCCCTAGCCGCGGCTAGGGGACTTGTGGGGTTCGCGGTGACCCCCTGCCTTGGTTCTCAAGTCTCCCGATCGTCTTCTGTCTCGGAAAAATCTTTTTGGAAGTTTCATTCCGTTTGGACTCCATTTAAAATCCTCCTCTGAAAAGGGTCAAAAACACGGAAAAAACAGGAACTGGCACTTGGCACTGAGTTAATAAGTTAGTCCCAAAAAAGATATAAAAGGCATACAAAACATCCAAAGTTTGACAAGATAATAGCATGAAACCATCAAAAATTATAGATAGGTCGGAGACGTATCAATTGGTTACAAGAGATGAACTAGGGTTTGGAGATGACATGGTGTTGATGAAGATGTTGATGGTGATGAGTCCCCTCCGATGAGAGGAGTGTTGGTGATGACGGTGGCGACGATTTCCCCCTCTGGGAGGGAAGTTTCCCCGGCATGACGACCCTGCCGGAGCTCTAGATTGGTTCTGCTCAAGTTCCGCCTCGTGGCGGCGGCGATTCCTCCCGAAAGCCTCCTCTTGATTTTTCTGGAACGAAACCCTCCTTTTAGCAAAAGAGGGGAGCCAGAGGGCCAACCGGGAGCCCACAAGCCCCCTAGGCGCGGCCAGGGGAGTAGGCCGCGCCTAGCAGGCTTGTGGCCTCCTGGTGGCTCCCCTCTGGTACTTATTCCTCCCAGTATTTTTTATAAATTCCAAAATAATTCCTCGTTGATTTTCACGGCTTTTGGAGTTGCGTAGAATAGGTATCTCAAACTTGCTCCATTTTCAGGCCAGAATTCTAGTTGTCGGCATTCTCCCTGTTCAAGTAAACCTTGCAAAATAAGAGAGAAAAGGCATAAGTATTGTGCCGTGAAGTGTAATAACAACCCATAAAGCGATAAATATCAACATAAAAGCATCATGCAAAATGGACGTATCACTACGAATCATCGTATCACACAACTATCTGTTACCGATAATTTCAGTGCTTGCACACAATACCTTGCTGAAAACCACTTGTCAGTTCCTTATGCTCCTCGTTGGGTTCGACACTCTTACTTATAGAAAGGACTATGATAGGTCCCCTACACTTGTGGGTCATCAAGAGTCTTTTCTGGCACCGTTACCGGGGAGTGAAGCGTCTTTGGTAAGTTGAATTTGGTAAGGAAACATTTATATAGTGTGCTAAAATTTATTGTCACTTGTCATAATGGAAACTAATCCTTTGAGGAGCTTGTTCGGGGTATCTTCACCTCGAATGGAAGCACAAGGAGTTGCTCCTCAACCTGTTGCACCTACTGAAAATATTTTTTATGAAATTCCTTCGGGTATGCTAGAGAAACTGTTGGCTAATCCTTTTACAGGAGATGGAACATCACATCCCGACTTGCATCTAATCTATGTAGATGAAGTTTGTGGTTTATTTAAGCTTGCAGATTTGCCCGAGGATTAGGTCAAGAAGAAGGTATTTCCCTTATCTTTGAGGGATAAAGCATTGACATGGTATAGGCTATGTGATGATACTGGATCATGGAACTAAAACCGATTGAAATTGGAATTTCATCAAAAGTTTTATCCTATGCATTTGGTACATCGTGATCGGAATTATATCTATAATTTTTGGCCTCGTGATAGAGAAAGTATCTCTCAAGCTTGGGGGAGGCTTAAGTCAATGTTATATTCATGCCCCAACCATGAGCTCTCGAGAGAAATTATTATTCAAAACTTTTATGCTCGGCTTTCTCATGATAATCGCACCATGCTTGACACTTCTTGTACCGGTTCTTTTATGAAGAGAGATATTGACTTCAAATGGAATTTATTGGAAAGAATTAAACGCAACTCTGAAGATTGATAGTTTGATGAAGGTAATGAGTGAGGTATGAATCTTCAGTTCGATTGTGTTAAATCCTTTGTTGAAACAAATACTTTTTGTGATTTTAGCGCTAAACATGGACTTGACTCTGAGATAGTAGCTTCATTATGTGAATCATTTGTCGCTCATATTAATCTCCCTAAAGAGAAGTGGTTTAAATATCATACTCCCTTAGAAGTCAATGTGGTTAAACCCAATCCAGTTGAAGAGAAAGTCATTGCTTATAATGATCCTATTGTGCCTAGTGCTTACATTGAGAAACCACCTTCCCTGTTAGAATAAAGGATAATTCTAAAGCTTCAACTGTGATACGTAGGGGCTCAATTAGAACACCTACACCCCCCGAGCAAATTAGAGTTGAACCTAGCATTGTTATTATCAAAGATCTCCTGTTCGACAATGTTGATGGCCATGATATTCACTTTTGTGAAGATGCTGCTAGAATTGCTAAACCTCATGCTAGAGACAAACATAGGCATGTTGTTGGCGCGCCTGTTGTTTCTGTTAAGATAGGAGATCATTGTTATCATGGTTTATGTGACGTGGGTGCTAGTGTTAGTGCAATACCTCAACCTTTATATGATGAAATTAAAGACGAGATTGCACCTGTCGAGATGGAACCTATTGATGTCACTATTCAGCTTGCCAATAGAGATACTATCTACCCTTTGGGAATTGTTGGAGATGTTGAAGTCTTGTGTGGTAAAACTAAGTATCCTGCTGATTTTCTCGTTCTTGCTACCACACAAGATAGCTTTTGTCCCATCATATTTGGCAGACCTTTCCTCAAAACTGTCAATGCTCATATTGACTGTGAGAAGCAAACTGTCACTGTTGGCTTTGAAGGTGTGTCACAGGAGTTCAATTTCTCCAAGTTTGGTAGGCAATCTCATGAAAAAGAGTTGTCTAGTAAGGATGAAATTATTGCCCTAGCTTCTATTGATGTGCCTCCTACTGATCCTTTAGAGCAATACTTGATTGAGCATGAAAATGATGTGCATATGGATGAAAGGAATGAGATAGATAGAGTTATCTTTGAACAACATCCTATCCTTAAGAATAATTTGCCTGTTGAAGTGCTTGGAGATCCACCCCCACCAAAGGGTGATCCTGTGTTCGAGCTTAAACAGTTACCTAATACTCTTAAGTATGTTTATCTTGATGAAAAAGAGATATATCATGTTATTATTAGTGCTAGCCTTTCAGAGCATGAAGAAAAGAAATTATTGAAAACTCTGAGGAAGCATCGTGCTGCTATTGGATATACTCTTTATGATCTTAAGGGCATCAGTCCCACTCTATGCCAGCACAAAATTAAAATCGATCCTGATGCCAAACTAGTTGCCGATCATCAACACAGACTAAATCCTAAGATGAAAGAGGTAGTAAGAAAAGAAATACTAAAGCTCCTGGAGGCAGGTATTATCTATCATGTTGCACATAGTGATTGGGTAAGTCCGGTGCATTGCATCCCTAATAAGGGAGGTATTACCGTTGTCCTTAATGATAAAGATGAATTGATCCCGCAGAGGATTATTACTGGCTATAGGATGGTAATTGATTTTAGGAAATTGAATAAATCCACTAGGAAAGATCATTACCCTTTGCCTTTTTATCGACCAAATGCTAGAAAGATTGTCTAAACACACACACTTCTGCTTTCTAGATGGTTATTCTAGTTTCTCCCAAATTCCAATTGCACAATCTGATCAGGAGAAAACCACTTTTACCTGCCCTTTCGGTACCTTTGCTTACAGACGTATGCCTTTTAGCTTATGTAATGCACCTGCTACCTTTCAAAGATGTATGATGGCTATATTCTCTGACTTTTGTGAAAAGATTGTTTAGGTTTTCATGGATGACTTCTCCGTTTACGGATCTTCTTTTGATGATTACCTCAGCAACCTTGATCGAGTTTTGTAGAGATGTAAAGATACCAATCTTGTCTTGAATTGGGAGAAGTGCCACTTTATGGTTAATGAAGGCATCGTCTTAGGACATAAAATTTCGTAAAGAGGTATTGAAGTCGATAAGGCTAAAGTTGATGCGATCGAGAAAATGCTATGCCCTACAGACATTAAAGGTATATTAAGGACTTTTCTAAGATTTCTAGGCCTCTTACCAATCTCTTGCAAAAGGATATTCCTTTTGTTTTTTACGATGATTGTGAGGAAGCATTTGAAATACTTAAGAAGGCCTTGATAACTGCACCTATTGTTCAACCACCTGATTGGAATCTACCTTTTGAAATCATGTGTGATGCTAGTGATTATAGTGTTGATGTTGTTCTAGGACAAAGAGTTGATAAGAAGTTGAATGTTATTCATTATGCTAGTAAAGCTCTAGACAATGCCCAAAGAAACTATGCTACTACTGAAAATGAATTTTTAGCAGTCGTGTTTGCATGTGAAAAGTTCACATCTTACATTGTTGATTCCAAGGTTACTATTCACACTGATCATGCTCCTATTAAGTATCTCATGGAAAAGGAAGATGCTAAACCTAGACTTATCAGATGGGTTCTCTTGCTACAAGAACTTGATTTGCATGTTGTTGATAGGAAGGGTGCTGAGAACCCCATAACAGATAACTTGTCTAGGTTGGACAATGTTCTTGATGACCCACAACCTATTGATGATAGCTTTCCTGGTGAGCAATTGAATGTCATCAATGCTTCACGTCGTACACCGTGGTATGCTGATTTTGCGAATTATATTGTTGCCAAATATATACCACCTAGTTTCACATACCAGCAAAAGAAGAAATTCTTCTTTGATTTGAGACATTACTTCTGGGATGATCCTCACATTTATAAGGAAGGAGTAGATGGTGTTATTAGACGTTGTGTACCTGAGCATGAACAGGGACAGATCCTATAGAAGTGTCACTCCGAGGCTTACGGAGGACACCATGCGGGAGATAGAACTGCACACAAGGTATTGCAATCCGGTTTCTATTTGCCCACTCTCTTCAAGGATGCCCGTAAGTTTGTCTTGTCTTGTGATGAATGTCAAAGAATAGGTAATATCAGTAAACGTCAGGAAATGCCTATGAATTATTCACTTGTCATTGAACCATTCAATGTTTGGGGTTTTGATTATATGGGACCTTTTCCAAAGTCCAATGGGTATACTCATATCCTAGTTGTTGTTGATTACGTTACTAAGTGGGTAGAAGCTATCCCAACTAGTAGTGCTGATCACAACACCTCAATTAGGATGCTTAAAGAAGTTATTTTCCATAGATTTGGAGTCCCTAGATATTTACTGACTCATGGTGGTTCACATTTTATTCATGGTGCTTTCCGTAAAACGCTTGCTAAGTATGGTGTCAACCATAGAATTGCATCTCCCTATCATCCTCACTCTAGTGGTCAAGTAGAGCTAAGTAGTAGAGAGATTAAACTAATTCTGCAAAAGACTGTTAATAGGTCTAGAAAGAATTGGTCTAAGAAGCTTGATGATGCACTGTGGGCTTATAGAACTGCTTATAAGAATCCCATGGGCATGTCTCCGTACAAAATGGTTTACGGTAAAGCATGTCATTTACCTCTTGAGCTAGAGCATAAGGCTTATTGGGCAATCAAAGAGCTCAACTTTGATTTCGAACTTGCTGGTGAGAAGAGGTTATTTGATCTTAGCTCACTTGATGAATGGAGAACTCAGGCATATGAAAATGCCAAGTTGTTCAAAGAAAAAGTTAAGAGGTGGCATGATAAAAGGATACAAAAACGTGAGTTCAATATAGGTGATTATGTCTTGCTATACAATTCTCGTTTAAGATTTTTTGCACGCAAGCTTCTCACTAAATGGGAAGGTCCTTACATTGTTGAGGAAGTATATCGTACCGGTGCCATCAAGATCAACAACATGGAAGGTAATTTGCCGAGAGTGGTAAATGGGCAAAGAATCAAGCATTATATCTCAGGTACTCCCATAAATGTTGAAAGCAATATTATTAATACCATAACTCGGGAGGAGTACATAAGGGATATTTATCAGCCTGTTTCAGACTCCAAAAACGAAGAGGTATGTGATTCGGTAAGTAAACCGACTCCAAAACTTTTCCAATAGAAAATTTTCTCCGTTTTGTAATTTTTAGAAGAATAGAAAAATTTACAGTAGTCCGGAAAGCGCACGAGGAGGCGACAAGCCTGCCAGGTGCGACCTACCCCCCTGGTCGCGCCTGGGGGGCTTGTGGGCACCTCGTGTGCCTCCCGGACTCCGTTTTCTTGCGGGGTACTCCTTTTGGTCGGGAAAAATTCATTATTTATTCTCTCGAAAGGTCTGACCCTCGTATCACACAAATATCCTCTATTTTCGTTTCGAGCCTGTTTCTGCCGCAGATTTAGAGCAAGATGTCTTCTCAAGTTTTAGAGGGGGAGATCTATGTGGCCGATTACCTTGCTAACCCCAAGGTCTATGGGGACTTGGGCCACTATGGTTGGACCACTGATGAGGAAGAAGATTATGATCCCAAGGGGAAGGAAGGAATAAGTTCCGATGAAGAGGAGTCTCCTTTACCCCAATCTGGAAGCACACATGTGGAGTTCAAGAAGTCAAGCCTCCCCGACTCAAGGAAGAAGCTTAAGATTTTGTTTACCCCTTCTCGTCTTTTGCAGGAGAGTAAGAAAGAATTATGCCAAAGGGTGTTGAGGCTTGAAGAGGAAATTAATGATCTGAAGGAGCGGAATTCTGTGCTCAAGAGGAAATTAAACAAGTTCAAGAACTCTGCAACAACTCCACCACCATCCCCTTCGAAGGAAGACAATTAAGCACGGGTATGGGCACTCCCCTTGGCTTGTGCCAAGCTTGGGGGAGTTTCCCCGGTATCGTATCATCATCACATCTTTTGCCTTTACCTTTTCTTAGTTCGGTCCTTTTTGGTTTTATGTTTCTCTAGTAGAATAAAGTTCTTAGTGTTCTAGGCTTGAGTTTTGCTTTGTGTCACCCCCAATGTATTCGAGCTCGTGAGTCATATAATAAAGAGTGTTTTAGTTAAGGGCCTTGCTTCATGCCATGATCTAAAGAAAGAATAATACAATAACAAAAGCATGAAAGATCATGTAATGATCTTATGGAAAGTGATGACTTCACATATAAAAAGAATGGTGATTGAAACTTGTTGTGGGTGGACAAACGTAGACCTTGGTCATTGTTGCAATTAATAGGAAGTAATAAAGAAAGAGAGGTGCACATATAAATATATCATCTTTGACACCGTCTATGATTGCGAACACTCATTAAACTATTACATGCTTAGAAGTAGATGTTTGATACATCTCCATCGTATCTACTTTGCCAAACTCTTTTGCCCTTGTTTTGGACTCTAATTTGCATGATTTGAATGGAACTAACCTGGACTGACGTTGTTTTCAGCAGAATTGCCTTGGTGTAATTTTTGTGCAGAAATCAAAGTTCTCCAAACGTCTTGAAAATTTACGGGGAGCAGTTTTGGGAAATAAGGAAAATATCTCCGCCAAGTTCCACCTCATGGGGTGGTCCAGTGGGCCACAAGCCCTGGCTCCGCCACCACCCCCCTGGCGGCGGTGGGCAGGCTTGTGGGGCCCACACGGCTCTGCCGCCCCCAATATCAGGTCTATAAGATCCCTTTCGTCCCAGAAAAAATAAAAAGTGAAGTTTTCGTCGCGTTTTCGATATGGAGGTGCTGTCACCACCTATTCTTCATCTGGAGGGCAGATCTGGAGTCCGTCTTGGGCTCCGGAGAAGGGAAATCGTCGCCATCGTCATCATCAACATTCTTCCCTCTCCAATTCCATGAAGCTCTTCGTCGTTCGTGAGTAATCTATTCGTAGGCTCGCTAGGCGGTGATGAGTAGGATGAGATCTATCATGTAATTAATCGAGTTAGTTTTGATGGGGATTGATCCCTAGTATCCACTATGTTCTGAGATTGATGTTGCTACTGCTTTGCCATGCTTAATGCTTGTCACTAGGGCCCGAGTGCCATGATTTCAGATCTGAAATTATTATGTTGTCACCAATATGTGTGTTTTAGATCCGATCTTGCAAGTTGTAGTTACCTACTATGTGTTATGATCCGGCAACCCCGGAGTGACAATAACCGGAACCACTCCCGGTGATGACCATAGTTTGAGGAGTTCATGTGTTCACCAAGTGCTAATGCGTTGGTCCGGTTCTTTATTAAAAGGAGAACCTTAATATCCCGTAGTTTCCTTTTGGACCCCGCTGCCACGGAAGGGATGGACAATAGATGTCATGCAAGTTCTTTTCCCTAAGCACGTATGACTACACACGGAATGCATGCCTACATCACATTGACCAACGGGTGCTAGCCACATATCTCTCCGTGTTATAACTGTTGCATGATGAATATCATCCAAACAAATCACCGACCCATTGCCTACGAATTTGTCCTACTGTTGCTACTGATGTTACTTGTTTTTCTTTGCTGTTGCTACTAATGTTGCTACTGCTGTTACTTGTCTTGCTCTACTGCTGCTGCTACTACTGTTGCTACTACTGTTACTTGTCTTGCTCTGCTGCTGCTCCTACTACTATTGCTACTGTTGTTACTTGTCTTGCTCTGCTGCTACTGTTGCTGCTACTGTCGCTTGCTACTGTTGCTACTTGCTACTGCTGTCACTACTGCTTTTCCTTGCCACTGCTATTGCTCGTTACACCGCCATTACTCGCTACTTTGCTGTTACTACTTTGCTTGTAGATACTAATCTTTCAGGTGTGGTTGAATCTCACATATTCAGCTGCTAATACTTGAGAGTATCCTCTCACCTCCTATAGGCGAATCAACAAATTTGGGTCGAATACTCTACCCTCGAAAACTGCTGCGAACCCACGCGCTGGTGGGCCATCAACAACATTCTTCTAGTTTCGTTGCCGGGGAGTGCTAGAAGCATTCTTCTGGTGCCATTGCAGGGGAAGGTTTGTTGTCATCAACATTCGTCTAGCCATCGCCAGAGATTGCAATCAGCATTTTTCTGGCGCCGTTGCCGGGGAGGTATTGCTATATTCTCTGAGTCACTTGGGATTTATATCTGCTGATCACTATGAAGAATCTGAAGGATCCAAAGACCAAAGTCTTGACCTCAACTACGAGAGGAGGTAAGGAATTGCCATCTAGCTCTGCACTTGATTCACCTTCAGTTATGAGTAAGTTTGCGACATCACCTCCTACTAGAAATCTTGATATGTCGCCTATGCTTGATGATGCTTATGATGCTACTGCTAGAGATTCTATGCTTGATACTATGCCTGATGATACTATGCCTGATACTGCTAGAGATGCTATGCTTGATACTGCTAGAGATACTATGTTTGATACTGCTTTGCCTGATGATGCTAGAGATGCTATTTTTCCTCATGATGCTATGCTTGATACTGCTAGAGATGCTACTTTGCCTGATGTTCCACTAGGAGTGTTCCTTGATGCTCATATTGCTAGAGTTACTGCCAATGCTCGTGATGCTTCTGAAACTGCCGATACTATTGAGATAGAACCTGCTTTTGCTCCTGCTAGATCTAGCTCTCCTAGATATGAATTGCGTGATATACCTGAGGGTTATGTTATGGAGGGAGAGATAGCTGAGGATTTTCTTGCGTGTAAGGATGCCTATGACGCTGAGAAATTACTTCTCAAGTGGAAGGAAAAATCTCAGGAAGCTAGGATGAAAAATGACCCGAAGTTTGCCACTTCACCTATCTTTGTCACCGATAAGGATTATGAATTCTCTGTCGACCCTGAGATAATCTCTCTAGTAGAATATGATCCTTTTCACGGTTATGAGTCTAAGACGGTCATAGCCCATCTTGCCAAACTATCTGAAATAGCCAACCTTTTCACTAATGAGGAGAAGATCCGCCACTACTATATCCTTAAGCTGTTTCCTTTCTCTCTAAAGGATGACGCTAAAGTTTGGTTCACCTCTATTGCTCCTGGATGTGTGCGTAGTCCCCAGGAGACGGTCTATTACTTCTGTGAGAAATATTTCCATGCCCATAAGAAGCAAGCTGCCTTGCAGGAAATATACAACTTTGCTCAACTCCAAGAAGAGAGTCTTCCACAAGCTTGGGGGAGGCTCGTCCAGCTAGAGAATGCTTTGCCTGATCACCCTCTTAAGAAGAACGAGATACTTGATATCCTCTATAACGGACTTACCGATGCCTCTAGAGACCACCTAGATAGTTGTGCCGGTTGTGTTTTTATGGAACGAACTGTAGAACAAGCTGAGACCCTACTGAATAACCTCTTGATCAACGATAATGCTTGGACTATTCCCGAACCACCTCCTAAGCCAACTCCTAAGAGAAGTGGTATTCTATTCCTCAGTCCCGAAGATATGCAAGAAGCCAAGAAATCTATGCAAGAGAAAGGCATTAGATCTGAAGATGTCAAAAATCTACCACCTATCGAAGAGATCCATGGTCTCGATAACTCGATACAGGTAGTGGAAGTGAATTCTGTGCGTAGGTTTGATGAGAGTGATATTTCTTTTGATAAACCTTCTAGCCTATGCTTTGATGAATTTGACAACTTTGTTGCCAAACAACAGAGTTTCAATGATTATGTTAGCAAACATTTGGAACAAAGTACTCATATGCTTAGCCATTTAAGTGCTTGTGTAGACAGAAATGTCAATGATCTGAAGCTTCTGAGTAAACATGCCTCTACGATTACTAATCATGTAGAACAAGTACTTAAAGCTCAGAATGACCTGCTCAATGAATTAAATGACAACTTTGTCAGAGTCATTACTAGAAGAGGCAAAATGACTCACGAACCTTTGTATCCTGAAGGTCATCCTAAGAGAATTGATCAAGATCCTCAAGGAATCAATGCTGATACACCTAGACATCCTAAGGAGAAGAAGAAGGATGATAGGAGCCTACACGCTAGTTCACCAAATACTATCACACCTGAAGAACCTAATGATATTTCTGCGTCTGATGCAGAAACACAATCAGGTGATGAACATGAACCTGGTGACAATATGGATAGTGATGTTCATAATAATGCTCAACCTAGCAATGATGAGGATGTGGAGATTGAACCTACGGTTAATCCTGATAATCCACGACCTAAGAAGTACGATAAGAATGACTTCACTGCTAGGAAGCTTGGTAAAGAAAGGGAGCCATGGGTTCAGAGACCTATGCCCTTTCCTCCTAAGACATCCAAGAAAAAGGATGATGAGGATTTCGAGCGCTTCGTTGAGATGATAAGACCCGTCTTTCTGCAGATGCGGTTAACTGATATCCTCAAGATGTCTCCGTATGCCAAGTACATGAAAGATATCGTGACTAATAAACGGAAGATACCAGATCTTGAGATCTCCACCATGCTTGCCAATTACACTTTTAAAGGTGGAACTCCTAAGAAACTTGGTGATCCCGGAGTGCCCACTATACCTTGCTCCATTAAAGGAAACTACGTAAGAACTACCTTATGTGACCTTGGGGCCGGTGTTAGTGTTATGCCGCTCTCTCTTTATCGTAGACTTGAGTTGGATAAGTTGACACCCACTGAATTTCTCTGCAAATGGCCGACAAATCAACTGCTTTCCCTATCGGCATTTGCGAGGATGTGCCTGTTATGGTTGCTAATACCACTATCTTAACAGACTTTGTTATCTTGGATATCCCTGAGGACGATGCCATGGTTGTCATCCTCGGAAGACCCTTTTTAAACACTGCAGGGGCTGTTATAGATTGCAACAACGGCAATGTCACTTTCCATGTCAACGGTAATGAGCACACAGTGCACTTTCCGAAGAAACTATATCCAGTACATTGCATCAATGCTATCGAAAAGACTTCATCGATTCTCATTGGGAGCTTTGAATGCCCTATTCCTCGTGTCAAGATGAAGTATGATTTGCTTGTTGGGGAGATACATATCCCCATTGAGGTGACTTAGTGGCTATTCAAAAATTCTCCGTTCTCTCTTGCGATTCGAGAAGGTTTTGTCATAAGGAGTTGATCAATCCCATTGACGGATTTCTTTCGATGACCATGAAACGGATGAATCAAAGAGTCACATACCTCTATTTTGAGCTTTCATTTTCTGTTTCTTAGAAGAAAAATGATAGAATTAGTTTAGCTCTTCTTGTTTTCTATTTTAGCGTCCCGGAGAAAAATACCTCGAAAATAAAAGTTCTCCGATGGTCCTGAAAATTTAGTATGATTTTTTCTGGAATTTTTGAAAATTTCTGGGCCTGAGAGCTGGCCTGGGGCCCAGACCAGTGGGCCACAAGCCCTGCCACCGCCACCTACCCCCTGGTGGCGGGGTGCAAGCTTGTGGGGCCCACAGGCACCCCCTCCACTCATTCCAGCTCTCAGCCTCTTATTCCACCTCCAGAAAAAATTGTTTCGCAGCTCAAACCCGTGTTCTTGCTCATTTGGATGTGATTTTCGATCTCCTTGCTCAAAGCACCATTTTCCGAACTGTTTTGAGGAAATTACTCCTTGGTAAGTGACTCCTCCATTGGTCCAATTAGTTTTTGCTCTAGTGCTTTATCCTTCGCGAATTCTTGCTACCTTGGTGACCATGTTCTTGAGCTAGAAAAGTTGATTTTAGCCGGTCCCAAGTAGTTTTAGCGCGTGATATGGTCTCTAGGCACTAGTAGGAGTGGTTGCTACAAGTTGGGTTAATCTTTATTCGCTTTTCTTTCGAAGTCTCTAAAAATTTCAGAATTTTTCAGAGCTAGAAAAAGGAAAAGATGAGGAGGTTCTTGAGAGGCTCTTCAAGTGGTGACCCCAAGGAGGATGAGAAGAACCACCCCAAGTACGTAGTCCCTCGAGTCACAGAAGTTCGAGCGTGCGAGTGGCCAAGTGATGAATTTTTGCGCGACGCCGGACTTTATGAAGACTTTTATTACTTGGTGGAGAACGCAGGCCGAATATGGCCCGTAATAATCCAGCTTCTGCGATATATGATGATTCGCTCGCTATCTGAGGTCTTACTGCGTTCGTTGAAGATAAGTGCCCACAATACCTCCTCCTCACCAATATTTTTGTTCAAAGCTTCAACTTTTATCCGAGGAAGAATCCTCCCATGGTTGAGTTCATGATTTACGATGTCCCCCAGTGCATGACGCTGCAGGACTTTTGCAATGTATGCAAATTACCTTATGTTGGGGATATCCGTGACCCTCGTCCACGGGACTTGGAGGATTTCATTGGTTCTATTGCTGTTGGAGAGGAGAGAGGAATGTCTCGCGCTATAATTGCTAGCATACATTTTCCTGTGCTTCGGTACTTCTCACTATTTGTGGGAAAATGTTTGATTGGTCGTGGGGAGGCTGGATCACTTAGTCCTCCAGACCTTGCGGTTTTGCGCGAAGGCCTTTATAACGATAGGACTTATAGCCTGGGCGCTATAGTAGCTCAACGGTTGAACCTGAACCGTTCTAAAGGTGTTGTCTATGGAGGTATCTATGCTACTCGTCTTGCCACACACTTTGAGATACCCATTAGACTGGGAGAGGAAGGAGAGATGCTTCTCCCTGAGAGATATCTAGATTATGACAGCATGGTTCGCCATGATTTTCTGGATAGAGATGCTAGTAGACGGATGATTTATAACCTGGTGTTTAGTCAGGATACTCGAGAGACTATTACTTTGCCTGCTCCTTCTTTGTTTGATCTGCATGCAGGCAGGTAAACTATTATGCCCGCGGACATCTACGCATATTGGGGCTTGGCCCAACCATAGGCGCCCGTGCCTCAGCGGCCAGTCAAGTACCAGACGCTAGTTTATCAGTGGGGGCCAGAGGAGCTCACACAGCAGTGGCATCCACATTTGCTCCGGAGTATCCTGGAGCTGGTTATTTCCCACCTTGGGAGTAGACCAAGCTAGGCCAAAAGCCTAAGCTTGGGGGAGTACGTGTTCTCACCGACTTTACATTCATGCTTATGCTTTCACTTTGTTAGCCGGTGTTTACACTTTTCCACTGTATTATCCATGCTAGTTTCTTTTCGTTTTCTTGTTTTCTTGTTTTGTGTCCTTTTGAGAAAAAACAAAAAGATTTTTCTTTCTTGTTTTGCTTGTTGGGAGCTTTCCCGTGTAAATGGTTTTCTTGTTCTTTGTGTCAAGGTAGAAGATATTGGTTACAATGTTTATTGGTTCTTGCATGCTTACCTGTTTAGCTTTCAAAAGAGCCATATTACTTTGTCTTCTCCTTTGTGTTTGCCTGCAGATTCAGCTTAGTCCAATGCGCTTATTATTGTTCACATCGTTCGATCGTGCAAATGAAAGGCAACAATGATGATATATGATGAAGTGACTGAGACTGAAAAGCTGGTATGAACTCTATCTATTTTGTTTTTGTAAATATGACTAGCTTGTCGACCCAGATCTAGCTTTGTTGTGAGAGAACCATGTTTGCAATGACAACTTAGAGATCATAGTTTTTGATGCCATGCTTATTTAGCTGAGAGCTTATAATGGTTTGTCTTGAATGCCAACATAGATTTTGAGATGACTATGATGTAGTATGATAGGATGGTATTCTCCTTTGAATGTTTCAAGTGGCTTGACTTGGCACATGTTCATGCATGTAGTTGAAACAAAAACAACATAGCCTCTATGATGTTCGTGTTCATGGTGATTTATATGCTGTTCATGCTTGCATTCAATGTTACTCAAACTCATTGCATCTTGATGACTGTTGTCACTCTCTAGTTGGTCGCTTCCCAGTCTTTTGCTAGCCTTCATTTGTACTAAGCGGAATACTGCTTGTGCATCCACTTCCATAAACCCAAAAGTTTTTCCATGAGAGTCCACCATACCTACCTATTTGCGGTATCTACCTGTCGTTCCAAGTAAATTTGCATGTGCCATTCTCTAAACCTTCAAGAAATAATCTGTTTTGCATGCCCGAACCGCTCATGTGGTGACAGAGGGATATTGGTATCTCCCATGCTAGGAGTGTTATCCTCGACATGTGTTTATTCACAGTCATTCACGAGAAAGGGGCCGGTAATTGGAATGCCCAGTTCCACGCTTAAATCGAAAACATAACTGTAAAACAAGACTCCCCCCGGATTGATGTCAATATGGACGGTACCCGAGGATTCGGCTAGCCGTGGAGTGTGATTGATTGGTGGTGGGGGAGTTAAAACTTTACCTTTTTGTTTGGGAACCGCCTATAGCATGAGTAGCATGGAAGATATTGAGAACACTTGGTCATTGCGTTGATAATGAAAGCATGCCACCCAAAATTATTATCTCTGTTTTCAAAGCTTGAGATCTGGCACCTCTGCAAATCAATGCTTCCCTCTGCGAAGGGCATGTCTATATATTTTCCTGTCGAGTCATCCTCCTCTTATATAAGCACCAATTAGAGAGCACCTCTGTCATTTTTATGCTTTGCTTTTGATTGATATTCAGTATGACTATGACTGGATCTTCGTTGCTATGAATTACAATGTTTAGTCAGCCCTTGATCTTTGAAAGTGCTCTGCATTTATGTTTTGCGGTCTCAGAAAGAGCTAGCGAGATACCACCTATTCATATTGCTTCATGCCTGTTTTGATTGAAGTGTTGGTATTTGAAACTCATTATTATTTGCTCATTAGCTGATTATGCCATTGATATTAGTTTACCGTGAGATCTTTGTGTCATTTGCTTATGTGGTTAACTTGTGATCTTGCTAAAATTATGGTTATGAGTTAGACATAGTTGCAACAACAAGATCAAACAGAGTTTGTCAAAGTTTTTCTTTCTCTCTCAGTTTGTCAACTGAGTTGCTTGAGGACAAGCAAGGTTTTAAGCTTGGGGGAGTTGATACGTCTCCATCGTATCTACTTTTCCAAACTCTTTTGCCCTTGTTTTGGACTCTAATTTGCATGATTTGAATGGAACTAACCTGGACTGACGTTGTTTTCAGCAGAATTGCCTTGGTGTTATTTTTGTGCAGAAATCAAAGTTCTCCAAACGTCCTGAAAATATACGGGGAGCGGTTTTGGAAAATAAGAAAAATATCAGCGCCAAGTTCCACCTAAGGGGGTGGTCCAGTGGGCCACAAGCCTGGCTCCGCCACCACCACCCCTGGTGGCGGTGGGCAGGCTTGTGGGGCCCACACGGCTCTGCCGCCCCCAATCTGAGGTCTATAAGATCCCTTTCGTCCCAGAAAAAAATAAAAAGAGAAGTTTTCGTCGCGTTTTCGATACGGAGGCGCCGCCACCACCTGTTCTTCATCTGGAGGGCAGATCTGGAGTCCGTCTTAGGCTCCGAAGAAGGGAAATCGTCGCCATCAACCTTCTTCCCTCTCCAATTCCATGAAGCTCTTTGTCGTTTGTGAGTAATCTATTCATAGGCTCGCTGGGCGGTGATGAGTAGGATGAGATCTATCATGTAATTAATCGAGTTAGTTTTGATGGGGATTGATCCCTAGTATCCACTATGTTCTGAGATTGATGTTGCTACTACTTTGCCATGCTTAATGCTTGTTGTTAGAGCATATATCTCCATATGTGGTTTTGGTAATTGATGACAATTCCTATGGACTAATGGTTGCCTTAAGTTACATTTATAGGATTTGTCCATAGGCACTTCTTGAAGTCCATCTGTTGGGTTCAAGGAGTTTATATGATGACCAAGATGGTATTCAAGGTATTATCCAAAGAATGGTCATAGAGACACATGGTTGATCAAGATCTCAGACAAAGAGTAAATCAAGATGATCAACACACAAAGCGTACAAGATGTACCGAGAGGGATCAAGTGATCCCATGGTATGGTAAGCATTGTCCATTACGTATTTGTGTACTAACCCATGGTCTTCGTGAGAGTTCTGTGTGGGGGTTAGGTGTGTTTCCATGGGCTTGCGTCAAAGGGAAGATCTCATACAACCCATGAAGTATGACGTCGATGACCAAGATGGTATTCAAGGTATTATCCAAAGAATGGTCATAGAGACACATGGTTGATCAAGATCTCAGACAAAGAGCAAATCAAGATGATCAACACACAAAGCGTACAAGATGTACCGAGAGGGATCAAGTGATCCCATGGTATGGTAAGCATTGTCCATTACGTATTTGTGTACTAACCCATGGTCTTCGTGAGAGTTCTATGTGGGGGTTAGGTGTGTTTCCATGGGCTTGCGTCAAAGGGAAGATCTCATACAACCCATGAAGTATGACGTCAAGTTGTGATAGTCATCAAGATTGCAATGTGCAAGTTTAAGTGGATCAGCACGAAGATATCATGCTTGAAGCTTGCCGTCCATTGTGGTGGCAATGGACTTGTGAAGATATGTTGAAGAGTGGCTCACCCATAGTGAGTATGGGGGAGCAATCAACTAGTCTTCATCAAGCCAACACAATCAAGAAAGGTGGTCCATCTTGAGGAAGCCAAGATCATCATCATCTAGCTCAAGAGGACGAGGTGCAAGGTATAGGTTTGCCCTTGATAGGTTTTCTGTTTAGGATAGATTGTTGTACTATCAAGGGGGCTCTCAAGTGAGTAGCTTGATCGTATCATTCGTTGAGATCTCAAACCATTTGCATCCTTGCATCATACTTCTTGGTTCTTGTTTGGTGTTTCTCTTTGTGGGTTTTAGAGCTTATGGTCATCTTCGTGACAAGCTCGAGTTCATCGAAAACGGAGTCCATATGCATCTACTATGATGTTTTCGATGTTGGAGTTTTTGCCGGTTCTTCATTCATAGAGGACTCACATCTCTATATCTTTGTCATATTCATAACCGCATGGTCTTAAGTCGCTGTTTGGATAGCCCTTGTCGTCCTGAATCCAACAAGCTTGGGTTTGCTCGATTCGGAGCTCGTATGCGAAAGTTATGGCTGTTTCAGTGGCGAGCGGTAGTACCGCTGGACCTAGCGGTAGTACCGCTTAGTACCGCCTGCCTAGCGGTTGTTCGTGGATGGACCTTTTTGCGAAGACTTTCTTGGCGGTGGTAGTGCCTTTGCACTACCAGGGGCCCAGCGGTAGTACCGCTGGAGTGCCAGCGGTAGTACCGCTGCAGCCAGCGGTAGTACCGCTGGAGCTCGGGCAGAGAGTGGGAGTAACGGTCTGATTCCTTCCCCCACTATATAAAGGGGGTCTTCTTCCCCCTTGGCCTGATCCATCAGTTGAGCTCTCGTTCTATCTCCATTGTTGACATTCTTAGAGCTTGCTTACTCTCTATCCCTCCAATGATTCTTGCTTGTTCTTGAGGGAAAAGAGAGAGGAGATCTAGATCCACATCTCCACCAATCACTTTCTCCTCTATGTGAGGGGAACCCCTTGGATCTTGATCTTGGAGTTCTTTGTGAGCTCCTTGTTCTTCCTCTCATATTTCTCCATAGCTTTTGTTGTTGTGGAGGGATTTGAGTGTGAGGGACTTGACCACTTCGTGTGTTCTTGCCATTGCATTAGTTGCATCGGTTTGAGTTCTCCACGGTGATACGTGGAAGTGAGAAGTTGAGAAGCTTACTACCTTTGCTACTTAGTACCCTTGATATTGTTCTTCGTGGATGCTTTGGCGTCCTAGAAGCTTGGTGGTGTCTCGGAGCTCAATCATTGTGGTGTGAAGCTCCGAGAAGCGTTGGGGTCTCCAATTAGGTTGTGGAGATTGCCCCGAGCAATTTGTACGGGTACCGGTAACCTCCCCCAAGGGTTGCCACGTGTACGGGTTCGGTGACCGCCCCCAAGGGTTGCCATTTGTACGGGTTCGGTGACCGCCCTCAAGGGTCCCTTAGTGGAATCACGGCATCTTGCATTGTGCGAGGGCGTGAGGAGATTACGGTGGCCTTAGTGGCATCTTGGGGAGCATTGTGCCTCCACACCGCTCTAACGGAGATTAGCATCCGCAAGGGTGTGAACTTCGGGATACATCATCGTCTCCCCGTGCCTCGGTTATCTCTTACCCGAACCCTTTACTTATGCACTTTACTTTGTGATAGACATATTGTTTATTGTAATATATCTTGCTATCACTTAGTTGTTTATCTTGCTTAGCATAAGTTGTTGGTGCACATAGGTGAGCCTAGTTGTTTGTAGGTTTTGTGCTTGACATATTAAACGTTAGTTTTATTCCGCATTTGTTCAAGCCTAAACCTTAACTATTTTAAAGCGCCTATTCACCCCCCCCTCTAGGCGACATCCACGTCCTTTTCACTTGTCACTAGGGCCTGAGTGCCATGATTTCAGATCTGAAATTATTATGTTGTCACCAATATATGTGTGTTTTAGATCCGATCTTGCAAGTTGTAGTTACCTACTATGTGTTATGATCCGGCAACCCCGGAGTGACAATAACCGGAACCACTCCCGGTGGACCATAGTTTGAGGAGTTCATGTGTTCACCAAGTGCTAATACGTTGGTCCAGTTCTTTATTAAAAGGAGAACCTTAATATCCCATAGTTTCCTTTTGGACCCCGCTGCCATGGAAGGGATGGACAATAGATGGCATGCAAGTTCTTTTCCCTAAGCACGTATGACGACACACGTAATGCATGGCTACATCACATTGACGAACGGGAGCTAGACACATATCTCTCTGTGTTATAACTGTTGCATGATGAATATCATCCAAACAAATCACCGACCCATTGCCTACGAGTTTGTCCTACTGTTGCTAATGTTGTTACTTGTTTTGCTCTGCTGCTGCTACTACTGTTGCTACTGTTGTTACTTGTCTTGCTCTGCTGCTGCTGCTACAACTGTTGCTACTACTGTTACTTGTCTTGCTCTGCTGCTGCTACTACTACTGTTGCTACTTGTCTTGCTCTACTGCTACTGTTGCTACTATTGTCGCTTGCTACTGTTGCTACTTGCTACTGCTATCACTACTGCTTTTCCTTGCCACTGCTATTGCTCGTTACACTGCCGTTACTCGCTACTTTGCTGTTACTACTTTGCTTGTAGATACTAATATTTCAGGTGTGGTTGAATCTGACATATTCAGCTGCTAATACTTGAGAGTATCCTCTCACCTCCTATAGGCGAATCAACAAATTTGGGTCGAATACTCTACCCTCAAAAACTTCTGCGAACCCACGCGCTGGTGGGCCATCAACAACATTCTTCTAGTTTCGTTGTTGGGGAGTGCTAGCAGCATTCTTCTGGTGCCGTTGCACGGGAAGGTTTGTTGTCGTCAGCATTCGTCTAGCCATCGCCAGAGATTGCAATCAATGTTGGACAAGGAAGACAACATAATGAATTATGTTTGCTTGGTTCCGAACAATGTTATATGACTAGAGATCCATTAGCATGTGACGCTTGCTTCAACCTCATATCAGCCAAGACTTCCGCACTAAGTAGAGATACTACTTGTGCATCCATAAACCTTCAACCCAGTTTGCCATGAGAGTCCACCACACCTACCTATGGATTGAAGAAGACCCCCCAAGTAAGCTGTCATCGGTGCAAGAATAGAAATTGCTCCCTAAATATGTATGATCTATTAGTGTATGGAAAATAAGCTTTGTACGAACCTGTGATGAGGAAGACATAGAAGCAACAGACTGCATAATAAAGTTATTTATCACAGGAGGCAATATAAAGTGATGTTCCTCCTCACTAAGAGGTCACACATACAAACCTCAAAAGCGCATGACAACCTCTGCTTCCCTCTACGAAGGGCCTATCTTATACCTTTACTTTTTATCCTTAAAAGAGTCATGGTGATCGACACCAATTCCTTATTTCGCCTTTATCTTGGCTAACGTCATGTGCTAGGGAAATATCTATATTCATATGTCAACTTGGAAGTAAGTATCCATGAATTATTATTTTTGACATTACCCTTGAGGTAAGTAGTTGGGAGGCGAAACTATAAGCCCCTATCTTTCTTTGTGTCCAACTGAAACTTTGACCTCATGAGTACCACGTGAGTTTTAGCAATTGTAGAAGATGAAAGGATGATTGAGTATGTGGATTTGCTTTACAAGCTCTTATTTGACTCTTTCCGATGTTATGATAAATTGCAATTGCTTCAATGTCTAAAGGCTATTGGTTGTTAATTCTCAATAAGATTCTTGACCCATACTTCACTTTGTGGAGGAATTGTCACTTTAGCATAAGAGTTTATATGACGCTATTGTTGTTCTAATTGTGATCATGATGCCTGCATGTCTGTATTTTATTTTATCGACACCTCTATCTCTAAACATGTGGGCATATTTATTGATCTCGGCTTCCGCTTGAGGACAAGCGAGGTCTAAGCTTGGGGGAGTTGATACGTCATTTTGCATCATGCTTTTATGTTGATATTTATCACTTTATGGTCTGTTATTACACTTCACGGTACAATACTTATGCCTTTTCTCTCTTATTTTATAAGGTTTACATGAAGAGGGAGAACGTCGGCACGTGGAATTCTGGTCTGAAAAAAGGAGCAAGTTTGAGATACCTATTATGCGCAACTCCAAAAGCCGTGAAAATCAACGAGGAATTATTTTGGATTTTACAAAAAATACTGGGCGGAAGAAGTACCAGAGGGGAGCCACCAGGAGGCCACAAGCTTGCAAGGCACGACCTACCCCCTGGCAGTGCCTAGGTGGCTTGTGGGCCCCCTGTTGCCCCTCTGGCTCCCATCTTTTGCTATAAGGAGGGTTTCGTTCCAGAAAAAATCAGGAGGAGGCTTTCGGGAGGAATCGCCACCGCCACGAGGCGGAACTTGAGCAGAACCAATCTAGAGCTCCAGCAGGGCCGTCCTGCCGGGGAAACTTCTCTCCCGGAGGGGGAAATCATCGCCATCGTCACCACCAACACTCCTCTCATCGGAGGGGACTCATCACCATCAACATCTTCATCAACACCATCTCATCTCCAAACCCTAGTTCATCTCTTGTAACCAATCTTTGTCTCGCGACTCCGATTGGTACTTGTAAGGTTGCTAGTAGTGTTAATTACTCTTTGTAGTTGATGCTAGTTGGATTACTCGGTGGAAGATTATATGTTCAGATCCTGGATGCCATTCAATACCTCTCTGGTCATGAACATAATTTTGCTTTGTGAGTAGTCACTTTTGTTCCTGAGGACATGGGATAAGTCTTGCTATAAGTAGTCATGTGAATTTGGCATTCGTTCGATATTTTGATGCGTTGTATGTTGTCTTTCCTCTAGTGGTGTTATGTGAACGTCGACTACATAACACTTCACCATTATTTGGTCCTAGAGGAAGGAATTGGGAAGTAATAAGTAGATGATGGGTTGCTAGAGTGACAGAAACTTAAACCCTAGTTCATGCGTTGCTTCGTAAGGGGCTGATTTGGATCCACTAGTTTAATGCTATGGTTAGACTTTGTCTTAATTCTTCTTTCGTAGTTGCGGATGCTTGTGAGAGGGGTTAATCATAAGTGGGATGTTTGTCCAAGTA
Source organism: Hordeum vulgare subsp. vulgare (assembly GCF_904849725.1). Taxonomy (NCBI): domain Eukaryota; kingdom Viridiplantae; phylum Streptophyta; class Magnoliopsida; order Poales; family Poaceae; genus Hordeum; species Hordeum vulgare. Next base: position 349,179,296 of record NC_058523.1, read on the forward strand.
AGGGCAGCACCCAAGCACCGGTCCACCCACATATCAAACTATCAAAGTAGTGAACGTGAATCATATGAACATGATGAAAACTAGTTTGACAGAAATTCCCATGTGTCCTCGGGAGTGCTTCACCTTCTATAAGAGTTTGCCTAGGCTTGTCCCTTGCTACAAAAGGGATTGGGCCATCTTGCTGCACCTTCGTTACTATTGTTACTTGCTACTTGCTACGAATCATCTTATCACACAACTATCTGTTACCGATAATTTTAGTGCTTGCAGAGAATACCTTGCTGAAAACCACTTGTCAGTTCCTTCTGCTCCTCGTTGGGTTCGACACTCTTACTTATCAAAAGGACTACGATAGATCCCCTACACTTGTGCTTCATCAAAGACCACGACCGCAGTATTCATCATCCCCACTGGGGCGACCACCATTGTTGCCATCATCCGAGTAACAAAGGCGACCCGCATGGTGGGTGGTCCGGGAGCGATCTTGAGCTCATAGCCTTGGTCGTTGAAGCATATGCAAATGGTGGCCCAAAGTTTGGAGGAGTTGAGGGATTTTATCTTGACCTGGACCTCCTCCTCTTTGCGGAGTGAGAGCTCATCCGCCACGATGACCTTGCCGAGGGTACGAGACATGTTCCGAATGACCCATTCGGTCCGAACATTGTCAGCACACTCGTAATGAAGGTCCACGCCGTTTCTATGACAGCCACCCCCTATGGTTCAAGCTTTGGTTCCGAGATGTCCACCACCAACTTCTTGAAGGCCAAAGTAATCCCCGTGCTGCACGTGTAATACTCATGACTAGTATCATCGGGGAAGATCACTATGAACTCTTGGCCGGAAGTCCGTGTCAATTGCCAATCCCATTGACAATAACACATGTGGTAGAGCTCGGCCTCAATCATCTCGAGGAGTGCGATGCCTCCCCCAACACTGTCACAGTCGCACAAAGCGAGGGGGTAGGGACTGGGAGCTTCGGGACCTTGATGCGCAAGAAGCCCATGCCCTGGAGGTCGTGCACATATATCATCAGCTCCTCGAAGACCGGATGGTCCGGGCACAACAATGCAGGATGTCTGACATCCTTAGAGCATCTCCAACAGATGCGCTAAACCAGCGTCGCGCTGAAAAGTTAGTCCTTTTTGCACGCGCTACCGCTCCGGGCGCTCCAGCGGAGGCGCAAAAACCGCGCGCACGGCATAACCAGTTCAGCGCGTGGGCGAAAACGCCATCGCGCGCCGTTTATTTGGTGTGTCCGCTCCCGCGCGATGCACACTCGAGCGCCCGCTCGCAACTCCACCTACACCATCCAGCCACGGCGCCACCACTTCCCGTGCCACCCCATTTCTTTCGGCGAGTGTTCTGACGCTTCCTTGGCCTATCCCCCACGTCGCGGCTGCTTCCTCCGTCTTTCTCTAGTCTCACCGCCGCCCCTCGCGCGCGTCGGTCGTTCGACGAACAACGCCCGGCCGTCCACTGCCGCTCGGCGCCCGCAAGGTGTATTGTGCAAGTGTTTGGCGAGGAGTATTTGAGATCTCCCAATACTGAAGACGTCGCAAGGCTATTGGAGATGAACAAAGCTCGTGCTTCCCATGTATGCTTGGCTCAATAGATTGCATGCATTGAAGTTGGAAAAATTGTCCTAAGGCATGGCATGGGCAATTCCACGGCCAAAAAAAGGGTTCCACTATAATCCTTGAAGCGGTGGCCGATCAAGAGACTTGGATTTGGCATGCTTTTTCTGGAATGCCTGGATCATTGAATGACATCAACGTTGTCAATCGGTCACCACTGATGAATAAGATTGCAAATGGTGAACTGCAACCGGCTGAAAGGGTGGCCGTTTTGTTGCCTCTTATCATGCCATTCGGCGTCCCGAAACGCATAATGATATTCAGAAGGATCTCATCGAGGAGTGGTAGGCATGGAATGACCGACAAAGAGCATGATGATTTGTGCGTTTGATTTTGAGTTCTAATAACGAAATTAAACTTTTTTTTGTTGATTTATTTTGTTTGTGTTTGATCTTTTTGCTTGTGTTTTGAGCGCATATGTTGTTTGAGCGAAAGCGTGCGCTGCATTTTAGCGCGCATGCTAGAGCTACGCGCGCGCGTTGCATTTTACAACGGCTGCTGGTGCCAGCGCTGACCGTCGTGCCAAAACACGCGAACGACGCGTCGTAAACTGATTTTTAACGCGCGCGTTGGGCGGCTATTGGAGATGATCTTACACATGTAGCACATTGGAGGGTTGTTGCATGTGACTTGAAAGTGGCCTGGTATCCCACAGTTGAAGCAAGGCGGGGCCTCGTGGGCGGAGCCAATGGCCGACATGGTGGAGGCAACGATGGCTGCTCGGGGGGAGGGGGTTGATACATCTCCAATGTATCTATAATTTTTTATGGTTTCATGCTATTATCTTATCAAACTTTGGATGTTTTGTACGCCTTTTATATATTTTTTGGGACTAACTTATTAACTCAGTGCCAAGTGCCAGTTCCTGTTTTTTCCGTGTTTTTGACCCTTTTTAGAGGAGGATTTTAAACGGAGTCCAAACGGAACGAAACTGCCAAAAAGATTTTTTCCGAAACAGAAGACGATCGGGGAACTTGAGAACCAAGGCAGGGGGCCAACAGGGACTCCACAAGCCCCCTAGTCGTGGCCAGGGGGCCCGCGCCTCCCAGGCTTGTGGGCTCCCTAGGCCTCCTCTGCCCCATGGTCTTTCGCCTATATATTCCCAAAAATTCCAGAAAAAATCAAGAGATCATCGAAAGTACTTTTCCGCCGCTGCAAGCTTCTGTCTCCGCAAGATCCCATCTAGGGCATGTTCTGGTGCCCTGCCGGAGGGGTGATTCGGATACGGAGGGCTTCTTCATCAACACCATGACCTCGCCGATGATGCGTTAGTAGTTCACCATAAACCTACGGGTCCATAGCTAGTAGCTAGATGGCTTCTTCTATCTCTTGGATCTTCAATACAAAGTTCTGCATGATCTTCATGGAGATCTATCTGATGTAATCTTCTTTTGCGGTGTATTTGTCGAGATCCGATGAATTGTGGATTTATGATCAGATTATCTATGAATCTTATTTGGGTTTCTTCTGATCTCTTATATGCATGATTTCATATCCTTGTAATTCTCTTCGAGTTGTGGGTTTTGTTTGGCCAGCTTGATCTTTTGAGCTAGATACTTTTGCTCTATGTGCTTCACTTAGATATTTTAGAGCACAGCGGTGCGTGACTTGGTAGTTGGCTTGTGATATGAAAGTAGTCCCAAAGGTGATAGGTACCCAAAGAGGATACAAAAACCTCCATCTTCATGTGCATTGAGTAGAAAGAGAAGTTTTGATTCCTCTCAATTAGTTTTGAGACATAGATTTGGTAATATTAAGAGTTATGTTTGTAGGGTGTTGTGAACCTAGAAATACTTGTGTTGAAGTTAGTGATTCCCGTAGCATGCACGTATGGTGAACCGCTATGTTAGGAAGTCGGAGCATAATTGATCTATTGATTGTCATCCTTTGTGTTGAGGTCGGGATCGCGTGATGGTTAACACCTACCAACCCTTCACCTACGAGTATGCGTTTGAGTATCCTTTGTGTTGTGTTGTTGTTTGAGAAGTGCCAGAAGCCGTTGCCGGGGAGGATCAAGTCAAGAACTCATCCAAGTAAGTGTCGCAAACTCATCTCTTGCATTTACTTTTTTTGCCTCTCGCTTTCCTCTCCCCCACTTTTGAAAAATAAAAATTTACAATTTTTTTGCCTTTTTCGCTCGCCCTTTCTTTCGCTTGCTTTCTGTTTGCTTGTGTTGCCATGTTCCTTTAATATGCTTGCATCTTCGCATGCTGAAAATCTATTGATATGGATCCTCATCCAGTTGCTAATCTCTTTAAGAGATCCAATTATGTTGATCCAATTGCTAGTGAGTTGAGTGCACTTGACTTTCTCTATGGAGTTTTGCTTAAGATGCGTGAATCTGGAAGTCGTGATGAAGAAAATTATGAAGTGATTCACGAGGGCTCCTTTAATGAAAAGCATGATTGCAATGATTTCACTATAAATCCTATTAGTGTCAATCATGCTAAAAATATGCAAAACCCTAAGCTTGGGGATGCTAGTTTTGCTATGTCCACTACTTGTTGCAATGATCATGATTATGATGTTTGCAATAAGATTGAAAGTGGGATTGGATAAGTCATGACTTTAGTTGATGATAATCCCACTATTTTTGAAGAGCGTCAACTTTGCATGCATGTGGATCATGAAAAGAATATCCTTTGTGATAGCTATATTGTTGAATTTGTTTATGATTCCACATGTAATTGCTATGAGAGAGGAAAATATTGTGGTAGAAACTTTCATGTTACCAAATTACCTCTCGTTATGTTGAGATTGCTATTGTCTCTTTGTTCTTCCTTGCATTTGGTAACTATTGGTTGTCTTGACAATCTGTTTTCCTATAAAATGCCTATGCATAGGAAGTATGTTAGACTTAGAAGTGATTTTCACATGCTTTATGATGCTCTCGTTGTGCTTCAATTCTTGTCTTTTGTATGAGCAGCATTGAATTATCAACGCCTAGCTAAAAGGCTTTAAAGAATAGCGCTTGTTGGGAGGCAACCCAATGAATTTATCTTTTTATTTCTGTTTTCTTGTGTCCACACCATAATAATTATGTTATGATAGTGTATTTTGTGTTTCTTTTTGTGTTTGAGCCAAGCAAAACCTTTATGACTAGTCTTGGTGATGGTTGTTTGATCCTGCTGAAAAAAGATAGAAACTTTTCGCTCACGAGATTATTTTTCATTTTTATTTAGAAAGAGCTTTTGAGTTGATTCTTTTTGCTGATGGTTGATATGCCTTTTGCCCAGGCAGTCCTAAGTTTTCAGAATTTTTGAGGTACCAGAAGTATACAAAGTATACAAATTGCTACAGACTGGCCTATTTTTGACATATTCTATTTTTGTTGAGTTGGTTGCTTGTTTTGATGAAACTATGGATAGTATCGGGGGGGGGGGGGGTACTAGCCATGGAAAAGTGAGAATACAGTAATCTAACACCAATAGAAATAGAATTCAAGTTTGCTACAGTACCTAAAGAGGTGGTAGTTTGTTTTCTTGTGTTAATGATATCACGAGTTTCTGCTTAAGTTTTGTGTTGTGAAGTTTTCAAGTTTTGGGTGATGTTCTCATGGACAAAGGGATAAAGAGTGGAAATAGCTCAAGCTTGGGTATGCCCAATGCATCCCAAGCCAAATCCAAGGACACCAAAAAGCCTAAGCTTGGGGATGCTCCGGGAAGGCATCCCCTCTTTCGTCTTTAATCCATTGGTAACATTACTTGGAGCTATATTTTTATTCACCACATGATATGTGTTTTGCTTGGAGCGTCTTGTATCGTAGGAGTCTTTTCTTTTTGTTGTACCACAATCATCCTTCCTGCACACCTTTTGAGAGAGACATGCACTCATCATGATTTTGCTAGAATGCTCATCGTGCTTCACTTATATCTTTTGAGCTAGATACTTTTGCTCTGTGTGCTTCACTTAGATCTTTTAGAGCACAACGGTGCGTGACTTGGTAGTTGGCTTGTGCTATGAAAGTAGTCCCAAAGGTGATAGGTACCCAAAGAGGATACAAAACCTCCATCTTCATGTGCATTGAGTAGAAAGAGAAGTTTTGATTCCTCTCAATTAGTTTTGAGACGTAGATTTGGTAATATTAAGAGTTATGTTAGTAGGGTTTTGTGAACCTAGAAATACTTGTGTTTAAGTTAGTGATTCCCGTAGCATGCACGTATGGTGAACCGCTATGTTAGGAAGTCGGAGCATAATTGATCTATTGATTGTCATCCTTTGTGTTGAGGTCGAAATCGCGCGATGGTTAACACCTACTAACCCTTCACCTAGGAGTATGCGTTTAGCACTTTGTTTCGATTACTAATAAAAACTTTCGCAACAAGTATGTGAGTTCTTCATGACTAATGTGAGTCCATGGTATAGATGCACTTTCACCTTCCACCGTTGCGTCTCTTGAGTACCGCGCAACTTTCGCCGGTACACAAACCCACCATATGCCTTCCGCAAAACAGCCACCATACCTACCTACTATGACATTTTCATAGCCATTCGGAGATATATTGCCATGCAACTCCCGCCGTTCCATCTCATGACTTGTGCCGTCACTCTCATATTGCCATCGCATGATGGTAAGATAGCTAGCGAGATGTTTCAATGTCATATGCCAAGCTAGATCGTTGCACATCCCGGTACACTGCCGGAGGCATTTCCTATAGAGTCATCATCGTTCTGAGCTTTGAGCTGTGAGTAAATAAAAGTGTGATGATCATCATTATTAGAGCATTGTCCCATGTGAGAAAATAAAAAAAGAGGCCAAAGAGCCCAAAAAAAGAGAGGCCCAAGAGCCCAAAAAAAGAGAGAAGGGACAATGCTACTATCTTTTTCCACACTTGTGCTTCATAATAGCACCATGTTCTTCATGATTGAGAGCCTCTCGTTTCGTCACCACCATATGCTAGTGGGAATCTTTATTATATAACTTGGCTTGTATATTCCAATGACGGGCTTCCTCAAATTGCCCTAGGTCTTCGTGAGCAAGCAAGTTGGATGCACACCCACTAGTTCTCCTTTTGAGATTTCACATACTTATAGCTCTCGTGCATCCTTTGTATGGAAATCCCTACTCATTCACATTGATATCTATTAATGGGCATCTCCATAGCCCTTTGATACGCCGAGTCAATGTGACCATCTCCTCCTTTTTTTTGTCTCACAACCACCACCACACTCTATTGCACCTACAGTGCTATATCCATGGCTCACGCTCATGTATTGCATGATAGTTATAAAAAGTTTGAGAAAGTAAGGGTGTGAAAACAATTACTTGGCCTATACCGGGGTTGTGCATGATTTAAATTAGTTGTGTGGGGATGATGGAGCATAGCCAGACTATATGATTTTGTAGGGATAACTTTCCCTGGCCTTGTTATTTTGAAAGTTCATGATTACCTTGCTAGTTTGCTTGAAGTATTATTGTTTTCATGTCAATAGCAAACTATTGTTTTGAATCTTACGGATCTGAACATTCATGTCACATGAAAGAATTTACAAAGGACAACTATGCTAGGTAGCATTCCACATCAAAGATTCAGTCTTTATCACTTCCCTACTCGAGGACGAGCAGGAGTTAAGCTTGGGGATGCTTGATACGTCTCCAACATATCTATAATTTGGATGGTTTCATGCTATTATCTTGTCAAACTTTGGATGTTTTGTATGCCTTTTATATCTTTTTTGGGGCTAACTTATTAACTAAGTGCCAAGTGCGAGTTTCTGTTTTTTCCGTGTTTTTGACCCTTTTCAGAGGAGGATTTTAAATGGAGTCCAAACGAAACGAAACTTTCAAAAAGGTTTTTTCCGAAACAGAAGACGATCGGGGAACTTGAGAACCAAGGCAGGGGGCCACCAGGGACCCCACAAGCCCCCTAGCCACAGCCAGGGGGGCCCGCGCCTCCCAGGCTTGTGGGCTCCCTGGGCCTACTCTACCCTAGGTCTTTCGCCTATATATTCCCAACAATTCCAGAAAAAATCAGGAGATCATCGAAAGTACTTTTCCGACGCCGCAAGCTTCTGTCTCCGCAAGATCCCATCTGGGACACGTTCTGGTGCCCTGCCGGAGGGGGGATTCGGATACGGAGGGCTTCTTCATCAACACCATGACCTCTCCGATGATGCATAAGTAGTTCACCATAGACCTACGGGTCCATAGCTAGTAGCTAGATGGCTTCTTCTCTCTCTTGGATCTTCAATACAAAGTTCTCCATGATCTTCATGGAGATCTATATGATGTAATCTTCTTTTGCGGTGTGTTTGTCGAGATCCGATGAATTGTGGATTTATGATCAGATTAGCTATGAATCTTATTTGGGTTTCTTCTGATCTCTTATATGCATGATTTCATATCCTTGTAATTCTCTTCGAGTTGTGGGTTTTGTTTGGCCAACTTGATCTATGATTCTTGCAATGGAAGAAGTGCTTGGTTTTGGGTTCATACCGTGGGGTGACCTCACCCAGTGACAAAAGGGGTAGCGAGGCACGCATCATGTTGTTGCCATCAAGGGTAAAAAGATGGGGTTTTCATCATTGGTTTGAGTTTATCCCCCTACATCATGTCATCTCGCTTAAGGCGTTACTCTGTTTGTCATGAACTCAATACACTAGATGCATGCTGGATAGCGGTCGATGTGTGGAGTAATAGTAGTAGATGCAGAAGGTGTCGGTCTACTTGTCTCGGACGTGATGCCTATATGTATGATCATTGCCTTAGATATCGTCATGACTTTGCGCGGTTCTATCAATTGCTCGACAGTAATTTGTTCACCCACCGTAATATTTGCTATTTTGAGAGAACCTCTAGTGAACACTATGACCCTCGGGTCTACTTCACAACATGTTTTCAGCCTTATTCTTTTACTTCGTTGGACTTTGCGCCTACAGATCTCAATTTGCAATCAATCTTGAAGGGATTGACAACCCCTAGCGTTGGGTGCAAGCTCTTTTGTGTTCGCGCAGGTACTCTAGACTTGACGAGATTATCCTACTGGATTGATACCTTGGTTTTCAAACTAAGGGAAATACTTACTGCTCCTGTGCTGCATCACCCTTTTCTCCTCAAGTGAAAAACCAACGCAAGCAAGTCTCCGTCAACGTGTCAATTTCTGGCGCTGTTGTTTGAGAAGTAGCAGGGGTGTGGGTGGAGGAGCAGGTTGACCCCAGCAGCACACACATTCCCCTTCTTCTTCTTCTTCATGGCTCCTCGCCCGACCCCGGTTGCCGTTACCCTCATATGGAGGAGGAAAATGGGGCCTGTTCCGGGGCGGTTGGTACAACCGATTTGGTGATGTCGGTGGCTGCTGCGGGCGATGGGAGGGAACCATCGAGTGGGAGGGTCGAACTTAGGAGGGGTTGCGCTCGCACTATCGCGCGCGTGACGGGATGGGAGGACTTTGCTCACAATCAATAAACACAAGTTTTAAATTTTGTTAGAGTAACTAGCAAAAGGGCCCGTGCGTTGCAACGGGAGAAAAAAATACCACATGCTTTTAATATTTTTATAATCATTTTGATTTATTAAAATAATAAGCTAACTAACTAATGTAGTCAGTCCTATCCTATTTTGTTGAGAAATCAACCCATCCATTGTTAATTCCACATGATGAGAAATTGAGCGGGGCAAGCAAAGCAAAACAAAGAGGCTACGTGAATTGATCAATGGACTGTTATCTTATTTCACTCATGGGGTAGAGAATGTGGGATCAGATGACAAACTGAAGGTCGTGTTCCATTCTCTATCTCTACAACAATACAATCTTACATTCAATACATTCATTCATCAACAAATAAATCCCCACAAAACAAAATTTCTTGCCGGTGCTTGGCAGACGGTTGGAGGCATGGAGAGGGGATCTCACCGGATGATGAGTTTCTGCCGGAGGAGGGGATACAATGAGGGGAGCAAGGGTTAGGCGCCTCTATCTGGCCATAAGGAGTCGCCGTTGCCGCGCCATAACCTCGGAGTTCCCCTGTGAGCCATGGAGGCCCGCCTCCACCTGCAAGTACTTCGCTCCGCCTCGCCGCCGCCGTTCTGCATCGAGCAGACGCATCATCCCCAGTCACTGTAGTTGTCGCGTAGATTTGATCCAGAAACTGTCCTCGAGCGTCGAAATGGGGGCAACAAGCGGGCAGAGGTACGACCGCGGAGGCGGGTGGGTTGAGATCGACAACAGTGGTGGTTGAGGTCGGCCGCGGCGGCGAGTGGTGTGGCAGCGGCCTGGGCACACGCCAGGGTGGACCAGGGTCGACGCGATGCGCTCGAGCGGCACAACGGGGGCAGTGAGCGGGGAGAGGTACGGCCGCGGAGGCGGGTGGGTTGAGATCGGCAGCGGTGGCGGTTGAGGTCGGCCGCGACGACGAGTGGTGTGGCGGCGGCCTGGGCACAGGCCAGGGTGGCCTAGGGTCGACGGGAGGAGGCGATGCGTACGGGTATAATTTTTGCTTACAGTTTTTTTAATAAAAATGCAGCGGTGAGTTTTCCGACGGAAGCAATTGCCTCTTTATTATTAGGTAGGTATAGGTATATAGATGTCTCTTTGGGTATTTTCACCTCACAAACCTTGGATCTTTTGTCCCTCAAGAAAAGAAAACTTTGGATATTTTGTTTTGGACTTATTTACAATAGTGTCACGGCGCAATTCTAAGGTCCCACTCGTTAGTGACCAGTTTCCCGGAATCGAGACATTACCGCGGAAAGCACTCCCGCTTTCCCCACCCACACCCACACCCCCGGCCCGGGCCCCCCATCTTCGCCCCTTTGTTCCTCCCTCTTTTGCATCTCTCGTCAGGGTAGGGCAGGGCAGGGCACGGAGACGGAGGGTGGAAGAAAGAGGGCGGCAGCCGGGCTGGGCAGGAGGAGGAAGGAAGCAACCCCATCCACCGCCCGCTCCTTCTTCCTCCCTCCCCCTCCGCGCCTCCCAGGGCCCGAGCTGCTGCCATGGCGGATACCAACCCGGACAGCATCAAGAGATACACGCCTCCCGTGCACAGGTCAACACCTCCCGCATTCGCCTTTCTTTCCATTCCACGAGGCTCCTGCAGCTTCTTGCCATTTTTCGATTCGGGCCGCGCTTACCCAGAATCGCATTCGGAGTGTGGGATTGGACCTCGGCCTGGTTGAATCTCTTGCGAGATGAGGTGGCCTCTTGTGATCTGGGGCACCTCTGGCGCGGAGGCTGGGAGCTGCCTGCCTTGGATTCGGCCATTTCCTGGGATTTTGGTACCGGTATGCTCTGGAGCATTCATGTGGTGGTTTCGGTGGGATTAGCTGGAAGGCTGACGGTGTGACGTTCTCATGCCCTTCTTAGATTTATCTGCTGCGTTGCTTTTCTATAGCTGCTTAATGCGTGTGATTTTAGGTGGCGCCTGAGAACATGTAACCTATGATTGTTGTCACCGAATCGCCATACTACATAGCTTGCTTTTTCTTCTTTCGCTATCCTATTTTGGAGATGGACGCTGGCTTTCTGCTAGCTCATAGAGGGCATAATGAAAGAGGTTTTCGACAGAAAGAGGTTTTCGACACACATATCTTCATCACTAGTACGCTACCATTGTTGGTCTCGGGCTGGTCTTTTGGCATGCTGATTTAGCTTATCAGTGAATATGGAAAAAGGACATGCTTGAAAGCTAACTTTTTGCCTAAAGGGAATTTGTTTAGCTTTGGTCAAGCATCATGGTTTCATTCCGAGATGAAGGGTGACTCTAGTGTGGATTATCAAGTTAAAGCAACCTGGCTCAGCCACTCTTTACCCATGCAGTCGTCCAGCTTGGATAAAGTTGATGATTAGTTCAAAATAGTGTATATAATTGGCTTGAAGGCCTCTTGTCTATATTATCTGGTTCTGCATTTTTTTAGAAAAGGAGGTTAAGACCCCCCGGCCTCTGCATCAATCGATGCATACAACCATCTTTATTACTTATTCAACAAAGGTCTGACAAGAACATACATCAAGCCACCCGAAGCCCCCACTCACACCTACAAAAGCGATAATGTGGAGTGCTCTCACTCCCCATATCTAAAACCGGTGTCGTCGCCGATCCATTCACATAACGTATCGGAACTAACAGCCGGCGTAGCAGACCTAAAGCGTATACCACATGCACACGTTTTAGAAGCCGCCATCATCATCGAACTGCTGACCCATCTTCAGGAGAGAAATCCGCATCATCCTTGTCAGTCCGGCCATCCGTCAACGCCACCACGGCGCCCAACGGCGCCACCTCCCCGCGCTCGTCCATCCAGATGCGAAGACTCTATAAGATCTGTCGTGCGTAGCACCTGCCGAACAGGCATGACAAAGCGTAGCACCTGTTGGCCAGGCATGACCTGACATCACCACCGAAGCTCCGTGCAGGACGAAGACGCTCCACCTCCTGCCTGTGTCTTCCAGCACTGCTCCACAAACGATGCTTCCTAGAGAGGAACGACACCGCAATGTCGCCATCATCCGATCTGGAAAACCAGATCCTAAGGTTTCCCCTCGAGCAGCACGAGTGGATCGACACTAGTTACAAGACGAAGCCTTCATTAAGGTAACGGCGCAGAACGCCGCCATCGTCCGCCGTCGGCTCGGTTTTCACCGGCAACTATGTCTCCCCGACTCGCAGCCAGTACCGGATCCTGCGACGAGCCCGGTCCCGGGATCCCAAGATCCGCCGTCACCGGTGCCGTCACAAAGACCCACCACCTGGCCCGTCATCCCCGGCGGAGGGGACGCCGCCACCACCATGGTCGGATTCGGGTTAGCCGTGGCCACCTCAAAGACCGGATCCGGGCTGAACGCCGCCGCTGCAACCGCCACCGGCAACGCCCAGCCCCACCTTCAGCTTCTAGCCACGTCCAACCGACCGGCACGCCACGCCCAGCCAATCTCCACCCGCGCCTCCGCCGGGAGCTGCTGCGCTGCCGTGCCTTGGATCCGCATGACGCCGTCGCTGAAGCCGCCGTCCCGCACCGCACGACATCGAACGAGGAGAAGGGAAATCCCCGCCGCCGCCTACGCCGACCGGATCGGCGGCGCACACCGGCGGCGGCGAGGGAGGGAGCTGGAGGCGGCGGACTAGCCCTGGCGGCTAGGGTTCGCCCCCTCGGTCGCTCGCGGAAGCGACGCGAGGGGGTACGCGAGGGGCTTCGAATACAGATCTCTAGTCACTTACGATTCTGTTACTCAAATGATGTAATTCTTCTGTAGTCACTTACGATTCACAATCACGATTCAGTTCAGCATTAACAGAAAGTAGATTTGCTGGAGCAATCTGGCGCGTTCAGTTGACAACATCGTTGATTTGGTCAGTTGTTCTTAGTTATGTTTCTAGTATTTCTGAACTAATAGTTCGATATCTGCAGTTCCCAGTATTTGTATGACGTTTGAAAACCTAGTTAATACTTGAAAAATGTTTTTGTGCTGACTGCATTGTTAGTCTTTTATGTTGCTACATATTTGTGCATATGACCTGCTTGCTGATGGCTGTCTTTACTCTCATTATTGCTCCAGGAATCGTGCAAACAATCGCCGCAAGGCTGGAGGTACATCTCATTTGGATGCAATTAATTAGACTTTATACATATTACCTCCATCCTGAATTAGTTGTCTTAGATTTGTCTAGATACGGATGTATCTACAATGCTTTTTTTTTTGGAAAAGGAGGTTAAACCCCTGTCCTCTGCATCAGTCGATGCATATAGCCATCTTTATTAATTATTCCACAAAGGTCTGACAAGAACATACATCAATCCATCCGACGCCACCACTCAGACTTACAAACTCGATAATGTGGAGTGCTCTCACTCCACATATCTAAAACCGGTGTTGTTGCTAATCCATCCAAATAACGTATCGGGACCAACAGCCGGTGCAGCAGACCTGAAACGCACACCACATGCACACGTTTTAGAAGACGCCATCATCATCGGCTCACTGACCCATCTTCGGGAGAGAGATCCGCATCATCCTTGCCAGTCCGAACATCCGTTGATGCCACCACGGTGCCCAACGGTGCTACCGCCCTGCGCTCAGCCGTCCAGGCGTGAAGATTCTGAAAGAACTGTCGTGCGTAGCACCTGCCAAACCAGGCATGACTCAGCGTAGCACCTGTCGGCCAGTCATGACTTGATAGCTCCACCAAAGCTCCGTGCAAGACGAAGACGCTCCACCTCCTGCCCCTGTTTTCCTTTTATTGTGTGTTTGGACACTACGGTTAGTATGATGTGTATGGTCTCACCAATATTCAATAACTCAATATGTCTAATGCAATTGCTTGGTGTTATATGCCTCATTGTGTCTCAAAGTTTGTCTAGGAGTGCTTTTAGATGTCTACATACTCCAATTAATGCGGTTCTTCTTTGAGACAATGGGTGATACCATTAGTAACAGTAAGATCTTTAGTACACCAACATCTCTGTGTGAACCTTCTATGCACCATTGTATGGGTTTAAAATATTGCATATCTAATGTAAGTCACCTGCAAATCATAATCATATTCTGCTAATCTCTATAATTAGCCATTTAAGAAGTAAAAAATGATGTTTGCTGTTTTTTTCCTCACATGGTCATCTCTTATAACGTCTCAGAAACTCCTTTCGTAGATATGTTTACACTTTCATTTTATTCATTTGTAATAAACTTTGGTGGCTAGTCATTTCCTTGTATGTATTTTCTTACGCTCAATCTGTATATTTAGTTTAGCTAACAGTTGGGACACTTTTGCTATTTTATCAAGCAGATAGGGCTGAGAAAGCCAACTATTCATACAACAATGATGGAGAGAAGAGCCATGTTCCTTCACTAAAGAACCTTCCTCCAATTATCCATCATGATGCTTTTGTCAGCAATGCTCAAAATGATTACAGCCATGCAAGATTAGTACCATTGGAAGGATGTTCTGCCAGTGAGGCTTCACAGCTTCTCAGTGAACGTATGCTTACTGCACACCCCATACCGTCCTTTCACCGGCTTGTAGAATTTCTGTGCTAGAAGTTCTTCTCTTTTAAATGATAAAAAATTGCTGTGTCACATTAAATCTTGAATAACATGATAGGAAAATGTATGCAACCTATTTCTGTTTTCTACTTACGCATGCTAACAATTCAATATCTACTTACTCAAATTACATTGTATGAGCATGAAACACCTTTTGCCCTTTATTTCCAATTCTATGCTTGTGAGTTTTAGTTGTAAGAACATCCAATGATCCAGCTTGGATACCCATTGCTCATAATGTGATCTATTGTTTTTCTTTATTAATCATATCCTCATCTGTTCATTTTATGACAATTGCACTTACAAATCACCAGAGCTTAGGCAAGTTTAATTACTTATGGTCTGGTCTTCTCAGACATGCACTGTTACTTCATGGTAAAAAGTTGCAGCCGTTGTATTAAAATCTGACTAAACTTATTTCGCTACATTTCATCTTGTGATAATAATCGTCCATACTGTTTTTGTAGGTTGGGCTGCTGCAATGAACATGTATAATGACCCAAATGATTCCCCTGGTGAGCACTCATATTGCAATTAGTTTCACGTTGCTCCATTGTAGGTGTTCAAGCAAGCATAGCGCCTTAATATTCAAAACCAACCATACACAATTTGAAATTTGAATTAGCTTTCTGTATATGGGCAGTTTAATTGGTTCTTGTGTGTTGGTTCATGCTATGCCAACTTGATGGTTTACATTCTTACGATGTTACCACATACAAAAAGTCCAATTAGATTCCTCTACTTTCACGGAAGTTTATATTGGACCGTAGTGCAAGCTATATAATCCCCTTAACAAGGAATGGTAGTCTGGTACATATCACCCATTCATTTTAATTTTAAAAGCAGTTTAGACATGTCGATTGCTTCTGTTGTATCCCAGTCAGCATCCTCCTAACTTGCTAAGTGTGAGGTGACTTGCTGACATGGCTCATTGTCTACTGACTCAGCGAATTGAACCCTGTTGGATTTCACATAAGCAAGCATGGCTAGGGTGAAAATTGTGCTAGTTTTGAAAGTTGAGAGGGTTGAATAGGTGGTTTTACAGTAGCCGGTCCAGTTTGAACTTTCCTGAAAGCGGAAAATAATGATGCAAATTGGACTATAGCACATCATGCATAGTCTGCATAACCATAACGTAACGATATCCTAGCAGCAAGTCTCAAGAATTAAGTAGTTCATATCAGCTAGTCATGTGTATATGTTGGTAGCCTGATCTTTTAACATGCGTTGTCCTGTTCCAACCTTCCTGTTGCTGCTATGGTAAAAAAATGTTAACATAAAATGTTTAATTTCCCTAAGATTCTTGCATAAGAGTGAATTTTGGATGTTTCTGGATGGAGTTCTAAACAAAAGTATTGGTCTATGACCCAAGTTTTAGAAATAAGGATCAAAGATGCTCTAATGGCCTTTTAATGTGTAATTTTGTTAGCCTTCAATCATTGACAAGTGTTGGGTTTAGTCCCACATCGGTTGTGGGAGGAGACATAACACGACTTATAAGGATGAGGGTATCCCCTCCTAACAGGCTAGTCTTTTGGGGGGAGAGGGCCCAAGGCCTGTCATAAGTCGGTGTTGCTCTCCGGTTGGGCTTGTTGACGCATGTGGGTCGGAAACGCTGGTGTTAGCGGACCCGGGATTGCGTAACAAGTGGTATCAGAGCCCAGGTGCCCGGAATAAATCTCGGTGGACTCACGGGTGGTCGGTCATGGTAGGTTGGCTGGAACGCTGGTGTTAGCGGGCTCATGGGTGTAACAGGCTAGTCTTTTTGGGGGAGAGGGCCCAAGGCCTGTCATAAGTCGGTGTTGCTCTCCGGTTGGGCCTGTTGACGCATGTGGGTCGGAAACGCTGGTGTTAGCGGACCCGGGATTGCGTAACAAGTGGTATCAGAGCCCAGGTGCCCGGAATAAATCTCGGTGGACTCACGGGTGGTCAGTCATGGTAGGTGGGTTGGAACACTGGTGTTAGCGGGCCCATGGGTGACCGATGTGTGAGGGGGAGATTGTTGGGTTTAGTCCCACATCGGTTGTAGAAGGAGACATAACACGACTTATAAGGATGAGGGTGTCCCCTCCTAACAGGCTAATCTTTTGGGGGGAGAGGGCCCAAGGCCTGTCATAAGTCGGTGTTGCTCTTCGGTTGGGCCTGTTGACGCATGTGGGTCGGAAACGCTGGTGTTAGCGGACCCGGGATTGCATAACAACAAGAAAGAATGCACATGAATCTGAAGTGTTAGTAATAGTAGTGGCACAATCATGGTTAAAGACAAAAATGTGCATGCTGCTATGCTGTGCACTTCAAACACTATTATGAAGAGATGTCTCAAAAAGACCAGCTATACTAACTTAACCTGATGTCAATGGTGCGAATCTGAAGCAACAAAGCAGAATGCCCTCCGGTTATGATGCTGAGTTGCTAACTATGTTATCTCAATGGTTAAGCAGATAAACCAGTAATGTACGCTGGATCTGGCGGATCGTCGTGGGGTCAAGGTCACATGAAACTTCCTCATCAGGTATGAAGTAAGCCAACAAATTATTGTTGCTATTTTGGTTTCCTTTTCATACATCTTTTTTCCCCATATATATATGCTGATTGCTCTCCTGTGATGACTGGAAGTATAGATGAACTTCCTTGAAGATCTGCGTCGTGCGGTAGATGCTCAAACAGGCCTGGCAGCGGCGCTCAACACCTGGAACTAATTAAAGTCAAGCTGCTTCAGTGGAGTGCAACAGATTTATCAGAAGCAAGCTATTTTTCCAGCTCGATGTGTGTTCAGTTTCGTTTGAAAACTATATGTATGATAAGTCCCAATTTTTAGTCTAACCTGAGGCTGCTTGGTTTCTCTAAAATGGGAGCAGCAGTCAAAATCATTTCTTCCTGTAGCCTTACGGATGGAAGGCAAGCATTGCCGTGTTATGTACCTGAGTCAGTGGGTACTTGATTACTCGCCTTCACAATGTCCTAGTAAAAGTTGTATTCGATTCAAAGAATAGATTGTCTGGATGTACTCAATTGTCTTGGCCATGAATTTTGTGCAGTTTTTTGAGATTTATTGAATTGTTGAGAGCCTTCATTTTTAGCAGCATGGGCCCAACCATCGTCCTCAACAAAAGTACCCTAAACTTATGTATGACATTTTGGAAATGAATTTTTAGGAGCTTCATTTCGTCCCCTGGCAGTTATGCAAGTAACAAGCAAAATAATAGCACGACATGTATATAGGCTAGAGCAAAATAATAGCACGGCATGTATATAGGCTAGGTAGCAACGGAAATTGCTTTTGGAGGCCGAGCTCTGGAGGCCTTTAAATTCAAACTTCAAATTTTATGAAAATTCATATTTTAATAGTTTAAATAATTCTGAAAAAATACTCCCTCCAGTCCTTTTTACTCTGCGTTTTAGATTTCGGTCAAGTCAAACTTTATAAAGTTTGACCAAATTTATATAAAAAAATATCAATATCTACAATACCAAATATATGCATTATGAAACTACATTTCGTAAAGAATCTAACAATATTGATTTGGCATGGTGAATGTTGACAATTTTTTCTATAAGTTTGGTCAAAGTAGAGATACTTTGACTTCCGACAAAACTGACAAAACTTATATGCAAACTAAAAAGGATCGGAGGGAGTACATAGATATATGAAGGTATAATACACAAGTGTGTAAATTTTCAGAACTAAATATGTTGATATGAGGGCTATGCAAAAAAGGCAAATCTAAAGCTTTTTAACACATGACACTATTCATCTTTGTAGACCATGAATTTGTTTTTTTTACAGATCGCGTCTTCAAGTTTTTTGGTCTGAAATTTTACACACACACACGTATCACATACTTGTTCAGTTGTATAATTTTTTTCAGAATTTTTGAAACCAAAATTTTTAAATTTTATTTTTTTAAAAAAATTCAGCCTTCATGGCTCCCGGGAGCCAAACATCCATTCTCAGGTGGCAACAAAGAAAAAATGAGCAATGCATGTACATAGGCTAGGTGGCTGCAAAGAATAAATGGCTTATGCTGGCCTTCACCAAGCAAAAGTAACAAATGAGCTCGACTCGTTTTGGGTTAATCAAACATAAAAGTGGATAGATTAGGATTAGAACTTTATTTATTCAAGCACTAAACATCTTCTGGCAAGGGAGGCAATCCTCAAGATAAAAATATCAAATCACTTTTCATTGTATGTATTCTACTTCCTTCGTTTCATAATATAAAAATGTTTTTAACACTACACTAATATAAAAAACGTTCTTATATTATGAGACGGAAGAAATAACATCTTCCAAGAACCTTAAGGCCTCATTTGGCACTATTAGAATAAATCTGAGGCACACCGTCGATCATCCGAGGACCAAGCAATCACACGAGCACGACACCGAGATTTGTTAACGAGGTTCACCGATACTGCTACATCCCCGGAGCATGACTACGGGCGCTCCTCCCCGCGACACCGTCACAATTCCGCACCCTGGCCGCCCTGGGCGTCGGCACACGTCGCCGGCTCCCCCTGCACGTCTGTGCTCTTATGTTGGCATATGTTACATTATGTGTCTACCCCCGCTATATATGAAAGGCATAGGATACAAGTGTCCTATCAGGACACGACTCCATATCCTGTCTAAACACAATACTACCCAGAGTCCCATGAGAACCGCTGCTACTCCAAAGACTCCATGTGACTCCACTTGCAACTTGTAGTCCCTCCTTTTCCTGACCATAGTCAACGCTCGAGCAAAATTAAGTTCCACATTACTCTAGTTTGCGCTCCCAACTTCCAGAGTATCCAACACCATCACACACCGATCACTGACCTGTGTGAAAATGAACAACTCACATACCGGGTGTCACACATAAGAGTTACCTGAACTCAACATAACCGCTCTTCCTTAAACACATCTCTGAAACTTGAAGGAATATTCGTAGTTTGCGCTCCCAACTTCTAGAGTATCCAACACCATCACACACCGATCACTGACCTGTGTGAAAATGAACAACTCACATACCGGGTGTCACACATAAGAGTTACCTGAACTCAACACCACTACAGGGTACCACCGATCATCACCGACCGATGACGAGTTTCACGCTTCCATCAGACCACTGGGCTCCAGTCTGAATTGCGCGTCACTCGCTTTTTCCTAGAGTGAAGTCCTCCAGACTTGTAACGCCCCAGACACACTTTTCCCCGAGTGAAGTCCTCCAGACTTTCTGCGCACTTTTTCCTCACTCATGCACACCGGGGATCAACTTTCCGGTCGGTCACCCATCCTAGAACTACTCCAAGCCGAGCACGCTTAGCCTGAGAGTTCTATTCAAATTGGCTCCCGGAAAAGAAGGAATTCCTTATTGATATGAGTAGTCTATCATCCCTAATAAGCCAGACTATCACATACACCACCACTCAGAGGAACCGACGTCCTCGTCGGGCCACATGAGCGTTCCCTCTTGGTATAAACGTCTGTGCATCCAGTTCAGTACATCTGCCATGCCGTGTGCCATGACGGGTCACAAACGTCATGAACATGACCGCACACCTGTCCGTAAACATCCGTGTAACCGCGAGGGTCGGCTCTGATACCAACTTGTAACGCCCCGAACACACCCGCCGGTGGTCATTACTCCTGGTGGGATCTAGACTAGCCCCACATATCAATACTAGTCTTTTCTGCGCACTTTGTCCTCACTCATGCACACCCAGGATCAACTTCCCGGTCAGTCACCCATCCTAGAAATACTAAGCTGAGCACGCTTAACCTGAGAGTTCTATTCGAATGGGCTCCTAGAAAAAAGGAATTCCTTATTGATATGAGTACTCTATCATCTCTAATTAGCCAGGCTATCATAAGACTCCAGCTCCACCTTCAACATGACTCCATGGTAGATGATCAGTCCACCCCTGCGCCTCATCGACTTCAAGCTCCGTGTGTACACCACCTTGAATCAACCCCGCGCCATAGTCTTGTCGAAGCCACACAAGCCCTAGGGCATGCGCCGCGTGTTTCCATGCCCAGAAGTCGGTCACCATCAGCTCGCTCCTATGTCATCATTGCCGATCCCACCACCGTCTTCTGTACCAACCGACTTGCGTCGATGCATCAGACTGTCCAGTCCGACCCAGCCGAACTTGTCGACTATATGACACACTCGAGGCTCCCAAATCGTCTTCCGCGAATTTCCATCCATCACATGATAACTCTATCTTAGCTGGCATGACTTTCTGCAACGCCTTCAAGCATCTCTGTTGCGCCAACAATCTTTCATCCATGTCTGCCATAACCCAAGGTTTTTAGTTTCATCGAACATCTTCACCTCAAACCTGGTATGCGTTGACGCCATGGTTCTTCATACGACTGACTTTGTGAAAAAATATCTAACCTTCCACGCAATGGCCCAAGCACACAGACAAACCTCCGCATACTACTAGCAAAACCAAAAGAAATAAAATCTTTGGCCTTCACGTGGTGGCTCCCTTGCACAAAAACTTCCAATGCTAGCTTTGCCTTGCCACGACCTTCCAATGGATGCATATTAATGACTTTTCTCCACCGATTGAATCTGTTGCCGCCTCTCCGTGTCGTATGAGGACTAGGTCCTCTTTTGGTCCAAAACAAATCTACAAGTCGGACTCGCCGCCTCAGCCTTGCGGCTTCCGCCGGCTCAGACGCTGCCCACGCACACCACGTCGCCGCTGCTGCCTTTAATTGCTTCAGTCGCTGCTAACCCGCACACGTACGCCCTTGGACGTACCTTCGCGCTCAATCATCGTGCCGATCTGATCAAACCACTATCCGGCGCGGCCACAACTTTCGATACCTCAATGACACGTAGATCTCTGATGCAACTCCTTCAAATCAACTTTTCTGCTACCTCTGAACAACCCAGCTCATGATACCACTTGTTAGAATAAATCCGAGGCACACCGTCGATCATCCGTGGACCAAGCAATCATACGAGCACGAGATTTGTTAACAAGGTTCACCGATATGGCTACATCCCCGGGGCATGACTACGGGCGCTCCTCCCGTGACACCTTCACAATACCGCACCCTGGCCGCCCTGGGTGCCGGCACACGTCGCCGGCTCCCCCTGCACGTCTGTGCTATTATGTTGGCACATGTTACATCGTGTGTCTACCCCCGCTATATATGAGAGGCCTAGGATACAAGTGTCCTATCAAGACACGACTCCATATCTTGTCTAAATATAATACTACTCAGAGTCCAACTGTAACCTACCGTGCATGCCATATTCGACACAACTCTAACACGCACTAGAGTATTTGCACGTTTTCAAGAGTATTTTACCGGTCCGGTATAAAAATTCCTCGAATTTCCGATAGCCCGTTTGGTACCCCGGTATTGGACCAGCCCATCCCCAAAATTACATGCATGAAACCCTCAATACTCGTGTGAGAGCACACACGAGCCGCCCCTTGTGAATTTCCTCCTCGACCGTGACGACGCCCTTCGCCATCCGTCTGCCGTCCCTCGTCGCGCTCCGTTGTCCACCCTCTGCCCTTCGCCCTCCTCCGTCCGACCTTCATCGACTCAGTTCAAGCCGGGCCAGAAAATCCGCGGGTCGTGTCGCCTCCGATGCGAGAACCCCATATCCTTCCCGTAACCTGGCGTTTTCGCCGGTATGGATTGGTTCCACCTCACCCCTCCCCTCCCCCTGCCTAGGGTTTCACCTATGATTCTTTGACATCCTTGTATATTCTTAGTTCTTGGTAGTATGCTTGCTGCTATCTTTGTTCTGCAGCTTGTACTTAAGATGCACTTCATTTGTGATTAGAGAAGTGATGCCTTCTTTTGTTGAATTTATATCAAGATCAAGAACAACTCGTGATTACCAATTATGTTTCATAATATGTGTTTAGTTCAGTAGTAGGTGCTAGTTTCTCAGCACTAAGATCGCATGAATCGTGCCTCAACTTGCTCATACTTACATGTACAATGAACTGGTCATTTTTGGCTACACGTTTGCGGTGTGCCTACAAGTTTCTCGACTAGTCCTAGACTCGTGGTATTTAGATGGGGGGGATTTCAGTTTTCATTTTCCAAGTTGGGCTCTTTCCTTTCCATTAGTCGATGCAGATAATTAGTCTTTTGTCGTTTCAATTTTTCCTTTTCGACATCAATTAGTAACTTAGTGGAGAAATTTTTATGAATATATGGTATAGGATGTATTGTTTTGATATACTCTATGCACTAACACCTATATAAAAATAGCTGGATCTGGATAATATGAAGTTTTGAACAAAAATATACAACTTATCTCATTCTACTTGTGTCATCTGGCTCTGAGATATCTGTTGCCTCTCGCTTCCCATGATAAACTATCCACTTTGAAAACATATTAAGCCTATGTTTGGAGTAGAATAAATATAGCCTCTACTGATATAGCTCTCAGTAAATTGGAACCTCATTTGTCAATTTGGTATCATAAAATGCCATAGTATAATGATGTGTTCGGAGTAAGTTCCCATGAGGTATGATCAACATAGCACAAATCCACAAAGTATGTCAATTTGATATCTCATTGCAACTTGAAGCACTGCATAGTAGAACCATACAATGTTTCTACCCATTTTTCTGCCTTGTATTTGTGCCGCATTCGACTTATCTAGCTGACTGGATGCATCCATAGCTATTCTTATCTCCGAATTATCTTTCCTTAGAAAAAGCCCGCAGATATTGCTGTTCGGAGTCATGGATTTAACATTTTAAAAATTGTTAGCTTCTGATATCAATCTTTATTGACTAAAAAATATTTTGTTCTTGTTCCCTTGTGAGTATGCATTTTCTAAACATTTGCTTTGCTAGTTGCAATGATAGAACATTCGAGGAACTGAAAGAAAAAAATCTTCGCATATACATTGAAGTTCATATGGTCCATAACACTTGTAGTAGTATTTTTGCCTTTTTTATCATGTGGGCTCAAGATCGCTGCTTTCTTCTAGAGTTATTTTGTGTCTTGGCTGCCACCCCAAGAGCCAGATAGTAGCAAAGGAAAGAGCTGACACCCCCAGAAGCTAGTGGTGATGGAATCATTTGAGGACCTGCTATTCTGTTCATCAAGTGTGTCGTCCCTTATATGTTTGCACTATTTTGTAATTGCACTATTTTGTAATATTCATATTCCACACTATCGTTCACTTGATAGCAAGATGCTTGGATTGTGAATGGGTTATGATGTTGTTGCAAAATTAAGTCATGCAAAATTATGACGTTGCTGTTACGCAAAGATCACATTTTTATTTTGAGTATCCAATAATTTTTGGCTCTAAATTATGTTATAGCTCTGATAAAGTGTTGTTATGATAAGAGATTGATTCCAAGTCATGCAAAATTATATGTTGTTACTGTGATGATCTACAAAGATCACATTTTTATTTCAATTATCCAATATTACAAACGCAATTCACACCTCTAAAACAATATGTGTATTTGCAGGAAATGTAGGGGATTGGGATGGGAGGGAATGTGGGAGATTTGAGGAGATTGGGTGAAGGCAAGGGGTACCAAATCCCCTATAATCAAAACCTCTTGGGGTTTTGGAAAAACTCTTGTGCCGAACGAGGCCTAAAGGTGAGGAATATTAGCTAATGCTAAATGCTGAGATTGGACACTAAACTTTACAGCATTGAGTCTTCTATGTTGCCCAAACTGCAAACTAAACTTACCATCACACCGACACACTCCTCCAGTCTTCCCAAGCTTTTGTGCTACGACAGGAATTTCAAAGCGACCAGGATCACTAACGACCTAAAGATAAATTTTAAGTTACTCCATTGTGGGATTAAATTACCATAAAAGGGATTGTAAATAATAATTCAGCATTCTCTCCAAAGAAAACAATTCAGGAGAAGAGAAACTTACCATTATATTCTTTTCTTTCATCGATCTTCGCTGAAAGGTTTCCACGGCTCCCTGCAGGAGGAGATTTGTCACAACATATACAACCGAACCCTTCATACCTGTCCCAAACACCCGGGCGGGCTGCCCTGGTAGTGACCAGATGAAAAAGCGTCACCCAACTGGGCGCCTTGTATCCACCCCTAATGTCCGAGCCGACTGACACTCCTCATATCCGGCCCACACTCGGATGGATATGGGAGGTCCGGACGCGCACGGGCACGACCGTCATGTCAGACTGACAGATAGGTCCCACACATGGATACAAAGAGAGTGATGGTTCGACGCGCACCACAATGCTCCATGCCGCATGGCACCGCTCCGGCATGCCACCCGAGGGAGGAGGCTGGCTAGTGGGACAACGATAGCCGAAACCCTATCCGCCCCATTTCCTCTTTCTTCTCTCTACCGTCAGCACTTCCAATCCACCCGTCGCACTATGTTGAGGCATCAGATCACCACCTACGTCATGCTCACTCTAGAGTATTGTGTGCAACTCCTGGAGGAGATCTGGGCTCGATGGGTTGCTCGTTTCACTTTGAGCCTTCTTTCGATTTGCCCGAGCTGTCAGAGGAGGAGGACTGGAGGAGGAGAAGGCGGAGAAGGAGGAGGAGGGGAGCAGCTACCGGAAGCGAAGCCCATGGAGTAGGATGTGGCGAAAGAGGAGGAGGAGGCGAAGCTGGCGATGGGTTTTGCCGTGGCGAACGCAGAGGCAGAGTATAAGGCCGCCTAAACGATGGAAATGGCGGAGCAGGCCACCATAATTGAGTCCATTTAGGACGAGGACTACGTCAAGGCCAAACAACATATCAGTTCATCTAGCAAAAATAGGTGGCAATGGAGGCGCTATTCGTCGAACTGGATGCAGAGGCGAAGGGGGAGGAGGAGGCAGAGCCTTCGCATGTGCAGGAGCTCCGCACTTGCCCGTCTACCAAGCGTCGGGCAAGAAGATCGTCGACATCTTTCATGATGAATAGTTTTATCTATATACTCTCTCTTTCCCATAATGTAAGATCTTTTTCAACACTAGTGTAGCGTCAAAAAATATCTTACATTATGAGGAGGAGGGAGTACATAGTGTGTAGGTTTTTATTTGCATGATTAGTATGGATTCGAGTTATGAAATTTGAGTTTAAGCAGACATTTTCGAGGTGCTCCATGGTTCGGACGCGTCCGCGGGAGTTTGGACATTTTTGGAGCCTAGGTGGACGCCATGATCGATGCAAAGTTACATAGACGAATAGGAAAAGGGAGAAAAGACGGACATGTGCCATCAGACTAAAAAATCACATTCTTTGAATCATATAGGAGTATAGATGGGAATATATGCGAGGAGCACGCAAGCCCTGTCCGATGGGCAGGGGATAGACCCCTGCCAATTACTCGCCCCCTCAACCATTTTTTGAAAGCTCCAGCAAATTGCTGGTATTTCATTCATTAACAGGAAGCAATGGGAAAACAGAAGGTGGGGTCTAGGTCCTAGGACCAGTTTTGAGAGTACAATATGGTGGCCTGGCCTTTGCCAGCCGCAACACAGAATTAGCGCCGACTCCTCACGACGGATCCTAGTAGGGGCTCTCTATGCATGTTGCACCCACGTGGCATCATAGGTCAATGGAGTTATCGAGGGCCTTCATGATATCCTCTGTGGAAGGCATCTTCCCTCTAAACACACATCCGTTTCTCTCCTTCCAGATCTCCCATCATGTCAAGAGTATGTTGGTCTTGCTTGCTGCTCTTTATGAAGGTTGGATCTCATTCACCATCTTCTGCATGATCCCCATAGTAGTCCCATTTTCTCCATGGTTGGTCGACAAGAGCTGCTGGCATCCTCCTCTTCTGCCCACCCTCGATCATACTTCTCTAGAGATTGGACAACACCATAAAAGGTAATGTGTTGTCTCCAGATTGCGAATGCAAAGAGGGCAGACATAGTTGTTAGGCCAGCCTCACCTTTGCAAATGGTCGTTTGTCCAAAGTCGGTTTTGCACAAGAAGCCAGGTGAAAATCTTGATGTTCCTTGGAACCTTGGACTTCCAGATGAACCGCTCCGAGTCTATTTGTACTCTACCATGGAATTGAGCATTGTATGCTGAGCTAGTTGTGTACTTTCCTTTTGCGTGAAGGTTCGAGCAGATTTCGTCCCTGATTCCCTCCCTAATCTCCATATCCGTGGCCGAGATCCTACGGTGAAGGAGTATGAATTCCGGTAGTAGAGGCAACGTGTCACCATGTCTCACGTCCTTTAGCTAGTTTTCCTTACGGAGTGCATCCTGTATCATCCTATTCATACACTTTGAGTGATTGTAAAGCAGCGGAAAGGCGGCCGCGAGCATGGGGTGTCCGTTCCAGGAAGGGTTCTAGAACTAGGCGGTGGCATCGTCCCTGATCGTGACCGACGTCGGTGCCGCAAAGAGAGCCTTTTAGGCGTTGCTGCATGGTGGTGGTGTACCGACCTAGGGGCGTCCTGTATCATCCCAGTTGATTTGAAGCCAACGAAGTCTAAGGGAACGACTGAAACACTCAAGGTCGAGGATGCCAAGCCCTCCTCGCGATGTTGCTGAGCAGACTATCGGCCATTTCACCTTGCAGCAGCACAAATGATCTCCTCCTCGTGCTTCCAGAGGAATGTGCGTCCACATTTGTCAATTTCTTTGAGGAGTTTTTTTGGCACTTGGAGAACGGACAATGCAAAGGTTGGCATGGCGCTAAGGGTGCATTTGACTAGGATTATCCTACTAGCGATGGGAAGTAGCCTCCCTTTCCAGCTCGCTAGTCTGGCCTTGATCCTATCAATGATGAATTGTAGGTTAGCTAATCTCATCCTAATGAGTGTGAGAGTCAGCCCCAAATATGTCATTGGAAAATGGCCGAGGCCTCCTCCGAAATTTTCTAACACCTCCACAAGGTCTAGATCTTCACATCTAATGGGAAGCGCTATAGATTTAGCTGGGTTAGTGTGCAGGACCATAGATGCTCCGAATTCATAAATAATGTGCATTAGTGCATCAATCTCCTGCTTGACAGGATTCGCAAAGATGACGACGTCATCGTTGTAGAGGCTAATGCGTAGCTTCAGCTCCCTTCTTGGTAGTGGTGCTATGCTGTTCTTTCATACCACTGCGTCAAGCAAGTGGTGTAGCAGGTCGATCGCCAAAATGAATAGGAATGGCGACAAGGGGTCGCCCTGTCGTAGGCCGCGGTGGTGATGAATTGGTTGGCCAGAGACACCGTTGAGGAGAAAGGACGATGATGAAGCAGATAGAAGTAGTGCGTTCCGGTCTCTCCATCATTCACTAAAGCCTAATTGTTGTAGCAGCTCTAGAATATACTCCGAGGATACGTTGTTGAAAGCCTTGGTGATGTCTAGCTTAAGAAGTAGGGTCGGGGTTTTGCACCTGTGTAGGGCCTTGACGTAATTTTGGACATAGAGGAAGCTGTCGTGAGTACACTTTGTTCGTAGGAATGTCGATTGAGCCTGAGAGATCAGTGTGTCTATAACACCTTCTAGCCGCATGGAGAGCACTTTGGAGATCAGTTTGGCGATGGAGTGGATGAGACTAGTCGATCGATAGTCACTGACTGATGTTGCCCCATCTTTCTTGGGCAATAAGGCGACGATAGGAGAGTTTCGGGCCCCAAAATTCCTACCAGCTATGTTGTAGAACTGGCCAAATGCCGCCATGATGTCGTCTTTGATGATTGCTGAGCATGCCCGGAAGAATGTGCCAGAATAGCTGTCCGGCCCTAGTGAATGCTCCTCCAGGGAAGCCTTAATCATGCACAACACTTCCTCCTTGGTGAAAGGGTTGTCCAGCCCTCCACCTTGTAGGCTAGGTAAATCTAAAGCGCTCCAATGGATGGTGGCGCCGCGGCGCGTCGAAGTGCCAAATAATGATGAGAAGTGTTCATGGATCACCTTCTCCTTGTCCTCCTCTGATGTAATTATCCCCGCAGGCCCATGCAAACTATGGACGAAAGCTTTGCGCCTCTTAGAGTTTATTTTGGCTTGGATGAATGCGGCTGACGAGTCCCTGTCTGTAGCCAGGTGATCCAGGAGGCATGTCGTTTCCGAGCACGATCGGTTGTCGAAAGGCCTAATATGCACAGCTTGAGCAATTTCGAAGACGAAATTCTGCATCCGAAAGGAGTCGATTTTCTTGGGAAATATCTAGGCATAGAACAACTTCGGTGGCCAGGTGCAGCTGAAGTTTTGCGTCACTAAAAACAGATTTGCTCCAAATCCCAAGGTCTCTAGCAACTCAACCCATCTTTATGTCCAACCTTGCAAAGGCACATCTTTCCGGCGATGGACGATGCCAGACATTACTAATTGTTTCATGGATGTGTGGGAACCGGGGCCAGAACGACTCAAATCTAAATTTCACCGGACGCTGCGGTGCTACCGCTACGGCAAGGAGCAGGGGACAGTGGTATGAGCAAGAAGTGGAAGCAACATGTAGTAGGTACGTCGGGAAGAGACCCTCCCACGCCATGGTGCAGAAGAACTTGTCTATACTTACTAGTGTTGGAATTCATCGCTCGCTACTCCAGGTAAAGCGGTGGTTTTTGCACTTTATTTATTTAATCCCCCTGCATCTATAGACATTCTAAATTTCACATAATTCTATGGTTGATATCGCAGTTACTCTTGTCTCTCGCCTCATAGATGATGTTAAAGTCTTCGTTGATGAGCCAAGCATCGCCTAATGGTGGTGCAACCCTGGCAATCTCTGCAAGGAAGTAATCTTTCCTCACCTCATCCACACGCCCATTGATACGTCTCCAACGTATCTATATTTTTTTTATGGTTTCATGCTATTATCCTGTCAAACTTTGGTTGTTTTGTATGCCTTTTTTTTATCTTTTTGGGACTAACTTATTAACTCACTGCTAAGTGCCCGTTCCTGTTTTTTCCGTGTTTTTGACCCCTTTCATAGGAGGATTTTAAACCGAGTACAAACGGAACGAAACTTCCAAAAAGATTTTTTCCGAAACAGAAGAAGATCGGGAAGCTTGAGAACCAAGGCAGGGGGCCACCAGGGACCCCAGAAGCCCCCTAGCCGCGGCAAGGGGGGCGCGCCTCCCAGGCCCGTGGGCTCCCTGGGCCACATCTGCCCTAGGTCTTTCGCCTATATATTCCCATAAATTCCATAAAAAAATCAGGAGATCATCGAAAGTACTTTTCCGCCGCCGCAAGCTTCTGTCTCCGCAAGATCCCATCTGGGGCACGTTCTGGTGCCCTGCCGGAGGGGATATTCGGATACGGAGGGCTTCTTCATCAACACCATGACCTCTCCGATGATGCGTGAGTAGTTCACCATAGACCTACGGGTCCATAGCTAGTAGCTAGATGGTTTCTTCTCTCTCTTGGATCTTCAATACAAAGTTCTCCATGATCTTCATGTTGGAGAACGTCGCATGGGAAACAAAAATTTTCCTACGCGCACGAAGACCTGTCATGGTGATGTCCATCTACGAGAGGGGATGAGTGATCTACGTACCCTTGTAGATCGTACAGCAGAAGCGTTAGTAAACGCGGTTGATGTAGTGGAACGTCCTCACGTCCCTCGATCCGCCCCGCGAACAATCCCACGATCAGTCCCACGATCTAGTACCGAACGGACGGCACCTCCGCGTTCAGCACACGTACAGCTCGACGATGATCTCGGCCTTCTTGATCCAGCAAGAGAGACGGAGAGGTAGAAGAGTTCTCCGGCAGCGTGACGGTGCTCCGGAGGTTGGTGATGACCTTGTCTCAGCAGGGCTCCGCCCGAGCTCCGCGGAAACGTGATCTAGAGGAAAAACTGTGGAGGTATGTGGTCGGGCTGCCGTGGAAAAGTCGTCTCAAATCAGCCCTAAAACCTCCGTATATATAGGTGGGAGGGAGGGGACCTTGCCTTGGGGCTCAAGGAGCCCCAAGGGGGTCGGCCGAGTCCAAGGGGGGAGGACTCCCCCCCCAAACCGAGTTGGACTTGGTTTGGTGGGAGGGAGTCCCCCTTCCTTCCCACCTCCTCCTTTTTTTTTCTTTTCTCTTGATTTTCTCTTCTTGGCGCATAGAGCCCTTTTGAGCTGTCCCACCAGCCCACTAAGGGCTGATGTGCCACCCTCAAGGCCTATGGGCTTCCCCGGGGTGGGTTGCCCCCCCGGTGAACTCCCGGAACCCATTCGTCATTCCCGGTACATTCCCGGTAACTCCGAAAACCTTCCGGTAATCAAATGAGGTCATCCTATATATCAATCTTCGTTTCCGGACTATTCCGGAAACCCTCGTGACGTCCGTGATCTCATCCGGGACTCTGAACAACATTCGGTAACCAACCATATAACTCAAATACGCATAAAACAACGTCGAACCTTAAGTGTGCAGACCCTGCGGGTTCAAGAACTATGTAGACATGACCCGAGAGACTCCTCGATCAATATCCAATAGCGGGACCTGGATGCCCATATTGGATCCTACATATTCTACGAAGATCTTATCGTTTGAACCTCAGTGCCAAGGATTCATATAATCCCGTATGTCATTCCCTTTGTCCTTCGGTATGTTACTTGCCCGAGATTCGATCGTCAGTATCCGTATACCTATTTCAATCTCGTTTACCGGCAAGTCTCTTTACTCGTTCCGTAATACAAGATCCCGCAACTTACACTAAGTTACATTGCTTGCAAGGCTTGTGTGTGATGTTGTATTACCGAGTGGGCCCCGAGATATCTCTCCGTTCACACGGAGTGACAAATCCCAGTCTTGATCCATACTAACTCAACTAACACCTTCGGAGATACCTGTAGAGCATCTTTATAGTCACCCAGTTACGTTGCGACGTTTGATACACACAAAGCATTCCTCCGGTGTCAGTGAGTTATATGATCTCATGGTCATAGGAATAAATACTTGACACGCAGAAAACAGTAGCAACAAAATGACACGATCAACATGCTACGCCTATTAGTTTGGGTCTAGTCCATCACGTGATTCTCCTAATGACGTGATCGAGTTATCAAGCAACAACACCTTGTTCATAATCAGAAGACACTGACTATCTTTGATCAACTGGCTAGCCAACTAGAGGCTTGCTAGGGACGGTATTTTGTCTATGTATCCACACATGTAAATGAGTCTTCATTCAATACAATTATAGCATGGATAATAAACGATTATCTTGATACAGGAATTATAATAATAACTATATTTATTATTGCCTCTAGGGCATAATTCCAACAGTCTCCCACTTGCACTAGAGTCAATAATCTAGCCATCACATCACCATGTGAATTACATTGTAATAAATCTAACACCCATACAGTTCTGGTGTTGATCATGCTTTGGCCGTGGAAGAGGTTTAGTCAGCGGGTCCGCTACATTCAGATCCGTGTGCACTTTGCATATATTCACGTCCTCTCCCTCGACGTAGTCGCGGATGAGGTTGAAGCGTCGTTTGATGTGTCTGGTCTTCTTGTGAAACCGTGGTTCCTTTGCTAAGGCAATGGCACCAGTGTTGTCACAGAACAAGGTTATTGGATTCAGTGCGCTTGGCACCACTCCAAGATCCGTCATGAACTGCTTCATCCAGACACCCTCCTTAGCCGCCTCCGAGGCAGCCATGTACTCTGCTTCACATGTAGAATCTGCTACGACGCTTTGCTTGGAACTGCACCAGCTTACTGCACCCCCATTAAGAATAAATACGTATCCGGTTTGCGACTTAGAGACGTCCGGATCTGTGTCAAAGCTTGCATCGACGTAACCTTTTACGGCGAGCTCTTCGTCACCTCCATACACGAGAAACATCTCCTTAGTCCTTTTCAGGTACTTCAGGATATTCTTGACCGCTGTCCAGTGATCCACTCCTGGATTACTCTGGAACCTACCTGCCATACTTATGGCCAGGCTAACATCCGGTCTAGTGCACAACATCGCATACATGATAGAACCTATGGCTGAAGCATAGGGGACGGAGCGCATATGCTCTCTATCTTCATCAGTCGCTGGGCACTGAGTCTTACTCAATCTCGTACCTTGTAGAACTGGCAAGAACCTTTTCTTGGACTGTTCCATTTTGAACCTCTTCAAAACTTTATCAAGGTATGTGCTTTGTGAAAGTCCTATCAGGCATTTTGATCTATCCCTATAGATCTTAATGCCTAGAATGTAAGCAGCTTCTCCTAGGTCCTTCATAGAGAAACTTTTATTCAAGTAATCCTTTATGCTCTCTAAAAACTCTACGTTGTTTCCAATCAGTAATATGTCATCCACATATAATATTAGAAACGCCACAGAGCTCCCACTCACTTTCTTGTAAATACAAGATTCTCCAACCACTTGTATAAACCCAAATGCTTTGATCACCTCATCAAAGCGTTTGTTCCAACTCCGAGATGCTTGCACCAGTCCATAAATGGATCGTTGGAGCTTGCACACCTTGTTAGCATTCTTAGGATCGACAAAACCTTCGGGTTGTATCATATACAACTCTTCCTTAAGGAAACCGTTAAGGAACGCCGTTTTGACATCCATCTGCCAGATTTCATAATCGAAAAATGCAGCTATTGCTAACATGATTCTGACGGACTTAAGCATCGCTACGGGTGAGAAAGTCTCATCGTAGTCAACTCCTTGAACTTGTGAAAAACCCTTTGCCACAAGTCGAGCTTTATAAACGGTGACATTACCGTCAGCGTCCGTCTTCCTCTTAAAGATCCATTTGTTCTGAATGGCCTTGCGGCCCTCAGGCAGTACTTCCAAAGTCCACACTTTGTTCTCATACATGGATCCTATCTCGGACTTCATGGCTTCCAGCCATTTGTTGGAATCTGGGCCCACCATTGCTTCTTCATAATTCGCAGGTTCATTGTTGTCTAACAACATGATTGATAAGACGGGATTACCATACCACTCTGGAGCAGCACGTGGTCTCGTCGACCTGCGTGGTTCGACAGAAACTTGAACTGGAGTTTCATGATCATCATCATTAACTTCCTCCTCAACCGGCGTCGCAATGACAGAGGTTTCCCTTTGCCCTGCGCCACCATCCAGAGGGATGAGAGGTTCGACAACCTCGTCAAGTTCTATCTTCCTCCCACTCAATTCTCTCGAGAGAAACTCCTTCTCGAGAAAAGCTCCGTTTTTAGCAACAAACACTTTGCCCTCGGATTTGAGATAGAAGGTGTACCCAACTGTCTCTTTTGGGTAACCTATGAAGACGCACTTTTCCGCTTTGGGTTCCAGCTTTTTAGGCTGAAGCTTTTTGACATAAGCATCACATCCCCAAACTTTAAGAAACGACAACTTTGGCCTTTTGCCATACCACAGTTCGTATGGTGTCGTCTCAACGGATTTTGATGGTGCCCTATTTAAAGTGAATGCAGCTGTTTCTAATGCATAGCCCCAAAATGAAAACGGCAAATCAGTAAGAGACATCATAGATCGCACCATCTCTAATAGAGTACGATTACGACGTTCGGACACACCATTACGCTGTGGTGTTCCAGGCGGTGTTAACTGTGAAACAATTCCACATTGTCTTAAGTGAGCACCAAACTCAAAACTCAGATATTCACCCCCACGATCAGACCGGAGGAACTTGATCTTCTTGTTACGATGATTTTCCACTTCACTCTGAAATTGCTTGAACTTTTCAAATGTTTCAGATTTGTGCTTCATCAAGTAGACATAACCATATCTACTTAAATCGTGAGTGAAGGTGAGAAAATAACGATATCCGCCGCGTGCCTCCATGCTCATCGGACCACACACATCGGTATGTATGATTTCCAACAAGTCACTTGCACGCTCCATTGTTCCTGAGAATGGAGTTTTAGTCATCTTGCCCATGAGGCATGGTTCGCATGTGTCAAGTGAATCAAAGTCAAGTGACTCCAAAAGTCCATCAGCATGGAGTTTCTTCATGCGGTTTACACCAATATGACCTAAGCGGCAGTGCCACAAAAATATGGCGCTATCATTGTTAACTCTAACTCTTTTGGTCTCAATGTTATGTATATGCGTATCGCTATCAAGATTCAATATGAACAATCCTCTCACATTCGGTGCATGACCATAAAAGATGTTACTCATAGAAATAGAACAACCATTATTCTCCGACTTAAAAGAGTAACCGTCTCGCAATAAACAAGATCCAGATATAATGTTCATGCTCAACGCAGGCACTAAATAACAATGATTTAAGTTCATCACTAATCCTGACGGTAACTGAAGTGACACTGTGCCGACGGCGATTGCATCAACCTTGGAACCATTTCCTACGCGCATCGTCACTTCATCTTTCGCCAGCCTTCGCCTATTCCGCAGTTCCTGTTTCGAGTTGCAAATATGAGCAACAGAACCGGTATCGAATACCCAGGCACTACTACGAGAGCCGGTTAAGTACACATCAATAACATGTATATCAAATATACCTGATTTTTCTTTGCCCGCCTTCTTAGCTGCCAGATACTTGGGGCAATTGCGCTTCCAGTGACCCATACCCTTGCAATAGTAACACTCCGTTTCCGGCTTAGGTCCAGCTTTGGGTTTCTTTGTCGGATTGGCAACAGGCTTGCCGCTCTTCTTCGAATTGCCCTTCTTGCCTTTGCCGTTTGTCTTGAAACTAGTGGTCTTATTCACCATCAACACTTGATGCTCTTTACGGAGTTCAGACTCTGCGACTTTCAGCATCGCAAACAACTCGCCGGGAGACTTGTTCATCCCTTGCATGTTGTAGTTCAACACAAAGCCTTTATAGCTTGGCGGCAGTGATTGAAGGATTCTGTCAGTGATAGCTTCTTGCGGGAGTTCAATCCCCAGCTCAGCTAGACGGTTTGAGTACCCAGACATTTTGAGCACATGTTCACTGACAAATGAGTTTTCCACCATCTTGCAAGCATAGAATTTATCGGAGGTCTCATACCTCTCGATCCGGGCGTTCTTCTGAAAGATAAACTCCAACTCCTGGAACATCTCAAATGCCCCATGACGCTCAAAGCGACGTTGAAGTCCCGGTTCTAAGCCATACAAGACTGCACATTGAACTATTGAGTAGTCCTCCTTACGTGCTAACCAAGCGTTCTTAACATCCTGATCAGCCGTAGCGGGTGGTTCATCTCCTAACGCAGCATTAAGGATATAATCCTTCTTCCCAGCTTGTAAGATCAGCTTAAGATTACGAGCCCAGTCTACAAAGTTGCTTCCATCATCTTTCAACTTAGCTTTCTCTAGGAACGTATTAAAATTCAGGATGACTGTCGCGTGAGCCATGATCTACAACACAAATATATTCAAAGTGGACTTAGACTATGTTCAAGATAATTTAGAGTTTAACTTAATCAAATTATTCGCTAAACTCCCACTCAAAAAGTACATCTCTCTAGTCATTTGAGTGGTTCATGATCCACTTACACTAGCTCAAGTCCGATCATCACGTGAGTTGAGTATAGTTTCAGTGGTAAGCATCCCTATGCTAATCATATCATCTATATGATTCATGATCGACCTTTCGGTCTCATGTGTTCCGAGGCCATGTCTGCACATGCTAGGCTCGTCAAGCTTAACCCGAGTGTTCCGCGTGCGCAACTGTTTTGCACCCGTTGTATGTGAACGTTGAGTCTATCACACCCGATCATCACGTGGTGTCTCGAAACGACGAACTGTAGCAACGGTGCACAGTCGGGGAGAACACAATTTCGTCTTGAAATTTTAGTGAGAGATCACCTCATAATGCTACCGTCGTTCTAAGCAAAATAAGGTGCATAAAAGGATTAACATCACATGCAATTCATAAGTGACATGATATGGCCATCATCATGTGCTTCTTGATCTCCATCACCAAAGCACCGGCACGATCTTCTTGTCACCGGCGCCACGCCATGATCCCCATCAATGTGTTGCCATCGGGGTTGTCGTGCTACTCATGCTATTACTACTAAAGCTACATCCTAGCAAAATAGTAAACGCATCTGCAAGCACAAACGTTAGTATAAAGACAACCCTATGGCTCCTGCCGGTTGGCGTACCATCGACGTGCAAGTCGATATTTCTATTACAACATGATCATCTCATACATCCAATATATCACATCACATCTTTGGCCATATCACATCACAAGCATACCCTGCAAAAACAAGTTAGACGTCCTCTAATTTTGTTGTTGCATGTTTTACGTGGTGACCATGGGTATCTAGTAGGATCGCATCTTACTTACGCAAACACCACAACGGAGATATATGAGTTGCTATTTAACCTCATCCAAGGACCTCCTCGGTCAAATCCGATTCAACTAAAGTTGGAGAAACCGACACTTGCCAGTCATCTTTGAGCAACGGAGTTACTCGTAACGATGTAACCAGTCTCTCGTAAGCGTACGAGTAATGTCGGTCCAAGCCGCTTCAATCCAACAATACCTCGGAATCAAGAAAAGACTAAGGAGGGCAGCAAAACACACATCAACGCCCACAAAAACTTTTGTGTTCTACTCGAGAAGACATCTACGCATGAACCTAGCTCATGATGCCACTGGTGGAGAACGTCGCATGGGAAACAAAATTTTTCCTACGCGCACGAAGACCTGTCATGGTGATGTCCATCTACGAGAGGGGATGAGTGATCTACGTACCCTTGTAGATCGTACAACAGAAGCGTTAGTGAACGCGGTTGATGTAGTGGAACGTCCTCACGTCCCTCGATCCGCCCCGCGAACAATCCCACGATCAGTCCCACGATCTAGTACCGAACGGACGGCACCTCCGCGTTCAGCACACGTACAGCTCGACGATGATCTCGGCCTTCTTGATCCAGCAAGAGAGACGGAGAGGTAGAAGAGTTCTCCGGCAGCGTGACGGCGCTCCGGAGGTTGGTGATGACCTTGTCTCAGCAGGGCTCCGCCCGAGCTCCGCGGAAACGCGATCTAGAGGAAAAACTGTGGAGGTATGTGGTCGGGCTGCCGTGGAAAAGTCGTCTCAAATCAGCCCTAAAACCTCCGTATATATAGGTGGGAGGGAGGGGACCTTGCCTTGGGGCTCAAGGAGCCCCAAGGGGGTCGGCCGAGTCCAAGGGGGGAGGACTCCCCCCCCCAAACCGAGTTGGACTTGGTTTGGTGGGAGGGAGTCCCCCTTCCTTCCCACCTCCTCCTTTGTTTTCTCTTGATTTTCTCTTCTTGGCGCATAGAGCCCTTTTGGGCTGTCCCACCAGCCCACTAAGGGCTGATGTGCCACCCTCAAGGCCTATGGGCTTCCCCGGGGTGGGTTGCCCCCCCCGGTGAACTCCCGGAACCCATTCGTCATTCCCGGTACATTCCCGGTAACTCCGAAAACCTTCCGGTAATCAAATGAGGTCATCCTATATATCAATCTTCGTTTCCGGACTATTCCGGAAACCCCCATGACGTCCGTGATCTCATCCGGGACTCCAAACAACATTCGGTAACCAACCATATAACTCAAATACGCATAAAACAACGTCGAACCTTAAGTGTGCAGACCCTGCGGGTTCAAGAACTATGTAGACATGACCCGAGAGACTCCTCGATCAATATCCAATAGCGGGAACTGGATGCCCATATTGGATCCTACATATTCTACGAAGATCTTATCGTTTGAACCTCAGTGCCAAGGATTCATATAATCCAGTATGTCATTCCCTTTGTCCTTCGGTATGTTACTTGCCCGAGATTCGATCGTCAGTATCCGTATACCTATTTCAATCTCGTTTACCGGCAAGTCTCTTTACTCGTTCCGTAATACAAGATCCCGCAACTTACACTAAGTTACATTGCTTGCAAGGCTTGTGTGTGATGTTGTATTACCGAGTGGGCCCCGAGATACCTCTCCGTTCACACGGAGTGACAAATCCCAGTCTTGATCCATACTAACTCAACTAACACCTTCGGAGATACCTGTAGAGCATCTTTATAGTCACCCAGTTACGTTGCGACGTTTGATACACACAAAGCATTCCTCCGGTGTCAGTGAGTTATATGATCTCATGGTCATAGGAATAAATACTTGACACGCAGAAAACAGTAGCAACAAAATGACACGATCAACATGCTACATCTATTAGTTTGGGTCTAGTCCATCACGTGATTCTCCTAATGACGTGATCTAGTTATCAAGCAACAACACCTTGTTCATAATCAGAAGACACTGACTATCTTTGATCAATTGGCTAGCCAACTAGAGGCTTGCTAGGGACGGTATTTTGTCTATGTATCCACACATGTAAATGAGTCTTCATTCAATACAATTATAGCATGGATAATAAACGATTATCTTGATACAGGAATTATAATAATAACTATATTTATTATTGCCTCTAGGGAATAATTCCAACACTTCATGGATATGTATCCGATGTAATCTTCTTTTGCGGTGTGTTTGTCGAGATCCGATGAATTGTGGATTTATGATCAAATTATCTATGAATCTTATTTGAGTTTCTTCTCATCTCTCTTATGCATGATTTCTTATCCTTGTAATTCTCTTCGAGTTGTGGGTTTTGTTTGGCTAGCTTGACCTATGATTCTTGCAATGGGAGAAGTGCTTGGTTTTGGGATCATACCGTGCCGTGAACTCACCCAGTGACAGAAGGGGAGCGAGGCACGCATCGTGTTGTTGCCATCAAGGGTAAAAAGATGGGGTTTTCATCATCAGTTTGAGTTTATCCCTCTACATCATGTCATCTTGCTTAAGGCGTTACTCTGTTCATCATGAACTCAATACACTAGATGCATGCTGGATAGCAGTCCATGTGTGGAGTAATAGTAGTAGATGCAGAAAGTATCGGTCTACTTGTCTCGGACGTGATGCCTATATGTATGATCATTGCCTTAGATATCGCCATGACTTTGCGCGGTTCTATCAATTGCTCGACACTATTTTGTTCACCCACCCTAATATTTGTTATTTTGAGAGAAGCCTCTAGTGAATACTATGGCCCCTGGGTCTACTTCACACCATATTTTCAGCCTTACACTTTTACTTCGTTGCATTTTCTGCCTTCAGATATCACTTTGCAATCAATCTTGAAGGGATTGGCAACCCCTTTATAACGTTGGGTGCAAGCTCTTTTGTGTTTGTGCATGTACTCTGGACTTGACGAGATTCTCCTACTGGATTAATACCTTGGTTCTCAAACTGAGGGAAATACTTACTGCTCCTGTGCTGCATCGCCCTTTCCTCTTCAAGGGAAAAACCAATGCAAGCTCAAGAGACGTCAGAAGATTTCTGTCGCCGTAGCAGAAGAATTTTTGGTGCCGTTGCCGGGGAGGATCAAGTCAAGAACTCATCCAAGTAAGTGTCGCAAACTCATCTCTTGCATCTACTTTTTTGCCTCTCGTTTTCCTCTCCCCCACTTCTGAAAAACAAAAAATTACAATTTTTTTTGCCTTTTTTGTTTGCTTTTTTCGTTCGCCCTTTTTCTCTCGCTTGTTTTCTGTTCGTTTGTGTGGGATAGTCTACCTGTCCCCATGGCTATGTCCACCACTTCGAATGATACTCCCGAGAACGAAGTTCTCAATTTCAAACAAATTGAGGAAGAAAACTTAAAGGACGTTTGGTATAGGATTTGCAATGCTGAGAGTAGATCTACTCATAAGCAATCCACTACCGTCCTGCTTCACAGTTTTTATGTGGGTATTTCTCCTTGGAATATGTATATTCTTGACACCATCATATGCGGAAATTTCTTGGGTAGCCATACCGTTGATTCTTACAGAGTTGTAATAAATTTGGTACGCTCACCCCCACTCATGGTTAATGGAACTACCTTAACTGTGGAACATGTGACGCGTAGGCTGGACGTCATTGAAAATAAAGTTGCTATGATCGAACTTATTGAGAATTTGGGTAAAAATATCCACAATCAAATCACTCAGTACGGATCCAAGGTGGGAATGGTTTTGAAAAATTTAAAGGAGAAGGAACCCACAATTAACGAAAAACTAGGTCATGATTCCGCTAGGATTGGCAAACTAGAGGACGTTATAACCAACATGGGTCCGCTTTTGCCGCTGTGCAGAATACTCCAAACTTTGCCCACAATAAGGTCACCAAGTCTATTTTTGTTCCCAAGAAAGATGAAAACCTTAAGATTATAAGTGATCATGCTACTTATGGCTTGAGCACCAAAGACGACAATACGCGATTCCACTCACCTTATGCCTAGCTAAGGGCGTTAAACAATAGCGCTTGTTGGGAGGCAACCCAATAAATTTATCTTTTTCTTTCTGTTTTGTTGCGTCCACACTATCATAATTCTGTTGTGATTGTGTCTTTTGTGTTTATTTTTGTGTTTGAGCCAAGCAAAACCTTTATGACTAGTCTTGGTGATGGTTGTTTGATCCTGCTGGAAAAAGACAGAAACTTTTCGCTCACGAGATTATTTCTCATTTTTATTCAGAAAGAGATTTTGAGTTGATTCTTTTTTCTGCTGGTTTATATGCCTTTTTCCCAGGCAGTCGTAAGTTTTCAGAATTTTGAGGTACCAGAAGTATACGAAGTATACATATTGCTACATACTGGTCTGTTTTTGACAGATTCTGTTTTTGTTGAGTTGGTTGCTTGTTTTGATGAAACTATGGATAGTATCAGGGGGGGGGGGGTACTAGCCATGGAAAAGTGAGAATACAATAATCTAACACCAATATGAATAGAATTCAAGTTTGCTACAATACCTAAAGAGGTGGTAGTTTGTTTTCTTGTGCTAATCATATCACGAGTTTCTGTTTAAGTTTTGTGTTGTGAAGTTTTCAAGTTTTGGATGATGTTCTCATGGACAAAGGGTTAAAGAGTGGAAAGAGATGAAGCTTGGGGATGCCCAAGGCATCCCAAGCCAAATTCAAGGACACCAAAAATCCTAAGCTTGGGGATGCTCCGGGAAGGCATCCCCTCTTCCGTCTTCAATCCATCGGTAACATTACTTGGAGCTATATTTTTATTCACCACATGATATGTGTTTTGCTTGGAGCGTCTTGTATGGTAGGAGTCTTTTCTTTTTGTTGTGTCACAATCATCTTTGCTGCACACCTTTTGAGAGAGACACACACTCATCATGATTTTGCTAGAATGCTCATAGTGCTTCACTTATATCTTTTGGGTTAGATAATTTTGCTCTATGTGCTTCACTTAGATCTTTTAGAGCACGGCGGTGCGTGACTTGGTAGTTGGCTTGTGCTATGAAAATAGTCCCCAAAGGTGATAGGTACCCAAATAGGATACAAAAACTTCCATCTTCATGTGCATTGAGTAGAAAGTTAAGTTTTGATTCCTCTCAATTAGTTTTCAGACGTAGATTTGGTAATATTAAGAGTTATGTTAGTAGGGTGTTGTGAATCTAGAAATACTTGTGTTGAAGTTAGTGATTCCCATAACATGCACGTATGGTGAACCGCTATGTTAGGAAGTCGGAGAATAATTGATCTATTGATTGTCATCCTTTGTGTTGTGGTCGGGATCGCGTGATGGTTAACACCTACCAACCCTTCCCCTAGGAGTATGCGTTTAGCACTTTGTTTCGATTACTAATTAAAATTTTTGCAACAAGTATGTGAGTTCTTCATGACTAATGTGAGTCCATGGTATTGATGCACTTTCACCTTCCACCATTGCTAGCCTCTCTAGTGCCGCACAATTCTCGCCGGTGCACAAACCCACCATATGCATTCCTCAAAACAGCCACCATACCTACCTACTATGGAATTTTCGTAGCCATTCCGAGATATATTGCCATGCAACTTCCACCGTTCCATCTCATGACTTGTGCCATTAGTCTCATATTGCCAATGCATGATCGTAAGATAGCTAGCGAGATGTTTCAACATCATACGCCAAGCTAGATCGTTGCACATCCCGGTACACTGTCGGAGACATTTGCTATAGAGTCATCATCGTTCTGAGCTTCGAGCTGTGAGTAAATAAAAGTGTGATGATCATCATTATTAGAGCATTGTCCCATGTGAGGAAAAAAGAAGAAGAGGCCAAAGAGCTCAAGTAAAAAAAAGAGAGGCCCAAGAGCCCAAATAAAAAAAGGAAAGAGAAAAAGAGAGAAGGGACAATGCTACTATCTTTTTCCACACTTGTGCTTCATAATAGCACCATGTTCTTCATGATTGAGAGCCTCTCGTTCCTTCACCATCATATGCTAGTGGGAATCTTTATTATATAACTTGGCTTGTATATTCCAATGACGGGCTTCCTCAAAATTGCCCTAGGTCTTCGTGAGCAAGCAAGTTGGATGCACACCCACTAGTTCTCCTTTTGAGCTTTCACATACTTATAGCTCTAGTGCATCCTTTGTATGGCAATCCCTACTCATTCACATTGATATCTATTAATGGGCATCAACATAGCCCTTTGATACGCCGAGTCAATGTGACTATCTCCTCCCTTTTTGTCTCACAACCACCACCACACTCTATTCCACTTATAGTGCTATATCCATGGCTCACGCTCATGTATTGCGTGATAGTTATAAAAGGTTTGAGAAAGTAAGAGTGCGAAAACAATTACTTGGCCAATACCGGGGTTGTGCATGATTTAAATTAGTTGTGTGGGGATGATGGAGCATAGCGAGACTATATGATTTTGTAGGGATAACTTTTTTTGGCCTTGTTATTTCGAAAGTTCATGATTACCTTGCTAGTTTGCTTGAAGTATTCTTGTTTTCATGTCAATAGCAAACTATTGTTTTGAATCTTACGGATCTGAACATTCATGTCACACGAAAGAACTTGCAAAGGACAACTATGCTAGGTAGCATTCCACATCAAAAATTCAATCTTTATCACTTCCCTACTCGAGGACGAGCAAGAGTTAAGCTTGGGGATGCTTGATACGTCTCCAACGTATCTATAATTTTTGATGGTTTCATGCTATTATCCTGTCAATCTTTGGATGTTTTGTATGCCTTTTATATCTTTTTGGGACTAACTTATTAATTCAGTGCCAAGTGCCAATTCCTGTTTTTTTCCGTGTTTTTGACCCATCTTAGAGTAGGATTTTAAACGGAGTCCAAACGGAACGAAACTTCCCAAAGATATTTTCCGAAAGAGAAGAAGATCGGGAAGCTTGAGAACCAAGGCAGGGGGCCACCAGGGACCCCACAAGCCCCCTAGCCGCGGCCAGGGGGGTGCTCCTCCCAAGCTTGTGGGCTCCCTCGGCCACCTCTGCCCTAGGT
This sequence comes from Hordeum vulgare subsp. vulgare, assembly GCF_904849725.1. Taxonomy (NCBI): domain Eukaryota; kingdom Viridiplantae; phylum Streptophyta; class Magnoliopsida; order Poales; family Poaceae; genus Hordeum; species Hordeum vulgare. Next base: position 349,222,997 of record NC_058523.1, read on the forward strand.
ATTTCGCCTATATATTCCCAACAATTCCAGAAAAAATCAGGAGATCATCGAAAGTACTTTTCCGCCGCCGCAAGCTTTTGTCTCCACAAGATCCCATCTGGGGCACGTTCTGGTGCCTTGCCGGAGGGGGATTCGGATACGGAGGGCTTCTTCATCAACACCATGACCTCTACGATGATGCGTGAGTAGTTCACCATAGACCTACGGGTCCATAGCTAGTAGCTAGATGGCTTCTTCTCTCTCTTGGATCTTCAATACAAAGTTATCCATGATCTTCATGGAGATCTATCCGATGCAATCTTCTTTTGCGGTGTGTTTGTCGAGATCCGATGAATTGTGGATTTGTGATTAGATTATCTATGAATCTTATTTGAGTTTCTTCTGATCTCTCTTATGCATGATTTCTTATCCTTGTAATTCTCTTCGAGTTGTGGGTTTTGTTTGGCCAGCTTGATCTATGCTTCTTGCAATGGGAGAAGTGCTTGGTTTTGGGTTCATACCGTGCGGTGACCTCACCCAGTGACAGAAGGGGTAGCGAGGCACACATCATGTTGTTGCCATCAAGGGTAAAAAGATGGGGTTTTCATCATTGGTTTGAGTTTATCCCTCTACATCATGTTATCTTGGTTAAGGCGTTACTCTGTTCGTCATGAACTCAATACACTAGATGCATGCTGGATAGCGGTCGATGTGTGGAGTAATAGTAGTAGATGCAGAAAGTATCGGCCTACTTGTCTCGGACGTGATGCCTATATGTATGATCATTGCCTTAGATATCGTCATGACTTTGCGCGGTTCTATCAATTGCTCGACAGTAATTTTTTCACCCACCGTAATATTTGCTATTTTGAGAGAAGCCTCTAGTGAACACTATGGCCCCCGGGTCTACTTCACATCATATTTTCAGCCTTACACTTTTACTTCGTTGCATTTTCCACCTTCAGATCGCACTTTGCAATCAATCTTGAAGGGATTGACAACCCCTTTATAGCGTTGGGTGCAAGCTCTTTTGTGTTTGTGCAGGTACTCTGGACTTGATGAGATTCTCTTACTGGATTGATACCTTGGTTCTCAAACTGAGGGAAATACTTACTGCTCCTGTGCTGCATCGCCCTTTCCTCTTCAAGGGAAAAACCAACGCAATCTCAAGAGACGACAGAAGATTTCTGTCGCCGTAGCACCCATACACGATGGTTAGCTAGTAGCTGTTGGGCGACCAAACTACTGAGACTTTGGCCATGATAGAAAACTTCCCTATATCATGCGATTGCACCGAGACTAAGCATGAGTTCGAGAATATGGATGCCCCCTCATGTTCCAATTGCCGGAAGCACGACACACTCGTCTAATCTAGTACTATACACCTCCCTAGCTATATTAGCGGACCAACTTTCCTTGAGCGCAGGGAGCGTCAAGGCTTGTGAGCCTGGAGATGGTGGCTATGTCTTCATCGAAGAGTGGCTTCTCGAAGCACCGGATGAGAGCTTACGCCACCTTGGCCGTCATCTTCTCCTTCAGGCCTAGAATCCATAGGCCGTGCACTAGGCTTATCGTCGCTCGCTGTAAGGCATGCACTAGAGAAGGGTTCTCGGCCTACCTTGCGCTCAGCCTGGCCAGCTTTGCAGGGGTTCGCGTCTTCACGGGGGGGGGGGGGGGGGGGGGTCTTATCATGCACTAGTGGCTGCCCGAAGATTTCCTATACCTTCTTGTGAAGAGGGGCTGCTGTGCAGCTTGGTCCTCCTCTCCCTACAGCCGCATCTCTACCAGCCTTTGCATCACCATGCCTAGATGCAAGGCGTGGGTGTCAGCAGCCTAGGGTGTGTGCTGAGCCAGCGAGAGGGTTGGCCCCATGTCTAGGGACCTACGATTATCATCATCCTCCCCATCATTGTCGTTAAAGTTGAGCGACTTATAGAGCTTGGCGGCGATCACTTTGTCGATCTTCGAGGCCATGGCGTAAATGTGGGATGCAGTAGGCAGAGTCTTCTTTGCCCCTTGGAAGAATTCATTGTAACATCCCAATTTTCCTAATTGGGAATGTTTTACATTGTAGCTAAGCATCTATGCATATCGATTTAAATAAAGTTTGCATTTGAATTCTTTCGACTTTTGCTTTTGCGTTTCTATTTTTTTTCACACGAGAAGTGCCGGGAAATAATCTCTTGCACGCAAGAGAGAGCGGAGGAAAATGACCCTCCAAAGTGCGAGGCATTTTTGAAATATTTTGAGCCAAGAAAGCCAAAGTTTTATCGTGAAAATAATTGCAAAAATAAAATATAGCATAAGGGATTTTTTCTGAAAAAACATTTTTTTAAAGTTTTTATTTTTGCTTTGGAAAAATGTTAATCGAGTAGAGGATATTTTTCTGATTTTTTTGGTATACAATATCCTATATTAATTATTTTATTTGTTTCCTTTTATTTTCGTTTTAGTTTCTGTTAAAAAAAAAGGAAGCGGGAGATGTGCTGCCTCCCCAACCGCAGCGCCTCCCCTGCCCAACCGCAGCGCTAGGCCACCCCCACGCCACCTCCTCTTGATTTTTTTTCTTTTCTTTTCCCCTTCCCTTTCTTTCTTTCTTCTTTTTTCTTTCTCTCTCTCTTTCCTTCCCTCTTCTTCTTCCTTCCTTTTGTGTTCTACCGTGACTTTCCTTCCCATGGCAGCCCGATCCCCTCTCCCGGATCTCCCTCCCCTTCCCTTCCCCGAGCCCCCTAGCCCCCCTATATAAAGCCCCTCCGCCACCGCACCCCGTTCCCCACCTCGCCGCCCCAGCCCTCGCCCCACGCCGCCTCCCTCGCACTTCGCCGGAGCACGGCCGGAGCCGAAGTTCCCTGCCTCTCCCCTGCTCGCCTGGAGCACGCCATCGCCTCGCCTTCGTCACCAGAGGAGCCGGAGGAACACCGCCACCGCCTGGGCCCCCTTCCCAGCCGCCCCGACTCGCCGGAACCACCGCCCCCGAGCACCACCACCTCTCTGCTCGCCGGAGTTGAACCCAGCCAACCCCCTGTGAGTTCATCCGCCACAACCTTTTTGAGCCATTAGATCTAGAACCGACGACGAAGATTAGAAGTTAGGTACCCTTTCGGTTTTCAGACAAAGACCGAGACGGTTTTACTTCACTTAAGTTTTAGCCAAGAGGGTTTTCTTAAGTTTCGTCCGTTTGTTAGTTTTCCTGCAGCATTCACCCCCTTAACCAATCAGGGACTGCCACGTATCGGTTATAATCTGTTTTCTTTTTTCTGTTTAATTCCAAAACATAAAAGTTTCAAGTTTGTTTTGATCATAGCTTTTGATCCCGAATTCCAATGGAGTTGAAACTTGTTCCAGTAGATCACAATTTTTCTGTAGTTTTTAAAAACATATAATTTGTCTATGTTTGAAATTTTAAAATTTTAATTAGATCAGATTTAGTTTAAACCTTGTTTTGCTTATTCCAGGAGTTTACAAAATGATTTGTATTTGATTCTTTTTGATACTGCTTCCTAGTGATTATATCTTACTGTGGTATAAGTTTAATTGTTTTTTAATATTTTTACTTGGGGTTTTAACAGAAACAAGTTTCTGCCTTAGTGACGTGTAGTGAATTCTTTCACGTAGGCCATAGCAACTATTTACTTGTGATGTTATTTTTACTTGTTGTTTGATTGTAGTGCTTATGGTGTGTATTTGTTTGTATCGGTAGATCACCCGGAGTGCGAAGCTTGTTACTTAGAAGCGCTCGATCAAGACAACTATCATCAAGGCAAGTCATTTTGATCATACTATCTCCTATGTTTTTCGATGCATGGTAGTTACACCTTTCTTTGCCCAATTGCATGCTGCTTAGGTACTTGGAACTTTTAGTATAGGTTGTAGTATCATGTGGTAGGCACACAACAACCCCGATACTTGGCCCCGGGACGACAAATTTCATATTGCTATGCTTGAGTAGACGGGATTTCGGTTGAGTGCATAACACGAGTGATGCGAGGTTGATTAAATAACCAAGACCAGTTAAGACAAGATTTTCAAGACCTCGGATGCAATGCAACTCTGGGTGAAGGTCGGTTGATCGGCTCCCTGGAGAAACCAGTGGATGACCCGGGATGCTGGAGACGGCCATGACATCTTGCGAAAAGCTTCACCCAGGCTCGAAGAGACGGACGGAGGCTTCAAGACCCAAGGCTTACCTGCACAGCCACAAGTCATTATGGGCTGTGGCTTGGTTGGACAACGCGGCCACTCTGGACAGGCGGTGCAAGCAGATGTAGAAGAACGGTAGGAATGGATGGGCACCGACAGGGATTCAGAGGGACCCTTTGAAAGACCATGTTTTGATCATCCGGTCTTCAAACACCCTGAAGTGCGAGGACATACTCGGAGGCAATCAAATCTTGTGGGGAACGTGTGCAAAACTCTACAGAGTGCCCAACCTAATCGATTAGCCGTGTCCACGGTCATGGACAACTTGAGCCGAAGGCATTGAAATTCCCCTGAACTCTCGACACAACTTAATAATGATGTGGGTGTTAACAACAACTCGGGTACGAGAATTGGTTGGCGGAACCATCTCGTTAACAACAAACAATGTAGTAATATTTTGCTTCCAGCCCTCTTGTTGTAAGAGAAAATTGGCTTTATGCAAAACTTGTAGCCCCACCTGCCAAATTTGCATGTAGAGATAGTTGATTTTTTTACCCCTCTCTTTGATGACTTGCCGGCATATTCCATATGCTGACCTACACGGCTGCAACGTATCATGTTGTAGAGTACTTTTCCGACCAGGAGTGAGGCTACGATCTACACTCAGCGACATGCCCTGGAGTCGGATGGACTCGTCTACCTGATGCTTCCGCTAGTCTTCGTTAGATATCTCATGAGATGGCCTTCAACCACTTTATTGTAATCCATTATTGTAATAAAGTACTCGTTATGAGATTTCGATTAATAAAGCTGTGTGATTGAACTCTTGATATATACATTGATGTACTGAGTGTGTACCAGCATGATCTTGGGGTGGTATGGAAACACCAGAGGCTCGACTCGTCTTGAGTCGGGTCGCTACAGAAATGGTATTCAGAGCACACGCTGACCGTAGGACGTAACCTCTAGGAATGGAAAAGCCTTAGGAAGAAAACTATTTTCTTATGTCTATAAATCCTCTATTTCCTCTTCTGATCATTTCTGACTTCTCTCCGATTTTCCAATGTTTTAGATGGCCACCTTCATCCCCGTTAAGTTCACGGAGTTTTGCCAGCCCGACGCCACTATGCCTTTCGGAAAGGAGCTGGTACAGATCACCAAGGACTTGAGGATTGCTCTGCCGACTATCACAAGGAAGCCGACTTCGTCTTACCCGGAGGATTCACGCTACAGGATCGAGGTGCACGTTCCCGGAAGGACATTCGAGCCGCGCACTGAGCCGGTGGATTTCAAGTTCATCGCACCCAACTGGATTCTCGGAAGGGACATGGCGGTCCATTGTGCACTCGGACGTATCAAGGAAGTGTACAGAGGCTGCCCTATTCCACCGGACCTATTCACGGTATCCCAGAGAAGAGAAGATGGAGAAATCATCTCAAGCAAGACCAAGGACGCCCTTTTATCCTATGCCCAGACCTTGGAGAAGCACAGCGGGACTCTAGAGCATCGTGTGATCAAGGACGCCAGGAAGATCAAGCAACCGTCGCTCCGCGAACTCGAACTCGAAGAAGCAGCCCGGGAAGCCCACTATGAGCACGAACTGGAGGTGAAGGACTTTCTGGAGAGGATCGAGAAGTTGAAGACTCGAGTTGCATACCTGGAGGAGGAACTGGACATGGGCGAGAACCTTCATCCCGAAGGTGACGTAGCCCCCTTGATGAGCAATGACAAGGACTATGAAGAAAGCTCCACCGAAGACCCACCACCATGCTTTTCTGAGGAGGACACTTAGACTAGACCACCAAATTTATTTTATCGTTAAACACTTAGGCCGATGTTTAGGTTATCGAATTTTGTATCCCCGTGTGTGAACCTTTGTGATGGTATTGAATGAAATGCGTGGTGTGATACTTGTTTGTTGCATTTCATATGGGTAGTGTAATTACTCTTAGACCATTGTTCTATGCTAATCTCACCCCTCTACAAACATCAGATGCCTCCGAGACGTGCCCCTGCTTCCAACTTTCCGCCGGAACTCACCCAATTGATTCAGCAACAGAACACCCTGATGCAGCTGATCATCCAGAACCAGAACAATAACAACAACCATCATCCACCCTAGGCCGACAATCTCACCCGTTTCCTGAGGTTGAACCCTCCGACTTTCTCCAGTAGCATTGAGCCCATTGTGGCAGATGATTGTCTCCGCAAGATGGAGCGGGAACTTATCACTGCTGGTTGTACTGAAGCTGAGAAGGTGCGCTTTGCCGCGCATCAACTTGAAGGCCGTGCAGCTGCATGGTGGGAGAACTACACCACCACATACCCCATTGCTGGAGTCACTTGGGAGCAGTTCAAGCAAGCCTTCCGTACCGCACATGTCTCAGCTGGTGCAATGAGTCTGAAGAAGCGCGAGTTTCGCAACTTACACCAGGGAAATCGCTCTGTGGCTCAGTATGTCGATGAATTCAGCATGCTCGCCCGTTATGCACCTGGAGATGTGGCCGATGATGCGGCCAAGCAGGAAAGTTCTTGGAGGGCTCAATGATGAGCTGAGCATTCAGCTGACTGTAGCCACGTTCAACAACTACCAGGAGCTGGTAGATAAGGCCCTCATCTTGGAGGGGAAACACCAGCAGATGGAGAACCGCAAGCGGAAGTATGGGAATGGAAAGTTCAACTCCGACACTCAGCAGAAGCCTCACTACACCCCCTATTCAGGGAATACCGGGACTGGATCCGGTAAGTTTGGAGGACACGTCCAGCATAACCACCCAGTGCACAACCATGGAGGCCACAACCATGGAGGAAATGGGAACCACCGCAACAACAACAACTTCAAGAATGGCGGTACTGGCACTCAGCATCATTCAGCTCCAGCTCAGAAGGATCTGAATCACATCACCTGCTTCAAGTGTCAGAAGACGGGACACTATGCCACTGAATGTCCCCAGAACAAGCAGGGAAATGGAAACGGCAACGACAACTCTGCAGCAAAGAAGCCCAATCCTTTTCCTCGAGCTCAGGTGAATCACATTGATGTTGAAGAGGTCTATGATCACCCCGATACTGTGGTTGGTAAGTTTTTGCTAAATTCACGTCCAGTATTGGTACTTTTTGATTCCGGTGCAATGCATTCATTCATATCAAGGGTAGTTGTGGAAAAGCATAGTTTGCCGACTAGAACCCTCAGCTAGCCTATTAAGGTCAGTTCCCCAGGAGGCATGATGACAGCCGGGATAGGATGCCATGCTTTGAGTCTCAACATCGGGAACCATAATTTCCCCACCGACCTCATCGTATTAGAGTCCCAGGGATTGGATGTAATCCTAGGCATGGATTGGTTGGCCAAGTATGAAGGGAATATTGATTGTGCCCTTAAGTCTATTTTGCTCACCACCCCGAGCAGAAGCGGATTAAGTACGTGTCTCAGCGCCCGACACGGAGTAAACGAGTAAACTCTCTCACGGGAGTAGTCCAGGAGGAAGTACCGATTGTACAGGAATACCCAGATGTATTTCCGGAGGAATTGCCGGGCATGCCACCTGATAGAGAGATTGAGTTCCTGATTGAGCTATTACTAGGAACAACCCCGATATCCAAGAGACCCTATCGGATGCCCGCAAATGACTTGGTAGAAATCAAGAAGCAAATTAAGGAGTTGTTGGACAAAGGGTATATTCGCCCAAGTTCTTCACCTTGGGGAGCCCCAGTGCTCTTGGTTGAAAAGAAGGATAAGTCCTTGAGAATGGTTGTCGATTATCGTGCATTGAACGAGGTGACCATCAAGAACAAGTACCCCTTGCCGATGATCAATGATCTGTTTGACCAGTTAGTTGGAGCCCGAATATTCTCCAAGATCGATCTTCGATCCGGGTATCATCAGTTGAAGATTCGTGAATAGGATATACCCAAGACAACCTTACCACTCGGTACGACTTGTATGAGTACACGGTCATGTCATTTGGACTGACTAATGCTCCGACATATTTTATGAATCTGATGAACAAGGTATTTATGGAATACTTGGACAAGTTTGTCGTGGTGTTCATCGATGACATACTGATATTCTCCAAGAACGAAGAGGAACACAAGGAACATCTACGTCCAGTTCTGGAGAAACTTCGAGAGCATAAGCTGTATGCAAAGTTTAGCAAATGTGAGTTTTGGTTGAAGGAAGTCGGATTCCTCGGACACGTCATCTCAGGAGAAGGAATAGCAGTGGACCCTACCAAGGTCGCAGCAGTCACCGAATGGGTAGCACCCACGTCAGTCAAGGAGATCCGCAGTTTCTCGGACTTGCCGGATATTACCGGAGGTTCATTGAGAATTTCTCAAAGATCGCCAAGCCCATGACAGAGTTGTTGAAGAAGGAATCCAAGTATGTTTGGACTGAGGAATGTGAAATCAGTTTTCAAGAGTTGAAGAAACGTCTGGTTACAGCCCTAGTGCTGATATTGCCGAACATTCGGAAGGATTTCCAGGTTTACTGTGACGCTTCTCGTCAAGGACTCAGAGGAGTGCTCATGCAAGAAGGTAAAGTTGTAGCCTATGCATCCAGACAGCTCAGACCCCATGAGTTGAATTATGCCACACATGACTTGGAACTAGCAGCCGTAGTGCACGCTCTCAAGACCTGGGGACATTTCCTGATCGGAAATAGTTGTGATGTTTACACTGATCACAAGAGCCTGAAATATATCTTCACGCAGAAGGAGTTGAACCTCAGACAGAGACGATGGCTAGAGTTGATCAAGGACTATGACATGAGATTGCATTATCACCCAGGCAAGGAAAATGTTGTAGCCGATGCGTTGAGCCGCAAGAGTTATGTGAACACACTCATAGCAGGAGGATTACCCCAGGAGTTAGCCGATGACCTCCGAGAGCTCAAATTGGAAATAGTTCCAAGAGGATTTGTTGCCACACTAGAAATTCAGTCCACTTTGACAGAAAAGATCCGCAAAGCACAGAAATCAGACAAGGAGATAGCTGAGATTAAGCAGAAAATGAAAGACGGGAAGGCTAAAGGTTTTCGTGAGGATGAACACGGAACTTTATGGTTTGAGGATCGCATTTATGTGCCCAATGATCCCGAACTCAGGAAGTTGATACTTCAGGAGGCCCATGATTCCCCGTACTCGATACACCCCGGCAACACCAAGATGTATCTGGATCTGAAAGAAAGTTTCTGGTGGACAGGAATGAAGAAAGACATTGCCGAGTTCGTAGCAATATGCGATCTTTGTCAGCGAGTAAAAGCCGAGCATCAGAAGCCAGTAGGTTTGCTCCAAGCTCTGCCGATACCCGAGTGGAAATGGGAAAAGCTTGGTATGGACTTCATCACAGGATTACCCAGGACCCGTTCTGGCTATGACTCTATTTGGGTTGTGGTCGATCGTTTGACCAAGGTAGCTCACTTCATTCCTGTGAAGACTACTTACACGAGTGCCAAGGTGGCCAAGATATATATGACCAGGATCGTATGTATGCACGGAGTACCGAAGAGTATTGTGTCAGATAGAGGGACTCATTTCACATCAAAATTTTGGCACCAACTGCATGAAACCTTGGGAACGAGATTGGAGTTCAGTACAGCTTTTCACCCACAGACAGATGGACAGACTGAGAGAGTCAATCAGATTCTGGAGGACATGTTGAGAGCTTGCGCACTAGACTATGGGTCTAGTTGGGATGACAATTTGCCTTATGCCGAGTTCTCATACAACAACAGCTACCAGACCAGTCTGAAAATGGCCCCTTCCAAAGCTCTATACGGAAGGAGGTGCAGAACACCGTTGATGTGGGATGGAGTTGGAGACCGACAACTTTTTGGTCCCGACCTTATCCGAGATTCTGAAGAGAAGGTCAAGCTAATTCGTGACCGACTCAAGATAGCTCAGTCCAGGCAGAAAAGTTATGCTGACAGCAAACGCAAGGAAGTAACATACGAAGTGGGAGACCGAGCATATCTTCGGGTGTCTCCACTTCGAGGAATTAAGAGATTTGGTGTGAAAGGAAAGTTAGCACCCCGATTCATTGGCCCCTACAAAATTCTTAAACGTAGAGGCGAAGTTGCATATAAACTAGAACTGCCGGAAGGATTGTCCGGAGTTCATGATGTCTTCCATGTTTCCCAGTTGAAGAAATGCCACGCTGAGATGGCCGATGTTCCGTTGAGAGATACAGTGCCCCTAGAGGCCATACAACTTGACAGTGATCTGATGTATCAGGAGAAACCCGTCAGGATTCTCGAGACTGCCAACAGAGTTACCCGCAACAAGATCATCAAGTTCTGCAAGGTGTTGTGGAGCCACCACACCGAGGAAGAATCCACCTGGGAACGAGAAGAGGATCTTCGTCGAGACCACCCGCACCTATTTTCTAGCCAACCCGAATCTCGAGGGCGAGATTCATCTTAAGGTGGGTAGGTTTGTAACATCCCAATTTTCCTAATTGGGAATGTTTTACATTGTAGCTAAGCATCTATGCATATCGATTTAAATAAAGTTTGCATTTGAATTCTTTTGACTTTTGCTTTTGCGTTTCTATTTTTTTTTCACACAAGAAGTGCCGGGAAATAATCTCTTGCACGCAAGAGAGAGCGGAGAAAAATGACCCTCCAAAGTGCGAGGCATTTTTGAAATATTTTGAGCCAAGAAAGCCAAAGTTTTATCGTGAAAATAATTGCAAAAAGAAAATATAGCATAAGGGATTTTTTTCTGAAAAAAACATATTTTTAAAGTTTCTATTTTTGCTTTGGAAAAATGTTAATCGAGTAGAGGATATTTTTCTGATTTTTTTGGTATATAATATCCTATATTAATTATTTTATTTGTTTCCTTTTATTTTCGTTTTAGTTTCTGTTAAAAAAAAGGAAGCGGGAGATCTGCTGCCTCCCCAACCGCAGCGCCTCCCCTGCCCAACCGCAGCGCTAGGCCACCCACGCCACCTCCTCTTGAATTTTTTTTCTTTTATTTTCCCCTTCCCTTTCTTTCTTTCTTTTCTCTTTCTCTCCCTCTTTCCTTCCCTCTTCTTCTTCCTTCCTTCTGTGTTCTACCGTGACTTTCCTTCCCATGGCAGCCCGATCCCCTCTCCCGGATCTCCCTCCCCTTCCCTTCCCCGAGCCCCCTAGCCCCCCTATATAAAGCCCCTCCGCCACCGCACCCCGTTCCCCACCTCGCCGCCCCAGCCCTCGCCCCACGCCGCCTCCCTCGCACTTCGCCGAAGCACGGCCGGAGCCGAAGCTCCCTGCCTCTCCCCTGCTCGCCTGGAGCACGCCATCGCCTCGCCTTCGTCACCAGAGGAGCCGGAGGAACACCGCCACCGCCTGGGCCCCCTTCCCAGCCGCCCCGACTCGCCGGAACCACCGCCCCCGAGCACCACCACCTCTCTGCTCGCCGGAGTTGAGCCCAGCCAACCCCCTGTGAGTTCATCCGCCACAACCTTTTTGAGCCATTAGATCTAGAACTGACGACGAAGATTAGAAGTTAGGTACCCTTTCGCTTTTCAGACAAAGACCGAGACGGTTTTACTTCACTTAAGTTTTAGACGAGAGGGTTTTCTTAAGTTTCGGCCGTTTGTTAGTTTTCCCGCAGCACTCACCCCGTTAGCCAATCAGGGACTGCCACGTATCGGTTAGAATCTGTTTTCTTTTTTCTATTTAATTCCAAAACAGAAAAGTTTCAAGTTTGTTTTGATCATAGATTTTGATCCCCAATTCCAATGGAGTTGAAACTTGTTCCAGTAGATCACAATTTTTCTGTAGTTTGTAAAAACATATAATGTGTCTATGTTTGAAATTTTAAAATTTTAATTAGATCAGATTTAGTTTAAACCTTGTTTTGCTTATTCCAGGAGTTTACAAAATGCTTTTTATTTGATTCTTTTTTCTACTGCTTCCTAGTGATTATATCTTACTGTGGTATAAGTTTCAATTTTTTTAATATTTTAACTTGGGGTTTTAACAGAAACAAGTTTCTGCCTTAGTGACGTGTAGTGAATTCTTTCACGTAGGCCATAGCAACTATTTACTTGTGATGTTATTTTTACTTGTTGTTTGACTGTAGTGCTTATGGTGTGTATTTGTTTGTATCGGTAGATCACCCGGAGTGCGAAGCTTGTTACTTAGAAGCGCTCGATCAAGACAACTATCATCAAGGCAAGTCATTTTGATCATACTACCTCCTATGTTTTTCGATGCATGGTAGTTACACCTTTCTTTGCCCAATTGCATGCTGCTTAGGTACTTGGAACTTTTAGTATAGGTTGTAGTATCATGTGGTAGGCACACAACAACCCCGATACTTGGCCCCGGGACGACAAATTTCATATTGCTATGCTTGAGTAGACGGGATTTCGGTTGAGTGCATAACACGAGTGATGCGAGGTTGATTAAATAACCAAGACCAGTTAAGACAAGATTTTCAAGACCTCGGATGCAATGCAACTCTGGGTGAAGGACGGTTGATCGGCTCCCTGGAGAAACCAGTGGATGACCCGGGATGCTGGAGACGGCCATGACATCTTGCGGAAAGCTTCACCCAGGCTCGAAGAGACGGACGGAGGCTTCAAGACCCAAGGCTTACCTGCACAGCCACAAGTCATTATGGGCTGTGGCTTGGTTGGACAACGCTGCCACTCTGGACAGGCGGTGCAAGCAGATGTAGAAGAACGGTAGGAATGGATGGGCACCGACAGGGATTCAGAGGGACCCGTTGAAAGACCATGTTTTGATCATCCGGTCTTCAAACACCCTGAAGTGCGAGGACATACTCGGAGGCGATCAAATCTTGTGGGGAACGTGTGCAAAACTCTACAGAGTGCCCAACCTAATCGATTAGCCGTGTCCACGGTCATGGACAACTTGAGCCGAAGGCATTGAAATTCCCCTGAACTCTCGACACAACTTAATAATGATGTGGGTGTTAACAACAACTCGGGTACGAGAATTGGTTGGCGGAACCATCTCGTTAACAACAAACAATGTAGTAATATTTTGCTTCCAGCCCTCTTGTTGTAGGAGAAAATTGGCTTTATGCAAAACTTGTAGCCCCACCTGCCAAATATGCATGTAGAGATAGTTGATTATTTTTTTACCCCTCTCTTTGATGACTTGCCGGCATATTCCATATGCTGACCTACACGGCTGCAACGTATCATGTTGCAGAGTACTTTTCCGACCAGGAGTGAGGCTACGATCTACGCTCAGCGACATGCCCTGGAGTCGGATGGACTCGTCTACCTGATGCTTCCGCTAGTCTTCGTTAGATATCTCATGAGATGGCCTTCAACCACTTTATTGTAATCCATTATTGTAATAAAGTACTCGTTATGAGATTTCGATTAATAAAGCTGTGTGATTGAACTCTTGATATATACATTGATGTACTGAGTGTGTACCAGCATGATCTTGGGATGGTACGGAAACACCAGAGGCTTGACTCGTCTTGAGTCGGGTCGCTACAGAAATGGTATTCAGAGCACACGCTGACCGTAGGACGTAACCTCTAGGAATGGAAAAGCCTTAGGAAGAAAACTATTTTCTTATGTCTATAAATCCTCTATTTCTTCTTCTGATCATTTCTGACTTCTCTCCGATTTTCCAATGTTTTAGATGGCCACCTTCATCCCCGTTAAGTTCACGGAGTTTTGCCAGCCCGACGCCACTATGCCTTTCGGAAAGGAGCTGGTACAGATCACCAAGGACTTGAGGATTGCTCTGCCGACTATCACAAGGAAGCCGACTTCGTCTTACCCGGAGGATTCACGCTACAGGATCGAGGTGCACGTTCCCGGAAGGACATTCGAGCCGCGCACTGAGCCGGTGGATTTCAAGTTCATCGCACCCAACTGGATTCTCGGAAGGGACATGGCGGTCCATTGTGCACTCGGACGTATCAAGGAAGTGTACAGAGGCTGCCCTATTCCACCGGACCTATTCACGGTATCCCGGAGAAGAGAAGATGGAGAAATCATCTCAAGCAAGACCAAGGACGCCCTCTTATCCTATGCCCAGACCTTGGAGAAGCACAGCGGGACTCTGGAGCATCGTGTGATCAAGGACGCCAGGAAGATCAAGCAACCGTCGCTCCGCGAACTCGAACTCGAAGAAGCAGCCCGGGAAGCCCACTATGAGCACGAACTGGAGGTGAAGGACTTTCTGGAGAGGATCGAGAAGCTGAAGACTCGAGTTGCATACCTGGAGGAGGAACTGGACATGGGCGAGAACCTTCATCCCGAAGGTGACGTAGCCCCCTTGATGAGCAATGACAAGGACTATGAAGAAAGCTCCACCGAAGGACCCACCACCATGCTTTTCTGAGGAGGACACTTAGACTAGACCACCAAATTTATTTAATCGTTAAACGCTTAGGCCGATGTTTAGGTTATCGAATTTTGTATCCCCGTGTGTGAACCTTTGTGATGGTATTGAATGAAATGTGTGGTGTGATACTTGTTTGTTGCATTTCATATGGGTAGTGTAATTACTCTTAGACCATTGTTCTATGCTAATCTCACCCCTCTACAAACATCAGATGCCTCCGAGACGTGCCCCTGCTTCCAACTTTCTGCCGGAACTCACCCAGTTGATTCAGCAACAGAACACCCTGATGCAGCTGATCATCCAGAACCAGAACAATAACAACAACCATCATCCACCCTAGGCCGACAATCTCACCCGTTTCCTGAGGTTGAACCCTCCGACTTTCTCCAGCAGCATTGAGCCCATTGTGGCAGATGATTGGCTCCGCAAGATGGAGCGGGAACTTATCACTGCTGGTTGTACTGAAGCTGAGAAGGTGCGCTTTGTCGCGCATCAACTTGAAGGCCCTGCAACTGCATGGTGGGAGAACTACACCACCACATACCCCATTGCTGGAGTCACTTGGGAGCAGTTCAAGCAAGCCTTCCGTACCGCACATGTCTCAGCTGGTGCAATGAGTCTGAAGAAGCGCGAGTTTCGCAACTTACACCAGGGAAATCGCTCTGTGGCTCAGTATGTCGATGAATTCAGCATGCTCGCCCGTTATGCACCTGGAGATGTGGCCGATGATGCGGCCAAGCAGGAAAAGTTCTTGGAGGGACTCAATGATGAGCTGAGCATTCAGCTGACTGTAGCCACGTTCAACAACTACCAGGAGCTGGTAGATAAGGCCCTCATCTTGGAGGGGAAACACCAGCAGATGGAGAACCGCAAGCGGAAGTATGGGAATGGAAAGTTCAACTCCGACACTCAGCAGAAGCCTCGCTACACCCCCTATTCAGGGAATACCGGGACTGGATCCGGTAAGTTTGGAGGACACGTCCAGCATAACCACCCAGTGCACAACCATGGAGGCCACAACCATGGAGGAAATGGGAACCACCGCAACAACAACAACTTCAAGAATGGCGGTACTGGCACTCAACATCATTCAGCTCCAGCTCAGAAGGATCTGAATCACATCACCTGCTTCAAGTGTCAGAAGACGGGACACTATGCCACTGAATGTCCCCAGAACAAGCAGGGAAATGGAAACGGCAACGGCAACTCTGCAGCAAAGAAGCCCAATCCTTTTCCTCGAGCTCAGGTGAATCACATTGATGTTGAAGAGGTCTATGATCACCCCGATATTGTGGTTGGTAAGTTTTCTGCTAAATTCACGTCCAGTATTGGTACTTTTTGATTCCGGTGCAACGCATTCATTCATATCAAGGGTAGTTGTGGAAAAGTATAGTTTGCCGACTAGAACCCTCAGCCAGTCTATTAAGGTCAGTTCCCCAGGAGGCATGATGACAGCCGGGATAGGATGCCATGCTTTGAGTCTCAACATCGGGAACCATAATTTCCCCACCGACCTCATCGTATTAGAGTCCCAGGGATTGGATGTAATCCTAGGCATGGATTGGTTGGCCAAGTATGAAGGGAATATTGATTGTGCCCTTAAGTCTATTTTTCTCACCACCCCGAGCAGAAGCGGATTAAGTACGTGTCTCAGCGCCCGACACGGATTAAACGAGTAAACTCTCTCACGGGAGTAGTCCAGGAGGAAGTACCGATTGTACAGGAATACCCAGATGTATTTCCGGAGGAATTGCCGGGCATGCCACCTGATAGAGAGATTGAGTTCCTGATTGACTATTACCCGGAACAGCCCCGATATCCAAGAGACCCTATCGGATGCCCGCAAATGACCTTCAACAATCTCACCCGTTTCCTGAGGTTGAACCCTCCGACTTTCTGAGATGGCGTTCAGCCACTTTATTGTAATCCATTATTGTAATAAAGTACTCGTTATGAGATTTCGATTAATAAAGCTGTGTGATTGAACTCTTGATATATATATTGATGTACTGAGTGTGTACCAGCATGATCTTGGGATGGTACGGAAACACCAGAGGCTTGGCTCGTCTTGAGTCGGGTCGCTACATTCATCCACCGGGTCTAGGGTCTGCGCTCACACCACAACATGCGCCCGATCCTGAATGAGATGGCGAGGCGGGGCGAGCAAGGAAGCACCACTCGAGGGCCCCTCCCTGACCAGGCTCGGTATGCTGTGAGCCGGCTCTCTTCTCCTCGAGCTAGATCTGCATGGTAGAATCACAACCTAGCCTTTGCCTTTGCCGGGAGCATGCACCAACTGCTTGTCATTGCATAGCATCCTACTGCATGGCGCACCCTTGCGGTGGCGCAATACATGCACGTGGCTGCGCTAACGGTCCTTTGGGGGGGTGCCGAGGCGCGGTCGCTGATGCGACATTTTCCCAGCAGGGTATCCTTCTGTTAGAGCATATTTCTCCATGTGTGGTTTTGGTAATTGATGACAATCCCTATGAACTAATGATTGCCTTGAGTTATATTCAAACGATTTTTCCACATGCACTTCTTGAAGTCCATCTGTTGGTTTCAAGGAGTTTATATGGTGACCAAGGTGGTATTCAAGGTTTTATCCAAAGATTGGTCATGTGAAAGTTGAGCTTGTTACAAGCATGTCTTTAACAAGAATATTGTGTGAAATTTCATGTTTACCTTCAAGACATCACATTTATGAAGAGAAAAGATAAGATACAAGGTTGATGAATACTAAGTCAAAGAGTGAATCAAGTTGATCAACACACAAAGCGTACAAGATGTACCGAGAGGGATCAAGTGATCCCATAGTATGGTAAGCATTGTACATGACGCTTTGTGTACTAACCCATGGTCTACATGAGAGTTCTGTGTGGGGTTAGGTATGTTTCCATGGGCTTGCTTCAAGAGGAAGATTTCATGCAACCCATAGAGGATGACATCAAGTGGTGATCGTCATCAAGATTGCGGTGTGCAAGTTCAAGTGGAGCATCACAAAAAGATCATGCTTAAAGTTTTCCATCCATTATGGTGACAATGGACTTGTGAAGATGTGCCGAAGAGTGTCTCACCCATAGTGGAGTATGGGGGATCAATCAACTAGTCTTATTCAAGCCAACACAATCAAGAAAGGTGGTCCAACTTGAGGAAGACAAGATCGTCATCATCTAGCTCAAGTGGACCATGTGCAAGGTATAGGTTTGTCGTTGATAGGTTTTCTATTTTACCGGTCTCAGTGTGTTAGTTGGGAGGCCGGGTTATAGGATTGATTGTCGTACTATCAAGGGGGTCTCTCAAGTGAGTAGCTTGATCGCGTCGTTCATTGAGAGATAATACCATTACATTCTTGGAATAATCATATTTCTTGGTTGGATTTTCTCTATGTGGGTACTTGATCTTAGGGTCGTCTTCATGACAAGCTCGCGTTCATCGAAAACGGAGTCCATATGCATCTTCTATGATGTTTTCGATGTTGGAGTTTTTACCGGTTCTTCATTCATAGAGGGTTCCCATCTCTATATATTTGGCATTTTCATACTACCTCTTCTTAAGATAACATGTTTGATATCCCTTGTCATCGTCAATCCAACAAGCTTGACTTTGCTCAATTCGGAGCTCATTTACACAAGTTACGACAGTTCTGGTCTTACCTATTTTCTTGATACAGTTGTACCGCTTGTGCGAGCGGTTGTATCGCTTGGCTGGTAAGTCCGGTACAACTACCGCCCCAGGGGTAATACCTTAGGGTTTCTGCTCTCAGTTCATGCCAGCGGTTGTACCGGTGCCTTTGGGAGGTTGTACCGCTTATGATCTAGCCAACCCTAGTGAGCAGCTTCACGCGGTTGTACCGGCCTAGTATCGCCCTACCACTGGACATGTCTCTCGTTTGGTGAGATTATTGGGTGGTGGTGGACCGGTTGTTTTGGTCAACTCGCTGATACTCCAAAACGTATCTATAATTTTTGATTGTTTCATGCTATTTTTATGCTTTTGATAATTTTTTATATTAAGTTTATGATTTATTTGGACTAACCTATTAATCTCCCCTAATAATAAAGTGCGGAGTGCTTCTCTCGTCCGTCGTGGCGTTTTTATAAAACCCCCTTCTATTTTTGATAAATCAACCCGCAGTCCCTTCTTAAGTGGATCTAAGAAAACGCTTCATTGTTTCAAAAAGCCTCCTAGATTTGTAAGAATTTCAATTCGATCCTTCGTTTCATATTATCCAGACGCCCCATCTCCAGCACCGGCGAGGTGAGGTGCGGCGCGGTGGCATCGTGGGGCGGCATTCCGGTGAGGCAGGGACAACCGTGGGGCTCGACTCGCCCTCCGGCTCCGGCTCCAGCACCGCGTCCAGGGCGCGGAGCGGGGCC
This sequence comes from Hordeum vulgare subsp. vulgare, assembly GCF_904849725.1. NCBI lineage: Eukaryota > Viridiplantae > Streptophyta > Magnoliopsida > Poales > Poaceae > Hordeum > Hordeum vulgare. Next base: position 349,241,822 of record NC_058523.1, read on the forward strand.
GAGGAGAGGCCCGCCTTGAGGGACCGCACCAGCTCTGGCTTCGCATCCAGGGAGCGACGGAGCGATGGCGAGAGCGGGCCTGGGGAGAGGCTCGTCTTCGGAGACCGCACCAGCTCCGAGTGAGGCAGCTCGACCAGGAGTTCTACAAGGATATCTTCCCGGGGGGTGAGCCCACGTCGCCCGGCGGGTCCACCAGCCGCCTGCTGTCGCGGTCGAGGTATTTTGTTCTGTTAGTGCTCTGCGGTGTTTTTTCATACTGAAGTGATGCGAACAATAGCGGTGCCCGTTGTTGTTCTTATCAAGTTGTAGATATTGTCATGCTAAGAAATGTGAACTTGTCAACATTGCCAAGTTTTCACTTATATATGCTTCTTGCAGCTTCTCCATGAAGTTCACCAGAGGTGTGGACACTTCAGTGCCTACTTCTCCATCTCGGCATACATCCAACAGAAATGATGATGACACATCTTATGGTTACAGTGTTCCAGTTTCACCGAATTCATCCACAAATAGTTCTTTTGCACAGGGGGTATCCCAGCAAGATTAAAAGAAGAATCCCTTTTCGTGGCATCGATATCCCTTCCTATCCCGGTTCCGTTCAAGTGGAGATAAGAAGGAGAATGACACTTCTCAACGTGTTAACTCTATGGACAGTGAATGTGAAGGGACTCCTATTAGCTCACCAAGCTTCATCAGCAGTGACAAGTTCCATTTTTCATTCTATAAGTGGGCAGGGCAAGACAAAGAAGGAGCACGACGGCAGGGTGATTTGAGGCTCGTGGTGGACCAGATCAAGCGAGGGGAAGGTCAGATTCATCGGCTGACGGTGTCGGCAAGGGGTTCAACGGCGGCCAGAGGTAACTCGCAACTCTTCAGACTTTGATGGATAACAGGTCAGCATCCGATAGTGCTCCACTGTTTGCCGGAAGTTCGTCGGTGGGTTCTACACTTGACGTACGTGGACAAGAAGGCTTCAAATCATGGTCTTTGATTCTCTGGTAACCTGTTGTTCATTGCGTCAAATATCTTTGCAACCTCTCTTCCTTCCAACTTGCTTTGAGTGCTTGACTACATCTCAATTCGATCTGATCTATTTTTATTTTACTACTTGTCCCATTCTAATCTCTCTTTGCATGTATTATTGGAACTAATTAACTTTGATGAGATAGCAATGTTTCTTACTGGAGAGATCCATGCATCTACAATGTACTTTTATAGTCGGCAGTTCCTAGAGCTAGCACAAAACATGGTCAATGACCCTGAAGTACAAACATATTACTAACTAAAGTGCACTAGCGCAGGCAGCTAGATTTTAGAGGAGAACACATTTCAGTTCTTTTAACCAGTCTGCAGCCCATGAATACAACACAATTACACTTCTAAAAATTAGCCCCGGTCATGCTCGCTGCCACAAGCAATAGCACAACTGCGGCAGTGGAACCATGGCTCGATGCCTGGGCTAGCGTGTGGTACGCCCTTCTTCACGTCCAGCGTGGTCTTTGGTACACGCAGAACCATGGCTCGATGCCTGGGCTAGTGTGTGGTACGCCCTTCTTCACGTCCAGCGTGGTCTTTGGTACACGCACAACGTGAATCGGCGCCGTGGTATTTGCTAAAGCAAATCTAGAAGCTCCAGTTCCTGGAGGTGTTGGACACCCGTCATGCAATCGTATAGTCAATCTTTGGACTGATAAGCTATTGCCTTTCAAGTGTTGAAGTATTTTCCTTCGTGGCTAGAATTATTCAATACAGTCAATGATGTTGCAAGATCTAATTTTTTTTATAACTTGATATAAGGGACATCAACCTTATAATTGAATTATTTCAAGTTTTAGAATTATTCAATGGTATTGTTCTTTCTTCAGTGTAGATGCATGATATTACATGATTAAACATGTCAATTTTATAACTTGATTTAATTGTCTATATTATGCTCTATGTGCTATTACCAACAAAAATAGTACTTCCACTGTCCCAATAATATAAGATGTTATTACATCCTATATGTATATTGGACGTAATAACATAAATAACACGTCATGTTTATTCCCCATCATTTAAGTGTGTGCCATTCTATATTTGTTCATGTTGCTCATAGTACATTTTCAATATTTTCAAGATATGATTATGATGATGCTGCATACTGCTCCTCTGGAGTCTACGTCTCTTTGGATTCTTGGACACTTATAGTCAATGAGACTACATTTTTGGTTGTTAGCTGGAGCTATCACTATGACTGAAAATTTATTTCCACTCAAGTAAATTTATATCCTCATTGAAAACCAACGACAGTCAACACTTATCAACAGTTTGCAATTTGTATTAGAATGTGCCTAAGCCAATGGTTAGACAATCTTGGTCATGATTTATGTAGATTGGATAGTTCCTTCAAACTGCGCTCTTCAATCTTGAGTGGACAATTATATGTTTCCTTATAATTTTTTTACTATATGTTTCATAAATTGACTGATTATTTTGTCTCTGTCAGATTAAACTAGGTCTAGATTTGAAGGTACCATTTCAGGCAGGTGGTGCTGGTTTGTTTGTTGTACTAATGATGCTCTTTAGACACACATGTGGCCTTCCTCATTCCTCAGTCGTTATGAGTTGGGCATAGTTTTGCGACCCAACCAATCCTGGTTCATCGCAACATATGTTTTCTCCACACAAGTTTAAACAATGCAATCTCTTCTTAGGCTATCAAAATATGAGCTTGATGAAGGTAGACAAATGATGATGTCCCTTACTTTCTTGATTAATTAGGGAGATGACATTTTCTTCTCCCATTGCAACGCATGGGCATATGTCCTAGTAGTTATAAAAGTGCACAATGTTCTTGTTTTACACTTTTATGTGTAGTAACTATCAAAAATAGAAGAGGAAACCTTGTTGGAGTCGAATTGAGACTTTCCTGAAATCTGTCTGAAAACTCTTTTTAGCGATTGCCACGTTAAGGGTCGAAGAAGACCTCAAACGGAAATCTCACAGAAGACAAAAGTGCGGGGAATTTATTCTGATAAATCTAGACATAAAATTTGGCCCATTTGGAGATCGGACGCTCCAGCAAAGCCCGTTTTACTCGAGGCAAAATATCTTATTACGGGATTACGGGAATCAGTGACGTGATTGAGTCCAAGTCTTACCATATTTGATGGATTCAGCCAAGCCACGACTTTAGGACCTCATTAGGTCTGTGAGGGACCTAGGAAGGTTCTAGAGGTGTCCAAGAGCCCTTGGATCAAAGGGGCATCCATCGAAGGGCCAAGGATGATCGTCCTAGATCATATAAGGAGAGGAAAAACCCTGATTTCTCGGCAGCCACCAAAAGCTACGAATTTTGCCTCCCCCATGGCCCCATATCCACGGGGGAGGGCTCATCTATGGCACCAACAAGCCATGGAAGGAGGGGACTAAGGGTTGGCGCTCCCCCATGATGGCTGGCCGGCGCAGGAGGAGCCCCCTGCGTCGCCGCCGGCCGCCGGCGCCGCCCTGCACCTCACGCGCTGCCCCTTCTCCATCCTCTCCGTCATGTTGCCGCCTTCACCAACACCTCCATCATCATCTCCTTCATAGCTACAGCGGCCCACTCTTCCACAAACCTCTGTAATCCCCTATGTAAACATGGTGTTTGATGTTATAAATTATTTGCAGATGATCTATTGCATCTATGTCATGTTTGTGCAGTTCCCTTTTGTCATATGATTGATTCTTGAATCTCCATGGATGGTTTGAGCTATATATTGAATTTGTTACAGTCCTATGGTGCCCATCATATGTTTATGCGCGCATGGATCACATCATAGAGTTTGTAGTATGTGGACAAAGCTAGAGGGTGGGTAGCTTGAGTGACAGAAACATGAGCCCCAATCTAGTGATCAAAGCATATGGGATAAAGATGACATTTTGATCTTAATGCTATGGTTGGGTATTTTTACCTTAATGCATCCTCTAGTGTTTACGGATGTTTGCTAGTGTTCCAATCATAAGTACTTGCAATCATTGGATAGTGAGAGCTTGTTAGCTTTGCCTCTTCCACATAAAAGAGGAATATCAACCTTGTATTTGACTATTTGATCATGGAAAATTCCACCACAATTACCACCACTTTTCCGCACTCATTGTACTGTTAGTTTATGGTTACTTAGTATATTTTATCGCTGCAACACTAACATTTACTTTCTTGTATTTATTATCTTGCAAAGTTTTCTCTCATGCCCGTATGGTCACTCTAGTTTTATCTTCTAGATATTGCAAAACGTTTAGTGTGCGTAGAGTTGTGTCAATGGTTGATAGAACTTGAGAGAATATTTATCCCACCTTTATCTCCTCATGGGTTCGCCACCCTTATTTATCGAAAAGGCTACACACGATCCCCTATACTGTTTTGTGCCTCTGTTTTAGCTCATGAGTAAATAGTAGATAATTCATGATCTTCTCATACTGGACAAGCTTTATCTTGGGTTGGCATGTCTAATCTGCGAACCCCTAATATGAGGAGGGACTGGCATGAGTGCGCCCAGCTCGTAAAAGGTAATAGCAACAAACAAAAACTCCTTCATGCTTTGTTCATGAGAAATCAGAACAATTATAAACAAAGGAAACTAAGGGGATGTGACCGTCCCCACTTTGGGATCCGTTCCTCAAAACTTGTCCAGCATGAGAAGTATTGGGCTATCTGCTAGCATTCGTTGACGAATTATACACCTCCCAAAAGCTTGTTTTACAATCTTATTGATTTAAAAAATCTCTAAAATCTCTAGCACATGAGTAATCCCCGCTTCCCTCTGCGAAGGGCCTTTCTTTTACTTTTATGTTGAGTCTTCATCTTCTAACTTTATGCACCAATTAAGAGAGCATAGTTGTCATTCTAAGTATAATGTGCATAGTCCCGGAATTTATTATTGATTGATTCATGATGTGTTATTACTTGCTCTCAAATTATTTGTTCTAGTCATCCACTTAAACTTTGAAGGTGTCCTGACATTTATGTTTTGCCCCACTCTTAAGGACAAGCGAAATACCACTTTGCTATATTTTCTTTATGATCGAAACAAATGTATAACTTTTAAGTGCATTATTATTCATGATCTTTTGTTTGTGTTACCTTTCATGTTGCAACATGGTTGCTAAGTTTCATTGTTAGAATTATATCTATTATGCCTATGTTTAGAGTGCTATGATCTCAGCTTACAGATGCTTTTACAAATATGATGATCAAGATTATGTTGGTAGCATGTCAGCTAAAAAATTATTTTGTTTTTATCGTTTCACCTACTCGAGGACGAGTAAGAACTAAGCTTGGGGATGTTGATACATCCAAAACGTATCTATATTTTTTGATGGTTTCATGCTACTTTTATGCTTTTGATAATTGTTTTTATATTAAGTTTATGATTTACTTGGACTAACCTATTAATAGTTGCAAAAGTGCACAATGTTCTTGTTTTACACTTTTATGTGTAGGAACTATCAAAAATAAAAGAGGAAACCTTGTTGGAGTTGAATTGAGACTTTCCTGAAATCTGTCTGAAAACTCTTTTTAACGATTGCCACATTACGGGTCGAATACGGCTTCAAATGGAAATCCCACAGAAGACAAAAGTGTGGGTAAATTTATGCTGATAATTCTAGACATAAAATTCGGCTCATTTGGAGTTCGGACGCTTTAGGAAATCCCGTTTTACTGGAGGACAAATATCTGATTACCGGATTACGGGAATCAGTGACGTTATTGAGTCCAACTCTTACCATATTTGATGGATTCGGCCAAGCCACAACTTTGTGACCTCATTAGGTCTGAGAGGGGCCCTAGGAAGGTTCTAGAGGTGTCCAAGAGCCCTTGGATCAAAGGGGCATCCATCAGAGGGCCAAGGATGATCGTCCCATCTCATTTAAGAAGAGGAAAACCCTGATTTCTGGGCAGCCACCAAAAGCCACAAATTTTGCCTCCCCATGGCCTCATCTCCATGGGGGAGGGCTCATCTACAGCACCAAGAAGCCATGGAGGAAGGGGGATAAGGGGCGGTGCTCCCCCATGATGGACGGCCGGCGCAGGAGGAGCCCCCTGCGCCGCCCATCACCTCACGTGCTGCCCCTTCTTCATCCTCTCCGCCATGATGCCGCCTTCACCAACACCTCCATCATCATCTCCTCCATAGCTACAACGGTCCATTCTCCCACAAACCTCTGTAATCCCCTATGTAAACATGGTGTTTGATGTTATAAATTATTTGCAGATGATTTATATTGCATCTATGTCATGTTTGTGTAGTTCCCTTTTGTCATATGATTGATTGTTGAATCTCCATGGATGGTTTGAGCTATATATTGAATTTGTTACAGTCCTATGGTGCCCATCATATGTTTATGTACGCATGGATCACATCATAAGGTTTGTAGTATGTGGAGAAAGCTAGAGGGTGGGCTGCTTGAGTGACAGAAACATGAGCCCCAATCTAGTGATCAAAGCATATGGGATAAAGAGGACCTTTTGATCTTAATGCTATGGTTGGGTATTATTACCTTAATGTATCCTCTAGTATTTACGGATGTTTGCTAGAGTTCCAATCATAAGTACTTGCAATCATTGGATAGTGAGAGCTTGTTAGCTTTGCCTCTCCCACATAAAAGAGGAATATCAACCTTGAATTTGACTATTTGATCATGGACAATTCCACCGCAATTACCACCACTTTTGTGCACTCATGGTACTGTTAGTTTATGGTTACTTAGTATATTTTATCGCTGCAGCACTAACATTTACTTTCTTGTATTTATTATCTTGCAAAGTTTTCTCTCATACCCGTATTGTCACTCTAGTTTTATCTCCTAGATATTGCAAAAGGTTTAGTGTGCGTAGAGTGGTGTTAATGGTTGACACAACTTGAGAGAATATTTATCCCACCTTTAGCTCCTTGTTGGGTTTGACATTGTGATTTATCAAAAAGGCTACACACGACCCCCTACACTTGCTATCACTTAGTTGTTTATCTTGCTTAGCATAAGTTGCTAGTGCACATAGGTGAGCCTAGTTGTTTTAGTTTTTGTGCTTGACTAATTAAACGTTAGCTTTATTACGCATTTGTTCAAGCCTAAACTATAATTATTTTAAAGCGCCTATTCACCCCCTCTAGGCAACATCCATGTCCTTTCACCTTCCATGATCTCTGCTGGTACCCTAGGTCCCCACCGTCATTGTTGTTGCACCGGCTGTGTGCGGCAGGCATGCTCCGTCATCCCGTAGATGCCACACGAGGCTGTTGGCGCATGGTGAGAGCCGGGGTGAGTGCCGGCCTGCCGTCCTCCACGTGTTCCGCCCAAACACCCGACTCCATCCTTTGGTAGGGGCACTCATAAAGCTTGTAATCATCGAAGGGAATGCAAATTTGCGGTGAGTGAGACGACCGGGGCGAGAGTGGCATCCAGTCGTCCACCCGGTCGAGGTGGAGCAGAAGATCGTAATGCAGCAGCTCCGGGGGAGGTCCTGATACTTGAGATCTGCATTGGGTTTTCCGTGAATAGGAATGGGTTATCGTAGCACAATGTGGGTAAGTATTTCCCTCAGTTATGAAATCAAGGTTTATCGAACCAATAGGAATATCAATCACAACCCTCTTCACTGACTGCACACAAAAGGACAAACAACTTGCACCACAACGCGGGCAAAAGGGTTATCATTCCTCTTGTCTTGTTATTTAAAAGTAAGTGAGGTGTGTAGATAATTGTAGATAGCAAGATAAAATAAAACAAGTAAATTACAACAAGCTAATGAAGGTTTATCATTATGTTGTGAATAGACACGTGGACCATAGATTTCCCAAATGGCATCTCTCATGAAAAATAGCATACGATGGGTAAACAAATTACTGTTGGGCAATTGATAGAAAAGTGGATAGTTATGCGATATTCATGACAATGATCATGTGTATATATGCATCACGTCCATAAACAAATAGGCTGACTCCTGTCTGGACCTATTAATATTACTCCACTCATCGACCGGTATCCAACATGCATCTAGAATATTAAGTAAAACAGAGTAATGCATGGAGAACAATGACATGATGTAGACAAAGTAAACTCAAGCAATATGAATAAATCCCATCATTTTATCCTTAGTAGCGTCAACACAAAGACACATCTTGTCTATCACTAGGATATAGAAATTCGCCAGGTTGAACCTACCACAACACACCTCTCTCATCAAAGAAATACCGATCAAGCTGGCCAAACTATTTCAATAGATCAAAGAGAATTACGAAGCTATCATAATTATGCACATAAGAATCATATAAGTATTCAGAGGAGACTCATATATTTATCATGAATAATCTAAACATAAATCCACAATTCATCGGATTCCATAAAACTCACCACACAGAAGGAATTACATCATATGGATCAAAGTGAAGATGCGATGATCATTCTATTGAAGATGAAAGGGAAAGAGATTACCATCTAGGTACTGACTATGGACCCGTAGGTCTGTGGTGAAAGACTCACACATCATCGTGAGGGCAGCAAGTTTGGTGAAGAGGCCCTCCGTGACCGATCCCCCTCCAACAGGGTGCCGAAACGGAGCTCCAAATGTCCTCCCGTCGGAATAGAGACTTGCAACAGCGTAAAAAGTGTTTCGGGACTCCCTCTAGTGTTTTAAGGGTAGATGAGAATTTATAAGCGAAAGAACGGAGTCAGGAGGGCCACGAGGGAGGCACAAGCCATCAGGGTTCCCCCCCAGGTCGCGCCCTATTGGCTTGTGGGCCCCTCGTGAGGCCTCCGACCTTCTTCTCATGCTCGTTGGTCTTCTTTTGGCCGAGAAAAAAAATCACCAAGAAGTTTCATGGCAATTGGACTTCGTTTGGTATGGACAACCTGCAAAGTGAAAAACACGCAGAAAATATCAACCGCACTGGGCACTGGGTCAATAGGTTAGTGCTCCAAAATAATATAAACTGGTAAATAAATACCCCCAAAGTATTCTAGAATGATAATATATCAACATGGAACAATAAAAAATTATAGATACGTTGGAGACGTATCAAGCATCCCCAAGCTTAATTCCTGCTCGTCCTCGAGTAGGTAAATGATAAGAACATAATTTTTGATGTGACATGCTATCTGTGATGTATCCTTATGCATGTATGCTCATTGAGAAACGATGAATTAACAAACATTAACATAGCAATACTTATAGGTATAAGCAGCAAATCATTAATCTTTCAAAGTATACGATCCTCAAAGATTGTTTTACCCCCATCCATGTTTATTATATTAGCAAGTCATGGCTTCATCTTCACCACATTAATACAAATGTGAAGCACCACTGTGTCCAAGTCACGCAATTGGATCGCACTATTTTGATATGCATCAACTTTTTATTATTCATGCAATACATGAGAGTGAACCATTGGACATAGCATCAAGGTGGAATAGAATATGGTGGTAGGTTTCAAAGGGGTATACGTGGAGAAGATAGTCCCACATCAACTAGGCGTACCAACGAGCTTTGGAGATGCCCGTTGATAGGTATTGATGCGAGGAGTAGGCATTGCCATGCAAATGATGCACAAGAGCTATAAGTGTATGAAAGCTCCACTGAAGGTAAGTGGGGTGTGCATCCAACTTGCTTGCTCATGAAGACCTCGGTCATTTGAGGAAGCCCGTCAGCGGAATATACAAGCAAAGTTCATGAAGAAGTGATTCTCACTAGCATATGAATGATATAACATGAGCGAGGGAGTCCGGGATTAAGGGGGTCTTCGGGCCACTTATCTGTTCTGGTGGGCCGAGCTCCTGGGCCGTTCGACCATCGTTGAAGGTATTGAGATCAAGGTGGACTCTTCCAAAGACTTGGCGTGCAAGCCAAGACAATGGGTTAATTCGTATATTCCTTTTCTTGATGTAACTATCATTTTGTAAACCCTAGCGCCCCTGGTATCTATATAAACTGGGGGCTATAGTTCGTACAAAGGTTACGTTCATTACGATTAGGGTTTTAGACCATAACATCTGATCTCGAGATAGATCAACTCTTTACTCTGTATTACTTCATCAATACAACAAGAGAAGGACATCGGGTTTTACCTCCATTAAGAGGGCCCGAACTAGGTAAAACATCATCTCTTTCGTCCCATGTTACCCACCGATCCAAGATCCACAGTTCGCATCCCCTACTCGAGATCAACCGGTTTTGACACTCACATTGGTGCTTTCACTGAGAGCCTGCTATGGATCTATGGAAGGATCAATGGCTCGCCTCATCATTAATGACGACATCCGCACCACAAACATTTTCGTCCCTCGGCAGATCTTTGCATTCAGCAACGTCGTGCTGCATGCCGATCCTACCGATCGTATAGACCGAGTCAGAAGCCTTGCCCCCGATCAAGATATGAGGTTCAGTAACTTAGAGTTCGTCGCTGATCCCTAGAGTGACCTTTTTATGATAACACCTTTTACCTTTGCTGCCTCGATATTACAAGAGGCGGATCGCGTCCTTGAGACGACCTTCGACCAGGCTCCGGCCTTGAAGCCCAAGCCAGGTGCTTTATGGGGATTACTAGCGGGTGAACGCAACTCTGGCACACTTCCGAATATTCCAGTGATAGCAACGCTTCTGGTCGATCCCATGAATTTCAGAAGCATGGACGCCGTGAATGTTAAGGAATTATATGAGTTGCTTGGCCGAATTTAGGCCACAAGACTATCCCATGACCAACCATCAATCTACGACCAGATCGGGATCAGACCCGATGACAGGGAAATCCATATCCCACCTATCACGCAACTAATCGCGACTATTGAGAAACTAGTGGGAGGTTTGCCCTCCCGATCACCGGAACTCAAAACCATCTATGTCTCGGTACTCGGTAACCCAGACTCTCCGGGTGAACGGCAATCGAGTTATGCCATGAACTCAATTCGGAACGCAAGCAGTCATGTGCGGCTGGCCGTCCAGGCTCCGAACTCGACACTCCGAACTCCTCAATGGTATCAGATACGATGGGCGATACGAGAGGCACATGTTTTGTTGAAACTCCAATTTTTTCCCACCCACCTCCCAATCTAGGCGCCATCCGAGCATCTCAAAAAAGCCTAGCACGCCGGATCTCCACCGCGTCTGGCAAAAGCTAGGGGAAATAGTCCAACACTTGTGGGCTAGATTTCTACCGACCATAAATCGGATATCGGATTGCAACGGCTAGGATATTATAGACATATTCTGGCATAATTGCCATGAGAAGGGAATGTTAAATTCCCTTTCCCGTTGCCGCATACAAATCCTTACCGAGCTTTCTACATTGATACGTAAATACCGTGCCATGGAAAGCACCTGGAAGTCTTAGCAATTGCAAGTGGAACAATCCATATTGAGCAGCCCAGAGAAGCTGAGAGGAAGCACGTGCCCCAACAATGACTAATCGAGTGGTAGACCCTCGAGGTAGAAGAACAAATCCCTTGATGGATCCCAAACAGTACTTGATAAACTACTAGACAGCCCATGTCCTATACATTCTGCATATCCAACACTATCTCGACTCACATGCTATGAGCTTGTTGGGTCGTCAGGCAGGTGGCCAAAAGTGGAGAGGCTATCCTCGGGACCCAACCACTGCAAGGGCGGTCATCCAAACTTCCTCACAATAGTGTCGACGTACTCACAATTTACAATAATTTCTCCTCAAATAATCAAAGGAAAAGGGCTCTCCGAGAAACCGACCAGGTATTCATGGTGGAAGCAACAAATCCTTGGACAAACACACCTATAACCTTCAGGAAGGAAGACCAACCTACAATACGTATAACCAAACACCTGCCACATTAGTCCTTAATCCCATTATAGATGATTTTAAACTATCCAAGGTACTAATGGATGGCGGCAGTGGCTTAAACCTCATTTATGTGGATACCTTGGATAAAATGCAATTCGATAGACCTCGCGTCAAACGGAGTAGCACAACCTTTCAAGGAATTATCCCCGAAAGAGAAGCACGATGCACAAGACGAGTCTCCCTCAATGCAGTTTTCGACACCTACGAAAATTATATGTCTGAAGAACTCATCTTTCATATCGTACCCTTCAAAAGAGGTTATCACGCTCTTTTGGGATGGGAGGCCTTTACCAGATTTCAGGCCATGCCGCATTATGTGTACATGAAACTCAAAATGCCTGGGCCTAACAGTGTCTTTACCCTCATAAGTGACCCGGACACGACTCTGTGGGCTGAGAATAAAACTGCAACGCTTGCCCTCGAGGCACTTTCGGAGGCCCTTGTGGCTGAAGAACTCACCGAACTAAGAACGATGGTCAACAAGGATGATGTAAGTCTTAGCGAGAGACCCACGTCTACATCCTTCAAGCCCGCCGATGAAATAGTGAAATTTCAAGTGCACCCGACGGACCCCAATAAAACAACGTCCATCAGAGCATAACTCAACCCTGCGATTGATGAAGCATTGCGCACATTCTTACGAGAAAATTGAAATATATTCGAGTGGCACATTCTTACGAGACATGCCAGGAATCCCATGAAGATTGGCCGAGCAGAGTTGAACATAATCGATGGCTCCAAACCCATCAAACAGATGTTACGTCGCTTCTCCGAGCCCAAGCGTCAAGCCATGGGTACCGAACTAGCAAAATTGCTCGAAGCCGGATTCATTCAAGACATCAAACACCCCGAGTGGTTGGCAAATTTGGTCATGGTCCCAAAGAAGGACAAATCCTGGCGGTTATGCGTCGATTTCAAAGATCTCAATGAATCCCGCCCTAAGGATCCATTCCCTCTACCTTGCATAGACCAAATCATTGATCCCACCACCGGACACGACTCACTATGTTCCCTTGACGCTTACTTTGGATGCCACCAAATAAAGATGAAGGAAACCGATCACGCTGCAACTGCTTTCATCAGTCCATACAGGCCATTCTCCTTCAACACAACGCCCTTCGGGTTAAAAAACGCTGGTGCCACATATCAACGCAGGATTCAAACATGCCTAGTAAAACAAATTGGCAAGACAATCGAGGCATACGTGGATGACGTGGTCATCAAGACCAAATACGCCAGTTAGCTGGTGGACGACCTTCGACAATGTTCAAAAATATGACATATGACTTAATCCGCAGAAGTGTGTCTTCGGCGTCCCCGCAGGTAAACTGCTTGGTCTCATTGTCTCCCATAGAGTAATAGAGGCCAATCTAGCAAAAATCCAAGCTCTATCCTAGCTGGCGATCCCGACGGAGAAAAACATGTACAAAAACTGGCGGGCTCTGTGGTGGGTTTAAGCCATTTTATTTCTCGCCTCGGCAAAAAAGCACTACTTCTCTATCGACTGCTCAAGCGAACCAAAAACTTCGAGTGGACCGAAGAAGCAATAGCAGCCCTGGAGGAAATTAAAACATTGCTAGCCAGCAACCCAATACTAACATCACCTACAACAGGAGAACCAATGCTACCGTACATATCGACCACCAATCAGGTTGTTAGCACAGTACTTATGGTCGAACGAGAAGCGGCGGACCACAAACTACGCATAGAGAAACCAGTCTACTATGTGTCCGAAGTCCTCACCCCATGCAAAAAATCACTATCCACAATACCAAAAGAATGCTTACATGTTTTTATGGCATCTCGCAAGCTCCAACACTACTTTCAAGAGTGTTCTGTCACGGTAGCATCTGAAGTATCCTTGAATGATATAATCAGTAACAAGGATGCCACAGGCCGTATAGCCAAATGGGCCATAGATCTCTTACCTATGAGATCACGTACTGAACACGCGAGCTATCAAATCTCAGGTGTTGGCAGACTTCATAGCCGAATGGACGAAAGCCGAACTCCCTAAAGAGCAAAGTGCATACTCCCATTGGACGATGTAGTTTGAGGGCTCCAAGACGCTTGCTGGCCTAGGAGCCGGTGTCATACTTACGTACCCCACCGTCGACAATGTCCGATACATAATACAAATCATGTATACTGATTCCAACAGTGCGGCCTAATACGAGGCTTTGCTACATGGTTTACGGATGGCAACTTCGATGGGTGTCCAAAGGTTGGAGGTGCGGGGGGATTCGAACCTCGCTATCTCCCAAATCAATGGCGAATTCAACGCAAAAAATACCAAGATGGCAGCTTATAGGAATGCCGTCCTCAAGATATCAGGACAGTTTGAAGGCCTTGAGGTCCACCATGTCTCTAGAGACAACAACCAGACATCAGATGTCCTTGCTCGCATGGCCGCCAAGCGCGACCCCGTCCCTAAAAATACCTTCCTGGAATGACACTTCAAGCCTTCCTGGAATGACCTCGTCCCTAAAATTCCATGGTATGGCAAAAAGGAGGACACTGAAGCTGTGGAAAAGGAACAAGTTACCCCTATAGTCGAGCGACATGATCACATCATCAGTGGTTCCGCATTGGAGGAAACACTTTCGGCTCACGAAATCATGGCCATAATCGCACCATGGACCGAACCCTTCCTGGCATATCTTCTATACCAGAAACTCCTCGATGACCAAATAGAAGCAAGACGGATAGTTCGGCGATCCAAGTCTTATAAGGTTCATGAGGGGGAACTGTATAGAAAAAGCACTATCAATGTCCTCCAACAATGCATATCTGAAGAAGAAGGTAAACAACTATTGTCTAACATACATGTAGGCATGGACGGTCACCATGGAGTGGCTAGACCTCTGGTGGACAAAGAATTTTTGGCTGGGTTCTTTTGGCCAACAGCTCGAGCACATGCTCATACACTCGTCCAACATTGTGTTGGATGTCAACTTTTTGCAAATCAAAGGCACATGCCTGCAACATCTCTTCGGAAAATACCGATCACTTGGCCATTTACGGTGTGGGGGCTAGACATTGTTGGACCTCTTAAAGGAGGATCTAAGAAAAAGAAATATTTACTGGTTATGGTCGATAAGTTCACTAAGTGGATTGAAGATAAACGAGTCACATCTACCAAATCCAGACCGGTTATCGATTTTATATCACATGTGGTTCACCGTTATGGTGTTCCGCACAGTATAATAAAGGATAATGGATCCAATTTCAAAGCCCAGGAAATTAAGGACTCGTGGGAGAACTTGGGCATTAAGCTCGACTACACTTCCATGTATCACCCGCAAAGAAATGGACAGGTTGAACAAGCTAATGGTCTCACCATGGGAGGAATCAAGCCTCCTTTAGTCCGATCTCTCAAAGAATCTGATTTACATTGGGTAGAGGAGCTAGACTCTGTACTGTGGGGTTTACGCACCACGCCGAATAGGTTCACGGGTTATACGCCATTCTTCATGGTGTATGGGGCAGAAGGAGACCTGCCGTGTGATATCATTCATGATGCACCTAAAGTGTGCATGTACGAGGAAAAAGAAGTCGAGTTGGATCGTCAGGATGACTTGAACGCATTGGAAGAAGAGCGTGTTATATCTTTCGGACATTCCACCTTCTATCAACAACAGACCCGATAGTACCACAACAGGGAAGTTCAAGCGAAGACTTACAATGTGGGCGAGCTCGTGCTACGTCTCCCTAAGAAGAAGAAGAATAAACTTGCACTCAAATGGGAGGGCCCCTTTATAATCGACGACTTACTTGCAGGAGGAGCATATCATCTCCACAATGAGTCGGTTAATCGCCTTTAACCAAATCCATAGAACGCTGCTCGCCTTTGGCGTTTCTACAGCTAGACATGTGCAGTCACACTCACTTAGTACCTTTTTACACATTTTGGTTTTTTCTGTATCCTTTTTTTCCTCTTTCAAATTTATTAATATGTCCCAGTTTATGTTCGGATCAACCGAACTGTGTCTACGAACATGTGTTTTTGAGAGACACTTGGGGGGCTTTTAATATAAGCCAATCATAGTACATTGGTGCATCTATTCCATGATGTGTCTATACTTCTTATACTTAAGTCGCTATATGCACTGAATTTGACTTTAGATTTTGCCAAGCTGGGTTACCTGGCTTGTGTGTTTATCCTCTATGTTCCCGATTGTTCGTCTAGAGGATGAAGGGAGGATCTTTACGATTGTTACGACCGGGTAATCCGGATACGTACCTCAGATGGGTGAAGTCAAAAGTTAGGGTTCTTAATGACAGAATTGGCACGCACAAGGAAGGTCATAATAATTAGGTCATCATCACCAAGGTTTAAGTATCCCATCATACTCTTCGTGTGCATACGCCAGATATTCGGAAACCAAAAGAAAGTAACCCATAATGGAACTATTTTCTTGGGAAGATGTTCCTTACTAAATAAAAGTAATATAACATAACTCCACGATAATGATCTGTCTGTTAGCACCACATGACCGGATTGTCTGGTTCGCTGAACTATTTACCTATTTTTTCAGGTTACAAAGTACAGAACACTCCCTGATTATTATCAAGGGAGGCAGAAGCAGATGGTCGATTAAGACAGTATTAACATATCAGATGGAGAACAAAGTGAGATAAGTACTTAGTTACATAAAATTACACATCTGGCTGCTGATCTAGGTTGTCTTTTATTATATCCAGGCATCAATCTTGCCACGATAAGCGTGCGGCAGTCATCACTTGAACATAAACTAAGTGAAGAGGCACCTCTTGACCATCGGGCCCCGTCGGCCCGACTCATGCCAATTCTTCGGGTTTGAGTTTGGTGAACCTAGTTTTCACCATAGCCCATGCCTCCCGAGCATCTTCCTGGCAGGCCGATCTTTTCACAATTCAAATCGATGTCGAGCTCCTTTAAAGTGCTCATCCAATTCGGCCATCCTTTCCGGAGGTTTCTTGACCGGCCATGATGCCGTGAGCATCCTCTTCATTGCCTTTTGCCCTCGTTCATAAACTATGGACAACTCCTTTCAAATATCACCACTAAATGAACTGACTTCTTCGGGCCGCCCAGTAAGGATTTTTATAAAGAGGAGTGGAATATCTATCAATTTCAAACCATGTATTCGTATATTTACGAGTTCGGCATATTACTTAGCAAACATTCCACCCTTCAATCTCTTGTTCTCTTCGGTGGCGTGTGCCAGCTGAGTCTTTAAACTCTCAATTTGGCTGCTATTTTCTTGTTTTTTTGTCCTAAGTTTTTTATTTTCATCAACTCTTCGGAATAACGATTTACAGCTAGCCTCATTCTAAGATTCAACGTATCTTTGTGATTCTCGGGCCGCTTCGAGATATTTTTGCAATTGACCTATAGTTTCCGCTTCTACAAAATACACTTTCGTTTAAGAAAGATAATAGGGAAACTATGGATATGAGTTAAAAATAAAATTCTCACCGTGTGCTTCTCTCGTGAAACTCCTCACTTGTTCTAGTTCGGCCTCGCAACCTCGAGTTGTGTTCAGTACATCCCAATCTCCTGCTACAACTCCTTATTCTTGTCCCTCGCAGCCTAAAAAGCATGTCGACAATTATGGTTAGACCCTCAAATCGATCACACTGCCCAATCAAGGTTCGAGGGCTAGTGGCTTGGGATTTGTACACAATGGCAAAAATCCGAATACATACCTTAAGCATTGTTGACATACGGCTGGCAACCCCCTCAAGTCCTGCTCGGGCGACTCGGAGGTGTGCATCTACCAAACTCAAGGCAATAAACTAATGTTTGGAAAATTTAGGATGGCGTAGCGATTCTTTTCAATGGTTGTGGTTCATTACGCTCTCCACTTCGGAATTGGTAATCGAAACCTCGTCGTGATCCTTAGGAGGCTGAACTGCAGGAGGAACCTCTGCATTATCCCCTGCTGTTGATAGGGGTGGGTGTGTTCGGTTCCTATAAAATATGGCGACAAGCGTGAATACTTGTCGCCGATCGGAATTGCAATGCTTGCAGTGAATTTGTTACCTCTTGGCAGGAGGAGCAATTGAAGTAGGCCCGGTGGATGCTCCACACTTAGAAGACCTACCACTATTTGGCACGGGATCGATAGACTCTATGTTAATAGGTGTCCGGCGCATGATGCAACGACCGGTTGTGGCAGGGGTTGCTGCTTAGTAGGATCTCGTCCTTTTCGGGAAGAAGTCTACTTCTTTGTCTTGGTCGAGGAAGGAGGTATCCTAGGATAATTGGCTATGAGGGTAACCTCAGAGCCGTTAACACTCATCTAAAAAAGAACCCATCCTCGAAGATACTTGACGTATCCGGATCATTATGGAATCCTGAGTCATCGTCCTTGTCATAGTTTTCTCGATAAGGAGGAGGGCAGTTGATTTTGTCTACCTTACGCCTCCATTCCTATTCGATTAAAGTGTCAGGGGTTCATTCAGCCAAGGATCAATGAAAATAAAAATCCAAATTGTGGGGAATTAATCTATACTAACCCCTTAATGGGGCTATAGTTGGAATAGCCTTCCTTGGTGTTATGTCTCATAAAATACTCCTTTTCTCCTTTATAGAGGTCAACTAATATGACAATTAGTGCCGTTGGACTAGTTGGACCCTCCTGCTTGTATCGAGTGGCATCGCTTGAACCATTGTATCACCACATGGGATGGGACCTTTGTTGAAGAGGTTGAACACATCGATTTATGGCCACGACCATTACATCGATCATGGTGAGCTGGAAATGTGTCAACAGTTTTACCTTGGCAACCAACTGCTTGACCTCCGAATTGTCTTCTTGATAAGGACTCGTCGGGTGCCAGTTGAACCACTTCTTAAGGGGAGTGGATGAGAATTCATGCACACCCCTTCAGATGGGGTCGAATAGGGGGACGTATTCGATATAGAACCATTCTGAGGCCCACTCTTCGAAAGTTGCCCTCAGGGTCCCTATCGGATACCCAGTTCCTGCTATACGCCATACTTATGCTCGGGCCACTTCACAAATAGTCCCTCCCTCGATTCGGGGGACAATGTAGAAAAAATTCATCCACATATCAAAATGGGCCTCGCAAGCCAGGAACATCTCGCACAGAGCGACGAATCCTGAGATGTGGAGGATGGATCCGTGGGTGAGGTGATGAAGTTGGATCCCATATTACTCCAATAAACCTCATATAAAGGGGTGAATGGGGAATCCTAGGCCTCGTAAGAGGAATGGGACTAAGCATACTCTCTTTGCTGTGTTGGGCGTGGGGAATTTCCCCGCAAGGGCCTCAACATTGACGGAGATTAGTCCAGGGCGGGAGGGTGTGAGATGCGAGTTAGGCAAATACCCCTGCACCTCGAGCTCGCGTAGACAAAGGTGCGAGACTAAATAACTGGCCTAATGTCCTCGAAGAGAGCCATGAGGGCGTGAGTATGAGCCTCGAGCACTCGCCATGTGTTTGTTTCTCTCGCGTTCTTTTAGACATTTGGAGGGGATGGGTAGCCTTGCTCAGAGGCACGCGCAAGTTATATGATAACTAACTTATCTTTTTTCTCTTGGAAAGGAATTTCATGCTTTTTCAATAGTGCATGGGAATCAAGGAGGTGTCTAACCCCGCGGGGGGGGGGGATTCATTTTTGTGGGCCCGACAACGTTTCATCAATCACACATGACGTGTAATGTAGAATAGGATCAACCAAACATAAGGTAGAACTCGCCTCGCAAGCCACAGATTGTAGAAGCGTGAAGATGGTGAGCCTAGACTGCGGCTTTGGAGGCTAGTTCGGGGGCTACCGAGGGAGTCTGGGATTAAGGGGTGCTACCTCTTGAGCTTGCGTTGGTTTTTCCCTTGAAGAGGAAAGGGTGATGCAGCACAGTAGCAGTAAGTATTTCCCTCAGTTTGAGAACCAAGGTATCAATCCAGTAGGAGTATCAAGATCAGGCACCAATGTACCTGCGCAAAAACAAACAAACTTGCACCCAACGCTATAAAGGGGTTGTCAATCCCTTCACAGTTATTTGCAAGGTGAGATCTGAAGGTGGAAAGTGCAACAAAGTAAAAGTGTAGATCTGAAAATATGATGTGAAGTAGACCCGGGGGCCATAATGTTCACTACAGGCTTCTCTCATGATAGCAAGTATTACGGTGGGTGAACGAATTACTGTCGAGCAATTGATAGAATCGCGCAAAGTCATGATGATATCTAAGGCAATGATCATACATATAGGCATCACATCCGAGACAAGTAGACGGATACTGTCTGCATCTACTACTATTACTCCACACATCAACCGCTATCCAGCATGCATCTAGTGTATTAAGTTCATAACAAATGGAGTAACGCCTTAAGCAAGATGACATGATGTAGAAGGATAAATTCATGCTATAGATATAAACCCTATATTTTTACCCTTGATGGCAACAACACGGTGCGTGCCTTGCTACCCCTTCTGTCACTAGGTGAGGACACCGCATGGAATGAACCGAAAAGCAAGCACTTCTCCCATTGCAAGAATAATAGATCAAGTTGGCCAAACGAAACCCATAACTCGAAGAGAATTACAAGAATACGAAATCATGCATATAAGAGATCAGAGGAGACTGAAAGAATATTCATAGATAATCTGATCATAAATCCACAATTCATCGGATCTCGACAAACACACTCCAAAAGAAAGTTACATCGGATATATCTCTATGAAGATCATGGAGAACTTTGTATTGAAGATCCAAGAGAGAGAAGAAGCCATCTAGCTACTAGCTATGGACCCGAAGGTCTTGTAACATCCCAATTTTATTAAATCAGGATGTTAATAGGTCATTCATATGCATCTCATATTTTTCTATGCATTAGTTGCTCTTCTGAAAATTTTATTCATTTTGCAACTTCGGGCAATTTATTTGAGTGGAGATAATATGACTTCTCCCGTGTGAAATAAAAAGTTCATGATGTTAAAATGTTATTTGAAGTTGTTCGATTTGGTTTTGCAAATTTTATAATATCTGAAATTATTTTTAGTTGAGTTTTTAAAAGCTCGTTGTTCGTCCTATTGCATTAAAACTATTTTTAAAAATTTGCATTAGGTGGAACTATGATTCCTATAGATATAGTATATATATATATATAGTATATATTAGAGATATATTATATGTATATATTTTGTGTATATATTATTCTGTTTTTTTCTAAGTATTATAGTATATATGTATAGGAGTGAAAATTTATTTTATACACTTTGCCTACATATTACTCTTTCATTAGAGAACCACTCTAGTATCTTGACCAGCTTAAGTAGAAACTAGTGCTGAGACCACCACTTATCTTGTTTTATTTGCGCTATTAACGTGTTAGCATATCTGTTTATGCCCGCTTTGTGGCATGACGATACTAGGTTGCTTGCTTGATTGTTATTTTGCTTGTTTGTTAAACTAGTATCTTGTCGGAATTATTCGACTATATATATAGATATGTTTGATTATTGTTATGCTTGTTTGTGTTATTGCTATGGTGTTTTGTTGCCTTGTATATATTACCTTGATCATACTATGTATATGGGTAAAATATCTATATTTCTTTAGACATATTCTATCTATTACTCATCTACTCTTGCCAACCAAAACCCTTAGTATGCCTATTAGAGTGAGTTCTCCAGGAGCTGAGATGATAGCAGGTGTTGGTTGTCATCAGTTAAACTTGTCTATTGGGAAGCATGAGTTCCCTACAGATTTGATCATATTGAAGTCACAAGGTCTGGATATTATCTTGGGTATGGACTGGTTACAATTGTATGAAGGTGTTATCGATTGTGCTAGTCGATCTATTTCTCTTAGTGCACCAGGAGGGAAGAGAATCAAATATGTATGTAAGTACCAGCATAAGAGGATGCAGGTGAACTCTCTTAAGGGGGGTAGCCTGGAAGAGGTGCCAGTTGTGAAGGATTATCCAGATGTGTTTCACGTATCCCAGCTGGAGAAGTGTCATGCCGAGATGGCAGACGTTCCTTTGAGAGATACAATGTCACTTGAGGCAATTCAGTTGGAGACTGACTTGACATATGAGGAGAAGCGTGTTAAGATCCTGGAGACAGCAGAGAGAGTTACTCGCACCAAGACAATCAGATTATGCAAAGTTCAGTGGGATCATCATACCGAGGAAGAGGCTACTTGGGAACGAGAGGAGGATCTCAAGGAGGAACACCCACACCTATTTGCTAGCCAACCCGAATCTCGAGGACGAGATTCATCTTAAGGGGGGTAGGTTTGTAACATTCCAATTTTCTTAAATCAGGATGTTAATAGGTCATTCATATGCATCTCATATTTTTCTATGCATTAGTTGCTCTTCTGAAAATTTTATTCATTTTGCAACTTCGGGCAATTTATTTGAGTGGAGATAATATGACTTCTCCCGTGTGAAATAAAAAGTTCATGATGTTAAAATGTTATTTGAAGTTGTCCGATTTGGTTTTGCAAATTTTATAATCTCTGAAATTATTTTTAGTTGAGTTTTTAAAAGCTCGTTGTTCGTCCTATTGCATTAAAACTATTTTTAAAAATTTGCATTAGGTGGAACTATGATTCCTATAGATATAGTATATATATATAGTATATATTAGAGATATATTATATGTATATATTTTGTGTATATATTATTCTGTTTTTTTTCTAAGTATTACAGTATATATGTATGTTATTTTCTGGTATTTTATTTAACTAGAAAATATAAATATATATATACTTTTTATTATTTATATATATATATATATATTCTTTTATGGTGTTTGTTCTTTTTCTTAAAAAAAAGAACCAGCCAGGCCGAGCCAAGGGCTCAGCCCAGCACACCACTAGCACCAGCACCTAGCGCACCACGTGCCGAGGCTCCTGCCCACGAGCGAGGCACCCATCGCTCCAGCCCCAGGGCTCCTGGCATTGAGCAGAGGCCAGCGTGCCAGCGCACCCCACCACCCAGCGAACCGAGCGAGCCACTGCTCGTGCCCCAGGACCGAGCCCTAGGCTCCAGATCGCCAGGGACTGGCCCCAGCACTGACCGCCCCAGCGCCAGGTGGCCACAGCCTTCACCGACCCGGACTCCCACCGCGAGCTCCTTCCCCAACTTCAGGACTCCTTTGCCACGAGACCGAGACCGAACCCATCTTCGCCAGGGCTCCTTTTCTTGCGAGAGAGATAGCCCCAGGACCCGATTTCCCCCCTGCTCCCGATTCGCACAGCGCCACCGCCTCGCACCGCGCAACAGCCTCTAGCACCGCAGAGCAACACCGGAGCACCGTCGAAGTTCGTCCGTGTTCGCTAGAGCTCGCGGAGGCGCCATCACCGGAGTCCGTTCGACCGCCATCGGAGCATCATCGGAGGCACCACGACGAGACTAATCCGTTTTTCCCCGCTGTTCATGGTGAGAACGCACGCACGAGAAGTTTCATCAAACCCCGATGAACAACTTCTGGGCGAATTAAATCTGTTTTTAATCTGTTTTTAACTCTGTTAGATTCTCGGTATAATTTTGAAACACGTTTATCTTTTTACTCGTAACTCCGATTCAGGAAATTCTTTTTCCTGTGATCTCGTATTGATGAGTAGAATATGTTAGAACCAGTAGTTTTCAGTTTTACGATTTTTTTTTTGTTAAAACAGATTATTTTAAACCTACCGGAGGCCATATTTTGCAAATCGTTCATCCGGTTTAGTTGATTCTTTTTGCGTTGTCATCGTATCAGCATGTAAATGATTTTATACCTGCTGCCATGCTATTTATGCTTTGGTTTTAAACAAGTTGTTTTATTGCCGATGGTTTCATTTGGTGTTATGTGATTGTGGTGATTGATTGGTGTGGTCATTTGCAACGTGTAGATTGTGCGGAGTGCGACACAAACTATTGTCAGGAGTGTGACTTTCTGAATCAGAATCAAGGCAAGTTACATGTTGATCATCCTTTACCTATTATTTTTTCTATGCATGTAGTATTATACCACCCTATGAAAATTATGCATGTATAAGAAGATTATTATTGCTATGCTATTGAGCTATATCCCCTTGTCATGAAGATCGTGTTAGATAATATTTTGCTATGCTATGTAGATGGGGATTGGTTTCTGTATTCATTGAGTTTATGTGAGGATTATTGCAAAATAAATTTGAGTAGTAATTAAGGATTTAATTCACCTCTGGGCGGATATGGTATTGCTGGGTGGTTTCAAGAACATCATGGTTTCTACCCTCTGAATGTAAGTGGATGCCGCCCAGGTTCAAAAAGATCAAACAGACTTAATGACTAGTAGCTTCCTTGTGCGACCACTGGCTATTATGGGCTCTGGCTTAGTTGATCAGTCGTGGAAACCTTACCCGGATGTGCCAGCTGATGTAGCTATGATAGGTGGGATGGGCCTCCCGTGGGACTAGGTGACTGCTTCTGAAAGACTTCGTCTCAATCTTCGGGTTGGGTCCAGTGGGTACAGCATACTAACATCTGCAGAGTGTATAAACTAATCATGATTAGCCGTGTCCCCGGTTATGGACAATTTTGAGCAGCTAGGCCATTAAAGTTGTTGGATGATCTTGACATATGACACACTTAATAAAATTTGATGGGAAACTTAATAATGGTAATAGGTTGGAGTTGGAGATGCCAATTCAACCATATATAAGTTATTGTAGCAAACAAATTAAAACTTGACTATTAGGTAGCTATGAGGATAAAATCAGCTTTCTGCAAAATAACCATCAGCCTTTCTCTTATTATACTATGCATATACATGTAGGTCTGTTATATTACTTTTCCTGTGTAACTTGCCAATACATTCAAAGTATTGACCTATATGGCTGCAACGTATCATGTTGTAGGATATTCAGACAAGGAGTAAGGTGCCGTTAGGGTCGCGAGTCTTCACTCAACATCGCCAGTGGGCTATGATGGGACTCATCATTATTATTCTACTACTTTTCCGCTGTTTAATAGAATAAAGCTAGCTAAGTGCTATGCATATTTTTATATTTTATAAATTCTGGATCATACGTTATAATAAATGATGCACTTGCTATTCTGGTTTTCATCTATACTGTGTGTGCTAGCGAGTCAATCCAGGGACTAGCACAATAAAGCACAGAGACTCAAATCCTTCGAGGTTTGGTCGTTACAGGTCTGTGGTGAACTACTCACGCATCATCGGAGAGGCAATGGTGTTGATGAAGAAGCCCTCCGTGTCCGAACCCCCCCTCCGGTAGGGCACCAGAACGTGCCCCAGATGGTTTCTTTCGGAGACAGAAGCTTGCGGCGGCGGAAAAGTATTTTCGTGGCTCTCTCTGGTGGTTTTGGATTTTTGGAGAATTTATAGCTGGAAGAAGTAGGGCAGAGGAGCCACAGGGAGCCCACAAGCCTGCTAGGCCCGCCCCCCTGTCCGGGGCTAGGGGGCTTGTGACCTCCTCCGAGGTCCCCTGCCTTGGTTCTCAAGTCTCCTACGTATCTTCTGTTATGGAAAAAATCATTCCGCATGTTTTATTCCGTTTGGACTCCGTTTAATATCCTCCTGTGAAAAAGGTCAAAAACACGGAAAAAACAGAAACTGGCACTTGGCACTGAGTTAATAGGTTAGTCCCAAAAAAGATATAAAATAGCATATTCATGCATACAAAACATCCAAAGTTGACATGATAATAGCATGGAACCATAAAAAATTATAGATACGTTGGAGACGTATCAAGCATCCCCAAGCTTAACTCCTGCTTGTCCTCGAGTAGGGAAGTGATAAAGACTGAATTTTTGATGTGGAATGTTACCTAACATATTTGTCCTTTGTAACTTCTTTCTTGTGGCATGAATGTTCAGATCCGTAAGATTGAAAACAATAGTTTACTATTGACATGAAAAAAATAATACTTCAAGCGAACTTGCAAAGTAATCATGAACTTTTGAAATAACAAGGCCAAACAAAGGTATCCCTACAAAACTATATAGTCTGGCTATGCTCCATCATCCCCACACAACGAATTTAAATCATGCACAACCCCTGTATTGGCCAAGTAATTGTTTTCGCACTCTTACTTTCTCAAACTTTTTCAACTCTCACGCAATACATGAGCGTGAGCCATGTATATAGCACTATAGGTGGAATAGAGTGTGGTAGAGGTTTTGAGGCAAAAGAGATGGCCACATTGATTTGGCGTATTAATGGGCTATGGAGATGCCCATCAATAGATATCAATGTGAATGAGTAGGGATTACCATGCAACGGATGCACTTAGAGCTATAAGTGTGTGAAAGCTCAAAAGGAGAACTAGTGGGTGTGCACCCAACTTGCTTGCTCACCAAGACCTAGGGCAATTTTGAGGAAGCCCATCATTGGAATATACAAGCCAATTCATATAATGAAAATTCCCACTAGTATATGGAAGTGTCAAAACAAGAGACTCTCTAACATGAAGAATATGGTGCTATTTTGAAGCACAAGTGTGGAAAAAGATAGTAGCATTGTCCCTTCTCTCTTTTTCTCTTTTTTTTTGTTTGGGCTCTTTCGCCTCTTTTCATTTTTTTGTGGGCATCTTTGGACTCTTTTTTTATTCATCACATGGGACAATGCTCTAATAATGATGATCATCACACTTTTATTTACTCACAACTCAATACTTAGAGCAATGATGACTCTATAGGAAATGCCTCCGGCAGTGTACCGGGATGTGCAACGATCTAGCTTAGCGTATGACGTTGAACATCTCGCTAGCTATCTTATGATCATGCAATGGCAATATAAAGTGACGGCACAAGTCATGAGACGGAACGGTGGGAGTTGCATGGCAATATATCTTGGAATGGCTGTGAAAATGCCATAATAGGTAGGTATGGTGGCTGTTTTGAGGAAGGTATATGGTGGGTGTGTGCACCGGCGAAATTTGCACAACACTAGAGAGGCTAGTAATGGAGGAAGTTGAAAGTGCATCTATACCATGGACTCACATTAGTCATGAAGAAATCATATACTTATTGCAAAAGTTTTATTAGTAATCGAAACAAAGTGCTAAACGCATACTCCTAGGGGAAGGGTTGGTAGGTGTAAACCATGGCGCGATCCCGACCGCCACACAAAGGATGACAATCAATAAATCAATTATGCTCCGACTTCCTAACATAGCGGTTCACCATACGTGCATGCTACGGGAATCACTAACTTCAACACAAGTATTTCTAGATTCACAAGACCCTACTAACATAACTCTAATATTACCAAATCCATATCTCAAAACTTAATTGTTAGGAATCAAACTTCTCTGACTAATCAATGCACTTGAATATGGAAGTTTTTATTATATCCTCTTTGGATGCCTATCCTATTTAGGACTACTTTCATAGCACACGCCAATTACCAAATTACTGAGAGAGAGCACTCTCAAAAAGATATAAGTGAAGATCGAGAGTTTTTATTTCTACAAAATATGACATCGCCGTGCTCTAAAAAGATTTAAGTGAAGCACTAGAGCAAATTATCTAGCTCAGAAGATATAAGTGAAGCACATGCGAGCTACATTGCCTAACTCAAAAGATATAAGTGAAGCTCAATGAGTATTCTAGCAAATTCAGGATGAGTGCATGTCCCTCTCAAAAAGGTGTGCAGCAAGGATGATTGTGACAAAACAAAAAGAAAACACTCCTATAATACATGACGCTCCAAGAAAAACACATATCATGTGCTGAATAAAAATATAGCTCCAAGTAACGTTACCGATGGATTGAAGACGAAAGAGGGGATGCCTTCCCGGGGCATCCCCAAGCTTAGGCTTTTTGGTGTCCTTGAATTTGTCTTGGGATGCCTTGGTCATCCCCAAGCTTAAGCTCTTTCCACTCTTTATCCCATTGTCCATGAGAACATCACCCAAAACTTGAAAACTTCACAACACAAAACTTAAACAGAAACTCGGGATATCATTAGCATAAGAAAACAAACTACCAACTCTTTAGGTACTTTAGTAAACTTGATTTATATTTAGATTGATGTTAGATTACTGTATTCTCACTTTTCCATGGCTAGTACCCCCGATACTATCCATAGTTTCATCAAAATAAGCAATCAACACAACAAAAAACAGAATCTGTCAAAAACAGACCAGTCTGTAGCAATCTGTATACTTCGTATAATTCTGGTATTCCAAAAATTCTGAAACATTATGACAATTAGGGAAATTTGCATATCAACCAGAAGCAAAAAGAATCAACTCAAAATCTCTTTCTGGATAGGAATTAAAAATAATTTCGTGAGCACAAAGGTTCTGTCTTTTTTCAGCATGATCAAACAACCATAACCAAAACTAATCATAAAGGTTTTACTTGGCACGAACAAAAAAATAAACACAAAAAACACAATCATAACATAATTATGATGGTGTGGACACAACAAAACAAAAAGCAAAAAATCAAAGATAAATTTATTGGGTTGCCTCCCAACAAGCGCTATTGTTTAACGCCCTTAGCTAGGCATTGATAATTCAATGATGCTCACATAAAAATATGCAAAAGAGCATCATGAAACATGTGACAAACATATCTAAGTCTAACATACTTCCTATGCATAGGCATTTTATAGGAAAAGAAATTATCAAGACAAACAATAACGACCATATGCAAGGAAGAAGAAAGAGACAATAGCAATCTCAACATAACGAGAGGTGATTTAGTGATATGAAAGTTTCTACCACAATATTTTCCTCTCTCATAACAATTACATGTGGGATCATATTCAAATTCAACAATATAGATATCACATAGGATATTCTTTTCATGATCCACATGCAT
This sequence comes from Hordeum vulgare subsp. vulgare, assembly GCF_904849725.1. Lineage (NCBI taxonomy): Eukaryota > Viridiplantae > Streptophyta > Magnoliopsida > Poales > Poaceae > Hordeum > Hordeum vulgare. Next base: position 349,270,439 of record NC_058523.1, read on the forward strand.
GCAAAGTTGACGTTCTTCAAAAATAGTGGGATTATCATCAACTAAAGTCATGACTTCTCCAAACCCACTTTCAATATTATTGCAAATATCATATTCATCACGAGGCTTAAACAAATTTTCAAGATCATAAGAAAAATCATCACCCCAATCATGATTATTGCAACAAGTAGTGGACATAGCAAAACTAGCATCCCCAAGCTTAGGGTTTTGCATATTTTTAGCATGATTGACATTAATAGAATTCATAGCAAAACCATTGCAATCATGCTTCTCATTCAAGGAGACCTCGTGAATCACTTCATAAATTTCTTTATCACAATTTTCAGATTCACGCATCTCAAGCAAAACTTCATAAAGATAATCTAGTGCACAGAACTCACTAGCAATTGGTTCAACATAATTGGATCTCTTAAAGAGATTAGCAAGTGGATGAGGATCCATATCAATAGATTTTTAGCAAGCAAAGATGCAAGCATATTGAAGGCACATAGCACACAAGCAAATGAAAGGCAAACAAAAAAGGAAAATATTTTTGTAATTTTTGTTTTTTCAGAAGTGGGGGAGAGGAAAACGAGAGGGAAAAGGCAAAAAAGTAAATGCAAGAGATGAGTTTGCGATAGTTACTTGGATATGCTTCACTTAGAACACTCCCCGGCAACGGTGCCAGAAATTGGCACGTTGACGGGAGACTATTCTTGACTTGATACTCCCCGGCAAGAGCGCTAGAAATTCTTCTTGCTACCTCTTGAGCTTGCGTTGGCTTTTCCCTTGAAGAGGAAAGGGTGATGCAACACAGTAGCAGTAAGTATTCACCTCAGTTTGAGAACCAAGGTATCAATCCAGTAGGAGTATCAAGATGAGGCACCAATGTACCTGCGCAAAAACAAACAAACTTGCACCCAACGCCATAAGGGGGTTGTTAATCCCTTCATGGTTATTTGCAAGGTGAGATCTGAAGGTGGAAAGTGCAACAAAGTAAAAGTGTAGATCTGAAAATATGATGTGAAATAGACCCAGAGGCCATAGTGTTCACTAGAGGCTTCTCTCATGATAGCAAGTATTACGGTGGGTGAACGAATTACTGTCGAGCAATTGATAGAATCACGCAAAGTCATGATGATATCTAAGGCAATGATCATACATATAGGCATCACATCCGAGACAAGTAGACCGATACTGTCTGCATCTACTACTATTACTCCACACATCAACCGCTATCCAGCATTCATCTAGTGTATTAAGTTCATAACAAACAGAGTAACGCCTTAAGCAAGATGACATGATGTAGATGGATAAATTCATGCAATAGATATGAACCCCATCTTTTTACCCTTGATGGAAACAACACGATGCGTGCCTCGCTACCCCTTCTGTCACTAGGTGAGGACACCACACGGTATGAACCCAAAACCAAACACTTCTCCCATTGCAAGAATTATAGATCAAGTTGGCCAAACGAAACCCACAACTCGAAGAGAATTACAAGGATACGAAATCATGCATATAAGAGATCAGAGGAGACTCAAATAATATTCATAGATAATCTGATCATAAATCCACAACTCATCGGATCTCGACAAACACACCGCAAAAGAAAGTTACATCAGATAGATCTCCATGAAGATCATGGAGAACTTTGTATTGAAGATCCAAGAGAGAGAAGAAGCCATCTAGCTACTAGCTATGGAACCGAAGGTGTGTGGTGAACTGCTACGGCGACAGAAATCCTTATGTCGTCTCTTGAGCTTGCGTTGGTTTTCCCTTGAAGAGGAAAGGGCGATGCAGCACAGGAGCAGTAAGTTTTTCCCTCAGTTTGAGAACCAAGGTATCAATCCAGTAGGAGAATCGCGTCAAGTCGAGAGTACCTGCGCAAACACAAAAGAGCTTGCACTCAACGCTATAAAGGGGTTGTCAATCCCTTCAAGATTGATTGCGAAATGAGATCTGAAGGGGGAAAGTGCACCGAAGTAAAAGTGTAAGGCTGAAAATATGGTGTGAAGTAGACCCCGGGTGTCACATCCCTGAAACCCAAATCAAGTTAGCATTGTGCTCATATCTTCTTTGCATTGCATCTAAGAAAATTTCAACAAGAACAAAGCAAGTGGTGAAGGAAAACTCAAAAACCCTAGCCACTTCTCAAATTCAAAGGAATTATAAACTTGTTCAAATCAATGAACCCAAAATGGCCTCAAGAAAAGTTCAACTTTTCTGATAATTCTTGGAAACAAATAAGCAATAAAGGAAACCATTTATTTTATACTCTTGGCATTTTAAATAAATGCAAAAGCTACTGGTTTCAAGTTTTAAATTTGAAATCAGAAACTTTAAGCTTTCAAAATATGTTGAAAACTTTAGGAATGGTTGGAAATATTCCAACAAATATTCTGGGGTGTTCAACATAGTTTTTACAAACTATTTGGGAGCTGAAATAAATAGTAAATCAATGAAATAGCAAAATAGAAACAAAACATAAAGAAAAAAAGTGAAAAGAACTACCTGTCGCTCACCTCAGCCCGGCCCAGTAGCGCTGCCGTCTTCGTCCTCGCCAGTAGGAGGAGGAGGTGGCCGCCGCGTCGCCGCGCGCCTCCACGCAGCTCCGTGCCTGCCTGGCCGCCGCTCTGCGCTGGCACGCGAGGGGATAACCCTCCCGAGGCGTGCCCGAGCGCATCCTCTCCTCATTCTCCCCGTCTGCCTCGTTTCTTTCTGCCGCCATTGGAGCCCGAGCAGAGCTCGAGCTCGCCGTCATTCTAGCCTACCCTTCTCCCTCGTGAGCCGCGCAATAGGTCCGCCACAACTCCCTGAAGCTTTCTAGCCACGAGCCGACGCCGAGACGCAGTGAAACGACGAGACGCAGTCGTCTTCTTCCTCGGGTCACCGAAGTTCGTCGCCGGCGTTCTTCCTCTCCAGGCCATCCCCGAGCAAGCTAGCGCCACCACTGCACTCCCCGTGAGCTTGCGCAGCTTTTCCCCAAGTTTCCCCCTTCGATTCCTTCCTCTAGCCATGATTTCATCGCAGCCCGACGAGATCCGCCGTGGGAGCTCGTCGCCGGTAGCCCTCCGGTGATCAGCTCGTCCTTCTGAGGCCACCAGCAGCTTCGGGCCATCGCATAGATGCTGTAGGAGCTGAGTTCCGTGCGTAGCTCCCTCTGTTTCGATGACCCCAATGACGCCCGAACTTTGGCCGCCGCCAAGCTCGTCGCCGGCGTCATCTCCGGCCAGATCAGCCCCGGCTAAGTGCAAAAATGAACCCGCGGGAGACGTGTCGTTCCTCTGGTGCTCTCCGCGCAGAGTTTGGCCCCCTCTGCGCCGTTTCCGAGCCCCTTCGACATACTGGTGGTCGCCGGAGGCTCCCCGCCAGCGAGGACGACCTCGCCGCCGGTGGATCTCAGCTGGCCTGAGCCACTGACGCGTGGGGCCAGCCTCTGGGAATTTAGGATTAACAGAAATAAATTTAATTAATTTGATAAGTCACTGACATGTGGGTCCAGAGAGGTTAATTAGCTAATTAAGATTAATTCTAAGCTAAAACTAACCAGAGTCACTTACGAGTGGGTCCCACTGGTGAGGTTTGACTTTCAACGGCCTGTTGGACCTGCTGATGTCATGCTGATGCAATAAAGAATTTTCTGATTTAAAAGAATTCCAGAAAAATGCCAAAACTTCTAAAATTCATAGAAATTAATCTGTAACTCCAATGAAAATAATTTATATAAGAAAAAGTATCACAAAAATTCAAGGAATCTGAATATGTCATTTTCAAACATGTTTGAAAATGTTACAGAACCCAAACATGTAGATTAATGAATAAGTTAATTCTTATAAATACTTTGTAGGTGGAATTTGGAAAATATTTAAATTTCACTATAAATGGCATGATCAAATACTGTCCTAATTACAAACCAGCAATCTAACATGTCATCCCATGCATGTTAAAAGCAAGTTGATCTGAGCATCAGGTCAAATCAATTAAAATGGTATCTGAGAATACCTCGTTTGAAGTGATATTTGAATTTGATTCAAATCAACTTCAAACCTAATACTTGTTAGCTATAATAGTATACCATCTTGCACTCTCATGCCATGCTCATGCATCATCTTGATTGCATATGTTTGTTATTGACTGTTGTCATTCCTTTCGGTAGGCTCCGCTCCCCGGATTCCACCGAATATCCGTCTGACGGATATTGTCACTCCTCTGAGCAACAAGGCAAGCAACCATTTTTGATCATCCCGATAAATCCCATGTTCTTGCTCCTGCACTTACTTATTGCATTAGAATCAAATGCTTCAAATGCTTTTGCCACGTTAGTTGAACCCACTTCCTTTGCATGACCTATCCTTGTCACAGTAAATAGCTGAACCTTGCAACCTAGCATACCTGGTAGTTGCTTGAGCCATGATGTGCCTTATCCTGCTATGCATGCTATGCTTAGAGTTGTGTATGGTCTGTCATCTGGGGCCGACTCCCTCGCTGGGCTTCCGTACGGGTTACTCTCAGATAGGCCGTGGCGGAAACCTCGGCCGGACTTCCGTACGGGTTACTCTCAGATAGGCGATAAACCTGGACTAGGTACTAGTGTGGTTAACGGTCGTGGCCGACTCCCTCGCTGGGCTTCCGCTTGAAGGTTGCCGAGGTGCATGACGTGCACATGGCGATAAGTGGCGAGAGCGTGTGTGACGAAGTACACCCTAGCAGGGTTATGATCTATTCGAATAGCCGCGTCCGCGGATATGGACTACTTGGAGACATATGTTGTTCATAGATAACTTAAATGGCTACTCATAAAATTGTCAAGATAAGCGTGAGTGTCGCGGACGACATTTCCGTATGGAGACGGAATGATTCCGTGATGGTGTATTGTTGTGGTGTTAGTGGACTCGTGTGCGAGAAATCAAGTTGTCAAAATTATTTAAAAATGCAAGTTGTCTAGCCACGAGTCAAATGCTGGCTTTCCGCATGAAACCCCACCATACCTTATTGATACATTGCATGAGTAGTTAGTTATCCTAAAGTCTTGCTGAGTACCTCCGTACTCATGTTTTCTTAATAAATGTTGCAGAGGTTGCTAATGACCCTAATGGAGGGTTCTTCATAGACATCGACGACGACGAGTAGCTCGTGTCCCAGCTACGATCTGGCCCTAGGTTGGGTCTGTAGTATAGTCAGGCCATGTACTCAGGCAGTTTTAAACGCTTCCGCTGGCTTGTAATTGAATGACTGCTATTATGGGTCGTGAGACCCTTACTGTGTAATATTATGTGTGTGGCTCTTCCGAGCCTCTTAAATAAAGCTTGTATGTTTATGGTTATGTTGTGATGCCATCGATGTATCTATACATATCGGTATGCCATGCGTACGTGTGTCGTATTTGATATGTATGGGGTTCGATTACCTAGTCGTGAACTTTAGTAGCACTCCTTACAGGGAAATGCCCCTTTGTGATCCAACGAGCCATGGTAGCTCGCTACTGCTCCGGACACATTGGTTGACCGGCATGTGTCCTTCTTAGCTGTTGTGTCTGTCCCCTGTGGGGAAATGTCACGCGATGTAATGGAGTCCTTGTAGCTTGCTACGACTCGTCTACACTCGTTGGTGACCGACACCTCCTTTGTTGGGTCATGTATGCCTCTCCTTGTGCGGTACTGCCACTTTGGTTTATGACTAGACTTGTCGATCCGGGTTCTTTGACATTGGAATGCTAGCGACACTACTGCATACGTGAGTCAAAAGACGCAAACGGTCCCGGCTAAGGTAAGGCTGCAGCCGTGGAGTTAACCGTGCGTGAGACCGCAAAGGGATGCGATGTGTTACAGGCTGGATTCCTATGGCTTAGGATCGGGGTCCCGACACCGGGGCCATAGTGTTCACTAGAGGCTTCTCTCAAAATAGCACATAATACGGTGGGTGAACAAATTACTGTCGAGCAATTGATATAACCGCGCAAAGTCATGACGATATCTAAGTCAATGATCATACATATAGGCATAACGTCTGAAACAGGAACTGGCACTTGGCAGTGAGTTTATAAGTTAGTCCCAAAAAAGATAAAAAAAGGCATACAAAACATCCAAAGTTTGACAAGATAATAACATGGAACCATCAAAAATTATATATACGTTGGAGACGTATCAAGCATCCCCAATCTTAACTCCTGCTCGTCCTCGAGTAGGGAAGTGATAAAGAGTGATTTTTTGATGTGGAATGCTACCTAGCATAGTTTTCCTTTGTAACTTCTTTCATGTGACATGAATGTTCAGATCCGTAAGATTCAAAACAATAGTTTGCTATTGACATGAAAACAATAATACGTCAAGCAAACTAGCAAGGTAATCATCAACTTTCGAAATAACAAGGCCAAAGAAAGTTATCCCTACAAAATCATATAGTCTGGCTATGCTCCATCATCCCCACACAAATAATTTAAATCATGCACAACCCCGGTATTGGCCAAGTAATTGTTTTCACACTCTTACTTTCTCAAACCTTTTACAACTATCACACAATACATGAGCGTGAGCCATGGATATAGCACTATAGGTGGAATAGAGTGTGGTGGTGGTTGTGGGACAAAAAAGGAGGAGATGGTCACATTGACTCGGCGTATTGAAGGGCTATGGAGATGCCCATTAATAGATATCAATGTGAATGAGTAGGGATTGCCATACAAAGGATGCACTAGAGCTATAAGTATGTGAAAGCTCAAAAGGAGAACTAGTGGGTGTGCATCCAACTTGCTTCCTCACGAAGACCTAGGGCAATTTGAGGAAGCCCATCATTGGAATATACAAGCCAAGTTATATAATAAAGATTCCCACTAGTATATGGTGGTGACAAAACGAGAGGCTCTCAATCATGAAGAACGTGGTGCTATTATGAAGCACAAGTATGGAAAAAGATAGTAGCATTGTCCCTTCTCTCTTTTTCTCTTTTTTTATATGGGCTCTTTGGCCTCTCTTTTTTCTCTCTTCTCCTTTTTTTATTTGGGATCCTTGGCATCTTTTTTTGTTTCCTCACATGGGACAATGCTCTAATAATGACAATCATCACACTTTTATTTACTCACAGCGCAAAGCTTAGAACGATGATGACTCTATAGGAAATGCCTCCGGCAGTGTACCGGGATGTTTAACGATCTAGCTTGGCGTATGACATTGAAACATCTCGCTAGCTATCTTACAATCATGCAATGGCAACATGAGAGTGATGGCACAAGTCATGAGACGGAACAGTGGGAGTTGCATGGCAATATATCTCGGAATGGCTATGAAAATGCCATAGTAGGTAGGTATGGTGGCTGTTTTGAGGAAGGCAAATGGTGGGTTTGTGTACCGGCGAAAAATGTGCGGCACTAGAGAGGCTAACAATCGTGGAAGGTGAAAGTGCATCTATACCATGGACTCACATTAGTCATGAAGAACTCACATACTTGTTGCGAAAGTTTTTATTAGTAATCGAAACAAAGTGCTAAACGCATACTCCTAGGGGAAGGGTTGGTAGGTGTTAACCATCACGCGATCCCGACCGCAACACAAAGGATGACAATCAATAGATCAATTATGCTCCGACTTCCTAACATAGCGGTTCACCATACGTGCATGTTACGGGAATCACTAACTTCAACACAAGAATTTCTAGATTCACAACACCCTACTAACATAACTCTTAGTATTACCAAATCCACGTCTCAAAACTAATTGAGAGGAATCAAACTTTTCTTTCTACTCAATGCACATGAAGATGGAGGTTTCTGTATCCTCTTTGGGTACCTATCACCTTTGGGACTACTTTCATAGCACAAACCAACTACCAAGTCACGCACCTGGAAGTCATAGCACAAACCAACTACCTATCACCTTTGATCTCCCTGGCAGTTTTGGAATTTATCTGGATTTATAGGCGGAAGAGGTAGGGTAGACGTGCCACAGGGGGTGCACAAGCCTGCTAGGCGCGGCCCCCTGGCCGCGCCTAGGGGGCTTGGGGGTCCCCTGCTGGACCCTGCCTTAGTTATCAAGTCTGAGCGTATCTTCTGTTCTGAAAAAAAAATCTTTTCGGAATTTTTATTCCATTTAGACACCGTTTAAAATCCTCCTCTAAAAAGGGTCAAAAACACGGAAAAAACAGGAACTAGCACTTGGCACTGAGTTTATAAGTTAGTCCCAAAAAAGATAAAAAAGGCATACAAAACATCCAAAGTTTGACAAGATAATAGCATGGAACCATACAAAATTATAGATACGTTGGAGACGTATCATGAACTACCACGCATCATCGGAGAGGCAATGGTGTTGATGAAGAAGCCCTCCGTGTCCGAATCCCCCCTCCGGCAGGGCACCAGAACGTGCCCCAGATGGGATCTTGCGGAGACAGAAGCTTGCGGCGGCGGAAAAGTATTTTCGTGGCTCTCTCTGGTGGTTTTGGTTTTTTGGAGAATTTATAGGCGGAAGAAGTAGGGCAGAGGAGCCACAGGGAGCCCACAAGCCTGCTAGGCCCGCCCTCCCAGGCCGGGGCTAGGGGGCTTGTGACCTCCTCCGAGGTCCCCTGCCTTGGTTCTCAAGTCTCCTGCGTATCTTCTGTTATGGAAAAAATCATTCCGCGGGTTTTATTCCGTTTGGACCCCGTTTAATATCCTCCTGTGAAAAAGGTCAAAAACACGGAAAAAACAGAAACTGGCACTTGGCACTGAGTTAATAGGTTAGTCCCAAAAAAGATATAAAATAGCATATTCATGCATACAAAACATCCAAAGTTGACATGATAATAGCATGGAACCATAAAAAATTATAGATACGTTGGAGACGTATCAAGGGGTCTTCGAGCCACTTATGTGTTCTGATGGGTCGGGCTCTTGGGTCGTTCAGACATCATTGAAGGTATTGAGATCAAGGTGAACTCTTTCAAAGACTTAGTGTGCAAGCCAAGACAACATGCTAATCCACATATTCCTTTCCTTGATGTAACCGTCGTTGTGTAAACCCTAGCCCCCGGTATCTATATAAATAGGGGGGCTATAGTTCGTAGAAAGGTTACATTCATTACGATTAGGGTTTTAGACCAAAACATACGATCTCGAGATACATCAACTCTGTACTTTGTACTACTTAATCAATACAACAAGAGGAGAACGTCGGGTTTTACCTCCATTAAGAGGGCCCGAACCTGGGTAAAACATCGCCTCTTTCGTCCCTTGTTACCCATCGGTCCAAGATCCACAGTCCGGACCCCCTACTCGAGATCAGCCGGTTTTCACACTGACAATGAGACTCTCTATATGAAGAACAAGGTGCCACTTTGAGTCACAAGTGTGGTAAAGGATAGTAGCAAAGTCCCTCTGTCTTTTTCTCTCATTCATTAACTTTTTATGGTGAGCTCATTTGTCCTCCCCCATTTTTATTTCCTCACTCGGACAATGCTCTAATAATGATGACCATTACACTTTTATTTACTTACAACTCAATATGAAAAAAATGATAGGACGACATGACTCTGAATGAATGCCTCTGGCAATGTACCAGGATGTGCAAAGATCTAGCATTACATGTATCAAAAATATAATGAACTATGGCTTTGCCACAAATACTATGTCAGTTTTATATGATCATGCAAAGCATTATGATGCTTAACGAACTAGTCATGTGAAGTGATGATAGCATTTGCATGGCAATATATCTCCGAATGGCTATGGAAATGCCATGATAGGTAGGTATGGTGGCTATTTTGAGGAGGATATAAAAAGGTTTATGTGAAATAGAGCGTGTCATGTCACGGGGTCTAGATGCACCGACGAAAGTTGCACCAATCCTCAAGGTGAGAACAGGCGATGCACTGTACCAAAGAGGCCATCAAATATGAGGAGGTGAGAGTGCGTATGTCCATGGTGTCACATTAGTCATGAAGAACTCATATACTTATTGCAAAGTTTTATTTGTTTTAGCACAAACTACAGTACTACCTGCATGCCCCGAGGGAGAGGGTTGGCAGAAATTAACCTTCGCGTGACTCTGACTCCAAACAACACAAGGATTTCAACAAGGAATAGAAATGCCCACACATCATCACCATGCCTTTTTAATTTTTTAGATGAACAAGAATTTTAACATATCTTAATATCAACACCTATCTGATTTAATAATAAAGCACTCACACCTTTTTTATATCACCACATGAATATCATTAACCCACAATTTCTCTATATATGCTACATGATGGTTTTAATTATTACTCATTCAATACTCATTAGTTTTTATCTAGTCTGATGACCCATGCAAATTACCGTCACTATTGGTCCAGATATCAAAGAAATATAAGTGAAGAACGAGAGCATAATATTTCTATAAAATATACACTCCACCATGCTCAAAATGATATAAGTGAAGTACTAGAGCAACTGCTAAGATCAAAAGATATAACTTAAGCACATAGAGTATTCTAAGAAATTTTGATGATGTGGTATCTCTCTCAAATATGTGTGTCCAACAAACAATGATTGTGGTAAATTGAAACTAAAAGCAAACAAAAGCGAATGACTATCCAAGCAAAACTCATATCATGTGATGAATAAATATATATCTCCAAGTAACATAACGATGGATTGAGATGAAAAGAGGAGATGCCTTCCAGGGCATCCCCAAGCTTAGACGCTTGAGTCTTCCAAGAATATTACCTTAGGTGCATTGGTAATCCCCAAGCTTATGCTTTTGCTGCTCCTCAATCCTTTGTCCATTGGGAAAATACCCAAAACTTGAAAACTTCGATCACATAAAACTCAACAAAACTTTGTGAGATCTGTTAGTATAAGCAACATATCAAATACTTTCAGGTGCTGTTATAAATTGATTCTTATTTTATTTTAGCATAGGGTACTATATATTAACTCCTGCATGGCTTATACCCCCGATACAATCCATAGCATCATCAAAAGAAGCAAACTACGCATGCAAAAATAGAATCTGACTAAAACAGAATAGTTTGTAGTAATGTGTGTGACACCATGGTTTTTGCACCTTTTATTTTATTTGATTTTAATTGACTATTTGATTTGAAAATGGGTTTCCACTTGGGCGTTCTTTTGATTTCCACCCAAGTGACTCCTAGTTCCCTCAAACCATCTTGAGACATCATCTCTCCCTTGATATTGCAATTTAAATATTTTTCTTTTAAGCATAATATTCATTTTTCCGTGAAAATGAGTATTTATCTCTTATGCTCCAAAGCAACCCTCATTTTCTTGCCTAGAAAAAACTGAATAAATTCCCTCGTATTCTTTAGGTCATGCCTCACCTTCTCAGCAAAAATATCCGAGGGTCATGTGACTTTTTTTGGCTCAATAAAATATTTTTTGTTTTGGACACAAAAGTCACCTTGTGAAGGAAGTACACTTTTTCTTGCTCCATTTGAGCTGAATTTTTTCTAGCATGGCTACCTTCCAACCCAAGCCTTGGCCTCCAAGTTTCAGCTCCTAGCTCTCTCTAGATTTTTTCTCTAAGTTGTTATAGTTTCTGTCCAGAAACTTGTGAGCCTTCTCATTTCATGTCCAAGCAGTCTGGGGATGAACCAAGACCACAAATGGGTTTGCCCTTGAAGGGACTTGAGCTCATACATGGTGTGGCAGCCTCGGTGCATGCATAGCACTAGTGCATGCGGTGACCGCGTGGCACCAAGGTGTTTGACAAGAAATTTGTGCGGTGTGCGCGTCGGCCAGAGCCATGTCTCGCTTGTGAGTGTGCCCCCATGATGTCTGAGCGTGTATTCAAGCTCCTACTGCTTCGTCGTGATCTTCCCCATCTCTCTCTGTCGCTCCCCAACGCTGGCGGCAGGCTCAGAAGACACGGACACGACGTTGCAGGGGCAACAATGACCGCGTGTCCAATTCGTCTCGCCCGTGCGTCCCGTGCTTTGCCCATCATTGACATTGTGCTTGGAGGATCTCCCCTGAGCTCTCCCTTCGGTCTGAGCCTCGCTCGTTGCCTCTCAGCGCTCTAGAAAGCTCGCCGGCAGCCGAGAGCTCTGCTGTGTCCTCCCCTATAAATAGGACCCCGAGCCATTTTAACCACCCCACTCTGCTCATGTGGCCTCAAATCATCTAGAGCAGCACTACGACAAGGCCGAGCGGGCCTCCAGCCGCCGAATCATCACCGGAGTTGGCCGCAGATTCCCTCCGACGACAGCTCACTCTGGTGCCCTTCACTCTTCTCCAACCCCTCAAGCATGCTCGTAATCTTCCCTAGAGCATGACAGAGCTGCTGGACCCTCTCAACATCGCTGGAATCCCCAACACCGACGAGCTCTGCCGCCTGCCATCTATGGAGAAGAACGTTGTGATGCCCTCCATCCATCTTTGCTTGACTTCCTGGTACGTACTTGCTCGCCGTGATGAGATGTGTCCATTCCCCTCCAGGTCGACGACAGTCGTGCTCCCTCGCTAAAGAATCATCACCGACAGAGCCACTGTCCCTGTTCCCCCTCTCTCTTTCAAATCCGAAAGGAGGGCCCCCCTGTCAGTCTGTCCCCTCGCTCCCGAAGTGGTATAAGTGGAGGCGCATTTTGAAAATACGCCTTTGACGTGAACCTTTCTAAGATTTCCTATTTTCTGTTTAAATTCATATTTTTACTGCAACTTTGACCACGTATAATTCCCAAACCATAATTCCAAACAACATGATTCTTTTTGCAATTTTTTTTATTAAGCTCCTATGTCAGCATGCAAAATTTGAGATTTTTCCTTGGTATACATATTTTCTGGTGCATTAAAATGCTTTATGTGACATTTTGCTTTATTTATTTTTATTATGTTCAGAAGGTTCAACTTTCCTTGAAGAGGACCAGGAGTTTTGTGACCCTCCTCTGAACTAAGGCAAGCCATCACCGACATTTTCAAGGATGACATGTAGTGACTATGATATTTTACTTGAACTTGAATACATATATGCCATATAATGTGTTAAGAATTGCATCACCTATGGTAACTTAAACTTCATGATATTTCTATTAGTATGATAGAAATAATGTGTTACTTGGTTAAGTTTATGCAGTGGAGTAGTTTCATCGTGATGTTACTTATATCATTCGATCAAGATGGTGCATATGCATTTCATGGCATTTGCATGGCATACTATGGCTCGAATAAATTTTATTTCAGAATAAAAATGTTGATAATACAACTTGAACATGTTGTTGATCGAGTCATTGTGCCACCAAATCGAGCTTCCCAGTGCAACCACATTTGCCTCTATGGGAAAGCCCTTATTCGGTCTGCTGACATGCCTCCCGCCGGTGCCTCCAATGAGGGAAGTTATGATCTTGCACTACCCTGGTCTGGTAGGCAGGTATAGCCTTTTGTGCCCATACTTGTTTTGGTACCATTATCCCCGTGTGGGACTGTTTTGTTTTGCCATGACGGTGGCTAGGTGATTTCCATATTGGCATCCAGGGCCACCCATGACTTAGCCGAAAGGGGAGTTGGTCGGAATGGCTGGGAGAATGTGAGGCAGTAGACTGGTTTTGTCGGAATGCCATTAGTCCACCCGAATGGGAACACGAGGCCCTGGGTTCCGTGGTGTGGGTACAGTGTGCTAACCTCTGCACAGTGTGTGTATAATCTATAGATAGTCGTGTCCTCGGTCATGGACATAGTTCGTACTAGGTCACACCATGGATCAACAAAAATAATTAACTTGCACACTAATAATATAATCATGGCACATGATGTATGGTTTGTCGAGATCATTGAGATTTTTTCTTTTGTGATCTGGAGGTGACCACTATGGTAAGATGATGGATATGGTTACATGGAAACCATAATGGTAAGAGAGAACCTATGTGATTATCACTTGCACTTAATGAGTAGTTTGTCATATCTTGCATATAACCTTCTTAAATGTCATATCATTGTCTGTCATTATTGTCTTGTTTGTCGTGAGCTTACGAGTACATTCAAAGTACTCCCCTGGCGTGTCATGCCAGTTTCGGGAGAAGCCATACTTGGAGTTTGAGTTGCATCATCATAGTCTAGCCGTGTCCCAGCAGTGTCCCTATGAGATGGAGTTCCGCTACGTCATCTGTTCGTTGCCAAGTAGTTGTGTCGTGATCATCAAGGCCCCATGAATGTCTAATAAATAATGTACATCTTGTTTAGCCACACCGTGTGTGCCGCTGGCCCCCGCCCCTTTATGTAATCCTGAACCTATGTATCCTCTAGAGATCAATAAATGGTTGTAATTCTTTATCAAGTTGGTGTCTGCTGCAAGAAGACATGATCCATGGGCTCGCAATGCAAGGTAAACTAGATGCTCTCAGCCGATGTGCTTCAACGCTTGGTATCAGAGTTGCACTGACTGTAGGACGCCCTAGACCCCCGACGTGTTAGATAAAGGGTAGTTAGTAGTCCTGAGTGTCGCAAGTGTGTTTATGCATTTGGTTGTTGCATTGCATGCATATAGCATATTTTTACCACTAACAGGCTAATGGTTGTGAGTGTAGATGGCCCTAGTGTCGTACCCGTACCAGTCTGAGCCAGCACCCCTCACGTCTCCACACCTTCTTCGGAATGTGTGGCGACGACTCTACCCCGATGGCGATGACTAGGTGTACCAGGTGTACAGGGAGTGATTGGCAGACTCAGTGTATGAGTACCACACAGAGGTCAATATGCGCGATAGTTCTCTAATCGGCACCTACACCCGTTCTTCTAGGAGTGATTTCGTGTCGACCCTCGATCAGGCAATTCCGTTTGCTGCATTTGAAGCTCTCGTGGACCTGCGCTTCAATGAAGTCTCGATACACACGCACCCAGGTTTGTATTTTATCCATCCCTGTTCGAAGATGTGTGTATTAGATTCCCTTCCATTGATCCGGCGTGTGACCGCTCTTCTAGCCACCTTTCCCGTTACATAACGGTCAATTATCTTTTGATTTCCCACCTGGTTGAGGAGCTGACTTGTACTCGTGGAGCTTTGGCCGCCGCTAGAAAAGGCCTCTTCCCTCCCTCACTCAGTTTTGCCCCATTCACCACCCTAGTTTCCATACCTCCACCCACTCCGGTTACCCCTTGGAGTAACTCAAACACGTTGATAGTTACTCTTCGCGAGTCTCCTGCCGAGTGGGATCAGCTTATTGCTACTCCTGCCACCCTATGATTCAGCTTCGTTCAACACCTGCCCCTGAGGGAGAGCCCTCGAGGTAGCAGTGTTGCGTTTACTTTGATCCAGAGGTTTCCGTTCACATCGTCAACTCAGAGCCTGAGTCCGAGATTGAGGAGACTCCAACATGACCTGCAAAGCATCAGCGCGACCACTTTCTTCAGGAATAGCCGAGGTTGTCATAATGCTTGAGTTGTATGAGTGTGATAACCCACAAGTATAGGGGATCACAACAGTTTTCGAGGGTAGAGTATTCAACCCAAATTTATTGATTTGACTCAAGGGGAAGCGAAAGAATATTCTCAAGTATTAGCAGCTGAGTTGTCAATTCAACCACACCTAAAAGATTTAGTGTCTGTAGCAAAGTATCAGTAGCAAAGTAGGGTGATAGAAGCAGTAGCAACAGTACCAGTAGCAGCAAAGTAACAACAGTAACAGTGACAGCAGTAGCGGAAAAGTAATAGCAGTAGCAGTGACAACAGTAGTGGCAAAGTAACATAGCAACATCAATCTCAGAACATAGTGGATACTAGGGATCAATCCCCGTCAAAACTAACTCGATTACATGATAGATCTCATCCAACTCATCACCGTCCAACAAGCCTACGATGAGATTACTCACGAACGGTGAAGAGCACCATGGAATTGGCAATGAAGGAAGGTTTATGATGATGATGGCGACGATTTCCCCTCTCCGGAGCCCAGAACGGACTCCAGATCTGCCCTCCAGATGAAGAACAGGAGGTGGTAGCGCCTCCGTATCATAAAACGTGATGAGATCTTCTCCTTGATTTTTTTCCGGGCGAGACGGACTAAATAGAGTTGAGATTGGAGGTGGTGGAGCAATGTGGGCCCCACAGGCCTGGTAGGCGCGGCCAGGGGGGTGGCCGCACCTCCTGGGCTTGTGGCCCACTGGCTCACCTCCTCCGGTGGATCTTTGCGCAGGTATTTTTCATATATTCCATAAAAATTCCTCGTAAATTTTCATGTCATTCCGAGAACTTATATTTCTGCACAAAAACAACACCATGGCAATTCTGCTGAAAACATCGTTAGTCTGGGTTAGTTCCATTCAAATCATGCAAATTAGAGTCCAAAACAAGGGCAAAAGAGTTCGGAAAAGTAGATACGACGGAGGCGTATCAACTCCCCCAAGCTTAAAGCCTTGCTTGTCCTCAAGCAATTTAGTTGACAAACTAAAAGAGACAAAAGAAAATCTTTGACGAACTCTGTTTGATCTTGTTGTTGCAACTATGTCTAACTCATATCCAGAATTTCAGCAAGATGACAAGCAAACCACATAAGCAAATGACATCTAGGTCTTACAGTAAACTCATATCAATGGCATAATCAACTAGCGAGAAAATAATAATAAGTCTCAAACGTCAACAATTCAATCAAAACAATCATGAAGCAGTACGAACAGATGGTATCTCGCTAGCTCTTTTTGAGACTGCAAAACATAAATGCAGAGCACCTTCAAAGACCAAGGGCCGACTAAACATTGTAATTCATGGCAAAGAAGATCCAGTCGCAGTCATACTCAACACAGCTAAAATAAAAGTATAAAAATGACAGAGGTGCTCTCTAATTGGTGATTTTGTAAGAGGAGGATGACTCAAGATGAACATAAATAGACAGGCCCTTCGCAGAGGGAAGCATTGATTTGTAGAGGTGCCACAGCTCAAGCTTTGAAAACAGAGATAACAATTTTGGGTGGCATGCTTTCATTGTCAATGCAATGACTAAGAGTTCTCAACATCTTCCATGCTACACATGCTATAGGCGGTTCCCAAACAGAAAAGTAAAGTTTTGACTCCCCCACCACCAATCAATCACACTCCACGGCTAGCCGAATCCTCGGGTACCGTCCATACCAACATCAATCCTGGGGGAGTTTTGTTTGTAATTATCTTTTCGATTTTTGCATGGAACTGGGAATTCCAATTACCGCCCCTTTTCTCGTGAATGTTAGTGAATAAACACATATCAAGGATAACACGCCTAGCATGGAAGATACTAATAGCCCCCTGTCACCACATGAGCGGTTCGGGCATGCAAAACAGATTTTTTCTTGAAGGTTTAGAGAGTGGCACATGCAAATTTACTTGGAACGGCAGGTAGATACCGCGTATAGGTAGGTATGGTGGACTCATATGGAACAACTTTGGGTTTATGGAAGTAGATGCACAAGCAATATTCCCGCTAGTACAAGTGAAGGCTAGCAAAAGACTGGGAAGCGACCAACTAGAGAGCGACAACAGTCATCAAAATGCATTGAGATTAACTAACATTGAGTGCAAGCATGAGCAGGACATAAATCACCATGAACATGAATATCATAGAGGCTATGTTGATTTTGTTTCAACTACATGCGTGAACATGCGCCAAGTCGAGCCACTTGAATCATTCAAAGGAGGATACCATCCTATCATACTACATCATAGTCATCTCAACATTCATGTGGGCATCCAAGACAAACCATTATAAGCTCCTAGCTAGATAAGCATGGCATCAGAAACTATGATCTCTAAGTTGTCATTGCAAACATGTTTCTCTCACAACAAAGGTGAACTAGGAACAGTGAGCTAGTCATATTTACAAAAAAAATAGATCGAGTTCATACCAGCTTTTCCAGGCTCAGTCACTTCATCATATATCGTCATTATTGCCTTTCACTTGCACAACCGAACGATGTGAACAATAATAAGAGTGCTCGTGGATTGCACTAAAGCTGGAATCTGCAGGCAAACACAAAGGAGAAGACAAAGTAATATGGCTCTTTAACAGCTAAACAGGTATGCATGCGAGAGCCACTAAACATTGTAACCATTATCTTCTACCTTGACCCAAAGAAAAAGAAAACTATTTACACGGGAAAGCTCCCAACAAGAAAACGAGGAAAAAGAAAATCTTTTTGGGTTTTCTCAAACTAGACAGACACACGAAAAGAAGACTAGAAAAAGAAAATGAACTAGCATGGATGATACAGTGGCAAAGTGTGAACACCGACGAACAAATTGAAAGCATAAGCAAGAATGTAAAGTCGGTGAGAAACACGTACTCCCCCAAGCTTAGGCTTTTGGCCTAAGTTGGTCTACTCCCAAGGAGGGAAATAACCAGCTCCGGGGTACTCCGGAGTGCACTGAGGATGCCACTGTTGTGTGAGATCCTCTGTCTCCCACTGGTAAACTGGCGTCTGGTACTGGACTGGTGGCTCGGGCACGGGCACCTGTGGTTGGGCTAAGCCCCAATATGCGTAGATGTCCGAGGGCATAATAATGTACCTGCCTGCATGAAGATTTAACAAAGAAGGAGCAGGCAAAGTAATAGTCTCACGAGTACCCTGACTAAATACCAGGTTATAAATCATCCTTCTATTTATATCTCTATCAAGAAAGTCATGGCGAACCATGCTATCATAATCTGGATATCTCTCAGGAAGAAGAATCTCTTCTTCCTCGTCCAGTCTAATAGGTATCTCAAAGTGTCTAGCAAGACGGGTAGCATAGATACCTCCATAGACAACACCTTTAGAACGGTTCATGTTCAACCGTTGAGCTACTATAGCGCCCAAGCTATAAGTTTTATCGTTATAAAGGGCTTCGCGCAAGACCGCAAGATCTGGGGAGCTAAGGGACCCAGCTTTCCCACGGCCAATCAAACATTTTCCCACAAATAGTGAGAAGTACCGAAGCACGGGAAAATGAATGCTAGCAGCTCTAGCGCAAGACACTCCTCTCTCCTCTCCTACAACAATTGTATCGATGAAAGCTTCCAAGTCCCGTGGACGAGGTTCATGAATATCCCCAACAAAAGGCAATTTGCAAACATTGCAAAAATCCTGGAGTGACATGCGCTGGGGGATATCATAAAGTTTGAATTCAACCATAGGAGGATTCTTCCTCGGATAGAAGTTAAAGCTTTGTACGAAGATATTAGTGAGGAGGAGGTATTGCAAACAGTTATCTTCAACGAAGGCGGTAAGGCCTGCGTTCTCCACCAAGAGGTAAAACTCCTCATAAAGTCCGGCGGCGCGTAAGAACACATCGCTTGGTCACTCGCACGCTCGAACTTCTGCGACTCGAGGGACCGGATACTTGGGCTTCTTCTCACTTCCATCATCCTTGGGGTCGCGGTTTGACGAGCCTCTTAAGAACCTCCTCATCTTTCCCTTTTCCTATCTTTGGAAATTTCTGAAATTTTTAGTGATTCTAAGGAAAAGTGAATAAGGCTCAACAAAACTCGTAGCAACTACTCCCACAAGTGCCCAGAGGCCATATTACGCATCAAAACTACTTGGGACCAGCTAAAATTAGCATGCAAAGCTCAAGAACAGGGTCACCAAGGTAGCAAAAATATGCGAAGTATAAGGCACTCGAGCAAAAACTAATTGGACCAATGGAGGAGTCACTTACCAAGGAGTAATTTCCCCAAAACAGTTCAGAGAATGGTGCTTTGAGCAAGGAGATCGAAAATCCCAGCAAGAAGAGCAAGAACACGGGTTTGAGCTGCGAAACGATTTTTTCTGGAGGTAGGAGAAGAAGATGGGAGCTAGAATGAGTGGAGGGGGTGCACGTGGGCCCCACAAGCCTGGTAGGCGTGGCCAGGGGGGGTGCCCGTGCCTCCATGGCTTGTGGCCCACTGGTGCAGCCCCCAGACTAGCTCTGCGTCCCAGTATTTTTCAAAAAATCCAGAAAAAATCATACTTGATTTTCAGGACGTTCGGAGAACTTTTATTTTCGGGGTACTTTTCCATGGGACGCTAAAATAGAAAACAGGGAAAACTAATCTAAATATATCATTTTTCTTCTAAGCAACCGAAGGTCAAAGCTTAAAACAGAGGTTTGTGACTCCTTGATTCATCCATCTCATGGTCATCAAAAGAAATCCGTCAATACGGTTGATCAAATCCTCTCGACAAAACTTTTTTCAAATCACAAAAGAAGACGGAGAATTTTCGAATAGTCACTAGGTTACCTCAATGGGGATGTGTATCTCCCCAACAAGCAAATCATAATTCATCTTAACATGAGGAATAGGGCATTCAAAGCTCCCAATAAGAATCGATGATGTTTTTTCGATAGCATTGATGCAATGTACTCGATATTGTTTCTTTGGAAAGTGCACCGTATGCTCATTACCATTGACATGGAAAGTGACATTGCCTTTGTTGCAATCTATAACAACGCCTGCACTGTTTAGAAAGGGTCTTCCGAGGATGACCGCCATGGCATCGTCCTCAGGAATATCCAGAATAACAAAGTCTGTTAAGACAGTGACGTTGGCAACCACAACGGGCACATCCTCGCAAATGCCGATAGGGAAAGCAGTTGATTTGTCGGCCATTTGCACAGAGATTTCAGTGGGTGTCAACTTATGCAGTTCAAGTCTATGATAAAGAGAGAGAGGCATAACACTAACACCGTCTCCAAGGTCGCATAAAGTAGTTCTAACGTAGTTGCCTTTAATGGAGCAAGGTATAGTGGGCACACCGGGATCACCTAGTTTCTTAGGAGTTCCACCCTTGAAGGTATGGTTAGTAAGCATGGTGGAAATCTCAATCTCAGGTATCCTCCTCTTATTAGTCACAATATCTTTCATGTACTTAGCATACAGAGACATTTTGAGCATATCTATCAAACGCATTTGCAGAAAGACATGTATGATCATTTCAACAAAGCGCTCAAAGTCCTCATCATCCTTTTTCTTGGATGGTTTAGGAGTAGAGGGCATGGGTTTCTGAACCCGTGGTTCCCTTTCTTTACCATGCTTCCTAGCGGCGAAGTCATTCTTATCGTATCTTCTATTCTTAGGATGTGGGTTATCAAGATCAACTGGTTCAATCTCCACATCCTTATCATTGCTAGGTTGAGCATCATCATGAACATCACTAATGATATTATCATCAGGCTCGTGTTCATCACCAGATTGTGTTTCAGCATCAGAGGCACAAACAACGTTTGGACTCTCAGGTGTAGCAGCAACAGGGTTTCTAGCGTGCAGGTTCCTATCATCTTTCTTATTCTTCCTAGGATGACTAGGTGCATTAGTGCTAACTCCTTGAGAATCTTGTTCAATTCACCTAGGATGACCCTCAGGATACAAAGGTTCCTGGGTCATTCTACCGCCTCTAGTGACGACTCTAACAGAATTGTCATTCAACTCATTCAGCAAGTCATTCTGAGCTTTAAGTACTTGTTCTACCTGAGTAGTAACCATAGAGGCATGTTTAATCAGAAGCTTAAGATCATTGACATTTCTGTCCACACAAGCACTTAAATGACTAAGCATACGAGCATTCTGTTCCAATTGTCTGCTAACATAATCATTGAAACTTTGTTGTTTGGCAACGAAGTTATCAAATTCATCCATGCATAGGCTAGCAGGTTTATCAAAAGGAATATCACTCTCATCAAACCTACGTAGATAATTTACTTCTACTACCTGTATCGGGTTATCAAGACCATGGATCTCTTCGATAGGTGGTAGATTTTTGACATCTTTAGATTTAATGCCTTTCTCTCGCATAGATTTCTTAGCTTCTTACATATCTTCAGGACTAAATAGCCCTGAGACGGACTAAATAGAGCTGAGATTGGAGGCGGTGGAGCAACGTGGGCCCCATAAGCCTGGTAGGCGTGGCCAGGGGGGTGGCCGCGCCTCCTGGGCTTGTGGCCCACTGGCTCACCTCCTCCGGTGGATCTTTGCGCAGGTATTTTTAATATATTCCATAAAAATTCCTCGTAAATTTTTAGGTCATTCCGAGAACTTTTATTTCTGCACAAAAACAACACCATGGCAACTCTGCTGAAAACAACATTAGTCCGGGTTAGTTCCATTCAAATCATGCAAATTAGAGTCCAAAACAAGGGCAAAAGAGTTCGGAAAAGTAGATACGACGGAGGCGTATCAGAGTGTACACGTACTTGCTATGAGGATTTCCTTTCATGTATGAGTCTATGTATAATCATGTTGGAACTTCTTATTTGCTTTGGTTTTCCTTGTTTTCTCATACTTTTGTCGCCTGCTTTGCTTCCCTATTTATGGATGTTTGTCATCTCAATACCTCATATTGGGTAAAAAATAGGATGACAAGATATGGTAGCAGCAGTCATGGTGGTGACAATACTGCTGTTCGTCGCTCCGCCAGGCAAGCAGGACATTCCCTTGAACGATATCCACCACCACCTCCTCCACCATGTCCAACCAGTACAAAACATATTATGTGCATGTTCGAGGAAAGAAGAAACCAAGTTTTGCTTGAACTGATTAAAAGTGTGCAGGTATGGTTGGGTAGAACCACACTCATAATGGTAAGCGCTCCAAGCTGTCAGATTTCCAAAGAACCAAACCTACCAATTTCAGTCAAGTTGTTGATCCAATAGAAGCAGACGATTGGATGAGAACCATTGAGAAAGAAACTAGAAATCTCTCGTACCGAAGAAGGCGACAAGGTTCCATTTGCTACACACTATCTTGAAAGACCCGCTGCTATATGGTGGGATAATTCAAAAGTCATGCGGCCCGCACACGATAAGATCACATGGGACAAATTAAAGGACAAGTTCCGTAAGTATGACATTCCTGTCGACATTATGAAAGTCAAACAACGTGAGTTCCTCGCCCTTATCCAAGGGAACATGTTAGTAAGTGAGTATTTAAATAAGTTCAACCAACTGGCCCGTTATTACCCCCATGACGTGGCTACCGAAGAAATGAATATAGACCGATTCCTTGGAGGACTCAACCAGACCCTCCGATGCACGTTAAGTATGCTAGACTTTCCAGATTTCCACACTTTGGTAAACAAGGCTCTCATTGCTGAGAGGGAGCACAAGCTCGTGCATGATAACAAGTCAGCTTTTAAAGACCGCAAACGCCATTTTGAAACTAAGAAAGATGGACCGATGGTTCATAAGGATCGCACCTGGCAGCATCCTCAGTTTGAATTCAAGCCAATGTGGCAACAGAATGCCAACAAGGCAGAGGATCATGTCAAGAACTATTTGACACACCCCATGAAGGAGGATTGTCAGCATAACAACGCGTGTTTCACTAGTGGTCAGACTGGACACTACACAAGGCAGTATCCCAAGAATACAAAATACAACTCTCAAGCCACAAGTCAACAACATGGGATCCTCGCAGAGGCTCATCCAAGGGCAAGTGCATCATCTCTCCACTGAGGAAGACCAAGAAAACCCCGAAGTAGTCATCAGTATGTTCCTCGTTAATAGCATAACTGCAACAATTTTATTTGACTATGGGGCTTCCCATTCTTTTATTTTGTGGAGTTTTGTTGCCCAAAATAAGTTTTCGTGCTCACTTCTTGACAAATTCATAGTGGTGCAATCCCCAGGATCCATGCTCAAATCCAATGTGGTATGCCATAGACTAGAGTTTAACATCCACGGAGTTATTTTTCCTGCCACTTTGGTGTCCATTGAGTCTGCAAAGATGGATTTTATACTCGGAATGGATTGGCTAACATGACATGAAGTCTATATAAATTGCGCAACCCGCGTGGTCACGTTAAGAAACCCAGTAGGACTAGCATCATAGTTTGTGGCCCGAAGAACCATGCTGAAAAGAGATATGGTCTTTACCGCAGTAGCCTCTAACATGGAGTTAATCCCAATAGTCAATGAGTTTCCAGATGTATTCCCTGAAGAACTGCCAGGAATGCCACCAGATCGGGAACTCGAGTTCGCTATTGACATCGTCCCCGGGACAACACCGATATGCAAGAAATATTATAGAATGCCTTCCTCCGAACTAGTGGAGCTAAAGAAGCAACTTGATGAGATGCTCAAGAAGGGATATATCCCCCCTAGATCCTCACCATGGGAATCAGTAGCAATATTCGTGGACAAGAAGGATGGTAGCCTTCGTATGTGTGTGGACTACCATTAGCTTAATGATGTCACCATCAAGAACAAATATCCACTTCCCCAAATTGATGATTTGTTCGATCAGCTGAATGGAGCTCAGATATTCTCAAAAATCGATTTGAGAACCGGGTACCATCAACTTAAGATCAAGAAGGAGGATATTCCCAAGACGACATTCACCACTTGTTATGGTCTATGTGAATATACTATCATGTCCTTTGGCCTCACAAATACCCATAGCATTCTTCATGCATATGATGAACAAGGTGTTCATGGACTTCTTGGACAAGTTCATGGTGGTCTTCATTGACGATATTCTCATTTATTCGAAAGGAGACAAAGAGCATAAAAAATATCTCCATGTAGTGTTGCAAAGGCTCTGTAATCACCAACTGTATGCAAAATTCAGCTAATGTGAGTTTTGGTACGATTTTTGGGGCATATCATGTGAGTTGACAGAATAGCAGTGGACGCAAGTAAAGTCGAGGATGTGCTAAAATGGCCAGTGCCCACAACCGTGACCGTGATCCGAAGCTTTCTGGGACTTGCTGTTATTACCGTCGATTCATTGATGGTTTCTCCAAGATTGTGAAACCAATGACCGAGCTGCTCAAGAAGGATCAAAAAAATTATAGTCCAAGGAGTGCGAAAAGAGCTTTAATGAATTGAAGACCTGCTTTAACTTCAGCACCCATATTGACGCTTCCTGATATTTATCGAAGCTTCGACATGTATTGTGATGCATCTCGAAGAGGTATAGGGTGCATGCTCATCCAAGAGGGCAATGTCGTGGCTTATGCATCTAGGCAACTATGAAATCATGAAGGAAACTACCCTACTCATGACTTAGAGTTAGGGGCAGTTTTGCATGCCTTAAAAATCTGGCGGCATTACCTCATCGGCAAGTGATGCCAAATTTTAACTGATCACAAAATCCTCAAGTACATATTCACGCAGCCATATTTCAATCTCCGACAAAGAAGATGGCTTGAATTGGTCAAATACTACGACCTTTGCATCAATTACCATTAGGGTAAAGCTAATGTGGTTGCCGATGCCCTCGGCCACCAACCAGCCACATTAAACACATTAATAGAAGCTTTGCCTCTCGAGTTACAAGAGGAGATGACCCAGCTCAACCTGACTATTGTTGATGTCGACTGCACTGCTATGCTAGAAGTCACCCCCACTCTAGAAGAAGAGGATCGCAATTGATACCTCCCAAACGTATCTATAATTTCAACTTGTTCCATGATCTTTTGGGTGCATTGTTATATGTTTTGCTACAATTTTTTTAATTTTACACATATTTGTACTAACCTACTAACTCAGTGCCTCCAGTGCTAGTTTCTGTCTGCTGATGTCTTTTTTGCACGGGCTTTTACCCAATTTTCCGAAGCCCAAAAAATCCAGAAATATATATAAAAAAAATCAGCAAAACATAAATCTTCTGACTCCCTTCATGGGTGTGACTTGGAGATAGGCATACTCGCTTGGTTCAAAGCTAACCTGCCGGTGCTTGGAATCATGGTAGCTCTTTTGTTGGCATTTTGCCACCTGAAATCTGTCACGGATTTCTCTTACTTGATTCTCTGCTTCTGACATTAGGTCAGTCCCGAAGATGCGGATGTCTCCTATCTGAGACCAATTCAGAGGAGTACGACACTTACGTCCATACAAGGCTTCATATGGTGACATCTTGAGGCTGGTCTAATAATTGTTGTTGTAAGAAAACTCCACATAAGGCAAACTATCTTCCCACTTGGGCCCTTGAGCGGGATGCTGAAAGCATGTCTTCTAGTATCTGATTCACTCGTTTAGTCTGACCGTCTATTTAGGGATGATAAGATGTATTGTACTTATGAGTGGTTCCCAAAGCTTTATGAAGGCATGACCATAATGCCGAGGTAAAAATAGACCCTCCATTGGAGGTGATGGTTCTTAGAACTCCATGCAAGCTAACGATTCTAGACACATATAATTGAGCAAGTTGGTTTACTCGATACGTGGTCCTAATTGGAATGAAATAGGACACCTTAGTCAGCATGTCCACCATGATCCATACGACATTATTTCCTCGAGGAGTTTTGGGGTGTCCTGTGACAAAATCCATGCCGACGTTGTCCCATTTCCACTGTGGAACGGGTAGGGGTTCTGATGTTCCGCCTTCACCCAGTTGCATATGTCACAAAACGCGACAAAATATGCAATATCCTTCTTCATGCCATCCCACAAAAATGCTTGCTTTAGGTCTTCGTACATTTTGGTCCCACCAGGATGGATAGAGTATGATGACTCATGTGCCTCCTTCAATATCTTTTGCCTCATGTCTCTAGTGTCGGGCATACATATTCATCCTCAAAATATCAGAGTACCTTGATCATCTAATAGGAGATCTGGCGTTTTTCTGACATGCACTCGAGTAACACAACGTTCCAATATCGGGTCCTTTGCCCTGGCATTGCTGATGCCGAGGTGATGTATATACTTCCCGCCAATCGTTGGATACCCCAAGTGGAAGGTGGAGGTGTAGTCAACGACAAATTTCCCTCACACAGAGACTGTAAGGTTTATCGAACCAGGAGGACTCCTAGGCTCAACAAGTAGGTGTCTTCCATCCTGGCGCTAGCAGAAGACGTGGACCTGCACCCACAACAAATAACTTTGCTCCCAATGAGTACAAAGAGGTTGTCAATCTCTCTGGCCTTGTAGTTTGCAAAGGATCAAAACACAAGCGGGAAAGTAATAGTGATTGCAACAGAAAAGTAAA
Source organism: Hordeum vulgare subsp. vulgare (assembly GCF_904849725.1). NCBI lineage: Eukaryota > Viridiplantae > Streptophyta > Magnoliopsida > Poales > Poaceae > Hordeum > Hordeum vulgare. The sequence goes on from NC_058523.1 coordinate 349,297,237, forward strand.
TAAAGCGGTAAATGATGGAGGTGTAAACAATGATGGTGATATGGACCGGAGTCACATGACGTTTACTAGTGATGTCTCTCTCCCAAAAGACGATAAACAACTATGCTAGGGTAAACAAATCACAGTTGGGCAATTGACAGAATTATGATCGCACCGCAATGCTAATTATGCTCCTTGATAGTATGAGGTTCAATAGTAATAGGCAATACGCCGAGAAAAGTAGACCGTTTATTCATCAACATCTACTTCTAATCATCCACCTTGAGATTTCTATCCAGAACATCTCTCCGATATTAAGTTGCGAGCCCCACCCAAAGTGTAAACTCAAAGCAATGGACAACTGCATTAATGAATTATGCGTAAGGTAAACAATCTTTGCAACTATGGTCAAAGCACCGTTGTTTTCCCCCTGGTGGCAACAAACACATCCCCTAGTCTCATGTTTCTGTCACACAAGACATCGAGGGGCCTGAACCCACAATCATGCATAACGCTCCCTCTTGGAGTTATGATCTACTACTTGGCCAAAGACATAAAAAGCAACGGAGAACATGCAAGAATCACTAAGGAACATAACATAAAAGGATAATCAAATATATAACTCATAACAATCTGAACATAATCTCATAATCCATCGGATCCCAACAAACTGAGCATCGCAATAGCAAGAGAATTACATAGATGCCTTGATCATGTAGGGCAACTCACAAGGACTTACCATTGAAGCACAAGATTGGAGCGAAGACATCACATAGCTACTGGTCATGGACTCATGATCCAAGGGAAACTACTCACGGCACATCCGGGAGGCGTCCATGGTGGTGGAGAAGCTCCCGGAGGTCAACCCTCCGTCCGGCAGGGTGCCGGGAAGAGGTCTCCTGACGCTCCCGATCTCGGAAGTGCTTCGGCGGCGGAACGATGGAGATATTCATGATTCCAGAAAGTCTGCAAGGGTTTCCTCACGGAACACTAAATATAGGCCAAAGGAGGGCACCGGAGAAGGTAGGGCCCACCCAGGCAACCTCCTGCCGCGGCCTGGGGCCTGGCCGCGCCAGCAGGCCGCCCCGGAGGCCCCTGGCCCCCCTCTGGCTATTGCACGGTTTGTTGGGATCCGATGGATTATGAAATTATGTTCACATTGTTATGAGTTATATATTTGATTATCCTTTTATATTATGTTCATTAGTTATTCTTGCATGTTCTCCATTGCTTTTTATTGCTTTGGCCAAGTAGTAGATCGTAACTCCAAGAGGGAGCGTTATGCATGATTGTGGGTTCGGGCCCCTCGATGTCTAGCTTGAGTGACAGTAACATGAGACTAGGGGATGTGCTTGTTGCCACCAGGGAGAAAACGACGGTGCTTTGACCATGGTTGCAAGGATTGCTTACCTTACGCATAATTCATTAATGTAGTTGTCCATTTCTTTGAGTTACACTTTGGGTGGGGCTCGCAACTTAATACCGGAGAGATGTTCTGGTCTGATATCTCAAGGTGGATGATTAGTAAGTAGACGCTGATGAATAAACGGTCTACTCGTCTCGGCGTATTGCCTATTACTATTGAACCTCATACTATCAAGGAGCATAATTAGCATTGCGGTGCAATCATAATTCTGTCAATTGCCCAACTGTGATTTGTTTACCCTAGCATAGTTGTTTATCGTCTTTTGGGAGAGAGACATCACTAGTGAACGTCATGTGATTCCGGTCCATATCACCATCATTGTTTACACCTCCATCATTTACCGCTTTATTTACTTTTCCGTTGCAATCACTATTAGCTTCAAGCTTGTGTTCTGATCCTTTGCAAACTACAAGGCCAAAGAGATTGACAACCTCTTTGTACTCATTGGGAGCAAAGTTATTTGTTGTGGGTGCAGGTCCACGTCTTCTGCTAGTGCCAGGGTGGAGGACACCTACTTGTTGAGCCTAGGAGTCCTCCTGGTTCGATAAACCTTACAGTCTCTGTGTGAGGGAAATTTGCTGCTGACTACATCTCCACCTTCCACTTCGGGTATCCAACGAGGGGCGAGGAGTATAAACATCACCTCGGCATCAGCAATGCCAGGGCAAAGGTCCCGATATTGCAATGTTATGTTACTCGAGTGCATGTCAGAAAAACGCCAGGTCTCCTATTAGATGATCAAGGTACTCTGATATTTTGAGGATGAATATGTATGCCCGACACCGGAGACATGAGGCAAAAGATATTGAAGGAGGCACATGAGTCATCATACTCTATCCATCCTGGTGGGACCAAAATGTACGAAGACGTAAAGCAAGCATTTTGGTGGGATGGCATGAAGGAGGATATTGCATATTTTGTCGCGTGCTGTGACATATGCAACAAGGTAAAGGCGGAACATCACAAGCCCCTACCCGTTCCACAGTGGAAATGGGACAATGTCAGCATGGATTTTGTCACGGGACTCCCCAAAACTCCTCGAGGAAATAATGTCGTATGGATCATGGTGGACATGCTGACTAAGGTGTCCCATTTCATTCCAATTAGGACCATGTATCGAGTAAACCAACTTGCTCAATTATATGTGCCTAGAATCGTTAGCTTGCATGGAATTCTAAGGACCATCACCTCCAATGGAGGGTCTATTTTTACCTCGGCATTCTGGTCACGCCTTCATAAAGCTTTGGGAACCACTCTGATGGGGTCATAGTCCTAGGGTAGGGTCATAGGCCTGTCATATAGGTCCTACCCAAGGACTACCCCTCACAAAGGACAAGGCCCTAGTCAGTCCCGACTGAATTAAGGGGTCCCCATCATCCAGTCGGTAACAGGTCCTCAACCATCCAGTCGGAGACTAGCATTCGGAGGATACCAAGCTAACCGACTGGCTACACTCGGTACATCGTAACCTCTCTGGAGGGAAACTGCCGTATGTTTCCGGGTGCATTTATTAGCATTTAGAGCATACGTTACGTGTAACGTACGCATTCAATCCCCACTACTCCACCCCTGTACCGGAACCGTTGTGGAGAGCAGCGCACTCTATATAAGCCACCCTCCCCTACTGGTAAAGGGGTTAGCATATCATTGTATTCCATATTCCACTCGACAACAAGCTCCGAGAGCACTGAGACGTAGGGCTGTTACCTCCACCGCTGAGGGGCCTGAACTCATACAACCTTGCCGTAGCTAGGACTCTGCCCATCTCATTCGTACCCTACACATCTACTGTCAGGCTTATACCCACGACAGTTGGAGCCCACCTTGGTGCAGGCGTCTAAGCGACTTCCGGCGAGTTTGCGACTACTTCCTTTCGTCATGTCGTCCGGTGGAGATTCGAGCATGGGTCACCAGATCTTCTTCGGCGCTCTCTCCTTCATCATCAATGATTCGGCGTGGCTTCGGGATGCGCCCCTCGACATCGAGGCGCTTCCCCGTCGCGGGGCTACGCACTTCCGTGCCAGCGCCCACGGCATTCTTCTTCTCCAGCGGTCGGCTCCGGTGTCGACCTACACCACCGTCACGCGCCGCGTCAAGCGATCCCGCCGTCCACGACTCCAGCGTTGGGTGCAACATGCCCAGGCACGCCAGAACGCGTCTTCGCAAGTGGCGGTTCTTGAGTCCGTTGTGGTTGCCCCGTCGTCCCATCACTCGGACTCGGTTCCGACGGAGTTTCCTTCCGAGTATGCGGGTCACGGGCCCGCAGCAGAAGTACACATGGCCAACTCCCATGAAGATCCCCGTCAGGCTGGCCGGAACGAGCACGAGATCGGCGAAGCGTCCGGCGCACGTCGTCCACCTCGCCGTTCTGCTAGTCGGCACACTCGGCGGAGCAACGCGGAGCTGTTCCGCACACCACTCCTCAACTTGGCTGCAGCTGCCAAGATAGCCGATTCCCTCCAGCCGATTGATTCAGAGGCTGGTAGAGGGATCGAGCAGATCCGAGCCCTCTTGCACACAACGCAGCAGCAGAATTCGGCGGTCTCCCAGTCGCACAACCGGATCTATAATAGTTCCTCCACGCGAATACGCATCGGTCGGTTCACAGCCCTGGTTCCCATCAGCGCCATAGGGGAGGCAGCCGTTCCATGATTCATGAAGATCGCCGCCGCTCACGCCCTCCTCCGCGAGGTGGGCCCTATGGGTCCCGACATCATGATGATCGGCGTTCAGTCGGCGACACTTACGACCCAAGACCCGACGCGAGAGGACATATCGCCCAGCGAAGAGTCGACAGAGGTCGAGCCCACCGTGATGGTCGCGATATCGACCGTCCGAGTGAAAGCAGGGCCACCGTGTCTGGTCCCGAGTGTTTCAGTCGAGCCATCCGTTCGGCTGACATCCCTCCCAACTTCCGATTGGCGACGGGAATCAGCAAGTTCACAGGAGAGTCCAAGCCAGAAACGTGGCTGGATGACTACCGAGTGGCAGTCCAGATCGGAGGAGGGGATGACCATGTCGCCATGACGCACCTCCCTCTGATGCTCGACGGCTCGGCGCGAGCGTGGCTAAACCAGTTGGCCCCCTCGAGCATCTACAGTTGGGCAGATCTGGCCCGAGTGTTCATCAAGACCTTCGAAGGGACGTGCAAGCGCCCTGCTGGCCTTGTGGAGCTCCAACACTGCGTCCAGAAGCAGAATGAGGCCCTGCATGACTTCATCTAGCGCTGGACAACTCTCTATCACATGGTGGAGAACGTCATCGAGCATCAAGCAGTCTGCGCCTTCAAGGCAGGCGTGCGGTACAGGGATCTGTACCTGAAGTTCGGCCGAACAGGCGACATCTCCATGAGCAAGATGATGGAGATAGCAACACGCTACGCAAATGGCGAAGTAGAGGACCGCATCCGAAGCGGCAACCACAAAACAGTCGCTGATGGCGATGGGGGCAACACTCGGAAGCAGAAGCAGAAAGTTCCAACCGCTCCGCAAGCGGAGGCTGCAGCCGTAACCAATGCCAAGTTCAAGGGTAAAGGGAAGGCTTAGTTCACCCACAAGAAGAAGCAGTTCAATAACCCCATCCTGGACCAGCCATGTCCGGTTCATACGAAGATGGATGAAGAAGGCAACCCCATATATGCGAAGCATACCACTCGACAGTGTCTCCTCCTGATCCAGGGATTCAGCGAAGGGCAACCGAGTGAGAAGGACCATGAACAGGATGAGGAGGATAAGGAGGATCCGTTCCCCCAAGTCCATGCAACCCTGATGATCTTTGCTGACGTCGAGAGCAAGAGCCGACTGAAGCTGGTGAACAGAGAGGTGAACATGGCCACCCCTACCAACCCCAAGTTCCTCAAATGGTCTCAGACTGCGATCACCTTCGACCAGTCGGATCATCCGGCACATGTACCCACCCCGGGAAGACAGGCTCTGGTCGTCGACCCGGTGGTAGAAGGAGTCCGACTGCGCAAAGTCCTCATGGATGGCGGCAGCGGCTTGAACATCATGTACGCCGACACACTCAAGGGGATCAGCATGCAGTTCCACGGAGTCGTCCCAGGATGGAAGGCCAAGTCACTCGGCCAGATCGCGTTGGACGTCGTTTTCGGCTCCGACAAGAACTTCCGCAAGGAAAAGCTGACGTTCGAAGTGGTTGACTTACAGAGCGCTTATCACGCAATTGTGGGTCGCCCAGCGTATGCGCACTTCATGGCCCGTCCATGTTACGTGTACCTGAAGCTAAAGATGCCAGGCCCGAAGGGTGTGATCACCATCACAGGCAATCGGCAGCGGGCTGAAGAGTGTCTGCAGCAGGGATCAAGAATCGCCGACCAGCAGATGGCCGTCCTCGAGCTGGACGAGTACAAGAAAACAGTCGACCCCGCCGATCTGATGCGCTCGGAGAAGCCAGCTTCAGAGTCTGCATTTCAGTCGGCGGGAGAGACGAAGAAGGTCAGCATCCACCCGACGGACGCCACTGCTGCCCCGACGAACATCTCCACCACCCTCGATCCTAAATAGGAAGCCGAGCTAGAACTGGGACATCTTCGCATGGAAACCCTCTAACATGCCAGGTGTACCCAGGGAGTTGGCTGAGCACCGACTGCACGTGGATTCCACGGCTCGGCCTGTCCGAGAGCGCCTGCGCCGGTCCGCCGCGCACAAGAGGAAGGCAATCGGGGAAGAGGTGGCCAAGCTGCTGGCAGCCAACTTCAGTCGCGAGGTTCACCACTCCGAGTGGCTCGCCAATGTTGTCATGGTGCCCAAGAAGGACAAGTCGCTCCGAATGTGCATCGACTTCAAGCATCTCAATAAGGTCTACCCGAAAGACCATTTTCCGCTCCCCGCATAGATCAAATTGTCGATTCGACTGCGGGTTGCGAGCGTCTGTCATTTCTTGATGCCTACTTGGGTTATCATCAGATCCGTCTGTATGGTCCCGATGAGTTAAAGACAACCTTCATCACCCCATTCGGGTGCTTCTGCTACATCACTATGCCATTCGGTCTGAAGAATGCACGAGCTACCTTTATGCGCATGATCCAAAAATGCCTTCTCGATCAGATCGATCGGAATGTGGAGGCATATATGGATGATATCGTAGTCAAGTCACGCAAAGGTTCCGACTTGCTGACTGACTTGGCAGAAACAATCGCCAACCTTCGTAGGTACGATGTCAAGCTCAACCCAGCCAAATGTTCATTCGGTGTTCCCAGCGGAAAGTTACTCGGTTTCTTCGTTTCCGAACGAGGGATCGACATCAACCCCGAAAAGATCGGGACCATCGTCCGAATGGAGAGGCCGGTCAGAATACACGATGTTCAACGGCTCACAGGTTGCCTAGCAGCTTTGAGCAGGTTCACCAGTCGACTCGGCGAAAAAGCACTTCCTCTGTACTGACTCATGAAGAAATCAGATACTTTCGAGTGGACAGATGAAGCCCAAGTCGCATTCGACGACCTCAAAGTCCTGCTTTCCACCCAGCCGGTTCTTACTGCTCCGCTCAGTAAAGAGCCCCTTCTTCTGTATATCGCGGCTACAAATCAAGTCGTCAGTACTGTTCTTACAGTCGAACGAGAAGAAGAAGGCAAAGCATACAAAGTTCAGCGGCCAGTGTACTACGTCTCCGAAGTCTTGACCCCTTCCAAGCAGAGGTATCCCCATTATCAAAAACTTATCTACGGGATTTACATGACTGCGAAGAAGGTGGCCCATTATTTCCAAGACCACTCGGTGTCTGTCGTTTCTGATGCTCCATTGTCGGAAATTCTCCACAATCGAGATGCGTCAGGCCGAGTGGCGAAGTGGGCAATGGAGATGTTGTACTGTGACATCAAGTTCGAGGCCAAGAAAGCTATTAAGTCTCAAGCTCTGGCTGACTTCATAGCAGAATGGGTAGAACAACAGCAACTGACCCACATCTGCTCGGCCCATTGGACAATGTTCTTCGATGGGTCCAAGATGTTGAATGGCTCCGGCGCTGGCGTTGTGATCATATCACCAAAGGGCGACAAGCTCAAGTACGATCTACAGATACACTTCGATTCCTCCAACAACGAGGCGGAGTATGAAGCTCTCCTCTACGGGTTGCGTATGGCCATCTCACTCGGCGTCCGTCGCCTGATGGTCTACGGCGATTCAGATCTGGTGGTCAATCAAGTGATGAAAGAGTGGGACGTCAGAAACCCCACCATGACTACATACTGCAATGCAGTGAGGAAGCTTGAGAAGAAGTTTGAAGGTCTAGAACTTCACCATGTTCCAAGACTGAAGAACCAAGCAGCTGATGAGTTAGCAAAATTCGGATCCACTCGAAGACCAGTCCCTAGTGACGTCTGCCTCAAGCACCTCCACCTCCCCTCAGTCAAAGAAGATCCTTTCACAGAGGAACCAGTACAACCCAAGAGCACAACAGATTCGACTGAAGTCGATGTACCTGCTGTGGTTGATCTGGTCATGGAGATTCTGGCTGTCATTCCCGATTGGACTGTGCCGATCATGGCATATATCTTGAGGCAAGAACTTCCAGAAGACGAAGTCCAAGCCAGGCAGATAGTCCGCAGGTCGAAGTCATTCACTGTCATTGATGGCCAATTGTACAAGGAAAGTATCTCAGGCGTTCTTCAATGATGCATCTCCCGAGAGGAGGGGCAGCTGATTCTGGAGGATATTCACTCGGGGACCTGCGGTCATCACGCTTCTTCGAGAGAAATCGTCGCCAAGGCATTCAGGGCTGGCTTCTTTTGGCTGCAGGCTAGCGAGATGGCTAAGGATATGGTTGATCGATGTGAGGGCTGCCAGTTCTACTCGAACAAGTCCCACAAGCCAACGTCTGCGTTGAAGACGATCCCTCTGGTGTGGCCGTTTGCAGTGTGGGGATTAGATACAGTCGGCCCATTCAAGACATGCCAAGGTGGATACACACATCTGTTGGTGGCAGTCGACAAGTTCACGAAATGGATCGAAGCGAAGCCCATCAAGAAGCTCGACGCCTCAATAGCCGTCAAGTTTGTCAGGGACATCATCTTCAGATTCGGTGTACCTCACACTATAATCACGGACAACGGGACAAACTTGGACTCCGACAGATTCAAAGGTTTCTGTACAAGCCAAGGCATCCGAGTGGATTTTGCTTCCGTAGCGCATCCTCAGTCCAATGGACAAGCAGAGCGGGCAAACGGACTTATTTTGCAAGGTTTGAAGCCCCGACTCCTGCGAGAGATAGGACATGCCGCCGGCGCTTGGGTTACCGAGCTACCCTTAGTGCTTTGGGGACTTCGCACAACCCCGAACAGATCTACACGGCGTTCACCGTTCTTCCTTGTTTATGGAGCAGAAGCAGTCCTTCCGAGTGACGTGCTTCACAATGCGCCACGAGTCGAACTCTTCTCCGAAGCCGAAGCAGAACAAGCAAGGAAAGACGGAGTGGATCTTCTCAAGGAGGAGCGCGAGATGGCATTAACTCGCTCGACCATTTATCAACAAAATCTGCGGCGTTTTCATGCACGCCACGTCAGAAGTCCCACGTTCCAAGCAGGCGACCTGGTGCTCCGAGTGGAGCAGCAAAGACCTCACAAGTTGGCTCCGGCCTGGGAAGGACCCTTCATCATCTCCAAGGTGCTGAACAACGGAGCATACAGACTCTACAACATCGAGAGAGAGACAGACGAGCCGCGTGCATGGAACGGAGATCTCCTGAAGCGCTTCTACACGTGACCGTCGACTGAAGCAATGTAAAGAACAAGTATTGGCAAAATAATATAAAGCAGATTGAGTTTTTTGCAGGTTCAAAGTTCTTCCGCGGTCGCAAGACTCCGGTCTCAAAAAAAAAACTTAGCTGCGATCCAGAATCGCCTGAGTATTAACCTTCTCCGAGTGTGCACTACACGTCACACCCGGGGGCTTAGCTGCGATCCAGCATCGCCTAAGTATTAACCTTCTCCGAGTGTGCACTACACGTCACACCCGGGGGCTTAGCTGCGATCCAGCATCGCCTAAGTATTAACCTTCTCTGAGTGTGCGCTACACGTCACACTCGGGGGCTTATCTGCGATCCAGCATTGCCTAAGTATTAACCTTCTCCGAGTGTGCGCTACACGTCACACTCGGGGGCTTAGCTGCGATCCAGCATCGCCTAAGTATTAACCTTCTCCGAGTGTGCGCTACACGTCACACTCGGGGGCTTAGCTGCGATCCAGCATCGCCTAAGTATTAACCTTCTCCGAGTGTGCGCTACACGTCACACTCGGGGGCTTAGCTGCGATCCAGCATCGCCTAAGTATTAACCTTCTCCGAGTGTGTGCTACACGTCACACTCGGGGGCTTAGCTGCGATCCAGCATCGCCTAAGTATTAACCTTCTCCGAGTGTGCACTACACGTCAAACTCGGGAGCTTAGCTGCGATCCAGCATCGCCTAAGTATTAACCTTCTCCGAGTGTGCCTTACACGTCACACTCGAGGGGCTTAGCTGCGATTCAGCATCGCCTAAGTATTAACCTTCTCCGAGTGTGCCTTACACGTCACACTCGGGGGCTTAGCTGCGATTCAGCATCGCCTAAGTATTAACCTTCTCCGAGTGTGCGCTACATGTCACACTCGGGGGCTTAGCTGCGATCCAGCATCGCCTAAGTATTAACCTTCTCCGAGTGTGCGCTACACGTCACACTCGGGGGGCTTAGCTGCGATCCAGCATCGCCTAAGTATTAACCTTCTCCGAGTGTGCCTTACACGTCACACTCGGGGGCTTAGCTACGATCCAGCATCGCCTAAGTATTAACCTTCTCCGAGTGTGCGCTACACGTCACACTCGGGGGCTTAGCTGCGATCCAGCATCGCCTAAGTATTAATCTTCTCCGAGTGTGCCTTACACGTCACACTCGGGGGGCTTAGCTGCGATTCAGCATCGCCTAAGTATTAACCTTCTCCGAGTGTGCCTTACACGTCACACTCGGGGGCTTAGCTGCGATTCAGCATCGCCTAAGTATTAACCTTCTCCGAGTGTGCGCTACACGTCACACTCGGGGGCTTAGCTACGATCCAGCATCGCCTAAGTATTAACCTTCTCCGAGTGTGCCCTACACGTCACACTCGGGGGCTTAGCTGCGATCCAGCATCGCCTAAGTATTAACCTTCTCCGAGTGTGCACTACACATCAAACTCGGGAGCTTAGCCGCGATCCAGCATCGCCTAAGTATTAATCTTCTCCGAGTGTGCCTTACACGTCACACTCGGGGGGCTTAGCTGCGATTCAGCATCGCCTAAGTATTAACCTTCTCCGAGTGTGCCTTACACGTCACACTCGGGGGCTTAGCTGTGATTCAGCATCGCCTAAGTATTAACCTTCTCCGAGTGTGCGCTACACGTCACACTCGGGGGCTTAGCTGCGATCCAGCATCGCCTAAGTATTAACCTTCTCCGAGTGTGCGCTACACGTCACACACGGGGGGCTTAGCTGCGATTCAGCATCGCCTAAGTATTAACCTTCTCCGAGTGTGCCTTACACGTCACACTCGGGGGCTTAGCTGCGATTCAGCATCGCCTAAGTATTAACCTTCTCCGAGTGTGCGCTACACGTCACACTCGGGGGCTTAGCTGCGATCCAGCATCGCCTAAGTATTAACCTTCTCCGAGTGTGCGCTACACGTCACACTCGGGGGCTTAGCTGTGATCCAGCATCGCCTAAGTATTAACCATCTCCGAGTGTGCGCTACACGTCAAACTCGGGGGCTTAGCTGCGATCCAGCATCGCCTAAGTATTAACCTTCTCCGAGTGTGTCCTACACGTCAAACTCGGGGGATTAGCTGCGATCCAGCATCGCCTAAGTATAATCTTCTCCGAGTGTGCCTTACACGTCACACTCGGGGGCTTAGCTGCGATTCAGCATCGCCTAAGTATTAAACTTCTCCGAGTGTGCCTTACACGTCACACTCGGAGGCTTAGCTGCGATTCAGCATCGCCTAAGTATCAACCTTCTCCGAGTGTGCCTTACACGTCACACTCGGGGGCTTAGCTGCGATTCAGCATCGCCTAAGTATTAACCTTCTCCGAGTGTGCACTACACGTCACACTCGGGGGCTTAGCTGCGATCCAAAATCGCCTAAGTATTAACCTTCTCCGAGTGTGCGCTACACGTCACACTCGGGGGCTTAGCTGCGATCGAGCATCGCCTAAGTATTAACCTTCTCCGAGTGTGCCCTACACGTCACACTCGGGAAGCTTAGCTGCGATCAAGAATCGCCCAAGTATTAACCTTCTACGAGTGTACTCTTAACGTCACACTCGGGGACTTAGGGAATTCCACGGACCCTCAATGAGGCTCACGCAGATGTCAAAACAACTTACATGTTCCAAATGTTTGCCTTTGGCTTCACCAAGAAACGCCAAACAAAAACTCGAATCAACATTGCAACACAAGAGAAAAAATTCGATTCAAAGCTCTACCAAAGATAGTTCACTCGGTGCGGATCAAGCTTACCCGCACCGATCTAAGAATGTAACGACCAACAGCAGTGGCCAAAGTACCTTACAGATAAACACTCGGCATACCGAGGATAAAGTTTTCTTATGCGTCTGCTGGGTCGGCGCCAAGACTGGAGGGCTCCACGAAGGTGTCCAAGTTGATTCCGTCGGCAATGCGGGTAGCACTCTCAAGGAACGTCTCCATGAAGTCTTCGAATCGAAGTTTCTTCGTGTTGGCGACCTTCAATGTCTTCAGTTTCTCCTCACGCACCTCCTTCAAATGGACTCGGACCAAGGACAGCGCAACATCTGCACCGCAACGAGCTGCAGATTTTTTCCACGACTGCACTCGGTTGGGAATCTCCTCCAGTCGGGTCATCAGGTTCTCCATCTCCTGCCGCGACTCATCCTCTGGCCAAAGTTCCTTCTCAATTCGGCCGACGACCTCTCTTAGTCGACCGATGAAAGGACCCACTTTGCCTACGCGGATATGAGCCCGGAGCAGATCCCGATTGGCGTCCTCGCCGAGTGGCACGTTGTCGCGAATGGACCGCTCCACGTCCGCCGCTTCAGTTTCAGCATCAACGCAAAAATCTGCAACAAAAGGGCAAGCATATAATAAACGCCGAATGTCACGCACACACTACAAGCACTCGGCAAAACATAAGACTTACCAGCCAGACGCGTCATCATCTGCCCAGCCTAGTCGTTGACATACTTCTCCTGAGCGGTGCATCGCTTATTCAAGACGACCATCTGATTCGTGAGACCAGTCCTCTATTTCTTCATTTTTTCCACTTCCTCAGTCAACACCTTGTTCGCTTCACGCGCCTCCTCCAAGGACTTCTCTCGTCCCTCCAGAGCATCCTTCATGCCAGTCATTGCGAGCATGGCCGCATCAAGCTCACCAGCGAGTTGATTCTTCTCCGCCATGAGAGTCTCATAAGCTGATCCCATTTCACAAGTTTTCTGCCAGCAAGCACCAAGAGACAATCAGAAAGTTCAACAGTTAAAAGTCTAAGTTCTTCAGACCCCTGCCGACGCAAGCAGTCGACAGCGGTCCCGGGGACTACACCCAGTGGGTTCACTGAGAGTGACCCCACTGGCACACAACTCAAGCAGGCCTGCCCTATTGAGATGCATGTTATCACCTACGCCTACGAGGCAAATACTACCCGACCTGAGTACAACCTACTCTCGGAGACTCTTACAGTAAGTGCGCTCCGACTGCCACAACTGCTAGCAGTCGGTCATATTATTTACAGACACGACCAAAGCAAACACAATATGTATAAAGACAACTGCCGGTGCAAGCACTCGACAGAAGTCTCGGGGACTACACCCACTGGGTTCACTCAGAGTGAACCCATAGCGACCAACAGATGCTATCCAAAAACACCCAGTGGGTTACAAGAGAAAAGTAAATACTTACTAGCCCACTTACTCGGATATCATCCCGCAGCTCCAGGCTCCGCTGGTACAAGGACGCGACGGAGTCGTAGGCCCTCTTGGCCTCCCCAGCCATCAGCTCCGCCTGCACCATGGCTCCCTTGGCCGCTCCCACCTGCTCCTCCGGGAGACGCCGGATTTTGAACTCGGCATTCGACGAGCCTGGCATCGTCGGAAGCTCCTGAGGCATCCCGAGGTCCGCTCCAGTCGGCACCTCAACCACCAGCGCCGGTTCAGCTGGCGGCAGCGCCTCAGTCGGTAGCACGTCGGCGGCGAGAGCGGCAGCGGAAGGAGCAGCCTCAAGAACAAGCTCCACGGCTGGGTCGGCTCTCCTCTAGTCCCCCTCGTCCAGGCAAATCGCCCTTGACAGGACGAATGACACGAGGTCTCAGAAAAAGAAAGAGGCAGAACCTATGATAGAATAAAACACTCGGAGTCGCTACAACGCACCTGGCTGGGACGAGACGACGTTGTCCGTGTCCATGGGGTCGTCTTCTTGGCGCGCCGGAGAGGTGGCAGAAGTGGCGACTCTGTCGAGTGAAATCCATTCGACCAATGAACAAGAATTCACTCGGATATCAGAAGGAATTAGAAGATCGATACACTTACGTGGAGGTGACAGGGACAGCAACCCTCATTCACGGTAGAGCCTTTCGAGGCTTAGGCCCACTCGGCTTGGACGCCTTAGAAGACTGACCCGCAGGCTCGGCGGCGACATCCCTAGTCCTCTTAGTGCTTTGAACACTCGGGACCACCGGAGCAGTAGGCGGAGCACTCGAAGACGCGGGAGGAGCCGAGGGGACGGCAGGCTCGTGTTGGCGCTTGGTCCGGTGCTCTAGTTGCGGAGGTGGCGAGTCCTGCTCTTCGTCTTCTTCCTCCTCCTCGCTGGTCTCCTCCTCCGATTCCCCGCTGTCGGAGATGTACTCGGCACTCTCCACGCTGCCCTCCTGGCTGCCTTCCTCCTCTTCCTCCGCCGGATTCCCGTTCGAGACGGGGGAGAACCAGCTGGTCCACTCCTGCATAAATTTCAGTCAGTGATATCAGACATCACGCAGATATTCAAGCAAACGACAGGAATTAAGACAGTTGGATGCACTCGACAAGTTCTGCTCACCTGATTCGGAGGAGGATGGTCTGTGCAGAAGGGCTTCACTCGTCGAGATCCTTTGGGATTCTCGCAGGGGCCTGTGATCTGGAGCACCCACGAGGTCACCCTCTCCTCGGTCACGCCCACAACGTTGGTCCGAGTGGAATCCTCGGGCCCCGTATAATGCCACATGGCATGGTCTCGAGCCTGCAGAGGCTAGATCCGCCGACCAAGGAAGACCTCCAGCAAGTCTATGCCGGTGACCCCCCTCCTGACGACGTCCACGAGTGCCTCAACCAAGGGCTGGACGTCGTTCTTCTCCGCCTTCGAGAGCGCGAGCTGTTTAGGCGGGGCGGGCCAATCTAAACTAAAAGGAGGCAACCCAGTCGACGCATTCGGACAGGCGATGTCCTGGCAGTAGAACCACGTTGACTGCCAGTTCCTGACCGATTCACTTAACTGAAGAGAAGGATAACTACTCCGACTCTTCTTCTGAAAACCTAAACCCCCGCAGAGCTGGAGGAGATGCGTCTTATCATCTGATTGGCTAAGTCGTTTGATGGTTTGGGATCTGGCGGAAAAGATGTGTTTGAACAAACCCCAATGGGGAGGGCAGCCGATGAAACACTCGCACAAAACTATAAAGGCAGAAAGATGGGCGATGGCATTCGGAGGAAAATGGTGAAGTTGGGCCCCGAAGTGATTCATGATGCCCTTGAAGAAAGGATGCGGGGGCAAAGAAAAACCTCGGTGGACGTGGCTGAGGAGCAGGACGCGCTCCCCCTCCCGAGGCGCTGGCTCGACCTCGTCCTCCGCCGGCAGCCTCCAGGACTTATGCACGATCATTCCGTGCTCCACCAGCTGCAGCAGGTCCCCCTCCGTCACCGTGGAGGGAAGGAAGTCACCCTGAATCCACCCCGCCGGCAGCGGCCGCTGCCGCCGCTGAGCAGGCGCCGCCGCCTTGCCCTTCTTCTTCCTCGCCTCCATCTTGCTGGTCTGACCCTTGGTAATGGAGGCGACGGCGAACCCTCGGGAGGAAGGAGAAGGAAGGAGTGTAGGGGAGCTGGAGGTGGCGAGGAAGACGGAGCGGGCGAGAGCGAAAGATTCGGCGAGCGTAACAAAGAAGCCTCGCTACCGAGATTTAAATAGGGTTCCGACTGGGTCAATGGCGGGTGGCCCTGAAACCTTATCCGCCCGACTGGCTGCGGCGATATAAGTGGAGGAGTTGAAGGCGCGAGAATCGAGGCGTCAGGCGCTACTCGAACGCGCCGACGTCATCCCCGCTGGACGCACGGAAACCGAAATTTGAAGATCCCGGAAAATCCGCCGCTGTCAGTTGACCGGTCGCGTCGAAAGATGCCGCAGAAGCACTCGGCTTCCGATAGTCTGTTTCGCGAGTACTTCCACTCGGATCGTTGGTCAGAAAAGATAAAATGGATCGAGGCAAGCAACGCCCAAGCCATATCTGTTCCAGTCGGATCCAAACTTCAAGCACCGCTTCGTCGTTTCAACCCCAATCCATTCGGGGACTAATGATGGGGTCATAGTCCTAGGGTAGGGTCATAGGCCTGTCATATAGGTCCTACCCAAGGACTACCCCTCACAAAGGACAAGGCCCTAGTCAGTCCCGACTGAATTAAGGGGTCCCCATCATCCAGTCGGTAACAGGTCCTCAACCATCCAGTCGGAGACTAGCATTCGGAGGATACCAAGCTAACCGACTAGCTACACTCCACTACAAGAAATCTGTTAATCTATGACAGCCCCTATCCGTCACACACAGCCCAAAAACTGTCAACGATGGCCATCTACGACGGTCAACCTGTCCGTCATGTATATCGCGTCATAATTTGTCCATCCCACAAATTATGACGGATTTAGTAGTCCGTCATCGATGTTGGTCAAATCATGACGGCTCTGTACCGTCACCGATCGGGTCCTCGAACCCACCCGGCCCGCCCCAGGCCCGGGCCACTGTGACAGACTTTTCCGTCACGGATTTATATGATGACGTGGCACCAACAACCCTCTAGTTGGATCTGACGTGGTGCCGCCTATGCCCATGTATCCTTCGGCCCAGTAAATTTTGGCCCATTTGTTTTGGTCCAGACTATTTTTTTTAAATTTGTCTGTTAGCCTGTCTCTAGTGGTCCAACAAGCACATTGGCCCACTAAATTTTTGGGCCAGTTGTGTTTTTTTACCTGAACATGTTTCCAGGCCTGCTTCATCCGGCCCAAAAGTGTTTTGTTTACCCAACACAGCCCATTTGTAATTTTTACACAGAACAATTCAGCACAGGACATTAAAACAATTGATTATTTGTACAATATTAAGACAGAAAAAAGGCACAACATACCAAAGCACAAGCCAAATTAATAAAGTACTCATTCTGCATAACACATCCAGCATAGCATTCCGCTTACATCTCCAGATCCACTAACCATCAAACATCAAAATGCGACGAGTTTGGATCCAACAGTACGCAGTTTGCACAACAAAAGGATGACAAAATAAGTCGGTTCCAGCAGTATATCTCACATTCACGTAGCTTCCAGCAGCTTGTTGGACAAACAAACTTACCCTTGAGCTGACCTAGATGGCATCAGACTTAGCAATAAGTCTAGTTTTGCATCCATCTCGGATTGCTTCTTCCTGTTCTCCTCGTCTCGCTTCCTGTACTCCTCATGTTGCCTGGCCCTTTCTTCTTCAGATTCCTTCAACTTGTTAGTCAAGGTGTCAACACACGCCTGAAGCTCAACATTCCTCTTCTCAGCTGCCAATTCTGCTTCACGGTTCATAGCATTGGATCTCGCATGGACGTGCTGGATCCCCACATTCTGAAGAAACCTCGGCTTCTTAGTGTGCTTCGCAAGCACCTGAGCTACAGCCTCGGTTGCCATCTCAGTTGTATTACTCGATTCCTGACCATCTTCTGTAGGTTGAGAAGCCTTGTTTTCCATCTCGTTCTAGCAATGCAAGCAACAAACATGGTTATGAGACATCATCAGCAAGTTAACATGCATCAGGAAAGCTAGCATGCATCCTTATTTTGTGAGAACAGAGTCAGATTGAACTTTTTTCTGTGCGAAGTTGAGTCAGATTATTCATCAACAAAGTGGCTAGAAGAAACAATCAACTGTACAGGCTAAATTATATCAATTAACTACAGGCAACTAATGTTCAAATCTAATTATGTTATATCTATACAACTATATAGTGTATCAGTTCTTAAGTTTTCAATCTTAAGACTTGGAATGAGTGTGAACCGTTGATATAGTCCATCATATGGTTCAAAATGGTGGGATTCACATCTACAGTACTAGATAAAGTAGCAATGAAGATTCTGCTGTTTTCGAGAACCATCTATAGATTACCAATTTAGGAAAAGTACACATGCTTGCTACATTTGTTGTATATAAGAAAACTTCATACAGGAAAACAATGCATATACCCCTTTGATCCATATTAGTTGTCGCTACAATGGATCACAATTCAAAGGAAATATACCAGAATGAAAATAATAATATGGAATTTGCTAGTATACTACAAGATAGACACTGAGGATGGCCAAAACTGCAATATAAGACAATCTAGTACAAGATAGTCAAGTGAATATGTTAACATTTCCAATTAACATACAATGGCATTTGCTTATTATTCTTCAATCTGTAGTGATTGAAACAATACTAATTCTAGCCATGCAAAAGTTAAAACTTTGATGGTTGGTAGTCTTTGAAACCTGACTTACAATTGCATCCAGCACAGCATTGGTGTAGCATTTCTTTTTCTTGCTATAGTGGCACTCCTTAAACAAATCCAATGCAGATGGTTCTGTATCCTTGTATTTGTCTCCCTGAAAACAAAAGATATGAAGGCAAGGGAGCATCATATACCATCACTACATGGAAGCAATCCAAAAACACCTTTTGACAGTGCACAGATACATCTTGCAAATCCACAACAACATGTTTGACTTACCAAACTTCCACAGTGCACAGCGTAGCTACGCGCCCCAGTAGTTTGGTGGAACTTAACTTGAGCTCGATTAGCTTTGTTAATTTGAGATATCCCCTACATCAAGAGATCAAATACGGTCAGGTAGAAGGCGTGGACATTGGGTATGGCTTAATAATTTATAATCACCTGAGCTCATGCATCTGTATTATATCCTCAGGCGATTCCTATTATCTAGAAGGTGAGTTTCCAACAGTTCAGGGCTGTTGTTTACTTCATATTTTGTTCCATAGTAAATGTATTGAAAGTGTTGTCCATTGTTTTTTTTGTTTGCCTAAATATACCATAGACCCTCTAAAGGTTCTGTTTTTCCTTTCTCTAAATAGTAACTATTCTACAGACTATAATAGATACTACATACCATCTTTTTGGGATCCTTCCAGCTTTCCACCAGCTCGTTCCACTGGTCATCGGTCATTGAGGGGACCGGAGAAGTTCTCCTCACCAAATTGGGTGCGTGAGGATCAAAATACTCTTTCTTGAGCCTGTATCGTTGTTGGCGAGTCGCGCTTTTCAGCATTTCAGTACAAGCGTTCCTAACTGGCATCACATCTAGGTCCATCTGAAACTTGTTCTAGTAAGATCAAAAACATGGGTAAGTATCAGAATTGCACATAGACAAAATAGTAGAATATTGATAGGTTCCTAGCAATTTGAGGGAGAAAGGCCAGGATTATGTACGTACACCAACTTTGCCTACAAAGTTCCTAAAGATCCCCTCTCGGACATTTCCATTTGAGTCCTTATAATCCTTCCAGTGCTTAAACACAGGCATATGGTGTCTGACTGTGACATTGCATTCCGTTGCAAACTTTGCAGCAAGAAGAGGTGCCTCGGGCCGTAAGCTCCCTTCTGGAATGACAAGCGGCAGTTTGCCTTGCCGGCGTCGAGTGATCCTTTCTAGGCCTTTTCCCAAATTGGGCCCCCTTTCCCTTGGATCCTCATAGGATCGTGGACCTACAGAGAAGGTAAAATCAAGGACGGTATTAAGCTCACACGACACTTAGATCTGAAAATATTACATACTGAATTTGCTATGTCACGGTGCCATTACTAAATAACTGTAGCCTCATTATAAAAATCAAATAAATTCAAGAAAGATTCAGGTTTGTAACTTGCCTTCAAAGTTATTGTCAGGTTGAGTTTGCTGAAGTGGTTGTGTGCTACCACCAGCTTCGTTGTTCCTCTGGTTGTCATCATGACAATGGGCAATGAGATCAGCTCCATTGGCCAACCAGTTGTCGTCATCACAATGTGCAAGGTCATCATCTTCTTCGAAGAAGGAATCCAGTGAGAGTATGTTCATTATGCAATCAAAGCTAATAGACAAAGCTAGCAATCCAAAGGACAGAACATTAGCATGATATGACAACAATAGTAAGAAACTTGCCTTCAACACAATGGTCGTGAGAGTTGGGAACAAATTCTTCAGTTTGGTGGGCACTTGGCTTATGAATGACACTTGGTGTTTGCTGTTTAGGATCATACATCTCTTCACTCTGAGCACTTGCATCAGCATTTTGTGATGATACTTTCCTCGACCTTGTAACTCGCATACTAGTTGGGACATCCGCCAGGACTCTCTTACGAGGCCGAGGCTTGACTCCACCAGGTGGCATGGCAGCAGATCGTTTCTTACTAGATTCCTGACTGGGTTTTTTACAGTCCTTCAAGCCCTGATAAAAATGAAAACATGGTTTAATCAATAACCTTTAACACAAATTCTGCAGCAATGACCAACAAACAATATATCTAGCAATGACTAGATGGAGGAATTCAGCACCTTGGAGTTTGAGCTAGCAGTAGCTGTGGAATTAAATTCCTGCAATGCTTCTGTCTCATGTACTAAACTATCATTGAACGACTCTCCTTCACTGGTATCGTCCTCATTAGGATGGTACTCAGCTTCAGATTCATCGGTACTATTCTTGGGCCTTTTTTTTTCCAGGTGAAATGACAGTTTTGGCTGCAAACAATTGTGACAATGCAGGAATTCCAAGTGCTTGCAGCCGTGAATTGTTCCTTACGATTGCTTTGAGGCGCAACTCGTCCATAGGATGTATCAGTGGTTCTAAGATGAGTGAAGACAGGAACAAGAATTACTATTTGCATAATATGTACTTAATAAAAAATTGCTATCTGAATTACGGCCTAGTTTGGCAGCACAGTATAAGAGATACCATGGTATCTTAAAGTGCAGTATTTCTTTCATCCAAACACCCCAAAGTATTTGATACCAAGGTTATTTCAGAAACCGCAATATTTTGTAAAAACTGCAAATGTTATTCTTTATTAAGTTTCTCTGATTTTGAACGATTGTTCTGTCGTTACATGGATAATCTTAGTGATAGCTATAGCTAAACCTAACTTAGCTGCACTCACGGCCGGATCAACTCGTGCTAACAGGCGCTGTATGCATGTTGGGTATGAGCGGGTTCTCTGTAGATGCTAGGATACAAAGTCTGAATCATCTGTACGCACACCACTGGCCAGATAGATCAAGTATTTGCAGCAAACGCACCCTACAGTATTGTTTTTAGACTGAAAAAAGATTATACCTGTTGTCTTGTGTGCTCGGGATTTCTTCGCTGCAAACTTTTTCCCCATCAGTGCGTCCTTGAAACGGGGATGTATGGTGACGGCGAGGCCCTTGACGAGGCCCTTGAAACAGCGAAGTGTGGTGGCGCTGACAGCTTTGTTTCTCGGGTTGAGGAGGAGGGGGAGGGAGTTCGTGGCAGGCAGTGGGTGTGGGGTTGTGACCTGTGGTGGAGGAGGAAGAGGAAGGGGACTTGTGCTCGGCAGTGGCGGAGGTGGTCGGCGGCGGACAAGGTGGCCGGCGGCAGTGGAGGGGACCGGCGGTGGCGGAGTCTTCTAGGGTTTTGTGGAGCGGAGGTGGGGGAGAGCGGGTCTTGGCCTGCAGTGAGGGAGGGGTTGTGACCGGTGGTGGATGTGGAAGAGGTGGAGGAGGTGATGCCGGCGGTGGAGGCAGATTTGGGGTTTGGGGCGTTTGTGTGATTTGGGATTTGGTGAACTCGCGATTTGGGGCTCAGGGACGGCTGTGCGGGGTGTTGGAAATTACAGTGTTACCCTTACTGATGGTAGAATATCTTCTTGTAACCTTGATGGGCAATAGAGTCAATTCAAGATGGAATTTTTTGGCTTCGCGCGGGTGGAGCGAAAACTATGCCGCGCGCGCGTTTTCTTACCACCAAACCCGTTTTTGTGAATTGAGAAATATTTCTAGAACCAACGAACATTTTTTAGAAATCGGGTGGAATAATTGCTGAATTTCCCGAACAATTTTTTGGTTGGACAAACATTTTTTAATTTAACAAATTTTTTGGAAATGCATGATCATTTTTGAGTTAGCAAACATTTTATGAATGATTAACTAATTTTTAAGCCATGAACAATTTTTGATTTTTTATGATATTTCTGCATTGATGAACATTTTTTGAATAGGCAAAAGTTTGTTCAAATTTCATTGAAAGTTTTTAATACACGTACTTTTAAAAGTCTTACGAACAATTTTTGTGTCCCAAGCATTTGTTTTAAAAATGTTGACCATTTTTTTATTAGTCACTGATTTTATTACAAAATTGCAAATAATTTCATTGGTCGTTCCCAGGCTGGGAGCCGGCTGTCCGGCGTGCGTTGTTCCCAGGCTGGGAGCCGGCTGTCCGGCGTGCGTCGTTCCCAGGCTGTGCTAGAGTGCAGAAAAACGAACGACAGTTTGCAGAGATAATTGTCATCACCAATGTTCGGAGTCTAGCATTTCAGCCAAGTTCAGAAATGAAAATGTGGCAGGACAAAAGACAAAAAAATTGCAGATAACTAACACTGAAGCAATTCAACTGATGCAACGATGCTGAACATTACAATGAGACTTTAAAATTTCAGTATAAACAAAACAGTCTATAGAACTGTAAGTAGCTACCGCAAAAAAAAAGTACTACCTATTTGCATCTCCATCTCACTTACAGTCTATAGATCTAGATGAAAGCAATGGCCATCCAGAAAATATGCAACCAAATTCCAATATAAGTAGCCCGAATTTACTTAGTGAAAAATATGCAACCAAATATCACACCTCCACGCGCCTCTCTGCACTGAACTTTCAGTAATATCACCACTGTTTCTGATTACAGCATCCTGATGTTCCCAGCAAAGGAAGGGAAAGTAAAATACTTTGAGCATTCCTGATGTGGCTACAAACTAAGAAAGACCATATAACAAAAAATACTATGAGTACTCCAGACCAACTTAAGCTTGGAGCACAATCATTTTTGAGCATCTCCTTCTCAGCCTCGTGAGCAACGCCTGTCGAATATTTCAAAATTAGAAGTGCATTCAAATTGTAGATATTCATAGAAACGTTGTACTGAATTGAACAAACATGTATTGAACTGAAAAATAATAGGAAACTTGTAGTGCATAAACACATCACTCTCTTTAAACCTGTACTGAACATAAAATCCATGTAGAAAATAGGAAACAACAACTAAATGAAGAATGAAGATAATACCTCGACACTAAAACATCTACTCGTCATCGCTGTCCACATCCATGGCACCTCCTTCGCCTTCAATGCAATACTCGAGACCCGTATCATCTTCTTCCTCTTCGGGGTCACCTTCATACACTTCTGTGTTTTTTTTCTTTCATCAAACGAGCAACTACATCAGCTTCAAAAACAATGCCTTGCTCATCATCTCTATGCAAAGGCTTCTCGGATGTAAGGTCAGAAACAGACAGTCTCCTACCCTCCTCATCACAACACTCGTCCTCTTGATATGCAGGACCAGTAAAAGGTACACCCTCAGTTTCACTAATATTGAAGAGATGCCTATGTTCAAATGTTTGCACGACTTGCCAATTCTTCCCATACTTCGTGTCTGGCAAATAAAAGACCTTTCTAGCCTGCGTAGCCAGAATCAAAGAATCGTCCTTGTACCACATACTTCCAACATTTATGCTTTCGAAAAAGCCATCATTTTTAAGCTCGGTCTTCTTTCCATCAAGTTTAAACCAATCACATTTAAACAAAACAACTGACCTGTCATCCAAGTTGTAGTCTAAGTGAATGATCTCTTTCAAGGTTCCATAAAAATTTATGAGCTTACGGTCATGTTCACCTTCGGTCATGACTCCACTGTTTTGTGTTCTCTTGTTGCTATCACGATCAACAGTGCTAAATCTAATCCCATTCACTATGCATGATGAGAATTTCCGGACTCTCCGATCAGGACCACATGCCAAGGCAAAGAGATCTTCGTCTACCTCTTCACCAACCTCATCCCGCATCCTTATCATCTGCAACAACACACGCAAACACATACATTAGAATCTGTAGTGAAATCTGACAACCAAAAACTAGATGTGAATGAAAACTAACATAGTGCTTGAACCATGTTACAAATTTTTTTTGAAGCTCCTTATCGTTGTCCGGCACCCCGTTTATCTTTAACTCATCTTTGAATATTCTGTAAAGTAAAAAATATTAGTCAATAGATCACATAAGTACAACACAAACAACATAAGCAAGTCTAGAAGTGACAACATACTCGATATATTTCTTAGCTTGATCGCAGTTGTTCAACACATACCACACCATCTGATCAAATTCTTTTTCCTCATGTACATACTCATAATCATATCCTGAAGTAAAATTAACTCCGTGTCCAAAAACGTCAATACCATAGGCTTCTTCATCTGAGAAACCTATATTTCTTGGGTTCCGATTAAATATTGTTTCAACATCATCCATGTACTTGGAGCAAAATGCCAGGCACTCATCAGCAACATATGCTTCAGCAATCGAACCTTCTGGTCGTGCCCTATTCCTCACATAGCGCTTTAAAGTATATAGCCTTCTTTCAACTGGGTACATCCACCCATATTGTACGGGACCTCGAAGCAATGCCTCTTCAGGTAAATGTACTGCAAGGTGCACCTTAAAATCAAAGAAAGCAGGGGGAAATTTTTTCTCAAGCTTGCACAAAATTACAGGGATTTCTTTCTTCATTTCAGCCAACACATCCCTATTAAGAGTTTTGCTGCATAGTTCCCTGAAAAACTTGCCTAACTCAGCTATTGCTTGATATATATCACTGTCCAAAAATCCTCTCATGCCAGCAGGTAAGATTCTTTGCAGAAGAATGTGACAATCATGTGTTTTTAGGCCTTGTACCTTGGTACCATCAGCACTTGCACATCTTGATATGTTGGAAGCAAATCCATCTGGAAACTTTAACTCCCGTAAAAATTGACAAAATGCAACCACTTGTTCTTTGGACAAGGTATATCGTGCCGGAGGCATCACATATGAGTTTCCTTCCTTCCTCAATTTCAACTCCTCTTTAATATTCAAATCTTGGAGATCAAGCCTGGCATTGAGTGTGTCCTTTGTCTTCCCCTCTAAGTTCAAAATTGTCCCAATGAGGTTTTCACATATGTTTTTCTCGATGTGCATGACATCAAGATTGTGCCTCAGCTTCAATTTCCCCCAATACTCCAAATCCCACAAACAAACCCTGCGGCTCCAAATTGGCACACGAGCCTTCTTGCTGCCCAAGTCAGAATGCTTCCTTTTCCTGGTTTCTTGTTGCCACCTAGGTCTAACCTTCTCCAATTCTGCTTGCAGCTCTTCCTCGGAGAATTTACCTGGCCGATCATTGCTTTCATGAAGACCAACAAATTCATTATTTCTCCGCAAACGATGTCCCTTTGGAAGGAAACGATAGTGACCAATATACCCAATTTTTTTCCTTAGGCCATAAGAAATAGGGTGTTTGTCACAATGAATACATGCAAAATAGCCTCTTGTGGTACGCCCTGAAAGAGTGCTCAGAGCTGGGTAATCATGAATGCACCATAGAACTGCAGCATGAAGATCAAACATTTTTCCACTAAGAGCATCATATGTACGCACACCCTCCCAGAGTTCAAGTAATTCTTCTACAAGTGGTTGTAGAAAGACATCAAAGTGCTTGCCAGGTGATTTAGGACCTGGAATTAGCAAAGCCATCATGAAATTTGACTGATCCATGCATGCCCACGGTGGAAGGTTGTATGGTATAACAAACACAGGCCACATACTATAGGTTGTGTTAAAGTTTCCAAAAGGATTGAACCCATCAGTGGCAATGCCAAGTCTAAAGTTTCTGGCATCATTTGCAAATTCTGGATATTGTTCATCAAAATCTTTCCATGCATCACCGTCAAATGGATGACTCAATTCCTTCTCACTGGGCTGCCCCTTTAGCTTGTGCCATTGTGCTTCTTCTGCTCCTTTTTTGGAAAGAAACATCCTCCTCAACCTAGGCATCAATGGGAAATGCCTCAACACTTTCTGTGGAATCTTCTTTCTAGCAGGGTCTTTCCACCTTGATAGGCCACAAACTGGGCAGTTGTCATGCTTGGCATATTGCTTTCTGAACAAAATGCAATTATTGAAGCACACATGTATAGACTCATACCCAAGGCCTAATTCCTTTAGAAGGTTCTTTGCTTCCTCGTATGATTTTGGGAGCGTATTGGGTTCAGGGAATGCTTCAGCCAATATCTTCAATATATCAGTAAATGCACTATTTGTGATCCTATGGCATGACTTCAAATGAAGAAGCTTGACCACAAAGGAGAACCTCGAAAACTTGGTACAACCATGATAAAGTTGTCGCTTTGCCTCTTTAATCACATTCTTGAAAAAAGACTCATGCTCAGAAGGATTTTCAGATTCACTTTCAGCTTGTTCTACTGCTGTGCGTAGGTCTCCAAGCATCTCCTCAAATCGATCAGCGCCATTGTTACCATCGGCGGTGTCATGCACATTAATAGGATCTCCAATCACATGAACATCAAAGTCTTCTCCATGATATATCCAACGAGTGTATGTACTTTCCATGCCATACGTCAATATATGTGTGTTCACAACAGTCTGATGCTGGTATTTATGATTAAGGCAATTTCTACATGGGCAGAGTATTTTATCATCCTCGCTGAATTTCTCTTGAACGAAGTTCATAAATTCTTTGACACCTTCTATGTACTCACGGGAAAACAATGTGCGATGAATCCAACATCTATCCATCTGCATTGCAGAAAAAGAAGTAAAGATATATCATCACTGAAGAGACATGACTACAAGTAACATACAACCACAAGTGGAGACTTTTAGTGGCTAGATAAATAAAATAGCAACAAGTTAGAATAGAGGGAGCTGGCTGTAGCCATGTAGTCAGGTAGTCACAAGTATTAAGTATTTAAGGTAGGATCAAATTCTGGACAACTCCCTCTAGTGTGGTATTTATTTCCCCTTTTATGCATTCATTCGTATTTATATATTGGTGTTTTCGTATTTGCTGGTTAAAATAGTTTAGTAATGTTTACAAAATACAAACTGTGGTATTTGTAATAAGAGAAAAAAACAGTGTTCAAGGCAAACATGTCTGATCATATCCATTCATTCAGGGCTAAGGCAGGCAACAACCATGGCAAGAGAAAATCTGAATGCATTCTCATAAACTGCAAGTTTGATGCTAGCAAATCTGAGTGCATCCTGCAACAGAAAAACTAAAGAAAGGAACAACTTGTATACAGTACAAGTTTGCTGATGCTACAAAATCTGAAGGATAGAGATGATTTCCCTGCAGAGACATACCGCTCGTTCCTGGCCCACGTTGATGTGGAGAAGAATGGGGGAATGTCTGGTGCATCAACGGAGGGCGGCGGCTAGCTCGTCCGTGCGGCAATGGCAGGCGGCGGCTGGATCGTGGGCACGACAATGGCGGGCGCGCGGAGGCTGGCTCGTCGGCGCAGCAAGGGCGGGCGGCGGCGAGGCGGGAGGCCGACGGGATCTTGAAGATGATGCCGAGAGAGACCACCCCGCCGGACTTGACAACCCTCGCCGGGGCAGTCGTCGGTGGCACTGGCGGTGCCGCAGCGACGGCCTCGATCTGAAAATTGGGGATCCAATTTGTTTTTTTTTTTGAGAAAAACGTCTGGGCCAAAGAAGGGGCATATACACGACATCAGCAGGACGACAATCCATGACGGTTTCAATGGTGTACACGAAAAATTGCTAGGCCCGACTAAGCCCAGTTCTTCGATTCATGACGGTTTCCGTGACGGTATCCGGTCATCCGTCATCAAGGGCCTACTGTCCTCCGACCCAATCGCGGCTTACTAATCGGTGACGGTATGTGTGACGGATTGAGGAACGTCATCTGAATTCCGTCATGGATTAACAGATTTCTTGTAGTGCTCGGTACATCGTAACCTCTCTGGAGGGAAACTTTCGTACGTTTCCGGGTGCATTTATTAGCATTTAGAGCATACGTTACCTGTAACGTACGCATTCAATCCCCACTACTCCACCCCTGTACCGGAACCGTTGTGGAGAGCAGCGCACTCTATATAAGCCACCCTCCCCTACTGGTAAAGGGGTTAGCATATCATTGTATTTCATATTCCACTCGACAACAAGCTCCGAGAGCACTGAGACGTAGGGCTGTTACCTCCACCGCTGAGGGGCCTGAACTCATACAACCTCGCCGTAGCTAGGACTCTGCCCATCTCATTCGTACCCTACACATCTACTGTCAGGCTTATACCCACGACACACTCAGAAGTACAATACATCTTATCATCCCCAAATAGACGATCACACTAAACAAGTAAATCAGATACTAGAAGACATGCTTTGAGCATCCTTCTCAAGGGCCCAAGTGGGAAGATAGTTTGCCTTATGCGGAGTTTTCTTACAACAACAATTATTAGACCAGCCTCAAGATGTCACCATATGAAGCCTTGTATGGACGTAAGTGTCGTACTCCTCTGAATTGGTCTCAGATAGGAGACAACCGCATCTTCGGACTGACCTAATGTCAGAAGCACATAATCAAGTAAGATAAATCCATGACAGATTTCGGGTGGCAAAATACCGACAAAAGAGTTACCATGATTCCAAGCACCGGTAGGTTAGCTTTGAACCAGGCGAGTATGCCTATCTCCGAGTCACACCCATGAAGGGAGTCAGAAGATTTCAGACCCACGGGAAGCTTGCACCAAGGTATATTGGACCTTTTACTATCATGTCCAGTGTTGGTGTAGTGGCATACCAACTGGAACTTCCACCCAAGTCATCCTACGTACACTATGTCTTCCACGTGTCGCAACTGAGAAGGTGTGTCTCATCACTAGAGAAACAGATTGATGTGACAGACATAGAGCTTGCTCAGGACCTGACTTATGAAGAGAAAGCATTCTGAATATTGGATGAGATGGAAAGAGCCACCTGCGGTAAGTCAATAAAATTCTACAAAGTAGAATGGGAACACCACACCTAGGAGCAAGCTACCTGGTAAAGAGAGGACTTTTAAAGGACTGCTTACCGTGAAATGTTTCTCGAGCAACCTAATATCGAGGACGAGATTCATCCTAAGGGGGGAGGTTTGTGACACCCTCGATTTTGCCCTTTTTATTTTATTTTATTTTTATTGACTATTTGATTTGAAAATGGATTTTTGAATCATCTCGTGGGGATTTCCACTTGGGCGTTCTTTTGATTTTCACCCAAGTGACTCCTAGTTCCCTCAAACCATCTTGAGACATCATCTCTCCCCTGATATTGCAATTTAAATATTTTTATGTTAAGCATAATATTCATTTTCTCCGTAAAAATGAGTATTTCTCACTTATGATCCAAAGCAACCCTCATTTTTCTTGCATAGAAAAATATGGATAAATTCCCTGGTATTCTTTAGGTGATGCCTCACCCTTTTATGCAAACATATCCCATGGTCATGTGAAGAATTTTGGCACAAAAAAATATTTTCTGTTCTGGACAAAAAAAGTCACTTTGTGAAGGATGTGGACTTTTTATTGCTCCATTTGAGCTGAAATTTTTCTAGCATGGCTACCTTCCAACCCAAGCCTTGGCCTCCAAGTTTGATCTCCTAGCTCTCTCTAGATTTTTCTTTGTAAGCTGCTATGGTTTCTGTCCACAAACTTGCCAGCTGTCTCATTTCATGTCCAAGCAGTCTGGGGATGAACCAAGACCATGAATGGGTCTCTCTTTGAAGGGACTTGAGCCCTCAGATGGTTTACAAGCATTGGCGCGTGCATAGCATGAGTGCACGCGGTGACGGCGTGGCACCAAGGTGTTCGACATGCAATTTGCTCGCCCCGTGCGTCAGCTAGAGCCTTGTCATGCCCGTGAGTGTGCCCCGTGATGTCCTAGCATGTCTTTGAGCTCGTGCCACTTCGTCTTGATCCTCCCCATGTCTCTTTGTCACTCCCTGATGCCAGCGGTAGGCTCAACAGACGCGGACATGGCAGCACATGGGGAATAGTGACTGCAGGATTGATTCATCTCGCCCGCGTGTCCTGTGCTTGGACCGGCATTGCCTCTATGCTTGGAGGATCTCCCCTCAGCTCTCCCTTCAGTATAAGCCTCTCTCGTCGCCTCTTACCACTCCAGAAAGCACCCCGGTGATCGAGATTTCTGATCTGTCCTCCTCTATAAATAGGACCCCCCGATTCATTCTAACCACCCCACCCTCCTCCTTTGACCTCAAATCATCGAGCACCACCGCGGCAAGACCGCGCGAGCCTCTTGCTGCCGAATCATCGTCGGAGTTGGCCACGGATCCCCTCCTGATGGAAGCTCACTCTGGTGCCCTCCGCTCTTCTCCAACCCCTCAGACGTGTTTGTGATTGAGGGATTGATAGAAGATATGTCTAGAGGGGGGGGGGTGAATAGACTACTTGTGAAGATAAAATTCCTAGCCTAACCCAATTTCAAGGAAGGCAAAAATCTAGGAGTTATAACAAGTCTAGTACACCCTACACATGCAATTCTAAGAGTATAGCAGCGGAAAGTAAAACATGCAAGTGTAATGTAGAGGAGTAAGGTAGGGAGATCAGACGCATGAGGTTGACACAAAGATTTTCGGCATGGTTCCGATAGGTGGCGCTATCGTACGTCCATGTTAGTGGAGACTTCAACCCACGGAGTGTAACGGCTACGAGAGTCCATGGAAGGCTCCACCCACGGAGGGTCCACAAAGAAGCGGCCTTGTCTATTCCACCATGGCTTCCGTCCATGGAGGACTAGCCTTACTCACGATAGATCTTCACAAAGTAGGTGATCTCCTTGCCCTTACAAATATCTTGGTTCAAGTCCACAAGATGAAGTAGGAGGCTACCAAGCGACACCTAACCAATCTATGAGGCACCACCCTCCAAAAGGTAATAAATGTGGTAGATCAATGAACTCCTTGCTCTTGTGCTTCTAAAGATAGTCTCCTCAACACAATATCACCATATCATAGAATATTGATGACCCACAAGTATAGGGGATCAATCGTAGTCCTTTCGATAAGTAAGAGTGTCGAACCCAACGAGGAGCAGAAGGATCTGACAAGTGGTTTTCATCAAGGAAAAATTTGCAGGCACTGAAATTGTCGGTAACAAGTGATTGTGTGGTGAGATAATTTGTAGCAAGAAACAAGTAACAAAAGTAGCAACGGTGCAGCAAAGTGGCCCAATCCATTTTGTAGCAAGGGACAAGCTTGGACAAAGTCTTATAGCAGGAAAAACGCTCCCGAGGACACACGGGAATTTCTCTCATGCTAGTTTCATCATGATCATATGATTCGCGTTCGTTACTTTGATAATTTGATATGTGGGTGGACGGGCGCTTGGGTACTACCCTTACTTGGACAAGCATCCCACTTGTGATTAACCCCTCTCGCAAGCATCCGCAACTACGAAAGAAGAATTAAGACAAAGTCTAACCATAGCATTAAACTAGTGGATCCAAATCAGCCCCTTACGAAGTAACGCATAAACTAGAGTTTAAGCTTGTGTCACTCTAGCAACCCATTATCTACTTACTACTTCCCAATGCCTTCCTCTAGGCCCAAATAATGGTGAAGTGTTATGTAGTCGACGTTCACATAACACCACTAGAGGAAAAACAACATACAACATATCAAATTACCGAACGAATACCAAATTCACATGACTATTATTATAATGACTTATCCCATGTCCTCGGGAACAAAAGTAACTACTCACAAAGCATAATCGTAATCTTGATCAGAGAGGTAATGAGTAGCATCAAGGATCTGAACATAAACTCTTCCACCAAATAATCCAACTAGCATCAACTACAAAGAGTAATTAACACTACTAGCAACCGTACAAGTACCAATCGTAGTCGCGAGACGGAGATTGGTTACAAGTGATGAACTAGGGTTTGGAGATGAGATGGTGCTGATGAAGATGTTGATGGTGACGAGTCCCCTCCGATGAGAGGAGTGTTGGTAATGACGATGGCGACGATTTCCCCCTCCGGGAGGGAAGTTTCCCCGGCAGGATCGTCCTGCCAGAGCTCTAGATTGGTTCTGCTCAAGTTCCGCCTCGTGGCGGCGGAGAAACCACGAAAAAGATCCTCCTTTATTTTTTCCTGGACGAAACCCTCCATATAGCAAAAGAGGGGGGCCAGTGGGCAGTGGGCTTCCCACAAGCCCCCATGGCGCGGCCTGGGGGGGTGGCCGCGCCGTGCACGCTTGTGGCCACCCCCTGGAGCCCCTGCGGCACTTCTTCGGCCTAGTAATTTTGATAAGTCGGGAAAAAATTCCTCATTGATTTTTACGGCGTTTGGAGTTGCGCAGAATAGGTATCTCAACTTTGCTCCACTTTCAGGCTAGAATTCCAGTTGCCGGTATTCTCCCACTTCATGTAAGCCTTGCAAAATAAGAGAGAAAAGGCATAAGAATTGTACCATGAAGTGAAATAACAGCCAAAGAAGCGATAAATATCAACATGAAAACATGATGCAAAATGGACGTATCAACTCCCCCAAGCTTAGATCTCGCTTGTCCTCAAGCGAAAGCCGATCTCAATAAATATGTCCACATGTTTAGGGAGAGAGGTATCGACAAAACAAGATACGAACATGCATGTGTCATGATCAAGATCAGAACAGCAATACCAACATATAATCTCTCATGCTAAAGTGATAATTTCTTCACAAAGTAAAGCATGTGTCAAGAACCTTACCGAGAAGTAACAACCGATAGCCTTTAGTCATTGAAGCAATTGCAATTTATTACAACATCAGAAAGAGTCAAATAAGAGCTTGTAAATAAAATTCACATACTCAATCATTCTTTCATTCTTTACAATTGCTACAACTCACGTGGTACTCATGAGATCAAAGTTTCAGCTGAACACAGAGAAAGATAGAGGCTTATAGTTTTGCCTCCCAACTGCTTACCTCAAGGGTAATGTCAACAATAATAATTCATGAATACTTACCTCCAAGTTGACATATGAATATAGATCTTTCCCAAGCATATGTCGATAGCCAAAACAAAGGCGAAATAAGGAATTGGTGAAAATCACCATGACTCTTTCAAGGGCAAAAAGTAAAGGTACAAGATAGGCCCTTTGCAGAGGGAAGCAGAGGTTGTCATGCGCTTTTGACGCTTGGATGCGTGTCCTCTTAGTGCGGAGGAATGTCACTTTATATTGCCTCCTGTGATAAAGAACTTTATTATGCAATCTGTCACTTTTAAGTCTTCCTCATCACAGGTTGGTATAAAGCTTATTTTCCACACACTAATAGATCATACATATTAGAGAGCAATTTTCATTGCTTGCACCGATGACAACTTACTTGAGGGATCTTATTCAATCCATAGATAGGTATGGTGGACACTCATGGCAAAACTGGTTTGAAGGTTTATCGATGCACAAGTAGTATCTCTACTTGGTGTGGGAGGTTTGGCTAATATGAGGTGGAAGCAACCGTCACATGCTAAGGGATCTCTAATCATATAACATTGTTCAGAGCCAAGCAAACACAATTCATTACATTGTCTTCCTTGTCCAACATCTACTTCTAGGCATGCAATAGTTTGGTGAGTGTTCACAATCATAGATGGTGTCAAAGATGATATATTTATATGTGAACCTCTCCTTCTTTATCACTTCCTACTTATTGCAACAATGACCAAGGTCTACGTTGGCCTACCCTCAACAAGTATCAATCCTCATTCTTTTTATATGTGAAGCCATCACTTCCCATAAGACCATTACATGATCTTTCATGCTTTTGTTCTATTCTCACTCTTTTGATCATGGCAAGAGGCAAAACCCTTCAACTAAGACACTCTTTGTTATATGGCTCACGAGCAAGAATACATCGGGGGTGACACAAAGCAAAACTCAAGACTAAAACACTAAGACTTTTAAACTACTAGAGAAAAAGAAAACTGAAAAGGAAAACTAAAACAAAGGTAAAGGCTAAAGATGTGATGGTGATACAATACCAGGGCAACTCTCCCAAGCTTGGCTCAAGCCAAGGGGATTGCCCATACCAATGCTCAGTTGTCTTCCTTTGGTGGTGAAAGCGGAGGGGTTGTTGAAGAGGTCTTGAGATTGTTTAATTTCCACTTGAGCATAAAATTCTGCTCCCTGAGATCATCATTTTCCTCTTCAAGCTTCAACACCCTTTTGCATAATTCCTGCTTACTCTCCTGCAAGAAACGAGAAGGGATAAACAAGGTCTTAGGCTTCTTCCTTGAGTCAGGGAGGCTCGACTTCTTGAACTCCACATGCGTGCGTCCAGGTTGAGGAAGAGGAGCCTCCTCTTCATCAGAACTCGTTTGTTCCTTCTCCTTGGGATCATAATCTTCTTCCTCATCAGAGGTCCAGCCATATGGATCCCCATATAGACCTTGGGGTAGCAAGGTAATCAGCCACATGGCTCTCCCCCTATGAATCCTGAGAAGACATCTTGACCTAGATCTGCGGTAGAAAACAGGCTCGAAACGAGAAACAGAGGAAATCTGCGTGATGCAGGGGTCAGACCAGAAGGAGTACCCTGCATGAAAACGGAGTCTGGGAGGCGCACGAGGTGGCCACAAGCCCTCATGGTGCAGCCAGGGGGTGGGCCCGTGCTGTGCAGGCTTGTCGCCTCCTCGCGCACTTTCCGGACTACTTCCAATTTTTGTATTTTTTCAAAAATTCCAATATGGAGAAAATTTCCTATTGCGAAAGTTTTGGACTCTGTTTTCTTACCGAATCACATACCTCTTCGTTTTCAGAGTCTGAAACAGGCTGATAAATATCCCTTAGGTATTCTTCCGGAGTTATGGTATTGATGATATTGCTTTCAACATTTATGGGAGTACCTGAGATATAATGCTTGATTCTCTGCCCATTTACAACTCTCGAACAATTACCATCCGTGTTGTTGATCTTGATAGCACCAGAACGATATACTTCCTCAACAACATAGGGACCTTCCCATTTAGAGAGAAGCTTGCCTGCAAAGAATCTTAAACGAGAGTCATATAGCAAGAAATAATCACCTACATTGAACTCACGCTTTTGTATCCTCTTATCATGCCACCTCTTAACCTTCTCTTTGAACAGCTTGGCATTCTCATATGCCTGAGTTCTCCATTCATCAAGCGAGCTAATATCAAATAACCTCTTCTCACCGGCAAGTTTGAAATCAAAGTTGAGCTCTTTGATTGCCCAATAAGCTTTATGCTCTAGCTCAAGAGGTAAGTGGCATGCTTTCCCAAACACAATTTTGTACGGAGACATGCCCATGGGGTTCTTATAGGCAGTTCTATAAGCCCACAGTGCATCATCGAGCTTTTTAGACCAATTCTTTCTAGTCCTGTTGACAGTCTTTTGCAGAATCAGTTTAATCTCTCTATTACTTCGCTCTACTTGACCACTGGACTGAGGGTGATAGGGAGACGCAATTCTATGGTTGACATCGTACTTAGCAAGCGTTTTACGGAAATCACCATGAATGAAATGTGAACCACCGTCGGTCATCAGATATCTAGGGACTCCAAATCTAGGGAAGATAACTTCTTTCAGCATCTTGATAGAGGTGTTGTGATCAACACTACTACTGGGGATAGCTTCTACCCACTTAGTGAGGTAATCAGCAACAACTAAGATGTGAGTATACCCATTGGATTTTGGGAAAGGTCCCATATAATCAAAGCCCCAAACATCAAATGGTTCAATGACAAGTGAATAGTTCATAGGCATTTCCTGACGTTTGCTAATATTACCTATTCTTTGACATTCGTCACACGACAAGACAAACTTACGGGCATCCTTGAAGAGAGTGGGCTAATAGAAACCTGATTGCAATACCTTGTGTGCAGTTCTATCTCCCGCATGGTGTCCTCCGTAGGCCTCGAAGTGACACTTCTGTAGGATCTGTCCCTGTTCATGTTCAGGTACACAACGTCTAATAACACCATCTACTCCTTCCTTATAAAGGTGAGGATCATCCCAAAAGTAATTTCTCAAGTCAAAGAAGAATTTCTTGTTTTGGTGGTACGTGAAACTAGGTGGTATGTATTTGGCAACGATATAGTTTGCATAATCAGCATACCACGGTGCACTACGTGAAGCATTGATGACATTCAGTTGCTCATCGGGAAAGCTATCATCAATAGGTTGTGGGTCATCAAGAACGTTCTCCAACCTAGACAAGTTATCTGCTACTGGTTTATCAGCACCCTTCCTGTCGACAACGTGCAAATCAAATTCTTGTAGCAAGAGAACCCATCTGATAAGTCTAGGTTTAGCATCTTTCTTCTCCATGAGGTACTTAATAGCAGCGTGATCAGTGTGAATAATGACTTTGGAATCAACTATATAAGACGTGAACTTTTCACACGCAAACACGACTTCTAAAACTTCCTTCTCCGTAGTGGCATAGTTTCTTTGGGCACTGTCTAGAGTTTACTAGCGTAGTGAATAACATTCAACTTCTTATCAACTCTTTGCCCTAGAACAGCACCAACAACATAATCACTAGCGTCACACATGATCTCAAAAGGTAAGTTCCAATAAGGTGGTTGAACAATATGTGCAGTTATCAAAGCCCTCTTAAGTATTTCGAAGGCTTCCTCACAATCATCATCAAAGACAAAAGGAATATCCTTTTGCAAGAGATTGGTAAGAGGCCTAGAAATCTTAGAGAAGTCTTTAATGAACCTTCTATAGAAACCAGCATGACCAAGGAAACTTCTTATACCTTTGATATCTGTGGGGTATGGCATTTTCTCGATTGCATCAACCTTAGCCTTATCGACTTCAATACCTCTTTCAGAAATTTTATGTCCTAAGACGATGCCTTCATTAACCATTAAGTGGCACTTCTCCCAATTCAAGACAAGATTGGTGTCTTTACATCTCTGCAAGACTCGATCAAGGTTGCCGAGGCAATCATCAAAGGAAGACCCGTAAACGGAAAAGTCATCCATGAAAACCTCGACAATCTTTTCACAAAAGTCAGAGAATATAGCCATCATACATCTTTGAAAGGTGGCAGGTGCATTACATAAGCCAAAAGGCATAGGTCTATAAGCAAAGGTACCGAAAGGGCAGGTGAAAGTGGTTTTATCCTGATCAGATTGTGCAACTGGTATTTGGGAGAAACCAGAATAACAGTCTAGAAAGCAGAAGTGTGTGTGTTTGGACAGCCTTTCTAGCATTTGGTCGATAAAAGGCAAAGGGTAATGATCTTTCCTAGTGGCTTTATGCAATTTCCTAAAATCGATCACCATCCTATAGCCAGTAATAATCCTCTGTGGGATCAATTCATCCTTATCATTAGGGACAATGGTAATGCCTCCCTTCCTAGGGACGCAATGCACCGGACTTACCCAATCGCTATGAGCAACATGATAGATAATACCCGCTTCCAGGTGCTTTAGTATTTCTTTTCTTACTACCTCTTTCATCTTAGGATTTAATCTCCTTTGATGATCAGCAACATGTTTGAATTCAGGATCAGTTTTGATCTTGTGCTGGCATAGAGTGAGACTAATGCCCTTAAGATCATCAAGAGTATATCCAATAGAGCACGATGCTTCCTCAGAGTTTTTAGTAACTTCTTTTCTTCATGCTGCGAGAGGCTAGCACTAATTATAACATGATATATCTCCTTTTCATCAAGATAGGCATACTTAAGAGTATCAGGCAACTGTTTAAGCTCGAACACAGGATCACCCTTTGGTGGGGGTGGATCGCCAAGCAGTTCAACATGCAGATTATTCTGAAGGATAGGATATTGTTATAAGACAACTCTATCTGTCTCATCCCTTTCATCCATATGCATATATTTCTCATGCTCAAGCAAGTATTTCTCTAAGGGATCAGTAAGAGGCACGACAATAGAGGCTAAGGCAATAGTTTCATCCCTAATAGGCAACTCCTTTTCATGAGGTTGTCTACCAAACTTAGAGAAATTGAAGTCATGTGACACACCTTCAAAGCCAACAGTGACAGTTTGCTTCTCACAGTCAATATGAGCATTGACAATATTGAGCAAAGGTCTACCAAATATGATGGGACAAAAGCTATCTTGTGCGGTAGCAAGAACGAGGAAATCAGCAGGATACTTCGTTTTACCACACAATACTTTAACATCCTTAACAATTCCCACAAGTCAGATAGTATCTCTATTGGCAAGCTGAATAGTGACATCTATAGGTTCTATCTCAACAGGTGCAATCTCATCTTTGATTTCATCGTATAAGGATTGAGGTATTACACTAACACTAGCACACACGTCACATAAACCATGATAACAATGAAATCCTATCTTAACAGAAACCACAGGCATGCCAACAACAGGCCTATGTTTGTCTCTAACGTGAGGTTTAGCAATTCTAGCAACATCTTCACAGAAGTGAATATTATGTCCCTCAACTTCTTAAGATAGAAGATATTTGATAATATCAATTCTAGGTTCAACTCTAATTTTCTCAGGGGGTGTAGGTGTTCTAATATAGCCTCTACGTATCACAGTTGAAACTTTAGAATGATCCTTTATCCTAACAGGGAAAGGTGGTTTCTCAATGTAAGCACTGGGAACCACAAGATCATTATAGGCAATGACTTTCTCTTCAAGTGGAGTGGGTTTAACTACATTGACTTCTAAAGGAGGATGATATTTAAACAACTTCTCTTTGGGGAGATCAATATGAGCAGCAAAGGATTCACACTATGAAGCTACTATCTGAGAGTCAAGTCCATACTTAGCGCTAAAGTCACTAAAGGTATTTGTCTCGACAAAGGATTTAACGCAATCAAAAGTGAAATTCATACCTGAATTCTTACCTTCTTCAAGCTCCCAATCTTCGGATTTGCGTTTAATTCTCTCCAATAAATTCCATTTGAAGTCAATATCTCTCTTCATAAAAGATCCGGTACAAGAAGTGTCAAGCATGGTGTGATTATCGTGAGAAAGCCGAGCATAGAAGTTCTGAACGATAATTTCTCTCGAGAGCTCATGATTGGGGCATGAATGTAGCATTGATTTAAGCCTCCCCCAAGCTTGAGCGATGCTTTCTCTGTCATGAGGCCAAAAATTGTAAATATAATTCCGATCACGATGTACTAAATGCATAGGATAAAACTTTTGATGAAATTCCAATTTCAACCGATTGTAGTCCCATGATCCAGTATCATCACATAGCCTATACCATGTCAACGCCTTATCCTTCAAAGATAAAGAAAATACCTTCTTCTTGACCTCATCCTCGGGCACACCTGCAAGCCTAAATAAACCACAAACTTCATCTACATAGATTAGATGCAAGTCTGGATGTGATGTTCCATCTCCTGTAAAAGGATTAGCCTGCAGTTTCTCAAGCATACACGAAGGAAATTCAAAGAAAATATTCTCAGTAGGTGCAGCAGGTTGAGGAGCAACTCTTTGTGCTTCCGTTCGAGGTGAAGGTACCCCGAACAAGCCCCTCAAAGTATTAGTATCCATAGTGACAAGTGACAATAAATTTCAGCACACTATATGAATGTTTCCTTACCAAGTTCCACTTACCAAAGGCGTTTCTCTCCCCGGCAACGGCACAAGAAAAGAGTCTTGATGACCCACAAGTACAGGGGATCAATCGTAGTCCTTTCGATAAGTAAGAGTGTCGAACCCAACGAGGAGCAGAAGGATCTGACAAGTGGTTTTCAGCAAGGAAAAATCTGCAGGCACTGACATTGTCGGTAACAAGTGATTGTGTGGTGAGATGATTCGTATCAAGCAACAAGTAAAAAAAGTAGCAACAGTGCAGAAAAGTGGCCCAATCCCTTTTGTAGCAAGGGACAAGCCTGGACAAAGTCTTATACAAGGAAAAACGCTCCCGAGGACACACGGGAATTTCTGTCATGCTAGTTTCATCATGTTCATATGATTCGCATTCGTTACTTTGATAGTTTGATATGTGGGTGGACCGGCGCTTGGGTACTGCCCTTACTTGGACAAGCATCCCACTTATGATTAACCCCTCTCGCAAGCATCCGCATCTACGAAAGAAGAATTAAGACAAAGTCTAACCATAGCATTAAACTAGTGGATCCAAATCAGCACCTTACGAAGTAACGCATAAACTAGAGTTTAAGCTTCTGTCACTCTAGCAACCCATCATCTACTTACTACTTCCCAATGCCTTCCTCTAGGCCCAAATAATGGTGAAGTGTTATGTAGTCGATGTTCACATAACACCTCTAGAGGAAAAACAACATACAACATATCAAATTACCGAACGAATACCAAATTCACATGACTATTATTAGCATGACTTGTCCCATGTCCTCAGGAACAAAAGTAACTACTCACAAAGCATAATCATAATCATGATCAGAGAGGTAATGAGTAGCATCAAGGATCTGAACATAAACTATTCCACCAAATAATCCAACTAGCATCAACTACAAAGAGTAATTAACACTACTAGCAACCTTACAAGTACCAATAGGAGTCGCGAGACGGAGATTGGTAACAAGTGATGAACTAGGGTTTGGAGATGAGATGGTGCTGATGAAGATGTTGATGGTGATGAGTCCCCTCTGATGAGAGGAGTGTTGATGATGACGATGGCGACGATTTCCCCCTCCGGGAGGGAAGTTTCCCCAGCAGGATCGTCCTGCCGGAGCTCTAGATTGGTTCTGCTCAAGTTCCACCTTGTGGTGGCGGCGAAACCACGAAAAAGCTCCTCCTTGATTTTTTCCTGGACGAAACCCTCCATATAGCAAAAGAGGGGGCCAGTGGGCCAGTGGGCTGCCCACAAGCCCCCATGGCGCGGCCTGGGGGGTGGCCGCGCCGTGCAGGCTTGTTGCCACCCCTTAGCACCCCTCTGGCACTTCTTCGGCCCAGTATTTTTGATAAATAGGGGAAAAAATTACTCGTTGGTTTTTACGGTGTTTGGAGTTTCGCAGAATAGGTATCTCAACTTTGCTCCACTTTCAGGCCAGAATTCCAGTTGCCGGTATTCTCCCTCTTCATGTAAACCTTGCAAAATAAGAGAGAAAAGGCATAAGAATTGTACGGTGAAGTGAAATAACAGCCAAAGAAGCGATAAATGTCAACATGAAAACATGATGCAAAATGGACGTATCAAATATGCATGGGTATGAGAGGTTGATTTGGTGGAAAGCAGTTTTGGGAGGCTAGAGATCAAGTTTCAAATGATTGGATTGGAATATCTTGGTCTCAACACATGAGTAGGTGGTTCTCTCTGAGAAAATGGATCTGGCTGTGAAGTGTGTCTTCTGAGTGCTTCTCCCATGAATGAGGGGTGGGTGAAGGGGTATATAGGCAGCACACAAAATTGAACTATGACACACAAAGTGGCAAACTCGGTGACACCAAACTGAAAAACTCGGTAGTACTGATTATCACAAATGTAGCATCTTTTAAATCTCGGTGAGACCGAAAATTCCGATTTTGTGTACCGAGGCACCCGAAAGTTGGTCACTCAAACTCGGTAGAACCGATTTGGTAGGAATGGCTAGGGTTTCTGTGTGAGGTCAAACTCGGTGGGTCAGAAGTATGAAAGCTGGTGACACTGAATTTGAGTACGTGGAATTGGATAAAATGGTTATGTGGGAAAATGACTTAGTATTTTGGTGGCTAACTTATAGCACTTGAGCAACGAGTTCATTTTACTACCTCACCCCCTTTTAATAGTATTGGCTTTCCTATGGACTCAAAAGTGATTTCTCACAAATATAAAATGAAGAGTCTTCTAGCTTGAAGCTTGACCCAATATTATTCCTTTCTTGCATCAAGGGGCATCTCCACATAAACCTTTAGCCAAAGCTCTCCATGGACTAAGCCTGAAATATACTTGGTAAAAGTGTTAGTCCAAGAGACAATGTATGTTGTCATGAATTATCAAAGTCACCAAGAGAGCATATGTGCTTTCAATCTCCCCCTTTTTGGTAATTGATGGCAACATACAATTAAAGCTTCAAATAAAGATAAGCATAAGAATATGAGAGCTTTGAAAAAATATGACTAGTCATAGACATCTTGGCTAAATGTGTACAATTCCTTTAAAAGATAGTTGCTTTGGAATGCATGGGTACACACAAGGTAGAAGGACAAGACAAGTCGTAGACATCCTGGCTATATGCATCAAACATATGTGAATGAAGGACTTCTATGTTTAAGATTCCCTCTTGCAAACAATATGTGCAAGAAACAAGAGGTCATCATAAACAAGGATATGATGCATATACTTAACTTGAGGATCTTGAGCGTCTTGACATAGGAGTACACTTGGGAAAACAAATGTTAGATAACACAAGAGTACCCTGTAGTAAAGATGCAAAGAACATCAAAATTACCAAGATATTGAAGACATATTAAAGAAAAGATTTGATGAAAGGATATGTCTCCAAGAGAACTTTTCTCCCCTAAGGATGAATATGTGGTAATTTCCTCTCCCCGTGAATCATAGCATTGGATATTGGGATTAGTTAGGGTAAGATAAGTTCAAACCAATAAAACCTTTCTACCTCTCTCCCTCTTAATATGTAAGGTTTAATACATCTCCCCTTAGGAACAAATATCTCCCCCTCGTGTTGTTTCTCCCTCTTTTTGTATAGGCTTCTTGGTGATATTTCTCCCCTATATAGATAGGTTCATTGAATGGAAGATTTCATAATATTCCCCCCACCCTTTGGCATAAATTTCCAAAAAGGTTTGAGGGTAAGGGCTCATTGAGAGAAAGGGATCTTGGATTCTTCTCTCTTGGATAAGGGCTCCTTGAATTTGTCTTTTCTCCCCTTTATACAGTTTGTAGGGTTTATCGAATGCCCCCCTTTGATATGGATAAGAGTTCCTTAAGTTATCTCCCCCTATATTAGGGATCCTAGATGATTCTCCCTCTTATATTGTATGGGATCAGTGAGATTTTTCTCCCCCAAGAGAAGTCTTCTACCCCTAGAAAAGTAATGCTAAAATGGATTTGCCTCCGAAATTTTTCGCAAGTTCTTAGGAGGCAATGAAACATGGGATCATTGATAAGCGTCCCCCTAAGGAAAAAGTCCAAAAGAAAATATTAGAGCAAGTAAGGCTGTTATAATATCGGAGTCATCGAGGCAAAGTAATTTGATAGAACCGAGAATGAGATTCAGGTCTCTGGGAGAAATCTGTTGGAATGAATTTCCCAAATCGGTGAGACCGAGTTGCAATGAAATTCAACTCCTTAACTGAAAATAGATTGATTGAAAGAATTGTTTCAAGATTCCAATTGTAAAAGATACCAATTGAGAAAGTCAAACAAAAAGGAAAAACAAAAAGTAGAGAAGTTTTTTTGCGTGTGTTTCGGAAATATACATACATGTAGATGAGAGTTGAATGGTTCTAAGAATGTGAAAACTCAAATGTGAACCATACAATAATCTCCATCTAGATGTAGGGCGGCGACTAGGTCACCTATATTAGAGTATTTGACTTGAGGAGTCAAGCAAGGATGCTTGATCATAGGTCATACTCATCGTTAAGCGCGA
This sequence comes from Hordeum vulgare subsp. vulgare, assembly GCF_904849725.1. Taxonomy (NCBI): domain Eukaryota; kingdom Viridiplantae; phylum Streptophyta; class Magnoliopsida; order Poales; family Poaceae; genus Hordeum; species Hordeum vulgare. The sequence goes on from NC_058523.1 coordinate 349,340,519, forward strand.
AATGGCGTTACCATTTTCCGTTTAAGCATTTCAATGTCTTCATATCACTTGAGTTGATTTACCTCATTAATTGGTGTAAAGCTTTATCAAGGATATGGGTACATACCATCGAATGATGTTGATGACGTAGCATGTAGGTGAACTTGTTGTGGATGCTCAAAGTTGATGAAGATCATCTTGAGTTGGGAGCTATCCATGTTGTTTTGGTTCACTTTTCACCTACAATGGTTAGTCACGCAAGGAAGAACATAATATATCCAAATGACATGAGTGAAATTCAATATCATAGAATTGTCAAGGATATGATTTTGTTGTCTTCTTCCTCCATCTCCGAAGAAAAGGTTGTTGATACTTGGCCATGTTAACGTTGCTTTTGATGTGTGTTGATGGCAATCTTGTAGAGTGTATTTCCTCCAAGTACCTACAAAAGGGTTAGATGCAATACAAGGGAGCATACTTTCCAAGATATAGGATAGTCATATCAATGGCATGATGGAATGGGCAATGAAGCTCATGCCCCTGCATGCATCCGAGTGAGTCTAGCTTAATTTTAAAGCATCAATGATGTTCAACTCACTCCTCAAATGACATAACAGTTTCTCATCAAGTGGTTTGGTAAACATATCATCTAGTTGTTTGTAAGTATGAACATGATTGAGATTGATATCTTCTGTTGCAACATGATCACGAATGAAATGATGTCGCACATGGATATGTTTCGTTCTAGAATGTTGCACACGATTATAGGAAATATTAATAGCACTTTCATTATCACATAACAATGGAACTTTTCTAACATGAAATCCATAATCCTTAAGAGTTTAAGTCATCCAAAGTAATTGGGCACAACATGATCTAGCGGCAATGTATTCAACTTCAGCTGTAGATAACGATACCGAGTTTTGTTTCTTGGATGACCAAGAGACAAGAGATCTCCCAAGAAGTTGACATGTACCCGAGGTGGATTTTCTATCAACCTTGTGTTTGGCATAGTCCGAGTCGGAATAGCAAACAAGATTAAAAGAAGATCCCTTGGGATACCATATGCCAAAGTTTGGTGTATGTATAACGTATCTCGCTATCCTTTTCACAGCCAATAGATGACACTCTTTTGGTGCTGCTTGGTATCGGTCACACATGCAAACACTCAACATGATATCAGGACAGGAGGCACATAAATATAGCAATGAAACAATCCTTGATCGATAAACCTTTTGATCAACTGGTTTTTCCTCCTTAGTGAGGGCAAGATGTCCACTTGTAGGCATGGGGGTTCTCATACCTTTGCATTCTTGCATGTTGAACTTCTTGGTTAAGTCATTGGTGTACTTGGTTTGAGAGATAAACATACCTTCTCTCGATTGTTTGATTCGCAATCCAAGGAAGAACTTTAGTTCACTCATCATGGACATCTCATACTTCTCTGACATCAACTTACCAAACTTTTCACTAAAATGTGGATTAGTAGTATACAAATATAATATCATCCACATATATTTGGCAAACAAATAGTTCTCCATTAACTGTTTTAGTGAATAAGGTTGCATCAATTTTACCAATCTCAAAACTCTTGTCAATGAGAAACTCCGTTAGGCATTTGTACCAAGCTCTATGGGCTTGTTTAAGACCATATAAAGCTTTATGAAGTTTGTAGGCATGATCAGGTTTTTTAGGGTTCACAAAACCAGGAGGTTGTTTAAAATAAACTTCCTCCTCAATTTATCCATTGAGAAAGGCACTTTTTATATCCATTTAGTAAAGAGTTATATCATGGTGATTGGCATACACTAGAAGAATGCGAATGGCTTCAAGTCCAGCAACAGGAGTATATGTCTCACCGTAGTCCATACCTTCGACTTGCTTATATCCTTGGGCTACGAGACGTGCCTTGTTGCCTACAACTTGTCTGTCTTCATCTTGCTTGTTCCGAAACACCCATCTTGTACCAATGACATTTTTCTCGCCTTCAGGCTTTTTGACAAGTGTCCATACTTGGTTTCTCTTGAAGTTATGTAGCTCTTCATGCATGGAATTCACCCAATCCGGATCTTTAAGGGCGTCTTCCACCTTCAATGGTTCAATACTAGAGATGAAAGAATAATACTCACAAAATTTAGCCAAACAAGATTTAGAGCGAGTGATTCTCCCGATTTTTATGTCCACTCTTGCTCTAACTCTTGATAGCTTATTCTTGTTGGATGGTGGAGCTTCTTCTTCATCATCATCATAATCTTGCATGTTGTCGTTGTTTTTGTCATCTCCTTGAGGTGGTGGTGAAGAAGGTTGAGGTGGATCATCACGATGTACTTCTTCCTCTTCTTCATCATGTCGTGTACCGCTTGTGGATGCTTCCATGTCGTTTCGTGGTTCGCCTTGACGCGAAGTGGGAGCTTCCACTTGAGTTGATGAATTGCTTTCCTTCACCTCCATGGGACGAATCTTGCCAATGGACAAGTCTTTTATAGCTTCAGAAGGTTCTTTATCTCCTACATCAATTGGCAATTGTTCGACCTATGAACCGTTAGTCTCATCAAACTTTACATCTACCTTCTCTTCAACTTTTCTAGTGAAGTTGTTGTAGACAAGGTAAGTGTGAGAGTTTGATCCATAACCGAGTAGGATACCTTCATAAGATTTAGGTGCAAGCTTAGATCAACGATGCTTATCAAGAATATAGCACTTAGAGCTGAATACCCGAAATTATCCAACTTGGGGTTTTGTACCGGTGAGTAGCTCGTATGCCGTTTTACTGAGAAGTTTGTGTAGGTAGAGACGGTTTATGGCATGGCAAGCTGTTTCCACGACTTCTGCCCAAAAGTGTCTTGGAGTCTTGTATTCATCAAGCATCGTTCTCGCCATCTCTATGAGAATCCGGTTCTTCTTGTCAGCAACTCCATTTTGTTGAGGTGTGTACGTCACCGAGAACTCATGTGGGATAACTTCTTCGTCAAGAAAAGTATCCACATTCGTGTTCTTGAACTCCGTTCCGTTGTCACTTCGAACCTTCTTGATCTATACTTCAAACCGATTTTGACCTTTCCGAGTAAAGTTCTTGAAGATCATTTGTACCTACGACTTATCATTAAGAAAGAACACCCACGTAAATCTGAAAAAATTATCAACAATGACTAAACCATAAGAATTTCCACCGAGGCTCTTGTAAGCATTGGGACCAAAGAGATCCATGTGAAGCATCTCAAGGGTCTTGTGGTAGTCATGCTGTTCTTTACGGGATGACTTCCACCAACTTGCTTTCCTACTTGACAAGCACTACAAAGTCTATCTTTGTCACTTATAACATATTTAACACCAAGAATATGATCACCTGTGATAAGTTTGTCAAGATTACGCATACCAACATGTCCTAACCTTCTATGCCATAACCAACCTTTAGAAGATTTTGCAATAAGACATATATGGGGTTTGATATCTTTGAGAAATCAACAATGTATAGATCACCTCTATGGAAACTAGTAAAGACAATTTTATGGTAGTCGCTACGAAACACATGGCATTCAACTTTCGTCAATAGCACATTGAAACCAAATTCTGCTAGTCTAGATACGAAAAGAAGATTGTAGCCAAGAGATTCAACACGCATGCCATTTTGAATGGAACTATCATGAGATAGGACCACCTTACCAATACCAAGTACCTTACCCTTGGAGTTATCTCCGAAAGTCACATACCTTCGAGGTCCACGGTTTGGTGTGATCTCATGGAACATGTCTTTATCTCCGGTCATGTGATCGCTGCATTGTAGCGACCCGACTCAAAACGAGTCAAGCCTCTATGTATCTGTGCCATCCCTGGATCAGTATGCTGGCACACACAGTACATCATTGTATATATCAAAGTGCAATCACATGTAAATAATGTAAAATTGATATATACCTCAAAATCTCAGCGGAAACAGTCAAAGGGAGTGGAGTCCAAATAAACACCAATGACAGGTTGACTGGAGAGTGTAACCATGAATCATACTCTTACTCGTTGTAGACAGTATCTACAACATAAGACGTTGCAGCCGTGTAGGTCAGCATATTGAATATGCCGACAAGTCACAGAAGAGAGGGGTGAAAATATCATCTATACTATATGCACATATGGCAGGTGGGGTTGTAGTTTAAGTTTTGCGTAAAGCAATTTTTTCCTACAACAAGAGAGAGGCTAAAGCAAAAATTTACTACATAGTCGGTTGTTAGTGAGAAGGTTCCACCAACCATTTCTCATACCCAAGTTATCGGTATCACCCACATCATTAAGTTATTGGTGTTGAGAATTCCTCATAACTTCAGTTCCTTTGGCTCAAGTTGTCCATGACCGTGGACACGGCTAATCGATTAGGTTTGAGTACTCTGTAGAGTTTTGCACACGTTCCCCACAAGATTTGATCGCCTCCGTTGAAGTCCTCGCACTTCAGGGTGTTTGAGAACCGGATGATCAAAACATGGTGTTCCAAAGGGTTCCTCTTAGACACTGTCGGTGCCCATCCAATCCTACCGTTCTTCTAGATCTCGTTGCACCGCCCGTCCAGAGTCACCACAATGTCCAACCAAGCCAGAGCCCATAATGACTTGTGGCTGTGCAGGTAAGCCTCGGGTCTTGAAGTATCTATCCATCTCTTGAAGCCTGGGTGAAGCATTCCGCAAGATGTCATGGTGCTTCCCCATGCATCCCGGTTCATCCATTGGCTTCCCCAGGGTGCCCATCTGAACCATCCTTCACCCAGAGATATATTGCATCATGCGGTCTTGAAAGTCTTGCAGTCTTCAAGTTTTGATTATTAAGTTCTTACAACACTCATGATAAACACTCAACCAAACCCCGTCAACTAGAAGCATAGTAAAATAACATCCTGGCCAAAGTAAAAAGGGTTTATGGGTGCCTATCACAAGATACTACTCAAGAACCAAATTTCCAAGTACCTACTTTGCATGCACTGGGTGGAGAAGGTTGAAACTAATGCAATAAAATCATAGGTAAAAGTATGATTAATGTGAACTTGCCTCGTATTACTTGACGAAGATGGTCGCTCTCATAATCCTAATAATTCTACTCGTCACACTCCGAGCAATCTATCGTAAACGAATAGCATTCAATAAACATTCATGCCAAAAGGAAGAACCAAAAGAACGTAAGAACAAAACATGTCTTTGTGAAAAATAACAACATACTAAGCTTTAATAAAAAAAATAGGTTCTAAGTGTGTTGTAAAGTGAAGGTGCAGGGATAAGATCAAAAGAGTTAGTGGATGATGAACTATTGCTATATACGCTTAGGGTGGAGATACTATGAAAGACGATCCCAAGTATGCGGAGAACAACATGAATGACAAATAGCATAGGGCATAAGAATTCAGTTTAAAAAATAGAATAAATTGAAATGTAGCACTACAACGCAAGTTATAGCGAATTGAAGTATGAATAGAATATGAATTCCATAAAGGTCAAAGGTATTTGAATTGGAGCATGGTTGTTATGAATATAAAGTACATAACACAAGTGTTTAGGGTCAAAAGGAATCAATGGAAAAAGGTGCTACGGTTTGCTAGGTATGATCAAATGAAGGTTCGAATTCAAATTTGGATCACTGAAATTTGAATGGTTCAAAGGTTGAAACTAATGAATCTACTGCAAATGGGAGGTCAATATGAACATGTAGAAAAAATAATTACTAGATTTCGAATAACGGATCAAAAGATATAAGTAATTCAATATGGCTTTGAATCTAGTTAGAACGTGGTGTGGCAACACTACCGTGGACTGCTGTAGTAATGACTATGATCGAAATTATATGTTGGAAAGATAACACTAATTGATACAAACAAAAAAATTACTTTAATACGAATCCGATGCAATTGGATTCATCTAAAATGGAGTTACAGATAAAAAGATATGATCAAAAGAAGTTTGAATATGAATCTGAACAAATTTCGAAATTTGAAATTTTTTAAAAGTTGGTTTGATAGGTTCACTGGATAGGTGAGGTCAAAACTTAAACCTAGGCGCTGGGTTCATCTAATTTAAGTGAACGAGTAAAAAGTTATGGATATTTGAAAAATCAGGACCAATGTGGTTTACGGAAGAAAAGTGCTATGTCTAAAAGAATTCTAGTACTAATGTGTAAATACAAAGACAAATTAATAATCCACTTACTCTAGTGTATACTAGTCTAAAAACAATAAACTACGGGAGTATAAAAGAAAATTACGAAGAGCATACCTTTAGAATGCACCCAAGAGATAATTCCAAATAGGAGACGACTTCGAGAAATCCCGCCGAAGAGAAGAGAATATTTTTATTTAATAAATCTAGTTAAGCCAAAAGATTGATTTAACCTCGTGTAGATGATTTTTGGATGCTTCTATGGATCTATATTTATAGATGGAAGAAGGTCTAAAGGTCAATAGATAGACAATGTGGGACTAAACATATACTTAATATGGAGAAAAATGAACAAACCATCGCATGGGCCAAGTAACGCTTCGGCCAGCCGCATGAGGCAATTCCGGGCAGCCGTGTTTTTTTTTAAATTCCGGATGAATAGTATTCATCGTGAAAAGTGTTTTTTAGAAGAAAAAAACAGTGAAGAAAAACATATAAACGAAATATAGAGAACATTTTGTATAGTCATATTATATATCAAAATTTTCAGAATAAAATTTCTTATAACATGAACATATTTTCAAGACCAACTAAAATACTTTTAAAAAAATTATTTTGTTGCAATAACTTTAAAATGAAAAGGGATTTGAATTTCAAATAATTTGCAAATACTTAAATTTTTAATCAAGACATTGTATCCGATTTTGGAGTGTCATTTTCCTCCTCTCATTTGACTTTTTTATCATACGGTTTTGAAAATATTCGAACTCAAAATTGAATAGGGATTCAAAATAGAAAATTTTGGGAAATTCATTTTATTCCCTCTCATTAAATTTTCGAAAAGTTTCAAATTTCACTCAATTTCAAACAATCAATCACACATCATTCAAACAAAAAAATTCCTAATTATTTATTTGTTATAACATTCCAAAATTTATTATTTTGGGATGTTACATGCATCCACTGTCGAGAACCCACTCCTTACCACCGACCATGTAGTCTCTAAGGTTCGCTATAAGACTAAGGTTCCTCATGGTCTTCTCATACTCGATGCCAAAGATATCATCTTCATCGTGGTAGCCATGCTCCACATAATCATCATCGGATGAAGTTCATCAGTATTTTGACTATGACAATGTTCATGTTTATGCACTCGAATGGCTTCAACAATGATATTGTTAATAGTAATGACATCTCCTTTGGCACGCATGAGGCCACAAAGATCAAATAGGCATTTATCAAAATTAGGACCAGTTTACTTCATTTTGTGAAAAGCAATGTATTTGTGGACAAGGATATCAAAAAAATTCAAGGAATAATTTAGATATATTTTGTCTAAGTCTTTCCACAAGGTATGAGCACACTCAAAGTTTTGCAACTGATTAAGCACATTTCTTGGTAACCCACTAATGGTTAGATTGATAGTGTTAAGATTACCAAGCATATCAATTCCATCATCATGAGAAGGATGTATAGGATCAATGGGAGGCACATAAGGATACTCAACATATTTGCACAATTGGAACTTACCACATATATCAAGCATTTCATTTTTCCATTGTCTAAAGCACTCGCCATCAAGAATAGGCACTCCACAACTAAAAATCCCAGAACTAGTCACACTCATCTTCCTCCAATGGTGATTAAACCAAGGTTTTGGACACCTTGCTCTGATACTAATTGAGTGATCGATAGAAGATGTGTCTAGAGGGGGGTGAATAGGCTACTTGTCAAGATAAAATTCCTAGCCTAACCCAATTTGAAGGAAGGGAGAAATCTAGCACATATAACAAGTCTAGTACACCCTACACATGCAGTTCTAAGACTATAGCAACAGAAAGTAAAACATGCAAGTGTAATGTAGGGGAGTAAGGTATGGAGATCAAACACATGAGGTTGACACAACAATTTTTGGCATGGTTCCGATAGGTCGCGCTATCATACGTCCATGTTAGTGGAGACTTCAACCCACGGAGGGTAGCGGCTGTGAGAGTCCATGGAGGGCTCCACCCATGGATGGTCCACAAAGAATCGGCCTTGTCTATTCCACCACGGCTTCCGTGCATAGAGGACTAGCCTTACTCACGGTAGATCTTCATGAAGTAGGCGATCTCCTTGCCCTTACAAACATCTTGGTTCAACTTCACAACACAAAGTAGGAGCCTCCCAAGCGACACCTAACTAATTTAGGAGGCACCACCCTCCATAAGGTAATAGATGTGGTAGATCAATGAACTCCTTGCTCTTGTGCTTCTAAAGATAGTCTCCTCAACTCAAACTCTCTCAGAATATGCATGGGTAGGACAGGTTGATTTGGTGGAAAGAAGTTTGGGGAGGCTAGAGATCAAGTTTCAAATGATTGTATTGGAATATCTTGGTCTCAACACATGAGTAGGTGGTTCTCTCTCAGAAAATGGATCTGGCAATGAAGTGTGTGTTCTGAGTGCTTCTCCCACGAATGAGAGGTGGGTGAAGGGGTATATATAGGCAAAATCGATGACCCCGAAGTAAAAAAAACTCGGTGGTACCGATTAGCACAAAGGTAGCAACTTTTGAATCTTGGTGAGACCGATATATGAAACTCGGTGGCACCGAAAATGTGGCTAATATTCAGATGGCCAAACTCGGTGGCACTGATACTCGAACTCGGAAATTCCGATTTTGTGTACCGAGGCACCCGAATTTGGTCACCCAAACTCGGTAGCACTGACTTGGTTTCGGTTGCACCGATTTGGTGGGAATGGCTAGGGTTTCTGACCGAGGTCAATATCGGTGGGTCCAAAGTATGAAAGTTGATGACACCGAATTTGAGTATGTGGAACTGGACATAATGGTTATGTGGGAAAAATGACCGAGTATTTTGGTGGTTAACTTTGAGCACTTGAGGAACCAGTTCATTTTACTACCTCACCCCCTTTTAATAGTGTTGGCTTTCCTATGGACTCAAAAGTGATTTCTCACAAATAGAAAATGAAGAGTCTTCTAGCTTGAAGCTTGAGCCAATATTATTCCTTTCTTGCATCAAGAGGCATCTCCATATAAACCTTTAACCAAAGCTCTCCATGGACTAAACCTGAAATATACTAGGTAAAAGTGTTAGTCCAAGAGACAATGTATGTTGTCATGAATTATCAAAATCACCAAGAGAGCATATGTGCTTTCAATGATCTTCCCTAGAGCATGACGGGGCTGCTCGACCACCTCAACATCGCCGGAATCCCCAACTTCGACGAGCTCCGCTGCCCGCCGTCTCTGGAGTAGAATGTTGCAACGCCCTACGTCCATCTCTGCTTGAATTCTCGTACATAATGATGAGGTGTGTCCATTCCCCTCCTCACCGATGGCAGCCTTGCCCCCTCGCTAGATAATCATCGCGAGCCAAGCTGCCGTCCTTGTTAGCCCCCCTCTCTCTTATAAACCTGACAGGAGGACCCCCCGTGTTAGTCTCTCCCCTCGCTCCCGAAGCGGTATAAGTGGAGGCGCGTTTTGAGAATACGCCTTCAACGTGACCCTTTGGGGAATTTCTTATTTTTTGTTTGAATTCATATTTTGACTGCAACATTAACTAGCTATAATTCCTAAACCATAAGTTCAAATGAGATGATTCCCTTTATAACTTTTTTTATTAAGCTCCTCTATCGTAATGCAAAATCTAAGATTTTTCCTTGCGGTACATATTTTCTGGTGCATTAAAATACTTTATGTGGCATTTTAATTTTTTGTTTTTATTACTATCAGAAGGTTCAACTTGCCTTGAAGAGGACGAGGAGTTTTGTGACCCTCGTCTGAACTAAGGCAAGCCATCACAAACATTTAAAAGGATGACTTGCAGTGACTATGATTTTTTGCCTGAACTTGAATTAATATATGACATATATTCTATTAAAATTTGCATCACCTATGATAACTTAACCTTCATGATATTACTGTTACTATGATAGAAGTAATGTGACTACTTGGTTAAGTTTATGGAGTAGAGTAGTTTCATCATGATGTTACTTATGGCAGTCGATCAAGATGGTGCATATGCATTTCATGGCATTCTATGGCTCGAATAATTTTTTATTTCAGACTAAAAATGTTAATAATACAACTTGAACATGCTGTTCGTCGAGTCATGGTGCCACCGAATCGAGCTTCCTAGTGGAACCACATTTACCTTTATGGGAAGGGCCTTATTCGGTCTGCTGACATGCCTCTCGCCAGTTCCTCCAATGAGGGAAATTTATGCGCTTGTGCTACCCTGGCCCGGTAGGTAGGTATAGCCTTGTGTGCCCATAGTTGTTTTGGTACCACTGTCCCTGTTTGGGATTGTTTTGTTTTGCCACGATGATGGCCGAGTGATGTCTAGAGTGGCATCCAGGGCCACCCATGACTTAGCCCAAAGGGGAGTTGGTCAGAGTGGCTGGAAGAGTTTCATGCAGTAGATTGGTTTTGTCGGAAAGTCATTGGTCCATACGAATGGGAACACGAGGTAATGGGTTCCGTGTTGTGGGTATAGTGTTCTAACCCCTCCAGAGTGTGTGTATAATCTATAGATAGCCGCGTCCTCAATCTTGGACACAGTTCGTACTAGGTCACACCATGGATCATTAAAATAATTAACTTGCACACTAATAATATAATCATGCACATGTTGTATGGTTTGTCGAGATCGACAAGATGTTTTCTTTTTTGATCCGGAGGTGATCACCGTGGTAAGATGATGGATATGGTTACGCGGTAATGATGACCAACAAGTGTAAGGGATCTATGGTAGTCCTTTCGATAAGTAAGAGTGTCGAACCCAAGAGGATCATAAGGAAATGACAAGGGGTTTTCACTAAGGTATTCTCTTCAAGCACTGAAATTAGCGGTAACATATAGTTTTGCGATAAGGTAATTTGTAACGGGTATCAAGTAGCAAATGTAACAAAGGTGAAGCAAGGTGGCCCAATCCTTTTTGTAGCAAAGGACAAGACTGGACACACTCTTATATAAAGCAAAGCGCTCCGGAGTACACATGGGAATTTCTATCAAGCTAGTTTTCATCATACTCATATGATTCACGTTCGTTACTTTGATAATTTGATATGTGGATGGACCAGTGCTTGGGTGCTGCCCTTACTTGGACAAACCTCCCACTTATGATTAAACTCTCTCGCAAGCATCCGCAACTATGAAAGAAGAATTAAGATAAATCTAACCATAGCATGAAACATATGGATCCAAATCAGCCCCTTACAAAGCAACGCATAAACTAGGGTTTAAGCTTCTATCACTCTGGCAACCCATCATCTACTTATTACTTCCCAATGCGCTCCCCTAGGCCCAAATAATGGTGAAGTGTCATGTAGTCGACATTCACATGACACCACTAGAGGAGAGACAACATACATCTCATCAAAATATCGAACGAATACCAAGTTCACATGATTACTTATGACAAGACTTATCCCATGTCCTCAGGAACAAACATAATTACTCACAAAGCATATTCATGTTCATAATCAGAGGAGTACTAATGGTCATTAAGGATCTAAACATATGATCTTCTACCAAGTAAACCAACTACCATCAACTACATGGAGTAATCAACAATACTAGCAACCCACATGTACCAATCTGAGCTTTTGAGACAAAGATCGGATACAAGAGATGAACTAGGGTTTGGAGAGGAGATGGTGTTGATGAAGATGTTGATGGAGATTGACCCCCTCTCCATGAGAGGATCGTTGGTGATGACGATGGCTTCGATTTCTCCTCCAAGAGGGAAGTTTCCCTGGCAAAACAGCTCCGCCAGAGCCCTAGATTGGTTCTACCCAAGTTCTGCCTCGAGACGGCGGCGCTTCGCCCCGAAAGTTCTGATATGATTTTTTCCAGGTCAAAACCCTCCATATAGCACAAGATGGGCACCGGAGGCGTGCGTGGGGCTCACAAGCCTGTAGGACACACCCCCTGGTTTGTGGCCACCTGGTGGGTCCCCTGAAGTTTATTTCGCCAAATTTTTTTTATGTAATACAAAAATAATTCTCTGTAAGTTTTCACGACTTTTGGAGTTGTGCATATTAGGTCTCTCAGATTTGCTCCTTTTCCAGTCTAGAATTCCATCTGCCGGGATTCTCCCACTTCATGTAAACCTTGTAAAATAAGAGAGAAAAGGCATAAGTATTGTACCATAATGTGCATTAACAACCCATAATGCAATAAATATCAATATAAAAGCATGATGCTAAATGGACGTATCAAGTCCCCTAAGCTTAGACCTCGCTTGTCCTCAAGCGAAAGCCCAAATCGATAAATATGCCCATATGTTTAGAGATAGAGGTGTCGATAAAATAAAATACACACATGAAGGCATCATGGTTATGTTCAGAATAGCAACACATATTGACATATAATTTCTTATGCTAGAGTAACAATTCATTCACAAGGTAAAAGATGAATCAAGAACTCTATTGAGAACTAACAAACTATTATCTCAGTCATTGAAGCAATTCCAATTTATCATAACGTAGGGAAGAGTCAATATAAGAGCTTGTAAAGCAAATCCACATACTCAATCATCTTGTAGTATTTCATAATTGCTAACACTCATGCGGTACCTATGAGGTCAAAGCTTCAATCAGACACAAAGAAAGATAGGGGCTTATAGTTTTGCCTCCCAACTATTTACCTCAAGGATAATGTCAACAATAATAACTCATGATCACCCACATCCGAGTGGATATATGTGTCTAAATCATTCCCCAACACATGACACTTGCCAAAAGATTAAGGCGAAATAAAGGAAATGGTGAAGATCACCACGACTCTTGCATAAAGGTAAGTACTAGAAAGTAAAGGTAACAAATAGGCCCTTCGCAGAGGGAAGCAGAGGTTGTCATGCACTTTTATAGTTGGATGTGCAATCCCTTAATGCAAAAGAACGTCACTTTATATTGCCCCTTATGATAAAGAACTTTATTATGCAGTCTGTCGCTTTTATTTCTTCCATATCACAAGTTCGTATAAAGTTTATTTTCCTCACACTAATAGATCACACATATTTAGAGAGCAATTTTTATAGCTTGCACCGATGAAAACATACTTGAAGGATCTTACTCAATCCATAGGTAAGTATGGTGGACTCTCAAGGCAAAATGGGTTAAAGGTTTTTGGATGCACAAATAGTATCTCAACTTGGTGCGGAAGTTTTTGGCTGATATGGGGTGGAAGCAAGCAACACATGTTGAAGGGTCTATAACCATAAACTTCTATTTGGAAATAAGCAAACACAACTCATTATGTTGTCTTCCTTTTACAACATCAACTTCTGAACTTATAATATTTAAATGAGTGCTCACAATCATAAAAGATGTCCAAGATAATATATTCATATGTGAACCTCTCTTTCTTTATTACTTCCTTTTAATTACAACAATGACCAATAGCTTTGTTTGTCAACTCACAACAAATTTCTATCGACATACTTTTTATATGTGAAGTCATCACTCCCCATAAGATCATTACATGTACTCTTTGCTTTTATTATATACTTCTTTCTATTTCTTTTTCTCAAGATCATAGCAAGCAAGCAAAGCCCTCAACTAAAATCTACCCTTTACTATATAACTCTCGGACTTGCTTAACATAGGGGGAACATAAAGGAAAACTCAAAACTAGATCACACTAAAACTTTATTCTACTAGATCAAGATATAACCAAAAGGATTGAATGAGGAAAAACGAAGATAGTAAAAGATGTGCTGGTCATACGATATCGGGGCACTCCCCCAAGATTGGCACAAGCCAAGGGGAGTGCCCTATACCTATGTGTTTAGTTGTCTTTCTTCGGAAGTGGTGATGTTGGAGTTGTTGGTGAGGTTGGAGGCTTGTCTAGTTTCTCTTAAGCATAAAATTATGTTCCCTCGGGTCATCTACTTCCCCCTAGAGCTTCAATATCTTTTGACATAATTATACCTTGCTCTCCTGCAGATGACGAGCGGGGATAAATAGAACCTTGGGTTTTCTCCTTGTATTTGGGAGGCTCGATTTCTTGAACTCCACATGCATATCTCCGTGTCGAGGCAGGGGATCTCCTCTTCATCCGAGCTTTCTTCCTCATACTTGCCTTCTAGTTCCTCCTCCGAGAACAATCCATAAGGATCTAAGTCGACGTAGAGGTCGGGGTTAGCAAGATAATGCGATACATAGCTCTCCCCATCGGAATCTTGGGACGACATCTTACTCTAAATCTGCTGCAAAAACAGCTCAAAACGAAAACAGGAGATATTGTCGTGATACGAAGGTCAAAACCTTCGGCAGATTATATAATGATTTTTTACCGACCCTAAAGAGTATACCACAAGAAAACGGAGTCCGAAGGGTACACGGGGTGGCCACAAGCCACAGGGGTGCGCCCAGGGGGGGTAGGGTACCCCCCTATCTTTTCGCCTCCTCGTGCATTCTTCGGACTACTTTAAATCTTCCCAATTTATTAAATATTCCAAAACTTATAAAAATACCATTGGAAAGGTTTTGGAGAAGGTTTGCTTACCGTAACACATACCTATTCCTTTTCAGAGTCTGAAACATTCTGATAGGTCTCCCTAATGTACTCGTCCGGAGTTATGGTATTGATAGGAGTACGTGAGATATAATGTTTGATTCTTTGCCCATTTACCACCTTCGGATTTGTGCCTTCGGCGTTGTTGATCTTGATGGCACCGGAACGATATACTTCCTCGATAATGTTAGGCCCTTCCCATGTAGAGAGAAGTTTTCCTGCAAAGAATCTTAAACGAGAGTTGTATAGCAAGACATGATCACCTACATTGAATTCACGCTTTTGTATCCTTTTAGCATGCCATCTCTTAACCTTTTCTTTAAACAACTTGGCATTCTCATAGGCTGGGTTCTTCACTCATATAGTGAGCTAATGTCAAATAACCTCTTCTCACCAACATGTTTGAGATCATAGTTAAGATCTTTAATTGCCCAAAAAGCTTTATGTTCTAGCTCTAGAGGAAAGTGACATGCTTTACCATAAACCATTTTATACGGAGACATGCCCATAGGATTTTTGTAAGCGGTTCAATAATCCCATAATGCATCATCAAGTTTCTTAGACCAATTCTTTCTAGATCTATTAACGGTCTTTTGCAAGATCAATTTAATTTCTCTATTTCTCAATTCTACTTGAACACTAGATTGAGGATGATAAGGAGATGCAATCCGATGATTAGCATCATACTTAGCAAGCAATTTACGGAAATCACCATGAATAAAGTGTGAACGAGCATCAGTCATTAAATATCTAGGGACTCCAAATCTAGGGAAAATAACTTCTTTCAGCATTTTAATAGAAGTGTTATGATCAGAACTACTAATTGAATAGCTTCTACCAACTTAGTAACATAATCAACAACAACTAGATTATGAGTGTACCTGTTGGACTTTGGAAAAGGTCCCATATAATCAAAACCCGAAACATCAAATGGTTTAATAACAAGAGAGTAATTCATAGGCATTTCCTGACTTCTACTAATATTACCGATTCTTTGACATTCATCACAAGACAAGACAAACTTACGAGCATCCTTGAAGAGAGTAGACCAATAAAAACCAGATTGTAATACCTTGTGTGCAGTTCTATCTCCAGTGTGGTGTCGTCCATAGGCCTCGGAGTGACACTTGTGTAGGATCTGATCATGTTCATGCTCAGGTACACAACAACTAATATTACCATGTACTCTTTATTTATAAAGGTGTGGATCATCCCAAAAGTAATGTCTTAAATCATAGAAGAACTTTTTGTTTTGTTGGTATGTGAAACTAGGCGGTATAAATTTAGCAACAACGTAGGTAGCATAATCAGCATACCAAGGAGCACTACGTGAAGCATTTATGACAGCTAATTGTTCATCAAGAAAGCTATCATCAATAGGTCGTGGGTCATCAAGAACATTCTCTAATCTAGACAAGTTATCCTCTATGGGGTTATCAGCACCCTTTTTATCAATAATATGCAAATCAAATTCTTGTAGCAGAAGAACCTATCTAATAAGTCTAGGTTTAGCATCTTTTTTTCCATAAGGTATTTAATAGTAGTGTGATCAGTGTGAACAGTTACTTTGGAATCAACAATGTAAGGTCTGAACTTATCACAAGCAAACACAACTGCTAATAATTCCTTTTCACTGGTAGCGTAGTTTCTTTGAGCACTGTCTAGAGTTTTACTAGCATAATGGATAACATTTAATTTCTTATGAACTCTTTGTCCTAGAACAACACCAACAACATAATCACAAGCATCACACATAATTTCAAAGGGTAGGTTCCAATCAGATGGTTGAACAACAAGTGCAATGATCAAGGCTCTCTTAAGATTTTTAAATGCTTCAACACAATCAACATAAAAAACGAATGGAACAACTTTTTGCAAAAGATTAGTGAGAGGCCTAGAAATATTAGAGAAGTCTTTTATAAACCTCCTATAGAAACCAGCATGACCAAGGAAACTTCTTATACCTTTGATATCTGTAGGACACGACATTTTTTCAATAGCATCAATTTTAGATTTATCAACTTCAATACCTCTTTCGGAGATCTTGTGTCCCAATACAATGTCTTCATTAACCATAAAGTAGCACTTCTCCCAATTCAAGACAAGATTACTTTCTTCACATCTCTACAAAACTCGATCAAGGTTGCTCAAGCAATCATCAAAAGAAGTTCCGTAAACGGAAAAATCATCCATGAAAACTCAACAATATTTTCACAAAAGTAAGAGAATATAGCCATCATACATGATTGAAAGGTAGCAGGTGCATTGAATAAAACAAAAGGCATATGTCTATAGGCAAAGGTACCGAAAGGGCAAGTAAAAGTGGTCTTCTCTTGATTCTCTTTTGACACTGGTATTTGAGAGAAACTAGAATAACCATCTAGAAAGAAAGTGTGTATGTTTGGATAGTCTTTCTAGCATTTGATCAATAAAAGGTAGAGGGTAATGATCTTTCCTAGTAGCTTTATTTAATTTCCTAAAATCAATTACCATTCTCTATACATTAACAATTCTTTGCGGGATGAATTCATTTTTATCATTAGGAACAATGATAATACCTCCCTTTTTAGCGACACAATGAACGGGAATAACCCATCTACTATCAACAATAGGATAAATCATACCTGCCTCCAGAAGCTTTAGTATTTCATTTCTTACCACTTCCTTCATTTTAGGATTTAACCGTCGTTGGTGATCAACAACTGGTTTAGCATGAGGCTCCATATTAATTTTGTGCTGGCATAGAGTGGGACTAATGCCCTTAAGATCATCAAGAGTATATCCAATAGCAGCACGATGCTTCCTCAAAATTTTCAATAATCCCTTTTCTTCATGCTCTGAAAGGTTAGCACTAATAATAACAGGATATTTCTCTTTTCATCAAGATAAGCATACTTGAGAGTATCAGGTAATTTTTTAAGCTCAAACACGGGATCACCCTTGGATGGAGGAGAATCCCCAAGTATTTCAATAGGCAGGTTGTGTTTCAAAATAGGTTGTTGATCAAAGAAAATCTTATCTATTTCATTCATATGCAGATCATTTTCATGGTCTAGAAAATATTGTTCTAAGGAATCAGTAGGAGGCACAACGATAGAAGCGAGACCAATAATTGCATGGGGTTGTCTACGAAATTTAGAGAAACTGAACTCATGAGACACATCCCCAAAACTTAGAGTAACAGTTTCTTTCTCAAAATCAATCTTGGCATTAACAGTATTGGAGAAATGTCTATCAAATATAGTGGGACTAAAATAATCTTGTGGGGAACCAAGAACAAGAAAATCAGTAGGATACTTTATTTTCCCACACAAGACTTCAACATCTCTAACAATCCTAGTTGGTGCAATAGTATCTCTATTAGCAGGCTTAATGGTAACATCAATTTCTTCTAATTCAGCTAGTGCAATATCATTCATAATTTCTTGGTATAGGGTAAAGGGAATTGCACTCACACTAGCAACCACATCACATAAGCCATGATAACAATGATCTGCTATTTTAGTCTATGTTTACCTTTAGTATCAGGTCTATGTTTACCTTTAGTATAAGGTCTAGCAATTCTAGCAGCTTCATCATAGAAATGAATAACATGCACATCAATATTATCAACCAAGAGATATTTAACCATAGAAATACTAGGTTCAACTTTAATTTGTTCAGGAGGTATAGGTGTTCTAGTACAACTCTTACGAACCATAGTTGAAGCTTTAGCATGTTCCTTTATTCTAACAGGAAAGGGTGGTTTCTCAATATAAGCAATGGGAATAACAGGATCAGCATAATAAATAATAGTTTCCTATTCAACTTTAATTGGTTTAACTACTTTAACTTAAATGGGAGGAGGATATTTAAATCATTTCTGCTTGGGGAGATCAACATGAGTAACAAAAGATTCACAGAAAGAAGCTACTATCTCAGAGCCAGGTCCATATTTAGTGCTAAAATCATGAAAAGCATCGGTGTCTATAAAGGATTTAACACAATCAAACTTAAGGCTTATACTTGACGCATTACCTTCTTCGAGTTCCCAACCTTGAGAGTTGCGTTTAATTCTTCCCAATAAGTCCCATTTGAATTCAATATATTTCTTCACAAAGGAACCAACACAAGAAGTATCGAGCATGGATTGATCATTACGAGAGAGCCGAGCATTAAAATTCTGAATAATAATTTCTCTTGGGAGCTCATGATTGGGGCATGAATATAACATTGACTTAAGCCTCCCCCAAGCCTCAGCGATTCTTTCTCCCTCATGAGGCAAAAAATTATAAATATAATTCTGATCATGATGAACCAGATGCATAGGATAAAACTTCTAATGTAATTCCAATTTCAATCGGTTGTAGTTCCATGATCCAATATCATGGCATAGACTATACCATGTCAATGCCTTTTCCCTCAAAGATAAAGGAAAGACCTTCTTCTTGACATCATCCTCGGGCAGACCTACAAGCTTAAATAACCCACAAACTTTATGCACATAGATTACATGCAAATCGGGATGTAGTGATCCATGTCCTGCATAAGGATTAGCTAGCAGTTTTTCTATCATACCCGAAGGAATTTCATAATAAATATTTTCAATAGGTGCAGTAGGTTGAGGAACATCTCTTTGTGCTTCCAGTCAGGGTGAACATACCCCAAACAAGCCCCTCACAGGATTATTTTCCATAGTGACAAGTGACAATAATTTCAGCACAATATATAAAATTTTCCTTACCAAGTTCCACTCACCAAAGGCGCTTCACTCCCCGCCAATGGTGCCAGAAAAGATTCTTGATGACCCACAAGTGTAGGGGATCTATCATAGTCCTTTAGATAAGTAAGAGTGTCGAACCCAATGAGGAGCAGAAGGAAATGACAAGCGGTTTTCAGTAAGGTATTCTGTGCAAGCACTGAAATTATCGGTAACAAATAGTTTTGTGATAAGGTAATTCATAATGGATAGCAAGTAGCAAAATTAACAAAGGTGCAGCAAGGTGGCCCAATCCTTTTTGTAGCAAAGGACAAGCCTGGACAAACTCATATATAGCAAAGCGCTTTTGAGGACACGTGGGAATTTCTGTCAAGCTAGTTTTCATCATGCTCATATGGACAAACTCTTATATAAAGCAAAGCACTCACTTTGATAATTTGATATGTGGGTCGACCGGTGCTTTGGTGATTCCCTTACTTGGACAAACCTCCCAATTATAATTAACCTCTCTCTCAAGCATCCACAACTATGAAAGAAAAATTAAGATAAATCTAACCATAGCATGAAACATATGGATCCAAATCAACCCCTTACGTAGCAACGCATAAACTAGGGTCTAAGCTTCTGTCACTCTAGAAATCCATCATCTACTTATTACTTCACAATGCCTTCCCCTAGGCCCAAACAATGGTGAAGTATCATATAGTCGATGTTCACATGACACCACTAGAGGAGACACAACATACATCTTATCAAAATATCGAACGAATACCAAGTTCACATGATTACTTATAACAAGACTTATCCCATGTCCTCAGGAACAAACATAATTACTCACAAAGCATATTCATGTTCATAATCAGAGGAGTATTAATGATCATTAAGGATCTGAACATATGATCTTCCACCAAGTAAACCAACTAGCATCAACTACAAGGAGTAATCAACACTACTAGCAACCCACATGTACCAATCTGAAGTTTTGAGACAAAGATCGGATACAAGAGATGAACTAGGGTTTGGATAGGAGATGGTGCTGATGAAGATGTTGATGGAGATTGACCCCCTCTCAAAGAGAGGACCGTTGGTGATGACGATGGCTTCGATTTCCCCCTTCTGGAGGGAAGTTTCCCCGACAGAACAGCTCCGCCAGAGCCCTAGATTGGTTCTGCCCAAGTTTTGCCTCGAGACGGCGGCGCTTCGCCCCGAAAGTTCTGATATGATTTTTTCCAGGTCAAAACCCTCCATATAGCAGAAGATGGGCACCAGAGGCCTACCAGGGGGCCCACAAGCCTGGAGGGCACGCCCCTGGCTTGCGGCCACCTGGTGGGTACCTTGATGTATTTATTTCACCCAATATTTTTATATAATCCAAAATAATTCTCCATAAGTTTTCAGGACTTTTGGAGTTGTGTAGATTAGGTCTCTCAGATTTTCTCCTTTTTCGGTCCAGAATTCCAGGTGCCGGCATTCTCCCTCTTCATGTAAACCTTGTAAAATAAGAGAGAAAAGGCATAAGTATTGTACCATAATGTGCATTAATGATAACCCACAAGTATAGGGGATCGTAACAGTTTTCAAGGGTAGAGTATTCAACCGAAATTTGTTGATTCGATACAAGGGGAAGCCAAAGAATCTTCTCGAGTATTAGCAGGTGAGTTGTCAATTCAACCACACCTGAAAGACCTAGTATTTGCAGCAAAGTTTCAGTAGCAAAGTAGCGTGATAGTAACGGTAGCAGCGGTAACAGTAGAAGTAGTGACAACAGTAGCGGTAACAGTAGCAATAGTGACAGCAGTAGCGGTAACATTAACTTAGCAAGGACCAGTAGGAAAAGACTCATAGGCATTGTATCGGTGATGGACAATTATGTCGGATGACATTCATCATGTAACAGTTATAACATGGGGTGATTTGTTACTAGCTCCAGTTCGTCAATGTAATGTAGGCATGTATTCCGTATATAGTCATACGTGCTTATGGAAAAGAACTTGCAAGACATCTACTGTCCATCCCTCCTGTGGCAGCGGGGTCCTAATGGAAACTAAGGGATATTAAGGTCTCCTTTTAAGAAAGAACCGGAACAAAGCATTAGCACTTAGTGAATACATGAACTCCTCATACTATGGTTATCTCCGGGAGTGGTTCCGGCTATTGTCACTTCGGGGTTGCCGGGTCATAACACATAGTAGGTGACTACAACTTGCAAGATAGGATCAAGAACACACATATATTGATGAAAACATAATAGGTCAGATCTGAAATCATGGCACTCGGGCCCTAGTGACAAGCATTAAGCTTAGCAAAGTAGTAGCACCATCAATCTTAGAACATAGTGGATACTAGGGATCAAACCCCATCAAAACTTACTCGATTACATGATAGATATGATCCAACCCATCACCGTCCAGCAAGCCTACGAGGAGATTACTCATGAACGATGAAGAGCATCATGGAATTGGCAATGAAGGATGGTTGGTGATGTCAACGGCGTTGATTTCCCCTCTCCGGAGCCCAGAACAGACTCCGGATCTGCCCTCCAGAGGAATAACAGGTGGTGGCGGCGGCTCCGTATCGTAAAACGCGATGAACTCTTCTCTCTTAATTTTTTCTGGGCGAGAGAGAATATATAGTGCTGGAGTTGGAGGCTGCGGAGCCACGAGGGCCTCACAAGCCTGCCAGGCGCGGCCAGGGGGGCCGCGCCTCCTGGGCTTGTGGGCTCTTGGCTCCGACCCTCGAGGTAATTCTTGCGCTAGTATTTTTTATATATTCCACAAAAAAATCCTCGTAAATTTCCAGGTCATTCCGAGAACTTTTATTTCTGCGCAAAAAACAACATTATGGCAATTCTGTTGAAAACAACGTGAGTCCGGTTTAGTTCCATTCAAATCATGCAAATTAGAGTCCAAAACAAGGGCAAAAGAGTTTGGAAAAGTAGATACGATGGAGACGTATCAACTCCCCCAAGCTTAAAGCCTTGCTTGTCCTCAAGCAATTCAGTTGACAAACTGAAAGAGACAAAAGAAAAACTTTTACGAACTCTGTTTGATCTTGTTGTTGTAATTATGTCTAACTCATATTCAGATTTTCAGCAAGATCATAAGCTAACCACATAAGCAATGACATTTAGGTCTCATGATGTACTCATATCAATGGCATAATCAACTAGCGAGCAATAATAATAAGTTTCAAACTTCAACACTTCAATCAAAACAATCATGAAATAATATGGACAGATGGTATCTCGCTAGCTCTTTTTGAGACCGCAAAACATAAATGCAGAACACCTTCAAAGACCAAGGGCTGACTGAACATTGTAATTTATGGCAAAGAAGATCCAATCACTGTCATACTCAATATCAATTAATAGCAAAGCATAAAAATGACGGATGTGCTCTCTAACTAGTGCTTTTAATAAGAAGAGGATGACTTAACAGAAATGTAAATAGATAGGCCCTTCGCAGAGAGAAGCATTGATTTGCAGAGGTGCGAGCGCTCAAGCTTTTTAAAACAGAGATAAATAATTTTGGGTGGTATGCTTTCATTGTCAACGCGATGACCAAGAGTTTTCACCATCTTCCATGCTACACACATTATAGGCGGTTCACAAACAGAAAAGTAAAGTTTTGACTCCCCCACCACCGATCAATCACACTCCACAACTAGCCAAATCCTCGGGTGCCGTCCATACCAACAATAATCGAGGGGGAGTTTTGTTTGCTATTATATTTTCGATTTGAGCATGGAACTGGGCATTCCGATTACCGGCCCCTTTCTCGTGAGTGATAGTGAATAAACACATATCGAGGATAACACGCCTAGCATGGAAGATACTGACCGCCCCCTGTCACCACATGAGCGGTTCGGGCATACAAAACTGATTATTACTTGAAGATTTACAGAGTGGCACATGCAAATTTACTTGGTACGGCAGGTAGATACCGCATATAGGTAGGTATGGTGGACTCATATGGAACAACTTTGGGTTTATGGAAGTGGATGCACAAGCAGTATTCCCTCTTAGTACAAGTGAAGGCTAGCAAAAGACTGGGAAGCGACCAACTAGAGAGCGACAACAGTCATCAATAAGAATTGAAATTAACCAATGTTGAGTGCAAGCATGAGTAGGATATAAATCACCATAAACATGAATATCATAGAGGCTATGTTGATTTTGTTTCAACTACATGTGTGAACATGTGCCAAGTCAAGCCACTTGAATCATTCTAAGGAGGATACCATCCTATCATACTACATCATAATCATCTTGAAGTTCATGTTGGAAATCAAGACAAACCATTATAAGCTCCTAGCTAACTAAGCATGGCATCAGAAACTATGATCACTAAGTTGTCATTGCTAACATGTTTCTCTCATAACAATGCTGAATTAGGAACGATGATCTAGTCATATTTACAAAAACAAAATAGGTCGAGTTCATACCAGCTTTTCCAGCTCAGTCACTTCATCATATATCGTCATTATTGCCTTTCACTTGCACGACCGAATGATGTGAATAATAATGAGAGTGTTCGTGCATTGGACTAAGTTGGAATCTGCAAACAAACACAGAGGAGAAGACAAAGTAATATGGCTCTTTGAGGGATAAACAATTATGCATGTGAGAGCCACTAAACATTTTATCCATGGTCTTCTACCTTGACACAAAGAAAAAGAAAACTATTTACACGGGAAGGCTCCCAACAAGCAAAAGAAGAACGGGAAATATTTTTGGGTTTTATCTTTTTACAAACCACTAAGCAAGCTGGAAAGTAAACTTACAACTACTTTTTTTTGTGTTTCTCAAACTAGACAAACACATGAGAAGAAAGCGAGAAAAAGAAATAAACTAGCATGGATGATATAGTGGCAAAGTGTGAACACCGACTATCAATGTGAATGTCTGAGCATGAATATAAAGTCGGTGAGAAACATGTACTCCCCCAAGCTTAGGCTTTTGGCCTAAGTTGGTCTACTCCCAAGGAGGGAAGTAACCGTCTCTAGGGTACTCCGGAGTGTACTGAGGGTGCCACTGCTGGGCGAGTTTCTCTGGCTCCCACTGATAAACTGGCGTCTGGTACTCGACTAGTAGCTCGGGCACGGGCGCCTGTGGTGGCGCTATGCCCCAATATGGGTAGTTGTCCGAGGGAATAATAATGTACCAAGGAACAATTCCCCAAAACAGTTTGGTGAATGGGGATTTGCATAAGGAGATCAAAAAATGCAGCAAGAAGAGCAAGAACACGGGTTTGAGCTGTGGAATGATTTTTGTTGGAGGTAGAACAAGGATATGGGAGCTGGAATAAGTGGAGGGGGCCATGTGGGGCCCACAAGCCTGCTAGGCGCGGCCAGGGGGGTGGCGACGCCTCCTCGGCTTGTGGCCCACTGGTGCATCCCCCTCACTAGCTCTCTATCTTAGAATTTTTCAAAAATTCCAGAAAAAATCATACTTGAATTTCAGGGCATTTGAAGAACTTTTATTTTCGGGACACCTTTCTAAGGGACGGAAAAAGCAGAAAACATGAAAAATAAAGCTAAAACTATCATTTTTCTTCTAAACAACAAAAAGGAAAAGTTGGGAGCAGAAGGTTTTGACTTCTAGATTCATCCATCACATGGTCATCAAAAGAAATTTGTCAATGAGGTTGATAAAGTCTCCTTGATAAACTTTTTTCGAATCACATAAAACCGGAGAATTTTCGAATAATCACTAGGTTACCTCAACACGGATGTGCATATCCCCAACAAGTAAATCATACTTCATCTAGACAGTAGGTATGGGGTATTCAAAGCTTCCAATAAGAATTGATGAAGTTTTTTCAATAGCATTGATGCAATGTACTCGATATTTTTTCTTCGGAAAGTGCACCGTGTGCTCATTACCATTAACATGGAAAGCGAGATTGCCTTTGTTGCAATCAATAACAGCCCCTGCAGTGTTTAAAAAGGGTCTTCCAAGGATGACCGCCATGGCATCATCCTCGGGAATATCCAGAATAACAAACTTTGTTAAGATAGTAACGTTAGCAACCACAACAGGCACATCCTCGCAAATGTCAAAAGGAAAAGCAGTTGACTTGTCGGCCATTTGCAAAGACATTTCGGTGGGTGTCAACTTATCCAATTCAAGTCTACGATAAAGAGAGAGAGGCATAACACTAACACCAGCTCCGAGATCGCATAAAGCAGTTCAAACATAATTTCCTTTAATGGACCAAGGTATAGTAGGCACTCCGGGATCACTTAGTTTCTTAGGAGTCCCACCCTTGAAGGTGTAATTAGCAAGCATGGTGGAAATCTCAACCTCAGGTATCTTCCTTTTATTAGTCACAATATCTTTAATGTACTTAGCATAAGGAGACATTTTGAGCATATCTGTCAAACTCATTTGCAGAAAGACAGTTCTAATCATTTCAAGAAAGTGCTCAAAATCCTCATCATCCTTTTTCTTGGATGGTTTGGGAGGAAAGGGCATGGGTTTCTGAACCCATGGTTCTCTTTCTTTACCATGCTTCCTAGCAATAAAGTCGTTCTTATCGTATCTCTTGTTCTTAGATTGTGGGTTATCAAGATCAAAAGCAGGTTCAATCTCCACATCCTTATCATTACTAAGTTGAGCAACAACATGAACACCACTATCAATATTATCACTAGGCTCATCTTCATCACCAGATTGTGTTTCGGCATCACAAAAAGAGACATCATTTGGATTCTCAGGTGTAACAACAATAGGTTTGCTAGCATGCAAGTTCCTATCATTTTTATTTTTCTTCCTAATACCAAGATGACTAGGTGCATCAGTGCTAACTCCTTGAGAATCTTGTTCAATTCTCTTAGGATGGCCCTCGGGATACAAAGGTTCCTGAGTCATTCTACCACCTCTAGTGACGACTCTAACAGAATTGTCATTCAACTCATTGAGCAAGTCATTTTGAGCCTTAAGTACTTGTTCTACTTGAGTAGTGACCATAGAGGCATGTTTACTCAAGAGCTTAAGATCATTGACACTTCTATCCACACAAGCACTTATATGATTAATCATGCGAGCACTTTGTTCCAATTGTCTGCTAACATAATCATTGAAACTTTGTTGCTTGGGAACGAAGTTATCAAATTCATCTAAGCATAAGCTAGCAGGTTTATCATAAGGAATATCACTCTCATTGAATCGACGAAGAGAATTTACCTCTACTACCTGTGTCGGGATATCAAGACCATGTACTTCTTCAATAGGTGGTAGATTCTTAACATCTTCAGATTTAATACCTTTCTCTTGTATAGATTTCTTGGCTTCTTGCATATCTTCGAGACTGAGGAATAGAATACCTCTTTTCTTCGAAGTTGGCTTCGGAGGTGGTTCGGGAATAGTCCAAGCATTATCATTGCTCAAGATATTATTCAATAGAATTTCAGCTTCTTCCATAGTTCGTTCCCTGAAAACACAACCAGCACAACTATCTAGGTGATCCCTAGAAGCATCGGTTAGTCCATTATAAAAGATATCAAGTATTTCATTTTTCTCAAGAGGGTGATCACGCAAAGCATTCAGTAGCTGGACAAGCCTCCCCCAAGCTTGTGGGAGACTCTCTTATTCAACTTGCACAAAGTTATATATATCCTGCAAGGCAGCTTGTTTCTTATGGGCAGGAAAATATTTCTCAGAGAAATAGTATATCATATCCTGGGGACTACGCACACAACCAGGAGCACGAGAAGTAAACCAAGTCTTAGCATCACCCTTTTGCGAGAAAGGAAACAACTTAAGGATATAGTAAAGGCGAATCTTTTCCTCACTCGTGAATAGAGTGGATATATCATTCAGCTTAGTAAGATGTGCTACAACCGTTTCAGACTCATAACCATGAAAAGGATCAGATTTAACCAAAGTGATCAACTCAGGATCAACAGAGAATTCATAATCCTTATCAGTGACAAAGATGGGTGAAGTAGCAAACTTATGATCGTATTTAATTCTAGCATTCAGAGATTTTTCTTTCCACTTGCGTAATAAATTCTCAAGATCATAGCTATCCTTACAAGCAAGAAAATCTTTAGCTACCTCTCCCTCCATAACATAACGCTCGGGTATATTAGTCAATTCATATCTAGGAGAGCTAGTTCTAACAGGTGGAACAACAGGTTCTACTTCAATAATTTCATGAGTTTCAGAAGTATCATCACATTCAACAGTAACTCTAGCAATTTGTGCATCAAGAAATGCACCCAGTGGCAAAGCTGTATCAAGCAAAGCATCATCATAAGCATCATGGATAGCAGAAGCAGCATCATCAAGCACATGCGACATATCAGAATTACCAATAGGTGGTGGTGTCGCAAAGTTACTCATAACTGAAGGTGAATCAAGTGCAGAGCTAGATGGCAGTTCCTTACCTGTCCTCGTAGTTGAGGGCAAGACATTAGTTTTCGGATCTCTCAGATTCCTCATAGTGATCAACAGATGTAAATCCCAAGTGACTCAGAGAATAGAGCTATGCCTCCCCGGCAACGGCGCCAGAAAATAGTCTTGATAACCCACAAGTATAGGGGATCGCAACAGTTTTTGAGGGTAGAGTATTCAACCCAAATTTGTTGATTCGACACAAGGGGAAGCCAAAGAATATTCTCGATTATTAGCAGTTGAGTTGTCAATTCAACCACACCTGAAAGACTTAGTATCTGCAGCAAAGTTTTAGTAGCAAAGTAGCGTGATAGTAACGGTAGCAGCGGTAACAGTAGCAGTAGTGACAACAGTAGCGGTAATAGTAGCAGTAGTGACAGCAGTAGCGGTAACAGTAACTTATCAAGGACCGGTAGGAAAAGACTCGTAGGAATTGGATAGGTGATGGATAATTATGTTGGATGACATTCATCATGTAACAGTTATAACATGGGGTGATTTGTAACTAGCTCCAGTTCGTCAATGTAATGTACGCATGTATTCCGTATATAGTCATATGTGCTTATGGAAAAGGACTTGCATGACATCTATTGTCCATCCCTCCCGTGGCAGCGGGGTCCTAATGGAAACTAAGGGATATTAAGGTCTCCTTTTAATAGAGAACTGGAACAAAGCATTAGCACTTAGTGAATACATGAACTCCTCATACTATGGTCATCTCCGGGAGTGGTTCCGGCTATTGTCACTCCGGGGTTGCCGGGTCATAACACATAGTAGGTGACTACAACTTGCAAGATAGGATCAAGAACACACATATATTGATGAAAACATAATAGGTTCATATCTAAAATCATGGCACTCGGGCCCTAGTGACAAGCATTAAGCATAGCAAAGTAGTAGCAACATCAATCTTAGAACATAGTGGATACTAGGGATCAAACCCCATCAAAACTAACTCGATTACATGATAGATATCATCCAACCCATCACCATCCAGCAATCCTACGATGAGATTACTCACGAACGATGAAGAGCATCATGGAATTGGCGATGAAGGATGGTTGTTGATGACGACGGCGTCGATTTCCCCTCTCGAGAGCCCAGAACGGACTCCAGATCTGCCCTCGAGAGGAAGAACAGGTGGTGGCGGTGGCTGCGTATCATAAAACGCGATGAACTCTTATCTCTTAATTTTTTCTAGGCGAGAGAGAATACATAGAGCTGGAGTTGGAGGCTGCGGAGCCACGATGGCCTCACAAGCCTGCCAAGCGCGGCCAGGGGGTCGCGCCTCCAGGGCTTGTGGGCTCCTAGCTCCGTCCCTCCAGGTAATTCTTGCGCCAGTATTTTTCATATATTCCATGAAAAATCCTCGTAAATTTCCAAGTCATTTCGAGAACTTTTATTTCTGCGTAAAAATAACACCATGGCAATTCTGCTGAAAACAACGTCAGTCCGGGTTAGTTCCATTCAAATCAAGCAAATTAGAGTCCAAAACAAGGGCAAAAGAGTTTGGAAAAGTAGATACGATGGATAAGTATCAATTAATAGACCATAATTCAATGAATATCAATATAAAAGCATGATGCAAAATGGACGCATGAGGTAACCATAATGGTAAGAGAGAACCTATGTGATTATCACTTGCACTTCATGAGTAGTTTGTCATATCTTGCATATAACCTGCTTAAAGGTCATATCATTGTCTGTCATTATTGTATTGTTTGTTGTCTCATGCCAGATTTAGGAAAAGCCATACTTGGAGGTTGAGTTGCTTCATCGTAGTCTAGGCCATGTCCTAGTAGTGTCCCTGTGAGATGGAGTTCCTCTATGTCGTCTTTTCGTTACCAAGTAGTTGTGTCGTGGTCATCGAGGCCCCATGAATGTCTAATAAATAATGTACAGATTGTTTAGCCGCACCGGGTGTGCCATTGGGCGCCACCCCTTTATGTAATCTTGAACCTAAGTATCCACTAGGGATCAATAAAGCGGTTGTATTTCTGTATCAAGTTGTTGTGTGTTGCCAGAAGACATAATCCATGGGCTGGTAATGCAATGTAAACCAGTTGCTCTGAACCGGGGTGCCACAATCAGTAATGAACCTATACTTATGTAACTCCAAAAATTCTGACAAATTAGGACGACATGAGGAATTTCTATAGAAATACTTTGTAAAAAATTCAACTTAAAAATATGTTCCACTAAAATCAGAGATATTTTGCACTAGACGTCAAAGTTTTTTTTACACTGTATCGATTCTACTCATCATGCAAATCATACCAAAGGCTTTACTTGGCACAAACACCTATTAAAACATAAAAAACAATCTTTGCAGAGGCAATAATCATGTTAGCACAAACTAAAATAAAGTGAAAAGAAAAAATAAGGATAACTATTGGGTTGCCTTTCAACAAGCGCTATTGTTTTACGCCCCTTGCTAGGCATATTGCATAGTTTCAAGTGTTGTAATATTTGACACTCAACCCATAAGTGGCTCTCATGATTGATTCATATGGCGGACTAATTCTATTTCTAGGAAAGTGTTCCATTCCTTTCTTTAATGGGAATTGGAACCTTATATTTCCCTCTTTCATGTCAATCATTGCACCTATAGTTTGAAGGAAGGGTCTTCCAAGTATAATTGGACAAGTGGGATGCAATAGATATCAAGCACAAAGAAATATACAGGCACATAATTTTTATTTGCAATTATGAGAACATAATTTATTCTACCCAAGGGTTTCTTGATGGTAGAACTCGCAAGATGCAAGTTTACGGAACATTCTTCAATATTAGTGAGACTAAGCACATCACATGAAGTTTTAGGTATAGTTGAAACACTAGGACGAAGGTCACACAAAGCATTGAATTCATATTTATTTATCTTAATTTTTATAGTAGGTTCCCACCCATCATGCAACTTTCAATGAATAGAAACTTCAAACTTAAGTTTCTCATCATAAGCTTTCTCCATAGCTTCCACTATATGTTGAGAAAAAGCTTTGTTTTTTTTAACCATTGGGTGAGATAATAATGGATTGGAATAAGGAAATACATTCTACTGAAGAGAAATTATCATAATTAAAGTCCTTGTAATCAAAAATAGTGTGCACATCACTAGTTAAAGGAACCCACCTTTTCAGTTTTAGCATTAAAATCATCACCCTCCAAGAAAATGGGGTGATCCTTTACTAGAGTTCACTCATCTCGAGTCCCTTTAGCATTAACATTCATAAAAGTAAAGAAAGATTATATAGGAGAAGTATCAATCATTTTAAGATCTTCATCATGATTCCGGTAAAAACCGGGTGGTAGAGCTTTTTCTAGGAATTCCTGCTTAGCTTTCAACTTAGTAGTCCTCTCCTTACTTTCATCAATAGAAACTTGTATAGATTTAATAGTCTCACTAAAATCATGCTTAGTTGGCAAAGCTTCTTTAAGAGCTTCTACGTCAAGAGCAATCCTACCCATGTTTCTAGCCAAAGTATCAACAACATGGAATTTTTCTTCTACTATAGTACTGATTTTTTTAGAATTAATGAATTCATTTATTGTGTTCTCAAGATCAGATGGTATCCTATTAGAATTTGTAGAGGAATCTCCATAAGAATTGCCATAAACATTAGGATTATTACGTGGATATGTCCTAGCATTGAAATTTCCCCTATAAGCATTGTTTTTGAAATTATTTCACGAGACAAATTTCACATCAATAGCATCATTATGTTGTTAAATCAAGGTATACAAGGGCACATAATTAGGATCAACATGAATATTTTTTTAGCAAGAAAAATCATAAGGGCATCCGCTTCTTCACTCAAGGTAGCGATTTCCTCAACATAATTTACCTTCTTACCACTAGGAGCTCTTTTGGTATGCCATCAAGAATAGTTGGCTATGATGTTGTCCAGAAGTTTGATGGCCTCTCCTAAGGTCACCTCCATGAAGGTACCACCTGCGGTAGAATCGAGAAGATTTCTAGACACAAATTTTAGTCCAGCATAATTTTTTTGGATAATCATCTACAAGTTTCAACCATGCGTCGGATAATTTCTTATCATCAATTTCATCCTCTCCAAAGGTTGTGCAACATGTTCATGATCTTGCTATTTAAATTCATTATTTGATTTATAAGGGAGATGGTTTTAGAAGCAGGAAAATACATGGCAATAAAACCATCTTTACAGTTATCCCATGTACCAATACTATTACATGGTAAATATGAAAATCAAGATTTAGCTTTCTCTCTTAGTGAAAAAGAAAACAAGAATATCATTATCCATGTACTTTTTCTTCTTGCATATCACAAAGTTCAACAAAGGTATTGAGATGTGAAGCGGAATCCTCATTAGGACTTCCCGAAAATTGTTTTTTCATGACAATATTCAATAATGCAACATTAATATCAAAAGCATCCGCGCTAGTGGTGGGTGGTATACGAGTACTAATAAAAAATTTATTATTAGTATTTTTAAAGTCACACGACTTAGTGGTATCTTGATACATGGTGACCAAACAAACAAAGTAACAAGCAAGACAAGGAAACTAGAGAGCGAAGATGCAATCTAGTGACAAGCTAAACAAGCAAAGATAAATATTTTTATATATTAATTTTTTATGAGACAAAATAAATAAACCAGAAAATAAAAATAGGAACAAGTGAATGAAATTTTGTGTGGAGTTACTTAGTAGTTGGTGCTGATATTCCCTAGCAATGGCGCCAAAAATCCTTCCCGATACTTGTGATCTCTGTTGGGTTTTCCATGAAGAGGAACGGGTTATTGCAGCACAATGTGGGTAAGTATTTACCTCAGTTATGAAACTAAGGTTTATATAACTAATAGGAATAGCAACCACAACCGTCTTCAGCGGCTGCACACAAAATAACAAACAACTTGCACCCAACGTGGGCAAGAGGGTCGTCAATCCTCTTGTCTTGTTATTTGTAAGCAAGTGAGGTGTGTAGATAGTTGTAGATAGCAAGACAAAATAAAAACAAGTGAATGGTAGAAAGGTAATGAAGGTTTTCTCAATATCTTGTGAATAGACCCGGGGACCATAGCTTTCCCCAATGGCATCTCTCATGAGAAATAGCATACAGTTTACAAACAATTTACCGTTGAGAAATTGACAGAAAAGCGGATAGTTGTGCAAAATTCACGACAATGAACATGTGTAGATAGGCATCACATCTATAAACAAATACGCCAACTCCTATCTGCACCTATTGCTATTACTCCACTCATCGACCGCTATCCAGCATGCATCTAGCGTATTAAGTAACACAGAGTGATGCATGGAGAACAATGACATGATGTAGACAAGGTAAACTCAAGAAATATGAATAAACCCCGTCGTTCTATCCTTAGTAGCAGAAATACAAAGACATGTCTTGTCCCCTTCTATCACAGGGATGTAGAAATTCGCCAGGTTGAACCTACCACAACGCTCCTCTCTCATCGAAGAAATATTGATCTAGTTGGCCAAACTATTTCAATTGATCGGAGAGAATTACGAAGCTATCATAATCATGCATATAAGAATGATATAAGTATTCGGAGGAGACTCAAATATTTATCATGAATAATATGAACATAAACCCACAATTCTTTGGATCCCAAAAAATGCACCACACAAAAACAATTACACCATATGGATCAAAGCGAAAATGAGATGATCATTGTATTGAAGATCAAAGAGAGAGAGATTGCCATCTAGGTACTGATTATGGACCCATAGGTCTATGGTGAACTACTCACACATCATCATGAGGGCCACAAGGTTGATGAAGAGGTCCTCCATGATCGACCCCCTCTCCGATAGGGTGCCGAAATGGAGCTCCAGATGGCCTCCCGTCGGAACAAATACTCGCGACAGCGTAAAAAGTGTTTCTCGGCTCCCTATGGTGTTTTTGGGGTAGATGAGAATTTATAAGCCAAAGAATGGAGTCCGGAGGGCCACGAGGCAGGCACAAGCCATCAGACCCCCAGTCCACACCCTATTGTCTTGTGGGCCCCTCGCGAGGCCTCCATCCTTCTTCTGATGCCCGTTGGTCTTATTGTGGTCCAGAAAATATCACCAAAAAGTTTCATGGTAATTGGACTTCGTTTGGTATGGAAAACCTGCAAAGTCGAAAACACGCAGAAAACAACAACTAGCACTAGGCGCTAGGACAATAGGTTAGTGCTCAAAAATAATATAAATTGGTAAATAAATACCCCAAAAGTATTCTAGAATGATAATATATCAGCATCGAACACTCAAAGATTATAGATATGTTGGAGACGTATCAGGCGCCACCACGCGGCTTGGGAGGGGGAGAAGACAACCATCTCGTCAACGCGGTCACCCCTTGGCATGCTTCCAGATAGTGCACTTGGTGGGGATGTGGGCGATGTTCCGGCCCCAGATGCAACACTAAAAAGCTTGGTGTTGACGTGCTCGTGAGTCTCGCTGTCGAGGCGGTCTATGATCACCTTGTCGCTGATGGCCTTTACAACTCCTTTCGTCGTCCAAAGGTACATGGGGATCTTCTCAATGATGACCTGCACATGCAGCATCCACTTGAGGTGGACACCGTGGGCCGTCCTCCCTTCACAGCTCAAGGAGGAACGTCACGTCGTCCACCGACAGTGAGCCGCGCTACACGGCCAGGTCTTTGTGCGCAGGCATGGTGAAGTAGACAAAGAAGTCTTCTGGGTCGTGGTTTGTGAAATGGAGTAGGTGCCGTGGGATCTTGAGCTCACTCTCAAGCGCATGGCCGATGGACAACAGGCTCGCCACGGGCGCCTTGGTGCCCACCGCCGCTCTCCTCCTGCTGATCTCAGATTTGATACATTGCCCGTACTAGTTGAGTGTGGCTCGCTCTCCTCCTTCGCGTGCTTCCTGGGCAACTCCTTCCACGATGGCCACCCACCGCTTTAATCCAACCACCGGCCCTACGGGCCTCCATGCCTGTCCATACCGCATTGCTCCCGAGCGCGAGATCTGGCTTCGCCTGCCATGAGCCTGTGGTGGAGCACCCTAGAGAAGGGGGAGATCCAAGACGCGCATAGTAGTCTGTCGAAGGTGCTGACGTCTCCAACTTCTCCGTCTCCGTGAGATCCCCAGGGTCTGGGTCTATCCAAGCCTAGGTCGGACGCTTGCGGAGATGAGGCATGCTCCAAACGACAGGTCAAGTACTATGGCACCCCCAATCGAGCGCTCCCACGTGAAATCCATTATGGTAAGTGATGCCCCTTGCCATCTCCGGCCACCGACGAAATTGAAAAAGGATGGACTGTCCATCAATTGAGCAAGAGATGCAAGTCTAGTAGAGATCCATCAATGGCTATACTGCATAAGTGGGCTGATACGTCTCCAACATATCTACTTTTCCAAACACTTTTGCTCTCGTTTTGGCCTCTAACTTGCATGATTTGAGTGAAACTAACCCGGACTGACGTTGTTTTCACCACAACTACCTTGGTGTTATCTTTGTGTATAAATAGAAGTTCTCAGAATTGGACGAAACTTTTTTATGAATTATTTCTCGCATTTATAAGGATTTTAGAGCAAAGACTTGCCGGAGAAATGTTGCAAGGGGGCACAAGCCAATAGGGCGCCTCTTGGCTGTGCCCTGATGGGTTGTCGGGCCACGAGGCTCGTCCAACCCTAATTCAGGTCCTATAAAATCACATCTTCGGATAAAAAAATCAAAGAGAAGTTTTCATCATGTTTCATTAGACGGAGCCGCCGCCTCCCCATGTTCTTCCTCTAGAGGTTTGATCTAGAGTCCATTTGGGGCTCCGAAGAGGGGGATTCGTCACCGTCGTCATCACCAACCCTTCTTCATCAACAACGCCATGAAGCTCACCACCGGGAGTGAGTAATTCCTTTCTAGGCTTCCTGGACGATAGTGGGATTAGATGATATTGATCATGTACTCGAGTTAAGTTTGATAGGGCTTGATCCCTAGTATCCACTATGTTCTGAGATTGATGTTACTATGACTTTGCTTTAGCTTTCTTCTTGTCACTAGGGCCCGAGTGCCATGATTTTAGATCTGAACCTATTATGGTTTTATGAATATGCGAGTGATTTGGATCCTATGTTGCAAGTTGTAGTTAACTATTATGTGTCTTGATCCGCATACCCCAAGGTGACAATAACTGGGATTCTTTCTGGTGATTGTCGTAGTTTGAGGAGTTCATGTATTAACCATGTGTTCATGCTTTGTTCTGGTTCTCTACTAAAAGGAGGCCTTAATATCCCTTAGTTTCCAATGTCATGAAAGTTCTTATCCCAAGCATGTATGACTATATACGGAATACATGCCTACATTATATTAATGAATTGGAGCTAGTTCTGTGTCGCCCTAGTGTGCAACTGCCATATGATCAATGTCATCTAAATCATTAGCCATCACTGATCCACGTGCCTACGCTTTACATATACTGAATCCTATTAAGTTACTACTGTTGCTGCTACTGTCAAACCTGCTACTCAATTTCTATTGTTACTACCATTACCAGTGTTACCAAAATTGCTGCTATCACTATTACTATCACTACTATCATTTGGTGTGCTACTAAATCCTTGCTGCAGAAAGATATCCTAGGTGCGATTGAATTGACAACTCAACTGTTACGGTCAATAAATATTCTTGGGCTCCCCTTGTGTCAAATAAATAAATTAGGGTGAAATACTACCATGAAGACTCTCCCAATCCCCTATACTTGTGGGTTATCAAGACCTTTTTCTGGCGCATTGCCGGGGAGCATAGCTTTATTTATTGTGTTGACTTGAGGATATACAATTGCTACTATGAATAATCTGAAATATAATCAAACTAAGATCATCCCCTCTCGCATGAGAGGAGGTAAGGAACTGCCATCTATCTCTGCTTTTGATTCATGTACTCTTTTGAATAAGCTTGTTACACCACCACCTATTAATTGTCCTCTTATGTTACATGAACTTGATGATGCTACTTTGGGAAAAATCATGATACTATTGCTACACATGTTGAAACTCAAAATGTGCGGCTATGTCACATGAACTTGATGATGCTACTTCTGAAATTAATGATGATACTATTGCTACACATGTTGAAACTGAAGCCGTGCCATTGAGTGAATTACTTGACGCTCATATTTCTAGAGCTAGCGAACTTGAAAATGCTGAAGCTGATGAAGATCTTGAATTACCTATTACACCTCGTCCTCCTAATAGATATGAATTACCTTACGTACCTGAAGGTTATGTTATGGATGGTGAGTAGCTAGAGACTTTGTTGCTTGCAACGGTAGAGATGTGAAAGCACAATTGCTCCCTAGGATGGTTTTGATAATTGATCACAACATATGCATCATTGGATTAATATGTTTCTTCAAGTATATTTCAGAAAAGTTCAAAAGATGCTTTGGCTAAAGGCTTATGTGGAGATGCCCCTTAATGCACGAAAGGAATAAGATTGGCTCAAGCTTCAACCTATAAGACTCTTCATTTTATATTTGTGAGAAATCACTTTCGAGTCCATAGGAAAGCTAATACAATTAAAAGCGGGCAAGGTATTAAAATGAACTGGTCGCTCAAGTGCTCAAAGTTAGCCACCAAAATACTGTGTCATTTTTCCCACATAACCATTCTGTCCAATTCCACATACTCTAATTCGGTGCCACCAAATTTCCTATTTCTACCCCACCAAGTTTTACCTCGGACAGAACCGTAGCCACTCGTACCAAATCAGTGCAACCAAAACCATCTCGGTGCTACCGAGTTCAGGTTGAATAACTTTATGTTGTCTCGGTACACAAAATCAGAATTTCCGAGTTTGAGTATCGGTGTCACCGAGTTGTGTCATCTGACCATTAGCCACCTTTTCGGTGCCACTGACTTTTGTATATCGGTCCCACCGATATTCAAACGTTGATGCCTTTTGTGCGAGACGTTACTACCGAGTTTATGACTTCGGTGTCATCGAGTTTGCCACTTTAGGTGTAATAGTTGGATTTTGTGTGCTGCCTATATATACCCCTTCACCCACCTCTCATTCATGGGGGAAGCACTCAGAACACACACTTCATTTCTAGATCCATTTTTCTGAGAGAGAACTACATACTCATGTGTTGAGACCAAGATATTCCAATCCAATCATTTGAAACTTGATCTCTACCCTCCCCAAATTGCTTTCCACCAAATCAATCTCTCCTATGCATGCCTATTCTATGAGAGAGTGATTTTGTGCTAAGGAGACTATCTTTAGAAGCACAAGAGCAAGGAGTTCATCGTTCTACCACATCTATTACCCTTTGGAGGGTGGTGCCTCCTAGAGTGGTTAGGTGTCGCTTGGGAGCCTCCTACTTCATGTTGTGGAGTTGAACCAAGATGTTTGTAAGGGCAAGGAGATTGTCTACTTTGTGAAGATCTACCGTGAGTAATGCTAGTCCTTCGTGGGTGGAAGCCATGGTGGAATAG
Organism: Hordeum vulgare subsp. vulgare; assembly: GCF_904849725.1. Taxonomy (NCBI): domain Eukaryota; kingdom Viridiplantae; phylum Streptophyta; class Magnoliopsida; order Poales; family Poaceae; genus Hordeum; species Hordeum vulgare. The sequence goes on from NC_058523.1 coordinate 349,378,704, forward strand.
ACAAGGCCGCTTCTTCGTGGATCCCATGTGGGTGGAGCCCTCCGTGAACTCCCGCAGTTGTTACCCTTCGTGGGTTGAAGTCTCCACTAACATGGACGTACAATAGCCCCACCTATCAGAACCATGCCAAAAATCATCGTGTCAACCTCATGCGTTTGATCTCCCTACCCTACGCCTTTACTTTACACTTGCATGTTTTACATTCCGTTACTACACTCTTAGAACTGCATGTGTAGGGTGTAATTGACTTGCTATAACTGCCGAAACTGCCCCTAAACGAAAATTGGGAAAAGGCAAAAAAATTATCTTGTCAAGTAGTCTAATCCCCCTCTAGACATACTTTCGATCCTACAAGTGGTATCAGAGCTTTGGTCTCCATTGCATTGGTTTCACAACCTAGGAGAGAATGACGTCTAGTGAGGGAAACTATCACCATAGAGGTCCATACTTTGATGCCACTAATTTTGCTAGTTAGAAGCATAATAGGAAAATGCATATTTTTGGCTTTAATCCTCATGTTTGGGCTGTTATTCGTGTTGGTGTGCATGGTAACTTCTTCGGAGAAGGGCATGAACCGGATCGTGATGCGACAGCTAATGAACTAAATATGTTGCAACTCAATGCTCAAGCCTGCGACATCATCTTCAACTATCTATGCCCCGAAGAATTCAACAAAATCAACCGCCTTGAGAATGCTAAAGAAATTTGGGATACTTTGATCGATATGCACAAAGGTACTGATTCTTTCATAGAATCTAAGTTGCATGTGCTTCAAACTCAGCTTGACAAGTTCAAGATGAAGGATGGTGAAGGTGTCGCTGAAATGTACTCTAGGGTAGCTCTCATCACCAATGAGATTGTTGACTTAGTAAGTGAAGAAATGACCGAGGAAATCATCATCTAGAAGATACTTAGAGATCTTGATGGAAAGTATGACATTGTGTGCACATTGATCCAAATGATGCCAAACTACAAAGATCTCAAGCCAACTGAAGTCATTGGTAGGATTGTTGCTCATGAGATGTCACTCAAGGATAAAGATGAGCTGCACAACAAGTAAAGTGGTGCTTACAAAGCTTCATGTGATGCTCCCCCTACTTCAAAGGACAATCTTGTCACTGATGAAGAGATAAGCCTAATGGTCAGAAAATTCAACTAGTTCTACAAGAGTAGAGGCAAAGAGAGAAGCTCAAGCTCTAGACATGATGAAAAGCGTTCGTCCAATCGTGACCAAAACTGCTACAGTGTGGGAAGCCCGGAGACTACTCTAATGAGTGCTCGGCTCCCTACAAACGAAGAGAAGAGTCACCTCACAGAGAGAGAAGGAGTAGAGAAGATAATCATGAACGAAGATACTCATGGAGAGGCAAGGAATCGGAGAAGAAGGACAAATACACCAAGAGCAGCTCAAGAAGAAGACATCAAGATCATGTTGGTGAATAGGTTTCTAGCTCCGAGTCTAACAACCAAACCGAGAGAAGCTATCATTCCAACTCCGACTATAGTCAAGATGAAGGTGTTGTCAGCATTGCACTTTTTTCCTCCAACTCCTATGACCTATTTGAATCACCAAATGAGGGGTTCGGGAACTGCGTCATGGATAAAGGCCCCAAGGTATCACACTCCGAGTATCTTGATTTTAATAGTGATAAGGATGACTTGTTAGGAGAACATGACTTGCTCTTTGATAAAACTAGTGATTACAATGAAAATGAACTTGCTAATTATCATGCTAGTCAAGAGAAATCGAGTGATGATGATAAGAAAGATATTGAACGACTAACTCAAGAATTAAAAGCTCTTAAGTTAGCTCATGAAACTACTCTAAAAGGTCATAGAGAGCTTGCAAGAAATCATGAGAAGCTACACTTCGAGAATTTGGAGCAAGAGCATGAGTTCCTCTTATCTAGCCAAGCGATTACTCTTGTCTAATTTTGTTCCACAAGTTAAACCTAAGAACACTAGTAACAAAGGCAAGAAAGTTTCTTCATCTAGTAACAACAACGCTAAAGCTAAACCTAATGTTGTTGCTAGTAGCTCTCTTGACTCCACTAATGATTCTCTTAGCCAAGTTAGACTTGAGCAAGAAAACGATTTATTGAAAGGGATTATAGAGAGAGGTGTCTTCAAAGGTCTTACCGGAAGTAAGAAATTTGAGGAAATTATGCACAAGCAAGGAGGACATTGGAAGAAACAAGGTGTTGGCTACTTCAACGTCAACGGAGATGATTGGGAAGAAGGACCATATCCCATTCCTAAGTTTGTTCCTCAAGAGGATAAGTATGATCCTACTCCTCCCAAACGAACAAGCTCACAAGATGGCCTTCTAACAGAAGACCACAAGGGCAAGGGAAAGCTTCAAGATTACATTGACTTATACGAAAGAAGAACCCCAAGTCAAGGTCAAGTGGATTCCCAAGGACACTACTAGCGCTACCTCATCTAGTGCTACCACAACTCCAAGGATTCCCATCAAGTGGATGTGGATCCCCAAGAGGAAGAACTAGAAAGTTCTTGAGGGGTGACTCCGCCAATGAAATTCACTCTTATTCATTTTGGCAAGAACTATATGCAATTAACCTCAATCATGTGCATTAGATCAAGGAGTCACACATTCCCTCAAAGGTAATCAAGGGACAAGGTAATTAATGTATCTTTGGACATCATCCCATATGTATTTCACTCCATGTCCATAGATATTCAAGCATAAGTTCATTTTTTCTTTCGGACTAACCCATGTAGGTGAGTAGATTAAGAAACAACAAGGATTTCTCCCAACTCAAGATGATCTTCATCAACATTGAGAATCCACCACTACTTCTCCTACTTGACCTCTTCTACGACAAAACCCAAGGTTAGTTTATCCCTCTTAGGGGGATGCCATATCAAGGGGGAGCTTTACTCTAAAATCTTGAGTATAAGCATCTCCTAAGGATATGAACACATTAATGCTTATGTAAAAGTGGTAACCCCACTTGTGCTTAACGATGAGTATGACCTATGATAAAGTATTCTTACTTGTCTCCTAACTCAATATACTCATATACAGATGACTTTGTCATCACCCAAGTGCTTGATAGATGCTAGGATGTTTGAGCATGTTCACCACATTTTATCTATCATCTTATTGTATGAGCATGTTGGTCTGCATGTGTTTTATCATTCGAGGACACCCAATTGTTGGTATTTGGCTCTTGATTTATCTTTTGCCAATTGGATGGAAAAGAATGCCTTGACCCCTCCTTTAGCTATCTATGCTTTCTCATCTCAAGTTCTAATCATGCTTCATCAAAAAACTTGAACAAGCCCTTATCGATCCTCTGTGTGAAGGAGCACTCGGAGTTCCATATCGTCAAAGGTGCCTTCCAAAACCTATTTATGAATCTCGGTGAAACCAACTTCACAAACTCGGTTCCACCGAATTTCCAAACTTTGTTTGGTCTTCAATCTCGGTACCATCGAAATCGCCAACTTGGTTACACCGATTTTCCCTGTCAGCTAACGGTAGAGGAACTCGGTGACACTGATTTTGTAATCTCGATGACACCGATAGCAAGGGGGTATATACTCTGGCGGACGGGTATTTGAAATCAGTTCCTCAAAAACCATTCATCTCTAACCCTAAGCTGCCCCGAAGGACCCCTAGTCATTGCCTTAGCCTCCCCGAGCGCCTTTTCCGTTGGGAATCGCCGCCGTCGACACAATCTTCGTCGTCGTCACCGCCGTAGTCGGAGTGCCACCAAGCTAGGGTACGGTTCCGATCCCCTCTTGCACTCGCTTAATCCAACTCATGCACATTAGCAAGTATTCTCTACAAGCCACCACGTGCAAACCCTCACTTCCACCAGAGTATCTCGTAGCATAGAGAAATATGAAATTTCGGATCTGACCTGCCGCAGCATGCAACTCGGTGAGACCGAGTTGGTAGGATCGGTTCCACCGATCTCACTTTTAGGGTTCCTGAGAAGCAACTCAGTGATACCGAGCGGTTCTATTCGGTGACACCGAAACAGACTGCCAAGTTTCTGTTACTCGAGTAAACTTTCTCAGTGACTCTGAAATTACCAACCCGGTGCTACCGATTTACATTCTGCAGAAGATCATATCCTAAGTTTCTTAATTCATACTTTTAAAAATTCTTCTGTGTTTTGTGATGCTCAACCCTTCTGCTCTTCTATATCTATTTCACAGGATTCTTGTTTTCTCGTTTGCTGCTAAGTTGTTGCTTGTCTGCCAAGATGTATGGATGTGAGGATAGCCAGAATGATTTCAGAGAAAACAGTGTTGAGATGGACTCAAGCACAAGTCCTGAGAAGGCTGACTCTCACCCTGGATCTTACAGCTCCCATGGCTTGCCCAAGGCAGCCACCAGGCAGAGGAAGAAGCTAAACTCAGATGAAGAGGACTCAGATTTTGTGCAAGAGTAAACTTCAGCTCCTCCAAGGGCTCCTAAGAAGGCTGTCAGGAAAGAGTATGCAAGACCTACTGATGTTACAGCTCCTTGGTTTGCAAAGCAGAGCACGACACTCTCCACTAATAAACCTGGCAAGAAGGCTGGTGTGAAGAGAGCCACGAAGAGGATAGTTCATGTTGTTGGAAGACCTACTTCTATGTATGAGGAACCAGAAGATGATGCTCGAGAATATGATATCCCAGCTCCTCCTAAGAAGAAGAAGCTCATGGCTGATGCCATGCCTAGGAAATCTTCTCCTAAGCCTCCTTCCAAGGCTAAAAAGGTTGTAGCTCATAGGAAGCCTGCAAAGGATATTCCTGCAGCTCCAAGGAGAAAGGCCCTGCTTCCAATGCCTTTGCTGCGGAGGAAGAAGATGAGAATGTACCAATTCTGAGAAAGCTCTGACCAAATTTGCCAGTGCACAATGCTACTCATTGAATAGCTAAAGATATGAAGAAGAGGAAAGATTTAGGTTTGAGGAAATGGAGAGCTACATATCCATATGCCATAAGGAGAAGAACAGTTGTTGATCCAAGTTTTCACACCAAGGAACAACAAGACTTTTATGAGACTGTCTTGTATGACAAGAGTCCAGCTATAAGTGACATGATATATGTTGACTGGGCTTACATCAAAGCCAATGAAGATTTCTTTCCACATGTGCGAGAAAATTTCAAGTCAGTGAACATTGAAGATTTTGTTGGAAAAGAGATGACCCCATGGAATGATGAGCTGATCATGCATTTTTACTCAACTATTCATTTCTATGGAGATGGTTATATTGTCCGGATGACTGATCGTCACAAGTAAGAGTTTACGATTGATTAGTGGGCCACTATCATTGGTGCCCCTAAGCAGAAAGAGAGTGATGTTGATGTGTATTCTAAACCGAAGAAGAGCCACAACTCCATGGCCAATACGTACAAGCCAATTCCTCACAAGTATTTGGAAAGTCACAAGATGGGCTCAGTATACTTCTTGCAAGCATGTATACCCACAACTAACACCATTCTAAGACACATATTGATGCCTAAATCAGGTGATGATAGGATGATTCGATGACACTCTAGCAATCCGCTTCACCATTTGGACTTTCACACTAGATTCAGAGTGATGGACTTGATAGTAGAGACCATCCAGAGGACTGCTGCTGATCATAAAAGATCTTGTGGATATGTCCCATACATTCAAATGATTATCAATGCCAAGCTAGGCAAGCATGCATATATCCTTGATATTCCCCATCTACCCCTTCAGCCAGAATTTGAAGACAATATAGTGGTGATGGATGACAATGATCCTAGCTCAGCTGCAGCTAGAATTGCAGTAGAGGTAGCAGAAGCTGAGGCTGCTAGAAATGAGCCACCACCAGTTCCACAGCTCAGAACTCAAGCTGAGCAAATGGCATTTATAGTTAGCTCTGTCCAAGGTATGGAGAAGAACATCCAGGAGATGCTGCAAAAACAGAAAAACCTTGACAGAGTCGTGGAAACAAAGTTTCATGACATGGATGTGAAGGTAACAGAGTTGACCATTCCTTCCTCTTGAGCTTGCGTTGGTTTTTCCCTTGAAGAGGAAAGGGTGATGCAGCACAGGAGCAGTAAGTATTTCCCTAAGTTTGAGAACCAAGGTATCAATCCAGTAGGAGAATCGCGCCAAGTGTCCAGAGTACCTGCCCAAACACAAACGAGCTTGCACCCAACGCTATAAAGGGGTTGTCAATCCCTTCAAGATTGATTGCAAAGTGAGATCGGCAGGCGGAAAGTGCAACGAAGTAAAAGTATAAGGCTGAAAATATGGTGTGAACTAGACCCGGGAACCATAGTGTTCACTAGAGGCTTCTCTCAAAATAGCAAATAATACGATGGGTGAACAAATTACTGCCGAGAAATTGATAGAACCGCGCAAAGTCATGACGATATCTAAGGCAATGATCATACATATAGGCATCACGTTCGAGACACGTAGACCGATACTTTCTGCATCTACTACTATTACTCCACACATCGACCGCTATCCAGCATGCATCTAGTGTATTGAGTTCATGACGAACAGAGTAACGCCTTAAGCAAGATGACATGATGTAGAGGGATAAACTCAAACCAATGATGAAACCCCATCTTTTTACCCTTGATGGCAACAACATGATGCGTGCCTCGCTGCCCCTTCTGTCACTGGGAGAGGTCACCGCACGGTGTGAACCCAAAACCAAGCACTTCTCCCATTGCAAGAATCATAAATCAAGTTGGCCAAACAAAACCCACAACTGAAAGAGAATTACAAGGATATGAAATCATGCATATAAGAGATCAGAAGAAACTCAAATAAGATTCGTAGATAATCTAATCATAAATCCACAATTCATCGGATCTCGAGAAACAAACCGCAAAAGAAGATTATATCGGATCGATCTCCATGAAGATCATTGAGAAATTTGTATTGAAGTTCCAAGAGAGAGAAGAAGCCATCTAGCTACTAACTATGGACCCGAAGGTCTATGGTGAACTACTCACGCATCATCGGAGAGGTCATGGTGTTGATGAAGAAGCCCTCCGTATCCGAATCCCCCCTCCGGCAGGGCACCAGAACATGCCCCAGATGGGATCTTGTGGAGACATAAGCTTGCGGCAGCGGAAAATTATTTTCGTGGATCTCTCGCGCAGTTTTGGATTTTTCCTGAATTTATAGGCGCAACAGGTTGGGCAGACGAGCCACAGGGGGCCCACAAGCCTACTAGGCGGGGGGGGCCCTGGCCGCGCCTAGGGGGATTGTGGGGTCCCCTGGTGGCCCCTGCCTTGGTTCTCACGTCCCATGCGTATCTTTTGTTCCGGAAAAAATCTTTTCGGAAGTTTTATTTCGTTTGGACACCGTTTCAAATCCTCCTCTGAAAAGGGTCAAAAACACGAAAAAAAGGAACTGGCACTTGGCACTGAGTTAATAGGTTAGTCCCAAAAAAGATATAAAAGGTATACAAAACATCCAAAGTTTGACAAGATAATAGCATGGAACCATCAAAAATTATAGATACGTTGGAGACGTATCAAGCATCCACAAGCTTAACTCCGGCTCGTCCTCGAGTAGGGAAGTGATAAAGACTGAATTTTTGATGTGGAATGCTACCTTGCATAGTTGTCCTTTGTAACTTCTTTCACGTGACATGAATGTTCGGATCCGTAAGATTCAAAACAATAGTTTGCTATTGACATGAAAATAATAATACTTCAAGCAAACGAGCAAGGTAATCATGAACTTTCAAAATAACAAGGCCAAAGAAAGTTATCCCTACAAAATCATATAGTCTGACTATGCGCCATCATCCCCACACAACTAATTTAAATCATGCACAACCCCGGTATTGGCCAAGTAATTGTTTTCGCACTGTTGCTTTCTCAAACCTTTTTCAACTCTCACGCAATACATGAGCGTGGGCCATGGATATAGCACTATGGGGGAATAGAGTGTGGTGGTGGTTGTGAGACAAAAAAGGAGGAGATGGTCACATTGACTCTACGTATTAAAGGGCTATTGAGATGCCCATTAATAGATATCAATGTGAATGAGTAGGGATTGCCATACAAAGGATGCACTACAACAATAAGTATGTGAAATCTCAAAAGGAGAACTAGTGGGTGTGCATCCAAATTGCTTGCTCACGAAGACCTAGGGAAATTTTGAGGAATCCCATCATTGGAATATACAAGCTAAGTTATATAATAAAGATTCCCACTAGTATATGGTGGTGACAAAACGATAGGCTCTCAATCATGAAGAACATGGTGCTATTATGAAGCATAAGTGTGGAAAAGATAGTAGCATTGTCCCTTCTCTCTTTTTGTCTCTTTTTTTATTTTATTTTTGTTTGGGCTCTTTGGACTCTTTACATATCTCTTTTTTGTGTGGGAAACTTTGGCCTTTTTTATTTCCTCACATGGGATAATGCTCTAATAATGATGGTCATCACACTTTTATTTACTCACAGCTGAAAGCTTAGAACGATGATGACTCTATAGGAAATGCCTTTGGCAGTGTACCGGGATGTGCAACGATCTAGCTTGGCGTATGACATTGAAACATCTCGCTAGCTATCTTACGATCATGCAATGGCAATATGAGAGTGACGACACAAGTCATGAGACGGAATGATGGGAGTTGCATGGCAATATATCTCGGAATGGCTATGAAAATGCCATAGTAGGTAGGTATGGTGGCTGTTTTGAGGAAGGCATATGGTGGGTTTGTGCACCGGCGAAAATTGCACGGTACTAGAGAGGCTAGAAATGGTGAAAGGTGAAAGTGCATATATACCATGGACTCACATTAGTCATGAAGAACTCACATACTTATTGCGAAAGTTTTTATTAGTAATCGAAACAAAGTGCTAAACGCATACTCCTAGGGAAAGGGTTGGTAGGTGTAAACCATCGCGCGATCCCGACCGCAACACAAAGGATGACAATCAATAGATCAATTATGCTCCGACTTCCTAACATAGCGGTTCATCATACGTGCATGTGACGGGAATCACTAACTTCAACACAAGTATTTCTAGATTCACAACACCCTACTAACATAACTCTAAATATTACCAAATCCATGTCTCAAAACTAATTCAGAGGAATCAAAACTTCTCTTTCTACTCAATGCACATGTAGATGGAGGTTTTATTGTATCCTCTTTGGGTACCTATCACCTTTGGGACTACTTTCATAGCATAAGCCAACTACCAAGTTACGTACCGCCGTGCTCTAAAAGATCTAAGTGAAGCACATAGAGCAAAATGGTCTAGCTCAAAAGATATAAGTGAAGCACAATGAGCATTCTAGCAAATTCATGATGAGTGCATGTCTCTCTCAAAAGGTGTGCAGCAAGGATGATTGTGACACAACAAAAATAAAAGACTCTTACGATACAAGACGCTCCAAGCAATACACATATCATGTGGTGAATAAAAATATAGCTCCAAGTAATGTTACCGGTGGATTGAAGACGAAAGAGGGGATGCCTTCCCGGGGCATCCCCAAGCTTAGGCTTTTTGGTGTCCTTGAATTTGGATTGGGATGCCTTGGGCATCCCCAAGATTGATCTCTTTCCACTCGTTATCCATTTGTCCACGAGAACATCACCCAAAACTTGAAAACTTCACAACACAAAACTTAAACAGAAACTCGTGATATCATTAGCACAAGAAAACAAACTACCACCTCTTTAGGTACTGTAGCGATCTTGATTTCTATATATATTGGTGTTAGGTTACTGTATTCTCACTTTCCCATGGCTAGTACCCCCCCGATACTATCCATAGTTTCATCAAAACAAGCAACCAACACAACAAAAATAGAATTTGTCAAAAACAGACCAGTCTGTAGCAATCTGTATACTTCGTATACTTCTGGTACCTCAAAAATTCTGAAAAATTACGACAGCCTGGGAAAAAGAAATATAAACCAGCAGCAAAAAGAATAAACTCAAAAGCTCTTTCAGAATAAAAATGAAAAATAATTTCGTGAGCGAAAAGTTTATGTCTTTTTCCAGCAGGATCAAACAACCAACACCAAACTAGTCATAAAGGTTTTGCTTGGCTCAAACACAAAAAGGAACACAAAAGACACAATAATAACAGAATTATGATGGTGTGGACGCAACAAAACAGAAAGAAAAAGATAAATTCATTGGGCTGCCTCCCAACAAACGCTATTGTTTAACGCCCTTAGCTAGGCATAAGGATTTCAATGATGCTCACATAAAAGACAAGAATTGAAGCACAACGAGAGCATAATAAAGCATGTGAAAATCACATCTAAGTCTAACATACTTCCTATCCATAGGCATTTTATAGGAGAACAAATTGGCAAGACAACCAATAGTTACCAAATGCAAGGAAGAAGAAAGAGACAATACAATCTCAACATAACGAGAGGTAATTTGGTAACATGATAGTTTCTACCACAATATTTTCCTCTCTCATAGCAATTACATGTGGGACCATAATTAAATTCAATAATATAGCTATCACAAAGGATATTCTTTTCATGATCCACATGCATGCAAAGTTGACGCTCTTCAAAAATAGTGGGATTATCAACTAAAGTCATGACTTCTCCAAACCCACTTTCAATATTATTGCAAATATCATATTCATCTTGAGGCTTAAACAAATTTTCAAGATCATAATAAAAATCATTACCCCAATCATGATCATTGCAACAAGTAGTGGATAGCAAAACTAGCATCCCCAAGCTTAGGGTTTTGCATATTTTTAGCAACTAATAGGATTTATAGTGGAACCATTGCAATAATGCTTTTCATTCAAGGAGCCCTCATGAATCACTTCATAAATTTTTTCATCACGATTTTCAGATTCACGCATCTCAAGCAAAACTCCATAGGGAAAGTCAAGTGCACTCAACTCACTAGTAGTTGGTTCCACATAAGTGGATCTCTTAAAGAGATCAGCAAGTGGGTGAGGATCCATATCACTAGATTTTCAGCAAGCGAAGATGCAAGCATATTCAAGGCACATAGCACATAAGCAAAGGAAAGGCAAACGAAAAAGGCAAAAAAATTTGTAAATTTTTGTTTTTCAAAAGTGGGGGAGAGGAAAACGAGAGGCAAAAAAGTAAATGCAAGAGATGAGTTTGCAACACTTACTTGGATGAGCTTCACCTAGAATAATCGCCGGTGCCAGAGATTGACACATTGACGGGAGACTATTCTTTGACTTGATTCTCCCCGGCAATGGCGCCAGAAATCCTTCTTCTGCCTCTTGAGCTTGCGTTGGTTTTTCCCTTGAAGAGGAAAGGGTGAAGCAGCACAGGAGCAGTAAGTATTTCCCTCGGTTTGAGAACCAAGGTATCAATCCAGTAGGAGAATCGCGCCAAGTGTCCAGAGTACCTGCGCAAACACAAATGAGCTTGCACCCAACGCTATAAAGGGGTTGTCAATCCCTTCAAGATTGATTAAAAAGTGAGATCTGGAGGCGGAAAGTGCAACGAAGTAAAAGTGTAAGGCTGAAAATATGGTGTGAAGTAGACCCGGGGGGCCATAGTGTTCACTAGAGGCTTCTCTCAAAATAGCAAATAATACGGTGGGTGAACAAATTACTGTCAAGCAATTGATAGAACCGCGCAAAGTCATGAAAATATCTAAGGCAATGATCATACATATAGGCATCACGTCCGAGACAAGTATACCGATACTTTCTGCATCTACTACTATTACTCCACACATCGACCGCTATCCAGCATGCATCTAGTGTATTGAGTTCATGACGAATAGAGTAACGGCTTAAGCAAGATAACATGATGTAGAGGGATAAAATCAAACCAATGATGAAAACCCCATCTTTTTACCGTTGATGGCAACAACACGATGCGTGCCTCGCTACCCCTTCTGTCATTGGGTGAGGTCACCGCACGGTATGAACCCAAAACCAAGCACTTCTCCCATTGCAAGAATCATATATCAAGCTGGCCAAACAAAACCCACAACTCGAAGAGAATTACAAGGATAAGAAATCATGCCTAGGGGGCTTGTGGGGTCCCCTGGTGGCCCTTGCCTTGGTTCTCACGTCCCATGCGTATCTTCTGTTCCGGTAAAAATCTTTTCGAAAGTTTTATTCCATTTGGACACCGTTTAAAATCCTCCTCTGAAAAGGGTCAAAAACACGGAAAAAAATAGGAACTAGCACTTGACACTGAGTTAATAGGTTAGTACCAAAGAAAATATAAAAGGTATACAAAACATCCAAAGTTTGACAAGATAATAGCATGGAACCATCAAAAATTATAGATACGTTGGAGACGTATCAACCACTATAGTCAAACAACTTCAACATGAAGTTGATTCAGTGGAGATTCCACACTGAGATGATGATGATGTTTTTGAAGAGTCACCTCCTCTCACTACCACTCAGTTCAGCACCAAGCCTAGATCAGTTGTTGTACGTGCTATGGAGACAAGACAGACTTCATCAGCTCAAGCATCTCCACCTTCAACTCCAATACCAGCTCCAGCTCTAGCTCAAGCACCTCCAGTGTCCACTCCTCCAGCTCTAGGACACTCAATAGATGCTTTCATGGATGCTCTTCTGTCGAATCCATCATCGGTTGCCCAGAGAGACGATTAGCTCTATACGTATTGAACTTTTTGGTAACTTGTTGCCAAAAGGGGAGAAATGTATAGATCATATGTAACATCCGAATTTTCCTAATTTGGAATGTTCTACAAATGTAGCTAAGCATCTATGCATTTTGTTTGCAATAAAGTTTTGCATTTGATTTCCGTCAAATACTTGCTTTTACTTTTCTATTTTTCTCCCCACGAGAAATGCCCCGACAAAACTCTTGCAAGCAAGAAAGAGCGGAGGAAAATGACCCTCCAAAATGTGAGGCACTTTTGAAAATATTTGAGCCAAGAAAAACCCAAGTTTATGGGGAAAATATTTTGCCAAAAGAAAATATAGCATAAGGGGTTTTTCTGAAAAAACATTTAAAAAAATTATTTTGGTTTTGGAAAAATGATAAACAATTAGGATATATTTTTCTGATCGATTCGGTATATAATACCCCATATAAATCTTTTTATTTTGTTTCCTTTTATAATTTTTTTACTTGTTGTTTTAAAAGAAAATAGAAATAGGAAACCTATATTTTTTTTTAACCGCCACCAGGCGTTAGGAAAGGATCGGGCCGAATCCAGAGGCCCAGATCCGAAATCCCACCGGGATCCAAACGTCACCCAGCGCTCCCCCTCTTCCTTTTTTTTCCTTCCTTTCTTCTTCCTCCTTTCCTTCCCCACGAGCCCACCCTTTCCTTCCAGTCAGCCATGGCGTGACTCCCTTGGACCGCCGGGATCCCCCCCGATCTCGGACTCCCCTTCCTTCTCTCAGCCTCCCTCTCCCCTATATAAACCGAGCCCCCCTCGGCCCCTCCTTCCCCACGCCGCCACGCCCCTCACTGCCTCGCCCTGCCCTCACGGCCGCACTAGAGCCAGCCTCCAGGAGAAACATCTCCTCACCGCCCCAGCCACTACCGCCCCTCCCCGCACCAACCAACGCCACCAACAACACCCTCGCCTCCACCGCGTTCCATTTTTCCACCAAACCCCGAGCTCCACCGCTCCACGCCACCCCCCGCACCTCGCCGGAGTTCGGCCGGCACAGTAGCCTCCCAACCTCCCCGAGCTCTTCCCCGACCACGAGAAGCCTCACCGTCGCCGCCATCCGACGGAGGAGACCCGCCGCCACCTCCCCAACACCTCGGACGACGTCACCGACCACCGCCGCGACGCCGACGATGAGCACCACTTCCTGCCTCGCCGGAGAACCTACTGCCATGGCGAGCCAGCTCCTTGAGCACCCCATCTCTCCCGTAGACGTCCGATCGTAATCTACCGTGGTAGATTAGAACACCCGTACCCTTTCGGTCTTCTAGATAAAACCTAGCCGGTTTTTATTCACTTACTATTTAGCCAGAGGTTTTACTTACATAGCGGCCGTTTGCTAGAAAGCCCCGCAGCACACACCATCTCGGCCAACCAGAAGCTGCCACCTACCCCCCCAGTTGACTAGTTAGTTTTCTGTTTTTTTCTGTTTAATTCAAAAACATAGAAAGTTCTAATTTTGTTTGGCTCATAACTTTTGATCTAGAGATCCAATGAGGTTGATTGTTTTTCCAGTAGATCCAATTTTTCCATAGTTTTTAAAAACATATAATTTGTCTATGTTTGAAATTTTCAAATTTGAATTAGATCAGATTTAGTTTAAACCTTGTTTTGCTTATTCCAGGAGTTCAAAAATAGCTTTTAATTTGATTCTTTTTGCTACCGCTCCCTAGTGATTATATCTTACTGTAGTATATGTTTCAACTTTTTGTAAATATTTTTACTTGGGGTTTTAACAGAAACAATTTCTGCCTCAGTTAGGTGAAGTGAATTCTTTTACTTTATGCCATAGCTACTTTATGCTTGTGATGTATTTTACTTGTTGATGATTGTAGTGCTTATGGTGTGTATTGGTTTGTATCGGTAGATCACCCGGAGTGCGAAGCTTGTTACTTAGAAGCGCTCGATCAAGACAACTATCATCAAGGCAAGTCATTATGATCATACTATTTGCCTATGTTTTCTATGCATGGTAGTTTCACCTTTCTTTGCCCAATTGCATGTTGAGTAGGTACTTGGAAATTATAGTTATAGATTGTAGTATCATATGGTAGGCACACAACAACCCCGATACTTGGCCCGGGACGACAAATTTCATATTGCTATGCTTGAGTAGACGGGATTCTCGTTGAGTGCATAACACGAGTGATGCGAGGATAATTAAATAACCAGGACCGGTTAAGTCAAGATTTTCAAGACCTCGTGAAGAAATGCAACTCTGGGTGAAGGACGGTTTGACGGGCTCCCTGGAGAAACTAGTGGACGACCCCGGGATGCTGGAGACGTGCCATGACATCTTGCGGAAAGCTTCACCCAGGCTCGAAGAGACGGACGGAGGCTTCAAGACCCAAGGCTTACCTGCACAGCCACAAGTCATTATGGGCTCTGGCTTGGTTGGACAACGTGGCGACTCTGGACAGGCGGTGCTAGCAGATGTAGACGAACGGTAGGAATGGATGGGCACCGACAAGGATTCAGAGGGACCCGTTGAAAGACCATGTTTTGATCATCCGGTCTTCAAACACCCTGAAGTGCGAGGACAAACTCAGAGGCGATCAAATCTTGTGGGGAACGTGTGCAAAACTCTGCAGAGTGCCCAAACCTAATCGATTAGCCGTGTCCATGGTCATGGACAACTTGAGCCGAAGGCATTGAAATTTTCCCTGAACTCTCGACACAACTTAATAATGATGTGGGAATTATCAACAACTCGGGTACGAGAATTGGTTGGCGGAACCATCTCGTTAACAACAAACAATGTAGTAATATTTCGCTTTGAGCCCTCTCTTGTTGTAGGAGAAAATTGGCTTTATGCAAAACTTACAGCCCCACCTGCCAAATATGCATGTAGAGATAGTTGGTTATTATTTTTTCCCTCTCTCTGATGACTTGCCGGCATATTCCATATGCTGACCTACACGGCTGCAACGTATCATGTTGCAGAGTACTTTTCCGACCAGGAGTGAGGCTATGATCTACGCTCAACGACATGCCCTGGAGTCGGATGGACTCGTCTACCTGATGCTTCCGCTAGTCTTCGTTAGATATCTCATGAGATGGCCTTCAGCCACTTTATTGTAATTCATTATTCTAATAAAGTAAAAGTTGTGTGATTGAACTCTTGATATATACATTGATGTACTGAGTGTGTACCAGCATGATCTTGGGATGGTACGGAAACACCAGAGGCTTGACTCGTATTGAGTCGGGTCGCTACATCATAGCGCTTCGAGAGAGAGAGCTTTTGACTTTATTTGCTCTCATTTGGTTTTTCAAAATTTTGGTCTTTTGGATGACTTTATCCCGTTATCGGTGTTTGATCATACGCTTTGCTTGGTTGATGCTATGTTATTATCCTTTTATCTATCTTTGTCATGATCATTCACTTATCTTGTTGGTGCCATGTGCATTACTATTCATTCTTATCTTGTATGCGCACCACCAAGATGTATGTGACATGGAAGAGTGAGCCATGATCCTAATCGATTGTGCATATGCATTCAAATGAAAATTTTAAATAATGCACAAATTTAGGGGGAGCTCTTTATTTTCACAAACTTCTCAAAGCATCGATGCAAATCATTCATTATATCTTTTGTTGAAGCTTTGATCTATATGTTGTCATCATTGTTCAAGAATTCATCCGATTAACCAGTTAACTTGTCACATAATCACTACTTTTAGGGTGACCGAATCGAATAACACCTGTTCATCGTGTTAACTTGCCGTACCGATTAATTGGCCAGTTAGACCGATTAATCAGTTATCATACCGATTAATCAGTTGTGAGACCGATTAATCACTACTGTCCCACTAACTGGTGGGCAAACGAATACCAAAATTTTGGCACATAACCCCTTCTACCCCCTCTTGCTACTAAATACCTAGGGTTTGGCCCTCCTCCCGCTTCCTCGTTCTCCTTTCATCCCCTCCTAACCTGGTTGGTGGCTAGTCGTGTCCTCACAAGTGCTAGTCACCACACTACCCGTGCAAGATCTAGTTGCTCCGCCATTTTGGTTGCCTGTCTGGACCCCTCCGCACTTGGCCACTCCCCATCCCCTCCCATGGGATGCTCCCCAATACCATCCTCAATGGCGTCACCACTAGGCAAGGCACTGACATCTATCCCCCTATCCTAGTGGAGAATCCACATTCATATATTAGTATATTATGAATTACAATTTTGTAGATGGGTGGATGGAACTGTTGGTTTTGGTTGTTATCTGGAGTATATCGTGTGATGTATGTTAGCAAGTATATGGATAAGTTTAAATATTTAATTGATAATTTTAAATTTTAAGATTTTATATATTTGGATGTATAACGATTATTAATTTTACCTCTTGTCTTTTTTTTATATGCCTACAATAGAATATTTTGGTATATTACATAGCTAGGTGCATGGAATTATGGTATAATACATTAAAAATCAAGATATAAGTTGGCAAGTTTCTATTTAATCTACCAGTTAATGGTCGGCCGATTAATCCAGTTAATAGGCTGATTCACCGATTAATCGCTACTCCCAAGCCGACCAAGCAGTTACCCGTTACCGATTTCTCAAACATTGGTTGTCATCAATTACCAAAAAGGGGGAGATTAAAAGCACAATTGCACCCTAGTGTGGTTTTGATAATTTATCACAACATATGCATCATTGGACTAATATGTTTCTTCAAGTATATTTCAGAAAAGATCAAAAGATGCTTTGGCTAAAGGCTTATGTGGAGATGCCCCTTGATGCAAGATAGGAATAAGATTGGCTCAAGCTTCAACCTAGAAGACTCTTCATTTTATGTTTGTGAGAAATCACTTTTGAGTCCATAGGAAAGCCGATACTATTAAAAGGGGTGATGTATTAAAATGAACTGCTTGGTCAAATGCTCAAAGTTAGCCACCAAAATACTCAGTCATTTTTCCCACATAACCATTTTGTCCAATTCCACATACTCAAATTCGATGCCACCAACTTTCCTATTTCGGCCCCACCAAGTTTGACCTCACACATAACCCTAGCCATTCCCACCAAATCAGTGCAGCCGAAACTATATCGGTGGTACCGAGTTCAGGGTGACCAACTTTTTGTTGCCTTGGTACACAAAATCAGAATTTCCAAACTTGAGTATCGGTGTCACTAAGT
Source organism: Hordeum vulgare subsp. vulgare (assembly GCF_904849725.1). Taxonomy (NCBI): domain Eukaryota; kingdom Viridiplantae; phylum Streptophyta; class Magnoliopsida; order Poales; family Poaceae; genus Hordeum; species Hordeum vulgare. The sequence goes on from NC_058523.1 coordinate 349,396,457, forward strand.
TGTGTCATCTCACCATTAGCCACCTTTTCGGTGCCACCGAGTTGTGTATATCGGTCCCACCGAGATTCAAAAGTTGCTACCTTTTTTGCGAGTCGAACCCACCGAATTTATGACTTTTGTGTCACCGAGTTTGCCACTTCTGGTGTAACGGTTGGATATTGTGTGTTACCTATATATACCCCTTCACCCACCTCTCATTCATGGGGGAAGCATTCAGAACATACACTTCATTTCCAAATCCATTTTTCTGAGATAGAGCTACCTATTGATGTGTTGAGACCAAGATATTGCAATCCAGTCATTTGAAACTTGATCTCTAGCCTCCCCAACTCCTTTCCACCAAATCAATCTCTCCTACCCATGCCTATTCTGTGAGAGAGTGATTTTGTGTTGAGGAGACTATCTTTAGAAGCACAAGAGCAAGGAGTTCATTGTTCTACCACATCTATTACCTTTTGGAGGGTGGTGCCTCCTAGATTGGTTAGGTGTCGCTTGGGAGCCTCCTACTTCGTGTTGTGGAGTTGAACCAAGATGTTTGTAAGGGCAAGGAGATCGCCTACTTCGTGAAGATCTACCATGAGTAAGGCTAGTCCTTCGTGGGCGGAAGCCGTGGTGGAATAACAAGGCCGCTTCTTCGTGGACCAATTGTGGGTGGAGCCCTCCATGGACTCTCACAACTGTTACCCTCCATGGGTTGAAGTATCCACTAACATGGACGTACGATAGCGCCATCTATCGGAACCATGCCATAAATCATGTGTTTGATCTCCCTATCTTACTTCTTTACTTTACACTTGCATGTCTTACATTCCGCTGCTACACTCTTAGAACTGCATGCGTAGGGTGTACTTGATTTGTTATAACTTCCAAAACTATCCCTCGTCTGAAATTGGGAAAACGCAAAAAAATAACTTGTCAAGTAGTCTAATCCCCCCCTCTAGAGATACTTTTGATCCTACAAGATGATTTGTAAAAGTTACTATGCAAATTAAAAGAAAATTTATCCATGGAAGAAATGAAACATGATCCTAAATTTGCTACTTCTCCTATATTTGTCACTGATAATGACTATGAATTTGCTATAGACCATGAATTAATTCCTATAGTAGAATTTGATACTTTTCATGGATATGAAAATGAAACTGTGGTCGAACACCTTATGAAACTGAATGCTATTGTTGCTTTGTCCACCAATAATTAAAAGATACGCTACTACTATATCCTTAAGATTTTTTCCTTTCTCGCTGAAAGGCCGGGCTAAGGAATGGTTTCTTTCTCCTGCTTCTGGTTGTATATGTAGTCCTGAGCATATGCTTTATTACTTCTGTGAAAAATATTTTCCTTTTCATAAGAAACAAGCTGATTTACAAGAAATAGTTAACTTTGTGCTAATTCAATAAGAGAAGCTCCCTCAAGCTTGGGGAGGCTTCTCGAGTTACTTAAAGATTTTCCTGATTGTCCTCTTGAGAAGAATGAAATTCTTGATATTTTTTATAATGGACTAACCTATGCTTCTAGAGATTTCCTAGATAGTTGTGTTGGTTGTGTTTTCTAGGAAAGAACAGTTGCACAAGCAGAAGAGTTACTAAATAATATAATACAAAATGCCGATGGTGGACACTCCATGAACCACCACCAGAACCTATTCAAAAGAACAGAAGTATTCAATTCCTTAACCTTGAAGATATGGAAGAAGCAAAAAAGTTCTATGACAGAGAAAGGTACTAAAATCGAGGATGTCAAGAAAATACCACCGATTGAAGAAATACATGGACTCGATACCCCGACACAAGTAGTAGAGGTAGACTCTCTTTGTTCCTTTACTAAAAATGATATAACTTATGCTAAGACTCCTGATCAATGCATGGATGAATTTGACAATTACATTGCTAAACAAGAACACTTCAATAACTATGTTAAAGATCAATTGAATAATAATGCCATGATGATAGATCGCTTAAGTGACTTAATGTTTATAACTACTAATGATGTGAAAGGTCTAGGTAAACATGCCTCTATGATTCGCACCCAACTATATCAAGTAGCTAAGTCATAAAATGATTTACTTGCTGAAATGAATAATATTAATGATCATGTTGTTAAAGTAATGGCTAGAGGAGGTAGAATGACTCACGAACCCCTTTTTCCACAAGGTCATCCTAAAAGAATAGAATAGGATTCTCAGAGAATTAATGATGAAACTCCTAGTCCCACTGAGTAGAATAAGAGAAAGAAAAATGATAGGACTTTGCATGCCCCCAGTGAACCTGATATTGAGAAACCTGCTGAGAATCACAATGATGTTTCTATTTCTGATGCTGAGACATAATCTGGTAGTGAAAATGAACTTAATGATGATGAGAATGATAATAATGATGTTCATGTAGAAGATATACGAGGTATAAATAAGGAACCTAATAATGATATTGATATAGAACATGCTGAGGTTCTTGACAACCCACCTCCTAAAAATAAACGTTATGGTAAGATAGACTTTGTTGCTAGAAAACATGGAAGGGAACGAGAGCCATGGGCTCAAAAACCCATGCCATTCCTTCAAAAGTCTTCTAAAAGTAGAGACGATGAAGATTTTGAACACTTTGCTGAAATGATTAGACATGTCTTTTTGCGCACTCGCTTGACTGATATATTGAAAGTTCCTCAATATGCTAAATACATGAAGGAGATCATTACCAATAAAAGAAAGATACCCGAAACTGAAATTGCTACTATGCTTACTAACTACTCTTTTGATGGTGGAATACCTAAGAAGTTGGGAGACCTGGGTATACCCACAATACCTTCCTCTATTAAAAGAAATTATGTTAAAACTACTTTATGTGATCTAGGAGCTCATATTAGTGTTATGGATTTCTCCCTTTATAAAAGAATTGGATTGAATAAGCTTACACCCACTAAAATATGTTTGCAAATGGCTAACAAATCCACTCCCTTACCTATTGGAATTTGCAAGGACGTCCCCATTATGGTTGCAAATGTTACTATCTTAACAGACTTTGTTATTCTTGATATGCCCGAGAATGGCAATATGTCGATCATCCTTGGTAGACCTTTTCTAAATACTGCACGGGCTTTTATTGATTCCAACAAAAGCAAAGTCGCTTCTTATGTTAATGGCAAGCAACATATGTTACATTTATCGAAGAAGCAAATTGTGGTTAACAATATTAATGTCATTGAGCCTATTCCTACGATCATCATTGGAGATTTTACAACCCCTCTACCTACTTCCAAGAAAAAGAAATACTATAATCTTATTATGGGGGATATGAAAATCCCCATTGAGGTAACCTAGTGATATAAAAAATATATTTGGTTTCATGTTAATCGGGAACGATTACTAATAAGACTTGATCAGCCTTACTAATGGATCCTTTTCGAAAGACTTGTGATTGATGAATTGAGTATTCACAACTCTTTGTACCCCAAGTTTATTCTCTGTTCTCTTAGCTATAAAAAAATAAAATGCCATGATCACCCTGTTCTGTGAGTTTTCCGTACCATAGAAAAATGACCCAAAAAGAGTCCCAAAATGCCATAAAATTTTAACACAATTTTTTCTAGAATAAATGATAATTTTTGGCATAAAAATAACAGCGCGGAGATGCACCTCTAGGTAACAAGCCAACAAGATGCGGCCCCTCCTGGCAGCGCCCCGATGGCTTGTGGGACCCACAGGCCCCTGCTTTATCCCTTTAGCTCACATCATCCTCTACCTCCAAAATAATTTTCCTAGCTCTCTCTCTCTCCCGTGTTCTTCCTCCTGAAACTAAAATTTTTGATCTCTTTGCTTGGAAACCCGTTTCTGAAACTGTTTTGAGGAAATCGTTCCTTGAAATTATCTCTAGGAAAATGAACTTCTTAAGGAGATGTTCCTCAAGGAAGGGTTCTTTGAGTTGGAGTCCCAAGGGAGTTGTGGGAAGGACTCAGGATAGTGACATCAAGATCTTTCGCAACATAGAGGTTAGGCCGTGTGAATGTCCACGTATACCCTTCATGAGTCAAGCTGGTTTTTATGATGAATTCATGCAATTTGTTGCAAATGCCGGGCTGACCAACTTTCTCGCACATAAGTGTGATCAGTACTATCTCCTTGCTAATTCCTTTGTTCAAAAATTCTATTTCATAAACACGCTTGATGCTCCCACAATATGTTTTGACTTATATGCAACAAACTATGAATTGCCTCTTGATAGATTTTGTGAATAATGCTTGCTTCCCTCCGATGGGGGATACGTGAGCCTAATCCCGAGGAATTTGAGGGTTTCCTCCTCACCTTAAACGTGGGGGAAACTAGAGGCGTATCAAACGCCGGGGCCACTAGTTTGCATTTTCCTTCTGTGCACTATTTCGTTCTGTTTATAGGAAAATGCATAACTACTATGGAGCAGGGTGGTGGTCTCAGTGCCCCAACTCTGGATATTTTACGACACGCACTTTATGGTGATAACACCTATAACCTAGGATTTATTGCCACATGCCGCTTGCATCTTAATCGAAGCAAAGTCAAGATTCATGGTGGTATTTATGCCACACACGTGGCTAAGTATTTTGAAGTGGCTATACACCCCACTGATTATTTGTTGCCCCATGTTTCTCAACCACTAATCTATGATAGAACATCACTTCGCTCATGCAACTGATATACCGTGGTGCATTCACTATAACTTAGTATACAACAAGATTACTCGCAATATTATTGTGTTGTTTGCACCCTCTTTATTTAACTTCCATGCTAGTAACGCGTACACCATCATACCACACGACATAATGGCATACCATAATGCGTTAGCTGATGTGGTGGCCGAGTCCCAAGATTGGGACGCTCAGGTCCCACGAGACGAGCACTTTTCTGGACCTCATGGTTACTACGAGTGGTGACTACCAAGCTAGGCAAAAGCCTAAGCTTGGGGGAATACATATTTCTCACCGACATTACATTCATGTTCACGCATTTCATATAAATTGTCGGTGTTCATTCTCTTTCATTGTATATCCATGTTAGCCTTATTTTTCCGCTTCTTGTGTGTTTGAAAAACTTTAGAAAATCAAAAAATATTTCTCGCTTCCTTTCAGTTTTTATTTCCCATTTAATTAGTTGTATTATTAAAAGAAAACCCAAAAAGATTTATGTTTGCTTGTCGGGAGCTTTCCCGTGTAAATAGTTTTTCTCGTTCTTGTTTTCCCTTAGTTTACTTTGCTTGCTAAAGAAAAACAAAAAATCCAAAAATATTTCAGTGTGTTTCTCTGAATTTATTTTCCTTTTGTTGAGTCTTGAGAAGGGAATACCACGATGAAAATAATGAGTGTTTCTCATATGCTTTGTTGTCGATCTAACGAAGAGCCAATATTACCATGTCTTGTTTTTTGTTTAAAACTGGCATGCAGATTCCAGCTTAGTCCACGACACCACTGCACTTTCATTATTATCACATCATTCGGTTGAGCAAGTGAAAGGCAATAATGACGATATTTGATGAAGTGATCATGGCAAAGGAAACAGGTATGAAATCTTGTTGTTTTTCGTTTTTGTAAATATGTTGGCTCGTTCGATCTTGATACAATATATCATGAGTGAATATGTCTGTGATGATAATTAGATATCATAGCTTTTCATGCCATGCTTAAATATCTAGGAGTTGATAATGATTCACCTTGTGTGTTAACATGCATTAAAATGGTTATGATATGATATGGCAGTATGGTATATGCCTATGAGTAATTCGAGTGGTTTGACTTGGCCCATGTGCAAACATGTAGTTGATTCAAAATCAATGGAGCCATCATGATATTTAAATTCAGAGTGTTTATATCCCACCCATGCTCTAGCCAAAGTTGATCATTTTCAATGCATGTTCATCACCGTTGTTGCTTTCTAGCTGGTCGCTTCCCAATCTTTTACTAGCCTCCACTTGTACTAAGCGTGAATGCTGATTATGCATCCAAAATCCTTGAAACCAAGTTATTCCACATGAGTCCACCATACCTACCTATATGCGGTATTACCCTGCAGTTCCAAGTAAATTTGCATGTGGCACCTCTAAGTATTCAAACAAACATCCGTTTTGTGCACTCGTACCGCTCATGGAGTGATAGGGCAATCGATATCTTCCATGCTAAGTAAGTTACTTTCATGACGAGCATTTATTCGCCGTCATTGCACGAGGTAGGTTGGTAACAAGGATGTCCAGACCTGCTTAATCAAAATTAAATTAAAACTAAACTCCTTGGGAAGTTGATATGTTGGAGGGCAGCCGTGAATTCGGCTAGCCATGGTTGTGCATGAATGGTGGATAGGAGTAAATTTTACAATCCTGTTTGGGAACCACCAATGATGAGTTTATCATGGAAGATACTGAAAAACCTTTGTCGTAACATTGACAGTAAAGAACACCACTCAAAACAATCTTTTCAATCCTGCTTTGAAAACATGAGCTCTGGCACCTCTCCAAATCAATGCTTCCCTCTCCGAAGGACCTATCTATTTACTTTTATGTTGAGTCATCACCCTCTTATTTATAGCACCAGACTGGAGAGCACTATTGTCTTTTTCATGAATTGATTCTGGCCAATGTTGGATATGAGAATGACTAGGATCTTTCTATTATGAGTTATAATATTTAGTCACTGCTTAAATCTCAGAGGTGCTCTACATTTATGTTTTGCTTTCTCAGAAAGGGCTGGCGCGATGCCATGTCACCATATTATATCGTGATTGTTTAACAAATTGTTGGCATGCGAGATATCTTATTATTGCTTACTGTTTTGTCATGAATTGTCATGCTTGGATATGATCCTCAAATTATTATTGTGGATGTGTTTATTTATGATTTATGCTGAATACTTGAACACTAGCCAAGCATATGTATAACGATGAGAACAAAATAGTTTGTAAAAGTTTTCTTTATCACTTGCACTTTATCAACTGAATTTCTTGAGGACAAGCAATGAGTTAAGCTTGGGGGAGTTTATACGTCTCCAACATATATAATTTTTCAAACAATTTTGTTGTGCTTTTGGCCTCTAACTTGCATGATTTGAGTGAAACTAACCCAGAGTAATTCTGTTTTCAAGAGAACTACCTTGGTGTTATTTTGTACAGAAAAAAAAATTCATGGAATTGGACGAAATTTTTTGTGAATTACTTTTAGCATTTATAAGGATTTATGGACCAAATACCTGCCACATAAATGCTTCTACGAGGCCACAAGCCAACAGGGCGGAACCCCGGCCACGCCATGATGGCTTGTGGGGACCACGTGGCTCCTCTCTACCTAATTCCAGTCCTATAAAAATCACATCTTCACAGAAAAAATCAAAGAGAATATTTCATCGCGTTTCACGAGACGGAGCCGCCGTCAGCTTGTGTTTTTCCTCCATGGGGCTGATGTGGAGTCTGTTTAGGGCTCCAGAGTGGGGGATTCGTCATCACCAACCCTTCTTCATGAACACCGCCTTGATTCTCACCACCGAGAGTGGGTAATTCCTTTGTAGGCTTGTTGGACAATGGTGGGATTGGATGAGATTGATCATGTAACCGAGTTAAGTTTGATAGGGCTTGATCCCTAGTATCCACTATGTACTGAGATTGATGTTACTATGACTTTGCTATGCTTAATGCTTGTCACCAGGGCCTGATTTCCATGATTTCAAATCTGAACCTCGTATGTTTTTATGAATACAAGATTTATTTGGATCCTATGTTGCAAGTTATAGTTACCTATTACGTGTCTTGATCCGCATACCCCGAGGTGACAATAATTGGGATTCTTTCCCGTGATTGCCGTAGTTTGAGGAGTTCATGTACTCACCATGTGTTAATGCTTTGTTCCGCTTCTGTATTAAAAGTTGGCATTAATATCCCTTAGTTTCCAATAGGACCCCGCTTCCACGGCAGGGTATGAAAAAAGATGTCATGCAAGTTCTTATTGCAAGCACGTATGACTATATATGGAATACATGCCTACATTATATTGATGAATTGGAGGTAGTTCTGTGTTGCCCTAGTGTGTAACTGTTATATGATCAACATCATCTAAATCATTATCCATCACTGAGCCATGTGCCTATGCTTTGCATATACTGAATCTTGCTAAGTTATTACTGTTGCTGCTAGTGTCACACCTGCTACTCAACTGCTACCGTTACTACTATTACCACTGTTTCCAAAATTGCTGCACTCACTATTACTATTACTACTATCATCGGATGTGCTACTAAATCTTCGTGCAGAAATATATCCCAGGAGCGATTGTATAGACAACTCAACTATTACGGCCAATAAATATTCTTTGGCTTCCCATGTGTCGAATCAATAAATTAGGGTGAAATACTACCCGTGAAGACTGCCCCTATACTTGTGGGTTATCAGGGGGCCATCGCCATCGCCATAGCCATGGCCGCAACTCCTCGGTGGGTAGGGAGGCCTTCTAAAGGAGATTCAAAGGACTCTCCTTCCGCTGTGTGAGCTCCTGCAACCGGAGAAACGAGTTTACAGATCCTCTTTGTTACATCATGTGCAAACACCAAGACTACTACGGCAGGGAGTGCTCGGAGAACCCACGCAACATTGCGAGAGGGAAGTACGACGGGGCACCGCGCTCCTCATGCCGATCGGTCCACGAGCGCCTGATCTTCGCTCCCTCCCCGCCGTCGTCGCTATCCGGGTCGACCGCGCCTCACCAAGCCATGGATCCTGGGGACCTCATCAAGCACGCCCGCCGCCCTTGCAATATCCACAAGATCATCGCTTCCTCGCCTCCGATGGAGCATTAGGTGTTCGTGCTCAACTAGCACGCCGTTGTGGTCGTCAATCATTTTGAGAAGCATGTATAATGTACATCGCTAATGGCTGCAGATAATTGCATCATTATGTCATGTAAAACTTATCACGCCGAATATAAAAGACCAAAGCCCAACAACCCTACATATATAGGCGTACGCTTGTCGATGGCTATTGTTTTGCCTCTCGGATATGTGAACAATGTGATCCATCCGATCGATTGATCGAGATGCATATTGTGCTCGACTATTTAGGGCTTTTGTGTTCTAAGAAAAACTTAGGGCTTTTGCCATTGTCGTCGTCGGCCGATCTTTTCATCCACCGTCGTACGCTGCTCTTTTCATCCGTTGTTCATCCAATCATTCACCATCACCAGTCACGACGCTAACACCATCCGCTCCAGTCCGCTAGATGGATATGACTAGACGAGAGGAAGTGAATCAGGTCATCGGAATATAAGCGAGGCCCCGTTAGCCACGTGAGTGTAATTGAAGATATTGGTTGCTGGTACCACTATGCACTAGTAGCTATTAATAATTATAAAAAAATCATGATCTTTGTATGATTAATTAGCATTCTATATAATATAGAACTTTTGATACTTTCTGCATTTTTTGTTCCATGACATGAGTTATTTGACATGTCTAATATATATGTGTCGTGCTGGATTTTTCATCATGTAGTCTTTTTCTAGTCAAGACGGCTCAATTAGAGTATCAAATTGTCCATTTCTAACTGGATATTTGCAACAATCCATAACTTCAAATCTCGTCTTCATTTCCCGAATTGACTATTGGATAATTTTAAACAAGTAAAATTACATATACAATTGTTGATAGATTAATGTGGTTGGTCATAAATCTTCATGTGACAACCCCGACAACAGAATAAACCATCTCTATGAAAGTACCAAAGACATGTTTGCCGAACAAAATGAAAACGGTTTTCTTCAACATTATATGATTGTCTATATTTGTAAGGGAAACATCGTAGTTTGCATTATCAACTTGTTCAATGTTGGTGGTCATAGAGCTCAGTTTGAGTTAATAGAAATGCAGTATTCTATTGTAGTTCCAAACAAAAAAATCTGATTTTTCATCAAAATATCGTGATGTTCCATGACTTATGTGAACATTGACTGTTTGACTCTTTATGTTCAAATCCTGGCTCCGCCCCTGTTACCGTGTAGTTGAAATGCGCTACAACCTGGACTATATCTAGCGTCGATCACTCACAACTGTCTGAAATGGTTCAAAGAAGGAAAAATTGTGTGAAATACACATAAGTCATCCAACGTGTATTGATATGCAACATCCCAAGATCAAAGCCCAGTTTACATCGTATACACGGGCTAATTTTAAGGTAATGTGAGGTAACCAAACGCGTAAGCTCTAAGATATAGCAAGAAGCAACTAACCAACTGTTAACCATGTGTCTTGGGAGTGTGTCAAGTGATATGTCGAGCCGGCGTCAGATATTGTATGTTTTTTAATGTGTTTTTGAGTTTCAAACGTTTTTTTATTCTTGTTTGCCTGATTTTTCGTAAGTTTTGAAGATTCTTTTTTCTAAAGCACATCGGCAATCCTTGAAAAAAATGTCCTTCCATGCGAAGCACAAGCACCCTCGTGCCTGCATCAAAAGCATAGTTCACATATTTGCTACTACGAAAAGAACAACATACGCTTTCTTATGCTTCTCAAAAAGAAAAAAATGTATAGTCTGTGTTTTTATGGGAGCCTTGCTTTCATGCAAGAAGATCCCCAAGAAAAGGAAAAAAACACAACCCGCGCTTCCCCCAAAAAATTAAAACCAGAACCGTGCTTCCAGGTTCCGGTTTTTCTCTCCTTTATTTTATCCGTTTGTTATTTTTTCGGTTTAAATTATTTTCATTTCTTATTTTTTTTTCATGAAAAAACCATTCAAACTTGAGAAACTAGGGAGTAATCTTTGCAAAGGATATAACTTAACTTGTGATTTGGGGTACATCAACGATAACCAACAAGATGCGATCAACTACTCGATGCAAAAAAAGGTGCCTTCACGGGGTATCAAACACGGGATCTCATACACAAATAGAAGGAGATTCAACCAGCTAACCCACCAACCTTTACTGATTACTCCCTCCAATACTACATACGGATGTATATTGACATACTTTAGAGTGTAGATTCATTCATTTTGCTTCATATATAATCCTCTATTGAATTCTCTAAAAAGACTTATATTTCAGAACGGATGGAGTATATGACAACAAAGACTCTTAAGGGCCGAAACCGAGCGCAGATTCGAAAAAAATAAGAAATTACAAAATCATTTTTTCTAAGGAAGCACAAATCATTAAATACTCCAAAAATTTCTAAAAATCGTGAACATATTTTGTAGTTCCAAATCAAAATTTGGAAAAGAAAAAATTAAATAAAAATCTGGGAGAAAAATTAAAACATGAAGATTTTTCTATATTTGCGAAAAAATCTTAAAGCGCGAACAATTTTTTAATCTCCTAAAGAACAGAACATGAACATTTTTTAAAAATTTGTATACAATTTTTTAGGCCGGGAACATTTTTTTAAATTTCGGATAATTTTTAAATAACCTTAAAAAATTTCGAAAAACACAAAAGAAATTTTGAAAACATGAATATTCTTTAAATTTTCGAACAATATATGAAACTCCTGCAAAAATGGAAGCACGAACATTGCTTTAAAAATGGTCAACTATTTTTGAAAGCAGGGACATTTTTTAAAATTCCGAACAATTTTCAAGAATTTATGAACATTTAGCGGAAAATGTATGGAACAAAATTTAAATAAACAATCATTTTCTGAAAATTGCCAACAATTTTTGAAAAATACCAGACATTTTATGAAAATATCGAACATTTTCTTAAAATACCGATCATTTTCTTAAAAAACCGAACATCTTTTGATAACCCCGAATATTTTCTAATGTTATGAATGTTTTTTATAAACGGCAACTATGAAAAATTTAGAACATTTTTTGGGAAAAAACATTTTGTGTTGAATAACTTTCTGGAAAATCCAGAACATTTTATTAAAATCCAGATTATTTAAAAAAGTCCACAATATATTTTGAAAATCCGGAACTATTTTTGGAATTCCAAATCATTTCTTAAAAAGGAAAAACATTTTTTGAATTTGACGAACATTTTTTGAAAATCTGGAAAAAAATGTCACATCCCTGAACCCTTAAGCAAGTTAGCTTGTGCTCATGTTTTCTTTGCATTGCATCTAAGAAATTTTCAAAAAGTACAAAGAAAGAGGTGAAGGGAACAACTCAAACCCTAGCCACTTCTTCAAATAAAGGAAATCTCAAAACTAGTTAAAATCAATGAACCCACATTAGCCTCACAAGATCCGTCGTGAGCTCCTCTTCCTGTTCCCCCTCTTCCCGAGGCCTTCCCCCTCCTCCAACCACGTTAGCCGCCGGAGCCCGAAGGACCTCATCGCCGGCCATGTCATTGCCGTCGTTGTGGTACTCGGCTCGCGACGCCGAGCTCAGGAATGAGCTCCTCGAGCTCTGTAGATGGCGTAGGGCCTCTCTCCCAGCTCGCTAGCCCCCTGCATCGGCACTTTCGTCGACGCCCGAGCCACAGCCGCCGCTGGCCTCATCGCCGGCAAGGATTCAGGTGACCACCGGGTCCAGCTCCACCCCAGATAGATGCGGCGTTTCACCAGCTGCCTATAGCTCTCTTCTGCACCCAAAACCGACGACCGTAGCGTTGTTTGTCTCTCTCCGGCGAGCCCTCCGCCACGCCCGTGGTCGCCGCCGGCCATACTCCGGTGGGGGCCGACGTGGCCAAGTTAATCCAGTAGTTTAGAGGCTTAAACTCTCGCTGACAGTGGGCCCAAGGCCAAGTCAACTTAGTTAAGGGGTTGGTCAGCGCGGGATTAACCCCAGAGAGGCTGACCAGTGGGTCCCCCCTGTCAGGTTTGACCTGAACAGGTGGGCTGACCTGCTGATGTCGGGCTGACGCAATAAAGAGATTTTTCAGTATAAGAATAATTCCAGAAATGTTTAGAACTTCAAAAATTCATAGAAATTAATCTGTAACTCCAATGAAAATAATTTATATATGAAAAAGTATCAGAAAAATTAATGGAATCTGAATATGCTACTTTCAATCATGTTTGAAAAAGTTACAGAACCCAAACATGTAGATTAATGAATAAGTCAATTCTTATAATTACTTTATAAATGGAATATGAGAAGTATTTAAATTTCTTTTTGTTTGACATGACCAAACATTGTTCTAATAACAAACCAGTACCTTAACATGACATCTCATGCATGCTAACATCAAGTTGATCTGAGCATCAGGTCGAATCAATTAAATCGGTATCCGAGAATACCTCGTTTGAATTGATATTTGAATGTGATTCAAATCAACTTCAAACCTAATACATGTTGATTATAATAGTTTTTCACCTTGCATTCTCATGCCATGCTCATGCATCATCTTGTTTGCATATGATTGTTATTGATTGTTGCCATTCATTTCGGTAGGCTCCGCTCCCCCGGATTCCACCGAATATCCGTCTGACGGATATTGTCCCTCCTCTGAGCAACAAGGCAAGCAACCATTTTGATCATCCCGATAAATCCCATGTTCTTGCTCCTGCACTTATTTATTGCATTAGGATCAAATGCTTCAAATGCTTTTGCCACGTTAGTTGAACCCACTTCCTTTGCATGACCTAACCTTGTCACAGTAAATAGCCGAACCTTGCAACCTAGCATACCTGGTAGTTGCTTGAGCTATGTTGTGCCTTATCCTGCTATGCATGCTATGCTTAGAGTTGTGTATGGTCTGTCATCTGGGAGATGAATAGAATTGTGAGAATGTGTTCGGTAAGCAAAGGTTGGGTGTTGAACCTGATTTGGTAAAGGTACCGGTGAAAGGCTGTCTAGGAGTACATGGCGGGTTGTTTCATTGGAACCGTCCCTAGGAACTGAGTTCCGTGTATGTAATCCAAGACTAGATACTACCACATGCTGGGCCCTAAAATATGACCCCGCTCGGCCTATTAATCGCTTAGTACTCTGTCCAGGAGTTGCAAGTAGTTTCTGGTGTTTATAGTAATGCTGGAGGCCGTGCATGGTGCTGACCTGAGAGGTGGGCCGTGATGCGGTAGGCAGTGGCACGGTGTACGAAGTGGCACCCGGATGGTGGGCTTGGGAACCCTGCGCACATCGTTTGAGGCCGTGGCGGAAACCTCGGTCGGACTTCCGTACGGGTTACTCTCAGATAGGCGATAAACCTGGACTAGGTATTAGTGTGGTTAACGGTCGTGGCCGACTCCCTCGCTCGGCTTCCGCTTGGAGGTTGCCGAGGTGCATGACGTACACATGGCGATAAGTGGTGAGAGCGTGTGTGACGAAGTACACCCCTGCAGGGTTATGATCTATTCGAATAGCCGCGTCCGCGGATATGGACTACTTGGAGACATATGTTGTTCATAGATAACTTCAATGGCTACTCATAAAATTGTCAAGATAAGAGTGAGTGTCGTGGACGGCAATTCCGTATGGAGACGGAATGATTCCACGATAGTGTATTGTTGTGGTGTTAGTGGACTCGTGTGCGAGAAATCAAGTTGTCAAAATTATTTAAAAATGCAAGTTGTTTAGCCACGAGTCAGATGCTGGCTTTCCGCATGAAACCCCACAATACCCTTTTGATACCTTGCATGAGGAGTTAGATATCCTAAAGTCTTGGTGAGTACCTTCGTACTCATGTTTGCTTAATAAATGTTGTAGAGGTTGCTAATGACCCTAATGGAGGGTTCTTCGTAGACATCGACGAAGACGAGTAGCTGGTGTCCCAGCTACGATCTGGCCCTACGTTGGATCTGTAGTATAGTCAGGCCATGTGCCCCTTTAGTTGCACCTGTCTGTACTCAGACAGTTTTAAACTCTTCCGTTGGCTTGTAACTGAATGACTGCTATTATGGGTCGTGAGACCCTTAATGTGTAATATTATGTGTGTGGCTCTTCTGAGCCTCTTAAATAAAGCTTGTATGTTTATGGTTATGTTGTGATGCCATCGATGTATCTATACATATCGGTATGCCATGCGTACGTGTGTCGTACTTGATATGTATGGGGTTCGATTACCTAGTCGTGAACTTTAGTAGCATTCCTTACAAGGAAATGCCCCTTTGTGATCCAACGAGCCTTGGTAGCTCGCTACTGCTCCGGACACATTGGTTGACCGGCATGTGTCCTTCTTAGCTGATGTGTCTGTCCTCTTTGGGGAAATGTCACGCGATGTAATGGAGTCCTTGTAGCTTGCTACGACTCGTCTACACTCGCTGGTGACCGACACCTGCTTTGTTGGGTCATGTATGCCTGTCCTTGTGCGGTACTGCCACTTTGGTTTATGACTAGACATGTCGATCCGGGTTCTTTGACATTGGAATGCTAGCGACACTATTGCATACGTGAGTCAATAGACGCAAACGGTCCCGACTAAGGTACGGCTGCAGCCGTGGAGTTAACCTGCGTGAGACCGCAAAGAGATGCGATGTGTTACAGGCTGGATTCCTATGGCTTAGGATCGGGGTCCCGACAAAAAAATAAAATACAAAACATTTTTTGGAAATCAAAAACATTTTCTTAAACTCAAACATAAAAAAATAATAATAAAGAAAATAAAAAATAAAACGAAAAAACTTCTTCAGGAAACTTTTATAAGTTTTCCAAAAACCGGTTGGTAACCTCTAGAAGGTTCCCAAAACCGGGGCGCTGAAATAGTTATATGGGCCGGTCCGTTGCGTCGTTGCTCGGTCCCTTGCATGTGTAAAGCGTCGACGGCTTGACGCAACGAGGCCGCAAATCGAAATCACTAGTTTGGAAGTACTCCTTTCAAATATCACTCTCATCTTTCTAGGTTGTGACAAGTAGCGCATTGCATATGTGCCACTAGTCGCAACCTGTGAGTTTGCAAAAAAAAATTTGTAGATTCATATTTTAAAATATTTTGTCTCCTAAACCGTGCGTGCAAATCTTGAACCGTTTTCATCGTTCGATTTTTCGCGTGAATATTTTCAAAACTAGATCCAATGTTGATAGATTTGTGACGAACTTTCTTTTTTATAAAAAACCACACAAAAAAACTATGCCCCTTGCGATAGGAAAAAACAGAAAACTTCTTTTTTGCGTTTTTCCTTTTCTGCCATGCATGGCTGTGCCTCTCAATAAGCAAAACTGTGCTTCTCACGAAATCAAAATCATGCCTATCACAAAAAAAAGTTTTCTTTTCTTTTTAAGAGGCACGGACGTGCCTTTCACAAAGACATAATCGTGTTTGTCACAAAAGTAAAATCATGCCGCTAGCAAAAAAAAATATATATTCTTTTAGTTTTCGAGAGACATGTTCGTGTCTTTCATGAAAACAAAACCGTGCCTCTCGTAAAAAAACGCATTTTTTCGTAAAAAAGAAAATTTTGAAAAGAAAATCATCAAAAATCTAAGAAAGATCCATGATAAACCGAAACACCAAAATTATTTAAAACCAATGTAAAAAAAACCAAAAACGCATGCCAAATAATTAAAAAAATCTGAAGGAAGCACTCAGAGCACGATACGTGATAGCAGCTGAGAACATGCCAAGTGGCGACGTGCAGAAATGCGGATTGGAAGGCTTCCGAAGGAGCGTTCACTAACTAGTAGCTCGAGAAATATGACAAGTGGCACAGTACATGCGTGCAACTTGTCGCAATCTGGAAGTTGTTTTTCATAGATCCATATTTTCAAAACATTTTATCTTCAAAACCGTGCATCCAAATCTTGATTTGTCATCACCACTGGGTTTCTCACGCCGAGATCTTCGAAATTAGATCCTATGTTGATAGGTTTTGACAAACTTTTTATTCACGAAAAAAAGCGGACGAAAAAACCGATGTTTTTTTCCTTCCCGAGAGGTACGGCCGTGCCTCTCGCGATAGCAAAATTGTGCCTCCCGCGGAAGCAAAACCGTGCCTCTCACGGAAAAAAGACAGAGCTGGATAAGCATTTTCCTTTCCTTTCCGAGAGGCACAATAGTGCCTCTTGCGATAGCAAAACCGTGTCTCGCGCGGAAGCAAAACCGTGCCTCTCACGAAAAAAAATGAGAGGAGAAAACGTGTTTTTCCTTTCCGAGAGGCACGACCGTGCCTCTCGCGATAGCAAAACCGTGCCTCTCGCGGAAGCAAAACCGTGCCCCTCGCGGAAAAAAGAGAGCAGAAAACGCGTTTTACTCCTTTTCGTGAGGCATGGTCGCGGAAAAAATAGACAGCAAAAAACGCGTATTTTTCCTTTCCGAGAGGCACGACCGTGCCTCTCGTACCTCTCGCTATAGCAAAACCGTGCCTCTCGCGGAAACAAAACCATACCTCTTGTAGAAAAGAAAAGAGCAAAAAAACACGTTTTTTTTCCTTTCCGAGAGGCATGGCCGTGCGGACAAAACCCAAAAACATGTGAAAAAAGAAAAATACGAAAGGAAAGCTCAAAACGCGACACGTGGCGACGACTGAGAACGCGCCAAGTAAGCCTGAAAATGGGTTCATACTTAAACCATAACCATTCATTTATCTCTTAAAATCATACTTGAACCATACTCATTTAATGTCATTTTCAGCATAACCAAAACTGAACACAATATTTTTTCCACCCAAACCAATTTAAACCTAATACGTAACCAATATGCCTAGAAACTGGTTTGGACCCATAGTTTATAACCGCTAATAACCAAACCGTTTAAACCCATAACCAACTATACATAAACTGGTCTCTCCACATACAAAAACAAAACCAAACTAAAAAAATCTTAGTCCAATAAAATCTAAATCAATCAAACCCAAAGTAAGATCCGAATCGTTACACTCTTTAATAACCATTCTCAGGTTTAGTACCAAGTGGTGGCACGCGGGAGTGATCGCTGAGAGGCTTTTGAAGAAGTGCTCGCTAACTAGTTGATCCTCAACAAATAGCATATTCCATCAAACGCGGCCGACTTTATCAAAAATTAATTTGGGCTCGTGTATATGAGGGTTGAGTTTAAGGTGAAGCGAGGGTAACCAAACAAATCGAAAGCCCAATTTATATTCGGAAGAGCCCGAACGCGCTGGCTTCATGAAAATACGGTACCATTTCCATAGGAGTTCCTATCTGTCGCTCTCTACCGCACATCATAGTGTGCAGACATGAAGACCTCCTACTATAGCACTTCAAAAAATGTGCTATTAGTGGTTGAGCGACAAGTGTTCCTGATTATTTAACAGCAAGCGGGGTCTCTCAAATAGAGTCGAACTGAACTGCTAGACTACGTTGAGTGATGAACTCAATGATTCAAAAAAACTAAGAGATGGATGAAATTACATAAGGAATCCTGGTCTCAAAGAAGCGGGAAGTGGGGCTCCACATTAAGACACCAACCTGCCCTTGACAAGTCAATAATCAATCACTAGATTTAGGATCACAAGCCGATGCGATGCTTCACGTCGAAATGGGTTAGTCTGCATCTAAGAGACCCCGCTTAGCTCTAAAATGGTTTCAACCTTTCCTCGACCTCATGGAATGAACTAACTCATATGTAGTGAGCATATTATCATAGACATCCCTCACGATAGCGAACTTGAAGAAGAAGCTGTTTCGACATCTACTTTATCCCAAGTCCAATAATGCTCCAAGTACGGATTGGGCAGGTTCGGATCACTTACTATACACGGCCCTACGAAGGGGTTAGGAGCGTTTTCAAGAAGATTCTATCTTTGTCGAGACGAAAAAGGAACCCATCTTTTCGATTGAAAAATGTGAGTCTGTTTTTCCCACTTTATCCACCCCCCTCTATCAAAATGATCAAAAAGGCATTTCAAATGCTTCTTATTCCCGTGTTTGATCTTAAAAAATGAAGAAAAGAAAGGTATGGATTGCTGCGAGAAAACAGCTTGCACGAAAGACCTCGAAATTGAGTAAGTTAAGTTGACCCAATTAACCGATTTTAGAGTCTTGAAAAAGCAATCGAATTAAGTTGTATATAGTCTAACTCAAATACTTGATTCATGATTAGAAATCTCGATCTTAAATTATCTTATATAATGTTCTCCAAAAATATTAGGAACCATCCAAACTGCTTACTTGAATATTTCTGAAATTTCAAACGTATTTGTTTTGAAGAAAAATGTGAATGTTTTATGAAATGCGAGCGCTTTTCAAAACTAAAACATTTTTCTAAAACAGAATCATTTTTGAACAACATTTTCAAAATTCGAACATTCTTGGAAACTATATTTTTTCTTTGAAAATGCTAACATTTTTTCATCACAGGAACAGTTTTGAAATTACAAAACAAATTTAGTAAGCATGAACAATATTTGGAATCCCCAAGCAAAATTTAAGAAAACAAACATTTTTTGAAACTCCTGATTTTTGTGAAAATACATATTTTTCTAAAATTTGTATACAATTTTTAAAAACAGCAATATTTTGTGAATCCCGAATATCTTATGATTTTTTTCAACGAAAGCATTCCGAATATTGTTCAAAAATGTGGACAACATTCAGAATTTCTGAATATTTTTGGAATTTATAGCGAAAGTTGAAAACATGAACTTCTGTGAAATTTGGGAAATAAAATAAAAGCACGAATATCATTTGAATTTTATGAACATTTTTTGAAAACCCGAAGAGTTTTGAAAATAAAAATGTAGTGGAAAATGAAAAAAGGGCCCACCCATCACGACTACTCGACGTGTGCAAAGCATCGACAGATTGCCGTCGTATGCGGCAAATAAGGAATTCTCATGTCCACTACTACGACCATGACCGACATTTCATAAATATGCGGCAAATAGGGTTGTCGTCTATGGGACATTTCAATCTCATAGATTAATTTTTTTGCTTGGTAATATGTGTCTCATTCATATCATAAATATCAAAATACAACTTACATAAACACAGACATGGCAAAACTGAAAAGATAGAAGAACATGTGTGAGTTTGACTCCAACGTCCGTCACCTTCTTCCGGCATCACCAGAGCGGCCACCGAAGAAAAGAATGATGAATCACCTCCTCACCCGAGCTCGACGCAGCTCCATCACTCATATGCAGCTTTGCGTACCTTTAATGTGGCTCACTAAATGTGAAGCCATTGTTGATGAACGAATCAGACCAGGGCAACACCCCGGCCACGCCATCGAACTCCAAATCTAGCACCCCACCACGACTAAGACGTCGAAGGAGGAAACCATACCTTCCATCCACGAACCACGAACCCAACACACGTTCCTTCTTCAGATGTCTTTGATGCACACCATAATCTTCATCCGCTTTTGGACTACCTCCCAAGCTCCGCGTCGATGCTGGACCAAACGTCGTCACAACGATGGAGCCCGAGGACACATGCCCACCAAGAGGATGCCGCCGCCGCCACGCCATCCTTGCTTGAACAAACTAGTTTCAAAATCCATCGCCAACCATAGGACCAATGTCCTTGTGAGGGAAGTATCCGAATAATCTTTATTCAGCGTCGCCATTGCCGTTGCCATGGCCAAGACGATGAACAACCTAAAAAACTAGACTACAAGAACTAAAAACGACCCACACGCGTGGATCCGGCGACCCTCCTCCCCACCGACGACTGAGGTCGCCAGCGGAGGGAACCGCCGGAGTGCAGCGGTGGAAGATTGCCCTCTCCTGGCAGCAGCTAGGGTTCCAACCGCCACGGGAAAAAAGGAAACGACTGTTTATCTCA
This sequence comes from Hordeum vulgare subsp. vulgare, assembly GCF_904849725.1. Classification (NCBI taxonomy): domain Eukaryota; kingdom Viridiplantae; phylum Streptophyta; class Magnoliopsida; order Poales; family Poaceae; genus Hordeum; species Hordeum vulgare. Next base: position 349,417,014 of record NC_058523.1, read on the forward strand.
CAGATTAATTTTGTTGGGCATAGATGGAACAAGAACTAAAATACGGTAACCCAATAATCACATCACCACCCGTCTTGAAAAGTCCTACTAGAGCAGAGGTGTCATAACCTCCTTGGACGAAATCACTTGTGAGGCACTTAATGATGATGATGGTAGCGTGTGGGCTAGAGGAACGAAACGAAATGCTGAGGTAAGCGCGTCTATAATCAAGATGGACAAACTCTGCCCCAAAACACTCGCGGACACGTCCGCTAATAGTGCTCGGACATTTGCTATTTTCATGTGTCCAAAACCACAAACCCAAAATCTCTTACCTCATTTCATACAAAAGCATGCAAACTACAGCGGTCATATGTTACAACATCAAATTAAGCATTTAAAGCGATGGACATCCACATAGTTCATATAAAATGACTAAATAAATTCAAATAAACATGGGGAGGCCAAAGTTCACCACTCCCTTGTTAACCGCTTTACCTTGGGGTCTCAACGGTTCTCATCGCCATAAGCATATGTGGCAGGCGACGAGCCGTTGACCGTCATCCTGCTGTTGCTAACGGAGCCGGATGAAGACACAAACGAGTCCATGAAGCTCGCCAATTGAGAGGTGGTGCGGCTCTGCTCCCGTGCGAGCCGAGATGCTCTATCATTTGTCACCTCCTTCTGCCCACCTTGTCCAACTATTCAAACGCGCTATGGTTTGGCGCCACATTCTTGCATCGACGGCGGCAGGCAGCCATCTCAAATGAGGTGTATGATAGGATGATGTGACCCAAAGCGTCATGTTGCCGTCCTTGGCGGGCGACAGTCACTCGGGTGTAGATCTGGAGGACCCACAACCGTTGTGCACTCCACCTTGTGTTGCCGCCTTCATCACGTGGCGGTAGGCACGACCATTTGTCTCCGACTATCGCTGTTGGAAATATGCCCTAGAGGCAATAACAAATTGGTTATTATCATATTTCCATGTTCATGATAAACGTCTATTATCCATTTTAGAGTTTTATTTATCAGAAACTCAAATACATGTGTGGATACATAGACAACACCGTGTCCCTAGTGAGCCTTTACTAGAATAGCTCGTTGATCAAAGATGGTTAAAGTTTCCTAACCATAGACATGATTTGTCATTTGATAATGGGGTGACATCATTATGAGAATGATGAGATGGACAAGACCCAATAGTAAGCATAGCATTCAATTGTATTGCTAAGTTTGTTGCTACTCCTTTTTACATGTAAAGTATTTGTTCCAAAGACCATGACATCTTCTTTCGTAGTTGCGGATGCTTGCGAGAGGGGTTAATCATAAGTGGGATGCTTGTCCAAGTAAGGGCAGTACCCAAGTGCCGGTCCACCCACATATCAAACTATCAAAGTAACGAACGCGAATCATATGAACTTGATGAAACTAGCATGACAGAAATTCTCGTGTGTCCTCGGGAGCGTTTTTCCTCCTATAAGACTTTGTCTAGGCTTGTCCCTTGCTACAATAGGGATTGGGCCACTTTGCTGCACCGTTGCTACTACTTGTTACTTGTTGCTCGCTACGAAGCATCTCACCACACAATCACTTGTTACCGACAATTTCAGTGCTTGCAGATTTTTCCTTGCTGAAAACCACTTGTCAGATCCTTCTGCTCCTCATTGGGTTCGACACTCTTACTTATCGAAAGGACTACGATTGATCCCCTATACTTGTGGGTCATCAAGACTCTTTTCTGGCGCCGTTGCCGGGGAGTGAAGCGCCTTTGGTAAGTGGAACTTGGTAAGGAAACATTCATATAGTGTGCTGAAATTTGTAGTCATTTGTCACTATGGATACTAATCCTTTGAGGGGCTTGTTCAGGGTATCTTCACCTCAAACGGAAGCACGAATGGTTTCTCCTCTACCTGCTGCACCTACTGAAAATATTTTCTTTGAATTTCCTTTGGGTATGCTTGAGAAACTGCTGGCTAATCCTTTTAGAGGAGATGGAACATCACATCCAGACTTGCATCTGATCTATGTAGATGAAGTTTGTGGTTTATTTAAGCTTGCGGGTGTGCCCGAGGATGAGGTCAAGAAGAAGGTCTTTCCTTTATCTTTGAAGGATAAGGCGTTGACATGGTATAGGCTATGTGATGATACTGGATCATGGGACTACAATCGGTTGAAATTGGAATTTCATCAAAAGTTTTAACCTATGCATTTAGTACATCGTGATCGAAATTATATTTACAATTTTTGGCCTCGTGAAAGAGAAAGCATTGCTCAAGCTTGGGGGAGGCTTAAATAAATGCTATATTCATGCCCCAACCATGAGCTCTCGAGAGAAATTATCATTCAGAACTTCTATGCTCGGCTTTCTCATCATGATCGCACCATGCTTGACACTTCTTGTACCGGTTCTTTTATGAAGAGAGATATTGACTTCAAATGGAATTTATTGGAGAGAATTAAACGCAACTCTGAAGATTGGGAGCTTGAAGAAGGTAAGGAGTCAGGTATGAATTTCACGTTTGATTGCGTTAAATCCTTTGTTGAGACAAATACCTTTAGTGATTTTAGCGCTATGTATGCACTTGACTCTGAGCTAGTAGCTTCATTGTGTGAATCCTTTGCTGCTCATATTGATCTCCCCAGAGAGAAGTGGTTTAAATATCATCCTCCTTTAGAAGTCAATGTAGTTAAACCCACTCCAGTTGAAGAGAAAGTCATTGCCTATAATGATCCTGTTGTTTCCAGTGCTTGCATTGAGAAACCACCTTTCCCTGTTAGGATAAAGTAGCATTCTAAAGCTTCAACTGTGATACGTAGAGGCTACATTAGAACACCTACACCCACTGAGCAAATTAGAGTTGAACCTAGCATTTCTATTATCAAAGATCTTTTGTCTGAATAAGTTGAGGGACATAATATTCACTTCTGTGAAGATGCTGCTAAAATTGCTAAACCTCACGCTAGAGACAAACATAGGCCTGTTGTTGGCATGCCTGTGGTTTTTGTTAAGATAGGAGGTCATTGTTATCATGGCTTATGTGACGTGGGCGCTAGTGTTAGTGCAATACCTAAATCCCTATATGATGAAATCAAAGATGAGATTGCACCTGTTGAGATAGAGCCCATTGATGTCACTATTCAGCTTGCCAATAGAGATACTATTTGCCCTGTGGGAATTGTTAGGGATGTTGAAGTCTTGTGTGGTAAAACGAAGTATCCTGCTGATTTCCTCGTTCTTGCTACTGCACAAGATAGCTTTTGTCCCATCATATTTGGCAGACCTTTTCTCAATACCGTCAATGCTCATATTGACTGTGAGAAGCAAACTGTCACTGTTGGCTTTGAAGGTGTGTCACATGAGTTCAATTTCTCTAAGTTTGGTAGACAACCTCATGAAAAGGAGTTTCCTAGTAGGGATGAAACTATTACCTTAGCCTCTATTGCCATGCCTCCTACTGATCCCTTAGAGCAATACTTGCTTGAGCATGAGAAAGATATGCATATGGATGAAAGGGATGAGATAGATAGAGTTGTCTTAGAACAGTATCCTATCCTTAAGAATAACTTGCCTGTTGAACTGCTTGGGGATCCACCCCACCAAAGGGTGATCCTATGTTCGAGCTTAAACAGTTGCCTGATACTCTTAAGTATGCCTATCTTGATGAAAATGGGATATATCCTGTCATTATTAGTGCTAGCCTCTCAGAGCATGAAGAAAAGAAATTACTAAAAACTCCGAGGAAGCACCGTGCTGCTATTGGATATACTCTTGATGATCTTAAGGGCATTAGTCATACCCTATGCCAACACAAGATTAAAACTGATCCTGATTTCAAACCAGTTGATGATCATCAAAGGAGATTAAATCCTAAGATGAAAGAAGTAGTGAGAAAAGAAATACTAAAGCTCCTGGAAGCGGATATTATCTATCATGTTGCTCATAGCGATTGGGTGAGTCCGGTACATTGCGTTCCTAAGAAGGGAGGCATTACCGTTGTCCCTAATGATAAGGATGAATTGATCCCATAGAGGATTATTACTGGCTATAGGATGGTGATCGATTTTAGAAAATTGAATAAAGCCACTAGGAAAGATCATTAACCTTTGCCTTTTATCGACCAAATGCTAGAAAGGCTGTCTAAACACACACACTTCTGCTTTCTAGACGGTTATTCTGGTTTCTCCCAAATACCAGTTGCACAATCTGATCAACAGAAAACCACTTTCACCTACCCTTTCGGTACCTTTGCTTATAGACGTATGACTTTTGGATTATGCAATGCACCTGCCACATTTCAAAGATGTATGATGGCTATATTCTCTCACTTTTGTGAAAAGATTGTCGAGGTTTTCATGGATGGCTTCTCCGTTTACGGGTCTTCCTTTGATGATTGCCTCAGCAACCTTGACCGAGTCTTGCAGAGATGTAAAGACACCAATCTTGTCTTGAATTGGGAGAAGTGCCACTTTATGGTTAATGAAGGCATCGTCTTAGGACATAAAATTTCTGAAAGAGATATTGAAGTCAATAAGGCTAAGGTTGCTGCAATCGAGAAAATGCCATACCCCACAGATATCAAAGGAATAAGAAGTTTCCTTGGTCATGCTGGTTTCTATAGAAGGTTCATTAAAGACTTCTCTAAGATTTCTAGGCCTCTTACCAATCTCTTGCAAAAGGATATTCCTTTTGTCTTTGATGATGATTGTGAGGAAGCCTTCGAAATACTTAAGAGGGCTTTGATAACTGCACCTATTGTTCAACCACCTGATTGGAACCTACCCTTTGAAATCATGTGTGATGCTAGTGATTATGCTGTTGGTGCTGTTCTAGGGCAAAGAGTTGATAAGAAGTTGAATGTTATTCACTACACTAGTAAAACTCTAGACAGTGCCCAAAGAAACTATGCCACTACGGAGAAGGTGTTTTTAGCAATCGTGTTTGCATGTGAAAAGTTCAGGTCTTACATAGTTGATTCCAAAGTCACTATTCACACTGATCATGCTGCTATTAAGTACCTCATGAAGAAGAAGGACGCTAAACCTAGACTTATCAGAAGGGTTCTCTTGCTACAAGAGTTTGATCTGCACGTTGTTGACAGAAAGGGTGCTGATAACCCAGTAGTGGATAACTTGTCTAGGTTGGAGAACGTTCTTGATGACCCACAACCTATTGATGATAGTTTTCCCGATGAGCGACTGAATGTCATCAATGCTTCACGTAGTGCATCGTGGTATGCTGATTATGCAAACTATATCGTTGCCAAATACATACCACCTAGTTTCACGTACCAGCAAAAGAAGAAATTCTTCTTCGACTTAAGACATTACTTCTGGGATGATCCTCACCTTTATAAGGAAGGAGTAGATGGTCTTATTAGACATTGTGTACCTGAACATGAACAGGGACAGATCCTAGAGAAGTGTCACTCCGAGGCCTACGAAGGACACCATGCGGGAGATAGAACTGCACACAAGGTATTGCAATCAGGTTTCTATTGGCCCACTCTCTTCAAAGATGCCCGTAAGTTTGTCTTCTCTTGTGACGAATGTCAAAGAATAGGTAATATTAGCAAACGTCAGGAAATACCTATGAACTATTCACTTGTCATTGAACCATTTGATGTTTGGGGATTTGATTATATGGGACCTTTTCCAAAATCCAATGGGTATACGCATATCTTACTTGTTGTTGATTACATCACTAAGTGGGTAGAAGCTATCCCCACTAGTAGTGCTGATCACAACACCTCTATCAAGATGCTGAAAGAAGTTATCTTCCCTAGATTTGGAGTCCCTAGATATCTAATGACCGATGGTGGTTCACACTTCATTCATGGCGCTTTCCGTAAAATGCTTGCTAAGTACGATGTCAACCATAGAATTGCGTCTCCCTATCACCCTCAGTCTAGTGATCAAGTAGAGCTAAGCAATAGAGAGATTAGATTGATTCTGCAAAAGACTTCCAACAGGTCTAGAAAGAATTGGTCTAAGAAGCTCGATGATGCACTGTGGGCTTATAGAACTGCCTGTAAGAATCCCATGGGCATGTCTCCGTACAAAATGGTGTATGGGAAAGCATGTCACTTACCTCTTGAGCTAGAGCATAAAGCTTATTGGGCAATCAAAGAGCTCAGCTTTGATTTCAAACTTGCTGGTGAGAAGAGGTTATTTGACATTAGCTCGCTTGATGAGTGGAGAACTCAGGCATATGAGAATGCCAAGTTGTTCAAAGAGAAGGTTAAGAGGTGGCATGATAAGAGGATACAAAAGCATGAGTTCAATGTAGGTGATTATGTCTTGCTATATAACTCTCATTTAAGATTCTTTGCATGCAAGCTTCTCTCTAAATGGGAAGGTCCCTATGTTGTTGAGGAAGTATATTGTTCCGGTGCTATCAAGATCAACAACACGGAAGGTAATTGTCCGAGAGTGGTAAATGTGCAGAGAATCAAGCATTATATCTCAGGTACTCCCATAAATGTTGAAAGCAATATCATCAATACCATAACTCTGGAAGAATACCTAAGGGACATTTATCAGCCTGTTCCAGACTCGGAAAATGAAGAGGTATGTGATTCGGTAAGAAAACAGAGTCCAAAACTTTTCCAATAGGAAATTTTCTCCGTTTTGGAATATTTGAAAAAATACAAAAATTGGAAGTAGTCCGGAAAGTGCGCGAGGAGGCGACAAGCCTGCACGGCACGGGCCCACCCCCTGGCCACGCCGTGAGGGCTTGTGGCCACCTCGTGCGCCTCCCGGACTCCGTTTTCGTGCGGGGTACTCCTTCTGGCCTGGAAAAAAAATTATATATACTTCCGTTTGGTCTGACCCCTGCATCACGCAGATTTCCTCTGTTTTTCATTTCGAGCCTGTTTTCTGCTGCAGATCTAGGTCAATATGTCTTCTCAGGATTCAGAGGGGGAGAGCTATGTGGCAGATTACCTTGCTAACCCCAAGGTCTATGGGGACTTGGAACCATATGGCTGGACCACTAATGAGGAAGAAGACTATGATCGTAAGGGGAAGGAGCGAGCGAGTTCCGATGAAGAGGAGGCTCCTCTACCTCAACCTGGACGCACTCATGTGGAGTTCAAGAAGTCAAGCCTCCGTGACTCAAGTAATAATCCTAAGACACTGTTTATTCCTTCTCGTTTCTTGCAGGAGAGTAAGCAAGAATTATGCCAAAGGGAGTTGAAACTTGAGGAGGAAATTGATGATCTGAGGGAGCAGAAGTTTATGCTCAAGTGGAAATTAGACAAGCTCAAGACCTCTGCAACAACTCCACCACCACCACCAAACGAAGACAATTGAGCATTGGTATGGTCAATCCCCTTGGCTTTTGCCAAGCTTGGGGGAGTTGCCCTGGTATCGTATCACCATCACATATTTTGCCTTTACCTTTGTTTTAGTTTTCCTTTTCAGTTTTCTTTTTCTCTAGTAGTTTAAAAGTCTTAGTGTTTTAGTCTTGAGTTTTACTTTGTGCACCCCCGATGTATTCTTGCTCGTGAGCCATATTGTAAAGAGTGTCTTAGTTGAAGGGCTTTGCCTCTTGCCATGATCAAAAGACTGAAAATAGAACAACAGCATGAAAGATCATGTACTGATCTTATGGGAAGTGATGGCTTCACATATAAAAAGAATGATGATTGAAACTTGTTGAGGGTAGGCAAAGGTAGACCTTGGTCATTGTTGCAATTAATAGGAAGTGATAAGGAAGGAGAGGTGCACATATAAATATATCATCTCTGACACCATAGGTGCAAGCAATAAAAATTGCTCTCTAATATGTATGATCTATTAGTGTGTGGAAAATAAGCTTTATACGAACCTGTGATGAGGAAGACATAAAAGCGACAGACTGCATAATAATGTTCTTTATCATAGGAGGCAATATAAAGTGACTTTCCTCCGCACTAAGAGGACACGCGTCCAAACCTCAAAAGTGCATGACAACCTGTGCTTCCCTCTGCGAAGGGCCTATCTTGTACCTTTACTTTTTCTCCCTGAAAGAGTCATGGTGATCTTCACCAATTCCTTGTTTCACCTTTATCTTTGCTACCGTCACATGCTTGGGAACGATCTATATTCATATGTCAACTCGGAGGTAAGTATTCATGAATTATTATTGTTGACATTACCCTTGAGGTAAGCTCTTGGGAGGCAAAACTATAAGCCCCTATCTTTCTCTGTATCCAGCTGAAACTTTGATCTCATGAGTACCACGTGAGTTGTAGCACTTGTAGAGAACGAAAGAATGATTGAGTATGTGGATTTGCTTTACAAGCTCTTATTTGACTCTTTCTGATGTTGTGATAAATTACAATTGCTTCAATGACTAAAGGCTATCGGTTGTTACTTCTCGGTAAGGTTCTTGATCCATGCTTTACTTTGTGAAGGAATTATCAATTTAGCATGAGAGATTATATGTTGGTACTGCTGTTATGATCATGATCATGATGCATGCATGTTCGTATCTTGTTTTGTCGACACCTCTCTCCCTAAACATGTGGACATATTTATTGAGCTCGGCTTTCGCTTGGGGACAAGCGAGGTCTAAGCTTGGGGGAGTTGATACGTCCATTTTGCATCATGTTTTCATGTTGTTATTTATCGCTTCTTTGGCTGTTATTTCACTTCACGGTACAATTCTTATGCCTTTTCTCTCTTATTTTGCAAGGTTTACATGAAGAGGGAGAATGCCGGCAACTGGAATTCTGGCCTGAAAGTGGAGCAAAGTTGAGATACCTATTCTGCGCAACTCCAAACGCTGTAAAAATCAACGAGGAATTTTTTTCCCGATTTATCAAAAATACTGGGCCGAAGAAGTGCCAGAGGGGCACCAGGGGGTGCCCACAAGCCTGCACGGCACGGCCACCACTCAGGACGCGCCATGAGGGCTTGTGGACAGCCCACGGGCCCACTGGCCCCCCTCTTTTGCTATATGGAGGGTTTCATCCAGGAAAAAATCAAGAGGGGAGCTTTTTCGTGGTTTCGCCGCCGCCACGAGGCGGAACTTGAGCAGAACCAATCTAGAGCTCCGGCAGGACGATCCTGCTGGGGAAACTTCCCTCCCGGAGGGGGAAATCGTCGCCATCGTCATCACCAACACTCCTCTCATCGGAGGGGACTCGTCACCATCAACATCTTCATCAGCACCATCTCATCTCCAAACCTTAGTTCATCACTTGTAACCAATCTCCGTCTCGCGACTCCGATTGGTACTTGTAAGGTTGCTAGTAGTGTTGGTTACTCTTTGTAGTTGATGCTAGTTGGATTATTTGGTGGAAGAGTTTATGTTCAGATCCTTGATGCTACTCATTACACCTCTGATCATGATTATGATTATGCTTTGTGGGTAGTCACTTTTGTTCCTGAGGACATGGGATAAGTCATGCTAATAATAGTCATGTGAATTTGGTATTCGTTCAGTATTTTGATATGTTGCATGTTGTTTTTCCTCTTGTGGTGTTATGTCAACGTCGACTACATAACACTTCACCATTATTTGGGCCTAGAAGAAGGCATTGGGAAGTAGTAAGTAGATGATGGGTTGCTAGAGTGACAGAAGCTTAAACCCTAGTTTATGCGTTACTTTGTAAGGGGCGAATTTGGATGCACTAGTTTAATGCTATGGTTAGACTTTGTCTTATTCTTCTTTCGTAGTTGCGGATGCTTGCGAGAGGGGTTAATCATAAGTGGGATGCTTGTCTAAGTAAGGGCAGTACCCAAGCGCCGGTCAACCCACATATCAAACTATCAAAGTAACGAACACGAATCATATGAACTTGATGAAACTAGCATGACAGAAATTCTCGTGTGTCCTCGGGAGCGTTTTTCCTCCTATAAGACTTTGTCCAGGCTTGTCCCTTGCTACAATAGGGATTGGGCCACTTTGCTGCACCGTTGCTACTTTGTTACTTGTTGCTCGCTACGAATCATCTCACCACACAATCACTTGTTACCGACAATTTCAGTGCTTGCAGATTTTTCCTTGCTGAAAACCACTTGTCAGATCCTTCTGCTCCTCGTTGGGTTCGACAGTCTTACTTATCGAAAGGACTACGATTGATCCCCTATACTTGTGGGTCATCAGTGTAATATGTGGGAACCAATATGGGCATCCAGTTCCAGCTATTGGTTATTGACCGGAGAGTTGTCTCGTTCATGTCCACATGATTCTCGAACCTGTAGGGTCCGCACGCTTAACGTTTGGTGATTGTCGTGGATTTTGTCATGGCACATGTCCTCGTGGGATAACTTAGGTGTGAGTCCATCGCAACTAGGTGGCAGGTTGAAAGGGGTTGCTCGAATCGAGAGACGTGGGTTTACCCAGGTTTGGCCCCTCACATGGAGGTAAAATCCTACAACCTGCTTGTGTTTCATTGATGAAGATTATGATCTCGATTACAAGGGTGCAAAATCGCTACCTCTAGTCTCGAGGGTTTCTAATCTGTCTATCTAATGATTTGCCTTGTATAGACTTGACCTAACTTGTTCCTCTTGGGGTGTCGTGCCCCTTCTTATATAGGTTGAAGGGGTAGGCTTACATAGAGTCCTACCAGGACTTGGACTAGATTATGTTGGAAGGAATTCCTCCTCTTCTTGGGCCTTGTCTATGAACCGCCCTCTAGGCCTCTCCGTGAGCCATCTTACGCCGGCTTACACACTAGGCCTTGGGCCTCGTTGTCCAGGACGATGCGGAAAGCAGGGTGACCCACACGCCGTCGGATAATGGGTCGAGTCATACCTCCTCGCCGGGTCATACCTCCTCGCCTGGTTAAACCTTCTGACTGGGTCATACCTCCTAGCCGAGCCATACCTCCTCGCCGGGTCAACCCGTGGGGTATATCGCCAACAATGATGATATAGTATTATTTGGTTATGTATATTGGTGCCCGAATGTTGTTCAGAGTCTCGGATGAGATATCATACGTCATGAGGAGCTCCAGAATTGTCCTGAGGTAAAGATTTACATATGGTAAGTGATAACCCACAAGTATAGGGGATCGCAACAGTTTTCGAGGGTAGAGTATTCAACTCAAATTTTTGATTGGACACAAGGTGAAGCCAAAGAATATTCTCGAGTATTAGCAGTTGAGTTGTCAATTCAACCACACCTGAAAGACTTAGTATCTGCAGCAAAGTTTCAGTAGCAAAGTAGCGTGATAGTAACGGTAGCAGTGGTAACACTAACAGTAGTGACATCAGTAGCGGTAACAGTAGCAGAAGTGACAGCAGTAGCGGTAAAGTAACGTTGCAAGGACCAGCATAGGAAAAGCTCGTAGGCATTGGATCGGTGATGGATAATTATGTCGGATGACATTCATCATGTAACAGTTATAACATGGGGAGATATGTAACTAGCTCCAGTTCGTCAATGTAATGTAGGCATGTATTCCGTATATAGTCATACGTGCTTATGGAAAGGAACTTGCATGACATCTATTGTCCATCCCTCCCATGGCAAACGGGTCCTAATGGAAACTGAGGGATATTAAGGTCTCCTTTTAATAGAGAACCGGAACAAAGCATTAGCAGTTAGTGAATACATGAACTCCTCATACTATGGTCATCTCCGGGAGTGGTACCGGCTATTGTCACTCCAGGGTTGCCGGGTCATAACACATAGTAGGTGACTACAACTTGCAAGATAGGATCAAGAACACACATATATTGATGAAAACATAATAGGTTCAGATCTGAAATCATGGTACTCGGGCCCTAGTGACAAGCATTAAGCATAGCAAAGTACTAGCAACATCAATCTCAGAACATAGTGGATACTAGGGATCAAACCCCATCAAAACTAACTCGATTACAAGATAGATCTCATCCAACCCATCACCGTCCAGAAAGCCTACGATGAGATTACTCGCGAACAGTGAAGAGCATCATGGAATTGGCGATGAAGGATGGTTGGTGACGACGACAGCGACGATTTCACCTCTTCGGAGCCCAGAACGGACTCCGGATCTGCCCTCCAGAGGAAGAACAGATGGTGGCGGCGGCTCCGTATCATAAAACGCGATGAACTCTTCTCTCAAATTTTTTTCTGGGCTGGAATTGGAATCGGAGGAAGAATATATAGAGCTGCCCTCCAGAGGAAGAATATATAGAGCTGGAATTGGAGGCTGCGGAGCCACGAGGGGCTCACAAGCCTGCCAGGCCTGGCCAGGGGGGGCCTCCTGGGCTTGTGAGCTCCTCGCTCCGTGTCTCCACGTGATTCTTGCGCCGGTATTTTTTATATATTGCACAAAAAATCCTCGTAAATTTCCAGGTCGTTCCGAGAACTATTATTTTTGCGCAAAAACAACACCATGGAAATTTTGCTGAAAACAGCGTCAGTCCGGGTTAGTTCCATTCAAATCATGCAAATTAAAGTCCAAAACAAGGGTAAAAGAGTTTGGAAAAGTAGATACGATGGAGACGTATCAACTCCCCCAAGCTTAAAGCCTTGCTTGTCCTCAAGCAATTCAGTTGACAAACTGAAAGAGACAAAAGAAAAACTTTTACGAACTCTGTTTGACCTTGCTATTGGAATTATGTCTAACTCATATTCAGATTCTCAGCAAGATCATAAGCTAACCATATAAGCAATGACATTTAGGTCTCATGGTGAACTCATATTAATGGCATAATCAACTAGCGAGCAATAATAATAAGTTTCAAACGTCAACACTTCAATCGAAACAATCATGAAGCAGTATGAACAAATGGTATCTCGCTAGCCCTTTCTGAGACCGCAAAACAGAAATGCAGAGCACCTTCAAAGACCAAGGGCTGAGCGAACATTGTAATTCATGGCAAAGAAGATCTAGTCACAGTCATACTCAATATCAATTAAAAGCACAACATAAAAACGACGGAGGTGCTCTCTAACTGGTGCCTTTTGATAAGGAGAGGATGACTCAACAGAAATGTAAATAGATAGGCCCTTCGCAGAGGGAAGCATTGATTTGCAAAGGTGCTAGAGCTCAAGCTTTTAAAACAAAGATAAATAATTTTGAGTGGTATGCTCTCATTGTCAACGCGATGACCAAGAGTTTTCACCATCTTCCATGCTACACATACAATAGGCGGTTCCCAAACAGTAAAGTAAAGTTTTGACTCCCCCACTGATGTCTACTACGCAACCTTCTTCTTGTAGACATTGTTGGGCTTCCAAGTGCAGAGGTTTGTAGGACAGTAGCAATTTTCCCTCAAGTGGATGACCTAAGGTTTATCAATCCGCAGGAGGCGTAGGATGAAGATGGTCTCTCTCAAGCAACCCTGCAACCAAATAACAAAGAGTCTCTTGTGTCCCCAACACACCCAATACAATGGTAAATTGTATAGGTGCACTAGTTCGGCGAAGAGATGGTGATACAAGTGCAATATGGATGGTAGATAAAGGTTTTTGTAATCTGAAATTAGAAAAACAGCAAGGTAACTAGTAACAAAAGTGAGCACGAACGGTATTGCAATGCGTGGAAACAAGGCCTAGGGTTCATACTTTCACTAGTGAAGTTCTCTCAACAAAAATAACATAATTGGATCATATAACTAGCCCTCAACATGCAACAAAGAGTCACTCCAAAGTCACTAATAGCGGAGAACAAACGAAGAGATCATTGTTGGGTACGAAACCACCACAAAGTTATTCTTTCCGATCGATCTATTCAAGAGTCCGTAGTAAAATAGCACGAAGCTATTATTTCCGTTCAATCTTTCATAGAGTTCGTACTAGAATAACACCTTAAGATACTTATCAACCAAGACCCTAATGTCACCTAGATACTCCATTGTCACCTCAAGTATCTGTCTGTATGATTATACGATATGCATCACACAATCTCAGAATCATCTATTCAACCAACACATAGAACTTCAAAGAGTGCCCCAAAGTTTCTACCAGTGAGTAAAAACGTGTGCCAACCCCTGTCCATAGGTTCCCAATGTCACGAACCCGCAAGTTTATCAACAAAACATACATCAAGTACTCACATGAATCCACGTGTGCCAACCCATATGCATAGGTTCCCAATTGTCACAAACCCGCAAGTTGATCACAACAGATAGACACGTGCAAGACATACATCAAGTGTTCCCAAAGACTCAATCCGATAAGATAACTCCAAAGGGGAAACTCAATTCATTACAAGAAGGAAGAGGGGGAAGAACATCATAAGATCCAACTATAGTAGCAAAGCCCACGGTACATCGAGATCAAGACATCTCAAGAACACAAGAGAGAGAGAGATCAAACACATAGCTACTCGTACATACCCTTAGCCCCGAGGGAGAACTACTCCCTCCTCATCATGGAGATCGTCGGGATGATGAAGATGGCTACCGGAGATGGATTCCCCCTCCGGCAGGGTGCCGGAACGGACTCGAGATTGGTTTTTGTGGCTACAGAGGCTTGCGGCGGCGGAACTCCCGATCTAGGTTTCTTTCTGGAGGTTTCCGGATTTAAAGGACCAGATGGCGGTGGAGTTGCGTCAAGTGGGCCCCTGAGGAGCCCACAAGCTTGGTAGGTGCAGCCTGGGGGTGGCCGCGCCTACAGGGCTTGTGGCTTCCTCGGGGCCCCTCTCCGGTATCTTTTTCTTCCGGTATTTTTGATATTTTCCATAAAAAATCATCGTGAAAGAATTATTCCGTTTGGACTCCGCGTGAAAAAGGGTCAAAAACACGGAAACAACAGGAACTGGCACTTGGCACTGAATTAATAGGTTAGTCCCAGAAAAAGATATAAAAGGCATATAAAACATCCAAAGTTGACAAGATAACAGCATCAAACCATAAAAAATTATAGATACGTTTGAGACGTCTCACCCACCACCGATCAATCACATTCCATGACTAGCCGAATCCTCGGGCGCCGTCCATACCAACAACAATCCAGGGGGAGTTTGTTTGCAATTATATTTTCGATTTGAGCATGGAACTGGGCATTCCGATTACCGGCCCCTTTCTCGTGAGTGATAGTGAATAAACACGTATCGAGGATAACACGCCTAGCATGAAAGATACTGACTGCCCCTTGTCACCACATGAGCGGTTCGGGGATACAAAACAGATTATTACTTAAAGATCTAGAGAGTGGCACATGCAAATTTACTTGGAACGGCAGGTAGATACCGCATATAGGTAGGTATGGTGGACGCATATGGAACAACTTTGGGTTTATGGAAGTGGATGCACAAGAAGTATTCCCGCTTAGTACAGGTGAAGGCTAGCAAAGGACTGGGAGGCGACCAACAAGAGAGCGACAACAGTCATCAATATGCATTGAGATTAACCAACGTTGAGTGCAAGCATGAGTAGGATATAAATCACCATAAAAATGAATATCATAGAGGCTATGTTGATTTTGTTTCAACTACACGCGTGAACATGTGCCGAGTCAAGCCACTTGAATCATTCAAAGGAGGATACCATCCTATCATACTACATCATAATCATCTTGAAATTCATGTTGGCATCCAAGACAAACCATTATAAGCTCCGAGCTAATTAAGCATGGCATCAGAAACTATGATCTCTAAGTTGTCATTGCAAACATGTTTCTCTCATAACAAAGCCGAATTAGGAACGATGAGCTAGTCATATTTACAAAAACAAAATAGGTCGAGTTCATACCAGCTTTTCCAGGCTCAGTCACTTCATCATATATCGTCATTATTGCCTTTCACTTGCACGACCGAATGATGCGAAAAATAATGAGAGTGTTCGTGCATTGGACTAAGATGGAATCTGCAAGCAAACACAAAGGAGAAGACAAAGTAATATGGCTCTTCGACGGATAAACAGATATGCATGTGAGAGCCACTAAACATTTTAACCATGGTATTCTACCTTGACCCAAAGAAAAATAAAACTATTTACACAGGAAAGCTCCCAACAAGCAAAAGAAGAAAGGGAAATTTTTTTGGGTTTTCCTTTTAAGTGCCACTAAGCAAGCTGGAAAGCAAACTTACAACTATTTTTTTTGTTTTTCTCAATTTAAACAAACACACGAGAAGAAAGCGAGAAAAAGAAATAAACTAGCATGGATAATACAGTCGCAAAGTGTGAACACCGACTAACAAAGTGAAAGTGTGAGCAAGAATATAAAGTCGGTAAGAAACATGTACTCCCCCAAGCTTAGGCTTTTGGCCTAAGTTGGTCTACTCCCACGGAGGGAAGTAACCGTCTCCGGGGTACTCCGGAGTGCACTGAGGGTGCCACTGCTGGGTGAGCTCCTCTGGCTCCCACTGATAAACTGGCGTGTGGTACTCGACTGGTAGCTCGGGCACGGGTGCCTGTGGTGGCGCTTGATACGTCTCAAACGTATCTATAATTTTTTATGATTTCACGCTGTTATCTTGTCTTCTTTGGTTGTTTTATGTACCTTTTATATCTTTTTTGGGACTAACTTATTAATTCAGTGCCAAGTGCCAGTTCCTGTTTTTTCTGTGTTTTTGACTCTTTTCAGATCTGATTTTGGAACGGAGTCCAAACGGAAGAAAAACTCCGAAATGATTTTTTCCCGAACGGAAGAAGATCAGGGGGGCTTTGGGCCAGGCCAGGTGGGCTCCAGGGTTCCCACAAGCCCCCACTCCGCCACCAGGGGGAGGCGGCGGTGGGCAGGCTTGTGGCCTCCCTGGCCGCTCCCTGACCTAGGTCTTTGGCCTATAAATTCCCAAATATTCCGTAAAATATCACGGGAGCCTCGAAAATACTTTTCCGCCGCCGCAAGCTTCCATTTCCGCGAGATCTCATCTGGAGACCCTTCCCGACGCCCTGCCGGAGGGGACTTTGGAGTTGGAGGGCTTCTTCATCATCATCATCACCCCTCCAATGACTCGTGAGTAGTTCACTTCAGACCTACGGGTCCGTAGTTAGTAGCTAGATGGCTTCTTCTCTCTCTTGGATCTTTAATACAAAGTTCTCCATGATCTTCATGGAGATCTATCCGATGTAATCTTCTTTGGCGGTGTGTTTGTTGAGATCCGATGAATTGTGGATTTGTGATCAGTATCTATGATATATAATTGAGTCTTTGCTGATTTCTTATATGCATCATTTGATATCCTTGTAAGTCTCTCCAAGTCTTGGGTTTTGTTTGGCCAACTAGATCTATGATTCTTGCAATGGGAGAAGTGCTTGGTTTTGGGTTCTACCATGTGGTGACCTTTCCTAGTGACAGTAGGGGCAGCAAGGCACACATCAAGTAGTTGGCATCAAGGGTAAAAAGATGGGGTTTTATCATTGGTTTGAGATTATCCCTCTACATCATGTCATCTTGCTTAAGGCGTTACTCTGTTCTTATGGACTTAATACACTAGATGCATGCTGGATAGCGGTCGACGTGTGGAGTAATAGTAGTAGATGCAGAAAGTATCGGTCTACTTGTTTTGGACGTGCTGCCTATAGATCTAATCATTGCATAGATATCGTCACGACTTTGCGCGGTTTTATCAATTGCTCGACCGTAATTTTTTCACCCACCGTCTACTTGCTTTCATGAGAGAAGCCACTAGTAAACACTACGGCCCTCGGGTCTATTCACATCCATCGTTTACACCTCCGCTTTTACTCTGCTTTGTTACTTTGTTGCTTTCAGTTATCACTTGGCAAACAATCTATAAGGGATTGACAACCCCTTCATAGCGTTGGGAGCAAGCTTTGTTGGAAATATGCCCTAGAGGCAATAATAAAATGGTTATTATCATATTTCCTTATTCATGATAATCGTCTATTGTTCATGCTATAACTGTATTAACAGGAAATAGTAATACATGAGTGAATAAATAGATCACAATGTGTGCCTAGGAAACCTCTAGTGGGCTAGCTCGTTAGTCAATAGATGATCATGGTTTCCTGATCATGGGCATTAGATGTCATTGATAACGGGATCACATCATTGGGAGAATGATGTGATGGACAAGACCCAATCCTAAGCATAGCACTGTATCGTATTGTTCGTATGCTAAAGCTTTTCTAATGTCAAGTGTCTTTTCCTTTGACCGTGATATTGTGCAACTCCCAGATGCCGTAGGAGTGCTTTGGGTGTATCAAACATCACAACGTAACTGGGTGACTATAAAGGTGCACTACGGGTATCTCTGAAAGTGTCTGTTGGGTTGGTACGAATCAAGATCGGGATTTGTCACTCCGTGTGACGGAGAGGTATCTCTGGGCCCACTCGGTAGAACATCATCATGAGCTCAATGTGACTAAGCAGTTAGTCACACGATGACGTGCTACGGAACGTGTAAAGGGACTTACCAGTAACGAGATTGAACAAGGTATAGGCATACCGACGATCGAATCTCGGGCAAGTTCTATACCGACAGACAAAGGGAATCGTATACGGGATTGATTGAATCCTTCACATCGTGGTTCATCCGATGAGATCATCGTGGAGCAAGTGGGAGCCACCATGTGTATCCATACCCCGCTGATGGTTATTGGCCAGAGAGGTGTCTCGGTCATGTCTGCCTATCTCCCGAACCCGTAGGGTCTACACTCTTAAGGTTCGATGACGCTAGAGTTATAGGGAATTATTATACGAGGTTACCGAAAGTTGTTCGGAGTCCCGGATGAGATCCCAGACATCACGAGGAGCTCCGGAATGGTCCGAAAGTAAAGATTGATATATAGGACGGATGGTTTCGGATACCGGAAGTGTTTCGGGCATCACTGGTAACGTACCGGGACCACCGGAGGTGGCCCCGGGGGTCCACCGAAGGGGGGCAACGACCCCGGGAGGTAAGGTGGGCCAAGTGGGGAAGGGAACCAGCCCCTAGGTGGGCTCGTGCACCTCCCCACTCAGCCCAATGCGTGGGGGAGAGAAAAGGGGGGCAAACCCTAAGCCAGGTGGGCCTAAGGCCCACCAGGGGTGTGCCACACCCCTCCTCCCCCCTTGGCCGCCGCACCAGCCCCCATCTAGGGCTGCCGCCCCGCTCCAGGAGAGGGAAACCCTCAAGGGGGCGCAGCCCCTCCCTCCCCCTATATATAGTGGGCACTTTTGGCCATTGGAGATGAGACTTTTGCCTCTCTCTCGGCGCAGCCCTGCCCTTCTTCCTCCTCCTCTCTACTGGTGCTTGGCGAAGCCCTGCCGGGAGACCTCGTCTCTCCATCGACACCACGCCATCGTGCTGCTGGATTTCTTCCCCAACCTCTCCCTCCTCCTTGCTGGATCAAGGTGCAGGAGACGTCACCGGGCTGCACGTGTGTTGAACGCGGAGGTGCCGTAGTTCGGCACTAGATCGGAATCGCTGCGAGTATGACTCCATCAACCGCGTTCTAGCAACACTTCCGCTTAGCGATCTTCAAAGGTATGAAGATGCTCTTACACCTCTCTTGTTGCTGGTCTCTCCATAGGAAGATCTGAATATGCGTAGGAAAATTTTGAATTTATGCTACGTTACCCAACAGTGGCATCCGAGCCAGGTTTTCTATGCGTAGATTCTATGCACGAGTAGAACACAAAAGTTGTGGGCGATGATTTGTCAATTTTCTTGCGGCTACTAGTCTTATTCTTTTCCGGCGGTATTGTGGGATGAAGCGGCCCGGACCGACTTTACACGTACGCTTACGTGAGACTGGTTCCACCGACAGACATGCACACCGTGCATAAAGGTGGCTAACGGGTGTCTGTCTCTCCTACTCTAGTCGGATTGGATTTGATGAAAAGGGTCCTTATGAAGGGTAAATAGCTTTGGCATATCATCGTTGTGGATGTCACGTAGGTAAGAAGGCGTTCTTGATAGAAACCCAAATCAGCCACGTAAAACTTGCAACAACAATTAGAGGACGTCTAACTTGTTTTTGCAGGGTTTGACATGTGATGTGATATGGCCAAAGTTGTGATGTTGCATGTATGATGTATGATATGATCATGTTATTGTAATAGGTTTCACGACTTGCATGTCGATGAGTATGACAACCGGCAGGAGCCATAGGAGTTGTCTTAATTTATTGTATGAGATGCAACGCCATGTGCTTACTACTTTTACTTCATTGCTAACGGTTAGCTATAGTAGTAGTGATCGTAGTAGTTGGCGTGACGACTTCACGGAGACACGATGATGGAGATCATGATGATGGAGATCATGGTGTCACGCCGGTGACGATGATGATCATGCGATGCCTGAAGATGGAGATCGAAAGGGCGAAGATGACAATGGCCATATCATGTCACTATATGATTGCATTGTGATGTTTATCATGTTTTACATCTTATTGCTTAGAACGATGGTAGCATAATAAGATGATCCCTCTTAAAATTTTGAGAACGTATTCCCCTAAGTGTGCACCGTTGCGAAGGTTCGTTGTCTCGAAGCACCACGTGATGATCGGGTGTGATAGATTCTAACGTTCGCATACAACGGGTGTAAGCCAGATTTACACACGCGAAACACCTAGGTTGACTCGACGAGCTTAGCATGTACAGACATGACCTCAAATACAAGAGACCGAAAGGTCGAACATGAGTCGTATGGTTGAATACGATCAGTATGAAGTTGCTCACCATGGTGACTAGTCCGTCTCACGTGATGATCGGACACGGGTTAGTCAACATGGATCATGTATCACTTAGATGACTAGAGGGATGACGATTTAAGTGGGAGTTCATACTTAATTTGATTAAATGAACTTAATTGTCATGAACTTAGTCTAAAAGTTGTCTTTATAAATATTGTAGATGGCCAACGTCAACCTCAATTTCAACGCATTCCTAGAGAAAAACAAGCTGAAAGATGATGGTAGCAACTATGCGGACTGGGTTCGCAACTTGAAGCTCATCCTTGAAGCAGAAAAAAAGGCTTATGTCCTTGATGTGCCGCTAGGTGAACCTCCCGCTCCCGCAGCAGCCCAGGACATTCTGAACGTCTCGAAAACGCGGAGTGATGACTACTCTCTGGTTAGGTGTGGCATGTTATACAATTTAGAAACGGGGCTCCAAAGGCGTTTTGAGCAACACGGGGCATATGAGATGTTCCAGGAGCTGAAGCTAGTTTTTCAAGATCATGCCCGTGTCGAGAGATATGAAGTCTCCGACAAGTTCTTTAGCTGTAAGATGGAGGAGAATAGTTCTGTCAGTGAGCACATACTCAAAATGTCTGGGTTACACGGTCGTCTGACTTCACTTGGAGTCGAACTTCCGGATGATGCTATAATTGACAGAATCCTCCAGTCTCTCCCACCAAGCTACAAAGGCTTTGTGCTTAACTACAACATGCAAGGAATGGAGAAGACCATTCCCGAGTTGTACTCGATGCTCAAGTCTGCAGAAGTAGAAGTCAAGAAAGAGCATCAAGTGTTGATGGTCAACAAGACCACTAGTTTCAAGAAAGGCAAGGGTAAGAAGAACTTCAAGAAAGACGGCAAAGTTGTTGCTGCGCCCGGTAAGCCAGATGCCAGGAAGAAGAAAAAGAATGGACCCAAGCCTGAGACTGAGTGCTTCTATTGCAAAGGAAAAGGTCACTGGAAGCGGAACTGCCCCAAATACTTAGCGGACAAGAAGGCCGGCAACGTTAAAGGTATATGTGATATACATGTTATTGATGCGTACCTTACCAGCGCTCATAGTAGCTCCTGGGTATTTGATACCGGTGCTGTTGCTCACATTTGCAACTCAAAACAGGAACTGCGGAATAAGCGGAGACTGGCCAAGGACGAGGTGACGATGCGCGTCGGGAATGGTTCAAAGGTCGATGTGATCGCCGTCGGCACGCTACCTCTACATCTACCATCGGGATTAGTTTTAAACCTTAATAATTGTTATTTAGTACCAGCTTTCAGCATGAACATTGTATCAGGGTCTTGCTTAATGTGAGACGGCTACTCATTTAAGTCAGAGAATAATGGTTGTTCTATTTATATGAGTGATATGTTTTATGGTCATGCTCCGCTGGTGAATGGTTTATTCTTGATGAATCTCGATCCTGATGTTACACATATTCATAGTGTGAGTACCAAAAGATGTAAAGTTGATAATGATAGTCCCACATACTTGTGGCACTGCCGCCTTGGTCATATCGGCGTTAAGCGCATGAAGAAGCTCCATACTGATGGACTATTAGAGTCTCTTGACTTTGAATCATTTGACACATGCGAACCGTGCCTCATGGGCAAGATGTCTAAGACTCCATTCTCAGGAATAATGGAGAGAGCAACCGACTTATTGGAAATGATACATACTGATGTGTGTGGTCCAATGAACGTTGAAGCTCGCGGTGGTTATCGTTATGTTCTCACTCTCACCGATGATTTGAGTAGGTATGGGTATATCTACTTGATGAAGCACAAATCTGAGACATTTGAAAAGTTCAAGGAATTTCAGAGTGAGGTTGAGAATCAACGTGACAGAAAAATTAAATGTCTATGATCTGATCGTGGAGGAGAATATTTGAGTCACGAGTTTGGCACACACCTAAGGAAGTGTGGAATCGTTTCACAACTGACGCCGCCTGGCACACCGCAACGCAACGGAGTGTATGAACGTCGTAATCGCACTTTATTAGATATGGTACGATCTATGATGTCTCTTACCAACTTACCGCTATCATTTTGGGGATACGCATTAGAAACTGCAGCATTCACTTTAAATAGGGCACCGTCTAAATCCGTTGAGATGACACCGTATGAACTATGGTTTGGCAAGAAACCTAGGTTGTCGTTTCTTAAAGTTTGGGGCTGTGATGCTTATGTGAAGAAACTTCAACCAGAAAAGCTCGAACCCAAAGCGGAGAAATGCGTATTCATAGGATACCCTAAGGAAACTATTGGGTATACCTTCTATCTTAGATCCGAAGGTAAAACCTTTGTTGCCAAGAACGGATCCTTTCTAGAGAAAGAGTTTCTCTCGAAAGAAGTAAGTGGGAGGAAGGTAGAACTTGATGAGGTAATTACACCCCCTCTCGAACAGGATAGTAGCGCAGCGCGGGAAGTTGTTCGTGTGGCGCCAACACCAACTGAACAGGAAGTTAATGATGATGATCATGAAGCTTCGGATCAAGTTAATACTGAACCGCGAAGGTCCACAAGGGCACGCTCCGCACCAGAGTGGTACGACAACCCTGTGATGGAAATCATGTTGTTAGACAACGGTGAACCTTCAAACTATGAAGAAGCGATGGCGGGCCCGGATTCCAACAAATGTCTTGAGGCTATGAAATCCGAGATAGGATCCATGTATGAGAACAAAGTATGGACTTTGGTGGACTTGCCCGATGACCGGCGATCCATAGAAAATAAATGGATCTTCAAGAAGAAGACTGATGCAAACAGTAATGTAACCATTTACAAAGCTCGACTTGTCGCAAAGGGTTTTCGACAAATTCAAGTAGTTGACTACGAAGAGACTTTCTCTCCCGTAGCGAAGCTGAAATCAGTCCGAATCATGTTAGCAATTGCCGCCTTTTATGATTATGAAATTTGGCAAATGGACGTCAAAACAACGTTCCTTAACGGGAACCTTAAGGAAGAGTTGTATATGATACAATAAGAAGGTTTTGTCGACCCTAAGGGTGCTAACAAAGTGTGCAAGCTCCAGCGCTCCATCTATGGGCTGGTGCAAGCATCTCGGAGTTGGAACATTCGCTTTAATGAGGTGATAAAGTGTTTGGGTTCATACAGGTTTACAGAGAAGCCTGTATGTACAAGAAAGTGAGTGGGAGCTCTGTAGCTTTCCTCATACTGTATGTGGATGACATATTATTGATGGGGAATAATATAGAGATGTTGGAGAGCATAAAGGCCTATTTGAACAAGAGCTTTTCAATGAAGGACCTTGGAGAAGCTGCATACATATTAGGCATCAAGTTCTATAGAGATAGATCAAGACGCCTCATAGGTCTTTCGCAAAGTACATACCTTGACAAGATATTGAAGAAGTTCAATATGAAAAACTCAAAGAAAGGGTTCTTGCCAGTTTTGCAAGGTATCAGATTGAGTAAGACTCAGTCGCCGACCACGACAGCAGATAGAGAGAATATGAGTTATGTCCCCTACGCTTCAGCCGTGGGCTCTCTAATGTATGCCATGCTGTGTACCAGACCTGATATAAACCTTGCCATAAGTTTGGTAGGGAGGTACCAAAGTGATCCAGGTATGGAACACTGGACAGCGGTCAAGAATATCCTTAAGTACCTGAAAAGGACTACGGAAATGTTTCTCGTTTATGGAGGTGACGAAGAGCTCGTCGTAAAGGGTTATGTCGACGCTAGCTTCGACACATATCCGGATGACTCTAAGTCACATACCGGATACGTATATGTGTTGAATGGTGGGGCAGTGAGCTGGTGCAGCAGCAAGCAAGAAGTCGTTGCAACATCTACATGTGAAGCGGAGTACATAGCTGCTTCAGAAGCAGCTCATGAAGGAATTTGGATGAAGGAGCTCATCACCGGCCTTGGAGTGGTTCCAAGCGCGTCGGGTCCAATGACACTCTTCTGTGATAACACTGGAGCCATTGCCATAGCCAAGGAGCCCAGTTTTCACCGGAAGACGAAGCACATCAAACAACGCTACAACTCCATCCAGGACCATGTCCAGAGTGGAGTGATAGATATTTGTAAAGTACACACGGATCTGACTATTGCAGACCCGTTGACTAAACCTCTTCCACGAGCAAAACATGATCAACACCATAATGCTATGGGTGTTCGATACATCAGAATGTAACTAGATTATTGACTCTAGTGCAAGTGGGAGACTGTTGGAAATATGCCCTAGAGGCAATAATAAAATGGTTATTATCATATTTCCTTGTTCATGATAATCGTCTATTGTTCATGCTATAATTGTATTAACAGGAAACAATAATACATGTGTGAATAAATAGATCACAATGTGTCCCTAGCAAGCCTCTAGGGGGCTAGCTCGTTAGTCAATAGATGATCATGGTTTCCTGATCATGGGCATTAGATGTCACTGATAACGGGATCACATCATTGGGAGAATGATGTGATGGACAAGACCCAATCCTAAGCATATCACTAGATCGGATTGTTCGTATGCTAAAGCTTTTCTAATGTCAAGTGTATTTTCCTTCGACCGTGAGATTGTGCAACTCCCGGATGCCGTAGGAGTGCTTTGGGTGTATCAAACGTCACAACGTAACTGGGTGACTATAAAGGTGCACTACGGGTATCTCTGAAAGTGTCTGTTGGGTTGGTACGAATCAAGATCGGGATTTGTCACTCCGTGTGACGGAGAGGTATCTCTAGGCCCACTCGGTAGAACATCATCATGAGCTCAATGTGACTAAGGAGTTAGTCACATGATGACGTGCTACGGAACGAGTAAAGAGACTTACCGGTAACGAGATTGAGCAAGGTATAGGCATACCGACGATCGAATCTCGGGCAAGTTCTATACCGACAGACAAAGGGAATCGTATACGGGATTGATTGAATCCTTCACATCGTGGTTCATCCGATGAGATCATCGTGGAGCAAGTGGGAGCCACCATGGGTATCCAGACCCCGCTGATGGTTATTGGCCAGAGAGGTGTCTCGGTCATGTCTGCCTATCTCCCGAACCCGTAGGGTCTACACACTTAAGGTTCGATGACGCTAAGGTTATAGGGAATTGTTATACGAGGTTACCGAAAGTTGTTCGGAGTCCTGGATGAGATCCCGGACGTCACGAGGAGCTCCGTAATGGTCCGGAGGTAAAGATTGATATATAGGACGGATGGTTTCGGATACCGCAAGTGTTTCGGGATCACCGGTAACGTACAGGGACCTCCGGGACCACCGGAGGTGGCTCCGGGGGTCCACCGAAGGGGGCAACGACCCCGGGAGGTAAGGTGGGCCAAGTGGGGAAGGGAACCAGCCCCTAGGTGGGCTGGTGTGCCTCCCCACTCAGCCCAATGCGTGGGGGAGAGAAAAGGGGGGGCAAACCCTAAGCCAGGTGGGCCTAAGCCCCACCAGGGGTGCGCCACACCCCTCCTCCCCCCCTTGGCCGCCGCACCAGCCCCCATCTAGGGCTGCCCCCCCCCAAAAGAGGGAAACCCTCAAGGGGGCGCAGCCCCTCCCTCCCCCTATATATAGTGGGCACTTTTGGCCATTGGAGATAAGACTTTTGCCTCTCTCTCGGCGCAGCCCTGCCCTTCTTCCTCCTCCTCTCTGCCGGTGCTTTGTGAAGCCCTGCCGGGAGACCTCGTCTCTCCATCGACACCACGCCGTCGTGCTGCTGGAGTTCTTCCCCAACCTCGTCCCTCCTCCTTGCTGGATCAAGGTGCGGGAGACGTCACCGGGCTGCACGTGTGTTGAACACGGAGGTGCCGTAGTTCGGCACTAGATCGGAATCGCTGCGAGTACGACTCCATCAACCGCGTTCTAGCAACGCTTCCGCTTAGCGATGTTCAAAGGTATGAAGATGCTCTTACCCCTCTCTCGTTGCAGGTCTCTCCATAGGAAGATCTGAATATGCGTAGGAAAATTTTGAATTTATGCTACGTTACCCAGCAAGCTTTTGTGTTTGTGCAGGATCTTGAGATACTCCTCCACTGGATTGATACCTTGGTTCTCAAACTGAGCGAAATACTTACCTTCACTGTGCTACATCACCCTTTCTGCTTCAAGGGAACACCAACGCAAGGCTCCAAGGCCACGGGGGAAATCCTTTGCATACTTGCCTAGGAAGTCCCTTAAGGCGTAGCCGCAGCTGAAGGATTCCTGGTGCCGTCGACACACCTGTTTCTGGCGCCATTGGAAGGACTATTGTGCATTAGCATAGCTTACATCAGAAGCATTTCTAGCGCCGTTGCCGGGGAGGATAAGTCAAGATCTATCCAAGTAGGTCTCACAAACTCTTCTCTTGCATTTACTTTTGTTGCCAGTTGCCTCTCGTTTTCCTCTCCCCCACTTCACATTTGTCGTTTTCATTTGCCTTTCTCCTTCGCCATTTTCTTTTGCCTTGCCATTTTCCTTTGCCGGCTCTCTTGCTTGCTTGTGTGCTTGTTTGTTTGTTGAAGTCATCATGTCTGAAAACACCAAACTTTGCGTCTTCTCGAGCACTAATAATAATGATTTTATTAGTACTCCGATTGCTCCCGCCACTAGTGCGGAATCGTATGAAATCAATGCAGATTTGCTGAATCTTGTTATGAAAGAGCAATTCTCTAGCCTTCCTAGGGAAGATGCCGCATCCCATCTCAATACCTTCATTGAGCTTTGTGGTATGCAAAAGAAAAGAGATGTGGATAATCACGTGATTAAGTTGAAACTTTTTCCTTTCTCGTTGCGAGATCGCGCAAAAACTTGGTTTTCTTCTTTGCCTAAAAATAGTATCGATTCTTGGGATAAGTGCAAAGATCCTTACATATCCAAGCAACTTGATCATGAACACGTTGCACAATCTTGGGAGAGGATGAAGCTTATGATTAGAAATTGTCCCGCTCATGGCTTGAGTTTGTGGATGATTATACAAATCTTTTACGCTGGCTTGAATTTCACTTCTCGCAATATCTTGGACTCCACCTCAGGTGGAACATTGATGGAAATCATGTTAGGAGACGCTACAAAACTCCTAGACAACATCTTGACCAACTACTCTCAGTGGCACACTAAAAGGTCGCCTGCTAGCAAAAAGGTGCACACTATAGAAGAGATTAACTCGCTTAGTGCTAAGATGAACGATTTGATGAATTTGGTTGCTAGTAGAAACGCTACCGTAGATCCTAATGACATGCCACTATCTTCTTTGATTGAGAGTAGCAACGCTAGTTTGGACGTGAATTTTGTTGGTAGGAACAATTTTGGCAACAACAATGCTTTTAGAGGAAACTATGTTCCTAGGCCTTTTCCTAGTAACTCCTCTAACAATTATGGCAACTCCTACGGCAACACTTATGGAAATCACAAAAAATTACCCTATGATCTAGAGAGTAATATCAAAGAGTGCATCAACTCTCAAAAGATCTTCAATGCGTCCATAGAGGAAAAACTACTCAAAATAGACGATTTGGCTAAGAGCGTTGATAGGATGTCTTGTGATATTGATGCTTTGAAAGTTAGATGCGCTCCTCCCAAGGTCAACTTGGATGAAACTTTGAAAGCTATGCGTATCTCCATGCATGAGAGCAAAGAAAGAACCGCCCAAATTCACGCTAGACATGAATGGTTGAAAAGGGTGCGTTCTAGTGATGCAAATCACGAAGATCTTAAAGTGCTTGGTCTGTCTCCTCTTGAATCTTTGTTTTCGCATGTCAAACCAACTTATGGAGGGGCTGGATATGAATCCACTTTGGTTGAAAAACGCCCCAATGATTCGGAGTCCACCTATCTTGATGATAAAGGTGTGGAGAGTGGAGTAGAAGAAGTCAAAATTTTGGGTAGTAACGAAACTCCCACTTTGGATTTCAAGGAATTCAATTATGATAATTTCTCCTTGTTTGAATGCATTTCTTTGATGCAATCCATTGCAAACTCTCCACATGCTTATAGCCAAAGTAAAGCCTTTACCGTGCATATCGTAGATGCTATGATGAAATCTCTTGAAGAGAAGCTGAAACTAGAAGTCTCTATACCTAGAAAACTTCATGATGAGTGGGAACCTACTATCAAAATCAAGATAAAAAACTATGAGTGCAATGCTTTGTGTGATTTGGGTGCTAGTGTTTCCGCGATTCCAAAGTCTTTATGTGATATTCTTGGTTTTCATCATATCGAAGAGTGTTCTCTTAATTTGCATCTTGCGGATCCTACTATCAACAAACCCATGGGGGGATCGATGATGTTCTTATTGTTGCAATTAAGAACTATGTACCCATGGATTTTATTGTACTTGACATAGATTGCAATCCTTCATGTCCCATTATTCTTGGTAAACCTTTCCTAAGGACTATTGGTGCTATCATTTATATGAAGGAAGGGAATATTAGATTTCAATTTCCTTTAAATAAGGGCATGGAGCACTTTACTAGAAAGAAAATAAGATTGCCTTATGAATCTATGATGAGGGCTACCTATGGTTTGAGCACCAAAGATGACTATATGTGATTTCATCACCTTTCGCCTAGCTAAGGGCGTTAAACAAAAGCGCTTGTTGGGAGGCAACCCAACGAATCTATCATTTTTCTTTCTGTTTTCTGTTTTCCACACTTTCACAATTCTATTATGATTGTGTTTTTGTGTTTCCTTTTTCTGTTTGTGCCAAGCAAAACCGTTATGATTAGTCTTGGGGATGATCGTTTGGTCATGCTGGAAAAGACAGAAACTTTCTGCACACGAAAAGAATTTTCATTTTTTCTGTAAGAGCTTTTGAGTTCATTCATTTTGCTGCTGATTGCTACGCAAATTCTTAAGACTGTCATAATTTTTCATAATTTTTGAAGTAACATAGGTATACGAAATATACAGATTGCTACAGACTGGTCTGCTGTTAATAGATTCTGTTTTTGTTGTGTTTGTTGCTTATTTTGATGAAACTATGGATAGTATCGGGGGGTATTAGCCACGGAAGATTGAAAGTACAGTAACCCAACATCAGCACAAGTAGAATTTAAGTTTGCTACAGTACCTAAGGAAGTGGTGGTTTGCTTTCTTGTACTAATGTTATCACGAGTTTCTGTTTATGTTTCGTGTTGTGAAGTTTTCAAGTTTTGGGTGAAGTTCTTATGGACAAAGAGATAAAGAGTGGCAAGAGCTCAAGCTTGGGGATGCCCAAGGCACCCCAAGAGATTCAAGGATGCCGTAAAATCCTAAGCTTGGGGATGCCCCGGGAAGGCATCCCCTCTCTCGTCTTCAATCCATCGGTAACGTTACTTGGGGCTATATTTTTATTCACCACATGTTATGTGTTTTTGCTTGGAGCGTCTTGTATCGTAGGAGTCTTTTATTTTTGTTGTGTCACAATCATCCTTTCTGCACACCTAGAGAGAGAGACAGGCACACACCATGATTTTGTCGAGCTTCACTTATATCTTTTGGCAGACAATTCAGCTCACATGTGCTTCACTTATATCTTTTGAGCTAGATACTTTTGCTCTATGTGCTTCACTTTTATCTTTTAGAGCACAATGGTGCGTGGCTTGGTAGTTGATCTATGCTTTGAAAGTAGTCTCAAAATGGGTAGTTATCCAAAGGGATACGAAAACTTCCACCTTCATGTGCATTGAATAGTTAGAGAAGTTTGATTCATCTCAATTAGTTTTGAGTTGTGGTTATGGTAATATTGAAGTCATGCTAGTAAGGTGTTGTGGATCTAGAAATACTTGTGTTGAAGTTAGTGATTCCCGTAGAATGCACGTATGGTGAACCGCTATGTGATGAAATCTGAGCATGATTAGTATATTGATTGTCATCCTTTGCGTGGCGGTCGGGATCGCGCGATGGTTTATACCTACCAACCCTTCCCCTAGGAGTATGCGTTGAATGCTTTGTTTCGATTACTAATAAAACTTTTGCAACAAGTATATGAGTTCTTCATGACTAATGTTGAGTCCATGGTTTAGATGCACTTTCACCTTCCACCATCACTATCTTCTTAGTGTCGTGCAACTTTCGCCGGTGCACAAAACCCACCATTAGCCTCCCTCAAAACAGCCACCATACCTACCTACTATGGCTTTTTCAAAGTCATTCCAAGATATATTGCCATGCAACTACCACCATGACATGTGCCACCACGTCTACATTGCCATTGCATGATTGTAAGATAGCTAGCATGATGTTTCCATTGATGTCTATGCCATGCTAGATCATTGCCACGGTACACTACCGAAGGCATTCCATATAGAGTCATCGGTACTCTAAGTTTTGAGTTGAAAGTGTGATGATCATCATTAATGGAGCATTGTCCCATGTGAGGAAATAAAAGAGGCCAAATAAGCCCACTAAAAAAAGAGGCAAAAGAGCCCACCGAATAAATAAATAAAAAAATGAGAGAAAAAGAGAGAAGGGACAATGCTACCACTTTTTCCACACTTGTGCATAATAAGCACCATGATCTTCATGATAGAGAGTCTCTCGTTTTGTCACCACCATATAGCTAGTGGGAAATTTTCATTGTATAACTTGGCTTGTATATTCCAATGATAGGCTTCCTCAAAATTGCCTTAGGTCTTCGTGAGCAAGCAAGTTGGATGCACACCCACTAGTTTTCTTTAAGAGCTTTCACATACTCGTAGCTCTAGTGCATCATTTGTATGGCAATCCCTACTCGTTCACATTGATATCTATTGATGAGCATCTCCAAAGCTCATTGATATGCCTAGTTAATGTGACTATCTTCTCCTTTTTTGTCTCGCAACCTCAACTATATTCCACACCATCTATAGTGCTATAACCATGGCTCACGCTCAGGTATTGCGTGAGAGTTGAAAAGGTTTGAGAAAGTAAAGGTGTGAAACAATTACTTGGCCAATACCGTGGTTGTGCATGATTTAAATTCGTTGTGCAATGATGATAGAGCATAGCGAGACTATATGCTTTTGTAGGGATAACTTTCTTTTGGCCTTGTTATTTTGAAAGTTCATGATTACTTTGCTAGTTTGCTTGAATTATTATTGTTTCCACGTCAATAGCAAACTATTGTTTTGAATCTAATTGATTTGAACATTCACGTCACATAAGAGGAATTACAAAGGACACCTATGCTAGGTAGCATGAAAGAATCAAAAATTCATTCTTATCACTTCCCTACTCGAGGACGAGCAGGAGTTAAGCTTGGGGATGCTTGATACGTCTCAAACGTATCTATAATTTTTGATGGTTTCACACTGTTATCTTGTCTTCTTTGGTTGTTTTATGTACCTTTTATATCTTTTTTGGGAGTAACTTATTAATTCAGTGCCAAGTGCGAGTTCCTGTTTTTTCCGTGTTTTTGACTCTTTTCAGATCTGATTTTGGAATGGGGTCCAAACGGAAGAAAAACCCCAAAATGATTTTTTCCCGAACGGAAGAAGATCAGGGGGCCTTTGGGCCAGGCCAGGTGGGCTCTAGGGAGCCCACAAGCCCCCACTCCGCCACCAGGGGAGGCGGCGGTGGGCAGGCTTGTGGCCTCCCCGGCCGCCCCCTGAACTAGGTCTTTGGCCTATAAATTCCCAAATATTCCGCAAAAAATTAGGGGAGCCTCGAAAATACTTTTCGGCCGCCGCAAGCTTCTGTTTCCGCGAGATCTCATCTGGAGACCCTTCCCGGCACCCTGCCGGAGGGGACTTCGGAGTTGGAGGGCTTCTTCATCATCATCATCGCCCCTCCAATGACTCATGAGTAGTTCACTTCAGACCTACGGGTCCGTAGTTAGTAGCTAGATGGCTTCTTCTCTCTCTTGGATCTTCAATACAAAGTTCTCCATGATCTTCATGGAGATCTATCCGATGTAATCTTCTTTGGCGGTGTGTTTGTCGAGATCCGATGAATTGTGGATTTGTGATCAGATTATCTATGATATATATTTGAGTCTTTGCTGATTTCTTATATGCATGATTTGATATCCTTGTAAGTCTCTCTGAGTCTTGGGTTTTGTTTGGCCAACTAGATCTATGATTCTTGCAATGGGAGAAGTGCTTGGTTTTGGGTTCTACCATGTGTTGACCTTTCCCAGTGACAGTAGGGGCAGCACGGCACACATCAAGTAGTTGCCATCAAGGGTAAAAAGATGGGGTTTTTATCATTGGTTTGAGATTATCCCTCTACATCATGTCATCTTGCTTAAGGCGTTACTCTGTTCTTATGGACTTAATACACTAGATGCATGCTGGATAGCGGTCGATGTGTGGAGTAATAGTAGTAGATGCAGAAAGTATCGGTCTACTTGTTTTGGACGTGATGCCTATAGATATAATCATTGCATAGATATCGTCACGACTTTGCGTGGTTCTATCAATTGCTCGACAGTAATTTGTTCACCCACCATCTACTTGCTTTCATGAGAGAAGCCACTAGTAAACACTACGCCCCCGGTTCTATTCACATCCATCGTTTGCACCTCCGCTTTTACTTTGCTTTGTTACTTTGTTGCTTCCAGTTCTCACTTGGCAAACAATCTATAAGGGATTGACAACCCCTTCATAGCGTTGGGAGCAAGCTTTTGTGTTTGTGTAGGATCTTGAGATACTCCTCCACCGGATTGATACCTTGGTTCTCAAACTGAGGGAAATACTTACCGTCACTGTGCTACATCACCCTTTCCGCTTCAAGGGAACACCAACGCAAGGCTCCAAGGCCACATGGGAAATCCTTTGCATACTTGCCTAGGAAGTCCCTTAAGGCGTAGCCGGAGCTGAAGGATTCCTGGTGCCGTCGACACACCTGTTTCTGGCACCATTGGAAGGACTTGTGTGCATTAGCATAGCAGACATCAGCGCTATGGCCCAACATGCGTAGATGTCCGAGGGCATAATAATGTACCTTCCTAGATGAAGATTGAACAAAGAAGGAGCAGACAAAGTAATAGTCTCACGAGTACCCTGGGTAAATACCAAGTTATAAATCATCCTCTTATTTATATCTTTATCAAGAAAGTCATGGCGAACCATGCTATCATAATCTAGATATCTCTCAGGAAGAAGCATTTCTTCTTCCTCGTACAGTCTAATAGGTATCTCAAAATGTTTAGCAAGACTGGTAGCATTGATACCTCCATAAACAGCGCCTTTAGTATGGTTCGTGTTCAACCGTTGAGCCACTATAGCGCCCAAGCTATAAGTTTTATCATTATAAAGTGCTTCGCGCAAAATCGCAAGATCTGGGGAGCCAAGAGCCCCAACTTTCCCATGGCCAATCAAACATTTTCCCACAAATAATGAGAGATGCCAAAGCACGGGAAAATGTACGCTAGCAACTCTAGCGCAAGATACTCCTCTCTCCTCTCCTACAATAATAGTATCAATGAAAGCCTCCAAGTCCCGTGGACGAGGTTCGTGAATATCCCCAACATAAGGTAATTTGCAAACATTGCAAAATCCTGAAGTGACATACACTGGGGGATATCATATAACTTGAACTCAACCATAGGAGGATCCTTCCTTGGATAGAAATTAAAGCTTTGCACGAAAATATTAGTGAGGAGGAGGTATTGTGGACACTTATCTTCAAAAAATGCGATAAGGCCTGCGTTCTCCACCAAGTAATAAAAATCCTCATAAAGACCGGCGGCACGTAAGAACACATCGCTTGCCCACTCGCACACTCGAACTTCTGCAACTCGGGGGATCAGATACTTGGGTTTCTTCTTCTCATTTTCATCTTCCTTAGGGCCACGGCTTGAAGAGCCTATTCGGAATCTCCTCATCTTTTCATTTTTCTTTCTGTGAAAATTTCTGAAATTTTTAGTGACTCAAAAGAAAAGTGAACGAGGCTCAACAAAACTCATAGCAACTACTCCTACAAGTGCCTAGAGGCCATATAATGCATCAAAACTACATGGGACCAGCTAAAATTAAGATGCAAAGCTCAAGAACAGGGTCACCAAGGCAGCAAAAATACGCAACGAATAAAGCACTAGAGAAAAAACTAATTGGACCAATGGAGGAGTCACATACCAAGGAACAACTCCCCAAAATAGTTTGGTGAATGGGGCTTTGCACAAGGAGATCGAAAAATGCAGCAAGAGGAGCAAGAACACGGGTTTGAGCTGTGGAATGATTTTTTCTGGAGGTAGAAGAAGGAGATGGGAGCTGGAATAAGTGGAGGGGGGCCACGTGAGCCCCACAAGCCTGCTAGGCCCGACCAGGGGGGGCGGGCCTCCTGGGCTTGTGGCCCACTGGTGCATCCCCCTGACTAGGTTCCTATCTCAGAAATTTTCAAAAATTCCAGAAAAAATCATACTTGAATTTCAGGGCATTTGAAGAACTTCTATTTTCGGGACACTTTTCTAAGGGACGGAAAAAGCAGAAAACCGGAAAATAAAGCTAAATTTATCATTTTTCTTCTAAAAAACCGAAAGTAAAAGTTGGGAACACAGGGTTGTGACTCTTAGATTCATCCATCTCATGGTCATCAAAAGAAATCCGTCAATGAGGTTGATCAAGTCTCCTTGACAAACTTTTTTTGAATCACATAAAACCGGAGAATTTTCGAATAATCACTAGGTTACCTCAACGGGGATGTGCATATCCCCAACAAGTAAACATTACTTCATCTTGACAGTAGGTATAGGGCATTCAAAGCTTCAAATAAGAATTGATGAAAAAATTTCAATAGCATTGATGCAATGTACTCGATATTGTTTCTTCGGAAAGTGCACCATGTGCTCATTACCATTAACATGGAAAGTGATATTGGCTTGGTTGCAATCAATAACAGCCCCTGCAGTGTTTAAAAAGGGTCTCCAAGGATG
The DNA here is from genome assembly GCF_904849725.1 of Hordeum vulgare subsp. vulgare. Lineage (NCBI taxonomy): Eukaryota > Viridiplantae > Streptophyta > Magnoliopsida > Poales > Poaceae > Hordeum > Hordeum vulgare. Next base: position 349,452,261 of record NC_058523.1, read on the forward strand.
ACCGCCATGGCATCATCCTCGGGAATATCCAGAATAACAAAGGCCGTTAAGATAGTAATGTTAGCAACCACAACAGGCACATCCTCACAAATGCCGATAAGAAAAGCAGTTGATTTGTCGGCCATTTGCAAAGACATTTTGGTGGGTGTCAACTTATCCAATTCAAGTCTATGATAAAGAGAGAGAGGCATAACACTAACACCAGGTCCAAGATCGCATAAAGCAGTTCTAACATAATTTCCTTTAATGGATCAAGGTATAGTGGGCACTCCGGGATCACCTAGTTTCTTAGGAGTCCCACCCTTGAAAGTGTAGTTGGCAAGCATGGTGGAAATATCAACCTCAAGTCTTCCTTTTATTAGTCACAATATCTTTCATGTAGTTAGCATAAGGAGACATTTTGAGCATATATGTCAAACGCATTTGCAGAAAGACAGGTCTAATCATTTCAACGAAGTGCTCAAAATCCTCATCATCCTTTTTCTTGGATGGTTTGGGAGGAAAAGGCATGCGTTTCTGAACCCATCGTCCTCTTTCTTTACCATGCTTCCAAGCAATAAAGTCGTTCTTATCATATCTCCTGTTCTTAGGTTGTGGGTTATCAAGATCAACAACAGGTTCAATATCCACATCCTTATCATTACTAGGTTGAGCATCATCATGAACACCACTATCAATATTATCACTAGGCTCATGTTCATCACCCGATTGTGTTTCGGCATCATAAAGAGAGACATCATTTGGACACTCAGGTGTAACAGCAACAGGTTTGCTAGCATGCAAGTTCCTATCATCTTTATTTTTCTTCCTATTACCAGGATGACTACGTGCATCAGTGTTAACTCCTTGAGAATCTTGTTCAATTATATTAGGATGGCCCTCATGATACAAAGGTTCCTGAGTCATTCTACCACCTCTAGTGACGACTCTAACAGAATTGTCATTCAACTCATTGAGCAAGTCATTTTGAGCCTTAAGTACTTGTTCTGCTTGAGTACTGACCATAGAGGCATGTTTACTCAAAAGCTTAAGATCATTGACATTTCTATCCACACAAGCACTTATATAAATAAGCATACAAGCATTCTGTTCCAATTATCTGCTAACATAATCATTGAAACTTTGTTGTTTGGCAATGAAGTTATCAAATTCATCTAAGCACAAGCTAGCAGGTTTATCATAAGGAATATCACTCTCATTGAATCTATGAAGAGAATTTACCTCTACTACCTGTGTCGGGTTATCAAGACCATGTATTTCTTCAATAGGTGGTAGATTCTTAACATCTTCGGATTTAATACCTTTCTCTTGTATAGATTTCTTGGCTTCTTGCATATCTTCTGGACTGAGGAATAGAATACCTATTTTCTTCGGAGTTGGCTTCGGAGGTGGTTCGAGAATGGTCCAAGCATTATCATTGCTCAAGATATTATTCAATAGAATTTTAGCTTGTTCCACAGTTCTTTCCCTGAAAACACAACCAACACAACTATCTAGGTGGTCCCTAGAAGCTTTAGTTAGTCCATTATAAAATATATCAAGTATTTCATTTTTCTCAAGAGGGTGATCAGGCAAAGCATTCAGTAACTGAACAAGCCTCCCCCAAGCTTGTGGGAGACTCTCTTCTTTAACATGCACAAAGTAAAATATATCTGGCAAGGCAGCTTGTTTCCTATGGGCAGGAAAATATTTCTGAGAGAAGTAGTATATCATATCCTGGGGACTACGCACACAACCACGAGGAAGAGAAGTAAACCAAGTCTTAGCATCACCCTTTAGCGAGAAAGGAAACAACTTGAGGATATAGTAATGGCGAATATTTTCCTGACTTGTGAATAGGGTGGCTATATCATTCAGCTTAGTAAGATGTGCTACAACCATTTCAGACTCATAACCGTGAAAAGGATCAGATTCTACCAAAGTGATTAACTCAGGATCGACACAGAATTCATAATCCTTATCAGTGACAAAGATGGGTGAAGTAGCAAACTTAGGATCGTATTTCATTCTAGCATTCAAAGATTTTTCTTTCCACTTGCGCAATAAATTCTCAAGATCATAGCTATCCTTACAAGCAAGAAAGTCTTCAGCTACCTCTCCCTCCATAACATAACCCTCAGGTATATCAGACCATTCATATCTAGGAGAGCTAGTTCTAACAGGTGGAACAGCAAGTTCCACTTCAATAATTTCATGAGTTTCAGAAGTATCATCACATTCAGCAGCAACTCTAGCAATTTGTGCATCGAGAAATGCACTGATACGTCCATTTTGCATCATGTTTTCATGTTGATATTTATCGGTTCTTTGGCTGTTATTTCACTTCACGGTACTATTCTTATGCCTTTTCTCTCTTATTTTGCAAGGTTTACATGAAGAGGGAGAATACCGCCAATTGGAATTCTAGCCTAAAAGTGGAGCAAAGTTGACATACCTATTCTACGCAACTCCAAACGCCGTGAAAATCAATGGAGATTTTTTTCCCAATTTATAAAAAATATTGGGCTGAAGAAGTGCCGGAGGGGCACCAGGGGGTGTCCACAAACCTGCACGGTGCGACCACCCCCGAGGCCGCGCCATGGGGGCTTGTGGGCACCCTGCTGGCCCACTGGCCCCCCTCTTTTGCTATATGGAGGATTTCGTCCAGGAAAAAATCAGAAGGGAGCTTTTTCGTGGTTTCGCCGCCGCCACGAGGCGGAACTTGAGCAGAACCAATCTAGAGCTCCGGCACGACAAACCTGCTCGGGAAACTTCCCTTCCAGAGGGGGAAATCGTCGCCATCGTCATCACCAACACTCTTCTCATCGGAGGGGACTCGTCACCATCAACATCTTCATCAGCACCATCTCATCTCCAAACCCTAGTTCATCTCTTGTAACCACTCTCCATCTCGCGACTCCGATTGGTACTTGTAAGGTTGCTAGTAGTGTTGATTACTCTTTGTAGTTGACGCTAGTTGGATTATTTGGTGGAAGAGTATACATTCAGATCCTTGATGCTACTCATTACACCTCTGATCATGATTACGATTATGCTTTGTGAGTAGTTACTTTTGTTCCTAAGGACATGGGATAAGTCATGCTAATAATAGTCACGTGAATTTGCTATTCGTTCGGTATTTTGATATTATGTATGTTGGTTTTCCTCTAGTGGTGTTATATGAACGTCGACTACATAACACTTCACCATTATTTGGGCCTAGAGGAAGGCATTGGGAAGTAGTAAGTAGATGATGGGTTGCTAGAGTGACAGAAGCTTAAACCCTAGTTTATGCGTTACTTCGTAAGGGGCTGATTTGGATCCACTAGTTTAATGATATGGTTAGACTTTGTCTTAATTCTTCTTTCGTAGTTGCGGATGCTTGCGAGAGGGGTTAATCATAAGTTGGATGCTTGTACAAGTAAAGGCAGTACCCAAGCGCCGGTCCACCCACATATCAAACTATCAAAGTATCGAACGCGAATCAAATGAACATGATGAAACTAGCATGACAGAAATTCCCGTGTGTCCTCGGGAGCGTTTTTACTCCTATAAGACTTTGTCCAGGCTTGTCCCTTGCTACAAAAGGGATTGGGCCACTTTTCTGCACCGTTGCTACTTTTGTTACTTGTTGCTTGCTATGAATCATCTCACCACACAATCACTTGTTACCGACAATTTCAGTGCCTGCAGATTTTTCCTTGCTGAAAACAACTTGTCAGATCCTTCTGCTCCTCGTTGGGTTCGACACTCTTACTTATCGAAAGGACTAGATTGATCCCCTATACTTGTGGGTCATCATGCACCCAGTGGCAAAGCAATCAAGCAAAGAATCATCATAAGCATCATGGATAGCAGAAGTAGCATCATCGAGCACAGGCGACATATCAGAATTTCTAGCACGTGGTGGTGTCGCAAATTTACTCATAACTGAAGGTGAATCAAGTGCACAGCTAGATGGCAGTTTCTTACCTATCCTCGTAGTTGAGGGCAAGACTTTAGTTTTTGGATCTCTTCATAACCCACAACGTTATCAACAGACGTAAATCCCAAGTGACTTAGAGAATAGAGCTATGCCTCCTCGGCAACGACGCCACAAAATACTCTTCATAACCCACAAGTATAAGGGATCGCAAAAGTTTTCGAGGGTAGAGTACTCAACCCAAATTTGTTGATTCGACACAAGGGGAAGCCAAAGAATATTCTCGAGTATTAGCAGTTGAGTTGTCAATTCAACCACACCTGAAAGACTTAGTATCTGCAGCAAAGTTTTAGTAGCAAAGTAGCGTGATAGTAACGGTAGCAGCGGTAACAGTAACAGTAGTGACAGCAGTAGCGGTAACAGTAGCAGCAGTGACATCAGTAGCGGTAATGTAACATAGCAAGGACCAGTATAGGAAAAGCTCGTAGGCATTGGATCGGTGATGGATAATTATGTCGGATGACATTCATCATGTAACAGTTATAACATGGGGAGATATGTAACTATCTCCAGTTCGTCAATGTAATGTAGGCATGTATTCCGTATATAGTCATACGTGCTTATGGAAAAGAACTTGCATGACATCTATTGTCCATCCCTCCCGTGGCAGCGGGGTCCTAATGGAAACTAAGGGATATTAAGGTCTCCTTTTAATAGAGAACCAGAACAAAGCATTAGCACTTAGTGAATACATGAACTCCTCATACTATAGTCATCTCCGGGAGTGGTACCGGCTATTGTCACTCCGGGGTTGCCGGGTCATAACACATAGTAGGTGACTACAACTTGCAAGATAGGATCAAGAACACACATATATTGATGAAAACATAATAGGTTCAGATCTGAAATCATGGCACTCCTGCCCTAGTGACAAGCATTAAGCATAGCAAAGTAGTAGCAACATCAATCTCAGAACATAGTGGATACTAGGGATCAAACCCCATCAAAACTAACTCGATTACATGATAGATCTCATCCAACCCATCACCGTCCAGCAAGCCTACGATGAGATTACTCACGAACGGTGAAGAGCATCATGGAATTGGCGATGAAGGATGGTTGGTGATGACGAGGCGACCATTTCTCCTCTCTGGAGCCCAGAACGGACTCTAGATCTGCCCTCCAGAGGAAGAACAGGTGGTAGTGGCGGCTCCGTATCGTATAACTCGATGAACTCTTCTCTCTGATTTTTTTCCAGACGAGAGAGAATATATAGAGCCGGAATTGGAGGTTGCGGAGCCATGAGGGGCTCACAAGCCTGCCAGGCCCGGCCAGGGGGTCGGGCCTCCTGGGCTTGTGAGATCCTGGCTCTGTGTCTCCAAATGATTCTTGCGTCTGTATTTTTTATATATTCCACAAAAAATCCTCGTAAATTTCCACGTCATTCCGAGAACTTTTATTTCTGGGCAAAAACAACACCATGGCAATTGTGCTGAAAACAGCGTCACTCCAGGTTAGTTCCATTCAAATCATGCAAATTAGAATCCAAAACAAGGGCAAAAGAGTTTGGAAAAGTAGATACGGTGGAGACGTATCAGTAAGTCATATTTTGGCTACCGGAAAAGTTTCGGGTTTTTCTAGTATTGTACTAGGAAGCTTCTAGAAGTTTCCCAAAACTTCTGGAGGAGTATGGAACTCCACCAAGGGTTCCACCACATCCCAAGGGTTTTCATGGGTTGAGGAGAGGGACCCGGGCCTTACTGGGCCACGCACACAAGTCCCTCGAGGCCCATGTGGCTTGGGAGAGGTGGAAAGTCCACGTGTGTATGGAAAGGGAGGGAACTGGACTAGGAGTCCAACCCCTCCCCTTTGCATGCGTCCTAGGGCTTGGAGGGATGTTTCCCACGCCCCTCTACCAGTATATAGAAGAGAGAGGGCGCCCCAAAAGGACACAACAAACCCTTGGTGCCCCTCGATCTTCCTAGATCGTTTACTCCTCTGTTCGCGGTATCGGTAGCGCTCGGCGTAGCCCTCTCGGGATAGCTCCACCACCATATCCACCATGTCCTCATGTTGGTTGAGAACCCATCTACTACTCCGCCTCACTCGCTGGATCAAGGAGGCAGAGACATCATCGAGCCGCATGTGTGCTGAACATGGTGGTGTCGTCCTTTCGGCGCTAGATCGGATTGGATCACGATTGGATCGTGAAGAGCACGACTACATCAACCACGTTATATATGCTTCCTCTTAGTGATATACAAGGGTATGTAGATACACTCCCCTATCGTAGCTATGCATCTCCAAGGATAGATCTTGCGTGCGCATAGGAATTTTTTGTTTCCCATGCAACATTCATCAACAGTGGCATCATGAGCTGGGTCTATGCATAGATGATATGCACGAGTAGAACACAAAGTGTTTGTGAGCGTTGATGTTTAGATATCTTACCTCCTTAGTCTTTTTTTAATTGGGTTGAATTGTGGGATGAAACGACCCGGTCCAACCTTACTTGTCCATGTAGAAGAGACCGGTTCCACCGACTAACATGTAACTTGTTTGTATAAAGGTGGCTCGCGGGTGTGTGGCTCTACCACTTTAGTTGAGTCGGATTCGACACAAGCGATCCTTGTAAAAGATTAAAAGGCAACTTGGTTATCACCATTGTGTCTTTGCGTAGGTAAGAATGGTTCTTGCTAGTCGCCCATAGCAGCCACGTAAAACTTGTAACAACAAAGTATAGGACGTCTAACTTGTTTGTGTGGGGCATGTTGTGATGTGATATGGCCAAGACGTTATTTGATATATGTGATGATCATGTTTTGTAATAGTTATCACGACTTGCATGTCGATCAGCACAACAACCTGCAGGAACCATAGGGTTGTCTTTAATTTATTTTTTCCATTTGCTTTACTTTCTTGTTATGAGTTAGCAATAGTTGTAGAAGCAATAGTTGGCGCGACAACCACGTGACGACCCGATGATGGAGATCATGATGATGATCATGGTGTCATTCCGGTGACGATGGAGGTAGCTTCATAAGACAAGACATAAGTTTATTGCAATATGGTTATCCATTTAAGTAATAGAATAATGGTTATTCCATTTACATGAATAATACCTTCTATGGTCATACACTAATGTGAATGGTTTAATGAATCTCGATCATAATGATACACATGTTCATAATATTGATACCAAAAGATGCAAAGTTAATTATGATAGTAACACATACTTGTGGCACTACCGCCAAGATCATATTGGTGTAAAGCGCATGAAGAAATTCCATGTTGATGGACTTTGGGAAACTTGATTTTGCATCGCTTGATACATGCAGACCATGCCTCATGGGCAAGATGATGAAAACCCTGTTTTCTGAAACAATGCACTGGACAAGTTACTTGTTGGAAATCATACATACTGATGTGTGTGGTCCAATGAGTGTTGAAGCGCACGGTCGATATCACTATTTTCTTACCTTCACTAATGATTTGAGTAGATCTGGGTATATTTACTTAATGAAGTACAAGCCTGAAACGTTTGAAAAGTTCAAGCAAATTCAGAGTGAATTTGGAAATCATCGTAACAAGAAGATAAAGTTTCTACGGTTTGATAGTGGTGGATAATACATGCCTTATGAGTTTGGTATGCATTTAAGACAATGTGGAATTGTTTCACAGCTCGCGCCAACTAGAACACCATAGCGTAATGGTGTGTGCGACTGTCATAATCGTACCATATTGGATACGGTGCAATCTATGATGTCTCTTATTGATTTGCCACTATTGTTTTGGGGTTATGCATTAGAGACAACTACATTCACTTTAAATAGGGAACCATCTAAATCAGTTGAGATGACACCACATGAATTATGGTTTGGGGAGAAACCTAAGCAGTCATTTCTTAGAGTTTGGGAATGCAAAACTTATGTTTAATAAGCTCAAACCCAAAGTAGAAAAGTGCATCTTCGTAGGATACCCTAAGGAAGTCATTGGGTACACCTTCTCTCTCAAATCTGAAGGCAAAGTATTTGTTGCCAAGAAAGGATCCTTTCTTGAGAAGGAGTTCCTCTCAAAAGAATTGAGTGGGAGGAAGGTAGAACTTGATGGGGTTGTTGAACCGTCACTTCAGTTGGAAAGTAGCACGACGCAGAAATATGTTTCTCTTGTGCCTATGCCACGTGAATAGGAAACTAATGATGATGATCATGAAACTTTAGATCAAGTCACTACTGAGCCTCGTAGGTCGATCGGAGCATGTACTGCCCCAAGTGGTATGGTGACCCTGTCTTGGAAGTCATGTTGTTAGACAACAATGAGCCTACAGACTATGAGGAAGCGATGATGGGCACGGATTCCAACAAATGGCTAGAGGCCATGTAATGTGAGATAGGATCCATGTATGATAACCAAGTATGGACTTTGATAGACTTGTCCGATGACCGGCAGACCATTGAGGATAAATGCATCGTTAAGAAGGCATACACTAGTTGTAATGTGACTATCTGTAATGCTCAACTTGTTTCAAAGGGTTTTTTGACAAGTTTAATTAGTTGACTACTGTCGTTGTCAAAACCGGTGGATCTCGGGTAGGGGGTCCCGAGCTGTAGACCTTGGATCGATGGGTTACAGGGGACAAAGGAGACAGTGTTTTACCCAGGTTCAGACCCTCTTGGGGAGGTAAAACCCTACGTCCTGCTTGATTATATTGATGTGGATGACAATTACAGAATTGATCTACCTCAATACCGTATGAGCTAACACCCTAGATGAGTCAACTTGCCTATCGGATGAAACCCTCTGGTTTATATAGACACTAGGGGTTCCTAGGGTTACATACAACCGACCTCCAGCTGGGGACAGATGCCTCGATCTAGCCTACTTAACTTGAATGACACACCAGTCTTTGGAGCTTTCCTTCCTGAACATGAGGTCCTCACGCAATCATGTATTCAACAACACGACCCATTAGGTCGGCCTATAAGAGATGGGTCGGCCGTTCGAGGACCCCTTAGTCCCGGACTCCCTCAGTAGCACCCAAACTAGCCTCCAATGCTGATGTATATGGTCTTCGGCAACTCCTCATATCCAGATTAATTGGCTTGCAAGGCGAGTTCCCTTCAAGTTCAGCTGGTTTTCACTTGGTAGTTTGGTGATATTGTGCCTTTAAAAGAAGCATTGCTTAATCTGAAGGCTTAAAAGCCCCGGTGTGAACAGTTCCTCATGTGATAGCCTGTCTGATGAAAGGGCGTACTAGCCAGTTATGACAAAACTCCATTCGCGATTTGAGGCCACTTTCCCATGGGCATGTCCTATCGATGAGGAGATCGTGCCTCGTGCTTAAGGTGATACGAATAATGGTCTGGGTTATCCCGTGCGTGTTCAACAGCATGGTCGTTTTGGGAAGTGGCGGGGCTTGCGGCGGAGTAAACGAGAACCCTTAGTCTTGTGACCCCCCATAAAAGCGAAAAAAGATCCTCAAATATACCACACGCATTCCAGACTCGATCCCCCTTTCATTCAAGCTCCAAGCGCCCAGATCCATTTCATTTTCCGCCCTCTCCCAACCGCCCTTCCGCAATCTCATCCATGGCCGGCTCGGTCTCTCAAGGCAAGAGAGAGGTCACGTTCGTCTCCCACAAGGATATCCGGGAGTTGAAGCTCGCCGGCTACCTCTCGTCCAACATTGCCCACCGCCTCGTCCTACCCTACCAGCGTCTAGATACTCCAATGTGGTCCTACCAGCTCAGGAACCCCGACACCGTGCACCAGTTCTACCACACTACCCACGGGAAATTGTGGAGGGTGTTGTTCAAACCTCAATAGGAATGGCTGGCCGAGGAAGAAGAAGTCGGCTTCGATGCCGATACCCCTCCTTTGAAGGTATGACCGAGCCTTTATTCTTATTCAAAGCTTTAGTTTTTAGCATGGATCTTATCCTTTCCCACACTAACCCTGCAGGGCTGGGTGAACAAGGTCGTAAAAATAAACGGCCCAGCCCCCCTGCGAGAGGACCCCAGGTCGCCATTGTGGACCGCGATGCTGGTTGTCGCGCCATAAGCGGCGCCGGAGAAAAAAGAGAAGGAGAAGAGGGAGACCCGTCGGGGTCTTCGCTCAAGGGGTCATCCGGATAACAAGTCCAGAGACACCCGCGCTTCCTCCACCTATGAGGAAGAGGATGCAGAGGACATGGAGGAGAGAGACTCCCCTCAAACAAGAAAGAGGGCGGCGCCAGAGGAGGCTGAGGAGGGCTTGCCTCCTCTGGCCCCCAAGGGACCTTGTAGGAAAAAGGTCATCCTACCAGAGGACAGCTCAGAATCCGATGAGGTCTCTGGGGCTTTTGAGAGGGTTCCACGACGGACCCCCAGGATCAAGCCCCCGACCCAAAGGTATGGAATGTGAACTTTATATAATGGAGTTATACTAAGATTTTTGTTAATAAACCTACATTCTCTTTTCCCTGACGCAGCCCTGCCCAAAATCTACCAACAAAACAAGTCACAGAAGGGGGTTCACCACTGACTGACCTAGTGGAGAGCGGGAATGCGTCCCATACTACCCTTCCTTAGGCCTCGGACGATGCCCCGGAGGTGATATACCACCGGGCCCCTCCGAACATGGGGGACGAGGTGGTGATGGCCGAGGTTCATACGTCGGCCATCGAAGACCGGGAGGTCCCGCTTGAGGTTCCTGCCTCAGTCAATGAAACCCAGGAGGATGATCCCCTCCCGGATGGTGGAGAGGGGGGTGCGATTCGTCTGAGCTTCCTCCGGAGACAGCTCCAAGGACCTCCGATCCTCCGGCATCTTCAATGTTGCCAATGGTGCCGCCCGTGACAAAACGGGCTACGACCGAGTGCCTGTAATGATGGAGGAGGCATTATTCGGCACATCCATTGCCGATGAACATCGCACCCTTATTGGTGCGATTCTACAAAGCATTTAGTCCATTCATAGCAGAATGAAGGGAGCCTTCAGCGATTTACCGGCACGCTTCAAGGTAAACCAGGTAGTGTTAGATTTATTTATAAGGTTTTACATGCCTTATAAGTATAATAGCCCCCAGTCCATGGGTGATTTGAAAAACTTACCCGTGGATCAAAAGAACTTATAGACATACAAACAGTTCATGGACCCTTGCACTATAACAACTCAGGGGAGTACTTTGACCGAGTGTCCCAGACCCGATAGCTCGGATGCCTATTAATCCATAACTTGTCTCTCAGGCTTTGTCCTCGGTTGTGGCCACCAACGCCCTTGAACTTGCCGAGCTGAACCAAAAACTCAAGGTTTCTCATGAAGAGCTCAACCGTCTGAACAGTCGGCTCGACGAGAAGCAGGGTAAGCTTGATTCGTGCCGCTAAGACTCTTGTTGTCCTTAATAGTCTAGGACCATCTGGTTTTGGTATATGCTATATTGATTTTGATTCTGACAGTAGCTATGGACGAAGAATTTGAGAAACTCAAGGCCGAACTAGAGAAGGCCAAGCAGGAGGCCGCTGCTCATAAGATGGTGGTCGAACAAGCAACCGCCTAGCTAAGCTCCCTGATGGTTGAGAGCGGTAGGCACAAGGCTAGAGTGGCTCAGGTCCAGTAGGAGCTTCAAGATGTGAGCACTAATTCCGAGGCCTTGGAACAAAAATCCACAGATCAAGCGGTTGAACTATCCAATCTGTCCTCCGATCTCAAATCGGAGCGGGTAGACATGCGATTTTCTAAGAAGAAGTGCGCCAAGCCAAGATGACTGTGGATGATAGCCATACTTACTGCAATGTGCCTTTGGTGGCAACAGGTTTGCATTTCTTACGCGGATATGGTGTTCCTCGGGCGCCTTCATGGACCTCTCGTAGAGTGCAGCACACGCAGCCAAGCACTACGCGGCCCAAGACGGGGACGTCTGCTTAGTGCGGAAGTGCTACTTCTTGAGCTTGTGGTAGATTTCCCTTGAAGAGGAAAGGGTGATGCAGCAAAGTAGACAAGTATTTCTCTCAGTTTGTTGAGAACCAAGGTATCAATCTAGTAGGAGGAGAGAGCAAGTCCCCAATCTTAGCACCTACACAAACAATCAAACACTTGCACCCAACGCTACAAAGGGGTTGTCAATCCCTTCAAGGTTACTTGCAAGGATGAGATGTGATAGAGATAGATATAAGAGATTAATGAAACAAAAAGTAAAACAAAAGTAAATAAATTGCAGCAAGATATTTTTGGTATTTTTGGTTTATAGATCTGAAAGTATAATATGCAAAATAGACCCGGGGGCCATAGGTTTCACTAAAGGCTTCTCTCATGAAGGAAAATAATAAGGTGGGTAAACAAATTACTGTCGAGCAATTTATAGAAAAGCAAATAATTATGAAGGTATCCAAGACAATAATTATACATATAGGCATCACGTCTGTGTCAAGTAGATCGAAATGATTCTGCATCTACTACTATTACTCCACACATCCACCGAATCCTACGTGCATCTAGAGTATCAAGTTCATGAAGAATAGAGTAAAGCATTAGGTAAGTTGACATGATGTAGAGGGATAAACTCAAGAAATATGATGAAAACCCCATATTTTTATCCTTGATGGAAACAATGCAAATACGTGCCTCGCTACCCCTACTTTGTCACTCGGTGAGGACACTGCAAGATTTAACCCAAAACTAAGCACTTCTCCCATTGCAAGAATTACCAGTCTAGTTAGCCAAACCAAACTAATAACTCGAAGAGACTTGCAAAGATATGAAATCATGCATATAAGAATTCAGAGGAGATTCAAATAATATTCATAGATAATCTGAACATAACCCAGAATTCATCGGATCTCGACAAACACGCCGCAAAAGAGTGTTACATCGGATAGATCTTCATGAAGATCATGAAGAACATGGTATTGAAGAACAAAGAGAGAGAACAAGCCATCTAGGTACTAGCAATGGACCCGTAGATCTCTGGTGAACTACTCACGCATCATCGAAGGGGCAATGGAGTTGATGTAGATGCCCTCCATGATCGATTCCCCCTCCGACAGATTACCGGAAAAGGCTCCAAGATTGGATCTCACGAAAACAGAGGCTTCTGGTGGCGGAAAAGTATTTTTTTGTTGCGCTTCTGGTATTGGGGGAATATTTGGGAATTTAAAGGACGAAGATTAGGGTTAAGAGGCCTTCACAGGGGCCACAAGCCAGGGGCGCGCCCTGCAGGCTTGTCGTCTACGCATGAACCTAGCTCATGATGCCATTGTTGGGAAACATCGCATGGGAAACAAAAAATTTCCTACGCGCACGAAGACCTATCATGGTGATGTCCATCTACGAGAGGGGATATTCGATCTACGTACCCTTGTAGACCGTACAGCAGAAGTGTTAGTGAACGCGGTTGATGTAGTGGAACGTCCTCACGTCCCTCGATCCGCCCCGCGAACCGTCCCGCGATCAGTCCCACGATCTAGTGCCGAACAGACGGCACCTCCGCGTTCAGCACACGTACAGCTCGACGATGATCTCGGCCTTCTTGATCTAGCAAGAGAGACGGAGAGGTAGATGAGTTCTCCGGCAGCGTGACGGTGCTCCGGAGGTTGGTGATGATCTTATCTCAGCAGGGCTCCGCCCGAGCTCCGTAGAAACGCGATCTAGAGGTAAAACCGTGGAGATATGTGGTCGGGCTGCCGTGTAAAAGTTGTCTCAAATCAGCCCTAAAACCTCCGTATATATAGGGGGGAGAGGGGGAGCCTTGCCTTGGGGTCCAAGGACACCCAAGGGGTTCGGCCGAGCCAAGGGTGGCAACCCTCCCCTTCCAAACCGAGTCCAACTAGGTTTGGAAGGAGGAGCCCTTCCCCCTTTTCCCACCTCCTCTTTTTTTTCTTTTCTCTTTGATTTTCTTCCTATGGCGCATAGGGCCTTCTTGGGCTGTCCCACCAGCCCACTAAGGGCTGGTGCGCCACCCCCAAGGCCTATGGGCTTCCCCGGGGTGGGTTGCCCCCCCCCCCCCGGTGAACACCCGGAACCCATTCGTCATTCCCGGTACATTCCCGGTAACTCCGTAAACCTTCCGGTAATCAAATGAGGTCATCCTATATATCAATCTTCGTTTCCGGACCATTCCGGAAACCCTCGTGACATCCGTGATCTCATCCGGGACTCCAAACAACATTAGGTAACCAACCATATAACTCAAATACACATAAAACAACGTCGAACCTTAAGTGTGCAGATCCTGCGGGTTCGAGAACTATGTAGACATGACCCGAGAGACTCCTCGGTCAATATCCAATAGCGGGACCTGGATGCCCATATTGGATCCTACATATTCTACGAATATCTTATCGTTTGAACCTCAGTGCCAAGGATTCATATAATCCCGTATGTCATTCCCTTTGTCCTTCGGTATGTTACTTGCCCGAGATTCGATCGTTAGTATCCGCATACCTATTTCAATCTCGTTTACCGGCAAGTCTCTTTACTCGTTCCGTAATACAAGATCCCGCAACTTACACTAAGTCACATTGCTTGCAAGGCTTGTGTGTGATGTTGTATTACCGAGTGGGCCCCGAGATACCTCTCCGTCACACGGAGTGACAAATCCCAGTCTCGATCCATACTAACTCAACGAACACCTTCGGAGATACCTGTAGAGCATCTTTATAGTCATCCTGTTACGTTGCGATGTTTGATACACACAAAGCATTCCTCCGGTGTCAGTGAGTTATATGAGTACATCTCTCTAGTCATTTGAGTGGTTCATGATCCACTTACACTAGCTCAAGTCCGATCATCACGTGAGTTGAGTATAGTTTCAGTGGTAAGCATCCCTATGCTAATCATATCATCTATATGATTCATGATCGACCTTTCGCTCTCATGTGTTCCGAGGCCATGTGTGCACATGCTAGGCTCGTCAAGCTTAACCCGAGTGTTCCGCGTGTGCAACTGTTTTGCACCCGTTGTATGTGAACGTTGAGTCTATCACACCCGATCATCACGTGGTGTCTCGAAACGACGAACTGTAGCAACGGTGCACAGTCGGGGAGAACACAATTTCGTCTTGAAATTTTAGTGAGAGTTCACCTTATAATGCTACTGTCGTTCTAAGCAAAATAAGGTACATAAAAGGATTAACATCACATGCAATTCATAAGTGACATGATATGGCCATCATCACGTGCTCCTTGATCTCCATCACCAAAGCACCGGCACGATCTTCTTGTCACCAGCGCCACACCATGATCTCCGTCAACGTGTCGCCATCGGGGTTGTCGTGCTACTCATGCTATTACTACTAAAGCTACATCCTAGCAAAATAGTAAACGCATCTGCAAGCACAAACGTTAGTTTAAAGACAACCCTATGGCTCCTGCCGGTTGCCGTACCATCGACGTGCAAGTCGATATTATCTATTACAACATGATCATTTCATACATCCAATATATCACATCACATCGTTGGCCATATCACATCACAAGCATACCCTGCAAAAACAAGCTAGACGTCCTCTAATTTTGTTGTTGCATGTTTTACGTGGTGACCATGGGTATCTAGTAGGATCGCATATTACTTACCCAAACACCACAACAGAGATATATGAATTGCTATTTAACCTTATACAAGGACCTCCTCGGTCACATCCAATTCAACTAAAGTTGGAGAAACTGACACTTGCCAGTCATCTTTGAGCAACGGGGTTACTCGTAGCGATGAAACCAGTCTCGCATTAGCGTACGAGTAATGTCTGTCCAAGCCGCTTCAATCCAACAATACCGCGGAATCAAGAAAAGACTAAGGAGGGCAGCAAAACGCACATCACCGCCCACAAAAACTTTTGAGTTCTACTCGAGAAGACATCCACGCATGAACCTAGCTCATGATGCCACTGTTGGGGAACGTCGCATGGGAAACAAAAAATTTCCTACGCGCACGAAGACCTATCATGGTGATGTCCATCTACGAGAGGGGATATTTGATCTACGTACCCTTGTAGACCGTACAGCAGAAGCGCTAGTAAACGCGGTTGATGTAGTGGAACGTCCTCACGTCCCTCGATCCGCCCCGCGAACCATCCCGCGAGCAGTCCCACGATCTAGTGCCGAACGGAAGGCACCTCCGCGTTAAGCACACGTACAGCTCGACGATGATCTCGGCCTTCTTGATCCAGCAAGAGAGACGGAGAGGTAGATGAGTTCTCCGGCAGTGTGACGGTGCTCCGGAGGTTGGTGATGATCTTATCTCAGCAGGGCTCCGCCCGATCTCCGCAGAAACGCGATCTAGAGGTAAAATCGTGGAGATATGTGTCGGGCTGCCGTGGCAAAGTTGTCTCAAATCAGCCCTAAAACCTCTGTATATATAGGGGGAAGAGGGGGAGCCTTGCCTTGGGGTCCAAGGACCCCCAAGGGGTTCGACCGAGCCAAGGGGGGCAACCCTCCCCTTCCAAACCGAGTCCAACTAGGTTTGGAAGGAGGAGTCCTTCCCCCTTTTCCCACCTCCTCTTTTTTTTTCTCTTTGATTTTCTTCCTATGGCACATAGGGCCTTCTTGGGCTGTCCCACCAGCCCACTAAAGTCTGGTGCGCCACCCCCAAGGCCTATGGCCTTCCCCGGGGTGGGTTCCCCCCCCCCCCTGGTGAACACCCGGAACCCATTCGTCATTCCCGGTACATTCCCGGTAACTCCAAAAACCTTCCGGTAATCAAATGAGGTCATCCTATATATCAATATTCGTTTCCGGACCATTCCGGAAACCCTCGTGACGTCCGTGAGCTCATCCGGGACTCCGAACAACATTCGGTAACCAACCATATAACTCAAATACAGATAAAACAACGTCGAACCTTAAGTGTGCAGACCGTGCGGGTTCGAGAACTATGTAGACATGACCCGAGAGACTCCTCGGTCAATATCCAATAGCGGGACCTGGATGCCCATATTGGATCCTACATATTCTACGAAGATCTTATCGTTTGAACCTCAGTGCCAAGGATTCATATAATCCCGTATGTCATTCCCTTTGTCCTTCGATATGTTACTTGCCCGAGATTCGATCGTCAGTATCCGCATACCTATTTCAATCTCGTTTACCGGCAAGTCTCTTTACTCGTTCCGTAATACAAGATCCCGCAACTTACACTAAGTCACATTGCTTGCAAGGCTTGTGTGTGATGTTGTATTACCGAGTGGGCCCCGAGATACCTCTCCGTCACACGGAGTGACAAATCCCAGTCTCGATCCATACTAACTCAACGAACACCTTCGGAGATACCTGTAGAGCATCTTTATAGTCACCCAGTTACGTTGCGACGTTTGATACACACAAAGCATTCCTCCGATGTCAGTGAGTTATATGATCTCATGGTCATAGGAACAAATACTTGACACGCAGAAAACAGTAGCAACAAAATGACACGATCAATATGCTACGTCTATTAGTTTGGGTCTAGTCCATCACGTGATTCTCCTAATGACGTGATCCAGTTATCAAGCAACAACACCTTGTTCATAATCAGAAGACCCTGACTATCTTTGATCAACTGGCTAGCCAACTGGAGGCTCGCTAGGGACAGTGTTTTGTCTATGTATCCACACATGTATATAAGTCTTCATTCAATACAATTATAGCATCGATAATAAACGATTATCTTGATACAGGAATAATATTAATAACTATATTTATTGTTGCCTCTAGGGCATAATTCCAACAGTCTCCCACTTGCACTAGAGTCAATAATCTAGCCCTCTCATCATCATGTGAATTACATTGTAATAAATCTAACACCCATACAGTTCAGGTGTTGATCATGCTTTGCCCGTGGAAGAGGTTTAGTCAGCGGGTCTGCTACATTCAGATCCGTGTGCACTTTGCATATATTTACGTCCTCCCCTTCGACGTAGTCGCGGATGAGGTTGAAGCGTCGTTTGATGTGTCTGGACTTCTTGTGAAACCGTGGTACCTTTGCTAGGGCAATGGCACCCGTGTTGTCACAGAACAAGGTTATTGGATTCAGTGCGCTTGGCACTACTCCAAGATCCGTCATGAATTGCTTCATCCAGACACCCTCCTTAGCCGCCTCCGAGGCAGCCATGTACTCCGCTTCACATGTCGAATCTGCTACGACGCTCTGCTTGGAACTACACCAGCTTACCGCAGCCCCATTAAGAATAAATACGTATCCGGTCTGCGACTTAGAGTCGTCCGGATCTGTGTCAAAGCTTGCATCGACGTAACCTTTTACGGCGAGCTCTTTGTCACCTCCATACACGAGAAACATCTCCTTAGTCCTTTTCAGGTACTTCAGGATATTCTTGACCGCCGTCCAGTGATCCACTCATGGATTACTCTGGAACCTACCTGCCATACTTATGGCCAGGCTAACGTCCGGTCTAGTGCACAGCATTGCATACATGATAGAACCTATGGCTGAAGCATAGGGGACGGTGCTCATATGTTCTCTATCCTCATCAGTTGCTGGGCACTGAGTCTTACTCAATCTCGTACCTTGTAAAACTGGCAAGAACCCTTTCTTGGACTGTTCCATTTTGAACCTCTTCAAAACTTTATCAAGGTATGTGCTTTGTGAAAGTCCTATCAGGCGTTTTGATCTATCCCTGTAGATCTTAATGCCTAGAATGTAAGCAGATTCTCCTAGGTCCTTCATAGAGAAACTTTTATTCAAGTAATCCTTTATGCTCTCCAAAAACTCTACGTTGTTTCCAATCAGCAATATGTCATCCACATATAATATAAGAAACGCCACAGAGCTCCCACTCACTTTCTTGTAAATACAAGATTCTCCAACCACTTGTATAAACCCAAATGCTTTGATCACATCATCAAAGCGCTTGTTCCAACTCCGAGATGCTTGCACCAGCCCATAAATGGATCGCTGGAGCTTGCACACCTTGTTAGCTTTCTTAGGATCAACAAAACCTTCGGGTTGCATCATATACAACTCTTCCTTAAGGAAACCGTTAAGGAACGCCGTTTTGACATCCATCTGCCAGATTTCATAATCAAAAATGCAGCTATTGCTAACATGATTCTGACGGACGTAAGCATCGCCACGGGTGAGAATGTCTCATCGTAGTCAACTCCTTGAACTTGTGAAAAACCCTTTGCCACAAGTCGAGCTTTATAAACGGTCACATTGCCGTCAGCGTCCGTCTTCTTCTTAAAGATCCATTTGTTCTGAATAGCCTTGCGGCCCTCAGGTAGTACTTACAAAGTCCATACTTTGTTCTCATACATGGATCCTATCTCGGACTTCATGGCCTCTAGCCATTTGTTGGAATCTGGGCCCACCATTGCTTCTTCATAATTTGCAGGTTCATTGTTGTCTAACAACATGATTGACATGACGAGATTAGCGTACCACTCTGGAGCAGCACGTGGTCTCGTCGACCTGCGTGGTTCGACAGGAACTTGAACCAGAGTTTCATGATCATCATCATTAACTTCCTCCTCAACCGGCGTCGCAATGACAAAGGTTTCCCCTTGCCCTGCGCCACAATCTAGAGGGATGAGAGGTTCGACAACCTCATCAAGTTCTATCTTCCTCCCACTCAATTCTCTCGAGAGAAACTCCTTCTCGAGAAAAGCTCCGTTTTTAGCAACAAACACTTTGCCCTTGGATTTGAGATAGAAGGTGTACCCAACTGCCTCTTTTGGGTAACCTATGAAGATGCACTTTTCCGCTTTGGGTTCCAGCTTTTCAGGCTGAAGCTTTTTGACATAAGCATCACATCCCCAAACTTTAAGAAACGACAACTTTGGCCTTTTGCCATACCACAGTTCGTATGGTGTCATCTCAACAGATTTTGATGGTGCCCTATTTAAAGTGAATGCAGCTGTTTCTAATGCATAACCCCAAAACGATAACGGCAAATCGGTAAGAGACATCATAGATCGCACCATCTCTAATAAAGTACGATTACGACGTTCGGACACACCATTACACTGTGGTGTTCCAGGCGGTGTCAACTGTGAAACAATTCCACATTGTCTTAAGTGAGCACCAAACTCGAAACTCAGATATTCACCCCCACGATCAGACCGTAGGAACTTGATGTTCTTGTTACGATGATTTTCAACTTCACTCTGAAATTGCTTGAACTTTTCAAATGATTCAGTCTTGTGCTTCATTAAGTAGACATAACCATATCTACTCAAATCGTTAGTGAAGGTGAGAAAATAACGATATCCGCCGCGTGCCTCTACGCTCATCGGACCGCACACATCGGTATGTATGATTTCCAACAAGTCACTTGCACGCTCCATTGTTCCGGAGAATGGAGTTTTAGTCATCTTGCCCATGAGGCATGGTTCGCACGTGTCAAGTGAATCAAAGTCAAGGGACTCCAAAAGTCCATCGGCATGGAGTTTCTTCAGGCGCTTTACACCAATATGACCTAAGCGGCAGTGCCACAAAAATATGGCGCTATCATTGTTAACTCTAATTCTTTTGGTCTCAGTGTTATGTATGTGTGTATCACTATCAAGATTCAATATGAACAATCCTCTCACATTGGGTGCATGACCATAAAAGATGTTACTCATAGAAATAGAACAACCATTATTCTCTGACTTAAAAGAGTAACCGTCTCGCAATAAACAAGATCCAGATATAATGTTCATGCTCAACACAGGCACTAAATAACAATGATTCAAGTTCATAACTAATCCTAATGGTAACTGAAGTGAAACTGTGCCGACGGCGATTGCATCAACCTTCGAACCATTTCCTACGCGCATCGTCACTTCATCTTTCGCGAGCCTTCGTCTATTCCGCAGTTCCTGTTTCGAGTTGCAAATATGAGCAACAGAACCGGTATCGAATACCCAAGCACTACTATGAGAGCCGGTTAAGTACACATCAATAACATGTATATCAAATATACCTGATTTTTGTTTGGCCGCCTTCTTATCAGCCAGATACTTGGGGCAGTTGCGCTTCCAGTGACCCATACCCTTGCAATAGTAACACTCCGTTTCAGGCTTAGGTCCAGCTTTGGGTTTCTTCGTCGGATTGGCTACAGGCTTGCCGCTCTTCTTTGAATTACCCTTCTTGCCTTTGTCGTTTCTCTTGAAACTAGTGGTCTTATTCACCATCAACACTTGATGCTCTTTACGGAGTTCAGACTCTGCGACTTTCAGCATCGCAAACAACTCGCCGGGTGACTTGTTCATCCCTTGCATGTCGTAGTTCAACACAAAGCCTTTATAGCTTGGCGGCAGTGATTGAAGGATTCTGTCAGTGATAGCCTCTTGCGGGAGTTCAATCCCTAGCTAAGCTAGACGGTTTGAGTACCCAGACATTTTGAGCACATGTTCACTGACACACGAGTTCTCCTCCATGTTGCAAGCATAGAATTTATCGGAGGTCTCATGCCTCTCAATCCGGGCGTTCTTCTGAAAGATGAACTTCAACTCCTGGAACATCTCAAATGCTCCATGACACTCAAAGCGACGTTGAAGTCCCGGTTCTAAGCCATACAAGACTGCACATTGAACTACTGAGTAGTCCTCCTTACGTGTTAACCAAGCGTTCTTAACATCCTGGTCAGCCGTAGCGGGTGGTTCATCTCCTAGCGCAGCATTAAGGACATAATCCTTCTTCCCAGCTTGTAAGATTAGCTTAAGATTACGAGCTCAGTCTACAAAGTTGCTTCCATCATCTTTCAACTTAGCTTTATCTAGGAACGTATTACAATTCAGGGTGACTGTCGCATGAGCCATGATCTACAACACAAATATGTTCAAAGTGGACTTAGATTATGTTCAAGATAATTAGAGTTTAACTTAATCAAATTACTCGCTAAACTCCCACTCAAAAAGTACATCTCTCTAGTCATTTGAGTGGTTCATGATCCACTTACACTAGCTCAAGTCCGATCATCACGTGAGTTGAGTATAGTTTCAGTGGTAAGCATCCCTATGCTAATCATATCATCTATATGATTCATGATCGACCTTTCGCTCTCATGTGTTCCGAGGCCATGTGTGCACATGCTAGGCTCGTCAAGCTTAACCCGAGTGTTCCGCGTGTGCAACTGTTTTGCACCCGTTGTATGTGAACGTTGAGTCTATCACACCCGATCATCACGTGGTGTCTCGAAACGACGAACTGTAGCAACGGTGCACAGTCGGGGAGAACACAATTTCGTCTTGAAATTTTAGTGAGAGTTCACCTTATAATGCTACTGTCGTTCTAAGCAAAATAAGGTACATAAAAGGATTAACATCACATGCAATTCATAAGTGACATGATATGGCCATCATCACGTGCTCCTTGATCTCCATCACCAAAGCACCGGCACGATCTTCTTGTCACCAGCGCCACACCATGATCTCCGTCAACGTGTCGCCATCGGGGTTGTCGTGCTACTCATGCTATTACTACTAAAGCTACATCCTAGCAAAATAGTAAACGCATCTGCAAGCACAAACGTTAGTTTAAAGACAACCCTATGGCTCCTGCCGGTTGCCGTACCATCGACGTGCAAGTCGATATTATCTATTACAACATGATCATTTCATACATCCAATATATCACATCACATCGTTGGCCATATCACATCACAAGCATACCCTGCAAAAACAAGCTAGACGTCCTCTAATTTTGTTGTTGCATGTTTTACGTGGTGACCATGGGTATCTAGTAGGATCGCATATTACTTACCCAAACACCACAACAGAGATATATGAATTGCTATTTAACCTTATACAAGGACCTCCTCGGTCACATCCAATTCAACTAAAGTTGGAGAAACTGACACTTGCCAGTCATCTTTGAGCAACGGGGTTACTCGTAGCGATGAAACCAGTCTCGCATTAGCGTACGAGTAATGTCTGTCCAAGCCGCTTCAATCCAACAATACCGCGGAATCAAGAAAAGACTAAGGAGGGCAGCAAAACGCACATCACCGCCCACAAAAACTTTTGAGTTCTACTCGAGAAGACATCCACGCATGAACCTAGCTCATGATGCCACTGTTGGGGAACGTCGCATGGGAAACAAAAAATTTCCTACGCGCACGAAGACCTATCATGGTGATGTCCATCTACGAGAGGGGATATTTGATCTACGTACCCTTGTAGACCGTACAGCAGAAGCGCTAGTAAACGCGGTTGATGTAGTGGAACGTCCTCACGTCCCTCGATCCGCCCCGCGAACCATCCCGCGAGCAGTCCCACGATCTAGTGCCGAACGGAAGGCACCTCCGCGTTAAGCACACGTACAGCTCGACGATGATCTCGGCCTTCTTGATCCAGCAAGAGAGACGGAGAGGTAGATGAGTTCTCCGGCAGTGTGACGGTGCTCCGGAGGTTGGTGATGATCTTATCTCAGCAGGGCTCCGCCCGATCTCCGCAGAAACGCGATCTAGAGGTAAAATCGTGGAGATATGTGTCGGGCTGCCGTGGCAAAGTTGTCTCAAATCAGCCCTAAAACCTCTGTATATATAGGGGGAAGAGGGGGAGCCTTGCCTTGGGGTCCAAGGACCCCCAAGGGGTTCGACCGAGCCAAGGGGGGCAACCCTCCCCTTCCAAACCGAGTCCAACTAGGTTTGGAAGGAGGAGTCCTTCCCCCTTTTCCCACCTCCTCTTTTTTTTTCTCTTTGATTTTCTTCCTATGGCACATAGGGCCTTCTTGGGCTGTCCCACCAGCCCACTAAAGTCTGGTGCGCCACCCCCAAGGCCTATGGCCTTCCCCGGGGTGGGTTCCCCCCCCCCCCCCTGGTGAACACCCGGAACCCATTCGTCATTCCCGGTACATTCCCGGTAACTCCAAAAACCTTCCGGTAATCAAATGAGGTCATCCTATATATCAATATTCGTTTCCGGACCATTCCGGAAACCCTCGTGACGTCCGTGAGCTCATCCGGGACTCCGAACAACATTCGGTAACCAACCATATAACTCAAATACAGATAAAACAACGTCGAACCTTAAGTGTGCAGACCGTGCGGGTTCGAGAACTATGTAGACATGACCCGAGAGACTCCTCGGTCAATATCCAATAGCGGGACCTGGATGCCCATATTGGATCCTACATATTCTACGAAGATCTTATCGTTTGAACCTCAGTGCCAAGGATTCATATAATCCCGTATGTCATTCCCTTTGTCCTTCGATATGTTACTTGCCCGAGATTCGATCGTCAGTATCCGCATACCTATTTCAATCTCGTTTACCGGCAAGTCTCTTTACTCGTTCCGTAATACAAGATCCCGCAACTTACACTAAGTCACATTGCTTGCAAGGCTTGTGTGTGATGTTGTATTACCGAGTGGGCCCCGAGATACCTCTCCGTCACACGGAGTGACAAATCCCAGTCTCGATCCATACTAACTCAACGAACACCTTCGGAGATACCTGTAGAGCATCTTTATAGTCACCCAGTTACGTTGCGACGTTTGATACACACAAAGCATTCCTCCGATGTCAGTGAGTTATATGATCTCATGGTCATAGGAACAAATACTTGACACGCAGAAAACAGTAGCAACAAAATGACACGATCAATATGCTACGTCTATTAGTTTGGGTCTAGTCCATCACGTGATTCTCCTAATGACATGATCCAGTTATCAAGCAACAACACCTTGTTCATAATCAGTAGACCCTGACTATCTTTGATCAACTGGCTAGCCAACTAGAGGCTCGCTAGGGACAGTGTTTTGTCTATGTATCCACACATGTATATAAGTCTTCATTCAATACAATTATAGCATGGATAATTAGCGATTATCTTGATACAGGAATTATAATAATAACTATATTTATTATTGCCTCTAGGGCATAATTCCAACAATTAATACATATAAAATATCCAAAACAGATAATATAATAGCATGGAGCAATCAAAAATTATAGATACGTTGGAGACGTATCAAGCATCCCCAAGCTTAATTCCTTATCATCCTCGAGTATGTAAATGATAAAAACAAATTTTTTGATGTGGAATGCTACCTAACATATTTATCCATGTAATATTCTTTATTGTGGCATGAATATTCATATCCATAAGATTCAAAACAAAAGTCTAATATTGACATAAAACACTAATACTTCAAGCATACTAACAAGGCAATTGTGTCCTTTCGAAGTAACATGGCCTTCGAAAGTTATCCCTACAAAATCATATGGCCTGGCTATGCTCCATCTTCCTCATACAAAGTATATAAATCATGCACAACCCCGGTGAAAGCCAAGCAATTGTTTCACACTTTTTATATTCTCAAACCTTTTCAACTCTCACTCAATACATGAGCGTGAGCCATGGATATAGCACTATAGGTGGAATAAAATAAGGTGGAGGTTGCAAGGAAAAAGGAGAAGATAGTCTCACATCAACTAGGCGTATCAATGGGCTATGGGGATGCCCATCAATAGATATCAATGTGAGTGAGTAGGGTTTGCCATGCAACGAATGCACTAGAGCTATAAGTGTATGAACAGTCAAAAAGACAACTAAGTGGTTGTGCATAAGATGAAAAATTCCACTAGTTATATGGAAGTGACAAAATTGGATACTCTCTATCATAAAGAACATGGTGCTACTTTGAAGCACAAGTGTGGAAAAAGATAGTAGCATTGTACCTTCTCTCTTTCTCTCATTTTTTTGGTGGGCATCTTTGGCCTCTTTTTTTTATTTGGGCTTCGCTAGCCTCTTTTATTTTTTGTAAAGTCCAGATACTCATCCCAACTTGTGAGGGAGTTAAAGCTTCCATCATCCATTTCTCTCACGGGAGAATGCTCTAGTAATGCAAATCATCACACTTTTATTTACTTACAACTCAAAAATCCTTTTCTCTCATGGGACAATGCTCTAATAATGCAAATCATCACACTTTTATTTACTTACAACTCAAAAATTACAACTCGATACCGAGAACAAAATATGACTCTATAGGCAATATGGAAGTGATGGTGCGTGTCATAAAAACGGAACGGTGGAAGTTGCATGGCAATATATCTCTGAATGGCTATGGAAATGCCATAATTGGTAGGTATGGTGGTTGTTTTGAGGAAAGTATATGATGGTTGTCCTAAGGAAGGTGGGTTTAATGCACCGGCGAAAGTTGCGCGGTACTAGAGAGGCTAGCAAAGATGGAAGGGTGAGAGTGCGTATAATCCATGGACTCAACATTAGTCATAAAGAACTCACATACTTATTGCAAAAGTCTATTAGTTATCGAAGCAAGTATTAGATGCATGCTCCTAGGGGAAGGGTTGGTAGGAGTTAACCATCGCACGATCCCGACTTCCACACAATTGTTGACAATCATTAAACAAATCATGCTCCGACTTCATTACATAACGGTTCACCATACGTGCATGCTACGGGAATCACAAACTTTAATACAAGTATTTCTTCCAATTCACAATTATGCACTAGCATGACTCTCATATTACCATCTTCATATCTCAAAACTATATGCAAGGAATCAAACTTCTCATCATATTCAATGCACTTAATATGAAAGTTTATATTATATCCCTCTTGGATGCCCATTATATCGGGAATAAATTCATAACCTAAACCAATTACCATGTTGTTTTAAGACTCTCAAAATAATATAAGTGAGGTACGAGAGTTCAATAATTTCTACAAAATAAACACCACCATGCTCTAAAAAGATATAAGTGAAGCACTAGAGCAACATTGCCTAGCTCAAAAGATATAAGTGAAGCACATAGTGTATTCTAATAAATTCACGATTCAGCGTGTCTCTCTCAAAAGATGTGTGCATCAAGGATTATTGTGGAAAACTAAAAAGCAAAGACTCGTATCATACAAGACACTCCAAGCAAAACACATATCATGTGGTGAATAAAAATATAGTCTCAAGTAAATTTACCAATGGATTGAAGACGAAAGAGGGAATGCCTTCCGGGGCATCCCTGATGACCCACAAGTGTAGGGGATCTATTGGAGTCCTTTTGAAAAGTAAGAGTGCCGAACCCAACGAGGAGCAGAAGGGTCTGACAAGTGATTTTCACTAGGCTATTCTCTGCGAGCACTGAAATTATCGGTAACAGATAGTTGTGTGATAAGATGATTCGTAGAAAGTAGCAAGTAACAATAGTAACAACGGTGCAGCAAAGTGGCCCAATCCCTTTTGTAGAAAGGGACAATCCTGGTCAAACTCTTATAGGAGGTAAAGCACTCCCGAGGATACATGGGAATTTCTGTCAAGCTAGTTTTCATCAAGTTCATATGATTCGCGTTCGCTACTTTGATAGTTTGATATGTGGGTGGACCAGTGCTTGGGTGCTGCCCTTACTTGGACAAACATCCCACTTATTATTAACCCCTCTCGCAAGCCTCCGCAACTACGAAAGAAGAATTAAGACAAGTCTAACCATAGCATTAAACTAGTGGATCCAAATCAGCCCCTTACGAAGCAACGCATAAACTAGGGTTTAAGCTTCTGTCACTCTAGCAACCCATCATCTACTTATTACTTCCCAATGCCTTCCTCTAGTTCCAAATAATGGTGAAGTGTTATGTAGTAGATGTTCACATAACACCACTAGAGGAAAAACAACATTCAACACATCAAAATATCGAACGAATACCAAATTCACATGACTACTTATAGCAAGACTTATCCCATGTCCTCGGGAATAAAAGTGACTACTCACAAAGAATAATTATATTCATGACCAGAGAGGTAATGAATAGCATCAAAGATCTGAACATATAATATTCCACCAAGTAAACCAACTAGCATCAACTACAAAGAGTAATTAACACTACTAGCAACCTTACAAGTACCAATCGGAGTCGCGAGACAGCGATTGGTTAGAAGAGATGAACTATGGTTTGGAGAGGAGATGGTGCTGATGAAGATGTTGATGGTGATGAGTCACCTCCGACAAGAGGAGTGTTGGTGATGACGACGGTGACGATTTCCCCCTCCGGGAGGGAAATTTCCCCGGCACGACAGCCCTGTCGGAGCTCTATATTAGTTCTGCTCAAGTTCCGCCTCGTGGCGGCGGCGGATCCTCCCGAAAGCTTCCATATGATTTTTTTCTGGGACGAAACCCTCCATATAGCAAAATATGAGCGCCGGAGTGGCAACAGGGGGCCCACAAGCCACCCAGGCCCAGCCAGGGGGGTAGGCCGGGCCTGGCAGGCTTGTGGCCTCCTCGTGGCACCCCTCTGGTACTTCTTTCGCACAGTATTTTCCATAAAATCCAAAATAATTCCCCATTGATTTCACGGCTTTTGGAGTTGCGCAGAATAGGTATCTCAAACTTGCTCCCTTTTCAGACCAGAATTCCAGCTGCCGGCATTCTCCCTCTTCATGTAAACCTTGTAAAATAAGAGAGAAAAGGCATAAGTATTGTACCGTGAAGTGTAATAACAACCCATAAAGCAATATATATCAACATAAAAGCATGATGCAAAATGGATGTATCAACTCCCCCAAGCTTAGACCTCGCTTGTCCTCAAGCGGAAGCCGAGATCGACAAATATGCCCACATGTTTGGAGATAGAGGTGTCGACAAAACAAAGTACGGACATGCAGGCATCAAGATCATAATTAGAACAACAATATCATCATATAATCTCTCATGCTAAAGTGACAATTCCTTCACAAAGTAAAGTATGGATCAAGAACCTTATTGAGAATTAACAACCAATAGCCTTTAATCATTGAAGCAATTGCAATTTATCATAACATCGGAAGGAGTCAAATAAGAGCTTGTAAAGCAAATCCACATACTCAATCATCCTTTCGTCTTCTACAATTGCTAAAACTCACGTGGTACTCGTGAGATCAAAGTTTCAGTTGGACACAGAGAAAGATAGGGGCTTATAGTTTTGCCTCCCAACGACTTACCTCAAGGGTAATGTCAACAATAATAATTCAAGAGTACTTACTTCCAAGTTGACATATGAATATAGATCTTTCCCTAGCACATGACGTTAGCCAAGATAAAGGCTAAATAAGGAATTGGTGTCGATCACCACGACCCTTTTAAGGACAAAAAATAAAGGTATGAGATAAGCCCTTCGCAGAGGGAAGCAGAGGTTGTCATGCGCTTTTGAGGTTTGGATGTGTGGCCTCTTGGTGGGTAGGAACGTCACTTTATATTGCCTCCTATGATAAAGAACTTTATTATGCAGTCCGTTGCTTTTATGTCTTCCTAATCACAGGTTCGTACAAAGCTTATTTTCCACACACTAATAGATCATACATATTTAGGGAGCAATTTTTATTGCTTGCACCGATGAAAACTTACTTGAAGGATCTTCTTCAATCCATAGGTAGGTATGGTCGACTCTCATGGCAAAACTGGGTTGAAAGTTTATGGATGCACAAGTAGTATCTCTACTTAGTGCGGAAGTTTTGGCTGATTTGAGGTGGAAGCAATCGTCATATGCTAAGGGATCTCTAGTCATATAACATTGTTCGGAACCAAGCAAACATAATTCATTATGTTGTCTTCCTTGTCCAACATCTACTTCTAAGCATGTAATAGTTTAATGAGTGTTCACAATCATAGATGGTGTCAAAGATGATATATTTATATGTGATCCTCTCCTTCTTTATTACTTCCTATTAATCGCAACAATGACCAAGGTCTATGTTTGTCCACCCGCAACAAGTTTCAATCAACATTCTTTTTATATGTAAAGCCATGACTCCCTATAAGATTAATAAATGATCTTTCATGCTTTTGTTCTTTTTTCATTCTTTTCTTTAGATCATGGCATGAGGCAAGGCCCATAACTAAAACACTCTTTATTATATGACTCACGAACTCGATTACATCGGGGGTGACACAAAGCAAAACTCAAGCCTAGAACAAACTAAAAACTTTATTCTACTAGCAAAAGGTAAAAACAAAAAGGATCGAACTAAGAAAAAAGGTAAAAGCAAAAGATGAGAAGGTGATATGATACCGGGGCAACTCCCCCAAGCTTGGCACAAGCCAAGGGGATCGCCCATACCCGTGCTGAGTTGTCTTCCTTCAAAGGTGATGGTGGTGGAGTTGTCCTGTCTTTTGATTCCAAGAGGGCCATCAATCTTTGATTTATACCTTGGAGTTCTGTGATATGTTTATCCAGCAAAACTACTTCATGGGTGAGATAAGTATTATGAACACGAGTTATTTCACATAACCTCAAGAGTTCAATCAAGGAAGGAGGTAAAAGGTGAAGATAGGGTTGAAGAAAATCCTCTTCCTCAACTTCTTCCTTGTTGAGCACAAACTGCCCTTCGTCCAATGCCGGATTCTCCTTCTTAGTTTTGCCCTTAGTTTCTTCAAGCAGCCTTTCCTTGGCCTCCATGACCTTCATTCTTTTCAGATCAACATTTACTTCTTCAAAGACCTGAGGGAGATCGTTCTCCCCGACACATTCCTGAGACGACATCCTTGCCCTAAATCTATGGCAGAAATAGGCTCGAAACGAAAACATGGGAGATTTGCGTGATACGAGGGTCAGACCTTTCGGGAGAATATATAATGAATTTTCCCGACCAAGAGGAATACTCCACAAGAAAAGGGAGTCCGGGAGGCACACGAGGTGCCCACAAGCCACCCAGGCCCGGCCAGGGGGGTAGGACAGGCCTGGCAGGCTTGTCGCCTCCTCGTGCGCCCGGCCAGGGGGGTAGGACAGGGTGGTAACACAAGTAGACAAAAAGAGATCTGGCGAGAAAAAGGCGAATAAAGCAGGAAATCTTTTTGGTATTTTCTGAAAATTATTTTAGAAGTGGGGAGAGGAAAACGAGTGGCAAATAATGTAAATGCAAGAGATGAGTTTGTGATGGGTACTTGGTAGGCTTGATCTTGCCATGTATACTCCCCGACAACGATGCCAGAAATCCTTCTTGCTACTTCTTGAGCTTGCGTTGGTTTTCCCTTGAAGAGAAAAGGGTGATGCAGCAAAGTAGATAAGTATTTCCCTCGATTTGTGGAGAACCAAGGTATCGATCTAGTAGGAGGAACAAGCAAGGCCCCAATCTTAGCACCTACACAAACAATCATACACTTGCACCCAATGCTACAAAGGGGTTATTAATCCCTTCAGGTTACTTGCAAGGATGAGATCTGATAGAGATAAATATAAGAGATTGTTGAAACGAAAAGTAAAATAGAAGTAAATAAATTGCAGCAAGATATTTTTGGTATTTTTGGTTTATAGATCTGAAAGTATAATATGGAAAATAGACCCGGGGGCCATAGGTTTCACAATAGGCTTCTCTCATGAAGGAAAATAATACAGTGGGTGAACAAATTACTGTCGAGCAATTGATAGAAAATCGAATAATTATGAACATACCCAAGGCAATGATTATGCACATAGGCATCACGCGTGTGTCAAGTAGACCGAAACGTTTCTGCATCTACTACTATTACTCCACACATCGACCGACTCCTGCGTGCATCTAGAGTATTAAGTTCATGAAGAATAGAGTAACGCATTAGGTAAGATGACATGATGTAGAGGGATAAACTCAAGCAATATGATGAAAATCCGATCTTTTTATCCTTGATGGCAACAATGGAAATATGTGCCTCGCTACCCCTACTTTGTCACTGGGTGAGGACACCGCAAGATTGAACCCAAAACTAAACACTTCTCCCATTGCAAGAATTACCAATCTTGTTGGCCAAACCAAACTAATAACTCGAAGAGACTTGCAAAGATATGAAATGATGCATATAAGAATTCAGAGGAGATTCAAATAATATTCATAGATAATTTGAACATAAACCCACAATTCATCGGATCTCGACAAACACACCGCAAAAGAGTATTATATCAGATAGATCTTCATGAGGATCATGAAGATCATGAAGAACATGGTATTGAAGAACAAAGAGAGAGAAGAAGCCATCTAGCTACTAGCTATGGACCCGTAGGTCTGTGGTGAACTACTCACGCATCATCGGAGGGGCAATGGAGTTGATGTAGATGCCCTCCCTGATCGATTCCCCCTCAAGCAGATTACCAGAAAAGGCTCCAAGATTGGATCTCACGGAAACCGAGGCTTCCGGCGGCGGAAAAGTATTTTTTGTTGCGCTCCTGGTATTGGGGAATATTTGGGAATTTATAGGACGAAGATTACGGTTAGGGGCCTGTAGGGGCCACAAGCCAGCCCCCCTAGGGCACGCCCTGCAGGCTTGTCATCTCCTGGCGGGTCTCCTGCCCCCCTCTCCAAGTTTGGCAGGTTTCTTCTGGTCCAAGGAAAATCATTCCGAAGATTTTATTCCGTTTGGACTCCATTTAATACTCCTTATGTGCAATACTAAAAAACAAGGAAAAACAGAAACAGCCACTAGGCTCTAGATTAATAGGTTAGTTCCAGAAATAATATAAAATAGCATATTAATGCATATAAAACATCCAAAATGTATAACATAATAGCATGGAGCAATCAAAAATTATAGATATGTTGGAGACGTATGAGGAAGTTGTACGACGCCGTGCCTCTGATCGGGGCCCTCAAGTGCTTTGTTTGCACAGAAGGAGCTCGAATGGCTTTTGCGAGGACCATGATGCACTGGCCAGGGGTGAAGCACCTTGTGATAACAACCGCACCTCCACCTCGTGGAAAGGAGCACACGCGTCCAGAGCTTTATTTCTCTACCACGACGGAGGGTGCTCAGGCTATAGAAGCCCAATGTTCCAAATATGTATTTTATGAGTGAGGGTATTGTCGTGCGCCCTCAAACAATTTTTGTTTATGATGCTTGTCCCTGGTGTAATGCACTTTGTATTATTTTGACTCATGGTCGGTTGTTTAATCTCAAAGTTTCCAGTCATCAGCTTCATCCTCCATGTAGAGACTACAAGGGTTTTTCTACATCCGTATTGTGACCCTTAGCCGATATATTGGTGTCGGGAGGCGGTAGTGTGTGAAGGAAACGATGCAATCAGACTATGTAGCTTTAGTGCATTCACTTAACCTTAGGAACTTGAATTTAGGGGCTGGTTACCAGCCCCTAGTCTTTTGTGGTAGTCGGATAAACCGGATTTTGAAATAGTTACCACAAGGTTTGCAAAGGTACAAACCCATCGTATGACACGGAATAACCTCCATCGGGTTTTCATACTTAAGGTCGGATTGCAGACCAGTTCTCGCTTGTTATGACAGTCAGTTTTCGGCTTTCTCACCTCAGGTATTTTTAGCGAGGCCACCAGGGAATACAATCGTAGTGGTTCTCCCTTTACCCCTTTAGCCGAACTAGCGGAACATAAGGGGGTAAGTACAGGAGCGGGGCAACCCAACTATTGACCCAAGACATAATTTGGAACCGATTCATATAAAGGAATATCCAAGAAACCGAACACTAAAAAAGTAGTGATGGGGTGGTGCTCGGGGTTGTATTATCATCCTAGCCCCCGATCTATTAGCTAGTCACTCTTGATATGTATTGAACAAATTTACCTTTCGATGCAAATAAGTAGGAGCATTGTTGTGGAAATCATTAATTGGTAACAGATCGGTTGGCTGGTGAGTAGGGGATTAATGGGATAATTGGCAAGTTAATCGGCCATTTAATCCATTAATCGGGTGATTTATCAGTTAATCGGCTACTAGGTGACCCGGTGAGTAGGGATTAATCGGCAAGTTAATTGGTTAACTGGACGAATTCTTGAACAGGGAGTAGGAGACATATATATGTAAAAATGCTGTAAAGTGTCTATAAATAATATTTGCAATGAATTTTTATAATTCGTGGAGCAGAGACAATTTTTACAGGTAACTATTGTTTTGAACAACATATTTCAAAGCAACGTTTTCCCCACGGCCTTCCATGGGTGACTTGACGGCCGACCTGTTTCCAGCTGCGCAATTTCTCATATGCTTCTTAGAAGGGAGGGGTAGTATCCTTTAGAGGTGGTTGTTGTCGGCAGACGGACCTTGAATGGGGGTCTTGAGAAGCTATCGTGGTGTGGGTGAGCTTGACGATTGGAACATCCTTAATGGTATCTCATTTTTGTTCGTGAAGATGTGTGTACCGTAGTTTGGTCGAACCGAACATATGGTCCTTGGTGGTGGATCCCCGCAGCTCCCTATGGTATTTTGAGAGCGAAATTGTGTCTATGAGGGACATACCTTATGGGTGACCGGGTCATGCCGTGGGGAGCGTATCCCTATTTGCTTTGATCCGGAGATGTCTCTCGAGGATCCGATTAAGCTCGGGCTCGCTTGCCCGCCTACCCTGCCTTGATGGATAGCTTGTGTCTTGATGCTTCACTGTCATATTGGCATTCAGCTGCCAAGGCTGTCGTGTGCTCCTTGATCCAGAGGGAGTGTTATGTGTTGCCGTTGATGGTGATAACTCCCCTGGGCCCAGGCATCTTAAGCTTTAGGTACGCGTAATGAGGCACAACGTTGAAGCGGACAAATGTTGTGCGACCGAGTAGTGACTGGTATCCGCTGCGGAAGGGGATGATGTCGAAGATTAACTCTTCACTGTGGAAGGTGTCGAGTGAGGCGAACACGAGCTCCAGCGTTACCGTGACGGAGCAGCGAGCTTTGATGCCTAGGATCACTCATTTAAAGGTAGTTTTGCTTGGTCTGATCCTCCGTCCATAAGGCTACTTCCTCCATCCATAAGGACTCTAGTGAGGTGGCACCCATCTATGATGGGTTCTAGGACAAGGGCGGCCGACCCTCCAAGACAGATACTAGTCGGATGATCCCTACGGTCAAAGGTGACCGGGCAAGCTGGGCAAGCGTTGTACTTTGAGGCTACGGGCTCTATGGCGTATACCTCCCGACAGGCTCTCTTCCTCTTCTTATTTGGTACAAGAGTAACGTATATCATATTCACGGTTTTCACCTATGTGGGGAACTGTTTCTGGCCCCCAGTGTTCGAAACATGGGGCTTGTCATCGTCTTTGCTTCATGGGCCCTTGCCTTGTTCCTCGGCTACTAGTTTTCCGACCTGTTTAAACACCCAATAGTTATGGTTGGTGTGGATGGCGGGTTTGTCTTGGGTGCCATGCATCTGGCAGGTCCTTTCCATAATTTTATCTAATGGAGTCGTTCCATCCCTGTTCCCTTTAAGGGGTTTCTTCCGTTGTCCGTGTTTTGAGCTGCGGAAGCCAGCATTTACGATTGTGTCATCGGCGTCACCATTACGGTGGCGGCGTTTGTTCTTATTTCGTCTTGGCGTGCCATTTCCATCCCGGACTTCAGAGGTACTGGGGCCATCCACATTATGGGTGCGCCGAGCTAGCCAATTATCCTCGTCCGCGCAAAAGCGGGTCATGAGCGAAGTGAGAGTGAACATTGTTCTCGACCTATCCTGTCTGAGCTGGCGAGCTAGCCATTCATCCCAGATATTATGCCTTAAGGAGGCTACGTCCTCGGCATCCGGACAGCCCACAATCTGGTTCTTCTTGGTTAGGAACCCATTCAAGAATTCTCTCACCAATTCGCCTGCCTTTTGGACGATGTTACTCAGGTCGGAGGAATCCGGCGGTCGAACATAAGTTCCCTAAAAAGTAGACAGGAAGGCTTCTTCGAGCTCTTCCCAGCTTCCGATGGAATTTTCAGGTAAGTTGTTTAGCCAGTGCCACGCTGGTCCTTTCAGCTTTAGGGATAGGTACTTAATGGCGTGGAGGTCATCTCCTCGGGCCATATGGATGTGGAGAAGGAAATCTTCTATCCACATGGCGGGGTCCGTAGTCTCGTTGTATTGTTCTATGTTCACGAGTTAAAACCCTTCCGTGAATTGGTGATGCATGACCTCATGTGTAAAGCAGAGTGGGTGGGCGACGCCTTTGACTCGGGCTATATTGTGTCGGAGATCGTCTATTGGTTGTGCCCGGTACAGTTCCCAGTCTCTTTTTTTGTGGGTAAACCAAGGTTGGTCTCCATCCCATCGAGTGGGAGAGTACCTTCTAGATCCATAGATGGACTTGTTGCGACCTGTTCTGTTGTCCAATTCGTGTCATAGATCGTGTCTGCCCCTGGGTTGCAAATGTTCCTTTCCTTTCCTGCGGGGAGGATCGGGTCTATACTCGGCCTCTCCGGCCCCTCTATCGCGCCCTCGGGGTGGGCAATCGGGCTTATCGTACTGTGTGTGCCTGGGGGACACGGGCTCCAAGGCCTCATCATCAAACTGAGGCAGCAAGCGCCGACGTGGGTAGCTTTTGTTTTGATCCGGCCACTCGGTGTTGTATCCTTCTTCAGCTGCTAGTACTTCCATCCATATATTGTTGATGGTATCTTGTTAGGCTTGGAGCCGATGTTGCTTCGCTTTTAGGCTGTGGGCGGTAGCTATGAGCTGTAGCCGGAACCATTCCTCACCCTCAAGGTCCTTGGGAACTATGAAGTATTCGGCCTCTAGGTTGTCTTCCGCATCAACAGGGGGAGGTAGTTGTCGTCGTCTGAACCATCGGGGTCGTCGGGATCGAATTGGCCCTCGAGCTTGTTTGGGTCCTCCGATGGCTGCTTGGGAGCTCCGAGGTTGTCGTAGTCCTCCGGGGTTATATTTTCCCTGGTGCCTTGCATGTTCTCCCTTCCCTTGTTGGCCTTGGCCCGCTTATGGGACCTTCGGTGCTTTGGTGGCTCCTCCCCGGACTTATCGTCGTTTTGTTTGGGGGTATGATCGCCATTGTCATTGGGTATGTCCATCAAGTAGACGACGTAGGTGGAGGTGACAGTCCATCGCCCGGTATTTACAGGGCAGGGTCCTCGGCCTCATCATCCATGTCTTCAACCTCTTCGGAGGCGTAATCCAACATGTCGCTTCAGTCTTCGATGGTGGCTACCAAGTGGGTGGTGGGTGGGCGGTAAAGTCCTCATAATATGCATTCGAACCGATTCGAGTACGGGTCGGGCTCACGTCGTCTGCGATTTTCAACGACTCGATCTGGACGAGCATCTCGTTTAACATCAAGAGGTTATCCTGGTCGGTTTCTTGACGGTTTTTGGAGTTGACCTCCATGGCTTCCATGAGGGACTCATATTCGGCAATGGCCATTTGCTATTGCTCGGGCACTAAGGTCGGGTCCAGGCTCAAAGACAACTCTCCAGCAAAGAGGGAACCCATGTCATGGCCGGGCAAGAGACCCGAAGTCAAGACTTCGGGATTTTGGAGCTCATAGGACGAAACCGTGATCTTTGTGGGGAAAAGATCGCCCTGGGAGTCTGCGGAGAATTCAGGATTCCTGAACCTGGCGAAGCCTCCGATCTAGCCGAGGTGGCCGATCGGGTCGGCGCGCAGCGTGAAGCTGCCGAACGCAAGAACATGCCCGGTGACGAAGATGTCCCCGTTGCTGATTTAATCGCCGGTGATTAAGCGAGCCATCAATCCTTCCAGTGATCTAACAGCAAAACGTTTAATGAAAGCACGAATGTCAGTGTCAAAACCGACGGATCTCGGGTAGGGGGTCCCGAGTTGTGCACCTTGGATCGATGGGTTACAGGGGACGAAGGAGATAGTGTTTTACCCAGGATCGGGTCCTCTTGAGGAGGTAAAACCCTACGTCCTGCTTGACTATATTGATGTGGATGAGAATTATAGAGTTGATCTACCTCGAGATTGTATGAGCTAAAACCCTAGATGAGTCAAATTGCCTATGCGGATGAAACCCTCTGGTTTATATATACACCAGGGGTTCCTAGGGTTACGTACAATCGACCTCCAGCGGGGACAGATACGCCGATCTAGCCTACTTAACTTTGATGACACACGAGTCTTCGGAGCTTTCCTTCCTGAACATAGGTCGTCACGCAATCCGGTCTTCAACAACACATCCCATTAGGTCGGCGTGTAAGAGATGGGTCGACCGTCCGAGGACCCCTTAGTCCCGGACTCCCTCACTACAATGAGACTTTCTCACCGGTAGCGACGCTAAAGTCTGTTGGGATTATGTTAGTAGTTGTAGAATTTTTCGTTTACAAAATATTGTAGGTGGATGTCAATACATCATTTCCTTAACGGTTTTCGTGAGGAAAGGTTGTATGTGATACAACCGAAAGGTTTTGTCGATCCTAAGGATGCTAAAAGGTATGCAAGCTCTAGTGATGCTTGTACGGATTGGTGCGAGCAGCTCGTACTTGGAATATAGGTTTTGATGAGGTTATCAAAGCTTTTTGGGTTTATACAATGTTTATAAAGAAACTTGTATTTACAAGAAAGTGAGTGGGAGGACAATGGAATTTCTGATAAGTGTATATGGATGACATATTGTTGATCAGAAATGATGTAGAAATTCTGGAAAGCATAAAGGGTTGTTTGAAAGGAGTTTTTCAAAGGAAGACATGGATAAAGCTGCTTAAATGTTGGGCATCAAGACCTATGGAGATAGATCAAGACGCCTGGTAAAACTTTCACAGTGCACATGCCTTGACAAAATTTTGAACGAGTTTAAAATGGATCAGTCAAAGAAGGAGTGCTTGCCTGAGTTGTAAGGTGTGAAGTTGAGTAAGACTCAAAGCTCGACCACACTATAAGAAAGAGAAAGGACGAAGGTATGCCATGTTGTGTAGTGCACCTGATGTGTGCCTTACCACTTGTCTGCCAAGGGGGTACAAGAGTGATCCAGGAGTGGACGAGTGAATATTATTCAGAATTATCCTTAGGTAACTAGAGGACTAAGGAAATATTTCTTGATTATGGAGGTGATAAAGAGTCCGTCGTAAAGAGTTACTTTGATGCAAGCTTTGACACTTATCCAGATGACTTTGAATAGCAAACCGGATACGTATAGTGAAGTAGTCATTTGGAATAGCTCCAAGTGGAGCGTTGTAGCAACATCTATAGTATGACATATAGATTTGCAAAAGTACACACAAATATGAATGTTGCAGACCCGTTAACTAAAACCCCTCTCACAAGAAAAACATGATCAAACCCCATAACTCATTGGGTGTGGTTCACATGGCGATGTGAAAAAAGTTGGATACTGTTGGAAATATGCCCTAGAGGTAACAATAAATTGGTTATCATATTTCCATGTTCATGATAAACGTCTATTATCCATTCTAGAATTCTATTGACCATAAACTCAGATACATGTGTAGATACATAGACAACACCATGTCCCTAGTGAGCCTCTACTAGACTAGCTTGTTGATCAAAGATGGTTAAGGTTTCCTAACCATATACATGAGTTGTCATTTGATAATAGGGTCACATCATTAGGAGAATGATGTGATGGACAAGACCCAACAGTAAGCATAGCATTCGATCGTATTGCTAAGTTTATTGCTATTGATTTCCACATATCAAGTATCTGTTCCTAAGACCATGCGATCATGCAACTCCCTCGAACCATAGGAATGCCTTGTGTGTATCAAACATAACTTCGTAACTGGGTAATCATAAAGGTATTCTACAAGTATCTCCAAGGGTGTCTGTTGGGTTGGCATGGATCGAGACTGGGATTTGTCATTCCGTAAGAGGGGGAGGTATCTCTGGGCCCTCTCGGTAATACAACATCACAAGAAGCTTGTAGGTAATGTGATTACGGATTTAGTCACGGGATCTTTTATTACAGAACGAGTAAAGAGACTTGCCAGTAACGAGATTGAACAAGGTGTGGAGATACTGATGATTGAATCTCGGGCAAGTAACATACCGCTGGACAAAGGGAACCGCATGCGGGATTGATTGATTCCCTAGCATCATGGTTCGATCGATAAAGATATTTGTGGAATATGTGGGAACTAATATGGGTATCCAGGTCCCTCTATTGGTTACTGACCGGAGAGTTGTCTCGGTCATGTCCACATGATTCTCGAACCCATATGGTTCGCACGCTTAACGTTCGATGACGATATAATATTATTGGGTTATGTATATTGGTGACCGAATGTTGTTCAAAGTCCCGCACATCATGAGGTTCTATGGAATGGTCTGAGGTAAAGATTTATATATGGGAAGTCATATTTTGGCTACCAGAAAAGTTTCGGGTTTTTTCCTGTATTGTACTCGGAAGCTTCTAGAAGGTTCCGGAAACATTCGGAGGAGTCGGAAAGTCCACCAACGGTTCCACCGCATCCCAAGGGTTTGCATGGGATTAAGGGAGGCACCCTGGCCTTATTGGGCCAGGCGCACAAGTCCCTCAAGGCCCATGTGGCTTGGGAGAGGTGGAAAGTCCACTTCTGTATGGAAAGGGAGAGAACTGGACTAGGAGTCGAACTCCTACCCCTTTGTTGTGCCCTACGGCTTGGAGGGGCTGTTCCCCACGCCCCTCCACCTATATATAGATGGGAGGGGGCGCCCCAAGAGGACACACCAAGCCCTTGGCGCCCATCTATCTCCCTAGATCATTTTGTCCTTCATTCGCGGTATCGGTAGCGCTCGGTGTAGCCCTATCGGGGTAGCTCCACCACCATCTCCACGATGACATCGTGCTTGTTGATAACCCATCTACTACTCCGCCTACACTCGCTGGATCGAGGAGGTGGAGACGTCATCGAGATGCACATGTGCTGAACGCCGAGATGTCATCCGTTCGACGTTGGATCGAATTGGATCACGATTGGATCGTAAATCCTACAACTACATCAACCGCGTTATATATGTTTTTGCTTAGTGATCTAGAAGGATATGTAGATACACTACCCCTCTTGTAGGTATGCATCTTCATGGATAGATCTTGCGTGTTCATAGGAATTTTTTTGTTTCCCATGCAATGTTCAGCAACAGTCGTTGCCGTGCCGATGGACACGAGCACCCAGCGACTCCCACCCAAGGCTGGTGCTGACATGACAGGTGTCTTTGCTCATGCTGCCGTTCTGCGATGCATGGCCGAGAGCAGGCAAGGCGGCGTCATGCCGCCGTGAAGGTGGAGCTCCCCATAAAATGGCTTTTGTATGCCGTCGAGGAGTTACTCCCGCCCACGTCCATCTACGAGCGTTGAATGCAAGCTCCCTCATCCGGTTCAGATGAGCTCAACAGGCCACAGGTGATGAGCCCTACTAGTCGATCTCGTCGAAGCCGAAGTAGGCCATGCCGGAGGGGGTGGTGGGGAAGCGAAGACCGGATGGGCAGAGGACGGAAGGGAGCAGAGAGGGTGGGAGGAGTGAGGAACCGAAGCGGGGTTTGAGATATGGTTTCGTCCAGATCTTCTTTTTGTGCACAGGATGGTGGGTGGCGGGTGTGCCAAATTGGGGTGGAGCCGATATGACGGGCGAGTTCGGCCATGCCACAATATTTTTCATATCCATCCTACATGTAAGCTGGATATGGAATTTTTTGAACTGAATTGGGGTTGTTCGAATGTTTTCTCTCTTTTTTTTTTGCCCAAACAGCTATCAGGTTGTCCATCGAGACATTTTGAGGCGTCCAATTCTAAATGCTCTAAGCCATGACTGAACCATCCAACTCACGGTACTTGACACTGGTAAAAATACCAGCGCTATCACTTTGCCCATCAATCTCTTCTCCACCAAGACCAAAAGCAAACGAGACAACACTTTGTGCATTTGAAATAGTCATGACAAATGTCCTCTCATGCCAGCTCCTCTCAAGTGTCAACTCTCTCCACGATCCGAAGGTCCTACATCTAAGGTGAGCTACAACTCCTTGGATGATTTTGGGGATACTATTTGAGATGCACTTTTTTTAGGGAACCTCGCCAAGAGGGCATAGTGCTCCTTTAATTTATTTTTATATTTTTACTCTGAAAAAATACTCGTGTAATTTCATAAAAAGGAATATAGTCGGCTTGGTTTATAAGAAAACTAGGCTGAAAACCACCTGATTGCTTGATTGATTAAGGAACAATCACGCGAAACCCCTCACCACGTGAAAAAAGGACTAAATCGTAACCGGCCAACCCAAACTCCAGTGCCTACTCATCCCCTACGTGGAGATAAGTGAGTAGGATCTTAAAGACGCCTTCAAAAAGGAAAGGTGATGCCCACTTGTAAACTGTTCAAGCCCTTTTTTTCTTGAAAAAAGATATGTGATCCCTGGCCTCCGCATCGAGCAGTGTATCTAATAATTTATTAAATTATTTATGATCCT
Organism: Hordeum vulgare subsp. vulgare; assembly: GCF_904849725.1. Classification (NCBI taxonomy): domain Eukaryota; kingdom Viridiplantae; phylum Streptophyta; class Magnoliopsida; order Poales; family Poaceae; genus Hordeum; species Hordeum vulgare. The sequence continues at coordinate 349,494,101 of NC_058523.1, forward strand.
TACAAATAGTTCTATCAAAAACATGACCACCAGCAAACACCACACAATATTAATCACATATTAACCAATTATTTGCATGTGATCCATAGTGTCCTAACAAATTATCAAAACGATTGCACCGTATGGTCATGGTATCTTGCACTACCACACACCATAGTACAAACAAATTAACGATTTAGCGGGATGCCAAATGAATAACCAACAAAAGTTAAAATTTCTTTTGATAAGAACCATATAATTCCCACAATTCCACATGGAAAAATATATCATGCGCCCCTACTAGAATATGTGACTTTATTGGCCTACCTAACCACATGAAAATACAACGTGATGGGGGAAATCTTGTCATCCTCGAGGACATGTGTGTGTGGGCTTATATGGCAAAGAGTTCCTCACAAATGATCTATCAGATATAAAAGCAGCAAATAATACAGTGAGGATAAAATTGTCCATGCTTTTCTTTAACCCAAACATCTACAGTATACTTAGCAGGAAAATGGATTGCGCCAGAAATATCCATATGCGCAACTACTATCCACAAATGTAGAGAAGTCAGTAAAAACATAAAAAACAAACAAGCCCTAGGTAAAAATAGTAGGAGGGGTCCTCTAGTGCTTGAATCGTGGTTGTCGCCAAGCCCAAAGGGAAGAAGAAGGAGACCAGAGCAACTATTCTGACACTTGCATAAACCTGTAGAGGGAAACTGTTGGAAATATGCCCTAGAGGCAATAATAAATTAGTTATTATTATATTTCTTTGTTCATGATAATCGTTTATTATCCATGCTATAATTGTATTGACTAGAAACTCAAATACATGTGTGGATACATAGACAAAACACTGTCCCTAGTAAGCCTCTAGTTGACTAGCTCGTTGATCAAAGATGGTCAAGGTTTCCTAACCATAGACAAGTGTTGTCACTTGATAACGGGATCACATCATTTAGGAGAATCATGTGATGGACAAGACCCAAACTATGAACGTAGCATATTGATCGTGTCGTTTTATTGCTATTGTTTTCTGCGTGTCAAGTATTTGTTCCTATGACCATGAGATCATATAACTCACTAGCATCGGAGGAATACCTTGTGTGCATCAAACGTCTCAACGTAACTAGGTGACTATAAAGGTGCTCTACAGGTATCTCCGAAGGTGTCCATTGAGTTAGTATGGATCAAGACTGGGATTTGTCACTCCGTGTGACGGAGAGGTATCTCGGGGCCCACTCGGTAATACAACATCACACACAAGCCTTGCAAGCAATGTGACTAAGTATAAGTCACGAGATCTTTTATTACGGAATGAGTAAAGAGACTTGACGGTAACGAGATTGAAATAGGTATGCGGATAAAGACGATCAAATCTCGGGCAAGTAACATACCAAAGGACAAAGGGAATGACATACGGGATTATATGAATCCTTGACACTGAGGTTCAACCGATAAGATCTTCGGAGAATATGTGGGATCCAATATGGGCATCTAGGTCCCGCTATTGGATATTGACCGAGGAGTGTATCGGGTCATGTCTACAGAGTTCTCGAACCCGCAGGGTCTGCACACTTAAGGTTCAGTGATGTTTCGGTATAGTTGAGTTATAGGTGTTGGTAAACGAAAGTTGTTCGGAGTCCCAGATGAGATCACAGACGTCACGAGGAGCTCCGGAATGATCTGGAGGTAAAGATTGATATATAGGAAGTCCTGTTTTGGTCACCGGAAAAGTTTCGGGCTCATCGGTAGTGTACCGGGAGTACCCGGAGTCCGATTTTGAAACGTCACGGAACATATGAGATGTTCTAAGAGATGATGCTCCTGCCCTTGTTAATAGGTATGAGACCCACGACAGGATAGTGATGGTTCTCCAAAGTGGGATTGTGTGAAATAAAGGAGAAGATCTCAAATCGTTGAGCATGTTCTCAGATTGTGTGAGTACAACAATCGCTTGAATCAAGTGGGAGTTAATCTTCGAGATGAGATAGTGATGGTTCTCCAAAGTCACTGCCACTAAGCTACTGGAGCTTCTTGAAGAACTAGAACATATCAAGGATAGATATGATGGAACTTTAGTGATTCGCACTATTTGACACTGCGAAAGTGGAAATCAAGAAGGAGCATCAATTTGTTGATGGTTAGTAAAACCACTAGTTTCAAGAAGGGCAAGGGATAGAAGGGATACTTCATGAAACGGAAAATCAGTTGCTGCTCCAATGAAGAAACCCAAGATTGAACTGAAACCCGGGACTAAGTGCTTCTGTTATGAGCGGAACGGTCACTGAGGTGGAGCTACCCTAGATACTTGGTAGATAAGAAGGCTGGCAGAGTCGACAGATATATGTTCGATATACATCATATTGATGTGTACTTTACTAGTACTCCTAGTAGCACGAGGGTATTAGATACCAGTTCAATTGCTAAGTGATTAGTAACTCGAAATAAAAGCTACGGAATAAACGGATTCCAAGGTTGATGTGATCAAACATCGCACGCTCCCTCTACCATCGGGATTGGTGTTAAACCTAAATAATTGTTATTTGGTGTTTGTGTTGAGCATGAACGTGATTGGATCGTGTTTATTGCAATACGATTATTCATTTAAAGAGAATAATGATTATTCTATTTGCTTGAATAATTACCTTCAATGGTTTATTGAATCTCGATCGTAGTGTTACACATATTCATAATATTGGTGCCAAAAGATACAAAATAATAATGATAGTACCACTTACTTGTGGCACTGCCGCTTGAGTCATGTTGGTGTAAAATGCATGAAGAAGCTCCATGCTGATGGATCTTTGTACTCACTCATTTTTGAAACGTTTGAGACATGCAAACCATACCTGTTGGTATAAACGCATGAAGAAACTCCATGCAGATGGATGGTTTAGATTCACTTGATTTTTAATCACTTGAGACATGCAAAATCATACCACATGGAACAAGAAAGTAAACTTGTTGGATGCAAAACATTTTTGATGTGTGTAGTTCAATGAGTGTTGGGGCACGCAGTGGATATCGTTATGTTCTTACATCACTGATGATTTGAATAGATACATGAGTATTTACTTCATGAATCACAAGTCTAAAATATTGAAAAGTTCAAAGCTATTTCAAAGTGAAGATCATCGTGACAAGAGGATAAACTGTCTGTGATATGATCATAGAGATGAATATCTGAGTTACGAGCTTTTGTACGTAGTTGAGACAATGTGGAAGTTGTTTTCGCAATTCATGCCACCTGGAACACCGTAGTGTGATGGTGTGTCCGAACGTCATAGCGACGCCCTATTTGATATGGTGCATACTATGATGTCTCTTATCGAATTGCCACTATCGTTTATGGGTTATGCATTAGAGACAACCGCATTCACTTTAAATAGGGCACCGCGTATTTCCGTTGAGATGACACAGTATAGATTATGGTCTGGAGAAACCTAAGCTGTCGTTTCTTAAAAGTATGGGGCTGTGACGCTTATGTGAAAAAGTTTCAATCTGATAAGCTCGAACCCAAAGCGGATAAATGCATCTTCATAGGATATCCAAAGCAGTTGGATACATCTCCTATCTCAGATCCGGAAGCAAAGTGTTTGTTTCCAGAAACAGGTCCTTTCTCGAGGAAAGGTTTCTCTCATAAGAATTTAGTGGGAGGGTGGTGGAACTTGATGAGGTTCTTGAACCATCACTTCAACCAGTGTGTAGCAGGGCGCAGGAAGTTGTTCCTGTGGCACCTACACCAATTGAAGTGGAAAAGTGATGATGGTGATCATTGAGCTTCGAACCAAGTTACTACAAACCTCGTAAGTCGACAAGGTCGCGTACTACTATAGAGTGGTACGGTAACCCTGTCTTGGAGGTCATGTTGTTGAACAACAATGAACCTACGAGCTATGGAGAAGCGATGGTGGGCCCGGATTCCGACAAATGGCTGGAGGCCATGAAATTCGAGAGAGGATCCATGAAAGAAAACAAAGTGTAGACTTTGGAAGAACTACTTGATGGTAGTAAGACTATTAAAGTAAAGATGGATCTTTAAAAGGAAGACAGACGATGATGGTGAAAAGTCACCATTAAGAAAAGCTCGACTTGTCGCAAAGATGTTTCCAACAAAGTTCAAAGAGTTGACTACGATGACACTTTCTCAATCGTAGCGATGCTAAAAGTCAGTTGGAATTATGTTAGCAGTTGCTGCATTATTTATGAAATATTGCGCATAGAATGTCAAAACGTTGTTTCCTCAACGGTTTCCTTGAGGGAAGGTTGTATGTGATACAACTAGAAGGTTTTGTCGATCCTAAGGACGCTAATAAGTATGCAAGCTCCAGCGATCCTTCTATGGACTGGTGCAAGCATCTCAGAGTTGGAATATACACTTTGATGAGATGATCAAAGCTTTTGGGTTTATACAAGGTTTATGAGAAACTTGTATTTCCAAAGAAGTGAGTGGGAGCACTATAGAATTTCTGATAAGTATATGTGGTTGACATATTATTGATCGGAAGTAATGTAGAAATAAAAGGTTGTTTGAAAGGAGTTTTTCAAAGGAATACCTGTATAGAGCTATTTGAACATTAAGCATCAAGACCTATAGAGATAGATCAAAATGCTTAATAGAACTTTCAAATAAAATGCATGCCTTGACAAGTTTTTGAAGGAGTTCAAAATAGATCGGCAAAGAAGGAGTTCTTGGCTGTGTTGTAAGGTGTGAATATGAGTAAGACTCAAAAGCCCGACCAAGGCAGAAGAAAGAAAAAGGATGAAGGTCTACCCCTATACCATAGCCGTAGGCTCTAAAGTATGCCAAGGTGTGTACCGCACCTGATGTGTGCCTTGCCATGAGTCTCTCAAGGGGTACAAAAAGGTGATCCAGGATAGAATCACTAAAACAGCGGTCAAAGTTATCCTTAGTAACTAGTGGACTAAGGAATTTTTTTCTCGATTATGGAGGTGATTAAAGAGTTCGTCTTAAAGGGTTACGTCGATGCAAGCTTTTACACTAATCCGAATAAACTCTGAGTAGTAAAACAGATTCGTATAGTAGAGTACATATTTGGAGTATTTCCGAATAGCACGTTGCAGCAGCATCTCTAAAATGACATAAAGATTTGTAAAGCACGCACGAATCTGAAAGATTCAGAACCGTTGACTAAGACCTCTCTCACGAGAAAGACGTGATCAAATCCCAGAATTATATGGGTGTTGGATTCGTTAAAATGACATGGTGATGTGAACTAGATTATTAACTCTAGTGCAAGTGGAAGACTGTTGGAAATATGCCCTAGAGGCAATAATAAATTAGTTATTATTATATTTCTTTGTTCATGATAATCGTTTATTATCCATGCTATAATTGTATTGATTGGAAACTCAAATACATGTGTGGATACATAGACAAAACACTCTCCCTAGTAAGCCTCTAGTTGACTAGCTCGTTGATCAAAGATGGTCAAGGTTTCCTAACCATAGACAAGTGTTGTCACTTGAAAACGGGATCACATCATTTAGGAGAATCATGTCATCGACACGACCCAAACTATGAATGTAGCATATTGATCGTGTCGTTTTATTGCTATTGTTTGTTGCGTGTCAAGTATTTGTTCCTATGACCATGAGATCATATAACTCACTGGCACGGGAGGAATACCTTGTGTACATAAAATGTCTCAACGTAACTGGGTGACTATAAAGGTGCTCTACAGGTATCTCCGAAGGTGTCCGTTGAGTTAGTATGGATCAAGACTGGGATTTGTCACTCCGTGTGACGGAGAGGTATCTCGGGGCCCACTCGGTAATACAACGTCACACACAAGCCTTGCTAGCAATGTGACTAAGTGTAAGTCACGGGATCTTGTATTACGGAACGAGAAAAGATACTTGCCAGTAACGAGATTGAAATAGGTATGCGGATACCAACGATCAAATCTCGGGCAAGTAACATACCGAAGGACAAAGGGCATGACATACGGGATTATATGAATCCTTGACACTGAGGTTCAACCGATAAGATCTTCAGAGAATATGTAGGATCCAATATGGGCATCTAGGTCCCGCTATTGGATATTCACCGAGAAGTGCCTCGGGTCATGTCTACATAGTTCTCCAACCCGTAGGGTCTGCACACTTAAGGTTCGGTGACGTTTCGGTATACTTGAGTTATAGGTGTTGGTAACCTAAAGTTGTTCGGAGTCCTAGATGAGATCACGGACATCACGAGGAGGTCTGGAATGGTCCGGAGGTAAAGATTGATATATAGGAAGTCCTGTTTTGGTCACCGGAAAAGTTTCGGGCTCATCGGTAGTGTACCGGGAGTGTCAGGAGGGTACCGGGGACCATCGGGAGGGGCGTCACGCCCCGAGGGGCCTTATGGGATGTGGGAGGATACAAACCATCCCCTAGTGGGCTGACATAAGCTCCCACTAAGGCCCATGAGGTTTGAGAGGCAAAAACCCAAAGGTGGAAAAGGTGGAAAGGGTTTCCAAGTGGAAAGGAGGAATCCTACTCCAAGTAGGATTGGAGTAGGACTCCTCCACCTCCAATTTCGGCCAAACCTTGACGGTTTGAGGCTGCCTCCTCCCTTCCCTCCCTCCTATATATACTAGAGGTATTGAGGGTTTTTGAGACACAACTTTGCACGTGCTACTCGACCCTATACCACGCAGTTTTTCCTCTAGATCGTATTTCTACGGAGCTTAGGCGAAGCTCTGCCGGAGTAGATCATTGATACATCTCCGTCGTATCTACTCCCAAACTCTTTTGCCCTTGTTTTGGACTCTAATTTGCATGATTTGAATGGAACTAACCCGGACTAACGCTGTTTTCAGCAGAATTGCCATGGTGTTGTTTTTGCGCAGAAATAAAAGTTTTCGGAATGACCTGGAAATTTACGAAGATTTTTTGTGGAATATATAAAAATACTGTCGCAAGAATCAACCAGAGGAGTGGAGCGAGGATCCCACAAGCCCATGAGATGCGGGCCCCCCTGTCCGCGCCTAGCAGGCTTGTGGGGCCCTCAAGGCTCCGCCACCTCCAACTCCAGCTCTATTTAGTCCCTTTCGTCTGGAAAAAAAATCAAGGAGAAGAGTTCATCGTGTTTTATGATACGGAGGCGCCGCCACCACTTGTTCTTCCTCTGGAGGGCAGATCTGGAATCCGTTCTGGGCTCCGGAGAGGGGAGATCGTCGCCATCGTCATCACCAAACTTCCTTCATCGCCAATTCCATGATGCTCTTCACTGTTCGTGAGTAATCTCATCGTAGGCTTGCTAGACGGTGATGGGTTGGATGAGATCTATCGTGTAATCGAGTTAGTTTTCATGGGGATTGATTGTGACAGCCCGAGACCAACGCCCGAGAAGATTCCCCTTTATTTCCGTTTCCGTCGTGTGATTAGTTTTATTAGTTGCATCATCATTTAGTTTGCATTGTCGCATCATGCATGGCATCTTGCATCGTATGTCGCGTGTGGTGTTTTGAGTGTTGTGCTTCGAGTGATCACCGAGTCGTAGTGCGATAGTAGCTCCCCCTCTCCCCTCTTATTTTGTTTTTGCGGTTTGCTGAAGTTTCCGTTTTAACCCTTCCAAAAAATTGCGTCTTCTTTTAAAAATCCTTTTATTAAATGTGGGGGTAACCCTTGGGTTTGATTTTATTTATCCTGTTGTTTTATTTCAAAATTGTCTCATTTTCTTTTCTCCTTTAAAGAGCTCTTATTTTATTCTTTAAATAAAAGTGGTTTTATTTTATTCTCTTGTCAAAAAGGAGTTTAGATTTTATTCTTTTGTGAAAGGGTTTTAATTTTAAATCTTCAAAAGATTTTATTTTATTCGTTGAAAAAAAAGCCCAAGCTATCCTTATAGTTGGGGTATATTTTATTTTCAAGTCAAAAGGCATTTTTTTATTTTATTTTTAAACCTTTTTTTCTTTTCTTTTGTTTGAGTTTTCTGTTTTTAAAAGTATAAAAAATACAACAAAAGGGAAAGAGGGAGTTCCCAGGCCCAAGGCCCAACCGGCCAAGGCCAGCTCGCCCCAAGCCTCCAACCTAGCGACAGCCCCCTCGTCCCTTGTCCTCCTCCCGTGCGCCGTCGGCCTCCCCTCCCCTCGATCCCCTCTGTTTCTCCCGTGCACCATTCCCTCTTCCCCGATCCCCTTGCCCTCGAGCTGCCCCGCCGCCCTCGGCCCAGGCCCGAGCCTTCCCCCGCAGGTGCCCTGCCGCGTCACCCACCGGTGTCGTCCCCGCGCCGCCTGGAGGCCTCCGCCGGCGCCGCCATGGCCTGCTCCCCGACGGTCGCCGCCTCCCTGCTCCCCGGTGGTCGCCGCGCTGGCCGTTCCCTCCAGGGCCCCGGCCTCCTCCTCTCGGCTCCTCCCGGTCGGCTCGAGGCCCCTGTGTCGCCGTGTGCTGCTGCTGCCGCCGAAGCGTGTTGTTGCCTGTTGAGGCTGCTAGCTTAGCTTTGCCGTTGCCCGCGCTAGAAGTTGTTGCTTTGCCTGCTTGCATGGTTGTTGCTTGCCGCTGGCCTTTGCTGTTGCTGCGCACGCGGCGTTGCCTGTCTGATGATGATGTTGCCGCCTCCTTCCCTGTTGCTGCTAGGTTGCTATGCTGCTCGCTGGTGCTGCGTGTTGTTGCTGTACTTGCTTGCTGCCAAGCTAGCTGCTCGCCGATGCCGTGTTGTTGTTGTCGCTGTAGGATGCTCTTACCTGCCGCTGTTGCCGATTGCTAGGCTGCTAGCTTGTTTGCTGTCGTGGCCTGCTAAGTTTCTTGCCGAGGCTGATGCTTGCTATTGCTGCTAGCTGAATCAGCTTGTTACTGCTGCTGTGTTGGCTGCTGTTGCTGCTAGTCGTAGCTTCCTGCTAGATGATGATGCTTGCCTGGCTGCTAGAAGCTGTTAGCTGTTGTTGCTAGTTGCTTAGCTGTTGTTGCTTGTTGCATAAGTGGTTGCCGCGGGTGCATGCTATTAGTTGTTAGCTTCTTGTTGTTACTTGTGCTGCCGCTTGCGTCGCAGCGTGCGCCGTTCCCCGCCATCGTGGCCCGCCGACAAGTTCGCTGCGAGTACCACGACGTCCTCGACAACCACCGGAAAACGTGATCGACTACCGATGTGAAGACCGAGAACCACGACGCAAGCGAACAACTACCGTCGGCAAGACCCGAGTACCACGACGACCACGACTTCCACGACGTCCGCTACGAACCGAACCGCTCCGATGTGCACGCTCCGAAGGTATAACGTTGAGACGTTGTCGTGACCGTGTGCATGTGATGTATGAGTTGAATGTATGTTTGCGTCGTATGTTGCATGTTGCATGTTGTCCCTCTTATGTTGTGCCCCAACACATGTGAACCCGGTAGCCGGGATCGCCCCATCTTATTAACCGTTCCCGCACGCTTCGTAAACGTTGGCACGATATCTCGACGAGTTATCGGGATAGGAACGTTGTCGTGGCATCGTTTCCGTCTTGCCGCCATGGTTCCCTCTCGCTCGCCGTGGCGACACCTGTTTCTTTCTCTTATTTCCCGTGATGTTTGAACTCGCATACATGACACATTCATGGCATATACATCTTGTGTTGCATGTTCCTGTGTCGTAGCTCCGTTCTAAGTCCCGTGTGTTAATCGTCTAGGATGACATATAGGATCACCGCTTCACCCCTTGCCATGTTAAAAACATTTAATATTGTCGTGTAAATTAACGGGAGTGAACTAATAATTAAATGTGGAGTTTCGTCGATATGCAACATGTTGCATATCGAGCTTCACTTAATGTGTAGTGTTTGCGTGAGGTGAATTGCGATGCCATCCCTTGCATCAATGAACTGATCATGCATCATAGTAGGTCATGCATCATGTTGTGCATCGTGTGGTGAATATTTGTGTTGATGTTTGTTTCCGGTTTGCCCGTCCCGATAGAGTTCCGCAAGCGTGTCGGAATTTGAGACCCGTTCGACTACATTGGTTCGCCGACTTCGCGGAGTCATTCTTCTTCCAAGCGGGATCTCAGGCAAGATGACCATTTCCCCAAATACCATTACTATCATTGCCATGCTAGTTGTACCGTTTCTATCGATTATGTCTCGTTGCCTACCACATGTTAAATATCAGCCTCTCAACAATGCCATGAAACCTTCAACCTCTTCAACCTAGCAAACCACTGACTGGCTATGTTACTGCTTGCTTAACCATGTTGTTAGCGTTGCTAGTTGCAGGTGTAGTTGCTTCCATGTGAAAACATGGGTTCCTTGTCATATCACCATATTAATGCTATTTAATTTAATGCACCTATATACTTGGTAAAAGGTGGAAGGCTCGGCCTTTCTAGCCTGGTGTTTTGTTCCACCTTCGCCCCTTAGTTTCGGCTACCGGTGTTATGTTCCATAAATGAGCGCTCCTAACACGATCGGGGTTATTATGGGGACCCCCTTGATAATTTGTTTTGGATTAAAGCTGGTCTGGCAAGGCCCAACATTGGTACTACATTTGCCCAACATAATAAATTTGTTAATACTGAAAGCATAGGGCGTCATGAACCCGAGGAGTAATTTCACATAATACAGGGGGGCCAGTGCTGTTGGTGCTGGTCCAAAACTAGAGCCGTTTGTGGGGCCAACCCGGGGCAACTCGGGAGATTTCTATCAGGCCACCGTACGTTGTGCTTATCCATCGTGTCCTGAGAACGACATACGCGGCTCCTATCGGGATCGTCGACACGTCGGGCGGCCTTGCTGGATTAGTTTTACCTTTGACGAGATATCTTGTGTATCGGGATTCCGGTGATGCTTTGGGTAATCTCAGAGTTGAGGTTTTCCACTAAGGAATCCGACGAGATCGCGAGCTTCATGATTGAGGATTTCTATGCGGCTTGTGGTAATTTGTGATGGACTAGTTGGAGCACCCCTGCAGGGTTAAATCTTTTGGAAAGTCGTGCCCGCGGTTATGTGGCAACGTGGAAGCTTTGTTTAACACTGGTTCTAGATAACTTGAAGTTAACTTAATTAAAATATGCCAATTGTGTGCGTAACCGTGACTATCTCTTTCATGAGTTCTTTATCCGATCGAGGACACGGTGGGGTTATGTCTGGCGTAGGTAGGTGTTCAGGATCATTCATTTGATCAAGAGTAGTTCACGTCTGTTATGCGTAGATCTTCTCCCTCCATATTCCTGTACTCGTAAGTTTAGCCACCAAATATATGCTTAGCCGCTGCTGCAACCTCACCACTTAACCATACCTCACCCATTAAGCTTTGCTAGTCTTGATACCTTTGGAAATGAGATTGCTGAGTCCCCTGTGGCTCACAGATTACTACAACACCAGTTGCATGTACAGGTAAAGGTTACTTGACGCGAGCGCATTGATTGTTCATTTGGAGTTGCTTCTTCTTCTTCTTCTTCATCGATCTAGGATGGGTTCCAGGCCGGCAGCCTGGTATAGCAAGGATGGACGTCGTTCTTCTTTTGTCGTTTGTGTCCGTAATCGGACCCTGCTCTTACTCTTGATGATTATGTAATGTACTGATGTGACTCTGATGTAGCTTGTAGCGAGTGTAAGCCAATTCTATATTATATCTCTTCTTTTCAGTACATGTACTTGTAACGATATGCATTCTTGCGACACGACGAAATGCGCTTCTATCCCTAACGAGGCCCTCGTGCCAAATTGAGGATAGGGTCGCATCTTGGGCGTGACAAGTTGGTAAGAGAGCAGTACCGACCTAGGAGCCCCCTTGATTGATCGAACTTGGCCGAGTCGAGTCTTGTGAAAATCTGCGTTGAGACTAGTTATATATTGGAGAGTAGGATTCTTTTTTCTCCTCTTCTATGCTCTGATGAGGAATCTTGACGTAATAATTTAATTCTACTCCTCTTCTCACTCAAAAAAAATTAGGATCATGCGGATATTTTTGGAATCTATATGATGCCGATGTGACGGAGTTCTGTCTTGGTGCCTCCTATCTGCTTTGAGTTTCAGGGGAGTTGAGCTCCAGGGGATTCTCGAGCACATCGTTATCATTCAGATTTCTTAGTATCTCAGTACGAAGGATGTTCGTAATTGCTTCAATACTAGTAGTGGCGAGATAGCCCCGATGTCCCCAGTATTGGTGCAGATCGTTTGGGAGTACTGTCATACTTTGTATCGTTGTGATCACGAGGGTCTGTTGTAGATGAAGGTCAGAGATTCTGGTTGTGTGTTGACGGATGTGATACAGGTGACGGGTTAGTATAGGAGTTTTGTGATATTACTCCTTGTATCCGTGTACCAGATTGCATGACCAGATATTTCGGGAATTCTTAGGTAGGAATTCAAGTGGTTACTTATAGGACAATCTTCCAACAAATGCATGATGTTAGGTTGGGGTTCGACATCTAGTGGATTCGTTTGTTGACGGTCGACTTACAGCGGTTCTCGTTGTGTCTTAAAGAGTACTTGTAGCTTGCTACGACTCGGGGACGCTTCGTATGTCGGGTGCACTGCCTTGCACTTGATGGCTAGTGTAAGGATCGAGCCCGTGCGATCCTGTCCATGAAAATATCGAACGGAAATCTCTCTCATGAGTTTGTTCTTGCTTGTTTCATAAGCCTCATCCCTTTGTTTTGTTGAATATGGTAATTCGAGTTGCTTCGATGTCAAGTGGTGAATTCACCTCCTTCCAAGAAGCGTTCTCATATTTTTAGGTGAGAATGCAAATTATTATGTTCATTCAAATTGTCATATCAATTCTTGTCTACCAGAGTTGTCATATCTATTCTTTTTCAACCGGTGTGTTTCTCTTCAAGTAATTCAATCCTCTCCAATTTTGCAAGATCATTCTCCCTTTATTCCGGAGTTCATCTCATGTGTCCCAAGCTGTCTTTGTTTTCCCCGCCCTCCCGCCCTTTTCTTTAGTGTTTGGATTTCATCCAAGTGCCTTCTTATTCAGTGATGCTTCCGCTATCTCTTCTTCCTTTTTGTAGCTGGTGTAACATTGTGAAGATTCTCAGGAGTCGAGTTCATCATTTCTTCATTTTGTTCCTTTCCGGTGAATTCAATTCAGTTGTCCGTGTTCATCATATCCTTTTCATCCCCGTAAATTATTTCCCATGTTGGGAATTCTTATCAGCCTATGTTGGTTATTCATTCCTCTCTTTTCTATCCGGAGTGTTGAAGATATCTCAGAGTTTATTGTTTCAGATCTTAATTATTTCGAGGTGCTCAACCTCATCTAGTTTTCTTTATACCGGTGCAATATCTCTCTTCTAAGCAATCTTTTATAACAGTGGTTTCTTTGAGTGGGCCCATAACCCACAGGTTTTCCCAGGATCTTTCCTGGCTCTTTTAAATATTTCCCGGAGATCTCTAATTATTTCAACTATGACGTAACTATGATTTCCATCAGTCATATTCCTTCTTCAAGATCGCTTCAAATTTATTTTCGTCATTGGCTCAACCTTTCATTATTCTTTATTCCGGAGTGTCTCAGCTATTCTTGGCGTTGTTCCTCGTCATCATTCTCAGCTTGCAAATCCGAAGGAGTGTTTCTCTCAAATCTTGGTTCATTCTCTTGCAGATTCATCATTTCAGCTTGGTGTCGTCATCTTAATTGTTCCAATCATGAGTAATCCCTTTCTTGCTACCGGTGCATTTCTGAGTTGTTTTATTTCTCGTTCCTCCGAAGGACATCATTTCAGAAGATTCTTCGTTCTCAGCTTTCAGCTTTCGTTCTCTAATTCTTCTCAATTGTTGTCTCTTCGTTCGTCTCTCAATTATTCTGGTGCCTTGTTTAAGTTTTTCTTCTCTCAGGTGGCTCATGATCTCTTCATTCTCGTGTATCTCCATTCATTCATGGTGGCCTCATTATTTCAATTCTCACTCGTGTTTCTTACAACATTTCTTCTAGTTTGTGCTCATAGATCTCCTCTATCTCTTCAAGTAGAATAAGTGATATGCTAAATCCGTTGCTTGTCATCAATTTAATTTGATGAAGGATGATCATAACATAATTCTTATTCTTGTTCATAGTTATCTGAATTCTTCTTCCGGAGTGGCTCATGATATCAATTCCTTTTCTCAGGTGTTCTTATCTTCTTTTTTCGGAGTTCCAAGTTTTCTCAAGTATCTCTTGTAAGGCTCCATCTAAGTCTTCACAAGGTCATGATCTTATTCTTTTCTACCTTCATATCGTTGCATCATTCATACGGAGGTCCTTCATGGCGGTTCATCATCATATCAATTCATTCTCAAAGTGTTCTTCAAGATTCTTGTTGGAGAACCTCAAGTATCCATTCTCTTGCATTCCCAAGTGCATTTGTTCTTCCTTTATCCTTTGAGGTGGTATTATAGCCTTCTTATTAGTGTAGGAGCCTCGAATAGTTTTCCTTTCAAGAATGAGATATTTAAACCACCAATTCTTTGATCATGAGATATTTCAACCCATGGTTTCTTCATTGAGCTATCTTGGTTTGGATTTCACCTAAAGCTTTTCCTATGGATTGCTGCTTTCATGGTGCTTGTCATTAATCCAAGTTCACAATGTATCCTCTTGGGGTAAGAATTGTCCATATCTTGTTTCTCCCAATCTATCCTTGTTTCTTTTAGTGGTTGGTCGTCACCTCATAAATGTTATGATGAGTTTCATAAGCCCACTTCTATCTTGTTCTTTTCGTTGTTGTTTTTCCAACAACTCAGTTCAATTCTTCTTGCAAGGATGATTCCCAAGTTCATTTGAGTTAGTAGTTTTCATTCATTTCTTCATTCTCTTCTTCCGTATGAGCTAGTTCATATTCTCTTGTTCCGGAGGCATTGTGATGTTGCTCTTTTGGGTCTATTATGTTGTTCTATCAAGATCATGGCGTTCCCTCGTTCTATTTAGTTGTTTGTTATGTATATTGTCTAATTCTCTCTTCTTATCAATTTTTTTGTCCCATTTTCCTACCGAAGTGCTGCCGAAATTTTCCGTGAATTCTTGCTTGTTTCTCATATCATTCCTCGTCTCCTTGCAACCTTCAAGGATTGTTGGTTTCACTCATTTGTCAAAGAAGCGACTAAGTTTTACCTCTTGTTCTTTCTCATCCTCTCCCCCTTTCATTCTAGGATCTCGGGGCGAGATCCTCTTGTAGTGTAGGAGAGTTGTGACAGCCCAAGACCGACACCCAGAAGATTCCCCTTTATTTCCGTTTCTGTCGTGTGATTAGTTTTATTAGTTGCATCATCATTTAGTTTGCATCGTCGCATCATGCATGGCATCTTGCATCGTATGTCATGTGAGGTGTTTTGAGTGTTGTGCTTCGAGTGATCACCGAGTCGTAGTGCGATAGTAGCTCCCCCTCTCCCCTCTTATTTCGTTTTTGCGGTTTGCTAAAGTTTCCATTTTAACCCTTCTAAAAAAATGTGTCTTCTTTTAAAAATGCTTTTATTAAATGTGGGGGTAACCCTTGGGTTTTATTTTATTTCTCCTTTTGTTTTATTTTAAAACCGTCTCATTTTCTTTTCTCCTTTAAAGAGCTCTTAGTTTATTCTTTAAATAAAAGAGTTTTTATTGTATTCTCTTGTCAGAAAGGAGTTTAGATTTTATTCTAATGTGAAAGGGTTTTAATTTGAAATCTTCAAAAGATTTTATTTTATTCATTGAAAAAAAACCCAAGCTATCCTTATAGTTGGGGTATATTTTATTTTCAAGAAGTCAAAAGGCATTTTTTTTAATTTTGTTAAAACCTTTTTTCTTTTCTTTTATTTGAGTTTTCCGTTTTAAAAGTATAAAAAAACAACAAAAGGGACAGAGGGAGTTCCCAGGCCCAAGGCCCAACCGACCAAGGCCAGCTGGCCCCAAGCCTCCAACCTAGCGAAAGCCCCCTCGTCCCTCGTCCTCCCCCCGAGCGCCGTCGGCCTCCCTTCCCCCGAGCGTCGTTGGCCTCCCTTCCCCTCGATCCCCTCTGTTTCTCCCGTGCACCATTCCCTCTTCCCCGATCCCCTTGCCTTCGAGCTGCCCCGCCGCCCTCGGCCCAGGCCCAAGCCTTCCCCCGCAGGTACCCTGCCGCGCCGCCCGCCGGTGCCGTCCCCGCGCCGCCTGGAGGCCTCCGTCGGCGCCGCCATGGCCTGCTCCCCGACGGTCGCCGCCTCCCTGCTCCCCGGTGGTCGTCGCGCTGGCCGTTCCCTCCAGGGCCTCGGCCTCCTCCTCTCGGCTCCTCCCGGTCGGCTCGAGGCCCCTGTGTCGCCGTGTGCTGCTGCTGCCGCCGAAGCGTGTTGTTGCCTGTTGAGGCTGCTAGCTTAGCTTTGCCGTTGCCCGCGCTAGAAGTTGTTGCTTTGCCTGCTTGCATGGTTGTTGCTTGCCGCTGGCCTTTGCTGTTGCTGCGCACGCGGCGTTGCCTGTCTGATGATGATGTTGCCGCCTCCTTCCCTGTTGCTGCTAGGTTGCTATGCTGCTCGCTGGTGCTACGTGTTGTTGCTGTACTTGCTTGCTGCCAAGCTAGCTGCTCGCCGATGCCGTGTTGTTGTTGTCGCTGTAGGATGCTCTTACCTGCCGCTGTTGCCGATTGCTAGGCTGCTAGCTTGTTTGCTGTCGTGGCCTGCTAAGTTTCTTGCCGAGGCTGATGCTTGCTATTGCTGCTAGCTGAATCAGCTTGTTACTGCTGCTGTGTTGGCTGCTGTTGCTGCTAGTCGTAGCTGCCTGCTAGATGATGATGCTTGCCTGGCTGCTAGAAGCTGTTAGCTGTTGTTGCTAGTTGCTTAGCTATTGTTGCTTGTTGCATAAGTGGTTGCCGCGGGTGCATGCTATTAGTTGTTAGCTTCTTGTTGTTACTTGTGCTGCCGCTTGCGTCGCAGCGTGCGCCGTTCCCCGCCATCGTGGCCCGCCGACAAGTTCGCTGCGAGTACCACGACGTCCTCGACAACCACCGGAAAACGTGATCGACTACCGATGTGAAGACCGAGAACCACGACGCAAGCGAACGACTACCGTCGGCAAGACCCGAGTACCACGACGACCACGACTTCCACGACGTCCGCTACGAAGGTATAACGTTGAGACGTTGTCGTGACCGTGTGCATGTGATGTATGAGTTGAATGTATGTTTGCGTCATATGTTGCATGTTGCACGTTGTCCCTCTTATGTTGTGCCCCGACACATTGGAACCCGGTAAGCGGGATCACCCCATCTTATTTACCATTCCCGCATGCTTCCTAAACGTTGGCACGATATCTCGACGATTTATCGGGATAGGAACGTTGTCATGCCATCGTTTCCGTCTTGCCGCCATGGTTCCCTCTCGCTCGCCGTGGCGACACCTGTTTCTTTCTCTTCTTGCCCGTGATGTTTGAACTCGCATACATGACGCATTCATGGCATATACATCTTATGTTGCATGTTCTTGTGCCGTAGCTCCGTTCTAAATCCCGTGTGTTAATCGTCTAGGATGCCATGTAGGATCACCGCTTCACCCCTTGCCATGTTAAAAACATTTAATATTGTCGTGTAAATTAACGGGAGTGAACAGATAATTAAACGTGGAGTTTCGTCGATATGCAACCCGTTGCATATCGAGCTTCACTTAATGAGTAGTGTTTGCGTGAGGTGAATTGCCATGCCTTCCCTTGCATCAATGAACTGATCATGCATCATCGTAGGTTATGCATCATGTTGTGCATCGTGTGGTGAATATTTGTGTTGATGTTTGTTTCCGGTTTGCCCGTCTCGATAGAGCTCTGCAAGCGTGTCGGAATGTGAGGACCCGTTTGACTACATTGGTTCGCCAACTTCGCGGAGTCATTCTTCTTCCAAGCGGGATCTCAGGCAAGATGACCATTTCCCCATATACCATTACTATCATTGCCATGCTAGTTTTACCGTTTCTATCGATTATGTCTTGTTGCCTACCACATGTTAAATATCAGCCTCTCAACAATGCCATGAAACCTTCAACCTCTTCAACCTAGCAAACCACTGATTGGCTATGTTACTGCTTGCTTAACCATGTTGTTAGCGTTGCTAGTTGCAGGTGTAGTTGCTTCCATGTGAAAACATGGGTTCCTTGTCATATCACCATATTAATGCTATTTAATTTAATGCACCTGTATACTTGGTAAAAGGTGGAAGGCTCGGCCTTTCTAGCCTGGTGTTTTGTTCCACCTTTGCCCCCTTAGTTTCGGCTACCGGTGTTATGTTTCATAAATGAACGCTCCTAACACGATCGGGGTTGTTATGGGGACCCCCTTGATAATTCGTTTTAGATTAAAGCTGGTCTGGCAAGGCCCAACATTGGTACTACATTTGCCCAACATAATAACTTTGTTAATACTGAAAGCATAGGGCGTCATGAACCCGAGGAGTAATTTCACATAATACATGGGGGCCAGTGTTGTTGGTGCTAGTCCAAAACTAGAGCCGTTTGTGGGGCCAACCCGGGGCAACTCGGGAGATTTCTATCAGGCCACCGTACGCTGTGCTTATCCGTTGTGTCCTGAGAACGAGATACGCGGCTCCTATCGGGATCGTCGACACGCCGGGCGGCCTTGCTGGATTAGTTTTACCTTTGACAAGATATCTTGTGCATCGGGATTCCAGTGATGCTTTGGGTAATCTCAGAGTTGAGGTTTTCCACTAAGGAATCTGACGAGATCGCGAGCTTCGTGATTGAGGATTTCCATGCGGCTTGTGGTAATTTGTGATGGACTAGTTGGAGCACCCCTGCAGGGTTAAATCTTTCGGAAAGCCATGCCCGCGGTTATGTGGCAACGTGGAAACTTGTATTAAGACTGGTTCTAGATAACTTGAAGTTAACTTAATTAAAATATGCCAACTGTGTGTGTAACCGTGACTGTCTCTTTCGTGAGTTCTTTCTCCGATCGAGGACACGGTAGGGTTATATCTGACGTAGGTAGGTGTTCAGGATCATTCATTTGATCAACAGTAGTTCACGTCCGTTATGCGTAGATCTTCTCCCTCCATATTCCTGTACTCGTAACTTTAGCCTCCAAATATATGCTTAGCCGCTGCTGCAACCTCACCACTTAACCATACCTCACCCATTAAGCTTTGCTAGTCTTGATACCTTTGGAAATGAGATTGCTGAGTCCCCTGTGGCTCACAGATTACTACAACACCAGTTGCAGGTACAGGTAAAGGTTACTTGATGTTATCTCGAGTAGAAAACAAGGGTTTTGTGGACGGTGATGTTCGATTTGCTGCCCTCCTTAGTCTTTTCTCGATTCGGTGGTATTATTGGATTGAAGCGGCCCGGACCGACATTATTCGTACGCTTACAAAAGACTTGTTTCATCAGTTGACATGCAATCTCGTTGCATAAAGATGACTGGCGAGTGTCGGCTTCTTCAACTTTAGTTGAATTGGTATTGACCGAGGCGGTCCTTGGAGAGGTTAAATAGCAATTTGCACATCACCATTGTGGTTTTTGCGTAAGTAAGATGCGATCATACTAGATACCCATAGCAACCACGTAAAAGATGCAACAACAAATTAGAGGACATCTAACTTGTTTTTGCAGGGTATGCTTGTGATATGATATGGCCAATGACGTGATGTGATATATTGGATGTATGGGATGATCATGTTGTAATAGTTAATATCGACTTGCACGTCGATGGTACTGCAACCGGCAGGAGCCATAGGGTTGTCTTTAAACTAACGTTTGTGTTTGCAAATGCGTTTACTATATTGCTAGGACGTAGCTTTAGTAGTAATAGAAAAAGTAGCACGACAACCCCGATGGCGACACGTTGATGGAGATCATGGTGTGGCGCTCGTGACAAGAAGATCATGCCGGTGCTTTGGTGATGGAGATCTAGAAGCACATGATGATGGCCATATCATGTCACTTATGAATTGCATGTGATGTTAATCCTTTTATGCACCTTATTTTTCTTAGAACGGCGGTAGCATTATGAGGTGATCTCTCACTAAAATTTCAAGACAAAATTGTGTTCTCCCCGACTGTGCACCGTTGCTACAGTTCGTCGTTTCGAGAGACCACGTGATGATCAGGTGCGATGGACTCAACTTTCACATACAACGGGTGCAAAACAGTTGCACACGCAGATCACTCGGGTTAAGCTTGACGAGCCTAGCATGTGCAGACATGGCCTCGGAACACATGAGACCGAAAGGTCGAGCATGAATCGTATAATTGATATGATTAGCATAGAGATGCTTACCACTGAAGCTATTCTCAACTCACGTGATGATCGGACTTGAGTTAGTGGATTTGGATCATGTACCACTCAAATGACTAGAGAGATGTACTTTTTGAGTGGGAGTTCTTAAGTAATATGATTAATTGAACTAATTGTCACGAACATAGTGTGATGGTCTTTGTGAATTATGATGTAGCTTGCGCTATAGCTCTACTGTTTTTATATGTTCCTAGAGAAAATTTAGTTGAAAGTTGATAGTAGCAACTTTGCGGACTGAGTCCGTAAAACTGAGGATTGTCCTCATTGCTGCGCAGGAGGCTTATGTCCTTAATGTACTACTCGGTGTGCTGCACCTCGAGCGTTGTCTGTGGATGTGGCGAACACCTGACATACACGTTTTTTATGACTACGTGATAGTTCAGTGCATAATACTTAATAGCTTAGAAACAAGGCACCGTAGACATTTTGAAAGGTCACGGAACATATGAGATGTTCTAAGAGATGAAATTGATATTTCATGCTCGTGCCCTTGTTAAGAGGTATGAGACCCCCGACAAGATTCTTTGTCTACAAAATAAAGGAGAAGATCTCAAATCGTTGAGCATGTTCTCAGATTGTCCGAGTACAACAATCGCTTGAATCAAGTGGGAGTTAATCTTCCAGATAAGATAGTGATGGTTCTCCAAAGTTACTGCCACTAAGCTACTGGAGCTTCGTGAAGAACTAGAACATATCAAGGATAGATATGATGATCCTTGAGCGATTCGCACTGTTTGACACTGCGAAAGTGGAAATCAAGAAGGAGCATCAATTTGTTGATGGTTAGTAAAACCACTAGTTTCAAGAAGGGCAAGGGCTAGAAGGGATACTTCATGAAACGACAAATCAGTTGCTGCTCCAATGAAGAAACCCTAGATTGAACCCAAACCCGAGGCTAAGTGCTTCTGTTATGAGGGGAACGATCACTGAGGTGGAGCTACCCTAGATACTTGGTAGATAAGAAGGCTGGCAGAGTCGACACATATATGTTTGATATACATGATATTGATGTGTACTTTACTAGTACTCCTAGTAGCACGAGGGTATTAGATACCGGTTCAATTGCTAAGTGATTAGTAACTCGAAATAAAAGCTACGGAATAAATGGAGACTAGCTAAAGTCGAGGTGACGATAAGTGTTGGAAGTGTTTCCAAGGTTGATGTGATCAAACATCGCACGCTCCCACTACCATCGGGATTGGTGTTAAACCTAAATAATTGTTATTTGGTGTTTGCGTTGAGCATGAACGTGACTGGATCGTGTTTATTGCAATACGATTATTCATTTAAAGAGAATAATGGTTATTCTATTTGCTTGAATAATCACCTTCAATGGTTTATTGAACTCGATCATAGTGTTACACATATTCATAATATTGGTGCCAAAAGATAAAAATAATAATGATAGTACCACTTACTTGTGGCACTACCGCTTGAGTCATGTTGGTGTAAAATGCATGAAGAAGCTCCATGCTGATGGATCTTTGTACTCACTCATTTTTGAAACGTTTGAGACATGCATACCATACCTGTTGGTATAAACGCATGAAGAAACTCCATGCAGATGGATCGTTTAGACTCACTTGATTTTGAATCACTTGAGACATGCAAAATCATACCACATGGAACAAGAAAGTAAACTTGTTGGATGCAAAACATTTATGATGTGTGCAGTCCAATGAGTGTTGGGGCAGTGGATATCGTTATGTTCTTACTTCACTGATGATTTGAATAGATACAGGAGTATTTACTTCATGAATCACAAGTCTAAAATATTGAAAAGTTCAAAGCTATTTCAGAGTGAAGATCATCGTGACAAGAGGATAAACTGTCTATGATATGATCATAGAGATGAATATCTGAGTTACGAGCTTTTGGTACGCAGTTGAGACAATGTGGAAATTGTTTTCGCAATTCATGCCACGTGGAACACCATAGTGTGATGGTGTGTGCGAACGTCATAGCCACACCCTATTTGATATGGTGCATACTATGATGTCTCTTATCGAATTGCCACTATCGCTTATCGGTTATGCATTAGAGACAACCGCATTCACTTTAAATAGGGCACCACGTATTTCCGTTGAGATGACACAATATAGATTATGGTTTGGAGAAACATAAGCTGTCGTTTCTTAAAAGTTTAGGGGTGAGACGCTTATGTGAAAAAGTTTCTGTCTGATAAGCTCGAACCCAAAGCGGATAAATGCATCTTCATAGGATATCCAAAGCAGTTGGATACATCTCCTATCTCAGATCCGGAAGCAAAGTGTTTGTTTCTAGAAACGGGTCCTTTCTCGAGGAAAGATTTCTGTCGTAAGAATTTAGTGGGAGGGTGGTGGAACTTGATGAGGTTCTTGAACCATCACTTCAACCAGTGTGTAGCAGGGCGCAGGAAGTTGTTCCTGTGGCACCTACACCAATTGAAGTGGAAAACTGATGATGGTGATCATTGAGCTTCGGATCGAGTTACTACAAACCTCGTAGGTCGACAAGGTCGCGTCTACTACTGAGTGGTACGGTAACCCTGTCTTGGAGGTCATGTTGTTGAACAACAATGAACCTACGAGCTATGGAGAAGCGATGGTGGGCCCGGATTCCGACAAATGGCTGGAGGCCATGAAATCCGAGAGAGGATCCATGAAAGAAAACAAAGTGTAGACTTTGGAAGAACTACTTGATAGTAGTAAGACTATTAAAGTAAAGATGGATCTTTAAAAGGAAGACAGAAGATGGTGGTGAAAAGGCACCATTAAGAAAAGCTCGACTTGTCGCAAAGATGTTTCCGACAAAGTTCAAAGAGTTGACTATGATGAGACTTTCCCAATCGTAGCGATGTTAAAAGTCTGTTGGAATTATGTTAGCAGTTGCTGCATTATTTATGAAATATTGCACATAGGATGTCAGAACGTTGTTTCCTCGATGGCTTCCTTGAGGGAAGGTTGTATGTGATACAACCAGAAGGTTTTGTCGATCCTAAGGATGCTAACAAGTATGCAAGCTCCAGCGATCCTTCTATGGATTGGTGCAAGCATCTCGGAGTTGGAATATACACTTTGATGAGATGGTCAAAGCTTTTGGGTTTATACAAGGTTTATGAGAAACTTGTATCTCCAAAGAAGTGAGTGGGAGCACTATAGAATTTCTGATAAGTATATGTGGTTGACATATTGTTGATCGGAAGTAATGTAGAAATAAAACGTTGTTTGAAAGGAGTTTTTCAAAGGAAGACCTGTATAGAGCTATTTGAACATTGAGCATCAAGATCTATAGAGATAGATCAAAACGCTTAATAGAACTTTCAAATGAAATGCATGCCTTGACAAGTTTTTGAAGGAGTTCAAAATAGATCGGCAAAGAAGGAGTTCAAAATAGATCGGCAAAGAAGGAGTTCTTGGCTGTGTTGTAAGGTGTGAATATGATTAAGACTCAAAAGCCCGACCATGGCAGAAAAAAGAGAAAGGATGAAGGTTATTCCCTATACCATAGCCGTAGGCTCTAAAGTATGCCAAGCTGTGTACCGCACCTGATGTGTGCCTTGCCATGAGTCTGTCAAGGGGTACAAAAAGGTGATCCGGGATTGAATCACTAAAACAGTGGTCAAAGTTATCCTTAGTAACTAGTGGACTAAGGAATTTTTCTCGATTATGGAGGTGATTAAAGAGTTCGTCGTAAAGGGTTACGTCGATGCAAGCTTTGACACTAATCTGAATAAACTCTGAGTAATAAAACGGATTCGTATAGTAGAGTAGATATTTGGAGTATTTGCGAATAGCACGTTGCAGCAACATCTATAAGATGACATAAAGATTTGTAAAGCACACACGGATCTGAAAGATTCAGAACCATTGACTAAGACCTCTCTCACGAGCAAGACGTGATCAAACCCAAAACTATATGGGTGTTGGATTCGTTAAAATCACATGGTGATGTGAACTAGATTATTGACTCTAGTGCAAGTGGGAGACTGTTGTAAATATGTCCTAGAGGCAATAATAATTTAGTTATTATTATATTTCTTTGTTCGTGATAATCGTTTCTTATCCATGCTATAATTGTATTGATTAGAAACTCAAATACATGTGTGGATACATAGACAAAACATTGTCCCTAGTAAGCCTCTAGTTGACTAGCTCGTTGATCAAAGATGGTCAAGATTTCCTAACCATAGACAAGTGTTGTCACTTGATAACGCGATCACATCATTTAGGAGAATCATGTGATGGACAAGACCCAAACTATGAACGTAGCATATTGATCGTGTCGTTTTATTGCTATTGTTTTCTGCGTGTCAAGTATTTGTTCCTATGACCATGAGACCATATAACTCACAGGCACCGTTGGAATACCTTGTGTGCATCAAACGTCTCAACATAACTCGGTGACTATAAAGGTGCTCTATAGGTATCTCCGAAGGTGTCCGTTGAGTTAGTATGGATCAAGACTGGGATTTGTCACTCCGTGTGACGGAGAGGTATCTCGGGGTCCACTCGGTAATACAACATCACACACAAGCCTTGCAAGCAATGTGACTAACTGTAAGTCACGGGATCTTGTATTACGGAACGAGTAAAGATACTTGCCGGTAACGAGATTGAAATAGGTATGCGGATACCGACGATCAAATCTCGGGCAAGTAACATAACGAAGGACAAAGGGAATGACATACAGGATTATATGAATCCTTGACACTGAGGTTCAACCGATAAGATCTTCGGAGAATATGTAGGATCCAATATGGGCATCTAGGTCCCGCTATTGGATATTGACCGAGGAGTGTCTCGGGTCATGTCTACATAGTTCTCCAACCCGCAGGGTCTGCACACTTAATGTTCGGTGACGTTTCGGTATACTTGAGTTATAGGTGTTGGTAACCTAAAGTTGTTCGGAGTCCCACATGAGATCACGAACATCACGAGGAGGTCTGGAATGGTCCAGAGGTAAAGATTGATATATGGGAAGTCCTGTTTTGGTCACCGGAAAAGTTTCGTGCTCATCGGTAGTGTACCGGGAGTGTCAGGAGGGTACCGAGGACCATCGGGAGGGGCGTCACGCCCCGAGGGGCCTTATGGGCTGTGGGAGGATACAAACCATCCCCTAGTGGGCTGACATAAGCTCCCACTAAGGCCCATGAGGTTTGAGAGGCAAAAACCCAAAGGTGGAAAAGATGGAAAGGGTTTCCAAGTGGAAAGGAGGAATCCTACTCCAAGTAGGATCCACCTCCAATTTCGGCCAAACCTTGAGGGTTTGAGGCTGCCTCCTCCCTTCCCTCCCTCCTATATATACTAGAGGTATTGAGGGTTTTTGAGACATAACTTTGCCACGTGCTACTCGACCCTATACCACGCAGTTTTTCCTCTAGATCGTATTTCTGCGGAGCTTAGGCGAAGCTCTGCCGGAGTAGATCATCACCACCACCGGCGCGCCGTCACACTGTCGGAGAACTCTTCTACCTCTTCGCCCCCTCTTGCTGGATCAAGAAGGTGGAGATCGTCATCGAGTTGTACGTGTGCTGAACGCGGAGGTGTCGTCCGTTCGGCACTAGATCGGAACGATTCGTGGGACGGATCGCGGGACGGTTCGTGGGACGGATCGCGGGACGGTTCGTGGGGTTGATGGAGGGATGTGAAGACATTCCACTACATCAACCGCATTTCTTAACGCTTCCTGTTGTGCGGTCTACAAGGGTACGTAGATCCAAATCTCCTCTCGTAGATGGACATCACCATGATAGGTCTTCGTGTGCGTAGGAAATTTTTTGTTTTCCATGCAACCTTCCCCAACAGAAACTTGTTGGACTCGCGCATCCACCCGTTGTGTGCGGCAGGGTCAAAGATAAAGCACATTAGGTGGGATAGCACTCCAAACCATGGTAGTAGTAAGATGTTGGGGAACGTCGTATGGGAAACAAAAAAATTCCTATGCTCACCAAGATCTATCTATGGAGATTAACATCTACGAGAGGAGGAGTGCACCTACATACCCTTGTAGATCGCTAAGCAGAAGCGTTGAGAAACGCGGTTGATGTAGTCGAACATCTTCGCGATTCAATCACGATTCGTCCCGCGATCCAATCACGAATGTCCCAATCAAGTGCCGAACGGACGACACCTCCGCGTTCAGCACACTACAGCGTGATGACGCCTTCACCACCTCGATCCAGCGAGCGTGGGTGAAGTAGTAGCTGAGTTCTCCGGCAACACGACGGTGTGGTGGTGGCGGTGGTGGTGCTATTCCCGCAGGGCTACGCCGAGCGCTACCGAAACCGCAAACGGAGGAGAAAATGATCTAGGGGGAGAGAGGGGCGTCAAGGGCTTGGTGTGTCCTCTTGGGGTGCCCCTCCCCTCTATATATAGGTGGAGGGGCGTGGGGAACGGCCCCTCCAAGCCCTAGGGCGCACCCAAGGTGGGAGGAGGTGGAATCCTAGTCCTCCTCCTTTTTCATACAAAGGTGGACTTTCCACCTTTCCTAACTTCATGGGCCTTGAGGGGGTTGTGTGCTTGGCCCAATAAGACCAGAGCACCTCCCCTCAGCCCATGTAAACCCTTGAGAGGTGGTGGAACCCTTGGTGGACTTCCGGACTCCTCCGGAAGTTTTCAGAACCTTCTATAAGCTTCCCGATATAATATTAGAAAAATCTAAAACTTTTTCGGTAGACAAAATATGACTTCCCATATTCCGGAGCTCCTCGTGACGTTCGGGATATCATCCGGGACTCCAAACAACATTCGGACACTAACACAATAACTCAATTATATCTATATTGTCATCAAACGTTAAGTGTGCGGACCCTGCGGGTTCGAGAACTATGAAGACATGACCGAGACACCACTACGGTCAATAACCAATAGCGTGACCTAGATGCTCATATTGGTTACCACACATTCTACGAAGATCTATATCGGTTGAACCAATGATGTCGACGATGCACCACTAAAACGAGGGAACCTTATTCCATCTTCACGGAACCATCGTTGCCATTTTTGTCCTGAGCAGGACAAAAATTCTAAGAAAACTTGAATATACATAAAAGAAACGGAGCTTCTCGCCGGCAAGGTTCGGGATCCACCACGGCCCATGACCCTAAGGCCACTGGAGACAAGGTGAACCAGCGGCGACGCCAAGGGAGGGAGAGGAACCTCAATATTTTTGGAGAGGAGGCAACTGCATATGTAATTATAACTATTATATTTTTACTATAGAAAAATTGTTCTATGGTTTCGAGGTCAAAAACTGATTTATTTAGCTATGGAGAAGTGAAGTTTTACTTGATGAACATAAATTGTGAAACTCATTTACATGGTATTTATAGGTGTACACATTAGTTGCCGTTTTCGTTGGCAATCAAACATCCAGTAGGACAAGAGCTTGTCAGTCAAGTACGTTCATCCTTCAGATTTGATACATTTAACACGAAGGCGTATGTGGTTTCATGAGGAAGACGATTCATGTATCTTCTAAGTCCTTCGAAAGTTATGGTGGTTTTATGATGATTGATGCTCGGTATCTTGTGTGTGTCGATGTGATTTCGGTTGTTCGAGTCATTATTGTTGGTGTTCTCGTTAAGATTTGTTGTATTGTGTAGGTGTGATGAGCTATGATTATTATAAGTTAGGAGTTGTGAAGCCTGCTTTTGGGTTGTTTATATTGATTTCGTCTATTTTTTAAAAATTAACTAGGTAATTCTTTTCTTCTTAATTAATTGATAAGACAAATATTTTGCCTTTGTTTCAAAAAATAAATACATTTAGCACACTGTTATTACAAACCAAGGATGCAAAGGCATCCTGTGAACCCACGTGTAAGTATATCAAAAGTCAATCCTATGTCGACTTTTACCATGCTTGCATTACGGGTTCACGCGGACTCGTGCTTCCACCCCTCATAAAATCAGATTGATAGAGACAGATAGCTGTAACAGCAAAACAATAGCAAGACAACAAGATACAAGAAAAACTCAACACGCCGTCCCCTTTGGACTGTCATAGTTCTTCTTCCACAAAACCAAGAACACCAGTGATCCACCACTCAGGGTCGCGGTTAGCCGTCTGTTTGATATAGTAGCGGCCGTACGCACAGTATGCATGAAGGAGACAAGATGAAAACAAATCTTTCAAGGGTAGTAGAGCGCACAAGAAGACGCGACAGTGCACAGGAGCCCTGGGCGCACAGCGTACGTACATGATCCATGGGAGAATTAGCTAAGGTGATTTATGAAGGCGCTTCAATGGAGAGGTTAATGGTGGTATTGCTTCTAGTAGTGGCCGTTGGCGGCGCTGCCGCTCTTGCCGTCGACGACGACCTCGGTCATGGGCACGTGGTCGGCCTTGCGCTTGCGGGCCTCCAGGATCTCCTGCGTCGACTTGTAGTAGATGGCGTACAGAATTATCTGCCCCACTGCGAACATGACGCCCAGCCCGTTGGGGATCTGCATCCAAAGAACACCAATTTAACCTTCACCCAACAGTAATGCCGAAAATAAGTTTGGTAGCAGCAGAAAAACAAAATATAATCCCAGAAGTGTGTTAGCCTGAGCTAAGGGTCAGTACTCGCTACCCGGTACAGTAGGTGATGGGTTGCATTGCATGCCGTGGCCGCGGACAAAGGGCAACTACAATAGCACATGACGTAACCTTGGGTTTGTGGTGTACCACCGACTACCGTGTACTACCAGCGGTCAGGAGCGGATCCCAATTCCCAATGGCATGCCGACGTGGGCGGTGGCAGTATGTACCTCGCCGTCTTCCTCTGGTGACATGTACACCACACAAGCTACACCTCAGGTCGGGATCAGCGACCCCTCAAAAAGAAAAGGTCGGGATCAGCGGCCACGGCCTCTCTTTGAACGAAAACCTGTTTTTTCTCTTGGAATTTCAACGAAAAACATGTTTTTGCCATCCCGACACACAGCCGACGCCAACAGTAATTATTCGTCGGACTGGGACAGCCGGACGGACAGGCGTTGTTGTGCTAGTTTCACACACACAATTCCAAGTCCGAACAGGTAACCGACAACGGAGACGATCCGGTCCGCCCGGTCAGTCGTGACAACACTAGCTTGACCTTTCGGTCTCACGATGTCCGCCGAGCCATGCCACCCACCGTGAAAAAAGTAGGACACGAGGCTTGAAAGCAACTGCGCCTGTTCCGCTATTTCGGCCCCATCGCACGCGCGCGTAATAGGCTAACTAAAACAAAACTACATGCTGCTAGATGGGCCATGGAGTCCTCGTCCTGTTAATAATGCTAAGCTAGCAACCCAATCTTATCATATACCCAAACAAAAACGGCCCTACGATCGTACAGCCACGGAGCCCCTCCCAGCACAAAAACGTGCATGTACTCCGTAGCTAGTCACATGAACGTGCATGCAGATCGCAGGAAAGCAAAGAAAGGGCCCGGCGGTTACTTCTGTCCGCGGGTGGTGCACGCAACTTGTTGTGACAACGCAAGCTCAACATGCCCTGCAGCAGCAGCAGCTGCAGCTGCATTCATTTGGGTTGGGTGGCTCGCCTGAATCAATCCAAATATGGCACCTAACCTAACCAGATGCGCCTCCTAAATTTATACACCAACCCGGCCCTGCCTGCCATCATCAACTTGCCTTGGCAGAACTTAGCAAGTCACCCATGTTAACTTCCTGTGCTGCTTACTTTAATTAGGCGGGCATTGCCCAGGTTCTGTGCTGGCTACTCAGGTCACAGGGTAGCAAGCGCTCAACTGGAAGCCATCCTCATCTCACGCCAGTCGTTAATAGCTAATAATGGTTGTTATTGCTGTGTGTGAAAGGCTTACGGTGATGTAGAGGTCGAAGTGGATGAGGGCGTAGGCAGTCCAGCAGATGCCATTGACGAGCGAGGCCACGGACAGGAACAGGGGCATGTACTCCACGCTCTTGGTCTGGATCACCATTTTCTGAAACAGAAAAAAAAAATCAACATGATGATGGTGAACAATACATACAAAAGGAAATCCATCCATTTTACAGCCAATTTGTTTGTTTGTGATCATGTGATGTACAATTCATCCAAAGGACAGGCAGTGAAACGGAAACAACTTCCTTCTACACGTATGTATTAACCAGATTAGGAAGCACAAAAACTAGCAAGGAAACGACAGCATGGGAGATGAGACAACTTTAGTTTTGCTTGGGATGGGGGGACTAAAAGAGCCCTGAACAATTTTAACGAAAAGTGCAGCGGGTACAAGTTGTTAATTACAGTTGAATCCAAAAGTAAAATGATGAACAAAAAGAGCATGAGTTTTTTATTTTTTGATAGCAAAAGAACATGAGTTTTTATTTTCTTCTTTGATAGAAGAAGAACAGGAGTTGATTTGACGCCATGGAATGGAAACACTGCACGTACGTGATATATAAAAAAAATTCTTCAGAAAAGAATATTTGCGCCGTTCAAAGTAGTAGCGAGATAGCCGAAAAGAATACAGCTACTAGTGTACTGTACTAGATAGAGAGAAACGACAGGATTACGCATGCGTGTACTCGCGTATTCTATTCTCCACCCAGAACCAAGAGCAGACGTTGGTCAATCAAATTACTATAGACTAATCCAGCGTTCTTTTCCTATGGTTATTCTCATTCGAACAGCAGTTAATTAATCATCTCCTCGCCTGATCTTCTGACGCCGACAATCACCCACTGGACTAAGATCAATCAATAAAATACCACCACCAAATCTCACTCCAATACTGTACTACTAGTTTGTACTTTGTAGGTGAGACCGTGGGAGTGATGGCGACGCGTACCATGACGGAGAGCGGCGCGGCGTACATGCCGGTGCCGAAGAGGACGCAGAGGATGCCGACGACCATGGACCTGCGGTCGTGGGTGTGGGCGAGGGAGAGGACGAGCGCGGCGACCCCGCCGACGAAGGCGACCTCGGCGACCAGCAGGATAAGGACTCGGCGGCGGGCGGCGCCGACGGAGTAGGTGAGGAAGAGCGCGATGTAGGCGAGCTCGATGACCATGCCGGTGCCGTTGATGGTGATGACGAGCATGCTGTGCGGGTGCACCAGCGGGAGCCCGTAGAGCACCCACATCATGCAGTTGAGCAGCGTCGCGAGGTACGGCACCGCCGAGTACTGCTCCACCGTCTTCTTCTTCCAGATTCGGTAGAACGTCGGCCTGGAATTCGCAGTTGGCAAGTGTTTTCACTGGTCAGGTTTTTCATTCGAACAGAAGAGATACCTAAACTGTTTCGATCAGAAAAAAGGGGTACTACAAAATCATTGCGGCGCAGATCTCCGCATTCTCACGGATTTGCATCATGTAATTCTCGCTCCTTGCTCAGCACAATTAATTCCGGAATCCATTTTATCCGGCGAATTAAATGAAGATACACTTATTTAAGAGCATGTAGTTTTAGGCGGTGCTTACACTGGGGATAGAAAGAGCACCAAGGCGGTTCCATTGCCTGCAAGAGAGACACACACAACAAACCCCAAAACAGCAACGTCAGAAGTAGATCTCGGACGATGAACAAGCACGAAGGAGGAAACTGCCGAACAAATCACGATTCGGGATGCTCGCTTGCACTAGAAGGGAGCAAAAGTCCGTGAAGAGGACACGCGCAAAGCGGCGAGAAACAAAAAGAGCATCAGGGGGAGGCAAGGCAACAGCGCCACCCCGTACGACCCCGTGCGGTACCATCCACCACATGATTTTCGCTGCAGTGCAGGAGCACATGCGTATGCAGCAGAGAGTCGGGGAGAGCGTGGAGCGACGGGGACGGACGGACGCACGCACCTATGACGCCGATGACCGTGCGGATAGCGTCGGGCGACACCATGGCGGCTTCCGGCGAGAGGTTAACCGCACCAAGGAACTGATCTAGAAGAGCGTCTCGGATGTGGATTTCTGGAAGGGAGGAGGAGGGGGAGGGGGGGGGGGGCAGGGAAGGATGCAAGTACAGCGGACCCTCTCTCTCTGTCCCTCTGCGGTGCGTTTGATGAGTGAATGATCTCAAGAAAACACCAAACGGGGTCCTTAAATAGAGCGGGGGCTGCTGACCCGTGGGCCCCGCAGCGGCGTCCCCGTCTCTATCTCTATCCGCCGCGCTCTCTCTCATGCACACCGCGGCGGCCTTTTGCATACGCCTCTTTCTATCTCTCTCTCTCTATCTCTCTCTGCGCGTTTCTCTCTCTATAACAACCCCGATGTGCGGTGGCCCAGCAGCCAGCCGTGTGGGCTGGTCGTACTACTTTTTCTTTCCACAGGATTTTTAGAAATGCTGGGTTGCTCATTTCGACTTTGGTAGATATTCGCATTCTTGGTCCCGGAGCAACCCAAGCTACCCCCGCTGGGCATCAATAGTCTTTGGTTCCCTCTGCCCATTTTGGCGCTGTGTATTTTGGTTGAGATGATATAGGGACACTAAATCATGTTAAGTTTTGGTTGTCTGCCCGCATTGCATCACGAGGTCGTTTCGTACATGGTGTTTGGTTGGCATCATTTGAGAGTGTGAGGATGCAGTTACATATGATGTCTGGTTGCTTCTGGCCTAATGTTATGGTCACCCCTTCCTATGAGTGATGATTTTGCGTAATACATAGATATGTAGTACTTCCGGGAAGTGGAGTTTTTGAGCTCGACCTCATTTGAACCTGATGAACAGTAAAATTCGGAAAAATTCATGACTAATTCAACCAATTCAGAATTTTTTTGGTACACACATTGACCAAAAAATTACGCGCTCCCAACATTTCATATTAAAATCACATTCGTGGAAATCGTGGCAAAAGAATCGATACTCCAAATGTGTTATTTTCAAAAGCATTTTAGGGTGTTGATTTTGTTTTTTTGCACGACATCCACAAATGTCTTTTCAAGATGATGTTTTGTGAGCATAGAAAACTTTTGTCAATTTTTGCATTAAAAAATCAGAATATTTTGAATGATTTTTCATTTTTTTAATTCTACTGTTCATCCCGAGCTCAAATAAGCTTGGAAGCAAAAGAAGACTTTCCGTACTCCCCCTGTTTCTTTATGTATGTCTATTATTTTCAACACGGTGACCAAGGCATATAATTATAGAAGTCCTATGATAAAATTACCCTTGGTAAATTTGTTGGTTTATGGCAAGTAAATCACTGAGTTCATAAAAGTAAGAGATACATGCAATCGAGCGAGAGATAGCTTTCCTTTTTTGATACAAAGAGAGATACACGCAATCAGGAGATAGATACTTTTTATTTTTTTATTTTTTAGAGTGCTAAAAAGGAAATCACGAGGATTTAGAATACATGCACCTTACATTATAAAATTTTATCAAAAAATAAATACACTTTTTATATAAAGGAACTGAGCAAGTAGTACATAGATAGGTAGTACCAATTGAATATCATTTCAATCCTATCTACTAACAAATGGCAGTTTGTCGGTTTTTCCTAACTACTTTACAACCGGTTATTCGTGTTAACTACTAACATGAAAATGCCAAACTAACAGTTATATGGCTCAACGGAAAAAAAATCATCAATGTGAATCAAGGGGAAGCTCTTCTTCTTGTAGATGTGCTGCAGATGATGATAATGATGCTGACGACGATGATCTTTGTGTTACCTCTGTTAGCCACATTGTGTTAGTTCACTTCAATCTTGTGCTCTTCAATTTTCATTGTCATGTGCCTTCACATCAGTGGCAGACTCAACACCACCAGTCGTCACATCATTCTTTTCTGGCACAACTCTTCATGACCCCATTCTAAGATCCAGTCATGAAGAATGCTACATGCAAAAACAAGCTTAAATTGGGCAAGGAAATGGTTCAATGCCTTATGTATGAGGATTTTAAATCTATTTTTTAAAGCACTAAATGCTCTCACAACTGTAATTCTAAACCTAGGTCTACACTGTCTGAGATTGAACAATTCATGTATAGTCCTATGATAGTTCCTTGAAGAGAAATCATTGAAATGGTACCTACTTTTTGTGAAGGTAGGAAGAACCCAGACCCACATTCATATCCAACATCTCCTAGGCGAAATTTATCATCATGGATATTGATGCCATTAGATATAGCTATGTTGCCAGCAAGAATGTTTGCATGATGGGTTGGTCCTTCCGAACGAGTTAACACATATGTGAACTTGAGATCAAATCAACAACAACAAGCACATTTTGTCTTGTGTAGTATTTTCTACCCATATATGTTGCAGCACATGACCTCGTCAATGTAGCAGTCAGATGAGTACCATCTATTGCGCCAAAACAATGATGTGATGACATGAAAAAACTATTATGGGTCACAACAATACAATCATGGAATGGCAAGTACTAACAGGTAGCACATTGCACCTTCAAATAGGGATACCATCTATACCTTGTGTGTGTATTTGTAGGAGTCACGCAACTAGGTGCCTTAATCATCTCCCCCGTGAGCTCACGAGTCGTGTATAAGACTTAATTGAAATACCAGCAAATGGTCTCACTAGATCTCCTAAATGTGTTAAGAATCCCTCAAAATCTTTACTATTTAGGGAGAGTATGTAGTCATTTTCATTTCGTTCACTCATTAATGCCAAAAAATTGTCCTAATTATTTCTTGCCAAACTCTAGCATTGCCCGCAACCGCATGCAATTAATAGCCACACGATTAATTATGTATGTCAATTAGTCATGCGTTAATTTATGGAAAGTATAATTAAGTGTTGTACATGAGGATAACATTAATTATGGAGAGTATCACTCTTTGTACTAGGGGGGTCATGTTAATTCTGAAAAGTATCATCGAGCATTGGACGGGAGGATCATGTTAATTATGAAAAGTATCACCGCGCATTGCACTCGACGATCATGTTGATTCTAGTAAGTAGCATCGAGCATTAGACGGGAGGATCATGTTAAATATGGAAAGTATCACCAAACATTGGATGAGATGATCACGTTAATTACAAAAAGTATCATCGAGCGTTGGGCAAAAGGATCACTAAAATTTGTATTGCCCCATTGCAACACACGTGTAATTAGCTAGTGATCCATGAAATGAAGGAACGTTGCAATTGATCTTCCATAGAGGTGGGGATGCTAACTTGTAGAAACCCCCACCTAAATGTGTCCACAAGATTGCAAAAGGGGCACTTGTGTGCGAAGGATGTTATGGCCCCTACATCGTTATGCTTGTAGATATAGTTCATATTCACCATCCTCTTCTATCCCAAACAAACATTGGACAATATTTGATCACGGACTTTAAATTTTGGCAAAACACACTCTTGCGCACTAACATGACCTAGGCTCGAAGCATAACAACGAGTGTTGATGCGTGAATAAGCAACTTCATCTGTTCGTCCTAAATCCATGTAGTGGTAATTAACTGAAAGTGCATTATATCGACTAGAGGGGGGTGAGTAGGCGATTTTTATGAATTCGTCACTTAGGAATTTCCCTGTGAGGAAATTGCTAAGCCACGAACAGCTTGCACCGAAATAAGTACTCAGGCATAAGCATAACATGGCAACAACATGGTCATCATGATGAAATGAAACAGACACTTAGCGCGAGTAGTGTGATCAGGATAAGCAGGTGAAGAACAAGTGATGTGAAGAATTTTGGATGAGAAAATTGAGAAAGTCTTCAGTAAAATTCTTCAAACAGTAACGATCAATTTCATCAAACACGTAAATGAGAAAATAGAAGGATTGGGAAAATAGAACCAGGTACTCAGTGAAGACAGTGATTTGATGACCCAGTTCCAACTGATGTGACAGTCGTACTTCTGGTTTGGAGCGGCTTGGTATTTAGAACAAAGGACACATAGTCCCACGACACTAAGTCCTTATTGTATTTTCCTTGAGCTAAGGACACACGGTCCTCGCCCAACACTTGTGGTAGGTTTTCAAGGCAGACTTCCAAACCCACACAAGCTCGATGACCCGACAATCCACAATTTATTGTTGAATGCTCTAGACTAGTGACGCCTAACCGTCTGAAAGATGCACAATCTTCAAAGGTAACAAGCATCGGTTCCACACAGGAACACTCTCTTTAGTGATGCTCAATCACTTTGGGTTTTTGGGTTTTGGTTTGTGTGTTTGGGGTTTTTCCTCACAGATGATTTTCTCTCAAGGTCTTTGAGGAATGGGTTGCTCTCAAATGACAAGTGTCAAGTTCTCCCTCGGAGGAGCCAACCAACTAGTGGTTATGGGGGCGACTATTTATAGCGGGGGAGCAATCCCGACATGATTTGGCATAAATGCCCCAATGATATGATCGTTATGTGGATAAGGTTTGGGGACAGCTGGCGCGACGCAACAATGGTTAGAACTTTAAAGTTGTGAAAGTCCTCGTGTCTCTCATATTCCTCACTTGTAGTTAATTCGCATTAGCGAAAACCTAACTCCTCAGTTAGAGCAATTTCCTCAGAGACCAGAATATCGTCATCTCTATCACTGAAGAAATTGACTAAACTATAAAATATTTTGAAAGGCTTCACTCGAAGGATTGGGTATGTGTAGGCTTTGAGATGAACATCAGTTGGAAACTTTTCCTTAGTTTTACCTCGACCCCCTTTAACAGTACGGTGTTCCTATGACTCAAAAGAAAGGAAATAAACCTACGAAAACAAGTCTTCACACTTCAAAGTCCTCGCATCAATATCTTCAATGACACACCAATTTCCTTGCTTTCAAAGTCTTCGAGGAATTATCAAAGTCTTCAGCCGAAGACATTCGTCTTTAGAAGTCGATATTCTTTGAATAGCTCAAACTCTTTAGCGACTTATAAAGCTTGTGTACACTCACAAACACGTTAGTCTCTTAACCTATAAGTCTTTAATACACCAAAATCACTAAGGGACACTAGATGCACTTACAATCTCCCCCTTTTTGGTGATTGATGAAAAATAGGTTAAGTTTTCAACGGGGATAAATATATGAAGTGTAAATACAGAGTTTGAGAAATTTGATTGCAAGATATAGAGAAACTCCCCCTCAATATGTGCATATTTGAAGAAATTTCTTTGGAGTGCAAATGCACATTGTATGTTTATACCATGGAAATCTCCCCTATATCTTGTAATCCATGCACACATTTAACATATATCATGAGGAAATTTAAATGCATGATGGGAAGTGGTGTCTGACGTATTTCAACATGCGTGCATTAATCAACATGAGGAATAAGCATGCAAAGAAAATGGTTCAAAAGTGTCAGACCACCACCAGCCAAACACTCCAAAAGAACGAGAGTTGCAACTTAACAAAAAATAGCCCATAAGGTAGACCCACTTGAACACTAACTCAGATTTCTCCCCCTTTGTCATCAAGTGATGAAACTTAGGATTAACGCCCCTAAAGAATTTCAACTTGTTGGTGGAGGAGGAGCGTAAGCTGTCGGTGTAAAAACCGGCAGATCTTGAGTAGGGGTCCCGAACTGTGGACTTGGATCGATGGGTTGTAGGAAGAAGGGGGAGACAACGGTTTACACAAGTTCGGGCCCTCCTATGGAGGTAATACCCTACGTCATGCTTGATTGTATTGATGAAGATGATTACAGAATAGATCTACGTCGAGATCGTATATGCTAAACTCTAGATGATTGAGCCTCCTCTAAGG
The DNA here is from genome assembly GCF_904849725.1 of Hordeum vulgare subsp. vulgare. Classification (NCBI taxonomy): domain Eukaryota; kingdom Viridiplantae; phylum Streptophyta; class Magnoliopsida; order Poales; family Poaceae; genus Hordeum; species Hordeum vulgare. The sequence goes on from NC_058523.1 coordinate 349,531,809, forward strand.
ATCACAAAAATTTGTATTGCCCCGTTACAACACATGTGTAATTAGCTAGTGATCCATAATATGAAGGAATGTTGTAACTTGCTCTTCCATAGAGGTGGGGATGCTAACTTCTAGCAACCCCCACCTAAACGTGTCCACAAGATTGCAAGAGGGGCTCGTCTATGCGAAGCATGTTATGGCCTCTACATTGTTATGCTTGTAGATATAGTTCATATACACCATCCTCTCCTATCTCGGACTAACATTGGACCATATTTGATCACGAACTTTGAATTGTGGCAAAACACACTCTTGTGCACCAACATGACCCAGGCTCGAATCATAACAATGAGTGTTGATGCATGAATAAGCAATTTCATCTCTTCGTCCTAAATCCATGTAGTGGTAATTAACAACAAAATTAACCCTACACCTTATGTAACAAACTACACAAGATTGTGGTTGTATGTTTCTTATTACCATTGGAGACGATATGAGTGCCCCGTCCATGTCAGAGATGAGGACGACGAGATGGATATGGAAACTAAGGGGGTGAGCAGCTCACTGAGACGAAGAACGCGTTTTGGTGCTGGTACAATAGATATAAGACGTCATTCCTAATACAGTAGATCTAAGTCGTTGACGCCACCAATGCCGAGAACTGAGGCTTGCTTTGTCCCACTATTGGAGAGTAAATGGTGATGAGATGGATTTTGTGCCATCTCGCGCGTGACAGAACCATCTTGGTGGCATGCGACCTCACGCCATCAATATGACACCACTAATAGAATATAGTGGTGGTGTGTGGCCCCCATGTCACCTGTAACAGATATAATGGTGGCATGCCACGTCTATGGGCCAACACCACTACTAATATTCATCACGAGGGACATGTTATGTTGGTGCCATGCCACCACTAATATTCATCACGAGTGACATGTTATGTTGGTGCGACGCCACCAATTTGGCTTTTATGCATAAAATAAGTTGCACAAAAGCATACTTCTAGCCAAATGATGACATATTTAAGTTTAACAACAAGTGTAAAAGCACATTGCACTTAAGTTTGACATTACTAAATAGATGCAAATGACAACATTTAAGTTCAACAAAGAACTGATTAACATAATATGACTGGTAGCAAGCATATATAACACATGTTCAATGAAAGTTCAACGAAGTAATAGAATATTATGAGTAGATACCATGCCCACTAACTAGATTGATCGGCGGTTGGAATCAAAATCCTTGTGTGTAGTATTGGGACCAAAGGTGCCAGTAGGCCTGTAGCACACCATGATCCTCTCATGATTATACTCGAGGTAGAACATGACCTCTCCACATGTTCCTCCTATAGGCATGTGCAAGGTCTCTCGAACTAGGGCAACCAAAATAGTTTTGGTGCGCCTCGTTGGTCACAAGAAAAGTGAATTTCATGGTCGGCTGCATCTTCATGACAGAGCAATACATTTTTATAGTTACATCAAGCCCAACACTGACCATCTCTAGGAAGTCACACATTGCTAAGCAAGGGATGAGCTCAGCAAAATTAAAAAAAAGCAATAATTATACATTTTTGGGCCCAACTATGAAACTCAGTCACAACCTGTGGAACTAATACATATCACCCTGGTTAGGAATTAATGTGGAAGATCTACGAAGAACTTCTCGTCATTCTCTCATCTGGCGCAACAGGTCCCACGCGGGGATCCATTTCCTGCAAATAAACATGATCATGATGAAAAATGATAACCAAAACAAAACACGCATGTATAAATAAATAAATATAGCTTGGTTCATTGGATAATTTAAACACACTAGTAATAAACAGTGTTACAACCATGCAAAAAGTTCAAATATAGAACACTTATAGTTAGTTAGATTCATTGGATAATTTATACACTATTGTAATTATACGATGCTACAAGCATGCATATAGTTGAAACATAAAACACATATAGCTATGTTCATTGAATAGTTTAAACACTCTAATAATTAAACAATACTACTAGTTCAAACATAAAACATGTATAAAGTTAAACAATATGTACGATCAACTAAATATAACAACTACTTCCATCGTCACATAAAACATGCTAGATACATCAGTTTGAACAACAATTAATATGGGAGTAATAATTAAACTAGTTAAGAAAACTAGCCTTCCTCATCTAGCCAGTGGGACTCGGAGTAACACTCTCGAAGTCCTAGTCACAATCATGGCCCCCACGTTGAAGGGACCAACCTCGTGGTTATCCAGAGTAGACCTAACCCCCGATACCTGAAAAACAACCGCCTAATCCTTCCCAGACACCTTGTGAAGTGCTCCCCGGTTCATGGGATCCTCCTTCATCTTCTTCCTGACTGCAAAGGTCTTGAGAAACATATTGTAATGCTCGAGGAGATGAGAATCCTCCATGAAGAGAAGCCCCACCTCGGGGTCAAAATATTGAATCTTGACATGGAGGTGCTTCTTCTCCTCGGCCTCACACAATATCATCATTTTCTACGGCACGAGGAAGTGCACGACGTCCATTTTCAAATAGACTCATCTTGAATATACAATGACAACTTAAAACATGTGTTAAGCTTATGTTGTAGCTTAGGATGAGCAAGCGATAAAAATGATTTACTTTGTGTTTAGGACCGATAGAAAAATTGTTTCATATTTTATCTTTGAAACTCGCTGAAACTTGGCATATTTAGATGCAAAAACCATAAGTTTCATCGTTGAAACTTAAAGCCTATTGTGTCGTCGTATGGGATCCAACTACTGCACGAATTGTGAGACAAATGAACGGACAAAATGACTTGATAGTTGAGTGCCCCCACACTCGCGTGCCATGCGAATTTTCGGGAGCTGCAAGTCAACCAAAACACCGAGGATGTATTTATGCCCTATTTGTTGGAAAGTGCTCTTCTGAACTCGAGTGAACAATAAATTCAAAAAATATTGTAAAAATGTTTAAAAAATCTAAATTTTTCTACATCAGTTTTTAACAAATGTTTTAATATATTTCAAAATTTCAGTATGAAATTATATTTTTTGAAGTCTTGGAAAAAATTAATCAAAAATAGTGTTTCAAAATGCTTTTGAAAGTAGCATTTTCAGAGTATCGATTTTGTTTTTTTTTGGTCACAACTTGCACAAATGTGATTTCATGATGAAATTTTACGAGCACTTAAAATATTTGTCAAAGTTTGTCCTAAAAAAGTCAGATTTTTTAAAACATTTTTACAATATTTTTCAGATTTACTGTTCACCCGAGCTCATTTGAGATCGGGTGCAAAAACATCACGTCTTTATTCGTTTGGTTTTTTTTTTTGCTTAAGCTTTTGCAGCTTTTTCATTTTGACAAAAAAGCCATAAAAGCTTCTAAATAGGTGCTATGAATGCTTTTATGGCTTTTGGAGCTAAAACAATACTTCCTCCGTCACGGTTTAGAAGGCGTGCATGCAAATTCTCTAGGACCTAGGTGATTATTGATTGGCTGTGAAATGAGTTAAAAAATAGCATTCACACTACGCATGCATATAGAAGTAATATAACGGAGTACTAATTAGCTGCTAGGAGTAAATGCAACGTGCCTTAATCTTTGTCTATTTTGAAAACGCACGCAAGTCTAACTGTGCCTTCTAAACCGTGACAGAGGGAGTATTGATTCATTAAAAGTCATAAAAGGTTCAAGAAACCTATTTAAGAGCTTTTATGTATTTTGACAAAAATGAAAAAAGTTGTCAAAGCAGAAGCAAAAGCCTAATCGACCAAGGTGTTAGCATTTTTGCAGGTAAAACGAATGAACGGGAGACTTCATACAACATTTCGCGCTATTGCAGGTATAATTTGAACAACTTGGACATTACAATGTATTTTATCTTACTCTGGCAAAAACATTTGCTCTACCTTTTCTTCCAAGTATTTAATAGGAAGAAGTATGTAGAATTAAGGAAAAAGTGCAGTTATAGACATGAGATATAGCTACAGGAACATAAAGAAAAACAAGCAAAATGTTGCTCTGATCTGATGCTTGCTTCCGGACAGTCTTGTCCCATGCATACGACTTGCTTCCTTGTTCTTGATGCGCACACCGATGATTGGCGTGTGAGTTTTTTGCGGACAGACGACCATCGCTCGAGTCTCTCTTATCCTAGACTTTGCAGGAGACCGACGTAGGTGACGATGAGCGTACCGTTCCTGGTGCCGTTGAAATGTTGAATCACCACCTGATCTTAATTGTTGCCTCCGCCGTCAATGAGATGGCCGGCCCCTCACAAATCCTTCCAGATTCCTGATCTCGACCTTGATGTAGCCCGATGCTTAGGCCTGGTGACCTGTCGCTTACGACGCTTAGACACACGAATAAAACTGCACCGCGGGGCCACTTTGCCTTCCGATATACTCTTACGAAATACCCTTATTCCCCACCGAGTAGCTGATTTCGGGAATCAGTATGTCGACGCACCCTGAGTGGAACGGGAGCGGATGTACGCGTACGACAAATTTGAGCCGTTGATGGAACGAAATCTGGAATCACCGGTCAACAAACGCACGGCACGTATTTCAACGTGCAGGCCGCCATCGCGACGAGTACCGTGTGGAATCTTCGGTTTTCATCCTTTTGTCAACCCTATCCTATCTACGGTCACTAGCTAGCTTATCGCATGCACGTAGTACGTAGCTAGCTTTGGTAAGTTGAATTGTACATTCGGTCCATCGTTATCCAGCCACTTGTGTCATTGACCAGGCTTGCAGCGTACACTCTCCTGTTTTGTTTTTCTCTTTCGAAGCAGATCGTTTTTGTTTTGAAGCATTTCACACCTGAGGCAGCTGCCACAAGCTGGAGCTTAAGAACATCTACACCCGGACCCTTCAAATTCGGTTCCTCAAACATCCGCGGACGTGTCCGTGAACACCGACCGATCACGTCTTAAATAATGCAGTTTATATCTCGACACCTCAAATTTCATATCTCAAATCTATACAACCCATGCAACTACTATATCGACGCACACACGTCGTCCGACTATTCCATCACTGCTAAACATGCCATCAGACTAACAAAAGTTGACATGTTTGGCTATGGTGGAGACCATCCACGGTTGTCCTTGTCCTTCCCGACGCCCTTGTCATCTTTGTCGCAGAAGTACCGGTCGAAGACGTAGTACGGATCGAGCTAGATCTGTTCACTGCCAGAGATGTCCTCGCCGCTGCTCACCTCCTTCTCTTCCTTCGGTGGCAGTCCGACCATTTCATAGACCACCCGATTCTGCACGCAGACGAGGGCGCGCGTGTTCCATCGTTGTCATTTCATCAAAATGCAGGCACGGATGGCTTCCTCCTCCGCGACTGCCCATGGCGCCGCATCAACCGTCGCTCACCTCCTTCTCCTCCTTCGATGGCAGTCCGACCATTTCATAGACCACCCGATTCTACTCGCACACGAGGGCGCGCGTGTTCCATCGCTGCCATTTCATAAAAATGCGGCGCGCGGATGGCTTCCTCCTCCGCGACTGCCCATGCCGCCGCATCAGTCGCCGCTCACCTCCTTCTCCTCCTTCGGTGGCAGTCCGGCCATTTCATAGACCACCCGATTCTGCTTGCGGCGGGCAGTTCGGTGGCGATCCTTATCCTCTCGTTTCCACGGCGGGCAGCCTGTTCCCGGTGGGACCCAAAGTTTGCGGGCTCGGTCGATGGATCCGGTGGGACCCAAAGTCTGCGCCCTTTGAGCGGACGCTATGGAGCCACGACGGATAGATCCACCCGTTGGTCGGACGATGCCCTCGCGGGAGCGGTGGAGTGCAATACGAACCGCCATAACCTGCTCCACTCCTCACGGGATGACCCTCGAGTCGAGGGATCCGGACTGGTCGGAGTCGGATCCGCTGGAGGCCATGCCGAAGAAGGTCGGAGATTGCTAGAGGTGAGCTTGGATGGCGGATGGGAGTGAAGGGGAGTGGAGTGAAGTGGTTAGGGTTTGGTCCGGGCAACGGATGAGGACGAATATATGTGGGATCGATGCGGGCCAGTGTGGCCAGGCGGGCGTGCCCGGGATCCCACATATCTGCCCCATATATGGAGTGGAAATGGAGGGTGTCGGACAGCCCGGGTGTTTGAGGACGGATTGAGAGGTCCGTCTGGATCGAATTTTTATGACCGGACAGAGACCTGGCGGCCTGTTCGGGCATTTGAGGAGGGTTTGAGGGGTACCAATGTAGATGCTCTAAGATCATTTATAGCCGGAGCTTGTAAATTTGGACCCTCAAACATCTACAAACTTGTCTTCGAACAATGATCGGACTGGCCTCAATTTTTTTTATTTGCAACCGCATACCTTATTTTCAAAATGTCATATACATGCAAAGACATGCACGTCGATCTTCACATCCGTGTTGGGTCTTCATACACTTAATAATAATTCTTAACATTTCCACATTCATATTGGCCCTGTGGGCTTCACATGATTTTAGTCCCGCTCACTGCCTTAGGAACTAATCAACTGGCTTAAATAGGCGGGACGTCCAATTGCAATAAGCTTCAATCATCATTGTATCATTTGTGAAGCATATGAAGTGTGACTGCGATTCTTTTTTGCTTATGATAGAGAAGATTTGTAGACATGGTTTATCTCCTTCACAAATGGAACATTTATTTTACACGTCTCTTTTTCAGTCACAAAATATGTTTTCGTTTTCTTTTTTGAATCACAAAATAGAAATCTCTTTCGTTGTAGTAGGGCATCGATGCACATGAATAAGTTGAACTTGATAGAACGAGAATTGTTTCACCTATGCAATTAATAAAGAAGTTTGTCCCTATCCAACGACATGGGCCGGTCGTCGTCCGACTGGCGCGGTGAGGTGGGGCTAAAAGTTGGGTCGACGAGCGGAAGCATGCAAGAACCTCTTCGGATGGCTGCAGGTGGGACCGCTATAAAATGAAGCGGAGTGCCGAGTCACGTCCGAGCATCCTCATACCGTCCCTACATTTGATACCGATTTGAGAGATATTGATCGATCCGAACGTATAAGGATCAAATAAAAGATCTGATTGAATATTTTTAACCACACACTCAGCGGACGGGCGTTTTGGATGTGTGGGAAAGAAATAGGGTCCGGAACGGATACACAGGAGTATATTGTAGTACAAGGCATACAAATGCGTCGTCAAGGAATATGAATATGATGACGATTTTAGTAGTAATATATTTTTCTTACCTATGTTCCGTGGGGGAATATGAATATTTCGACGACGTGGTTTGAAAAATATCTTGATTGTGAAGGAACTCGAGAATCATGTTTGGCACGCGGGCGCCGGAACGATCCCTGTCCAGCCGACTGAAGGAGCAATCAGTGAGGATGCCCGCGCAACATGCATTTTATATATATTATTAAAAAAACGCTTAAACAACCCTTATGTGGGTTATTAGTATCGACGAGTTAAGGACCATCTTTTAGAGCATCTTGAGCCACGACTTATAAATTTGGCTCCTTAAATGCCTTCGGACGTGTCCGCTTAACGATCGGACGTGTTTTTTATTTGTCCGTCCACGCAGTCATATTTGTTTTCGTCATATGTCGGATCACTTAGAGCAAGTATAATAAGGTACAATCAGGAGGCTGTAAGGATTAAAATACTATATTTTTGCTGAGTTGGATAAGAGAGAAGAGGAGAGAGAAGGGAAGCGGGCTCTTCGTGAAGAGCCAGCTGTAGCACGTGCTCCTAGGTGCTTTGTGAGAATGAAAAATAGACCATATATGATAAAAATAGTACTCTTTTATAGCTAACTATTGTACAAGCTTGCTATAAGATGAGCTATAAGACTGCTTATAGCCAGCAGTTGGCTATACTATTAACCATGCTCTTACTCGTGATTGATGGAGATGAAGAGAGAAAGAAAAGAATGAATAAGGAAAAGAAAAAAGTGATCCGGGGTGGGTCGCGTCCTATGTGACGGACTGACGGGACGCGCCGGGGCACGTCCGCGAGCCTTCATATCCTCCCCATATTTAAGATGGATATGAGGGTTCGTGGACAGCCCGGGCATACAGAGACGATATGATGGGTTCGATTGGATCATTTTTTCTTCTTCTCCCTCTTGTCCGGTCACTGACCGGGCACGTCCGCGGGCGTATAAAGGGTCATTTGAGGGGTCCGTCCGTATATACTCTTAGAACAGAACTCACGTCAACAGTTTCTCCGGTGCTAAACACTAAAAAAACTTTCAAGTTATTTGTCATCGTCAAAGCAGTAGAAAAACAATAGCAGTAAATATTACACCCACGTTCATAGACCATTTATTGGCAACTAAAAATACGGAAGTAAGCCAAAGGTGCAACGCCATTATCGCCCCTCCATCACTGAGCGAGACAAACCTTGTTGTAATAGACAATTGGAAAGTTTATCGTGTTAAAGCCGGGGAGGACCATCATATCAAAACAATAGCAGAAAATATTTCACCCATGTTCATAGACCATTTATTGGCGACTAAAAGTACCCAAGTAAGCAAAAGGTGCGATGTCATTATCTGTAATGCCCCAAGTGTAACGTTGCCATATTTGGAAACCTTGCCATATTTGGATCCATGATGTCATGCATATGGAGTTATCATTTCATGTGGTTTACTTTCATGTCTCATCTCATGCATCATTTCATTCAATGCATCATGTCTTCCCTTGTGTGGTTGTTGTTGGTGTTGGTGTGATGAGTGCATGTGTGAAGTGATGATGATGTGGTCTTTGCAAGCTTGAGTTTGAAACTATGTTAGTTTCAAACTAGATTTAAAAGGCCCTTCCTCTCTATTCTTTTGAGCTCAAATTTACTTGCTTTAAATCTGATTTAAAAATGTAGGTCATCTAGAGCATTTTCTTGTGGTGTGGTTCTATGACTAGGGTGTTTTAAAACTTTGCTTAAGTGGGTTTTTATTCACAAAACAGATTACAATAATTCTGTTTTGTTAATATTTCTTTGCTCCAAACATCCTCTTTTCATTTTATTTAAATAGGTCATAATTCCCTTATGACCAGGGACATTTTTTTGCAAGCCTAGCTTTTCCTAGGAGTTTATTTCTTGCTGTGATTTCTTTTAAATGGAAAAATCCAGAGGGTTTTTCCTTCTCTCTATTTGGCGCCACCCGAGTGGGCTTCCTCCCCTCGCACGCCCATCTCTCTCTTCCCTCGTGCGGCAGCCCACTTCGCCCGTCCCTCTTCTGTCTGACACCGTCTCATTCCCCATGTCCTGCTTTCCGTCAGTAACACAGAGAGTTGCGAGAGAGAGGGGCGACGCCGTGGCTTCATGGACATTGAGGCGGCCCCCTCAATCCATATTTATTCCCTTGGCGTGCGTGCCCTGCCCTAGGGTTCCTCCTCGCCGCCGCCACCTCTTCTTCTTCCCCTGTGAGCAGATCTGAGAGAGAGAGAGAGAGAGCAGGTAATTTCAGGTTCAGTTCATCAGAGAGATCGTCGCCGGCCTCCCTCCTCATCACTGGCAGCGTCTCCGTGGCGGCCAAGGTGTTCTCGGGCATGGAGCTCCTTCCTCCTTCCCATTCCCGGCATTGGCAGAGAGGATCCTCCTCTCTGGCGCACCCTCCGCGGCGGCTCCGTCAAGCCGGAGCGGGTCGTCGTGCAGCCCCGCCTCTTCTTCCTGCTTCTTCGTCGATGAGCGCTTCCCCGACGTTCCCTAGGTGAGCTAGCCCCGATCTCCTTCCCGATTCCTGTGCGTAGGGCCCGTGCTGGAGCGTAGCTTCGCCGTCGTAGCCTCCTGTGTTGGCGTCGCCGTCGTGTCGTCGAGCCTTAGTTGTGGTGCTCCGCAAGGTGAGCTTGGGCCAGGAATGGGACCCTGGTGATCCCCTCTTCCTCCCAGCAAGAGCCCCTTCGTCAATTTGAACCGTAGCATCGCCGACAAACTTTGTTGGGGAACGTCGCATGGGAAACAAAAATTTTCCTACGCGCACGAAGTCCTATCATGGTGATGTCCATCTACGAGAGGGGATTTCCGATCTACGTACCCTTGTAGATCGCATAGTAGAAGCGTTAGTGAACGCGGTTGATGTAGTGGAACGTCCTCACGTCCCTCGATCCGCCCCGCGAACCGTCCCACGAACCGTCCCGCGATCCGTCCCACGATCTAGTGCCGAACGGACGGCACCTCCGCGTTCAACACACGTACATCTCGACGATGATCTCGGCCTTCTTGATCCAGCAAGAGAGACAGAGAGGTAGATGAGTTCTCCGGCAGCATGACAATGCTCCGGAGGTTGGTGGTGATCTAATCTCAGCAGGGCTCCGCCCAAGCTCCGCAGAAACGCGATCTAGAGGTAAAACCATGGAGGTATGTGGTCGGGCTGCCTTGGAAAAGTTGTCTCAAATCAGCCCTAATAGCTCCATATATATAGGAGGAGGGGAGGGGAGGCTTGCCTTGAGGCTCAAGGAGCCCCAAGGGCTGCGCCACCAAGGGGAGGAGTCCTCCTCCTCCAATCCTAGTCCAACTAGGATTGGAAGGTGGAGCCCTTCTCTTCTTTCCCACCTTTCCTTTTTTCTCTCTTCTTTTGGTTTTTCTTTCTCTCTTGCGCAAGACAGCCTTGGGCTGACCCCACCTACTTGGTGCGCCACCCCCAAGGTCCTTGGGCCCTCCCGGGTGGGTGGTCCCCCCTCCCGGTGAAGATCCGGAACCCATTCGTCATTCCCGGTAATGCCCGAAAACCTTTCGGTAACCAAATGAAGTCATCCTATATATCAATCTTCGTTTCCGGACCATTCTGGAAACCCTCGTGACGTCTGCGATCTCATCCGGGACTCCGAACAACATTCGGTAACCAACCATATAACTCAAATACGCATAAAACAACGTCGAACCTTAAGTGTGCAGACCCTGCGGGCTTGAGAACTATGTAGACATGACCCGAGTGACTCCTCGGTCAATATCCAATAGCGGGACCTGGATGCCCATATTGGATCCTACATATTCTACGAAGATCTTATCGTTTGAACCTCAGTGCCAAGGATTCATATAATCCCGTATGTCATTCCCTTTGTCCTTCGGTATGTTACTTGCCCGAGATTCGATCGTTAGTATCCGCATACCTATTTCAATCTCGTTTACCGGCAAGTCTCTTTACTCGTTCCGTAATACAAGATCCCGCAACTTACACTAAGTCACATTGCTTGCAAGGCTTGTGTGTGATGTTGTATTACCGAGTGGGCCCCGAGATACCTCTCCGTCACACGGAGTGACAAATCCTAGTCTCGATCCATACTAACTCAACGAACACCTTTGGAGATACCTGTAGAGCATCTTTATAGTCACCCAGTTACGTTGCGACGTCTGATACATACAAAGCATTCCTCCGGTGTTAGTGAGTTATATGATCTCATGGTCATAGGAACAAATACTTGACACGCAGAAAATAGTAGCAACAAAATGACACGATCAACATGCTACGTCTATTAGTTTTGGTCTAGTCCATCACATGATTCTCCTAATGATGTGATCCCGTTATCAAGTGACAACACTTGCCTATGGTCAGGAAACCTTGACCATCTTTGATCAACGAGCTAGTCAACTAGAGGCTTACTAGGGACAGTGTTTTGTCTATGTATCCACACATGCACTATGTTTCCAATCAATACAATTATAGCATGGATAATAAACGATTATCATGAACAAAGAAATATAATAATAACTAATTTATTATTGCCTCTAGGGCATATTTCCATCAAACTTCCCCTGTTCCGGCCGCCGTGTTTTGTAGAAGTAACAGAGGGGGTTACCTAAGAGGGTTACCTCCCCCTCTCTAGTAAGCTTCGATCGAGTAGCGGAGTGGTAGTAGTGTGTTTTGCAGCGCAGTTGGTCGTGGGTTCGAGTCCAAGAGCGCCCCTTTTTATTTGTTTTGGATTTGTGGGTAGTAGCTCGACAGAGAGCTTAGCCTGCTGTGGTTTCCTTCTTTGTGGAAGAAGGTGTACTAGCCCAGTGGTGTCGAGTGTTGGTTGTGCATCAACACGTCTTGGGTTCGATCCCAAGCACCCCGCCCTTTTATTTTTTATTTTCCTTTTGCTGTTTTAAGTGGTGTTACTATGTTCATTGCTTGGGCAGCAAGCCAATGCCCTTTACCTAGTTCGGGCATGTATAAGAGTGTGTAGTGAGTAGTGTGTGTATGTGAGTGCAAGCATATATATGTGTGTGTGTGTATGTGTTTGTGTGAGTGCACTTGTAAGTGTGTGCTCATACCCATGTGTAGTTGTGTGTGTTGGAGTTGTGTGTATGTGTGTGCACATGGGTGACTTGTGCACCTATGTGAGAGGGCGTGTGTGTGCTTGTGGTGGCATTTGCATATGTGCAAGAGGTCACCCCTCTTGTTGCACCTCTTGTGTATGTGAGTAGGGTGTAGGAGCATGTGTAGGTGTGTAGGTGCTCATGCGTGTGTGTGTGTGTGTGGGCGTGAGTGCAATTGAGCACTTGAGCATGAGGGCTCACCTCTAATGTTTGCCTTATGATGGTGTAGGTGGTGTAAAGCACCTTGTGTGTGTGTGCATAGATAGATCTAGGGATGCCAAGCATGCTTGATTCACATGAGATAATGCCTCTTATGCTTAGGTTGATTTCATGTAGATTTTCGAGCTAGATTTGTGCCTATTTGTTCCATGCAAGTACCCATGTATTATATATGGATTTGGGGTACAATAATCCCAGGAATCCACTCGTGGAATCATATTTCACTTTAGAGGAACTTCATAAACTGTTATTTTTCTATCTTGATGCTATGTTTAGAGCTTGGTGCCATGTGATGTGTTGGGCCTATGAGGATGATTCCTTGATGTGGCAATAGAGGGTGAACCCCTCTACAACATGGTAGTTTTGTTTTGCTCATAGGAGTTTGTATGTGCTAGTTGTGCCTTGTCAAAGTTGACATGTTGCTGAAATTGTCAGCTTTGTGAAAATCTGTGATTTTCACTAAGTCTGAGAAACTGCTGTTATTTTCTTCCCTTGTTGTTATGGTTGCACAAGCTCATGTGTTTGGAATCAGCCCAGGCAATCAACTAGAGAGTTGGAGATTTTGTGTTTTTCTAGCTCTCTGTTAAATTTGATGCACTTTCACTTCCTTTAGATATCATTTTGGAGGCTGCCAAAATGCTTCAGAGCATAAGCAGCTGGTGAAAATCTGAGATTTTCACTAAGTCCCTGAAATCTGTTATTTTTGTCCAAGTTAGTGCATGTAGATCTTCTTGTGTGTGACTCCTTTGTATTATCTTCTTGCCCATGCTTGTAGAGCTTTTGAATGGCTTTTGCCACATATCTTGTTTGGCACATTTGGGTGGTTGTAGGTACTTTGAATGTTGTAGGCATAATGCTATGATGCTGTTTAGGACAGATTGCATGTTTTATTTGTTTTGAAGCTTGTGTGAGTATTGTTGGTGGTGTGGTGAGTTTCTTTGCACCACCCCACCTATATTTGTTTGTTTGGTCATGTGGCAACCTGGGAATACCATAAGAGTGCCATTGGAGTGTACTTGTGGTGGATTTGAACCGTAGGACTCCATATCTTGTTTCGTAGTTTCCGGTTGATCCGTAGCTCCGTTCTCTATGTTCTTTATATGCTTTTGCATCGTTTTCTCGTGATGCACCTGTTCATGCTATCCTCATGCATGTCAAGATAGCTTAGTGTGAAGTTCTGTCCAGAAGTTTACCTTCTCTTCTCATGCATATGCAAGTGACTAGAATAGTGATGCATGCTTCACTCTCATCTCATGCATCATGTTGTTTGTTGCATCATGTTGTGTTAGTGTTCATTGGCTGTTATTTTTTATCTTGGGTAGTACCGAGATCGGAGAGCGAGTACATGGATTCTGGAGAGTACGTGCAGGATGAACAAGAGCAGTTCCAAGCTAAAGACATCACATGCAAGATGACCGTGACCTTGTTACCGTATCTAGCTTTGTTATGCTTAGAATCACGTTTCCTTCGATATATGCTCGCTGCCTACCACTTGATAAAATGCCTCCTGTTTATGCCATGAAACCCAAACACCTTCCCCTCCTACCTAATGTTGTTTGGCTAAGTAGGCTTGCTCAGCTTCTAATGTTAGCTTTGCTAGTTGCAGGTGCCAGTTGTCTCATGTGATAACATGAGTATTTTGATATCATTATGATTAAACTGCTATTTAATTAATGCACCTATATACTTGGTAAATGACGGAAGGCCTAGCCTTTTGCCGGGTGATTTTTTCCGTTATTGTCGCCTTAGTTTCGGCTACCGGTGTTTGATTCCACAACTGATCGCTCCTAACACGTTCGGGGTTGATATGGGGACCCCCTTGATAAATCGTGTAGTGTTAAGACTTGTCCGACAGGACCCAATATTGGTTTTAATTGTGTAATGCCCCAAGTGTAAAACCTTTCCTATTTGGAACCTATCTCATGTGGGTCCACCTTGTCATTGTCATGAGTATGTCATATTGCATGTATGATTTCATGTGTCCCTTATTTTGTTCCCTGCATGCATGCATACCATATTGTTTCATGCCATGTCTTGCCCTTGTGATTGCATTGTGTTCATGTGTAGCCCTTGTGATCTTATGTGGAGTTGTGTATGTGGTGATGTGGCTAGTAGACATAGCATAGGTGGTGGCTTATCTTTTTCTAAACCCCTTTCCCTCCTTATTCCAATCCCAAATTTCCTCTTACTCCTAACCTGATTTAAAAATGTCCAATGTTTAGGGAATATTGTGGGGATGTTGGAGTGACATATTTGATGTTTTGTTAAGTTGAAATAAGGGTGCAAATAAATCCAAAATAGAAACTAAATTGCTGCTTTGTATTTATTCAAGTTGCTCCAAAAATTCCATTTGTATTTTATTTAAATAGGATATTTATTATCATGACCACGGACATTTTTAGTTTGATTTTATCCACAACAGAATGCCCCGTGTCTATTTTTCTTTCTCTGATTTTCTTTTAATAGAAATTAGTCCAGGAGCTTCCTTCTCTATCTGTCGCACTAGATGGGCCTCCTCCCACCTAGTCGGCGTGTTTCCCTCTCTCTCTCGCGAGCCCAGGGCGCGTCCCTCTCTTCTTCCTCGCTTTCCAGCAGGGCACTGGGCCCCGCTTGTCATCCTCCCAGTCGATCCCCTCTGCTTTCCACCGGAGAGCGATGCGACTGGAAGTGGCGACGGCCGGGCTAGGGTTCCCTCCTCCGCCGTCGCCACTTCCAGTCGCATCTCCCTCCTCTCTCTATCGTCGCCCCAAGGTAAGGGATTGGCTCTGCCATGGCCGAGCCGTGAAGGTCATCGTCGCCGTTGCTGTGGTGCTGCTTCCTCGTCGTCGAAGGGTCCAGGAGCTCGCAACGTCATCCAGGAGCTCATTCCTGTTGCTGGATCGTCTTCATCACCTCTGCTTCCTCTTCTTCTCGACGGCGTATCTTCTCGACGAGCACCTTCGCCAACACGCTTCTTCCTACTACTTCCTCTACGGGCGCTTCCTCCTCGACCCGTACGTGAGGTAGTACTCCTCCTCCTTCCACCCTGTCCCAGATCGAGGGCCGCAGCCGTAGAATCGTCGGCGTGTCGCCTCTGTCGCCCGAGCCGCCGCGCTGCGTTGATCCGTCGTGGTAGGGCCTCTCGGGCCGTAGTAGCGGTAGAAATGGAACCCTGGTTGCCCAAGCAACCTTCCATCTAGATCCCGTAGCTCGATTTGTAGCACAACGCCGGCGAGTACCTCCCCTGTTCTGGCCGTCGTCGGGCAACGGAGATGCAGAAGGGGATCCTCTTCAGAGTTACTGCCCCTTCTCTGTCAGATGTCGAACCGTAGCGTAGTGGTAGTGGTTCTGTGTGCTTGATGAGAGGGTGTGGGTTCGACTCCCCCCCCCCTCGACACCTTTTGTTTTGATGTATTTCAACACTGTAGCCACAGGGGATTACCTTACCCTGTTCGATCCCCTCTCTTTGTCGAACGCAGTGACAGTAGCGTGGTGGTTTGGGCTGTGTGGTTGGAACCAGAGGCACCGGGGTTCGAATCCCAGGCCTGCCCTTTAATTTTTCTTCTTCTTTCTTTTATTTTTTCCTTGCTGATTACTTGCTACAACTTGTGCCTAAATATTGGTGCAAGAGAGGTGTGCATTTTATTTTCCATTTCCTGTCTAGTACATGTAGTGGTGATGGCAACATTTGTGTGTATGGGGTATGTGGTATGTGTGCACATGGTGATGTGCATGTGTATGTGTGGGTATGATAGCTTTGTGTAGTGTGTGTGTAGGTGCTCATAGTTTCATGATTATGTGGAGTAGTTTGATAAGTTTTGTGTGCATATATCTTGTGGTGCATGTGGTGTGAAGAACACCCCCCGCATGAACATAGTTCATGTACACCATAGTTTCTGAGCATGTGTATGTGGTGGATGAGCTCCCTACTTGTGTGGTCTAAATAGATGCAATATCTAGTGTTGTCCAAGTACATGTATTGATGTGGTAGTGGAGTGGATGTGTGTGTGTGGAGCACCCCTCTTACAAGAACTTGTGCACCTTCACATGACCATATGTGAGTGGGCATAGTATCTTGTGTGGTGTGATTATCTTGGTAGATGAGCTTGTGATGTTAATGTGCTATGACACACATACATGGGATCAAAACCCTCATGTAACCATTGATGTTGTGCACATGGGAAAGTAACTATGTAGGAGTGGATATAGTGAAATGCACATGAGATGATGCACTATTCACATGTATGTTTCTAGTAGATTTCCTTCCTTGTTTGTGGTCACTTGCTCCAAGTAAGTGCATAAGTATTTTATATGATTTTGGGGTAGAATATCCCAAGGAATCCATTTGTGAACTTAGTTTTTCCATTGGAACATTTTCTGGAGATGACCTATTTCATTTTCTTCTATGTTTTGGAGCTTGGTTCCATGAGTTGTGGTGTGCTGTTGTGTTTGATTCTTGGTTGTGGTTGTAGAGGGTGACCCCCTCTACCACATGTTGGTTTCATTTCATGTTTTGGAATCCATATGTGCATGTTGTGCCCAATCAAAGTAGGCATGTGGTTGAAATTCCAGATTAGTGAAAATTTGAGATTTTCACAACGTTTGAGAATCTGTTATATTTTCTTCTCCTGTTGATGAGGTTGTACAGGTCAATGTGTTGTGATCTGGCCTTAGCTTTCAACTGGAAAGTTTAAGCTGATATGTTTGTCTAGCTCCCTGTAAAGTTTCATTCCATTTGGAGTCCTGTTGATATTGTTTTGGCTGCTGTCAAAATGCTTCAGGGCATAGACAAAAAGTGAGAATCTGGAATTTTCACTAAGTCCCTGAAATCTGATATTTTTGGGCAAGTTTGCAGCCTTGTAACTTTCTGTGTTTAATTCCTTTGTGTGTGATTATTGCTTGTGCTTGTTGTACTCTTGGATAGCTACAGTCACATATATTATTTGTCATGTTTGGGTGGCTGTAGGTGCTTTGCATGTAGCTCACAAAGTGCTATGATGCAGTTTATGACAGATTGTGTAGTGTTGTCATTTTGATGTTTGTGAGTGCTTAGTTGAAGATGTGTTGTTCTTCTTTGCTCCACCCCATCCATGTTGGTTTGTTTTATGTCTTGGCTACCTGGAAATAGCAGAGTTGAGCCATTGGAGTGTGTTGTGATGATTTTGACACGTAGGGCTTCATATCTTGTTTCGTTGATTCCCGTTGATCCGTAGCTCCGTTTGTTATGTTCTTTATATGCTTTTGCATCATTTTATCGAGACGCATCTGATCATGTCATTCTCATGCATGTCAAAAATAGCTTAGGATGAAGTTCTGTCCATGAACATGTATTTACCCCTTATGCTTGTGCTAGTGATAGAAGTAGAGATGCATGATCATATTCATCTCATTCATCATGTGCATGTTGCATCTTGAGGTGCTGTTGTTCATTGGATGTTATTCTTATGTTGGGTAGCATCGGTATCGGAGAACGAATACGTGGATTCGGGAGAGTACGTGCAGGACGAACAAGAACCATTCCAAGCTGAGGATATCACACGCAAGCTGATATGACCTTGATTCCATCTCTAGACTTGTTATGCTAGATTAAGTTTCCTTGTCATATGCTAGCTGCCTACCACTGAAATAAATTGCCTCCTGATATGCCATGAAACCAAACACTGATCCCTTCCTAGCAAACTTGAATGGCTAAGTAGGCTTGCTCAGCTATAATGTTAGCGTTGCTAGATGCAGGTGCTTTGCCTCATGTGATAACATGAGATTGATATCATTATCTTAAATTCTATTATTTAATTAATGCACCTATATACTTGGTAAATAACTGAAGGCCTAGCCTTTTGTCGGGTGCTTTGTTCCGTTATTGCCGCCATAGTTACCGGCTACCGGTGTTTGATTCCATATGGATCGCTCCTAACACGTTCGGGGTTGTTATGGGGACCCCCTCGATAAATCGTGTAGTGTTAAGACTTGTCCGGCAGGACCCAACATTTGTGTTAATTTGCTAATCACTTAATAAAAAAATCTGCATAGGGATTAGCTACCCCGAGGAATTTAATCAACAACCCGGGCCAGTGCTCCTCATGAGTGTTGGTCCAAACTAGAGTCGTGTGCGGGGCCAACCCGGGGCAACTCGGGAGATGTCTATCAGGCCACTGTACGCTGTGCTCATCTGGCATGTCGTGAGACTGAGATACGCGGCTCTTATCAGGGTCGTCGACACGTCGGGAGGTCCTGCTAGTCTTGTCTTACCTTTGCGATATATCTTGCATATAGGAATCCCAGTGAAGCTTTGGTTCTCCCAGAGTTGTTGTTTTCCTCTAAGGAATCCGACGAGATCACGAGATTCATGATAGAGGATTATTTTGCGGCCTGTGTACGTTTGTGATGGACTAGTTGGAGCACCCCTGCAGGGTTTAATCTTTCGGAAATCCGTGTCCGCAGTTATGTGGCAACTTGGAATATTTTGTTAACATCCGGTATTAGATAACTTAAACTTAAGCTAATAAAATTTCCAACAGTGTGCATAACCGTGACTGTCCCCTCGAAGATCTCTCTTTGATCGGGAACATGGTGGGGTTATGATTGACGTAGGTAGGTGTTCAGGATCACTTAGTGATCATCTATCTTCGACCGCTAGTATAGACCACCTTCATATAAGTTCTTCATAAGTTAGCCACCACATCAAGCTTAGGATGCTGCAACCTAAATACTCCACCTATCCAACCTAATAACTTGACTAGTTCTGGCACCGAGGTCATAGATTGTCGAGTCCCCGTGGCTCACAGATGCCTTCACAACACCAACAGGTTTAGGTACCCCAGAGACAGGTGATCCCGACGGCACGCAGCTGGCGTGGTAGTATGATGTGGAGAACGACCGCCTGTATGTGAACTATCCAGAATATTGAGGCGTGGTCGTTATCGTGGGCCAGCAGGCAGGGTAGCATAGTCATTTCCCTTGTTCTGTAGTCCGTAGCGGAACTACTTTGATTGTATGCGTGATGTACTCTGATATATTTATGAGATGGCAATTGAATCCCTTATTGTCATTCTGTTGATATTATATATGTGCTATGATACCTTGTTTGCGAGACGCTTAGATGTGCTCCTTTCCAATTCGGGGCCTCGATCCCCAGATCGGAAAGGACCGCATCTTAGTCGTTACAAATTGCTAATCACTTAATAATAATTTTGCATAGGGAATAGCTACCCTGAGGATTTAATCAACAACCCGGGCCAGTGCTCCTCATGAGTGTTGGTCCACCCACCTAGCAGTCGGCGATACCACCTCAGGGCAACTTGAGGCATTTGGTCATTGTCCACTATGCATAGATGGTGTTGTCCTGAGAACGAGATACGCGGCTCCTATCGGGTCGTCGACACACCGGGAGGTCCTGCTAGACTTGTCTTACCTTAGCGATATATCTTGCGTATAGGAATCCCAGTGAAACTTTGGGTCTCCTCAAAGTTGAGGTTTTCCTCTAAGGAATCCGACGAGATCACGAGATTCGTGATAGAGGATTACTTTGCGGCCCGTGGCCGTTTGTGATGGACTAGTTGGAGCACCCGTGCAGGGTTAAATCTTTCGGAAAGCCATGCCCGCGGTTTTGTGGCAACATGGATAATTTGTTAACAACCGGTGATAGATAACTTGAACTAACTCTAATAAAATTGCCAACTGTGTGCGTAACCGTGACTGTCCCCTTCGAAGACCTCTCTTCGATCTAGAACATGGTGGGGTTATGTTTGACGTAAGTAGGTGTTCAGGATCACTTAGTGATCACCTAGTCTTTGACCGCTCCCATAGACCACCACATCTAAATCTCTGATCTTCGTATGTTAGCCACCATAAATGCTTAGGATGCTGCAACCTAAACACTGAACCTTCCTCACCTAATAACTTGACTAGTTTTGGTACCAAGGTCATCCAATTGCTGAGTCCCCGTGGCTCACAGTTTACTACAACACCCCAACAGGTACAAGTACGCCGGACGCAGGTGATCCAGATGGCACGCAACTGGCGTGACAGTACGATGAGGAGAACGACCGTCTCTACGTGAACTATCCGGAAGAATGAGGCGTGGTCGTGATCGTGGGCAAGCATGCGGGATATCATAGTCTTTTCCTTGTTTTTATGTAGCCCGTAGCGGGACTACCTTGTCTGAATAATTGTGTGGATGTAACTCTGATATTATACTATCTGAGATGGCAAATGTATTCCCTATTTGTCAATCTTAATTTATGTATGTGCTATGATTATCTCGCTTGCGAAACGCTTAGATGCGCCTCTTTCCCTTTTGGGGCATCGCCCCCTAAAAAGGAAAGGGCCGCATCTTAGTCGTTACATTATCGCCCCTCCCTCACCGAGCCGGACAAACCTTGTTGTAATAGACAATTGGAAAGTTTATCGTGTTAAAGCCGAGGAGGACCATCGTATCAAAACATCAATCACCGCCAATGAAGAAAAGCATAGATAAAAAAGATCCAATCTAAACACACACAAACACAGATGAACAAAGACCGTATCGAAGTGGATCCACCGAAGACAAACACTGACCAAATCCAGCGAGATCCACTGCAAACACCTCCACACGCCCTCTACAGTTGTAGATGCACCACCATAGCACGGGCTAGAAGAAGAAAACCTTATTCCAACTTCAGGGAGTAGTCGTTATCTCCCCTTTCCGAGGGGATGCAAACCCTAAACAAATAAAAAAGTAAAAACGTAACAAGAGCCCTCCCGCTAGCAAGGGTTGAGATCCTCCGTACATTCATGACCTAAGGCTACAAAAGAAGAGACCGATATGTGCTGCCATGGACGCATGGAATCCCTAATAGGCCTTGGGCGAGACTCGTGAGGCGAAAGGGCACGGGACGTACGCTTGGGCCCCTGTGCTAAGCACTTTAGATAGCTCATCAATGTAACGAGGCCTAAAAAAGATAACACCGCCTCTGCATTAAACAATGTACACAACCAATTTATCAGACTTTGTCCAATTCATGAAGTACAAAAAGGTTTACACCGAAACACGATCATGCTGGTCACACGATCATGATGTCTATAACTTTGCTCGCCGCCTGCACAAATGCAAGACGCACGCCCTACTCTTCAAGCTAGACATTAAGAAAGCCTTTGACTCGGTTAAGTGGGAATACATCCTCGACTTGTTGTAGCTCATGGGGTTTCCGTACAAGTTCCGAAATTGGATTGCCGCATTGCTATCATCCTCCTCCTCGCACATTTTGTTGAACGGTCTCTGGGGGCCACCCATCAAGCATGGTCGTGGGTTCCGACAGGGGGACCCCATTTCCCTGCTGATTTTTGTCCTTGCTATTGATCCTATCCATCGAATCCTTGACCTTGTAACCTCCAAAGGCATGATTCACAAGATTCATGGGCGTGGTGCCATGATGCGAACCTCCCTTTATGCGGACGATGTGACCATTTTCATGGCCCCAATTAAGAGGGATGATACGTCTCCATCGTATCTACTTTTCCAAACTCTTTTGCCCTTGTTTTGGACTCTAATTTGCATGATTTGAATGGAACTAACCTCGACTAACGCTGTTTTAAGTAGAATTGCCTTGGTGTTGTTTTTGTGCAGAAATCAAAGTTCTCCAAACGTCCTGAAAATTTACGGGGAGCATTTTTGGAAAATATGAAAAATATCTGCGCCAAGATCCACCTGAGGGGGTGGGCCAGTGGGCCACAAGCCCTGCCTCCGCCACCCCCCTGGTGGCGGTGGGCAAGCTTGTGGGGCCAACACGGCTTTGCCGCCCCCAACCTCAGCTCTATAAGTTCACTTTCCTCCCAGAAAAAATAAAAAGAGAAGATTTCGTCGCGTTTGCGATACGGATGCGCCGCCACAACCTGTTCTTCATTTGGAGGGCATATCTGGAGTCCGTTTTGGGCTCCGGAGAGGGGAAATCATCGCCATCATCATCATCAACCTTCTTCCCTCTGCAATTCCATGAAGCTCTTCGTCGTTCGTGAGTAATCTATTCGTAGGCTCGTTGGGCGGTGACGAGTAGGATGGGATCTATCATGTAATCGAGTTAGTTTTGAGGGGGATTGATCCCTAGTATCCACTATGTTCTGAGATTGATGTTGCTACTACTTTGCCATGCTTAATGCTTGTCACTAGGGCCCAAGTGCCATGATTTCAGATCTGAAATTATTATGTTGTCACCAATATATGTGTGTTTTAGATCCGATCTTACAAGTTGTAGTTACCTACTATGTGTTATGATCCGGCAACCCCGGAGTGACAATAACCGGAACCACTCCCGGTGATGACCATAGTCTGAGGAGTTCATGTGTTCACCAAGTGCTAATGCATTGGTCTGGTTCTTTATTAAAAGGAGAACCTTAATATCCCGTAGTTTCCTTTTGGACCCCGCTGCCACGGGAGAGATGGACAATAGATGTCATGCAAGTTCTTTTCCCTAAGCACGTATGACGACACACGGAATGCATGCCTACATCACATTGACGAACGGGAGCTAGCCACATATCTCTTCGTGTTATAACTGTTGCATGATGAATATCATCCAAACAAATCACCGACCCTTTGCCTACGAGTTTGTCCTACTGCTGTTGTTACTTGTCTTGCTTTGCTGCTACTGTTGCTACTACTGTCGCTTGCTCTGTTGCTACTTGCTGCTGCTGTCACTACTGTTGTTCCTTGCCACTGCTATTACTCGTTACACTGCTGCTACCTGCTACAATCTTGATCGCTGGTCGTTGACGGGAACTGACAATTTCCGTCAACGAGGCAACTTGGCGCCATTGATACAATCGTTAGAAATAGTCTGCCGTGTCAACACATCGTTTCTGACACCGTTGTTATCATACTACTTTGCTACTGACACTTTGCTTGCATATACTAATCTTTCAGGTGTGGTTGAATCTGACATATTAAGCTGCTAATACTTGAGAGTATCCTCTCACCTCCTATAGGCGTACCAACAAATTTGGGTCGAATACTCTACCCTCGAAAACTGCTACGATCCCATGCGCTGGTGGGCCGTCAACAACATTCTTCTAGTTTCGATTGCCGGAGTGTGCTAGCAACATTCTTCTGGTGCCGTTGCAAGGGAAGGTCTGCTGTTACTGAGTCAAGGGACATCGACAATATGTCGATCATTCTTGAGGGATTTGGAGAAGTCACACGGCTCTGCACCAACTTGCATAAGAGCTCGGTTGTACCAATCAGATGTAATCAACTTTCCCTTCAGCGTGTACTATAGAGCATTCCTGCGACCCGTGCATCATTTCCAATAAAATACTTGGGTCTCCCTCTCTCCGTCTCGGAGGTTAGGAAGGTATACTTCCAATACCTTAAAGATAAATCAGGTGGAAAACTGGCGGCTTGGGATGGGCATAACATCACCACCATTGGGCGTACGACCCTTGTTAGATCAGTCATCACCTCCCAAGCTGTTTTCTCCATCACACCTCTCATTGTGACACAAGGTTCCCTGCATAACCTTAATAAGATTGAGAGGGCCTTCTTGTTGTGAGGTTCTGACAAGAAAACAGGGGTAAAATGTAAGGTCAATTGGGATGTGGTTTGCCGGCCTAAGACTTTTGGAGGCCTAGGAGTCCTCAACACTCACAAATTCGCCAGGGTGTTGCGGTTGCGATGGCCTTGGTACGAGTGGAAGGAGCCTAACAAACTTTGGGCCGGTTTAGGAAACCCGTGTATCGAGGAAGATCTCGACTTCTTCTATACTTTGACCACCATCACCGTTGGGAATGGTGCTAAAATACATTTCTGGGACTCCCCTTGGTTGTCCGTACGGAAGCCCAAGGACGTCGCCCCACTCATTCACGAAGCCTCAATCAGAAAGAATTGGAAAGTTCATGAAGCCATACAAGGGAATGCATGGATGGTTAAGATCAGGCCTGACACCATCATCTCCGGTGGACACATCCGGGAACTTTTCTCCTTTTGGATGCTTGTGAACAACTTCAGGATCGATGACCGGGCCAAGGATAACATCGTTTGGGAACATGCGATGGATGGTGCATATACGGCGGCATCCGCCTATCGGGCGCAATTCCTTGGGCTCGAGCTCTCTCCCGTGGATTACATGGTATGGAAAGCTTGGGCTCCTCCAAAGGTCAAGTTCTTCGCATGGCTAGCTTTGCAAGGCCGGATTTGGACCGCAGACCGACTCGAGAGGCGCGAGTGGGAAAATTGTGGCCTTTGCCAACTTTGCAAGAGAGAGCAAGAAACGGGTATGCACCTTTTCATCAAGTGTCGGTTCTCCATTCGGCTATGGCGCCTGATCATTGAGAAATTTGGGCTTGTGCACATCGACACCTCTAACTGGCACTAGGAGGAATCGTTGCACCAATGGTAGGACAGGAGAACCTACATGCAAAACCCAAACGGGCGAGCTATGGCCTCCCTCACCATGTTGGTCGCTTGGTCTATCTAGAACAAGATAAACGCTCGTGTTTTTCATCACAAGAGTGCACTGCCGCCGATCATTATTAATAATATAGTTATCGAGGCCAACCTTTGGGTTACCACCGGTGCTAAGAAACTAGGGCTTCTTGTTGTACGCGAGTAATTTTCATGCCGTGATCTTGGGTCATTTGTAAAACTCTATTCTCCCCTTATTTAATAAATGATGCAAATCTTTTGCCTCCATTTCGAAAAAGAGCTACAATAACAAAGCGGGTGAGACGAGTGGCATTGAAGATCCGTCGGTTCCTTGAAAAAGGTAGGTGATAGTCGAACATTAAATAAAAAGGTAGCGCTCGAGCGGTTCCTTGAAAAAGAAGAGTTGAATATTCGATCTCCTTCTACCATTTGAGGGATCCATTTGGTTTTACATCTATATATTTTTGTTTTTTCTGGTGCCTTAGTGGTCTCACATTCTTAATTCCTCGTGTTAAATAAAATGTGGGAAGGTTGGTTGTGGTACCAATGTAAGTTTTAGTTTTTTTACGGGTTGTCAGAGTACCTACTATATTGCCAAATGATTGTTGCCACATTTCTCATCGTGCTTGCCTAGCATAGCTATAGTTCTTCCTTTAGGTGTGTATGGGATCGTTGTGATGATGTTGCAGAATTATAACTCTTTGGAGCTCATCCTTATGGTCGTAGGATACACTCATCCTTATGGTCGTGGGAGACACCGTTTTCTGAGTGTTGTCACTTGGATAAGATAGCACGCACAGAGTTTGTTTACGGTTCACCCAATATAAAAGAGAACTTTAGAGCATCTACAACTGAATCCCTTATATCTTTTTTAAACATCTGGACTGACCGTCCGGTCATAAAAACGCAATTCAATCGGATCTCTTATATCCGTCTCAAACGTCCGGATAGACCGATATCCCTCATACTTATTTTAAATATGAGGACGATATGCGGGTTCATCGACGTTACCGGACACGCCTAGTCAGTCTACCATGTAGGACGTGACCACATCTCGGACCAAAAATTTCTTTTTTCTTATTTTTATTTTTTATTCTTTACCAATCACGTACAAAATGATCAGACATATGAGAAACAATATCAGAAATGCGGCTGCAGGAATGAAAAAATAGTGGTTTAGACACGTCCGCTGGTCGGGCCACATCCGGTTAGTGACTGACCTGCTATATTGTACTGTATTAGTCTTCTTTGCTATGTTGAACGTTTGCAAAACCCGAAAATATTTGTAACAGCGAAGCTGCATGTGCATCGACCGATATAGAAGCAGGGAGGAGCACCGTCCTTTTTCGAAAACAAGTAGCAGCAGCAGCGGCGAGGGCACAGTCGGGAGGCAGTCTGGGCAGTGGCAAGTACACATGCGCATATCGAAGCCAGCGTCAGCAAAGGGTTTCATTTCATTCAAGGGCAACATCATGCGGCACGATGATGTATCTATGTGCATCTCCTTCCGCTGTCGGTTCCACGCGTCGAGCCTTTTGCGGCTTGCGCTCCGCGTCCCGTCGTAGCACTATGCATATGCACCCAGCCAGCGTCGCCTTTGGCCGGCTGGTGAGGCCGACGCCATGCCGGCCGTACATGCATGCACCATGTTGTGGCGGGCCAGCGTGGTAGGTGGCGTAACATGTTCTTCGTTTCGATCCATTGACGGGTAGACCGATCGGGCGCGCGTCCGCGACCACCGGCCGGCCGCCGGGATACGCACGCATCTCCGCAATTAGGCCGGAATGGGACGGGTACGCATAACGCCTAGCCCATTTTTACGTGCGACGCTTCGCTTGGGCTACGTCGCGGCGTGTGGCCGGAGAGTGGCGCGCGCATGTCCATGTGCGCGGTCGGTCGGCTCCGGCGGTGAGCATTTTGCTTTCCCGGACCGGTCGCTGTTTCGGGCGTATTGCGATGCTGCCGAAAGGAAAAGCGACGTATGGGCGTATGGCTGGCAGGACGGAATGCGCGCGGGCGGGCTGGTTTTGATCGCTGGCTCACATGGCCGGGCACTCTCTTGTGTCGAGTTAGGCTGCAATGCCGGGATACTTCGCGGTTGTTGATGGATCGGTGCGCCCGGTGGTTGGGTTCGTACTGCACACTTCATGGAGACGAGGCAGTGGGCAGTGGCCTGGAGAAGATGCCGAGGTTAAAGCGGTTGCCAACAGAATATGACACATGTGCGGTGCGTTCATGGACGTAGTGAAAAATTGACGAAAACAATCACCATCCTGTGCGGTGCACAAATAACTTTCGGCGGAGAACTGGGTTCGATTCTACCGACTCTTAACATAGAACAATGGATTAATATGATAAATGCCACTCGAATTCTGGCGATTCCGAAAAATGCCAATGCAATATCTAAACTTTGAAATATATCATTTTCAGTGATATTTTTAAAGTCTGCAGTGACGTTTTTCATAGTTTATAAAATTTACAGTGGCATTTTTCAAAGATTAAAAATTACAGTAACGTCTTTTGGAATCGTCAGAATTTGAATGTCATTTATCCAATAATCCTTTAATTCTTCTACGGTTCTGGGGTCAAAAAAGAAACATCAATGTCTATGTGTTTAGGTTGAACATGTAAGCACCACACCCGATGACGTTTAGCTTTTAATTGACGTGATCAAGTGAAGCGCCATTGATCGTGGATAGAATCATGTTATTTACTTGATTGATGTTTTCCTGTATTAGGCAAGATGCAGCCACACTATCCTCTTATTGGTGGGCACTACGACGCTCGGCACCAATTGCCGACATAGCAAGGATGGGGAGGTAATCGCCATAACTTGTTTGATTTTTTTTTCTTGCAAATTTTACGGCATGACACCATCTAATGTTACTTACACTGCTGCAATCTCTAATGCCACTATGCACGAGGGGCCAAGATGCCTCTGTCATGTTGTACGATGAATGGTGTACTCCATATACCCAAAGAGCTGATTGTCTAACATTTATCCTATGGTTTTGATGTCCAACATGGCCATCTCCGGCCTTGTGGACCGTTTGAAACCATGGACATACAACTGTCACTCGCGATGTGGAGAAATGAGGACCAATATCTAGAAGTTTGTCATGACCATGAGCCTTTCAATTAGTAGAGTTGATGTGATTAGGAGGGTAGACTTGGGCGGTGCAACCAGTTTACAGAGCCCACATGTGTCAACTCTGACTCGATGCATATCAAAGAAGTGATAAAAAAGCTTGCCGATGTCACCTTTGTTTGGTTACTCTTTTCGAAACGGAGGCAAAAGATTTGCCTCATCCATTAAATAAGAGAGGAATAGAGTTTTTACAACTGCCACAACAATTGCGGTATGACAATCACTCGCAACCGACTATAAACCCTAATTTCTTAGCACCCGCCGTTACCCAAAGATTAGCCTCATCGATGACGTTGTTGAAGGGGAGTGGCGGTGGCATGCTCTTGTACCGGAACGCCCGTGCGTTTCTCTCATTCCAAATTGTCCAGGATACGAGCATGGTTAGGGTGGCCATAGCCTTCCTATAGGGATTTTATGTTAGTTCTCTTATCCCACCATTGGAGGACGGATTCTTCGAGGTGCCAGTCAGTAGTGTCCATGTGCGCTAGCCCAAACCTTTGAATGATCAACCGCCAGATCCGCAGAGTGAAGCGGCACTTGGTAAAGAGGTGAATGCCCGTCTCTTGCTCTCTCTTGCAAAGTGGACAGAGTCCACTGTTCGGCCAACCACGTTTCTCCAAACGGTGTCCATTCGATGGACGCACCATCGGGGACATATCCCACAAGCTTGTCGTTCGTTTGGTTACGACAAGCTTGAGGGATATGTCCGTGATGGTGCATCCATCGAAGCGGACTACGCCCGGGTCTACAAGTGGTACATGCAACCAAAGTCCTCATTTCAGATGCGGGTGGGAAGTGAACGCCATGGGTGTGGCTACGACCACTAGGCAATTGGGAAACCAACAATAGATGGGGATACGTGGGTCCAACTTTATATCGACAAGTAACAAAATTTTTAACACATAACTGGATGTGGCATGGTATAATTGAATAAGATGCATAATTTGATATGTTTTTGAACATATAACTCACGAGGCATGTTATAGGATGTGTTGGAAATATGCCCTAGAGGCAATGATAAAATAATAATTATTATATTTCCTGTTTCAAGATAACCGTTTATTATCCATGCTATAATTGTATTGAATGAAAGCATAGATACATGTGTGGATATATAGACAAAACAATGTCCGTAGTAAGCCTCTAGTTGGCTAGCGAGTTGATCAAGGATGGTTAAGGTTTTCTGACCATATGCAAGTGTTGTTACTTGATAACTGGATCACATCATTAGGAGAATCATGTGATGGACAAGACCCAAATTATAAACGTAGCATGTGATCGTGTCATTTTGTTGCTATTGTTTTCTACGTGTCAAGTATTCATTCCTATGACCATGAGATCATGTAACTCACTGACACCAGAGGAATACCTTGTGTGTATCAAACGTCACAACGTTACTGGGTGACTATAAAGGTGCTCTACACGTATATCCGAAGGTGTCCGTTGAGTTAGCATGGATCAAGACTGGGATTTGTCACTCCGTGTGACATAGAGGTATCTCGGGGCCCACTCGGTAATACAACATCACATATAAGCCTTGCAAGCAATGTGACTCAAATGTTAGTCACGGGATCTTGTATCATGGAACGAGTAAAGAGACTTCCGGTAACAAGATTGAAATAGGTATAGGGATACCGACGATCAAATCTCGGGCAAGTAACATACCGAAGGACAAAGCGAATGTTATACGAGATTATATGAATCCTTGGCACACAGGTTCAATCGATAATATCTTCGTAGAATATGCAGGATCCAATATGGACATACACGTCCCGCTATTGGATATTGACCAAGGAGTGTCTCGGGTCATGTCTACATAGTTCTCGAACCCGCACGGTCTGCACACTTAAGGTACGATGATGCTTTAGTATAGTTGAGTTATATGTATTGGTGACCGAAGGTTGTTCGGAGTCCTGGATGAGATCACGAACGTCTCGAGGGTTTACGGAATGGTCCGGAAACGAAGATTGATATATAGGATGGTTTCATTTGGTCACCGGAAAGTTTTCGGGCATTACCGGCAGTGTACCGGGAGTGACGAATGGGTTCCGGGTATTCACCGGGAGGGGTCCACCCACCCGGGAGTGAGCCCAGTAACCCTAGAGGGTTATGGTGCCACAAGTGCAGAAAACCAAAGGAAAAGAAAAAACAAGGAAAGAGGGAGGTGGGAAGGAAGGAGTGGACTCCTTCCCCCAAACCGAATTGGGGTGGGAGTCCACCTCCTCCCAATCGGTCGGCGCCCTTGGGCCTCCCTTTAGCCCCAAGGCTAGCCCCTCCCCTCCTCCTATATATATTGGTGGTTTTAGGGCTTTTGAGACAAAACTTTGCCATGTGCAACTCAAACCTATACCACGTACTTCTTCCTCTAGATCGGATTTCTGCGGAGCTCGGGCGGAGCCGTGCAGGAGTAGATCATCACCACCACAGGCACGCCGTCACGCAGTCGGAGAACACATGTACTTCCCCGTCTCTCTTGTTGGATCAAGAAGGTGGAGATCGTCATCGAGCGGTACGTGTGCTGAACGCGGAGGTGCCGTCCGTTCGGCGCTAGATCGGAATGGATCGTGGGACGGCGGTGATTTGAATCACGAAGTTGTGCCACTACATCAACCGCGTTTCTCAATGCTTCCCGCTTAGCGATCTACAAGGGTATGTGGATCCAATCTCCCTCTCGTAGATGAACATCACCATGATAGGTCTTCGTGTGCGTAGGAATTTTTTTGTTTCCCATGCATCGTTCCCCTACAGTGGTATCATAGCTAGGTTCATGCGTATATGTTATCTCGAGTAGAACATAAAAGTTTTTGTGGGCGTTGATGTTTGATTTGCTGCCCTCCTTAGTCTTTTCTTGATTCGGCGGTATTGTTGGATTGAAGCGGCCCAGACCAACATTACTCGTACGCTTACGAGAGACTGATTTCATCGACCAACATGCAACTCGTTGCATAAAGATGACTGGCGGGTGTCGGTTTCTTCAACTTTAGTTGAATTGGATTTGACCGAAGCGGTCCTTGGAGAGAGGTTAAATAACAATTTTCACATCTCCGTTGTGGTTTTTGCGTAAGTAATATGAGATCATACTAGATACCCATAGCAGCCATGTAAAACATGCAACAACAAATTAGAGGACGTCTAACTTGTTTTTGCAGGGTATGCTTGTGATATGATATGGCCAAAGACATGATGTGATATATTGGATGTATGATATGATCATGTTGTAATAGTTAATTTCGAATTGCACGTCGATGCTACGGCAACCGGCAGGAGCCATAGGGTTGTCTTTAAACTAACGTTTGTGTTTGCAGATGCGTTTACTATATTGCTAGGTTGTAGCTTTAGTAGTAATAGTATAAATAGCACGACAACCTCGATGGTGGCACGATGATGGAGATCATGGTGTGGCACCAGTGACAAGAAGATCATGCCGGTGCTTTGGTGATGGAGATCAGGAAGCACAAGATCATGGCCATATCAAGTCACTTATGAATTGCATGTGATGTTAATCCTTTTATGCACCTTATCTTGCTTAGAACGACGGTAGCATTATAAGGTGATCCCTCACTAAAATTTCAAGATGAAATTGTGTTCTCCCCGACTGTGCACCATTGCGGCAGTTCGTCGTTTCTAGACACCACGTGATGATCGGGTGTGATAGACTCAACGTTCACATACAACGGGTGCAAAACAGTTGCACACGCGGAACACTCGGGTTAAACTTGACGAGCCTAGCATGTGCAGACATGGCCTCGGAGCACAAGAGACCAAAAGGTTGAGCATGAATCGTATAGTTGATATGATTAGCATAAAGATGTTTACCACTGAAACTATACTCAACTCACGTGATGATCGGACTTGAGTTAGTGGATTTGGATCATGCACCAGTGAAATGACTAGAGGGATGTATTTTTTGAGTGGAGTTTATTAATAATTTGATTAGTTAAACTCTAATTGTCTTAAACATAGTCTAAGTCCACTTTGCAATATTTTATGTTGTAGATCAATGGCTCACGCAGTAGCAACCCTGAATTTCAATAGGTTCCTAGAGGAAGCAACTTTGTGGACTCAACACGTAATCTTAGGCTCATCCTACAAGCTGGGAAAAAGAATTATGTCCTTGATGCTGCGCTAGGAGATGAACCACCCGCTAAGTCTGACCAAGATGTTTTGAACGTTTGGCAGTCACGTAAGGAGGACTACTCATTAGTTCAATGTGCAGTTTTGTATGGCTTAGAACCGGGACTTCAACGATGTTTTGAGCGTCATGGAGCATATGAGATGTTCCAAGAGTTGAAGTTTATCTTTTAGAAGAACGCCCGGATCGAGAGGTATGAGACCTCCGATAAATTCTATGCTTGCAAGACGAAGGAGAATTCGTCTGTCATTGAACATGTGCTCAAAATGTCTGGGTACTCAAACCGTCTAGCTTAGCTGGGGATTGAACTCCCGCAAGAGGCTATCACTGACAGAATTCTTCAATCACTGCCACCAAGCTACAAGAGCTTTGTGTTGAACTATAACATGCAAGGGATGAACAAGTCACCCAGCGAGTTATTCACGATGCTGAAAGTCATAGAGTCAGAACTCCGGAAAGAGCATCAAGTGTTGATGGTCAATAAGACCACTGGTTTCAAGAGAAACGGCAAAGGCAAGAAGGGTAACTCCAAGAAGAGAGGCAAAACTGTTGCCAATCCGATGAAGAAACCCAAGGCTGGACCTAAGCCGGAAACAAACTGTTATTATTGCAAGGGGATCGGTCACCGGAAGCGCAACTGCCCAAGTATTTGGTTGATAAGAAGGCGGCCAAAGAAAAATCAGGTATATGTGATATACATGTTATTGATGTGTACTTAACCAACTCTCATAGTTGTGCCTGGGTATTTGATATAGGTTCTGTTGCTCATATTTGCAACTCGAAGCAGGAACTGCGGAATAAACGAAGGCTGGCGAAGGATGAAGTGACGATGCGCGTGGGAAATGGTTCCAAGGTTGATGCAATCGACGTCGGCACAGTCTCACTTCAATTACCATCAGGATTAGTTATGAACTTAAATAATTATTATTTAGTGCCTGCGTTAAGCATGAACATTATATCTCGATCTTGTTTATCGCGAGACGGTTACTCATTTAAGTTAGAGAATAATGGTTGTTCTATTTCTATGAGTAATATCTTTTATGGTCATGCACCCAATGTGAGAGGTTTGTTCATATTGAATCTTGCTTGTGATGATACACATATACATAACACTGAGACCAAAAGATGTAGAGTTAACAATGATAGCGCCATGTTTTTGTGGCACTGCCGCTTAGGTCATATTGTAGTAAAGCGCATGAAGAAACTCCATTCCGATGGGCTTTTGGAGTCACTTGATTTTGAATCACTTGACACGTGCGAACCATGCCTCATGGCAAGATGACTAAGACTCCGTTCTCCGGAACAATGGAGCGTGCAAGTGACTTGTTGGAGATCATATATACCAATGTGTGCGGTCCAATG
This sequence comes from Hordeum vulgare subsp. vulgare, assembly GCF_904849725.1. Lineage (NCBI taxonomy): Eukaryota > Viridiplantae > Streptophyta > Magnoliopsida > Poales > Poaceae > Hordeum > Hordeum vulgare. The sequence continues at coordinate 349,565,290 of NC_058523.1, forward strand.
AGTGTGGAGGCGCGCGGCGGATATAGTTATTTTCTCACCTTCAGTGACGACTTGAGTAGGTATGGATATATATACTTGATGAAGCACAAGTCTAAAACGTTTGAGAAGTTCAAGCAATTTCAGAGTGAACTTGAAAATCATCGTAACAAGAAGATCAAGTTCCTACGTTCTGATTGTGGGGGTGAATATCTGAGTTTCGAGTTTGGTGCTCACTTAAGACAATGTGGAATAGTTTCACAGTTAACACCGCCTGGAACACCACAACGTAATGGTGTGTCTGAACGCCGTAATCGTACTTTGTTAGATATGGTGCGATCTATGATGTCTCTTACCGATTTGCCGTTATCGGTTTGGGGTTATGCATTAGAGACAATTGCATTCACTTTAAATAGGGCACCGTCAAAATCCGTTGAGACGACACCATATGAGCTATGGTATGGCAAGAGGCACTACAAAAAATGTGATAATCTGTGACGCACATTCCGTGACGATTCAGTGAAAAAAGTGAAGGGATCATCTTAATTTCAGAAAATGTGACATTTTTTCATTCAATCGTCACAGAATGAGCGTCACAAATTATCACTTTTGTTGTAAAGAGGCCAAAGGTATCGTTTCTTAAAGTTTGGGGATGTGATGCTTATGTCAAAAAGCTTGAGCCTGAAAAGTTGAAACCCCAAGCGGAAAAGTGCATCTTCATAGGTTACCCAAAGGAGACAGTTGGGTACACCTTCTATCTCAAAGCCGAGGGCAAAGTGTTTGTTGCTAAGAACAGAGCTTTTCTTGAGAAGGAGTTTCTCTCGAAAGAATTGAGTGGGAGGAAGATAGAACTTGATGATGTTGTAGAACCTCTACTCCCTCTAGATGGTGGCGCAGGGCAGGGGAAACCTCTGTCGAAGCGACGCTGGTTGAGGACGAAGCTAAAGATGATGATCATGAAGCTTCAGATCAAGTTGCTATTGGACCTCGTAGGTCGACAAGATCACGTACTGCTCCTGAGTGGTATGGTAATCCTGTCTTATCAATCATGTTGTTAGACAACAATGAACCTGTGAATTATGAGGAAGCAATGGTGGGCCCAGATTCCAACAAATGGCTGGAGGCCATGAAGTGTGAGATAGGATCTATGTATGAAAACAAAGTGTGGACTTTGGAAGTTTTACCTGAAGGTCGCAAGGCTATTCAGAACAAACGGATCTTCAAGAAGAAGACGGGCGCGGGCGGTAATGTGACCATTTATGAAGCTCGACTTGTGGCAAAGGGTTTTTCACAAGTTCAAGGAGTTGACTACGATGAGACGTTCTCACCGGTAGCGATGCTTAAGTCCGTCCGAATCATGTTAGCAATAGCTGCATTTTTTGATTATGAAATATGGCAGATGGATGTCAAAACGGCGTTCCTTAACGGTTTGTAGAACCTCTGCTCCCTCTAGATGGTGGCGCGGTGTAGGGGGAAACCTCTGTCGAAGCGACGCCGGTTGAGGAGGAAGCTAAAGATGATGATCATGAAGCTTCAAATCAAGTTGCTATCGGACCTCGCAGGTCGACAAGATCACGTACTGCTCCTAAGTGGTACGGTAATCCTGCCTTATTAATCATGTTGTTAGACAACAATGAACGTGTGAATTATGAAGAATCAATGGTGGGCCCGAATTCCAACAAATGGCTGGAGGCCATGAAGTCTGAGATAGGATCTATGTATGAAAACAAAATGTGGACTTTGGAAGTATTACCTGAAGGTCGCAAGGCTATTCAGAACAACTGGATCTTTAAGAAGAAGACAGACTCAGACGCTAATGTGACCATTTATAAAGCTCGACTTGTGGCAAAGGGTTTTTCACAAGTTCAAGGAGTTGACTATGATGAGACATTCTCACCGGTAGCGATGCTTAAGTCCGTCCGAATCATGTTAGCAATAGCTGCATTTTTCGATTATGAAATCTGGCAGATGGATGTCAAAACGGCGTTCCTTAATGGTTTTCTTAAGGAAGAGTTGTATATGATGAAACCTGAAGGTTTTGTCGATCCAAAGAATGCTAACAAAGTATGCAAGCTCCAGCGATCCATTTATGGACTGGTGCAAGCATCTCGGAGTTGGAATAGGTGCTTTGATGAGGTGATCAAAGCATTTGGGTTTATACAAGTTGTTGGAGAATCTTGTATTTACAAGAAAGTGAGTGGAAGCTCTCTGGCATTTCTAATATTATATGTGGATGACATATTGCTGATTGGAAACAATGTGGAGTTTTTAGAGAGCGTAAAAGATTACTTGAACAAATGTTTTTCAATGAAGGACGTAGGAGAAGTTGCTTACATTCTAGGCATTAAGATCTATAGGGTTAGATCGAGGCGCCCGGTAGGATTTTCACAAAGCACATACGTTGATAAAGTTTTGAAGAAGTTCAAAATGGAACAGTCCAAGAAGGGGTTCTTGCCAGTATTACAAGGTATAAAGTTGAGTAAGACTCAGTGTCCAGTAACCGCGGAAGATAGAGAAAAGATGAGTACCGTCCCTATGCTTCACCCATAGGGTTTATCATGTATGCAATGCTGTGCAGTAGACCAGACGTCAGCCCGGTCATAAGTATGGCAGGCAGGTTTCAAAGTAATCCAGGAGTGGATCACTCGACGGCGGTCAAGAATATTCTGAAGTACGTGAAAAGGACTAAGGAAATTTTTCTCGTTTATGGAGGTGACGAAGAGCTCGTTGTAAAGGGTTACGTCGACGCAATCTTTGACACTGATCCGGATGACTCTAAGTCTCAAACCGGATACGTATTTATTCTTAACGGGGGTGTGGTAAGCTGGTGCAGTTCCAAGCAAAGCGTCGTAGAAAATTCTACATGTGAAGCGGAGTACATGGCTGCCTTGGAGCCAGCTAAGGAGGGTGTCTGGATGAAGCAGTTGATGACGGATCTTGGTGTTCCACCGAGCACACTAATTCCAACAAATCTGTTCTGTGACAACACTGGTGCCATTGCTTTAGCAAAGGAACCAAGGTTTCACAACAAGACCAGACACATCAAACGATGCTTCAACCTCATCCACGACTACGTCGAAGGATAGGACGTAAATATTTTCAAAGTTCACACAAATATGAATGTAGCAGATCCGCTGACTAAACCTCTTCCACGAGCGAAGGATGATCAACACTATAACTGTATGGGTGTTAGATTCATTCCAATGTAAATCACATAGGGATGTGAGACTATATTATTGACTCTAGTGCAAGTGGGAGACTGTTGAAAATATGCCCTAGAGGCAATGATAAAATACTTATTATTATATTTCCTGTTTCAACATAATCGTTTATTATCCATGCTATAATTGTATTGAATGAAAGCATAGATACATGTGTGGATATATAGACAAAACAATATCCCTAGTAAGCCTCTAGTTGGCTAGCGAGTTGATCAAGGATGGTTAAGGTTTTCTGACCATATGCAAGTTTTGTCACTTGATAACTGGATCACATCATTAGGAGAATCATGTGATGGACAAGACCCAAATTATAAACGTAGCATGTGATCGTGCCATTTTGTTGCTATTGTTTTCTGCGTGTCAAGTATTCATTCCAATGACCATGAGATCATGTAACCCACTAACACCGGAGGAATACCTCGTGTGTATCAAACGTCACAACGTTACTGGGTGACTATAAAGGTGCTCTACAGGTATCTCCGAAGGTGTCCGTTGAGTTAGCATGGATCAAGACTGGGATTTGTCACTCCTTGTGATGGAGAGGTATCTCGGGGCCCACTCGGTAATACAACATCACATATAAGCCCTGCAAGCAATGTGACTCAAGTGTTAGTCACGGGATCTTGTATTACGGAACAAGTAAAGAGACTTGCCGGTAACGATATTGAAATAGGTATAGGGATACCGATGATCAAATCTCGGGCAAGTAGCATACCGAAGGACAAAGGGAATGTTATACGTGATTATATGAATCCTTGGCACAGAGGTTCAACCGATAAGATATTCGTAGAATATGTAGGATCCAATATGGACATCTAGGTCCCGCTATTGGACATTTGACCGAGGAGTGTCTGGGTCATGTCTACATAGTTCTCAAACCCGCAGGGTCTGCACACTTAAGGTTCGATGATGTTTTAGTATAGTTGAGTTATATGTATTGGTGACCGAAGGTTGTTTGGAGTCCCGAATGAGAACACAGACGTCACGAGGCTTTCCAGAATGGTCCGGAAACGAAGATTGATATGTATGATGGTTTCATTTGGTCACCGGAAAGTTTTCGCGCATTACCGGTAGTGTACCGGGAGTGACGAATGGGTTCCAGGTATTCACTAGGAGGGGCCCACCCACCCGGGAGTGAGCCCAGTAACCCTAGGGTGGCGCACCAGCCCTTAGTGGGCTGGTGAGGCCAGCCCAAGAGGGCTATGGCGCCACAAGTGGAAAAAACCAAAGGAAAAGAAAAAAAACAAGTAAAGAGGGAGGTGGGAAGGAAGGAGTGGACTCCTTCCCCCAAACCGAATTGGGGTGGGAGTCCACCTCCTCCCAATCGGACGACGCCCTTGGGGCTCCCTTGATCCCCAAGGCTAGCCCCTACCCTCCTCCTATATATATTGGTGGTTTTAGGGCTTTTGAGACACAACTTTGCCAGGTGCAACTCAAACCTATACCACCTAGTTCTTCTTCTAGATCGGATTTCTGCGGAGCTCGGGCGGAGCCCTGCAGGAGTAGATCATCACCACCACCAGCGCGCCGTCATGCTGCGGGAGAACTCATCTACTTCCCCGTCTCTCTTGCTGGATCAAGAAGGCCGAGATCGTCATCGAGGTGTACGTGTGTTGAACGCGGAGGTGCCGTCCGTTCGGCGCTAGATCGGAACGGGTTGTGGGACGGATCGTGGGACGACGGTGATTTGAATCACGAAGCTGTACCACTACATCAACCGCGTTTCTTAACGCTTCCCGCTTAGCAATCTACAAGGGTATGTGGATCCATTCTCCCTCTCATAGATGAACATCACCATGATAGGTCTTCGTGTGCGTAGGAATTTTTTTGTTTCCCATGCATTGTTCCCCTACAGGATGAGTGTCGGAGCCTCACTTGTCTGTTTTTTGTAAGGCTTTCCCATATGGATGTGAGACAACATTACGGCTGGATGTCCCATCAAACATGACCAAGATATATGGATTTGGATCGAAGAAGGTTATCGGGATCTCCTGCCAACCAATCCATACACATGGAACAAGGTAAAGATGTACACAAGCAACTTGAAGGTCATTTACAAGAGCAACATCAAATGATCTAGGCACATTACCTCGATATCAAGTGACAATTATTGCAATCTTTGACCTTCTACATTAGTGGTAGGCTTGACAAGTTGGTATGTTCTGTTGTCCACAACACAAAACTTTGCACGGACAACCCATGGGAAGCCCTTTGCTTCACACTCGACAATATAATGGTTCTTCGATTCTAAGTACTTCACTGAGTATGGTCGGTTCTGCTTAACATAACACTCTATTTTGCACACCTAATATTCTAGCAACTTCCTAAACTTTAGGAAAGGGTATAAGCGAGGCCTTTTGGAATCTTCATCTTTGGTTGCGCATGGCAATAATCAATGTTTTGGGCAACTTTCCTCAACACTTTTAAGTTATAAAAGCTATACTTTTCCTCAAAAAAAAGTAGTATTAGATGACCAATGCACCGGGATGGAGAGAGTAATTTTATTCGTGGAAAAACTGATTTTGGGGTTATATATTTGTTGACTTTGTTTTTTGAGCAACAATTGTGGACTTTGTAGGTGAAATCAAATCAATAAAGAACAAAATATATAACTAGATGATGCCCTATATTCTAGGCCTCTTTTATCTTTGTGGGCCTTTGAGAGTCAAAGCCTTGCGAGGCCCAACTAGGACTTGGTTTTATTTCGGGAAGATGAGTGTGCGTGTAGAACCAACCTCTCACGGATCACTCAATGATCCAACAATGCAGAGCCCTCCATGTGATCCAACGGTGTGGAGCGTGCAAGCATCCTGCCCTCGGAATTCCTTCTAGAAGACCATACCTGAGGGATATCGTTTGGTGCTAGGGTATGATCGAACGGTTGCAATTCAAGCTAGGGTTTGTAGGGATGTTGCAGAGTTTTGAGCGGGTCAGCAGGGTTATCTTAGGTTAGCTTAACTAATTCAAAAATATGAAAAAATAGGAAACCATCGCTGTTCGTCATTTATAATACATAGTTACCATAAAAAAATATGAACTTGGTTTAGGGACATTTTCATGAAAAATCATTTTTTTGAGGTGAGCTACCATTTGCAAGTTCAAATGGGGGGGACTAATTCGAAACAATCAAAAACAGTTCAAATGGGGTGAGCTACCCTAGCTTGAAAAATGCACCCATCATCGTTTCATGTGAGTGAGTTGGTGGAAAAAATAAAAAAACTTGGTCTATGGGTATTTTCATTAAAAACCCTTCACAAAACATAGCTATCAAAACGAGGTTGCATGGGATTCAAGCTAGGGTTTAGGGATAAGCATGTCATAACTTTTCATAAGGATCTCATATTGGGCATGGACCCTATATTTGCACACTAGATATCACGTTTTGATTTTTGGCTCATTTAGAAAAGATAAAAAAAATTGCTTACGAATGGGGTCTTTGGAGCTAGGCTATGCTTCGAAGATCATTTGGAGCATATTTTTCATGACTAGTGTTTTACATCAACAATAAGTGTTCGGATTGGTCACTTAACATGCATATGCCTAATATTTGTGAAGGATCTAAACTTTTTTTTGAAATTTAAACTGTTTTATAATGATTTCTATTAAAAACGATCTGGTTACCCTAACTTCGGAGCTCATCACCATGCCATATTTCTCATGACTACACAGATACATCAGACTCATCATCCAACGTGTGTAATAATTCAAAATCATTGTAACATCACATCACAAAGCAATGGATTTCAAATGTTGCTTATAATTCAAAGGTTAGTTCAAAGTCAAATTTTAGGGCTAAGCATGTCATAGTTTTTCAAAATGATTTCATATTGGGCATGGACGCTATATTTGCACGCTAGATGTCAAGTTTAGATTTTTGCCTCATTTAGAAAAGGTCACAAATGTTTTCTTAGAATGGGGTGTTTAGCCTAGATTCTCACCTAATTTGGAGCATATTTTTCATGACTAGTGTTTTACATCAACAAGTGCTCGGATTGATAACTTAACATGCACATGCCTAATATTTGAGAAGCATGTGAACTTATATTTCCATTTTTGAAATTTAAACTATTTTTATAATTATTTCTATTAAGAATGGTCTCGATTTGATTACATCAATAATAAGTGATCGGATTACAATCACATCACATCACATCACATTCAAACATCACATCGCCATGCATTAACTTTAATTAAACATTAATGCCAGCCAAAGAGGCCGGTGATAGTTCATAAGTATGCCATGCATTAACTAATAACTAAAAACATTCAAACTAAAATGAAAACAAGGAGGCACGCTGCCCTAGGCATCCTTGTCGTCCTCGGTGGGGCGGTGGGGTCAACCAGCGTCGGCGTCGGGCCAGCCCAGGGGAACGTTGATGACGAGATGATGTATATACTTCTCGCACCTTGTTGGTTACCCCAAGTGGAAGGTTGAGATGTAGTCAGCAGCAAGTTTTCCCTCACACGGGAACTGTAGGGTTTATCGAACCAGGAGGACTCCTAGGCTCAACAAATAGGTATCTTCCACCCTAGAGCTAGTAGAAGACGTGGACCTGCACACACAACAAATAACTTTGCTCCCAACGAGTACAGAGAGGTTGTCAATCTCTCCGTCCTTGTAGTTTGCAAATGATCAAAACACAAGAGGGAAGGTAATAGTGATTGCAACGGAAAAGTAAATGAAAGCAGTAAATGATGGAGGTGTAAACAATGATGGTGATATGGACCGGAGTCACATGATGTTCCCAAAAGATGATAAACAACTATGCTTGGGTAAACAAATCACAGTTGGGCAATTGATAAAATTATGAACGCACCGCAATGCTAATTATGCTACTTGATAGTTAGAGGTTCAATAGTAATGGGCAGTACGCCAAGAAAAGTAGACCGTTTATTCATCACCATCTACTTACTAATCATCCATCTTGAGATATCTATCCAGAACATCTCGCTCGTATTAAATTGTGAGCCCCACCTAAAGTGTAAACTCAAAGCAACGGAAAACTGCATTAACGAACTATGTGTAAGGTAAACAATCCTTGCAACCGAGGTCACAAGCACCATTGTTTTCTCCCTAGTGGCACTAGCACATCCCCTAGTCTCATGTTTCTGTCACTCAAGCTAGACATTGAGGGGCATGAACCCACAATCATGCATAACACTCCCTCTTGGAGTTACAATATACTACTCGGTCAAAGCAATAAACAACAACGGAGAACATGCATGAATCACTAAGGAACATAGTATAAAAGGATAATCAAATATATTACTCATAGCAATCTGAACATAATCTCATAACCCATCGGATCCCAACAAACCGAGCATAGCAATAGCAAGAAAATTACATAGATGCCTTGATCATGTAGGGTAGCTCACAAGGACTAACCATTGAAGCACAAGATTGGAGACAAGACATGACATAGCTACTAGTCATGGACCCATAGTCCAAGGAGGACTACTCACGACAGGTCCGGGAAGCGTCCATGGCAGTGGAGAAGCTCACAAAGGTCAATCCTCCCTTCGGCAGGGTGCTGATACGTCTCCAACGTATCTATAATTTTTTATGGTTTCATGCTATTATCTTGTCAAACTTTGGATGTTTTTCATACTTTTTATTTATTTTCTGGGACGAACTTATTAACTCAATGCCAAGTGCCAGTTCCTGTTTTTTCCATGTTTTTGACCCCTTTCAGAGGAGATTTTGAAACGGAGTCCAAACGGAAGAAAATCCCCGAAAAGATTTTTTTTGGAACGGAAGAAGCTCGGAGAACTTGGGAGCCAAGCCAGAAGAGCCCCAGGGGCCCCACAAGCCCCCACCCCGCGGCCAGGGGGCTGCGCTATCCAGGCTTGTGGGCCCCCTGGAGGTCCGCTGGCCTAGATCTTGCGCCTATATATTCCCAAATATTCCCAAAAAAATCAAGAGACGATTGCAATCGCTTTTCCGCCGCCGCAAGCTTCTGTCTCCGCAAGATCCCATCTGGGGCACGTCCTGGTGCCCTTCCGGAGGGGGGATTCGGATACGGAGGGCTTCTCCATCAACACCATGACCTCTCCGATGATGCATGAGTAGTTCACCATAGACCTACGGGTCCATAGCAAGTAACTAGATGGCTTCTTCTCTCTCTTGGATCTTCAATACAAAGTTCTCCATGATCTTCATGGAGATCTATCCGATGTAATCTTCTTTTGCGGTGTGTTTGTCGAGATCCGATGAATTGCAGATTTATGATCAGATTATCTATGAATCTTATTTGAGTTCCTTTTGATCTCTCTTATGCATGATTTCATATCCTTGTAATTCTCTTCGAGTTGTGGGTTTTGTCTCGCCAACTAGATCTATGATTCTTGCATTGGGAGAAGTGCTTGGTTTTGGGTTCATACCGTGTGGTGACCTCACCCAGTGACAGAAGGGGTAGCGAGGCATGCATCGTGTTGTTGCCATCAAGGATAAAAAGATGGGGTTTTCATCATTGGTTTGAGATTATCCCTCTACATCATGTCATCTTGCTTAAAGAGTTACTCCGTTCGTCATGAACTCAATACACTAGATGCATGCTCGATAGCGGTCGATGTGTGGAGTAATAGTAGTAGATGCAGAAAGTATCGGTCTACTTGTCTTGGACGTGATGCCTATATGCATGATGATTGCCTTAGATATCGTCATGACTTTGCGCGGTTCTATCAATTGCTCGACAGTAATTTGTTCACCCACCGTGATATTTGCTATTATGAGAGAAGCCTCTAATGAACACTATGGCCACCAGGGTCTACTCCACACCATAGTTTCAGCCTTACACTTTTTACTTTGTTGCACTTTCCACCTTCAGATCTCACTTTGCAAACAATCTTGAAGGGATTGACAACCCCTTTGAAGCGTTGGGTGCAAGCTTGTTTGTGTTTGCGCAGGTACTTTGGACTTGACGAGGCCCTCCTTCTGGATCGATACCTTGGTTCTCAAACTGAGGGAAATACTTACTGCTCCTGTGCTGCATCACCCTTTCCTCTTCATGGGAAAAACCGACGCAAACCAGAGAAGTAACAAGAAGAATTCCTAAGCGCCAGGGAAGGACTTTTGTTGTCGTAGCAGAAGAATTTCTCGCGCCGTTGCCGGGGAGGAAGATTAAGTCAAGAACTCATCCAAGTAGGTGTCACAAACTCATCTCTTGCATTTACTTTGTTTGCCAGTTGGCTCTCGTTTTCCTCTCCCCCACTTCACCAATTTGCCTTTTTCGTTCGCCTCTTCGTTCGCCCTTTTCGTTCGCCCTTTTTCTCGTCTGCTCTTTGTTTGCTTGTGTGCTTGCGTGCTAAAGCCCGAATGGCCCCACTAAGGGATTTTGATGCTCGCATTGCGAAGTTAGAAGAGATTGAAACTAGTGTTAAAGGCTTCATGTCTACACAGTTTGAATATAATAGTTACTTCCGTAGAGAGCTGAAGGAGCAAAATTATTTTCTGGCATTTATGAGTAGAGAAGCTGATGATACGGCCCAAGAATTCCTTGCACTAAATTCTTAGTTTGCTTGTCTTGAAAAGCTAGTGGGCCAGATTTCTGATAAGCTAGCTACTTTAGTCAATAAAATGGCTGCTAAACCCGAAACTCGTGATGAGAATCACGAAGATCTTAAAGTGCTTGGTGTGACTCCCATTGAATCATTGTTTTCTTGTGTCAAACCTAATGATTATGGGGCTGGATATGAATCCACTTTGGTTGAGAAGTGCCCAATGATTCGGAGTCTATTTATCTTGATGCTAAAAGCATTAAAAGTGGAGTAGAAGACGTTAAAACTTTGAGTAGTAATGAAATTACTACCGTGGATTTCAAGGAATTAAATTATGATAGTTGCTCCTGGATTGAATGCATTTCTTTAATGCAATCCATGTTGAACTCTCCACACGCTTATAGCCAAAACAAAGCCTTTACCGATCATATCGTCGAAGCTATGATAAAAGCTCTTGAAGAGAAACTTGAATTGTAAGTCTCTATTCCTAGAAAGCTTCATGATGAGTGGGAACCTACCATCAAAATCAAAATCAAAAACAATGAGTGCAATACTTTATGTGATTTGGGTGCTAGTGTTTCTGCGATTCCAAAGTCTTTATGTGATGTTCTGGGTTTTAATGAGATTGAAGAGTGTTCTCTTAATTTGCATCTTGCTGATTCTACTATCAAGAAACCCATGGGAAGGATCAATGATGTTCTTATTATTGCAAATAGGAACTATGTACCCGTGGATTTCATTGTGCTTGACATTGATTGCAGTCCTACATGCCCCATTATTCTTGGTAGACCTGTCCTAAGGACTATTGGTGCTATCATCGATATGAAGGAAGGGAATATTAGATTTTAATTTCCTTTAAGGAAGGGCGTAGAACACTTTCCTAGAAAGAAAATAAGATTGCCTTATGAATCCATAATGAGGGCCACTTATTGAAAAGGACGTGGATGTCGCGTAGAGGGGGGGGGGTGAATAGGAGCTTTAAAATAGTTAAGGTTTAGGCTTGAACAAATGCGGAATAAAACTAATCGTTTAATATGTCAAGCACAAAACCTACAAACAACTAGGCTCACCTATGTGCACCAACAACTTATGCTAAGCAAGATAAACAACTAAGTGATAGCAAGATATATTACAATAAAGAATAAGTCTATCACAAAGTAAAGTGCATAAGTAAAGGGTTCGGGTAAGAGATAACCGAGGCACGGGGAGACGATGATGTATCCCGAAGTTCACACCCTTGCGGATGCTAATCTCCGTTATAGCGGTGTGGAGGCACAATGCTCCCCAAGATGCCACTAAGGCCACCGTAATCTCCTCACGCCCTCGCACAATGCAAGATGCCGTGATTCCACTAAGGGACCCTTGAGGGCGGTCACCGAACCCGTACAAATGGCAACCCTTGGGGGCGGTCACCGAACCCGTACACGTGGCAACCCTTGGGGGCAGTTACCGGTACCCGTACAAATTGCTCGGGGCAATCTCCACAACCTAATTGGAGACCCCGACGCTTGCCGGAGCTTCACACCACACTGATTGAGCTCCAAGACACCACCAAGCTTCTAGGACGCCAAAGCATCCACGAAGAACAATATCAAGGGTACTAAGTACCAAAGGTAGTAAGCTTCTCAACTTCTCACTTCCACGTATCACCGTGGAGAACTCAAACCGATGCAACTAATGCAATGGCAAGAACACACGAAGTGGTCAAGTCCCTCACACTCAAATCCCTCCACAACAACAAAAGCTATGGAGAAATATGAGAGGAAGAACAAGGAGCTCACAAAGAACTCCAAGATCAAGATCCAAGGGGTTCCCCTCACATAGAGGAGAAAGTGATTGGTGGAGATGTGGATCTAGATCTCCTCTCTCTTTTCCCTCAAGAACAAGCAAGAATCATTGGAGGGATAGAGAGTAATCAAGCTCTAAGAATGTCAACAATGGAGATAGAACAAGAGCTCAACAGATGGATAATACCAAGGGGGAAGAAGACCCCCTTTATATAGTGGTGGAAGGAATCAGACCGTTACCCCCACTTTCTGCCCGAGCTCCAGCGGTACTACCGCTGGCACTCCAGCGGTACTACCGCCAGCGAGCGGTACTACCGCTGGCACTCCAGTGGTACTACCGCTGGCCCCAGCGGTACTACCGCTGGGCCCCTGGTAGTGCAACGGCACTACCACCGCCAAGAAAGTCTTCGCAAAAAGGTCCGTCCACGAACAACCGCTAGGCAGGCGGTACTAAGCTCCTGGAGCGGTACTACCGCTGACCAGGGGCGGTACTACCGCGAGCCAGCGGTACTACCGCCAACTCTAGCGGTACTACCGCTAGGTCCAGCGGTACTACCGCTAGGTCCAGCGGTACTACCGCTAGGTCCAGCGGTACTACCGCTCGCCACTGAAACAGCCATAACTTTCGCATACGAGCTCCGAATCGAGAAAACCCAAGCTTGTTGGATTCAGGACGACAAGGGCTATCCAAACAGCGACAACGAAATCTTAAGACCATGCGGTTATGAATATGCCAAAGATATAGAGATGTGAGATCTCTATGAATGAAGAACCGGCAAAAACTCCAACATCGAAAACATCATAGTAGATGCATATGGACTCCGTTTTCGATGAACTCGAGCTTATCACGAAGATGACCATAAGCTCTAAAACCCACAAAGAGAAACACCAAACAAGAACCAAGAAGTATGATGCAAGGATGCAAATGGTTTGAGCTCTCAACGAACGATACGATCAAGCTACTCACTTGAGAGCCCCCCTTGATAGAACAACAATCTATCCTAACCAGAAAACCTATCAAGGGCAAACCTATACCTTGCACCTCGTCCTCTTGAGCTAGATGATGATGATCTTGGCTTCCTCAAGATGGACCACCTTTCTTGATTGTGTTGGCTTGATGAAGACTAGTTGATTGCTCCCCCATACTCACTATGGGTGAGCCACTCTTCAGCATATCTTCACAAGTCCATTGCCACCACAATGGACGGCAAGCTTCAAGCATGCTATCTTCTTACTGATCCACTTGAACTTGCACATTGCAATCTTGATGACGATCACAACTTGACTTCATACTCCATGGGTTGTATGAGATCTTCCCTTTGACGCAAGCCCATGGAAACACACCTAACCCCCACATAGAACTCTCACGAAGACCATGGGTTAGTACACAAACACGTAATGGACAATGCTTACCATACCATGGGATCACTTGATCCCTCTCGGTACATCTTGTACGCTTTGTGTGTTGATCATCTTGATTTACTCTTTGTCTGAGATCTTGATCAACCATTGATGATGATCACAACTTGACGTCATACTCCATGGGTTGTATGAGACCCTCCATTTGACGCAAGCCCATGTAAACACACCTAACCCCCACATAGAACTCTCACGAAGACCATGGGTTAGTACACAAACACGTAATGGACAATGCTTACCATACCATGGGATCACTTGATCCCTCTCGGTACATCTTGTACGCTTTGTGTGTTGATCATCTTGATTTACTCTTTGTCTGAGATCTTGATCAACCATGTGTCTCTATGACCATTCTTTGGATAATACCTTGAATACCATCTTGGTCATCATATAAACTCCTTGAACCCAACAGATGGACTTCAAGAAGTGCCTATGGACAAATCCATACCATGGGATCACTTGATCCCTCTCGGTACATCTTGTATGCTTTGTGTGTTGATCATCTTGATTTACTCTTTGTCTGAGATCTTGATCAACCATGTGTCTCTATGACCATTCTTTGGATAATACCTTGAATACCATCTTGGTCATCATATAAACTCCTTGAACCCAACAGATGGACTTCAAGAAGTGCCTATGGACAAATCCTATAAATGTAACTTAAGGCAACCATTAGTTCATAGGAATTGTCATCAAGTACCAAAACCACATATGGAGATATATGCTCCAACACTTATGGTTTGAGCACCAAAGACGACGATACGTGATTCTATCGCTTCTATGCCTAGCTAAGGGCGTTAAACAATAGCGCTTGTTGGGAGGCAACCCAATGAATTTATCTTTTTCTTCCTGTTTTGTTGCATCCACACTTTCACAATTCTGCTGTGATTGTGTTTTTTGTGTTTATTTTTGTGTTTGAGCCAAGCAAAACCTTTATGACTAGTCTTGGTAATAGTTGTTTGATCCTGCTGGAAAAAGACAGAAACTTTTCGCTCACGAGATTATTTTTCATTTTTATTCAGAAAGAGATTCTGAGTTGATTCTTGTTGATGCTGATTTATATGCTTTTCCCCAGACCGTCGTAATTGTTTAGATTTTTTAGGTACCAGAAGTATATGAAGTATACAGATTGCTACAGACTGGTCTGTTTTTGACAGATTCTGTTTTTGTTGAGTTGGTTGCTTGTTTTGATGAAACTATGGTTAGTATCGGGGGGTACTAGCCATGGAAAAGTGATAATACAGTATCCCATCATCAATATAGATAGAATTCAAGTGTGCTACACTACCAAAAGAAGTGGTAGTTTGTTTTCTTGTACTAATGTTATCACAAGTTTCTGTTTAAGTTTTGTGTTGTGAAGTTTTCAAGTTTTGGGTGATGTTATCATGGACAAAGAGATAAGGAGTGGAAAGAGCTCAAGCTTGGGGATGCCCAAGGCATCCCAAGCCAAATTCAAGGACACCAAAAAGCCTAAGCTTGGGGATGCCCCAGGAAGGCATCCCCTCTTTCGTCTTCAATTCATCGGTAACACTACTTGGAGCTATATTTTTATTCACCACATGATATGTGTTTTGCTTGGAGCATCTTGTATCTTAGGAGTCTTTTCTTTTTGTTGTGTCACAATCATCCTTGCTGCACACCTTTTTGATAGAGAGAGACATGCACTCATCGTGATTTTTCTAGAATGCTCATAATGCTTCACTTATATCTTTTGAGCTAGATACTTTTGCTCTAGTACTTCACTTATATCTTTTGAGCTAGATACTTTTGCTCTCGTGCTTCACCTATATCTTTAGAGCACGGCGGTGCGTGATTTGGCAGTTGGCTTATGCTATGAAAGTTGTCCCAAATGTGCTAGGTACCTAAAGAGGATGCAAAAACCTCCATCTTCATGTGCATTGAGTAGAAAGAGAAGTTTCGATTCCTCTCAATTAGTTTTGAGACGTGGATTCGGTAATATTGAGAGTTATGTTAGTAGGGTGTTGTGAATATAGAGATACTTGTGTTGGAGTTAGTGATTCCCGTAGCATGCACGTATGGTGAACCGCTATGTTAGGAAGTCGGAGCATAATTGATCTATTGATTGTCATCCTTTGTGTTGAGGTCGGGATCGCGCGATGGTTTACACCTACCAACCCCTCCCCTCGGAGTATGCATTTAGCACTTTGTTTCGATTACTAATAAAAACTTTCGCAATAAGTATGTGAGTTCTTCATGACTAATGTGAGCCCATGGTATAGATGCACTTTCACCTTCCACCATTGCTAGCCTCTTTAGTGCCGCGCAATTCTCGCCGGTGCACAAACCCACCTAATTCCTTCCTCAAAACAGCCACCATACCTACCTACTATGGCATTTTCATAGCCATTCCGAGATATATTGCCATGCAACTCCCACCGTTCCGTCTCGTGACTTGTGCCGTCACTCCCATATTGCCATTGTGCTAGATTGTTGCACATCCCGGTACACTGCCGGAGGCATTTCCTATGGAGTCATCATCATTGTGATCTTTGAGCTGTGAGTAAATAAAAGTGTGATGATCATCATTATTAGAGCATTGTCCCATGTGAGGAAAAAAGAGAGGCCAAAGAGCCCAAAAGCAAAAAACAAAAAAGAGAAAAGAAAATAAAAGAGGCCTAAGAGCCCAATTAAAATAAGAGTAATGAGAGAAAAGAGAGAAGGGACAATGCTACTATCTTTTCCACGGTTGTGCGTCATGTTAGCACCATCTTCTTCATGATTGAGAGCTTCTTTCTTTGTCACTACCATATGCTAGTGGGAATCTTCATTATATAACTTGGCTTGTATATTCCAATGATGGGCTTCCTCAAAATTGCCCTAGGTCTTCATGAGCAAGCAAGTTGGATGCACACCCACTAGTTTTCCTCTTGAGCTTTCACATACTTATAGCTCTAGTGCATCTCTTGTACCGCAATCCCTACTCCTTCACATTGATATCTATTAATGGGCATCTTCATAGCCTATTGATACGCCGAGTCAATGTGACCATCTCCTCCTTTTTGTCTCACAACCACCACCACGCTCTATTCCACCTATAGTGCTATATCCATGGCTCGCGCTCATGTATTGCGTGATAGTTATAAAAGGTTTGAGAAAGTAAGAGTGCGAAAACAATTACTTGGCCAATTCCGGGGTTGTGCATGATTTACATTAGTTGTGTGAGGATGATGGAGCATATCCATACTATATGATTTTGTAGGGATAACTTTCTTTGGCCTTGTTATTTTGAAAGTTCATGATAACTTTGCTAGTTTGCTTGAAGTATTACTGTTTTCATGTCAATAGAAAACTATTGTTTTGAATCTTACGGATCTGCACATTCATGCCACATGAAAGAAGTTGCAAAGGACAACTATGCTAAGTAGAATTCCACATCAAAAATTCATTCTTTATCACTTCCCTACTCGAGGACGAGCAGGAGTTAAGCTTGGGGATGCTTGATACCTCTCCAACGTATCTATAATTTTTGATGGTTTCATGCTATTATCTTGTCAAACTTTGGATGTTTTGCATGCTTTTTATTTATTTTCTAGGACTAACTTATTAACTCAGTGCCAAGTGCCAGTTCCTGTTCTGCACATTCATGCCACATGAAAGAAGTTGCAAAGGACAACTATGCTAAGTAGAATTCCACATCAAAAATTCATTCTTTATCACTTCCCTACTCGAGGACGAGCAGGAGTTAAGCTTGGGGATGCTTGATATGTCTCCAACGTATCTATAATTTTTGATGGTTTCATGCTATTATCTTGTCAAACTTTGGATATTTTGCATGCTTTTTATTTATTTTCTGGGACTAACTTATTAACTCAGTGCCAAGTGCCAGTTCCTGTTTTTTCCATGTTTTTGACCCCTTTCAGAGGATATTTTGAAACGGAGTCCAAACGGAAGAAAATCCCCGAAAAGATTTTTTTGGAACGGAAGAAGATCGGAGAACTTGGGAGCCAAGCCACAAGAGCCCCAGGGGCCCCACATGCCCCCACCCCACGGCCAGGGGGGCCGCGCCATCCAGGCTTGTGGGCCCCCTCGAGGTCCCCTGACCTAGATCTTGCGCCTATATATTCCCAAATATTCCCAAAAAAATCAAGAGACGATCGCAATCGCTTTTCCGCCGCCGCAAGCTTCTGTCTCCGCAAGATCCCATATGGGGCACGTCATGGTGCCCTGCCGGAGGGGGATTCGGATACGGAGGGCTTCTCCATCAATACCATGACCTCTGATGATGCGTGAGTAGTTCACCATAGACCTATGGTTCCATAGCTAGTAACTAGATGACTTCTTCTCTCTCTTGGATCTTCAATACAAAGTTCTCCATGATCTTCATGGAAATCTATCCAATGTAATCTTCTTTTGCGGTGTGTTTGTCGAGATCCGATGAATTGTGGATTTATGATCTGATTATCTATGAATCTTATTTGAGTTTCTTCTGATCTCTCTTATGCATGATTTCATATCCTTGTAATTATCTTCGAGTTGTGGGTTTTGTTTGGCCAACTAGATCTATGATTCTTGCAATGGGAGAAGTGCTTGGTTTTGGGTTCATACCGTGCGGTGACCTCACCCAGTGACAGAAGGGGTAGCGAGGCACGCATCGTGTTGTTGCCATCAAGGGTAAAAAGATGGGGTTTTCATCATTGGTTTGAGATTATCCCTCTACATCATGTCATCTTTCTTAAAGCGTTACTCTGTTCGTCATGAACTCAATACACTAGATGCATGCTGGATAGCGGTCGATGTGTGGAGTAATAGTAGTAGATGCAGAAAGTATCGGTCTACTTGTCCTAGACGTGATTCCTATATGCAAGATCATTGCCTTAGATATCGTCATGACTTTGCGCGGTTCTATCAATTGCTCGACAGTAATTTGTTCACCCACCATGATATTTGCTATAATGAGAGAAGCCTCTAGTGAATACTATGCCCACCAGGGTCTACTCCACACCATATTTTCAGCCTTACACTTTTTACTTCGTTGCACTTTCCGCCTTCAGATCTCACTTTGCAAACAATCTTGAAGGGACTGACAATCGCTTTGAAGCGTTGGGTGCAAGCTTGTTTATGTTTGCACTGGTACTTTGGACTTGACGAGGCCCTCCTTCTGGATCGATACCTTGGTTCTCAAACTCACGGAAATACTTACTGCTCCTGTGCTGCATCACCCTTTCCTCTTCAAGGGAAAAACCGACGCAAACCAGAGAAGTAACAAGAAGAATTCCTAAGCTCCAGGGAAGGACTTTTGTTGCCGTAGCAGGTGCCGGGAAGAGGTCTCCTGACGCTCCCGATCTTGGAAGCGCTGCGGCGGCGGAATGATGGAGAAATTTGCGATTCTAGAAGTTGTGGAAGGGTTTCCTCTCGGAGGATTAAATATAGGCCGAAGGAGGGCACCGGAGGAGTTGGGACCCGCCCAGACGGCCTACTGGCGCGACTAGGGGGTAGGCCGCGCCAGGAGATCGCGTGGTCGGCCCCTGGCCCCCGTGTGGCCCATCTTCGGTGATCAGGAAGATTCCGTTACGCTGATTTTTTATATATTTTTCTGGAATTTTTCGGGCTTCAGAAAACTAGGTAAAAGCCCCTGCAAAATAGACAACAACAGACATAAACTGGCACTGGTTGCACAGAGTTAGTAGGTTAGTCCAAATATGTGTAAAATGATATAAAAGTGTAGCAAAACATATAACATTGTCATCCAAAAGATCATGGAACAAGCAGAAATTATAGATACGTTTGGGACGTATCAAACGCCGTCTCCCAAGCGGTGACGACTTCGTCCGCCGATGGCTGCACCGCCATTCCGTGGGCTATGGCACAACGCTCCTTCTCCTACGCCTCGGCATCCTGCAACAACTGCTGCAGCCACATGCCCCGGCATCGTGCAACAACTGCTGCAGCCACATGCCCTCGCGACGCTCCTCCTTCAAGTGATGTTGCTGCAAATGATCCACGTAGATCAGCTCCTACCCCGGCGTCGCCATCATCGAGACGAGTGGCGCGCTCACCCACTCGCGCACCACCCTGTCCCGGATGTACTCCTGGGGCTTGAGGGTTGGCAAGGCCAGTGGTGGCATGATACGTCTCCGTCGTATCTACTTTTCTGAACTCTTTTGCCCTTGTTTTGGACTCTAATTTGCATGATTTCAATGGAACTAAGTGACCCAGCTTTCCCACCCCCCTGGACGCGCCTGGCAGGCTTATGGGCCCCACAGAGCTCCACCGTCTCCAATCTCAGCTCTATATATTCCGTTTCACCCGGAAAAAAAATCAGGGAGAAGGATTCATCGCGTTTTACAATACGGAGGCGCTGCCACCTCCTGTTCTTCATTTGGAGGACAAATCTGGAGTCCGTTCTCGGCTCTGGAGAGGGGAAATCGTCGCCATCGTCATCATCAACCTTCCTTCATCGCCAACTCCATGATGCTGTTCACCGTTCGTGAGTAATCTCATCGTAGGCTTGATGGACAGTGATGAGTTGGATGAGGTCTATCATGTAATCGAGTTAGTTTTGACGGGGATTGATCCCCAATATCCACGTTGTTCTGAGATTGACGTTGCTACTACTTTGCCATGCTTAATGCTTGTCACTAGGGCCCGAGTGCCATGATTTCACATCTGAACCTATTATGTTGTCGCCAATATATGTGTGTTTTAGATCCTATCTTGCAAGTTGTAGTCACCTACTATGTGTTATGACCCGGCAACCCCGGAGTGACAATAGCCAGAACCACTCCCGGAGATGACCATAGTATGAGGAGTTCATGTATTCACCAAGTGTTAATGCGTTTGTCCGGTTTTTTATTAAAAGGAGAACCTTAATATCCCATAGTTTCCATTAGGACCCCGCTGCCACGGGAGGGCTAGACAATAGATGTCATGCAAATTCTTTTCCCTAAGCACTTATGACTACATACGGAATACATGCCTTCATTAGATTGACGAACGGGAGCTAGTTACATATCTCTCCGTGTTATAGTTGTTACATGATGAATCACATCCAACATAATCATCCCTCACCGATCCAATGCCTACGAGTCTTTTACTACCGGTCCTTGCTACATTACTTTGCCGCTACTGCTGTCACTGCTGCTGCTGTTACTCTGTTGCTACTGCTGTTACTTTGCTGCTACTGGTTACTGTTGCTACTACTGCTATCATACTACCTTGCTACTGATACTTTGCTGCAGACACTAAATATTTCAGGTGTGGTTGAATTGAAAACTCAACTGCTAATACTTGAGAATATTCTTTCGCTTCCCCTTTAGTCGAATCAGTAAATTTGGGTTGAATACTCTAGCCTCGAAAACTGTTGCGATCCCCTATACTTGTGGGTTATCAAGACCTTTTTCTTGCGCCATTGCCGCGGAAGCACAACTATATTCTCTGAGTTACTTGGGATTTACGTCTGCTGGTCACTATGAAGAATTAGAAAGATCCAAAAACTGAAATCTTGCCCTCAACTACGAGGACATGTAAGGAACTACCATCTAGCTCTGCACTTGATTCACCTTCAGTTATGAGTAAGTTTGCGACATCACCTCCTGCTAGAAATCTTGATATGTCGCATGTGCTTGATGATGCTACTTGTGCTGCCCATGATGCTTATGATGATGCTATACTTGATACTGCTTTGCCTAATGATGCTATACTTGATACTGCTTTGCCTGATGATGCTATGCCTGATACTGCTTTGCCACTAGGTGCATTTCTTGATGCACAAATTGCTAGAGTTGCTGCTAGATGTGATGATACTTCTGAAACTGCTAATGCTATTGAAGTAGAACCTGCTATTATGCGTGAATTGCCTGTTATGCCTGAACGTTATGTTATGGAGGGAGAGATAGCTGAGGATTTTCTTGCGTGTAAGGATAGCTATGATGTTGAGAAACTACTGCTCAAGTGAAAAAAAATCTGTGAATGCTAGGATGAAATACGACCCGAAGTTTGCTACTTCGCCTATCATTGTGACCGATAAGGATTATGAATTGTCTGTCGACCCTGAGTTAATCTCTCTGGTCGAATCTGGTCCTTTTCATGGTTATGAGTCTGAAACGGTTGTAGCCATCTTACCAAACTGCACGATATAGCCACCCTATTCACTAGTGAGGAAAAGATCCGCCACTACTATATCCTCAAGCTGTTTCCTTTCTCGCTGAAGGATGATGCTAAGACCTGGTTCACTTCTCTTGCTCCTGGTTGTGTGCGTAGCCCCCAGGATATGGTCTACTACTTCTCTGAAAAATATTTCCGTGCCCATAAGAAGCAAGCTGCCTTGCAGGAAATATACAACTTTGCGCAAGCTGGAGAAGAGAGTCTCCCACAAGCTTGGGGGAGGCTCATCCAGCTACTGAATGCTTTGCCTCATCACGCTCTTGAGAAGAATGAAATACTTGATATCTTCTATAATGGACTTACCGATGCTTCTAAAGACCACCTAGATAGTTGTGCTGGTTGTGTTTTTAGGGAACGAACCGTAGAACAAGCAGAGATCCTATTGAATAACATCTTGTATAATGAGAATGCTTGGACTATTCCCGAACCACCTCCTAAGCCAACTCCGACGAAAAGAGGTATTCTATTCCTCAGTCCTGAAGATATGCAAGAAGCTAAGAAATCTATGCGAGAGAAAGGCATTAAAACTGAAGATGTCAAAAATCTACCACCCATCAAAGAGATCCATGGTCTTGATAACCTGATACAGGTAGTAGAAGTAAATTCTCTGTGTAGGTTTGATGAGAGTGATATTCCTTTTGATAAACCTGCTAGCTTATGCCTGGATGAATTTGATAACTTTGTTGCCAAACAATAGAGTTTCAATGATTATGTTAGTAGACAATTGGAAAAGAATGCTCGTATGCTTAGTCATTTAAGTGCTCGTGTGGACAGAAATGTCAATGATCTTAAGCTTCTGAGTAAACATGCCTCTATGGTTACTACTCAGGTAGAACAAGTACTTAAAGCTCAGAATGACTTGGTCAATGAGTTGAATGATAATTCTGTTAGAGTCGTCACTAGAGGTGGTAGAATGACCCAGGAACCTTTGTATCCTGATGGTCATCCGAAGAGAATTGAACAAGATTCTCAAGGAGTTAGCACTGATGCACCTAGTCATCCTAGAAAGAAGAAGGAAGATGATAGGAACTTGCACGCTAGTAACCCAGTTGCAGCTACGCCTGAGAGTCCAAACGATGTCTCTGTCTCTGATGCTGAAACACAATCTGGTGATGAAAATGAGCCTAATGATAATATCAATAGTGATGTTCACGATGATGCTCAACCTAGCAATGATAAGGATGTGGAGATTGAACCTATTGATCTTGATAACCCACAACCTAAGAATAAGAGATACGATAAGAATGACTTCGCTGCTAGGAAGCATGGTAAAGAAAGGGAACCATGGGTTCAGAAACCCATGCCCTTTCCTCCCAAACCATCCAAGAAAAAGGATGATGAGGATTTTGAGCGCTTTGTTGAAATGATTAGACCTGTCTTTCTTCAAATGCGTTTGACAGATATGCTCAAAATGTCTCCGTATGCTAAGTACATGAAGGATATTGTAACTAATAAGAGGAGGATACCTGAGGTTGAGATTTCCACCATGCTTGCTAATTATACCTTCAAGGGTGGAACTCCCAAGAAACTAGGTGATCCCGGTGTGCCCACTATACCTTGCTCCATTAAAGGCACCTACGTTAGAACTGCTTTATGCGATCTTGGAGTCGGTGTTTGTGTTATGCCTCTTTCTCTTTATCGTAGACTTGAACTGGATAAGTTGACACACACTGAAATCTCTCTGCAAATGACCGACAAATCAACTGCTTTCCCTATCGGCATTTGCGAGGATATGCCTGTTGTGGTTGCTAACGTTACTATCTTAACGAACTTTGTTATTCTGGATATTCCTGAGGACGATGCCATGGCGGTCATCCTCTGAAGACACTTTTTAAACACTTCAGGGGCTGTTATAGATTGCAACAAAGGCAATGTCACTTTCCATGTCAACGGTAATGAGCATACAATGCACTTTCCTAAGAAACAATATCGAGTACATTGCATCAATGCTATTGAAAAAACTTCATCGATTCTTATTGGGAGCTTTGAATGCCCTATTCCTCCTGTTAAGATGAAGTATGATTTGCTTTTTGGGGAGATACACATCCCCATTGAGGTGACTTAGTGACTATTTGAAAATTCTTCGTTCTCTTTTGTGATTCGAAAAGGTTTGTAGAGGAGACTTGATCAACCTCATTGACGTATTTCTTTCGATGACCATGGGATGGATGAATCGAGGAGTCACAAACCTCTGTTCCAAGCTTTCACCTTCGGTTGCTTAGAAGAAAAATGATAGATTTAGTTTAGTTTTCCCTGTTTTTTGTTTTAGCGTCCGGTGGAAAAGTACCCCGAAAATAAAAGTTCTCCGAACGCCGTGAAAATCAAGTATGTTTTTTCTGGAATTTTTGAAACATACTGAGACGAAGAGCTTGTCTGGGGGTTGCACCAGCGAGCACCCCCTGGCCGCGCCACCCAGGCTTGTGGGGCCCACAGCCACCCCTCCACTCATTCTTTCTCTCAGCTGGTTCTCCTACTTCCAGAAAAATCGTTTCTCAGCTCAAACCCGTGTTCTTGCTCCTCTTGCTGGGATTTTCGATCTCTTTGCTCAAAGCATCATTCTCCGAACTATTTTGGGGAAATTACTCCTTGGTAAGTGACTCCTCCATTGGTCCAATTAGTTTTTGCTCTAGTCCCTTATACTTCGCGTATTTTTGCTGCCTTGGTGACCATGTTCTTGAGCTTTGCATGCTAATTTTAGCTGGTCCCAAGTAGTTTTGACGCGTAATATGGCCTCTAGGCACTGGTTGGAGTAGTTGCTACGAGTTTTGTTGGGCCTTATTCACTTTTCCTTAGAATCACTAAAAAATTCAGAAATTTTCAGAGATAGAAAAAGGAAAAGATGAGGAGGTTCTTAAGAGGCTCTTCAAGCCGTGGCCCCAAGGATGATGGAAGTGAGAAGAAGCCCAAGTATCTGGTCCCTCGAGTCACAGAAGTTCGAGCGTGCGAGTGGCAAGCGACGTGTTCTTACGCACCGCTGGAATTTATGAGGACTTTTATTATTTGGTGGAGAACACATGCCTTACCTCCTTCGTTGAAGATAAGTGTCCGCAATACCTCCTCCTCACTAATATCTTCGTACAAAGCTTTAACTTCGATCCGAGGAAGAATACTCCTATGGTTGAGTTCAAACTTTATGATATCCCCCAGCGCATGTCACTCCAAGACTTTTGCAATGTTTGCAAATTACCTTACGTTGGGGATATTCATGAACCTCGTCCACGGGACTTGGAAGCTTTCATCGATACAATTGTTGTAGGAAAGGAGAGAGGAGTGTCTTGCGCTAGAGCTGCTAGCATTCATTTTCCCGTGCTTCGGTACTTCTTATTATTTGTGGGAAAATATTTGATTGGCCATTGGAAAGCTGGGTCACTTAGTTCCCCAGATCTTGCGGCCTTGCGCGAAGCCCTTTATAATGACAGAACTTATAGGTTGGGCGCTATAGTAGCTCAACAGTTGAACATGAACCGTTCTAAGGGCATTGTTAATGGAGGTATCTATGCTACTCGTCTTGCTAGACACTTTGAGATACCTACTAGACTGGACGAGGAAGAAGAGATTCTTCTTCCCGAGAGATATCTTGATTACGATAGCATGGTTCGCCATGACTTTCTTGATAGAGATATAAATAGAAGGATAACCTATAACCTGGTATTTAGTCAGGGTACTCATGAGACTATTACTTTGCCTGCTCCTTCTTTGTCCAATCTTTATGCAGTCAGGTACATTATTATGCCCTCGGACATCTACGCATATTGGGGCTTAGCACAACCACAAGTGCCCGTGCTCGAGCCACCATTCGAGTACCAGACGCCAGTTTATCAGTGGGAGCCGGAGGAGCTCACACAGTAGTGGCATCCTCAGTCCACTCCGGAGTACCCCGGAGCTGTTTATTTCCCTCCTTGGGAGTAGACCAACTTAGGCCAAAAGCCTAATCTTGGGGGAGTACGTGTTCTCACCGACTTTACATTCTTGCTTATGCTTTCACTTTATTCGTCGGTGTTCACACTTTGCCACTGTATCATCCATGCTAGTTTATTTTATTTTTCTCGTTTTCTTTTCGTGTGTTTGTCTAGTTTGAGAAAACCCAAAAAGATTTTCTTGTTCTTCTTTTGCTTGTTGGGAGCTTTCTCGTGTAAATAGTTTTCTTTTTCTTTGGGTCAAGGTAGAAGACCATGGTTACAATGCTTAGTGGCTCTCGCATGCATATCTGTTTATGTGTTAAAGATCCATATTACTTTGTCTTCTCCATTCAGTCTGCTTGCAGATTCCAGCTTTAGTCCAATGCACTAGCACTCTTATTATTGTTCACATCATTCGGTCGTGCAAGTGAAAGGCAATAATGACGAGATATGATGAAGTGACTGATCCTGGAAAAGCTGGTATGAACTTGATCTATTTTGTTTTTGTTATGACTAGCTCATCGTGCCTAGTTCAGCTTTGTTGTGAGGGAAACATGTTTGCAATGACAACTTAGAGATCATAGTTGCTGATGCCATGCTTATTTAGCTAGGAGCTTATAATGGTTTGTCTTTGATGCCCACATGAATTTTGAGATGACTATGATGTAGTATGATAGGATGGTATCCTCCTTTGAATGATTCAAGTGGCTTGACTTTGCGCATGTTCACGCACGTAGTTGAAACAAAATCAACATAGCCTCTATGATATTCATGTCCATGGTGATTTATGTCCTACTCATGCTTGCACTCAATGTTAGTTAATCTCAATGCATTTTGATGACTGTTGTCGCTCTCTAGTTGGTCGCTTCCCAGTCTTTTGCTAGCCTTCACCTGTACTAAGTGGGAATACTGCTTGTGCATCCACTCCCATGAACCCAAAGTTGTTCCATATGAGTCCACATACCTACCTATGTGCGGTATCTACCTGCCGTTACAAGTAAATTTGCATGTGCCACTCTCTAAATCTTCAAGAAATAATCTGTTTTGCATGCCCGAACCACTCATGTGGTGACAGGGGGCTATGAGTATCTTCCATGCTAGGCGTGTTATCCTCGATATGTGTTTATTCACTATCATTCACGAGAAAGGGCCGGTAATTGGAATGCCCAGTTCCATGCTCAAATCGAAAAGATAATTACAAACAAAACTGGATTCGGCACCCGAGGATTCGGCTAGTCGTGGAGTGTGATTGATCGGTGGTGGGGGAGTCAAAACTTTACTTTTCTGTTTGGGAACCGCCTATAGCATGTGTAGCGTGGAAGATGGTGAGAACTCTTAGTCATTGCGTTGACAATGAAAGCATGCCACCCAAAATTATTATCTCTGTTTTCAAAGCTTGACTCTGGCACCTCTGCAAATCAATGCTTCCCTCTGCATAGGGCATGTCTATTTATGTTCCTGTTGAGTTATCCTCCTCTTACAAAAGCACCAATTAAAGAGCACCTCTGTCGTTTTTATGCTTTGCTTTTAACTATGTTGAGTATGACTCTGACTGGATCTTCTTTGTCATGAATTACAATGTTTAGTCAGCCCTTAGTCTTTGAAGGTGCTCTGCATTTATGTTTTGCGGTCTGAGAAAGAGCTAGCGAGATACCATCTGTTCGTACTGCTTCATGTTGTTTTGATTGAAGTGTTGACATTTGAGGCTTATTATTATTTGCTCGCTAGTTGATTATGCCATTGATATGAGTTTACCGTGAGACCTAGATGTCATTTGCTTATGTGGTTTGCGTGTGATCTTGCTGAAATTCTGGTTATGAGTTAGACATAGTTGCAACAACAAGATCAAAGATAGTTCGTCAAAGTTTTTCTTTTGTCTATTTCAGTTTGTCAACTGAATTGCTTGAGGACAAGCAAGGCTTTAAGCTTGGGGGAGTTGATACCTCTTCGTCGTATCTACTTTTCTGAACTCTTTTGCCCTTGTTTTGGACTCTAATTTGCATGATTTGAATGGAAGTAACCCGGACTAACGATGTTTTCAGCAGAATTGCCATGGTGTTGTTTTTATGCAGAAATAAAAGTTCTCGGAATGACCTGAAAATTTACGGAGAATTTTTCTGGAATTAATGAAAAATACCTGCGCAAAGATCCACCGGAGGAGGTGAGCCAGTGGGCCACAAGCCCAGGAGGCGCGGCCACCCCCCTGGACGCGCCTGGCAGGCTTGTGGGGCCCACAAAGCTCCACTGCCTCCAATCTGAGCTCTATATTCCGTTTCGCCCGGAAAAAAAAATCAGGGACAAGGATTCATCGCATTTTACGATACGGAGGCGCCGCCACCTCCTGTTCTTTATCTGGAGGACAGATCTGGAGTCCGTTTTGGGCTCCGGAGAGGGGAAATCATCGCCATCGTCATCATCAACCTTCCTTCATCGCCGATTCCATGATGCTCTTCACCGTTCGTGAGTAATCTCACCGTAGGCTTGCTGGACGGTGATGAGTTGGATGAGATCTATCATGTAATCGAGTTAGTTTTGATGGGGATTGATCCCTAGTATCCACTATGTTCTAAGATTGATGCTGTTACTACTTTGCCATGCTTAATGCTTGTTACTAGGCCCCGAGTGCCATGATTTCAGATCTGAACCTATTATGTTGTCGCCAATATATGTGTGTTTTAGATCCTAGCTTGCAAGTTGTAGTCACCTACTATGTGTTATGACCCGGCAACCCCGGAGTGACAATAGCCGGAACCACTCCCGGAGATGACCATAGTATGAGGAGTTCATGTATTCACCAAGTGTTAATACGTTGGTCCGGTTCTTTATTAAAAAGGGAACCTTAATATCCCGTAGTTTCCATTAGGACCCCGCTGCCACGGGAGGGATGGACAATAGATGTCATGCAAGTTCTTTTCCCTAAGCACGTATGACTACATACGGAATACATGCCTACATTAGATTGACGAACGGGAGCTAGTTACATATGTCTCCGTGTTATAGCTGTTACATGATGAATCACATCTGGCATAATCATCCATCACCGATCCAATGCCTACGAGTCTTTTACTACTGGTCCTTGCTACGTTACTTTGCCGCTACTGCTGTCACTGCTGCTGCTGTTACTCTGTTGCTACTGTTGTTACTTTGCTGCTACTGGTTACTCTTGCTACTGCTGCTCTCATACTACCTTGCTACTGATACTTTGCTGCAGACACTAAATATTTCAGGTGTGGTTGAATTGACAATTCAACTGCTAATACTTGAGAATATTCTTTCGCTTCCCCTTGAGTCGAATCAACAAATTTGGGTTGAATACTCTATCCTCGAAAACTGTTGCGATCCCCTATACTTGTGGGTTATCATGGCACGACGATGTCGCCGGCAGCGGAGAGCGCAATGGCTCCGCCATCCGTGCCTAGTAAGCCTCCTCCTCCTCCTCCTCATCCTTGCGCCGGTGTTCCTCCTCGCTTTCATGAAGGGAAGCTGCCAGCACCTCCTGGTCCACATTACGCAGGACGAGGGGCGCCTGGGTGCCAGCCCGCACGTCGCGGACGCCATGCCGATGTTGCTCCTTCTGCTCAAATGCAAACCAGACCTCCCAATCGAGAGAGTCTCGAGCATAGGTCGGGTTGATCCGCTGCTCAGGCGTGAGGTGCTGCCGCCGACGCCTCACCTCCTCCGCATGCGCCAACGTCGATCGTGGCACCGCCGGCAATGGATCCTATCCGGATCCAAGTGCCAGTCATGTGACAGGATCACGTTGGGGTAGGGGAGAGGGACGATGTGCTCCGAGCGCCACCTCGCGTGGTGCACTCGGACACTAATCCGCTGCCAAGGCGGACGGAAGACGACGGCAGGGGTAGCGCGCGCCAATGTACGGTGGGGGCCTTACCAATTGTTCTTGTTGGAGCTCGAGTCGGCCGCTAAACAGATGTCCATGGTGGCTACTGGCTAGGGTTTGTCACCGGTGGGCTAGGGTTTGTAGATCCTGCCAGGGGTGAAGGGGGAAGGCTTGTCTTTGGAAGGGTGGACTGGCCGTTCCACGGGTTTCCATTTAAAGAAGAACGACGATCGAACATGGGTGGTTGATGACCGGGTCCTGTCACATGTGCGCATTTACTCTCGGTTATGGGGTAGTTGAAAGGTTGCCATGCGTCCCTGAGGTGGACTAGGAGAAAGCGTGTGCACGTCCATTCGGCGTTTGTGTGACCACAAATGGGGCGGGCCAGACTCACTCATTAGGTCCAACGGGCGACACAATCCAACATGGCCCTACTCATGAGCAGTTAACGGTCAAACCATTGACCGGACGGCATCCTCCGTTGTGACCATTTGTGAGGGTTTCACACAAGGAAGTGAAGAAAAGTGAGCAAACGTAAAAACGTGAAAATAAATGAGTACATCTAAGAAAACAGGGACACATACGTAAAAAAAAAAATTATGGAATGGTATATTGAATTGACAAAACCGCCTAATGTACAAGAGTAGTACTCCTATATTGCAAAGATACATATTAAACATGATTGATGTTTTTTTTTGCGAAACAAACATGATTGATGTTAGACCGTTAGAATGTTTGTGCCCATGTTTCAACGTGCAAACAATTAGCTAGTTTATATTGATGCGACGATGCCAAATTTAATTGGTAAGTACGATAATTTTTAACAAAAATAAACAGAGACGGATTTATTAATGTCACCAACTAAACTCGCCATACTAAGAGAACATTATTTGTTATAAAGATCATTCAATTAGTCATGATAAAATCTGACATATATTTGCAGTGAAGTCCCAAACAATTCGAGTCGCGTAATCAATTCGTCACCCCTCGCAACAATCCGTGATTGCAGGGACGCCTCCATCTCCGGCCCGCACCGGCCATTTTCCAGTGCTCATGCTACACTGGCCTCTTTGATGTGGATGGCGTAGAAAGTTTGGATGCGCCGTGAGTGACTCATGGACCGCATCTCCGCGTGTAACGAAACCGGAGTTACACCGGTGATCATTGAAGAGGGCGAAAGGGGAGATCTTAAGAAAGCGCGGCTAGATATGCAGTGGCGGCAGTGTGCGGTGCATGCGGGCACGATCGGTGCATGAGGCCAAGGGGTAGGCACACGGTATCGATGCCCACGCCATTTTGGCAAGGGAATCGGGACGACGGCGACGCCGCGTGCGCACAGGTTCGATCTCATCGAGGGAGCCATGGCTTTGCTAATACTGGCGTGACGTGACTTGGGCGCCGCTCGTGGCGTGCACATGTATCGCCGTTCTAGGGTATACTTCCTCCCGGCGGCCCTCTTAATTACGTGCAGGCAAGCGGGTATAACGACGTCTAGACTCTAGAATGTCGTGTTTTGTCAATTTCAGCCTGCATACAAGTTTATGTAACTAACGGCCTAATGCTATTAAGGGCCACATGGGTGCGTGATCGATTGCTAACCAAAACTCCGAAAGGAGCTCAACTAAAAGAATGTAACGCTAAAAGGATGGACCGATGGCCAGTCCGTTATTTTGCACCCTAATTTCAACAAGGAGAGAGCACACGGACCGGCTTTCTCTGTCGAGTGGTTACTTTCAGCTCGCTCATCAAACAAAAAAAAGGAGTGGTTACTTTCAACCGTAGAGGACAACCCGATGTACATACGTCATCAAGTTCTGGAAGCCCTGGCCAGCTGTACCGATAGGAGAAGACATCTCTTTTGATCGGTGTACATCCTTTGGACGACGCGTAACAATATGATGATTGAGTGATTTTCTTTACAGTATGCCACTTACATGGTGTTTATTTTTCTCTCCTTCTTGCAGCACTAACGCCCACTCTGAGGGACAAGGATGAACTAGGTAGCAAGATTAGAGCATCTCCAACCGCTCCCCAACAGTCCTCCGGCCATCTTTTTTACCATGGACGTCGCAAAAAAATGGTCCAGTCGTGTTTACATGACGTCAAATTTTGCTGGTTCGGTCCATTTTTTGGCCCTGCGATCCCAGGGCGAACCCATCGCACTAGTGGGCACTTGGGGGCTCCGACGAAAGAAAAAGTGACGCGTGGGGCATCATTGTCAAGCGAGAAACGCCTTTTCTTCGGTCAGATTTGACCCGCGAGCGGCAAGACGACACTTTCCCTTTCGCCGCCATGTCGATCATGGTGCCACCCACCCGCCCACAACCGTTGCTCCACCGCTGGAAAGGTCATTTCCCCGTCGGAAAGAGAGGGGTTCACCGCAACTGCTTCCGTCCTGCTCCTGGGTGAGCTCTCCAAGACTCCGACCACGCAGGCGGGGATACCGGCGGCTGACCATCCACCACGCCCGCGAGGTGTTCAACAATTTGCCTTTTCGGAGATGGACTCCGACAACGAGGAGGCGTTCAACAATTTCATTTGCAAGAAGGATTGCATTGTCACAGCTTGATTCTCCTCACTCAAGAAGTGCTTTAATTTGTGTTCAAAGTACGATCTTGCTTCGTTGAGCTATTTGATTTGTATTGATTTCTGTGATGAACAATGTGATAAAAAATAGTTTTTTTGAATTTGTGCTAAAGTGTCCCGAATTTCAGTTTGAAATCGGCGGCTGGGATCGAACTTGGCGGAGAGGGGCTGGGAACCCGAGCCCCCCCTCGGCAAAAACATCGCCGGTTAGCTCTTGGGGGGAGGGGGGGGGGCGTACGACTGAAGATGCTCTTAAGCTTTAGGGGGGCCTTGGGGCTAACCGACGATATTTTCGTAGCCCTTGGGGGGCCGAACGGCTAGAGATGCTCTTAATACTTTGTGTGTGGTAGGACGCCGTCTTGCTTCGCCGCCTAGCTAGTGGTTCGACGGTATGAGGTTTTTTGTGTGTGTATATTTGTGTTGTTATTCTAGCTGACTTTTTTTGATAACTAAACGCATTGCAGTTTGCTTTATTTATAACACAAGGCGCGCGCCCGGCTTATGGCCCTCTCCTCGATCTTGTGGTCTCTTTCTGAATCTTTAGGGTCTCTTATGTTTTAGAAAAAAACTATCAAAAACTTCCGTCGTGTTTGGACATTCGTAGGTA
Organism: Hordeum vulgare subsp. vulgare; assembly: GCF_904849725.1. NCBI lineage: Eukaryota > Viridiplantae > Streptophyta > Magnoliopsida > Poales > Poaceae > Hordeum > Hordeum vulgare. The sequence continues at coordinate 349,598,247 of NC_058523.1, forward strand.
TCAATTTTATGTAAAACCAAAAAACAAAGAGAAAACAACAACTAACACCGTGCACTCGATTAATATGTTAGTCCAAAAAACAATATAAAATTGTAGCCAATGTTTATAAAAAATGATAATATAATAGCATCTAGCAATTAAAAATTATAGATAGTTTGAGATGTATCAAAAAGTTAGATATGAAAGAGAAGAGAGTGATGGGGTTATAGTCCCAGGGTAGGGTAGGGTCATAGGCCTGCCCTATAGGTCCTACCTAAGGACTACCCTTCATAATGGACAAGGCCCTTAGGCAGTTCCGACTGAACTAAGGACTCCCCATCATCCAGTCGGTGACGATTCCCTCATCATCCAGTCGGCGACGAGCATTCGGAGCATACTAAACGTACCGACCGGATTCCACTCTGTATATCGTAACCTCCCTGGAGGGCAACAGTCATACGTTTTCATACACCATTATTAGCATTTAAGGCATACGTTACCTGTAACGTAGGCATTTATTCGCCACTACTCCACCCCTGTCCACCGGACCGTTGTGAAGGGCAGCGCACTCTATATAAGCCGCCCTTTTCCACTGGTGCAGGGGTTGGCATTTACTGTAATCCATATTCCACTCGACATCAAGCTCCCAAGAGCACTGAGACGTAGGGCTTTTACCTCCACCGTAGAGGGGCTTGAACTCATACAACCTCGCCATAGCTAAGGCTCTGCCCATCCTTTCGTACCCTACACATCTACTGTCAGACTTATACCCACGACAGTTGGCGCCCACCGTGGGGCAGGCGTCTAAGCGACTTCCGGCGAGTTTGCGACTACATTTTTCATCATGTCGTCCGGTGGAGATTTGTGCATGGGTCATGAGATCCTCTTCGGCGCACTCTCCTTCATCATCAACGATTCGGCATGGCATCGGGATGCGCCTCTCGACGTCGAGGTGCTCCCTAGTCGCGGGGCTACGCACTTCCGTGCCGGCGCCCGCGTCATCCTTCTTCTCCAGCAGTCGGCTCCGGTGTCGATCCTCGCCCCCGTCACGCGCCGCAACAAGCGGTCTCGCCGTCCGCGGCTCCAGCGTTGGGTGCGACACGCCCAGGCGCGCCAGAACGCGTCCTCTCAAGTGGCGGTCCTCGAGTCGGTTGTGGTCGCGCCGCCGTCCCAGCGCTTGGACTCAGTTCCGACTGAGTTGCCTTCCGAGTACTTGGGTCGCGGGCGTGCAACCGAAGTTCTCATGGCCAATTCCCATGAAAGTCCCCGCCAAACTGGTCGGAACGAGCACGAGGTCGGCGAGTCATCCGGCGCTCGCTGTCAGCCCCGCCGTTCTGCCAGTCGACGCACTCGTCAAAGCAACGTGGAGGTGTTCCGCACACCCGTCCTCAACCTGGCTCCGCTGCCAAGATAGCCGATTCCCTCCAACCGACTGATTCAGAGGCTGGCAGAGGGATCGAGCAGAACCGTGCCCTGTTGCACACGGTGCAGCAACAGAATTCGGCGGTCTCCCTATCGCACAACAGGATCCACAACAGTTCTGTTCACGCGAACACGCATCGGTCGGTTTTCAGCCGCGATTCTCATCAGCGACACAGAGGAGGCAGCCGTGCCGTGAATCCCGAAGATCGTCGCCGTTCACGCACCCCTCCGCGGGGTGGGCCTTACGGGCCCCGACATCATGATGATCGGCGTTTAGTCGGTGACACGTATGATCCAAGGCCTGACACAAGAGGGTACATCGCCCAGAGGAAGGTCGACAGGAGTCGAGCCCACCGTGACGGTCACGACAGAGATCGTCCGAGTGGAAGCAGGACCATCGTCTCTGGCCCCGAGTGCTTCAGTCGGGCCATCCGTTTAGCTGATATCCCTCCCAACTTCCGATTGGCTACGGGGATCAACAAGTTTACAGGAGAATCCAAGCCAGAAACGTGGCTGGACGACTACCGAGTGGCGGTCCAGATTGGTGGCGGAGATGACCAGGTCGCCATGAAACATCTCCCCCTGATGCTCGACGGCTCGGCGCGAGCGTGGCTGAACCAGTTGGCTCCTTCAAGCATCTACAACTGGGCAGATTTGGCCCGAGTCTTCATCAGGACCTTCGAGGGCACGTGCAAACGCCCCGCTGGTCTCGTGGAGCTCCAGCACTGTGTCCAGAAGCAGAATGAGCCCCTGCGCGATTTCATCCAACGTTGGACGACCCTCTACCACACGGTGGAGAATGTCACAGAGCACCAAGCAGTCTGCGCCTTCAAGGCAGGCGTGCGTTACAGAGATCTGTACCTGAAGTTCGGTCGGACAGGCGACATCTCCATGAGCAAGATGATGGAGATAGCAGCACGCTATGCAAATGGCGAAGAAGAGGATCGCATACGTAGCAGCAAGCATAAAACAGTCGCCGATGGAGATGGGAACATCACTCGGAAGCAGAAACAGAAAGCTCCGTCCACTCCGTAGGCAGAAGCAGCAGCCGTTACCAATGCCAAGTTCAAGGGCAAGGGGAAGGCTGAGTTCACCCCCAAGAAGAAGCAGTTCGGAAACCACATCCTAGATCAGCCATGTCCAATCCACACGAAGATGGACGAAGAAGGCAACGCCATATTCCCGAAGCACACCACTCGGCAATGTCGCCTCCTAATCCAAGGGTTCGGCGAAGGGCAGCTGAGTGAAAAAGACAATGAACAGGATGATGAGGACAAGGAGGATCCGTTCCCCCAAGTCCATGCAACGCTGATGATTTTTGCTGACGTGGAAAGCAAGAGTCGACTGAAGCTGGTGAACAGGGAGGTGAACATGGCCACCCCAACCAACCCCACGTTCCTCAAATGGTCTCAGACTGCGATCACCTTTGACCAGTCGGATCATCCAGCACACGTGCCCACCCCAGGGAGGCAGGCTCTGGTCGTCGACACGGTAGTGGAAGGAGTCCGACTGCGCAAAGTCCTCATGGACGGCTGCAGCGGCTTGAACATCATGTACGCCGACACTCTCAAGGGGATGGGCATTCTGATGTCCAAACTTAGCGAGAGCAGCATGCAGTTCCACGGAGTCGTCCCTGTACGAAAGGCCAAATCACTCGGCCAGATCGTGTTGGACGTCGTTTTCGGCTCCGACAAGAACTTCCGCAAGGAAAAGCTGACGTTCGAGGTGGTGGACTTCCAGAGTGCATACCATGCGATTCTGGGCCGTCCGATTTCATGGCCCGTCCATGTTACGTGTATCTGAAGCTGAAGATGCCGGGTCCCAAAGGTGTGCTCACTGTCACACGCAATCGGCAGCGGGCCGAGGAGTGTCTACAGCAGGGGTCGAGGATCGCCGATCAGCAGATGGCTATCCTCGAGCTGGACGAGTACAAGAAGACAGGCGACCCCGCTGACTTGATGCGTTCGAAGAAGCCAGGTTCGGAGTCCGCATTCTAGTCGGCGAGAGACACGAAGAAGGTCAGCATCCACCCGACGGACGACACCGCTGCCCCGAAGAACATCTCCACCACCCTCGATCCAAAATAGGAAGCCGAGCTCATCCAATTCCTCCGTGAGAAGTGGGACATTTTCGCATGGAAGCCCGTTGACATGCCAGGTGTACCCAGGGAGTTGGCTGAGCACCGACTGCATGTGGATCCTGCTGCTTGGCCCATCCGAGAATGCTTGCGTCGGTCCACCGCGCACAAGAGGAAGGCAATCGAAGAGGAGGTGGCTAAAGTTTTGGCAGCCAACTTCATTCGCGAGGTACACCACTCCGAGTGGCTCGCCAATGTTGTTATGGTGCCCAAGAAGGACAAGTCTCTCCGAATGTGCATCGACTTCAAGCACCTCAATAAGGTCTGCCCGAAAGACCACTTCCCGCTCCCCCGCATTGATCAAATTGTTGATTCGACTGCGGGTTGCGAGCGTTTGTAATTGCTTGATGCCTACTCGGGCTATCATCAGATCCGTCTGTATGGCCCCGATAAATTAAAAACAGCCTTCATCACCCCATTCGGGTGCTTCTGCTACATCACTATGCCATTCGGTTTGAAGAATGCAGGAGAAACTTTTATGCGCATGATCCAAAAATGCCTCCTTGACCAGATTGGTCGAAATGTGGAGGCGTATATGGACGATATCGTAGTCAAGTCATGCAAAGGTTCCGACCTGCTGACTAACTTGGCAGAAACATTCGCCAACCTTCGTACGTACGACATCAAGCTCAACCCTGCCAAGTGTTCATTCGGTGTTCCCAGCGGAAAGTTACTCGGTTTCTTCGTTTCCGAACGAGGGATCGATGTCAACCCCGAAAAGATCGGGACCATCGTCCGAATGGAGCGGCCGGTCAGAATACATGATGTTCAAAGGCTCACAGGTTGCCTAGCAGCTTTCAGCAGGTTTATCAGTCGACTCGGCGAGAAGGCGCTACCTCTGTACAGACTCATGAAGAAATCAGATACTTTCGAGTGGACAAACGAAGCCCAAATTGCATTTGATGACCTCAAAGCCCTGCTTTCCACCCAGCCGGTTCTTACTGCCCCACTCAGCAAAGAACCCCTTCTTCTGTACATCGCGGCTTAAATCAAGTCGTCAGCACTGTTCTCACAGTCGAACGCGAAGAAGAAGGAAAAGCGCACAAGGTTCAGGGGCCAGTATATTATGTCTCCGAAGTCCTGACTCTTTCCAAGCAGAGGTATCCCCATTATCAAAAGCTTATTTACGGGATCTACATGACTGCGAAGAAGGTGGCTCATTATTTCCAAGACCACTCGGTGCCTGTCGTCTCTGATGCTCCGTTGTCGGAAATCCTCCACAATCGGGGCGCATCAGGCCAAGTGGCGAAGTGGGCAATGCAGATGTTATACTGCGACATCAAGTTCGAAGCCAAGAAGGCTATAAAGTCTCAAGCTCTGGCTGACTTCATAGCAGAATGGGTAGAACAACAGCAACCGACTCACATCTACTCGGCCCATTGGACAATGTTCTTCGATGGGTCCAAGATGTTGAATGGCTCCGGCGCTGGCGTAGTGATCATATCGCCAAAAGGCGACAAACTCAAGTATGTGTTGCAGATACATTTCGATTCCTCCAACAACGAGGCAGAGTATGAAGCTCTCCTTTATGGATTGCGCATGGCCATCACACTCGGCGTCCGTCGCCTCATGGTTTATGGCGATTCAGATTTGGTGGTTAATCAAGTGATGAAGGAGTGGGATGTAAGGAACCCCACCATGACTACATACTGCAACGCAGTGAGGAAGCTCGAGAAGAAGTTTGAAGGTCTGGAACTTCACCATGTTCCGCGACTGAAAAACCAAGCAGCTGATGAATTGGCGAAACTTGGATCCACTCGGAAACCAGTCCCGAGTGATGTCTGCCTCGAGCACCTACATCTCCCCTCGGTGAAAGAAGATCCTTTTACAGAGGAATTAGTACAACCGAAGAGCTCAACAGATCCGACTGAAGTCGAGGTCCCTGCCGTGGTTGATTTGATCATGGAGATTCTTGCTCTCATCCCCGATTGGACTGTGCCATTCATTGCGTACATCCTGAGGCAAGAATTACCAGAAGACGAAGTCCAAGCTAGGCAGATTGTCCGCAGGTCAAAGTCCTTTACCGTCATTGATGGCCAGTTGTACAAGGAAAGTGTTTCACGCGTCCTTCAACGATGCATCTCCCCTGAGTAGGGACATTTAATCCTGGAAGAAATTCACTTGGGAACCTGCGGCCATCATGCCTCCTCAAGGGCAATCGTCGAAAGCATTCAGAGCTGGTTTCTTCTGGCTACAAGCGAATGAAATGGCGAAGGATATGGTCGACCGATGCGAAGGGTATCAGTTCTGCTCGAACAAGTCCCACAAGCCAACATCTGCGCTGAAGACAATCCCTCTTGTTTGGCCGTTCGCAGTGTGGGGATTAGATACAGTCGGTCCATTCAGAACAGGCCAAGGGGGATTCACACATCTGTTGGTGGCAGTCGACAAGTTCACCAAGTGGATTGAAGCCAAGCCCATCAAGAAGCTCGACGCCCTTACGGCCATCAAGTTTGTCAGAGACATCATCTCCAGATTCGGGGTACCGCACAGCATAATCACTGACAACAGAATAAACTTTGACTCGGACAGATTCAAAGGTTTCTGCACACGCCAAGGTATCCGAGTGGATTTTGCATCTGTGGCGCATCCCCAAACAAACGGGCAAGCAGAGTGGGCGAATGGACTTATTCTTCAAGGGTTGAAGCCTCGACTCCTGCGAGAAGTTGGACATGCCGCCGACGCATGGGTCACCGAGCTGCCTTCGGTGTTGTGGGGCCTCCGCACAACTCCAAATAGATCTACAGGGCGATCCCCATTCTTCCTCGTTTACGGAGCAGAGGCAGTCCTTCCGAGTGACTTGCTTCACAACTCTCCACGAGTCGAACTCTTCTCCGAAGCCGAAGCAAAGCAAGCCAGGCAAGACGGAGTGGATCTTCTAGAAGAAGAGCGCGAGATGGCACTAACTCGCTCAACAATTTATGAACAAGACCTGCGGCGTTTTCACGCGCGGCACATCAGGAGTCGTACATTCCAAGCAGGCGACCTGGTGCTCCGAGTGGATCAGCAGAGTCCTCACAAGTTGGCCCCCGCCTGGGAAGGACCCTTCATCATCTCCAAGGTGCTGAACAACGGAGCATATCGACTCTACAACCTCGACAAGGAAACGGACGAGCCGCGTGCATGGAACGGAGATCTCCTGAAGCGCTTCTACACGTGACTGCCGACGGAGGCAATGTAAAGAACAAGTATCATTGAAGTAATACAAAGCAGATTGATTTCTTGGAAATTCAAAATTCTTCCGCGTTGGCAGACTCCGGTCCAAAAAATTAAAATTTTGCTTCGAGTGCACACTAAAAGACGCACTCGGGGACTTAGCTGCGATCCAGAATCGCCTAAGTACAAACCCTCTCCGAGTGTGCACTAAAAGTCACACTCGGGGACTTAGCTGCGATCCAGAATCGCCGAAGTACAAAACTCTCTCCGAGTGTGCACTAAATGTCGCACTCGGGGACTTAGCTGCGATCCAGAATCGCCTAAGTACAAACCCTCTCCGAGTGTGCACTAAAAGTCGCACTCGGGGACTTAGCTGCGATCCAGAATCGCCTAAGTACAAAACTCTCTCCGAGTGTGCACTAAACGTCGCACTCGGGGACTTAGCTGCGATCCAGAATCGCCTAAGCACAAACCCTCTCCGAGTGTGCACTAAGCGTCGCACTCGGGGACTTAGCTACGATCCAGAATCGCCTAAGTACAAACCCTCTCCGAGTGTGCACTAAAAGTCGCACTCGGGGACTTAGTTGCGTTCCAGAATCGCCTAAGTACAAACCCTCTCCGAGTGTGCACTAAAAGTCGCACTCGGAGACTTAGCTGCAATCCAGAATCGCCTTAGTACAAAACTATCTCCGAGTATGCACTAAAAGTCACACTCGGGGACTTAGCTGTGATCCAGAATCGCCTAAGGAAAAAGCTTCCTTCGAGTGCATCCTAGAGATCCACTCGGAGGCTTAGCAGACCCTCATTGAGGCTCAAGTGGATGTGAAGACAACTGACAACTACATGAGTACCAACTCGCTCCGAGTGCGACCTTACAGTCGCGCTCGGGGGCTTAGCTGCGATCCAGAATCGCCTAAGTAAAAAGCTTCCTTCGAGTGTATCCTACATATCCACTCGGAGGCTTAGCAGACCCTCATTGAGGCTCATGTGGATGTGAAGACAACTGACAACTACATGAGTACCAACTCGCTCCGAGTGCGACCTTACAGTCGCGCTCGGGGGCTTAGCTGCGATCCAAAATCGCCTAAGTAAAAAGCTTCCTTCGAGTGTATCCTAGAGATCCACTCGGTGGCTTAGCAGACCCTCATTGAGGCTCATGTGGATATGAAGACAACTGACAACTACATGAGTACCAACTCGCTCCGAGTGTGACCTTACAGTCGCGCTCGGGGGCTTAGCTGCGATCCAGAATCGCCTAAGTAAAAAGCTTCCTTCGAGTGTATCCGAGAGATCCACTCGGAGGCCTAGCAGACCCTCATTGAGGCTCATGTGGATGTGAAGACAACTGACAACTACATGAGTACCAACTCGCCCTGAGTGCGACCTTACAGTCACGCTCGGGGGCTTAGCTGCGATCCAGAAACGCCTAAGTAAAAAGCTTCCTTCGAGTGTATCCTACAGATCCACTCGGAGGCTTAGCAGACCCTCATCGAGGCTCATGTGGATGTGAAGACAACTGACAACTACATGCTCTGCATGTTTGCCATTGGCTTCACCAAGAAACGCCAAACAAAAACCACGAGTTAAAATCGTGTCAAATTTTTTTTTTGGCGAAAGAAGAGCAAAGTATTCGATTCGAATTCAAAGTTGGTTCAACGATAGTCGGCTCGGTGTAGATCAAGCTTATCCACACCGAACCACGAATGTGACGGCCAACAGCAGTGGCCAAAGTTTGATACAGATACCACTCGGCATACCGAGGTAAAGTTTTTCAAGCGTCACCAGGACTAGCACCGGGACTGGCAGGCTCCACAAAAGTGTCAAGGTCGATCCCGTCTGCGATGCGAGTGGCTGTCTCAAGGAAGGTCTCCATGAAATCTTCGAATCGAAGCTTCTTGGTGTTGGCGACCTGCAACGCCTTCAGCTTCTCTTCGCGAGCTTCCTTGCAGTGCACTCGGACCAGCGATAGCACCACGTCCACACCACAACGAGCGGCAGCCTTCTTCCACGCCTGCACTCGGTTCGGGACGTCCTCCAGCCGAGTCATCAACCCTTCTATCTCCCGCCGGGAATCGTCTTCGGGCCACAACTCCTTGTCGATTCGGCCGACGACTTCTCTCAGGCGGCCGATGAAAGGTCCCACTCTGCCAAGGCGAATGTGCGCTCGGAGCATGTCTCGATTGGCTTCGTCGCCGAGTGGAACGTTCGGAATAACCGACCGTTCAATGTCAGCTGCTTCAGCCTCAGCGTCCATACAAAAATCTGCAAAGACAAGACGAGCAGAAAGTAAGTGCAGAATGAAATACAAAGTCAAGAAGCACTCGGAAAAAACTTACCACCGAGCAGTGTAATCATCTTCCTTGCCCAGTCGCTGACGTACTTCTCCTGCGATATGCACCGACTGTTCATCAACTTCATCTGACCCATCAATTCAGTTCGTTGCTTGCCCATTTTCTCAATTTCGGCCACCAATGCCTTGTTCGCCTCACGGGACTCCTCCAAAGACTTCTCTCGGTCAGCAAGAGCCCCCTTCACACCAGCTAAGTCATTCACAGCTGCCTCCAATTCCGCAGCAAGCTGAATCTTTTCAGCCTTCAGAGCATTGAACGCTGACCCCATTTCGCAGGTCTTCTGCAAATCAGCGCGAAGAGAGGATCAGACACATTCAACAAGGAAAACAATAAAAGCTCAAAGTTCTTCAGACCCCTGCCGACGCAAGCAGTCGACAACGGTCTCGGGGACTACACCTAGTGGGTTCACTGAGAGTGACCCCACTGGCATGAAGCTCGAACAGGTCCGCCCTATTGAGCTACATGACAAAACAAGCCTATGAGGCTACTATTACCCGACCTGAGTATAGCTACTCTCGGGGACTACTTCCAGTGGGTGCACTCGGAGTGCCCCCACCGGTACCATTCGGGAAGATCAGTTCTGATCCGATTAAGTCACGGAAAATGTATATAAAGACAACTGCCGGTGCAAGCACTCGACAGAAGTCTCGGGGACTACACCCACTGGGTTCACTCGGAGTGAACCCACTGCAAAATAATCCTACTGTATCCGAGTATATCACTTAAACCCCAAGTGGGTTACAAGAGGAAAGTAAATACTTACTAGCGCACTTACTCAGATATCGTCCCGGAGCTCCAAGCTTCTCTTGTACAAACATGCGATGGAGTCGTACGCTCCCTTGGCATCACCCGCCATCAACTCCACCTGCACCATGGCCTCCTTGGCGGCTCCCACTTGGTCTTCCGGGAGGTGTCGGGCGTCGTACTGGACGGTCGACGGACCCGACACGACAGGAGACTCCTTGGGCATCCCAAGTCCCGCTCCAGTCGGTTCTGCCGCGAGGGGCACTGTCTGAGTCGACGACATCATCTCGGTCGGCGGCGCGTCCATGGCGGGAGCAGCAGCAGATGGAACAGCCTCAAGGACAGGCGCCAAAGCTTGCCCTGACCTCTTCTGGTCATCCTCCTCCAGATGAATCACCTCTGAAGGAAGCCCAACTGAACAACATGAGATTACAGAAAAAGGGCAAGATCAAAGACAGAATTCGCGAAACAATAATGCAAACTCTCGGAGTCGTCACAACGTACCTTGCTGGGATGTGGCAACGTTAGCCGTATCCATGGGATCGTCTTCCTGGCGTGGCAGAGAGGTGGTGGAGGTAGCAGCTCTGTCGAGTAAAATCCACTCGACCAAGAAGCATCAGTTCAATCAAATACTGAAAGAAGATAGGAGAACAAGACACTTACGCTGAGGCCACTTGAACAACGATCCTCATCCGAGGCAAAGCTTTCCGAGGCTTGGACTCACTCGGTTTGGCCACCTTGGAAGGTTGGTCCGTGGTCTCGTCAGCAGCGTCCCTGTTCCTCTTCACGCTCCGAGCACTCGGAGCCACAGGAGGGGCTGGCGAAGCACTCGGGGCCGCTGGAGGAGCCGACGGAGTCGCAGGTTCATGACGGCGCTTGGTTCGAGGCTCTGATGGGGGAGGAGGCGAGCTCTGCTCCCCAACTTCCCCCTCCTCCTCTTCGGTCTCCTCCTCCGTCTCCCCACTGTCGGAGACGTACTCGACGCTGTCCACACTGCCCTCCTGGCTGCCCTCCTCTTCATCAGCTGGATTCCCGTTCGAGACGGGAGAATACCAGTTGGTCCACGCCTGCACGAAATACAGTCGACAATGTCAAACATCAGGCAGTGTACAAGAAAAAGCGATAAATCTAAGAGGATTGAAAGCACTCGACAAGATGCGCTCACCTCATTCGGAGGAGGATTGTCAGCGCGGAAGGGCTTCACTCGCCGGGCTCCTCTGGGGTTATCGCAGGCACCTGTGATGCTGCGGACCCATGCCGTCACAACCTCCCCGGTCACGCATTCAGGATGAGTCCGAGTGGAGTCCCTAGGTCCCGCGTAGTGCCACATGTCGTGGTGTCGAGCTTGCAGCGGCTGGATGCGCCGACCCAAAAAAGTCTCCAGCAAATCTGTGCCGGTGACTCCCTTGCGGACGACATCTATCAGCGCTTCGACTAGAGGTTGGATCTGGATGTTTTCCACCTTCGAGAGTGCAAGCTGCTTGGGAGGAGCCGGTCGGTCTAGGCTAAAAGGTGGCAGCCCAGTTGCAGCATTCGGACAAGCGACGTCCCGGCAATAGAACCAAGTCGACTGCGAGTTCCTAACGGACTCGGACAACTGAAGATCGGGGTAGCTACTTTTGTTTTTCTTCTGGAAGCCTAAGCCCCCGCAGAGCTGGAGGATATGTGTTTTGTCGTTCGACTGGCTAAGTTTTTTGATAGTTTGAGATCTAGCGGAGAAGATGTACTTAAAGAGCCCCCAATGGGGAGGACAACCGATAAAGCACTCGGAAAGCACGACGAATGCAGAAAGATGAGCTATCGCGTTGGGAGGGAAATGATGGAGCTGCGCCCCGAAGTGGTTCATGATACATCTGAAGAAGGGATGAGGAGGCAGAGAGAAGCCCCAGTACACGTGACTGAGCAGCAAGACACGCTCTCCTTCCTGCGGTGCCGGCTCCGTCTCGCCCTCCGCCGGCAGCCTCCACGACTTGTTGGCAATCATGCCTTGCTCCACCAGCTCCGGCAGGTCGTCCGTCGTCACCGTGGATTGAAGGAAATCCCCCTGGATCCAACCCGCCGGCAGTGCCCGCTGTCGCCGCTGAGCAGGAGCCGCCTTCTTCTTCTTCTTCTTCTGCGACTCGAGCTTGCTCGTCTGCCCCTTCGTCATGGTGGAGGCAGCATATCCGCAGGGGAGGAGAGGAAGGAGAAGGCTTGGAGCGCGCAAGGAGCTGCGGGAGAAGCGGGGCGAGTGCGAGTAAACAGGGGAGAGCAACGAGAGACCCCCGCTGGAGAGGTTTAAATAAGCTTCCGACCGGGTCACTAGCAGGTGGCCCCGAAATCTTATCCCCCGACCGGCTGCTGCGATATTAGTGGAGAAGATAAAGCCACGGTAATCGAGGCGGCAGAAACTACTCGATGACGATGTCGTCATCCCCGCTGAGCGCGCGGCAACCGAAATTTGAGGATCCCGGAAAATCCGTCGCTGTCAGTTGACTGGTCACGTCGAAAGATTCCGTGGAAGCACTCAGTCCCTGACGGTTCGTTTCACAGATATATTCACTCGGATCACTGGTCGAGAAGATAAAATGGATCGAGGCAAACAACACCAAAGTCACATCCATACCACTCAGATCAGTACTCCAGGCATCACTTCGTCGTTCCAACCCCGATCCATTCAGGGACTAATGATGGGGTTATAGTCCCAGGGTAGGGTCATAGGCCTGCCCTATAGGTCCTATCCAAGGACTACCCTTCATAAAGGACAAGGCCCTTAGGCAGTTCCGACTGAACTAAGGACTCCCCATCATCCAGTCGGTGACGATTCCTCCATCATCCAGTCGGCGACGAGCATTCGGAGCGTACTAAACGTACCGACTGGATTCCACTCTGTATATCGTAACCTCCCTGGAGGGCAACGGTCATACGTTTTCATACACCATTATTAGCATTTAAGGCATACGTTACCTGTAACGTAGGCATTTATTCGCCACTACTCCACCCCTGTCCACCGGACCGTTGTGAAGGGCAGCCCACTCTATATAAGCCGCCCTTTCCCACTGGTGCAGGGGTTGGCAATTACTGTAGTCCATATTCCACTCGACATCAAGCTCCCAAGAGCACTGAGACGTAGGGCTTTTACCTCCACCGTAGAGGGGCCTGAACTCATACAACCTCGCCGTAGCTAAGGCTCTGCCCATCCTTTCGTACCCTACACATCTACTGCCAGACTTATACCCACGACAGAGAGAAAAGTTGAAATTTATTCTACAACTAATGATGAAGATCTTAAAACTGTGGGTAGCTCATGTAGCACATTATCCTTATTTATAAATGTTAGAAAGTTGTTATCTAATAATATAATGGAATTGGAGATGTCACAATTTTAGATAGAAGGCATCCCATAAGTTCGAAATGTGAAAATCCTAGAGGTGGAAATGATAAAAGTGAGATTGGCGAGGCCAAACTTTAGGTAGTATTACTCCCACAATTTTGGATTACAAAGAGTTTAATTATGATATGTGCTATATTTATCAAGAATAGATAGTGTTCTCATTATAGCCAATGAAATTATGTTCCCATTGATTTTATTGTTAAGGATATTGAATGCAATCCTTCATGCCCTATAATATTCGGTAGACCATTTTGAGAATTGTTGATGCAATTATGTGTATGAAAGAGGGCAATATAAGAGTTCAGTCTCCACTAAATAATGTATGGAATACTTCCCTAAGAAGAGATGTGTAAATTACCATATGAATCTATCATGAGAGCTACTTACGCTTTAGCTTTGAATAGAAGACCTTTCTGGGCAAGCAAGGATTCAGAGAGGAGATACACACCCACCAAGAGGTATGCAAGAAGAAGACAACAAGGCCATGTTGGTGAATTGGTATCTAGCTCCGACTCTAAAAACCAATCCGAGAAGAGCTATCACTCAGACTCCGACAATAGTCAAGATGAAGGTGTTGTCAAACTAGCTCTCGTATCCTCAAGTCGTATGATTTGTTCATCAAATAAAGGAATTGGAATATGCTTCATGGAAAAAGGACCCCATGTAACTCACCCCTAATTCATTGGCTTAATAGTTATGAGGATGACTTACTAGAAGATGATGATTTGCTCAATGATAAAACTAGTGATGTTAGGTATAATGAACTTGCTAGTAATCATGATAGTGAAGATGAGGCGGTTGTCAACGCAACAAGGGAGATTAAGCATTTAACCCAAGAAGTAAACACTCTTCGGTTAGGTCATGAAACTTAATAATAAGATCATAGAGAGATCCTAAGAAATCATGAGTAGCTACCCCTCGAGAAGCTAAATTTAGAGCACGAGCATGAGCTCCTAAAAGCTATCAATGGCGATCTTTAAAAGAAGAGTTCCTCTTACAATGGAAAAAACTTACCTTGTCTACTTCTATGCCCCAAGTTAAATCTAAATAATCACACAATAAGAGCAAGAAAAGTTCTACTTGTAGTGGTAAGAACAACAATGTTAAACCTCATGATGGTACTTCTAGCAGTTCTATTAATTACACTAATGATACTATTAGTCAAGTTACACTTGAGCGAAAAAACAATTTATTGAAACAAATTACAGAGAAAGGTGTCTACAAAAGTCTTGTCGAGAGTAAGCAATTTGAACAAATTGTACGCAAGCAAGGATGGCACGGGAAGAACCAAGGTGTTGGTTTTGAATGAAATTTCAATGTCAATGGGGTTGAGTGGTAAGAATATCAATACCTCAAGATGAAGTTTTTTCCTTAAAAGGAGAAGTATGATCGTACTTCCTTCAATGTAACTCAAGCTCAAGATGATATTCCACCACAAGACCACAAGCTTAAAGGCAAGCACAAGCTACAAGATGATATAAATCATATGAGAGTAATCACCTCAAGCTTTGGTCAAGGTTGTTACGAACAATGCCTCAAGTTCTACTCCAGAAAATGCTACCACAACTCCATGGATTCCCATCAAGTTGATTTGGGTCCCAAAGAAAAGAACTAGAAAGTTTCTTGAGGGTGACTCCGCCAACAAACTTCACTCATATTCTTTCATGTCAAAGAGAAGTGCAAACCACTTCCACATCATGAACTCACTCATGGAGTCACAAACCCTATTGTTGGTAAGTGAAGGAATAAGGTAATCATTGCATTCATGGACATCATGATATGTGTACTTCACTCTATATCTATGGATATCCTTGTTGTTCCTTGTGAGTCTAGCCCATCTAGGTTGAAAGTGCTACAAATCCCATGGAAAGCTCCCAACTCTTGTGATCTTCATCAATATTGAGCTTCCACAACTACAACTACAACCACATGAAGTCTTTTATGACAAAACCCAAGGTTAGTTCATCCCTCTTAGGGGGGTCTCACATCTAGGGGGAGATTTTATCTAAATAATTGAGCTCAAGAAACTCTTGTGATGCAAAGACAATAATGATTTGTATCAAAATGGAAACCTCATTTGTGCTTAAATATTGAGTATGACTTATGGTTAAAAGTTCTCATTTGGCTCCTAAGTCAAGATACTCAGATATAAGTGACATTTACACTCACAATTGTCTTGCTAGTAGTTAGGATGGTTGTGCATGCTTGCCATATTTTATTTGAAATTTTATTGTGCGAGCATGGTCCTATGCATATTTTATCATACGAGAACATCCAATTGTTATTGGTTGATTTGAATAAATTGACCAACTCGATGAACAAGATGTGGGATCTCTAGAAGATACGTCTAGAGGGGGGAGGTGAATAGACTACTTGACATAATAAAAACCTAGCCGTTTCCTAATTTTATTAGTTGGCAGAGTTTAGCAATTATAGCAAATCAAGCACACCCTAAACATGCCAGCCTACAAGTATAGCAGTGGAAAGTGAAGACATGGACATGTAAGAAAGGAGTAGTGATAGGAAGGTCAAACACAAAGATGACATGGTGATTTTTGGCATGGTTTCGATAGGTGGAGCTATGGTACATCTGTGTTAATGGAGACTTCAACCCATGGAGGGTAACAGTTGAGAGAGTCCATGGAGGTCTCCAGCTACAAGGTGTCCACGAAGAAGCAACCTTGTCTATTCCACCATGGCTTACGTCCACGAAGGACTAGCCTCACTCGGGGTAGATCTTTACGAAGCAGGCGATCTCCTTGCCCTTACAAACTTCTTGGTTCAAACCCACACAAAATCGGAGCTCCCAAGTGACACCTAACAAATCTAGGAGACACCACTCTCCAAAAGGTAACAAATGTGGTAGTATGATGAACTCCTTGCTCTTGTGCTTCAAAAGATAGTCTCTTCAACACTCAATCACTCTCTCATAGATTTGGCTTGGGTAGAAGATATTGATCGGTTGGAAATCAACTTGGGGAGGCTATAAATCAGGATTTATATAGTAGGAATGGAATATCTTCAACTCAACACATGAGTAGGTGGCTCCCTCTCAGAAAACTGGATGGGGAAAGTGTTGGTTCGTTTTCAGTGCTTCCACTACGAATGGGAAGTAGGTGGAGGGGTATATATATGCATCTCCAAAATTCCAACTGTTACAAGATTATTGCCCAACTTAGTGAAACCAAAGTAAAAACTTGGTTGCACTAACTAGTGCAAAATGTGGCAACTTTTACGTTTCGGTGAGACCGATATATAGATCTCAAAGGGTCCGACTTTGGCTGGCCTAGGCAGTTACCAAGTTCGGTGTCAATGATTTCTAACACTTGTAAATTCCAATTCTTAGAAATATGTAGACACAGAGTTGGTCACTAATCTTCGGTTAGACCGAAATTCAACTTGGTGGTACCGAGATTGGTGGGTTGGATCTGGATGTGTCTAGGCTAAAATTTGGTAGGGACAATTTGGAAATGTTTGTGGCACCGAATTCATACTTTGGGGTTTGGACAAGATATTTGTGGGAGAATTTCATAAGTATTTTTGGTGGTTAATCTCTAAGCACTTGAGCAACCAGATCATCATAGACACCACATCCCCTTTTTATAGCATTGGCTTTCCTATGTAATCAAGTGTAATTTCTCAGA
Source organism: Hordeum vulgare subsp. vulgare (assembly GCF_904849725.1). Lineage (NCBI taxonomy): Eukaryota > Viridiplantae > Streptophyta > Magnoliopsida > Poales > Poaceae > Hordeum > Hordeum vulgare. The sequence continues at coordinate 349,615,053 of NC_058523.1, forward strand.
AACTGCAAAATGTAGAGTCTTGAAGCTTGGATAATTTTATTCCTCTCCTTCGTTGGGGCTTCTCCTCACAACCCATCTAATTCTCTCTTGTGGGATTAATCTAAAATGAACTAGATAAAACTATTAGTCCAAGAGAGAATGTATGTTGTCATGAATTATCAAAACCACTAAGGCAACATATGTGCTTTCAATCTCCCCCTTTTTGGTAATTGATGACAACATACTATCAAAGCTTCAAATAAAGATGAGTAGTAAAATAGGATAGCTTTGAAGGATGCATGACTGAATAAGCTCCCCTAAGTGTGTGTAATTCCCTTTATAGAACAGTTGCTTTGGGTTACATGGACACACATATTGTAGAAAGGGACATGACAAGTCATGTGTACCTTGGCTATATGCATCAAACATATGTGAATGAAATGTCTCCATGTTCAAGACTCACACTTGCAAACAATATGTGCAAGAGACAAGAGATCATCTCGAACAAGGATATGATGCATATACTTACCTTGAAGTTCTTGAGCATTTTAATAGTAGTAACACGTTTGAGAAAATAGTTGTTAGATAACACAAGTGTATTCTATTGTAAAGATGCAAAGAGCTTCAGTAGTACCAAGACATGGAAGACATATTGAAAATAGCATTTGATGATTGATATTTCTCCCCCTATTTGTTAGGATAAATATGTCTCAAAGAACATTTAGAACTTTCTCCCCCTGAGTATGAACATTAGTTCCCCCCCCCCGAATCTTACCATGTATATATTGGGAGAAGGTAGGGTGAGGAAGTCTAATAGAAGAAGGTAAATAAAACACTTTCTCTCTCCTTTAAAGATGGATAGTATATTTTATCTCTCTCCCCCTTAATGTAGTGTCTCTCCCTTTCGGTAAGCTTAATATTTCTCGCCCTTGAATATTTCTCCCCCTTTGAGTAAGCATAAGCTTTGATATTTCTCCCCCTTTGGCATTAATTTCCAAAAAGGTCAGAGGGTAAGGGATCCTTGATGATTCTCCCCCTTTGAAATTGCGAGAACTTTGTTGAAAAATCTAAGGAGTTTGGCAAAGAAATCAAGTAGTGGCAAAGATTGGTAGCTTCGATGAAAAATGAGTCGGTAGAACCGAAAATGATCTTAGGGATCTTGGAGAAATCGGTATAGCTAAAGAGGTTCATGTCGGTGGTGCCGAAGAAGCTCTTAGCAGTATATGTGCTATGTTGGTAAAATTTATTTTCCCATTTCATAGGGACCGAGTTGCAAATAGAAACTTGACATAAATCCTTCTTGGCCATTTTGACAATGAAAACATTCACCAAGATATGACCAATTTGTGAGAAACTTTTCAAAAGATTTGCAGTGAGTTTTCAAAAATATTTGCAAGGAATTTTCACAAAGATTTGCATGGAGTTTTTACAACTAGATGGAGATTGAATGGTTCCAAGAACGCATGCAACTAAGAGATGAACCAAACAAGTGACTTCATCTAGATGATGGTCGGTGATTAGGTCACCTATATTAGAATATATTGACTTAAGGAGCCAAGAAAGAATACTTGATCATAGGTCATACTCATCGTTAAGCTCAAAATGGGGTTGTCATTTTTCGTTTAAGCATTTTAATGTCTACATACCGCTCGGGTTGCTTTATGTCATGACTTGGAGTAAAGCTTTATCAAGATATGAGTACATACCTTTGAAAGATGTAGATGATGCCGCATGTAGGTGTACTTTTTGTGGATGCTCAATGTCGATGAAGATCATCTTGAGTTAGGAGCAATCCTTGTTGTTTTGTACACTTCTCACCTACATAGTGATGTCTACTATGCAACTTTATTTTTTAGACATTGTTGGGCCTCCAAGTGCAAAGTTTCCTAGGATAGTAGCAAATTTCCCTCAAGTGGATGACCTAAGGTTTATCAATCCATGGGAGGTGTAGGATGAATATGGTCTCTCTCAAACAACCCTGCAATCAAATACAAGAAATCTCTTAGGTCCCCAACACACCCAATACATTGGTAAATTGTATAGGTGCACACGTTCGGTGAAGAGATGGTGATACAAGTGAAATATGGATAGTAGATATAGGTTTTTGTAATCTTAAAATATAAAAACAGCAAGGTAGCAAGTGGAACACAACGAGAAAAATGTTGTATAAATGCTTGGAAATAAGGCCTCGGGTTCATACTTTCACTAGAGTAATCCCTCAACAATGCTAACGTAGTAAAATCATATGATCACCCCTCAACATGCAACATATAATCACTCCAAAGTTCATAAGTAGAGGATAACATAAGATGAAATTGGTGTAGGTAGTAGAACCACCTCAAAGTTCTTATTTCCGGTTGATCTTTTGGGCTATTCCTATAAGTGTCACAAACATCCCTAGAGTTTGTAATAGAATAACACCTAGGATACATATCAATCAACCCTAATGTCACCTACATACTCCAATGCCACCTCTAGTATCTACGGGTTAACTATATGATATGCATCAAAGAATTTGAGATCATCATATTTAATACAACATAAAGAACTTCAAAGAGTAACCCAAGATTTCTGTCGGAGAACATAGTATGAAAACCTGCAATCAACCCCTATGCATAGATACCCAAGGTCACTGGAATCCGCAAGTTGATGCCATGGCATATATCAAGTGAATCAATAGAATACCCCCATTGTGTCCATGTGTATCCACATGCAAGATATGCATACACTTTTCTCAAATCTAATATTCAATCCAGCATAACAAGATCTCACAAGGAAAGATTCAATTCATCACAACAACATAGCAAGGGACAAACACCATATGATCCAACTATATTAACAAAGCTCGTGATACATCAAGATCGGTACATCTCAATACCACGAGAGAGAGAGAGATATCAAACACATAGCTACTGGTACATACCCTCAGCCCCGAGGGTGAACTACTCCCTCCTTGCTATGGCCTCCGCCGAGATGATGAAGATGGCCACGGGAGATGATCCCCTATCTGATAAGGTAGTGGAAAGTCTCTAGATGAGTTTCTCATCGATACAGAGAGTTGCGTCAGTGCAGCAGAAGTTCTCTGTTTTTTCTAAGGGTTTCCATATATATAGGATTTTTTGTCTTTAGAATCACACTAAGCGGAGCCATGTGGGCCCCACAAACCATCAAGGCACACCCAGGGGGTGGGCGCGCCCTATTGGCTTGTGGCCCATAGGTGGCTCCCCTCCGATGGTTATTCACTCGAGTATTTATTATTTTATCTAGAAAAAAATCATAAAAAGGTTTCGGGTGATTCCGAGAACTTCTATTTTCTGCACAAAACAACACCACGGTAATTTCTCCTTAAAACAACGTCAGTACGGGTTAGTTCTAAATAAATCATATAAATTGCGTCAAAACCATATAAAAATATTGTATACATAGGTAAATAGGGCATGAATACTTCATAAATTATCAATACGTTGGAGACGTATCAGCATCGTGAAGCTTAATTCCTACTCGTCCTCGAGTAGGTAAATGATAAAATAAGTATTTCATGAAGTGTGAATGCTATCATAGTAAATAGTTTTGATCATTGATAATTTCAACCACTTTTCTAGCATTACAACGAGGAGCCTTTTCTCATGAAAGATGGAGTGGCAATCAATTCATGTGTCATGGTAGACCGCGTGCCAAATTTCGTTGGATTCACAGGTCATTTGATACCTTAGCCGTTAAACCTATAACGACACTATAGCCGGTAAAATTGGAGACGTTTTTCGGTTTTAAAAACTCTATCATAGGCTGCCACTTCCCTCTCTTCTTGGTCGAACCCCCTCTACATGACCCAACTATAGCCCGGCGAGCCCCCTTTGCTTCTGGACCGTCCGGTCGAAATCGAGCGGCTCAAAAACGAAGAAAATCCCCTAACCCTAGCCTCCTGCCCTATTCAAACACCTCCCCATGACATTTTTGGGCAAACCTAGCCCCTCCCCTAACCTCGAGCCGCCTCCTCCTCAAAATCTGCGCTCGAAAACACCCTCCTTGCCACTTGGTGAGCAGCCTCCGGTAGCTCCGCTACTTGACTCGCGCCTACAAGCCAATCTGAGGCCGCCACGTCCCCTGCCCAGCCACCCAACACCGCGGCCCGCACCAGCCCAGGCCAGTCCCGCCCCAGGCCCGAGCCGCCTGCACGCTCTCCTCGCTTGCCTCTCGCATGCTCGAGCTCCTCCGTGCTCCCGCTCGGCCCCGCGTCGTCCGCCCGCGCTCTCGGTTCCCCGCCGACGGTCGCCACCGTCGTGTCGTAGATCCACACCATCTCGCCCCCTGGTTGTAGTTTGACACTGCCGCATTTAGCCCCGTCGCTATCACCACCCCGAGCAACAGCCACTGGACCTCGCCGCCCACTGGTTCATTTGTCGGCTAGATTCGGGGCCTCCGCGCCGGGATTCGTCGTCTCCTCGCCCCCGCCAGCCCCTAGCATCGTCGGTGTCGCCCTCCATGCCGCTGCTGCCGACCATGGCTCTCCTTGCCCGGTCGGGATGGCCCCGTCCTGGGACCGACCCTAACATGCCCATTTTTCAGCATGGTAGCATTTTGTGTGACCTGTAATATGGAAACCGTGTGTCGGATTGGAGTGATTTTAATATGTAAAATGATCTATTCATTGCGCTCTACATCATATCATCATTATCACGCATAATAGGATTCATGTACTTGTTGAAATATCAGTGGAAAAGTGCATTCCATCGTAATCAACGAATACTGTTAAAACATGCAAACTTTGGAGGAGGATTGCATCTAATCTGTATGTCTTTTGCATGTTGCTCCTTCATGAGAGTTGTTCTATGTGATGTCTAATTTTATGCCATGCCTGTGGTTGCCATGTAAATTATCATTAACATGTTCATTTGTTGCTCCCAAGGTGCTATCATGTTAAAAAGTGCTAATCTGTCAACGTTAAGTTCCATTTTGCAAAGCTTGAATTAAGCAAACCATGCCTCTTTTGAATGTGTGCAAATGGAGTGATTTGTAGTACATCATGTTTAGTTGTTGTTAGTAGGTTTGCCATGCCATAAATGTCATGTTTAGTTGTAGTTTTCATCATGTGACTTGCCATAAAATGTTGCTTTTTTGAGGGTCCAAATAATTCCAAGTCTGGGATCTGCTATATTTTGTTGCTATGTTTCCATGTGAGTTGCCTTTAATCGACAACCCCTTTGTGGTTGGTCCAATGGAGTGAATTGTAAAGCATCTTATCCCATGTTAGTTTGTGCCATTAGTTCTAAAGTATAGGTTTCACATCCTAGTTAATTTTGTTGTCAAACATGTCAATCTGGTAAAACTGATGTTCCTTGCACCATGTTATTTTTTCTAAGTGTGAGAAACTGCTTAGTTCAGATTGCCATGTTAGGTGCATGCTAGCTATGATTCTGAGCATAGTTTGATGTTGCTCCTATGGAGTTATTTATAGTGCATCATGCCTCCTACTACGTTGTTAATTGTCATGCCATTATATGACCTATGGCATGTGTTTTTCTCGCTGCCAATATGCCTCTAAATAAAACTGCCATGTTAAAAACTGTTATTTTCACTAGGTGTGAAACTGTGTTCAAGCAGCCGTCTTGTGAGCTAATTTTTAGTAATCCACACTTCTATTAAATTTCTTGTTATGCGATGAATTGTTGTGCATCATGTCAAATACTGCCCCATGTATTGTTTGTGCATTTTAGATTCATGTAATCTCTTGATTTGGTGTGTGCAAAATGCCATGTTGTTTTCTTGGACAGATTATAACTATAACTTGAGTTGGTTGTAGTTGTTGAACCGTTGCTCCGTTTTGAACATGCCATATATGGAACCTGCCTAAAATATCATATAGTTTAATAATATCTTGTTGCATCCATGTTTCAACATGTTTGCATCTATTCATTGCATGCATTTGCATTCATGACATACTCATCTTGTGTTGGCCATATCTTTTAGACAGTAACTCCGTTTTGAATGATCCATATATGTAAATCGACTAGAATGACGTGTAGAATTACATGGTGCATTTTGTTTTCCTGTTTAATAATTATAAAATATGTTTAGTTCATATCTGGACTAATTTCGAAATTAACATATGGGGTCATTTTAGAAATACTATAACTTGTGTCCGACCTCATTTAAAATGCCTAGATAGATAGTTTATTTATGTATCACATCTTGTCATGTTTAACAACATTTAATATTGTCCTATAAATAAACGAGAGTGAACTAAATGATTCGAATATGGAGTGTTGTCAATATGCAACTTCTTACATATTGAGCTTCACTTAATGTGTAGAAGTTGACTGTTGTGCTTTGTCATGCCTTGCGTAATCGTATGGACATGCATCATATTGTTTGCGCATCATATCGTGAATATGTTGTTGTTTTTATCGTGTGTTGATTGTTTGTTTCCGGATTGTATCTTCTTGATAGAGTTCAAAACCATTCGGAGTGTGAGGATTCATTCGACTACGCTAGTTCATCTACTTCACGGATTAGTTCTTCTTCCAAGCGGGATCTTAGGCAAGATGACCATTTCCCTAGAAACCACTACTATCATTGCCATGCTACTTGTCTCGTTTCTATCATTATGTCGTGATTCCTACGACTTGAATGTCAAGCCTCCAAACGTTGCCATGAAAGCCTCTAACCCCTCCACATCCCAACAAATCATTGTTTGGCTAAGTTACCGCTTGATCAACCCTTCTTATAGCATTGTTAGTTGCAGGTGCAAGTTGTTTCCATGTGACAACACGGATCTCTTGAGATATCACACTATTATTGCTATTTAATTTAATGCATATGTATACTTGGTAAAAGGTGAAAGGCTTAGCCTTTTGCTCGGTGTTTTGTTCCACCTTTGCCGCCCTATTTAATTGTGTACCGGTGTAATGTTCCATATTGAGCGCTCCTAACATGCTTGGGGTTGTTATGGGGACACCCTTGATAATTTGTCTTAGATTAAAACTCTTCCGTCAAGGCCCAACTTTGGTACAACATTTGCCTAATAACTAATAAGCCCGCATAGGGAGTAATTAAACAGTGAATAATTAATTCCCCCTGGGCTAGTGCTCCTTATGAGTGTTGGTCCAAACTAGAGTCACGTGCAGGGCCACCCTGGGGCAACTTGGGGAATTTTCTATCAGGCCACTTTATGTTGTGCTTATCCGGTCGTGTCCTGGGAACGAGATACGCGACTCCTATTGGGTTTGTCGCCACGTGAGGTGGCCTTGCTGGATTTGTTTTACCTTTTACAAAATATCTTGTACATAGAGATTCTGAGGATACTTGTGGCTATCTCGAGCTTGAGGTTTTCCACCGGGATTCCGAGGAGACTATGGGTTCTCCATAGTTGAGGTTTTCCACCGGGATTCCGAGGAGACTATGGGTTCTCCATAGTTGAGGTTTTCCACACACCTTGTTGATACGCCCATTTTGCATCATTGAATCTTTATTGATATTTGTCTTATTATTGTCAACTGTTGCCTGTTATTATGTAATTCTTATGTCTTTTCTCTCTGAATATGCCAGGTACATTATGAAGAGGAAAGTATGTGGAAACTAGAATTCTGGACAGAGAAACCGAGAGAAAGGTAAAAAATCAAGTTGCTCCAAGTGAAGTGAAACTTCACGGAGAACTTTTCTGGAATATATATGAATTATTGGACCAAAAATATACCGCAGAGGGGCAGCCATGTGGGCACAAGCCATAAGGCCGCCCCCACCCCCACGTCGCGACCTGATAGCTTGTGGGGCCCCTGTTGATCCTCCGACGACCATCTTCTCCTGTATGGTTTGTTTTGCCCTAGAAAAAAAATCAATACATAACTTTCGGGATGAAGCGCCACCGTCTTCAGGCGAAAATCTGGGCAGAGGGCCTTTTTCTCTTTGGCAGAGTGATTATGCCGGAGGAATTCCTCGCCGGGAGGGGGAAATTGAAGTCGTCGTCATCACCAACACTTCCTTCTTTTGTGGGAGGTCCAATCCTCATCAACATATTCTCTAGAACCAGCTCATCTCCAACCCTAGTTCATCTCTTGTATTCAATCTCTGTCTCAAAACCTCAGATTGGTACCTGTAGGTTGCTAGTTGTGTTAATTACATATTGTAGTTGATGCTAGTTGGATTACTTGGTCGAAGTCATAACGTTCAGATCCTTAATCATATTTCTTACACTTCTGATGTTGAACACGTTGATGAGGTGTGAGTAGTTAATATTGTTCCTAAGGACATGGGAGAAGTCTGGTTATAAGTAATCATATAAAGTTGGCATTTGTTTGATATTTTGATGATATGTATGTTGTTACTTCCTTTAGTGGTGTCATGTGAACATCGACTACATGACACCATGTTAAGGGCCTAGAGGAAGTCATTGTGGAGTAACAAGCAGATGATGTGTTGCGAGAGTGATAAAAGCTTAAACCCAAGTTTACGTGTTGCTTCATAAGAGGCTCATTTAGATCTTCATGTTTCATTCTATGGTTAGATTTATCTTAATTATTCTTCATAGTTGCGGATGCTTGCGAGAGGGGTTAATCATAGGTAGATTGTTAGTTCAAGTAAAAATAACACCTTAGCACCGGTCCACCCACATATCAAATTATCAAAGTAGCGAACGCGAATCAACTTAATATGATGAACATGACTAGACAAAAATTCCCATGTGTCCACGGGAGCACTTGCTTTATTTAAGAGTATTTTGAGGCATGTCCTTTGCTATAAAAAGGATTGGGATACCTTGATGCACCTTTCCTACTATTGTTACTTGTCACTTGTTACAAATTACCTTGCTACAAAACTATCTATCACTGCAACTTATATCACTTGCACAGAATACCTTGCTGAAAACTGCTTATCATTTCCTTCTGCTCCTCGCTGGGTTCGGCACTCTTACTTATTGAAAGGACTACGATTGATCCCCTATACTTGTGGGTCATCACTTGTGGCTAGTTTGTGATGGATGAGTTGGAGCATCCCTACAGGGTTAAGTCTTTCGGAAAGTCGTGCTTGCGGTTATGTGGGAACTTGGTAATTTGTTTAACACTCGGTCACAACAAACTTAAAATGAACTCAAATAAAATACAACAACTGTGTGCGTAACCATGATTGTCTCTGCTCATGAGTTCTGAACCAAGAGATAGCACAGTGGGGTTATTTTTGACTCATAAGTAGATGTTCAGGACCACCTCTTGATCATTACTAGTTCACGTCCATTTATGCATAGATCACCCTTCTTATTCTTGTACTCGTAAGTTAGCCACTCAAATAAATGCTTAGTGCTTGCTGCAGCATCACCACTTAACCATGCCTCACCCATTAAGCTTTGCTGGTCTTGATACCTTTAGAAATGAGATTGCTGAGTCCCTTTGGCTCATAGATTACTACAACAATAGTTGCAGGTACAGGTAAAGTGTTACTTTGACGTGAGTGCGATGATTGTTCTATTTGGAGTTTCTTCTTCTTCAGCGATCATAGGATGGGTTCCATGCTGGAGCCTGGGATAGCAAGGATGGATGTCGTTTTAATCATTTGATGTCGTCCGTAGTCGGACCATGCTCTTCTGAATGGTGATTGAATGTATGTTTGTATTGAGGTGATCATGATTAGCTTGTGGCGAGTGTAAGCCAATTCCATATACTCATCTCTTCTTTACTTGTACTTGTAATGATATTCATTCTTGCAAAAGACGAGATGCGCTTCTATCCATGTCGAGGCCCTTGAGCCAAAAATAAGGTGGGACCGCATCTCGGGAGTTACAAGTTGGTATCAAAGCAGTACTGACCTAGGAGACCCCTTGATTGATCAAACTTGGCCGAGCCGAGTGTATTGAAAAACTACTTTGAGTCTAGTTATATATAGGAGAGTAGGATTCCTTTAACTCCTCTTCTATGCTCTTGTGAGGGTGTAGGAATTTTATTTCTACCCCTCTTATCACTCAATGTTATTAGGATCGCGCGGTTATTTTGGAATCTCTATGATGTCGATGTGACCGTATTCTATACTTGGTGCCTCCTGTTTCTGGGAGTAGAGCTCCAAGGGGTTCTCGATACATTGTTATCTTTCAATTTTCTTAGTATCTCAGGACGCGGATGTTCGAAATTGCTTCTCTACTATTTGTGGCGAGAGGAGTTTGGCACCACCCACTACTGGGGAGAGCGTCCACATGTACTGCCATAATTCGTATCGTTGTCATTACGAGGGTCTGAGATAGATGAGTTTCTGAGACCTCTGGTTTTGTGTTCACACATGTGATACAATGGATGTGTAGTGTTATTGTTAGGGGTTGAGTGATTTATTTAGTAATTATTCCATGTATCCGTTGGACCAGCTTGCATAACCAAAAAGATTTCAAGAGTTCTAAGGTGGGAATTCAAGTAGTGACCTTGAATTAGCCTTCCAAAAAATTAATAATGGGTTATGTATTTGTTTCCGGCTTAATTTGCAAGCCTCATCCTATGTTTTATTGGAGTATGGTAATTCGAGTTGCTTCAATGTCAAGTGTTGATTTCATGTCCTTCCTAAGCGGTATTCTCATGTTCTAATGGGAATGCTATTTTTTGTTTCAACCGGAGTTGTCATGAAAGTCTTTTACAACCGGAGTGCTTCTCTTCAAGTTAATTCAATCCTTTTTAATATTTGCAAGATCCATGCTCATATTTCTTTTTGGAGTTTATCTCATCTGTCCAAAGTTGTGTTTGTTTTTCCCCACCCTCCGATCTTTTTTATGAAGTGATTAAATTATCATCCTAGTGCCTTTCTTTTCATTGATGCTTCCGTTATCTTTTCTTTCATGTTGTTTCCGGTGATTCATTGTGAATATCCTCAAGTGATTCATTGTGAATATCCTCAAGTGATTCACATTCATCATTTCCTTGTTCTTGTTTTCTTCTTTGGTGGATTCAATTCAAGCATTCGGTGTCAATTTATCCTTTTCATTCTCTAAATGATTTACTGTGTTGGAAATTCTCATCCAAGACTCTATTGATTATTCATCTCTCTCTATTCTTATCCGGAGTTTTCAGAAATCTCACAAGATTCATGCTTCCATCCAAATCATTTCAAATTAGTTCGAGGGTCTCATCTCCTCAAGTTTTCATTTGTACCGTGCAATGTCTCTTTCTAAGCAATCATTTCAATGGTGGTTTCTTTGAGTGCGCGCATAACAGATAGGTTCTTCTCCAGGATCTTACCTGGCTCTTTTAATCCTTTCCGGAGATCTCTAAATGTTTTCAAGTGTGATGCAAGTATGGATTCCATCAGTCAAATTCCTTCTCCAAGAACGATCTGAATTATTTCCATCGTTGGATCAACCGTTCTTTATTCATTATTCTGGAGTGTCTCAGTAATTTAGGTGGTGTTTCTCGGCATCATTCGCCGCGTTGAAGACTGAAGGAGAGTTTCTCTTACTTGATGGTATGCCTTGGAGAAAATTTTTAGATCTGGATGACGTGGCCAGTCGAATCGGCATGAAGTGTGACACCGTCGAAGATAAAGAGTTGTCCCGGGAAGAATGTCATCCCACAACCAATTTTATCATCGATATGAAGACGGGCCATTGAACCTCTTAAACAACATACAAAGAGTTGCACGGGGCACCAATCACGGATCTAAATCCTGCAGATCTCGGTCGGGGGTCCGAAGCTGGTGATCTTGGCTTGATGGTAACATGATAGAGAAGGGACATGATGTTTACACAGGTTAGGGCCCTCTCGAAGAGGTAAAAACCTATGTGCTTCTTGTATTGTATTGATTGTGGATGGAGTACATGGTACATATTGATCTACCTCGAGATCATATGTGTGAATGAATCTATCTCTATGGTCTAAACCCCTCGGCTTATATAGACACCTATGGTACCTAGGGTTACACCTAGGTCGGTTACATCGGTGGATAAACATGTATCGGGTTACAACGTGTCTTGGTACGCCAAGTCTTTGAAAGATTACATGTTTAGTATGTCATGTGGCCTCACAAATATGGTACACTTGGTTGATAGTTTGGGGATCCTCAACCCAGCCTATGTTTGGGGGCCAATGTACCTAGCATACCCTTATCCAGGATGCCATCAGCCCTCCCAAGAGATATTGAACTTTATATTGTGATCATGAGATACTTGAGTATATGGTTTGTCCAAAATGACAAAATCTTCACTCAAGCAATACCCCACTGGTGATAGCTTCCCCTCCCCCTTCCAATCCTTAGCGCTGCCTCCCCAGGAGGTGGCCGAGGCGACACGCAAATTCTTCCCTCTGTCACCCCATCCTCCTCCCCCACCCCCGTTGTTCACGTGAGCCATGGATCTGACCGGGTGGTGTTGGCGGTTGTGACATCCCCGGATTGTGCTACATTGATCAATGTAATTAAGCTATATTAACCAATTATTAATGATGCCAGGCCATCAGTTTAACTTAGCTATATTTTTACATAATAAAAACAAAGCCAAATTTAATTTAAAATAAAGTCAATTGTTTTTTTCTTCAAACATAAAATAAAAATATTCAAAATGTTACAAATATACCGTGAGTGATGGTGGGGTAGCAATCAACTTTTTATAAAATATTTAAGTACCCTAAACCTTTTTATAACAGGTCCAACAACATTAAGTCAAGTCTTTTCAAAATAAAAAAATAGTTTGGTATTTCAAAATACATTGAAACTTTTTGTGCTAACTCAAAATATTGCCTATTGGTTAGGTGCTAACTTTCAGGACCAACAGAGTCCATTAGGTATTAAAAATAAAACTACAACAGAAACTGTTTTCAAAATAATAATAATAAATTATTATAAAATAAAAGGGGCTAAAACAAAAATAAAATAAAAAGGAAAATAAACCCTCCCCACTAGGCCTTGGCCCAGCTGGCCAATCGACCGGCCCACCCCACCCATAGTCGGCCCATCCTGGGGGCTATACCCCCACTCACCGACACCCCCACCACACTCCCCACTCTCTCCCCTTTCCCCACCTCCTTGTTGGATCTGGATCACGACAACTACCCACCCCGACGCCCGTGCACCACCGCGCCGTGCCCCCGCCCCCGCGCTCCCGCCAGACCATGCTACTCCAACAAAAGACCTTCCAACGGCGCCAGAAACGTGCCACGTCACCAGGAATCCTTCTGCTACGGCTACGCCTTAAGGGACTTCCTAGGAAAATATGCAAAGGATTTCCCCCGTGGCCTTGGAGCCTTGCGTTGGTGTTCCCTCGAAGCAGAAAGGGTGATGTAGCGCAGCGGTGGTAAGTATTTCCCTCATTTTGAGAACCAAGGTATCGATCCAGTGAAGGAGTATCACAAGTGCCCGCACAAACACAAAAGCTTGCTCCCAACGCTATAAAGGGGTTGTCAACCACTTATAGATTGTTTGCCAAGTGAGAACTGAAAGCAACAAAGCAACAAAGAAAAGTGAAAGCGAAAGTGGAAACGATAGATGTGAATAGACCCAGGGGCCGTAGTGTTTACTAGTGGCTTCTCTCACGAAAGCAAGTAGACGGTGGGTGAACAAATTACTGTCGAGCAATTGATAGAACCACGCAAAGTCGTGACGTCATCTATGGCAATGATTATATCTATAGGCATCATGTCCAAAACAAGTAGACCGATACTTTCTGCATCTACTACTATTACTCCACACGTCGACCGCTATCTAGCATGCATCTAGTGTATTAAGTCCAAAAGAACAGAGTAACGCCTTAAGCAAGATGACATGATGTAGATGGACAATCTCATATCTATGACAATGCCCACCTTGTTACCCTTGATGGCAACTACACGATGTGTGCCTTGCTGCCCCTACTGTCACTGGGAAAGGTCACAACACGGTAAGAACCCAAAACCAAGCACTTCTCCCATTGCAAGAATCATACATCTAGTTGGCCAGACAAAACCCAAGACTCAGGGAGACTTACAAGGATATCAAATCATGCATATAAGAAATCAGCAAAGACTCAAATATATATCATAGATAATCTGATCACAAATCCACAATTCATCGGATCTCGACAAACACACCGCCAAAGAGGATTGCATCGGATAGATCTCCATGAAGATCATGGAGAACTTTGTATTGAAGATCCAATAGAGAGAGGAAGCCATCTAGCTACTAACTACGGACCCGTAGGTCTGAAGTGAACTACTCACGAGTCATTGGAGGGGCGATGATGTTGATGTAGAAGCCCTCCAACTCCAAAGTCCCCTCCGACAGGGCACCGGGAAGGGTATCCAGATGAGATCTCGCGGAAACGGAAGCTTGTGGCGGCGGAAAAGTATTTTCGTGGATCTCTTGATTTTTTTCTGTATTTTAGGGAATATATAGGCGAAGGAGCTAGGCCAGGGGGGGGGGGCCAGGGAGGCCACAATCCTGCTGGCCGCCGCCCCCTAGGGCGGATAGGGGGCTTGTGGGCCCCATGTAGCCCTCCTGGCTTGGCCCTCAAGCCCCCTGATCTTCTTCCGTTCGGGAAAAACTTAATTCGGGGATTTTATTCCGTTTGGACTCCGTTCGAAAATCAGATCTGAAAAGAGCCAAAAACATAGAAAAAACAGTAACCGGCACTTGGCACTGAATTAATAAGTTAGTCCCAAAAATGATATACAAGGTACATAAAACATCCAAAGATGACAAGATAACATCATGAAACCATCAAAAATTATAGATACGTTTGAGACGTATCAAGCATCCCCAAGCTTAACTCATGCTCGTCCTCGAGTAGGGAAGTGATAAAGAATGAATTTTTGATGCTTTCATGCTACCTAGCATAGATGTCCTTTGTAACTCCTCTTATGTGACGTGAATATTCAGATCCATTAGATTCGAAACAATAGTTTTCTATTGAGGTAGAAACAATAATAATTCAAGCAAACTAGCAAGGTAATCATGAACTTTCAAAATAACAAGGCCAAACGAAAGTTATCCCTACAAAAGCATATAGTCTGGCTATGCTCTATCATCATTGCACAACGAATTTAAATCATGCACAACCCCGGTATTGGCCAAGTAATTGTTTCAGACCTTTACTTTCTCAAACCTTTTCAACTCTCACGCAATACATGAGCGTGAGCCATGGTTTTAGCACTATAAGTGGTGTGGAGTGTGCTGGAGGTTGCAAGACAAAAATAAGGAGAAGATGATCACATTAACTAGGCATATCAATGAGCTGTGGAGATGCTCATCAATACATATCAATGTGAATGAGTAGGGATTGCCATACAAATGATGCACTAGAGCTAAGAGTATGTGAAAGCTCTTAAAGAAAACTAGTGGGTGTGCATCCAACTTGCTTGCTCATGAAGACCTAAGGCAATTTTGAGGAAGCCTATCATTGGAATATACAAGCCAAGTTATATAATGAAAATTTCCCACTAGCTACATGGTGGTGACAAAACGAGAGACTCTCAATCATGAAGATCATGGTGCTTAATATGCACAAGTGTGGAAAGGTGGTAGCATTGTCCCTTCTCTCTTTTTCTCTCATTTTTTTATTTTTTCGGTGGGCTCTTTGGCCTCTTTATTTTTTGGTGGGCATCTTTGGCCTCTTTTATTTCCTCACATGGGACAATGGTCCATAAATGATGATCATCACACTTACAACTCAAAACTTAGAGCAACGACGACTCTATATGGAATGCCTTCGGTAGTGTACCGTGACAATGATCTAGCCAGGCATAGACATTAATGGAAACATCATGCTAGCTATCTTACGATCATGCAATGGCAATGTAGACGTGGTGGCTCATGACATGGTGGTAGTTGCATGGCAATATATCTCGGAATGACTTTGAAAAAGCCATAGTAGGTAGGTATGATGGCTGTTTTGAGGGAGGCTAATGGTGGGTTTTGTGCACCGGTGAAAGTTGCACGGCACTAAGAAGATAGTGATGGTGGAATTTGAAAGTGCATCTAAACCATGGACTCAACATTAGTCATGTAGAACTCATATACTTGTTGCAAAAGTTTTATTAGTAATCAAAACAAAGCATTTAACACATACTCCTAGGGGAAGGGTTGGTAGGTATAAACCATCGCGTGATCCCGACCGCCACGCAAAGGATGACAACCAATAGACTAATCATGCTCAGACTTCATCACATAGCGGTTCACCATACGTGCATGCTACGGGAATCACTAAGTTCAACACAAGTATTTCTAGATCCACAACACCTTACTAGCATAACTTCAATATTACCAAAACCACAACTCAAAACTAATTGAGATGAATCAAACTTCTCTAACTATTCAATGCACATGAAGGCTGAAGTTTTCGTATCCCTTTGGATAACTATCCCTTTTGAGACTAATTTCAAAGCATAGATCAACTACCAAGCCACGCACCGCTGTGCTCTAAAAGATAAAAGTGAAGCACACAGAGCAAAAGTATCTAGCTCAAAAGATATAAGTGAAGCACATGTGAGCTGAATTGTCTACCAAAGGATATAAGTGAAGTTGGACAAAATCACGATGAGTGCATGTCTCTCTCTCTAGGTGTGCAGCAAGGATGATTGTGACACAACAAAAATAAAAGACTCATACGATACAAGACGCTCCAAGCAAAAACACATAACATGTGGTGAATAAAAATATAGCCCCAAGTAACGTTACCGATGGATTAAAGACGAGAGAGGGGATTGAAATCTTATTTCCTTTCATAGATTCATAAGGCAATCTTATTTCCTTTCTAGGAAAGTGCTCCATGCCCTTCTTTAAAGGAAATTGAAATCTAATATTCCCTTCCTTCATATCGATGATAGCACCAATAGTCCTTAGGAAAGGTCTACCAAGAATAATGGGACATGAAGGATTGTAATCTATGTCAAGTACAATGAAATCCACGGGTACATAGTTCTTATTTGCAACAATCATAACATCATCGATCCTTCCCATGGGTTTCTTGACAGTAGAATCCGCAAGATGCAAATTAAGAGAACACTCTTCAATCTCATGAAAACCAAGAATATCACATAAAGACTTTGGAATCGTGGAAACACTAGCACCCAAATCACGCAAAGCATTGCACTCATAGTTTTTTATCTTGATTTTGATAGTAGGTTCCCACTCATCATGAAGTTTTCTAGGTATAGAGACTTCTAGTTCGAGCTTCTCTTCACGAGATTTCATCATAGCATCTACGATATGCGCGGTAAAGGCTTTGCTTTGGCTATAAGCGTGTGGAGATTTTGCAATGGATTGCATCAAAGAAATGCATTCAAACAAGGAGCAATTATCATAATTGAATTCCTTGAAATCCAAAGTGGGAGTTTCATTACTACCCAAAATTTTGACTTCTTCTACTCCACTCTCCACACCTTTATCATCAAGATAGGAGGACTCCGAATCATTGGGGCGTTTTTCAACCAAAGTGGATTCATATCCAGCCCCTCCATAAATAGGTTTGACACGCGAAAACAAAGATTTAAGAGGAGACACACCAAGCACTTTAAGATCTTCGTGATTTGCATCATTAGAACGCACCCTTTTAAACCATTCATGCCTAGCGCGAATTTGGGCGGTTCTTTCTTTGCTCTCATTCATGCAGATACGCATAGCTTTCAAAGTTTCATCCAAGTTGACCTTGGGAGGAGCGCATCTAACTTCTCTTCCCCCTCCACCGCATATTTGGGCCTAGAGGAAGGCATTGGGGAGTAGTAAGTAGATGATGGGTTGCTGGAGTGACAGAAGCTTAAACCCCAGTCTATGCATTGCTTCGTGAGGGGTTGATTTGGATCCACTAGTTTAATGCTATGGTTAGACTTTGTCTTAATTCTTCTTTTGTAGTTGCGGATGCTTGCGAGAGAGGTTAATCATAAGTGGGATGCTTGTCCAAGTAAGGGCAGTACCCAAGCGCCGGTCCACCCACATATCAAACTATCAAAGTAACGAACGCAAATCATATGAACATGACGAAACTAGCATGACAGAAATTCCCGTGTGTCCTCGGGAGCGTTTTTCCTCCTATAAGACTTTGTTCAGGTTTGTCCCTTGCAACAAAAGGGATTGGGCCACTTGCTGCACCGTTGCTACTACTTGTTACTTGTTACTCTTTGCTTGCTACGTTTCACCTCGCTACACAATCACTTGTTACCGCTACTTTCAGTACTTGCAGTTATTACCTTGCTGAAATCCATTTATCAGAGCCTTCTGATCCTCGTTGGGTTCGACACTCTTACTTATCGAAAGGACTATGATTGATCCCCTATACTTGTGGGTCATCAAGACTCTTTTCTGGTGCCGTTGCCGGGGAGTGAAGCGCCTTTGGTAAGTGGAAATTGGTAAGGAAACATTTATATATTGCGCTGAAATTTATTGTCACTTTTCACTATGGAAACTGTTTCTTTGAGGAGTTTGTTCGGGGTATGTTCACCACGAACGGAAGCACGAGGAGTTGCTCCTCAACCTGAGGTACCTACTGAAAATATCTTTTATGAAATTCTTTCGGGTATGCTTGAGAAATGCTGGCTAATCCTTTCACAGGAGATGGATCTTCACATCCAGACTTGCATCTAATCTATGTAGATGAAGTTTGTGGTTTATTTAAGCTTGCGGGTTTGCCCGATGATGAGGTAAAGAACAAAGTATTTCCTTTATCTTTGAAGGATAAGGCGTTGACATGGTATAGGCTATGTGATGATACTGGATCATAGGGCTACAATCGGTTGAGATTAGAATTTCATCAAAAGTTCTATCCTATGCATTTAGTACATTGTGATCGGAACTTTATTTATAACTTTTGGCCTCGTGATAGGGAAAGCATAGCTCAAGCTTGGGGAGGCTTAAATCAATCCTATATTCATGCCCCAATCATGAGCTCTCGAGAGAAATCATCACTCAAAACTTTTATGCTCGGCTTTCTCATGAAGATCGTACCATGCTTGACACTTCTTGTGCCGGTTCTTTTATGAAGAAGGATATTGATCACAAGTGGAATTTATTGGAGAGAATCAAACGCAACTCTGAAGATTGGGAGCTGGAGGAAGGTAAGGAACGCAAAATTTGCAACAAGAAATTAGAGGACGTCTAACTTGTTTTTGGAGGGTATGCATGTGATGTGATATGGCCAAAGACATGATACGATATATTGGATGTATGAGATCATCATGTTGTAATATTTAAATATCGACTTGCACATCGATGCTACGGCAAACGGCAGGAGCCATAGGGTTGTATTTAATTATCTTTGTGCTTAGTGATGCTTTGGTTTATCACTAGTAGTAGATTCAGTAGTAACATCATAGTTAGCGTGACAACCTCGATGGCTGGTGATGGAGATCATGGTGTGGTGCCGATAACGATGGAGATCATGCCGGTGCTTTGGTGATGGAGATCAGGAAGCACAAGTTCATGGCCATATCATGTCACTTATGATTTGCATGTGATGTTAATCCTTTTATGCACCGTATTTTGATTTGAACGATGGTAGCATTATAAGGTGATCTCTCACTAATATTTCAAGATAAAATTGTGTTCTCCCCGATTGTGCACCGTTGCGATAGTTCATCGTTTCGAGACACCATGTGATGATCGGGTGTGATAGACTCAAGGTTCACATACAACGGGTGCAAAACAGTTGCACACGCAGAACACTCGGGTTAAACTTGACGAGCCTAGCATGTACAGACATGGCCTTGGAACACAAGAGACCGAAAAGTCGAGCATGAATCATATAGTTGATATGATCAACATGGAGATGTTCACCACTGAAACTATACTCAACTCACGTGATGATCGGACTTGAGTTAGTGAATTTGGATCATGCGACACTCGAATGACTAGAGGGATGTCAATTTGAGTGGGAGTTTATTAGTAATATGATTAGCTAAACTCAATTATCTTGAACATAGTCTAAGTAATATTTGCAAAATTTTATGTTGTAGATCAATGGCTCGCGCAGTAGCAACCCTAAATTTTAATACGTTCCTACAGAAAGCTAAGCTGAAAGATGATGGAAGCAACTTTGTTGACTGGGCTCGTAATGTGAGGCTTATCCTCACGGCTGGCCAAAAGCAATATGTCCTTGATGCAGCGCTAGGTGATGCACCACCCGATACGGCGACCCAAGACGTTTTGAACGCTTGGCACTCGCGTAAGGATGACTACTTATTAATTAAATGTGCAGTTTTGTATGGCTTAGAACCGGGACTTCGAATACGTTTTGAACGTCATGGAGCATATGAGATGTTCCAGGAGTTGAAGTTTATCTTTGAGAAGAATGCCCGGATTCAGAGGTATGAAACCTTCGATAAGTTCTATGCTTGCCAAATGGAGGAGAATGGGTGTGTCAGTGAACACATACTTAGAATGTTTGGGTACTCTAACCGCCTAGCTGAGTTGGGGATTGCTCTCCCGCAAGAGGCTATCACTAACAGAGTTCTATAGTCACTTCCACCTAGCTATAAGAGCTTCATGTTTAACTATAACATGCCAGGGATGAATAAGTCACTCGCCGAGTTGTTTGCGATGCTGAAAGTCGCTAGTCAGAAATTCAGAAAGAACATCAAGTGTTGATGGTCAATAAAACCACTAGTTTCAAGAAAAAAACAAGGGCAAGAATGGTAACTCCAAGAAGAGTGACAAAGCTGTTGCTCCTCCGACAAAGAAACCCAAGGCTGGACCCAAGCCTGAAACTGAGTGTTAGTATTGCAAGGGGACTGGTCACTCGAAGGGAAACTGCCCCAAGTATCTCGCCGATAATAAGGCGGCCAACACCAAAAAAGGTATATTTGATATACATGTTATTGATGTGTACCTCACCAGCTCACATAGTAGTGCCTGGGTATTTGATACCGGTTCTGTTGCTCACATTTGCAACTCGAAACAGGAATTGCGGAATAAACGAAGGCTGGCGAAGGATGAAGCGACGATTCACGTGGGAAATAGTTCCAAGGTTGATGCGATCGTCATTGGCACGATCTCACTTCAGTTACCATCGGGATTAGTGATGAACTTCAATAATTGTTATTTAGTGCCTGCGTTGAGCATGAACATTATATATGGATGTTGTTTATTATGAGATGGTTACTCATTTAAGTGAGAGAATAATGGTTGCTCTATTTATATGAGTAATATCTTTTATGGTCATGCACCCAATGTGAGGGGTTTGTTCATGTTGAATCTCGATAGTGATGAGACTCATGTCCATCACATTGAGACCAAAATATGTAGAGTTAGTAATGATAGCGCCAGTTTCTTGTGGAAGTGCCGCTTATGTCATATTGGTGTAGAACGCATGAAGAAACTCCATGCTGATGGGCTTTTGGAGTCACTTGATTTTGAATCACTAGACACATGCGAACCATGCCAAATGGGAAAGATGACTAAGACTCTGTTCTCCGAAACAATGGAGCGTGCAAGTGACTTGTTAGAGATCATACATACTGATGTGTGCGGACCGATGAGCATAGAGGCGTGCAGTGGATATCGTTATTTTCTCACCTTCACCGATGATTTGAGTAGATATGGTTATATTTACTTAATGAAGCACAAGTCTAAAACATTTGAAAATTTCAAGCAATTTGAGAGTGAAGTTTAAAATCATCATAACAAGAAGATCAAATTCCAACGATCTGACTGAGGGGGTGAGTATCTGAGTTACGAGTTTGGTGCTCACTTAAGACAATGTGGAATTGTTCCACAGTTGACACCGCCTGGAACACCACAATAGCGCAATGGTGTGTCCGAACGTCGTAATCGTATTTTATGAGATACGGTGCGTTATATGATGTCTCTTACCGATTTTCCATTATCGTTTTGGGGCCATGCATTGGAGACAGTTGCATTCACTTTAAATAGGGCACCATCAAAATCCGCTAAGACAACACCATATGAACCGTGGTATGGCAAGAAGCCAACGTTGTCATTTCTTAAAGTTTGGGGATGTGATGCTTATGTCAAAAAGCTTCAGCCTGAAAAGCTGGAACCCAAAGCAGAAAAGTGCATTTGCATAGGTTACCCAAAAGAGACAATTGGGTATATCTTCTATCTCAGATCCGAGGGTAAAGTTTTTGTCGCTAAGAATAGAGCTTTTCTTGAGAAAGAGTTTCTCTCGAAAGAATTGAGTGGGAGGAAGATAGAACTTGATCAGATTGTAGAACCTTTGCTTCAACCAGATGGTGGCGCAGGACAGGAAGAAGTTTGTGTCGAGGCTACACCAGTTGAAGGGGAAGCTAATGATGATGATCATGGAACTTCAGATGAAGTTGCTATCGGACCTCGTATGTCGACAAGGGTATGTATTGCCCCTGAGTGGTACGGGAATTATGTCTTGTCAATCATGTCATTAGACAAGAATGAACCGGCGAGCTATAGAGAAGCAATGGTGGGCCCGGATTCGAACGAATGGTTAGATGCCATGAAATCTGAGATAGGATCTATGTATGAAAACAAAGTATGGACTGTGGAAGTATTACCTGAAGGCCGAAAGCCCATTCAGAACAAATGGATCTTTAAGAAGAATACGGACGCAGACTGTAATGTGACTGTCTATAAAGATCAACTTGTGGCAAAGGGTTTTTCGCAAGTTCAAGGAGTTGACTACAGTGAGACTTTCTCACCGTAGCGATGCTTAAGTCCATCAGAATCATGTTAGCAATAGCTGCATTTTTCGATTATGAAATTTGGCAGATGGATGTCAAAACAACGTTTCTTAACGGGTTTCGTAAGGAAGAGTTGTATATGACGCAACCGGAAGGTTTTGTCGATCCAGAGAGTGCTAACAAAGTATGCAAACTCCAGTGATCCATTTATGGACTGGTGCAAGCTTCTCGTAGTTGGAATCAACGCTCTGATGAGGAGAAGCTTGTATTTACAAGAAAGTGAGTGGGAGCTCTATAGTGTTCCAATATTATATATGGATGACATATTGCTGATTGGAAACAATGTAGAACTTTTGGAAAGCGTAAAGGATTAGTTGAATAAAAGTTTTTCAATGAAGAACCTGGGAGATGCTGCTTACATATTGGGCATTAAGATCTATAGAGATAGATCAAGGCGCGTGATAGGAATTCCACAAAGCACATACCTTGATAAGATTTTGAAGAAGTTCAAAATGGAACAATCCAAGAAGGGGTTCTTGCCTGTGTTACAATGTATAAAGTTGAGTAAGACTCAATGCCCAGTAACTTCAGAAGATAGAGAAACGATGAGTATCGTCCCCTATGCTTCAGCCATAGGGTCTATCATGTATGCAATGCTGTGCACAAGACCGGATGTTAGCCTTGCCATAAGTATGGCAGGCAGGTTCCAAGTAATCCAGGAGTGGAGCACTGGACAGTGGTCAAGAATATTTTGAAGTACCTGAATATGACTAAGGAAATGTTTCTCGTTTATGCAGGTGACGAAGAGCTCGTCGTAAAAGTTTCCATCGATGCGAACTTCGACACTGATCTGGATGACTCCAAGTCACAAACCATATACATATTTATTCTTAATAGGGGTGCGTTAAGATGGTGCAGTTGTAGGCAAAGCGTCATAGCTGATTCTACATGCGAAGTGGAGTACATGGTTCCCTCGGAGGCGGCTAAGGAGGGTGTCTAGATGAAGCAGCTCATGACAGATCTTGGAGTTGTGCGAAGTGCACTGGATCCAATAAATCTGTTCTGTGACAACACTGGTGTCATTGCTATAGCCAAGTAACCAAGGTTTCACAAGGGGACCAGACACATAAAGCTACGCTTCAATTCCATCCGCGATTACATCAAGGAGGAGGAAATAAATATTTGCAAAATGCACACGGATCTGAATGTTGCAGATCCGCTCACTAAGCCTCTTCAATGAGCAAAACATGATCAACACCCGAATTGTATAGGTATTAGATTCATTACGTTGTAAATCACATAGAGATGTGAAGCAAGATTATTGACTCTAGTGCATGTGGGAGATTGTCGGAAATATGCCCTATAGGCAATAATAAAATAGTAACAATTATATTTCCTGTTTCAAGATAATCATTTATTATCCATACTATAATTTTATTGAATGGAAACACAAATGCATGTGTGGATATATAGAAAAAACAATGTCCCTAGTGAGCCTCTAGTTGACTATCTCGTTGATACAAGATGGTTAAGGTTTCCTGGCCATAGACAAATGTTGTCAGTTGATAACGGGACCACATCATTAGGGGAATAATGTGATGGACAAGACCAAAACTATAAATGTAGCATGTGATCGTGTCATTTTGTTGCTATTGTTTTCTGCATGTCAAGTATACGTTCCTATGAGCATGAGGTCATGTAACTCACTAACACCAAAGGAATGCCTTGTGTGTATCAAACGTCGCAACGTTACTGGGTGACTATAAAGATGCTCTATAGGTATCTCTGTAGGTGTCTGTTAATTTAGCATGGATCAAGACTCGGATTTGTCACTCCGTATGACACAAAGTTATCTCCGGGCCCACCCGGTAATACAACATCACAAACAAGCCTTGCAAGCAATGTGACTAAAGAGTTAGCCACGAGATCTT
This sequence comes from Hordeum vulgare subsp. vulgare, assembly GCF_904849725.1. Lineage (NCBI taxonomy): Eukaryota > Viridiplantae > Streptophyta > Magnoliopsida > Poales > Poaceae > Hordeum > Hordeum vulgare. The sequence goes on from NC_058523.1 coordinate 349,639,495, forward strand.
GTATTATAGAACGAGTAAAGAGACTTGCCGATAACGAGATTGAAATAGGTATAGAGATACCGACGATCGAATCTCAGGCAAGTAGCATACCAAAGGACAAAGGGAATATTATATGAGATTAACTGAATCCTTGACATAAGGTTCAACCGATAAGATATTTGTAGAATATGTAGGATCCAATATGGGCATCCACGTCCCGCTATTGTATGTTGACCGGAGAGTGTCTCGGTCTTGTATACATAGTTCTTGAACCCGCGGGGTCTGCATACTTGAGGTTCAGTGACGTTTTGGTATAGTTGAATTATTCTTGTTGGAAGCGAGTGTTGTTCGGAGTCCCAGATGAGATCCTGGACGTCACGGGGGTTTTCGGAATGGTCCGAAAATGAAGATTGATATAAAGGAATGCGGCATTTGGCTTCCGGAAAGATTTCGGGCATTACCGGTAAAGTATCGGGAGTGACGAATGGGTTCGAGGGTTTTAGCCCAATAACCTATTTCGACCAAAGCAAAAATAAAAAGGGAAAAAGGAAAAAAAGAAAGGAGGTGGACAAGTGGGAAGGGAGTCCTCCACCAAACTGAATTGGAGGGCTGCTCCCTCTTGGCTCGGTCGAACCCTCCTACTTTGAGTAGGAGGCAAGGGAACCCTCCCTCTTGTTCCACCTATATATGGTGGAGGTTTGAGAGGCTTTTTGCACCCCAAGCCATAGTGCAACCCTCTCTCCCTCCACCACCTGGTGACACCTCGTAGCTAGTTTGGTACGACACGGTGAAACCCTGCCAGAGTAGCTCCACCACCATCAGCGCCAGGCCGTCGTGATGCCAGAGAATTCAGCTACCTCTTTGTATCTCTTGCTGGATCAAGAAGGCAAAGATTGTCAACGAGGTGTAAGTGTGATGAACACGGTGGTACCATCCATCCGGTACTAGACCAGGACGGAGTTTGAGTACATCAACCACGTTTCTTAATGCTTCCGGCTTAGCGATCTACAAGGGTATGTGGATCCGATCTCCCCTCTCGTAGATGATCGTCACCATGATAGATCTTTAGTGTGCGTTGGAAAGTTTTTATTTCCCGTGCAACATTCCCCATCATTACTATTATGGATAATATTCCGGTAGCCACCGGTGGACGAGAACCTTGCCTGTTGGTCCGCCTCATTTTAACGAGTAAGAAAATGGTTCTATTCGTTCCCCGCCCTTGGTACCAACATTGCTGCCAACATAACTGACATGATGTCCTCTGACATGTCTTGCTACCCAGACCGGTCAAGATGTCACCGTTCTGCCTACTCCCAACTCACATGGTGGGTCCATAACCCAAAGTTCCACAGGATCGAAACCCGACTCTCCTATACCCCCTTGATTCCAAGGTATCCTTTGCACGTGGCTTCGTGTGAGAACTCCCAAGCCACCATCCAATGTGACGATCTATTCATGTATCAGCCGCAATAGGTAATTTCGTTGCTCTAAGTCCCATTTCATCTATGTTTAGGCATGAAACGACTGCCTAACCTTTTGAAACAATGGTACCATTGGATGTTACTCCCAATGCTTTCCGTGAGTTACAGCTTCAGGAATAATTCATGTCCTTCTTCCCGGATTTCGCCGTCATATGCCCAACTTTGTGTAGCGATGTTCTTCCAAAGTTTCCCTATTATCACATTCGTAGGACGAGGAACATCTTGAAGAAAGGATGATGAATTAATCAAGATGACCTGAAGACTTCAACGAAAAGCATAAATTTCTTCGTGAAGAACAAACAAGCCCGAGAAGATTCGTTAGAATTACTTAGCCAAACCTTTCCCCTTACTTCTACCTCTTAATTCTCGGGACAAGAATTTCTTTTAGTGGTGGAGAGTTGTGACATCCCCAGATTGTGCTACAATGATCAATGTAATTAAGCTATAGCAACCACTTATTAATGATGTGAGGTCGTCAATTTAGCTAAGCTAGATTTTCACTTAATAAAATCGAAGCCAAATTCAATTTAAAATAAATTCAATTGTTCTTTTTCTTCAAACATAAAATGAAAATGTTCAGAATGTTACAAATATTCCCTAAGTAATGGTGGGGTAGAAATCAACTTTTTATAAAATAATTAAGTACCCTTAACCATTTTGAAACAGGTCCAACAATATTAAATCAAGTCTTTTAAAAATAAAAAAATAGTTTGGTATTTCAAAATAAATTGAAACTTTGTGTGCTAACTCCAAATATTGCCTATTGGTTAGTTGCTAACTTTCACGAGCAACAAAAACCATTAGCTATTAAAAATAAAACTCAAACATAAACTATTTTTAAAATAATAATAAAAAAAGTATTATAAAAGAAAATGGGCTAAAACAAAAAAAATAGAAGGGAAAAAAAACCCTCTCGACTGGGCCTTGGCCACGCTCGCCAACCGACAGGCCCACCCCACCCCTAGCCGGGCCATCGCGGGGGCTATACCCCCCACTCACCAACACCCCCACTATACTCCCCACTCGCTCCCCAATCTGCCCTCTTTGTTGATCTGGATTGGGGCAAGTGTCCCCAAAACATTGGCACCCAACCGCGCCATACCACCGCCATCGTGCTCCCGCCGGACAACCACCGGCCCTGCACTCGTCGATACCCCCACCATGCTCCCCACTCGCTCCCCAATGCCCCCTCTCTGTTGGATCTGGATCGAGGCAACTCTCCGCGAGGACACCGGCGCCCCACCGCGCCCTGCCCCGACCCTCGCGTTCGCCCCGGACCACCACCATCACCCTCATCCCCTCGACGACGGCTACCTAGCCTCGTCCCCCACACCACAGGCAATTCCGGCGACGCCGCCAACCCTCGCCTTCACGTCGCCGGACCTCGTCGCCGGTCTACTACCTCGCCACGTCACCCTCCTCTTCTCATCGACGCGGGTGAGCGACCACCCTCATCCTCCTCACCTCTCTCCCTCGTCCAACATGACTCCGACGGGCTCCCGCAGCACCCCTGCACCGTCGTGCCCTGATTGTTGCCCCACTTGGCCCTGCATCGGACTGGCCTCGGGCTGGCGCCCCCCTAGCCGGAGCTTGTACATGGTCGGCTCGGCCATGGCATCCCTCTTATTTTTAGATATTTTGGGGAAAACCCCCTCCCCCTAGTGAATGACAAAATGGGCCCACACCCGTGCAAATAAAACGAAAAAAATGAATAAAAACAATAAAAAATTAATTAATTAATTAAGTGTAATTAAGATTAACTAGTTTAATTAATATATCGTTAACCTATTAGGCAATGACATGTGGGCCCTATAAATTAATACTAATTAAATCTGATTAAATAAATGTGTTAATTATTTCAAATGATGTGTCAATGTCATGTGGGCCCCACCCCCTAATTAATGTGATGAATGTTAAGTAAACTTAATTAAAAATGTGTCTATGACACATGGGTCCCACTTGTTAGTTTGACCAGTCAACCCCACTTTTGATTGCTATTGTGGGGATGACATCATGTTGATATCAGAAATATTTTCTGAATTAAAATAAATCTATTTAATTTCTTATTAGTGATAAAACTTAAAAATTTAGTATAAAATAATCCACAATCAGGATGAAAATAACTTATACATGAAAGTTGATCACGAAAGCGAGACGAATGAGGATACGCTGTCCGTTCGTCTATCGCGCGTCCCAAGCATAGCGAACATGGAAGTTTTCCATCATTTTGCCTTGTCCTGTACTAGACAAAGACGTGGGAAAATATCGTCAAATATTATTCCGCTTCGTCTCTGGCGTATAAAACTGCGTTAGCTCATGCCTAGCGATGTTTATTGCCATGTCATACATCGTGATACACCTGTTGATGTTATTTATTGTTTCTTCCCCCTCTTCTCTCTGATAGACACCGAGTCTGACGTTGTTGTGGGGGTACGACTACCCTCCTGAGGACCAGCCCTTTTGCCATATAGCAACAAGGTAAGCAAACCCCCCTTGATCATTCCTATATCGCCTATTCTTTCTCCGTCATGCTTGCATTAGATTTTTCTACTATTGTAGATAGCTCCTATTGTGATGCATAACCTGTTTTTGATGAAATTCTATTTTACTCTACGCACTTTAACCGTTTAGTATAGGTGGAGCAGCGGTCCCCTTTGACCCCTTAGTCCAATTGCCCTGCTTTTATCACCAAGTCTCGATCATCTAATTGACGAGCCAAGACCCATCACAACACTCACACCTCCTTAGTTGTATGACTCTACAGAGCCTCCATCGAGTACCGAGGGTGACACCTCGTTACGTACTCTGATGTTAGCGTTGTAGTGTAGTTGACCGGCGGTGGTTCTCAGAGGGTGATTCCTCCTTCACCACCTCCAATAACGACTTTGTCGTACAACCTATCAAGCATGGTCCGTCGAGGGCGATTCCTCCCTCACCACCTTGACGCTTACATCGTTCAGAATCCATCAAGGCTGATACCTCGGATCACTCCGATGTTATAGCTGCAAGTTACTTGACCTTGCTAGTGGGAACATGATGAGGTGTGTTGAGGTTGGATTCCCGCATGAATGTGACGAGGCGTGGCCGGGCATTCTGGGCCCTTGACGCACATCCTCGAGACGGGCGACGGGACCACATATCATGGATTGCTGATCATCCCTGCAGTTTTAGTTAAAATTTTAATGGGATTTGGGTATTTAATTTGAGTTGGTCGGAGACCTTTTCGCACTATCCTTCACATGGGAGAAGTTATTGGTACTCGACGTTGTCGTATCAGTTGAAGCTCTTCAAACGTCACCAATGGAGCGGCGCGTGCCCAAGTGGTCCACATAAGCATTTTTCTTGTATAAGAGGTGCAGGAGTGACCTCGGCCGCCCTTGCATCGTGCTGTAGCGCAAAGGGTGATGGGCCCATGCCCCTGCGTGATTAGGGTTTAGACCGGTGGGCTGGCCTCTATGTTGAGCCTAGGTAGGGCTGCGACGTGTTGATGTTATGAGGCCGGGCATGACCGAGGAAAGTGTTCCCAACCAAAGTTTATCAAGCGTGTTGGGGACTGTGGTGCACCCCTGCAGGGATGAAAATTAACTATTCGAATAGCCGTGTTCATGGTTACATGACGACTTGGAGTTGTGCCCCGATCTTATACAACTTCAACTGTTACTTAACTCGAATGTTCACTTCGGGTTTGCTTTCTCGCAGGGAGTCGAGGAAGAACCTCTAGGCGTGACCTTAATTAATATTGCTGCAACAATATGACAATTTAATTGTGTTACTTGTTCTACTCTCGTCTATTGCCGCAAGATGCGGAAGATGCTAGTCTTCGATAGGACTAGTCCCCTCTCTCTATTCTCGCATTGCTATAGTCACTCCACATATAACCCCATTCCTTTTATACTGATGCATACTTAGTATAGTTCTGATGTCACTCTTGGAAGTACTTTGGATGAGTATTCAGAGTTGCTTTGCTCCCCCGTTGATTGATTGCTACGACCAGATGATGTAGCCCACGAGATGGCATATCCCGCCGATGATGTCTAGTACCCCGATGGTGGCTACTGCTACATGGAGGCCGCTGACGACCAAGAGTAGTTTAGGAGGTTCCTAGGCAGGAGGCCTCACCTCGTTCTATCAATGAATCTTTTGTGTTATCCTTCTCTAAGGCATTATCCTTGTTTTATGTCTGTACTCAGATATTTGTTGCTTCCGCTGACTCGTGTGTTTCTCGAGCTTTTGTATTCGAGCCCTCGAGGCCCCTCGCTCGTATTATGAAGCTTGTATGCTTTTATTTTGTCTAGTGATGTGTTGTGATATCTTCTCGTGAGACCTTGATCTCGGTCGTACGCATTTGCGTGTATGATTAGCATATGATCAAATCGAGGGCGTCACAGCGATGGAGGTGATGGGGTTGTCCATTAGGGGTAGCGCCACGAACGTGCATTCTAGGGCCCACCTAGGGCCTCACATAGTCATTAAAGTTCCTGGGACACCGATGCAACTCAGGTTTCATTCGGACAAATGGAGTCACTCGGACAACTTCGTGGCAGTCGGAGGCGCACCACCACTCGGACTTGACAAGACGTGGACGACGAAGGGACTACAACGGCTACAAGACTTTAACCCTCAAATGAAGTGTTGTCAAGGCTGACGTTACGTGTAACGCCTCTAGTTAAGGTGGCAGTTTCTAGTAACACGTGAAGTTACTCTTATTTAATGCCTTAGTTATGACGCTCGACTAGTGATGGCGCACTCTATATAAGCCGCACCCAAGCTCTTGAACCACACTAAGCCCGGTCGCTCGAGACATAGGGTCTTTACCACTCTCGAGTTCGGCCTCAAATTGTACATCCGAGTGTTACCAATGTGTTGTAGCTAGGGTCCGCCCTCTGTTAGTACCCCTGGTACAATTGTTGGGCTCATTCCCACGACAATTGGCGCCCACCATGCACTACTACAATCAGAGATTTTTCCATCACCTGTTCTTTGCGGTCTGCTGGCTGATGGCAAAGAGCCTCTTTGCGATCAGGTGACAAAAACCATACAACAAAGAGTAGACTGATGGCAAAGATTCTATTTGCCATCAGTGAGCACTTTGCCGTTTGCCAACTAATGGCATAGAGATGGAAAGTAGATGGCGAAGAACTGACTGCTGCCAAAGTTTCTATTTGCCATTAGCGAACTCTTTTCCATTTTCCAGCTGACTGCAAAGAGAAGTCAGGCACATGGCAAAGAGGCTCAGTGGACCGCTTTTTAACTGGCCATTAGGTGCTCCTCTTTGTCGTCTTCCTTATACCTCTTTGCCATCGGGGGCAGACGACAAAGAGTATGGCGACCTAACGGTCGTCGGCCCCCACCCCACACCCCTCTCTCCCCGTAACGTCTCTCTCTCTCCTCGCGCACCGCCCCCTCCTCCCCACGATCCTATCCTCCCTGCGCGACCCCCTCCTCCACCACCACCGCGACCCCCTCCTCCACCATCACGCCGCCCCTCCTCCACCGTCGCCCCTCCTCCCCGCACACCCCCTCCTCCCTGCGCCCCTCCTACACTACGCATTGTGCTGCCCCCACACCCAGACCACTCTCCCTGCATCGGCGCCCCCTGCCATGCCCGACACCCCTATCGCCGCCCGTCGCCCCTGCCGCAGTCGGCGCCCCACCGCCCAGGCCCGCCTGCCCCCACCGCCCAGCCCCCCCCCACCCCGGCCGCCCACTGCCACTAAAAGTGAGTTCTTTTCCTTTTTTGCTGTATTTAGTGGTAGGTTAGTTGGTAGATTTAGTTAGTTAGTAGATTTAGTGGCATGTTAGTGCTAGGTTTAGTTAATTGTGCTAGGTTTTTTGTTCTTATTTTGTTGTTTTTTGTTGTTTTTGTTAGTTGATTTAGTGGTAGGTTAGTGCTAGGTTTAGTTAATTAGTAGATTAGTGGTTGGTTAGTTGGTAGATTTAGTTAGTTAGTAGATTTAGTGGTAGGTAAGTGCTAGGTTTACTTAATTAGTTATAGGTTTTTTGTTCTTTTTTGTTGTTTTTTGTTGTTTTTGTTCATTAGTGGTAGATTTAGTGGTAGGTTAGTGCTAGGTTTAGTTAATTAGTAGATTTAGTGGTAGTTTAGTTGGTAGATTTAGTTAGTTAGTAGATTTAGTGGTAGTTTAGTTGGTATATTTAGTTAAATAGAAGAAGAAGAAGAAGAAGGACGGAAGAAGAACAAGAATAATAATAATAAGAAGAAGAAGAGGAGGAGGAGGAGAAGAGGAGAAGAGGAGGAGGAGAAGAAGAATAAGAGGTGGAGGAGAAGAGGAGAAGAAAGAAGAAAAAAAGGAAAAGAAGGAAGAAGAAGAAGAAGAAAAAGAAAAGAAGAGGAGAAGGAAAGAGGACGAAGAAGAAGTAGTAGAAGAGGAGGAGGAGAAGAAGAAGATGAGAAGTAAACAATAACAACAACAAGAAGAAGAAGGTAAAGAAGAGGAGGAGAATAGGAGATGTCTTTAGCAATATGATTTTTTTCATAGTTTGAACTGTCAAAGCTTTATGTGATGTGATGTACTAATTTTTTTCACTCGGTACAATTTACTGGCTTTGTGCTATTTCATCTGCTTTCGAGTCATCATCGTTGTTCGACTAGTTCCTCTACAGCCGAGGGTGAGCTACGAATCCACCTTCACTTCCTACGCTCTTTTAATCATGCCAGGAGATTTCATTTTCATGCTAAGTCGTGTAACCTAGGTGTCTCCTCTCCGAATGGGTTGCATCGATAAATATGCGTCTAGTTGCATATTTATCACAGTAACTCATTCCGATTGTCCACCGATTTCCACGGACGGCCCGAGGATATGTAGATTGGGTACGTTCTCCATGGTCTACCCCATTCCAAGACAAAATTTCGGCAGCGCCTCCCCGTTGTTCTCCGGATGCACATTCTCTCGTCTTTTTGCCGAGACGTGTATTTCGAGAACAGCGGGGATGTGCTCACGGAATTTTGTGTCGGGATTGGGTAGAGCATGGAGAATGTACTCACTCTAAACATACCCGGGTGGGATTAGGACCTATCTTTACCCATTAGCGTGTAGGTTGCATGGACGTAATAAAATTGACAAACTAGATTAACTGATGAATATACATGCTGAATTATATGTGTGTGTGTGTGTTTGTGTGTGTGTATATGCGGTGTCTTTAGCAGCTAGGCAGATGAGTGATCGTGCGTGGATGTACACCGTCACCCTAGTGAGAAAGAGATGACCAAAGAATGGTTTCTAAAAACCGAGGAGTTTGTGAAACCGCATTTGCAAATGGCCAGGAAAGAAATTGGTGCCCCTGGCCTGGGTGCGACAACTATAAAAAGAGGATAGAGGCTGTAATGATTAAACACCTGCACAGGAGGGGTTTTAAGCCTAATTATATGGTTTGGACATTTCATGGTGATTCTATACAACACACTAGAGCTGAGGTGGTTCGTCGTCGCATCGACGAGCATGGTACCTGGATCGAAGACATGGTGCAAGACTTTGATGATGTTCGGGATTCAGATGATGAGATGGAGGAATCTGCAAATGCCTTCTATGAAATGTTGGACTCTCCAAAATAACCTCTCCACGAGCACACTGATCTTTGTGAGCTGGATGCCATTGGAAAAGTAATGGCTCTGAAGGCTCAGTTCAACTTGGGAAGAGAATGTTGCGACGCGATGATTACACTATTTGGACGCTTTCTACCCAAAGGCCATGTCATACGTGCAAACCTGTACCAGTTGGACAAAATACTTGCCCTATGAGAAGATACATGCCTGTGAGAAAGGATGTGCCTTATTTAGGAAGGAGTATGCGGACTTGGACTATTGTCCCATTTGCAAGTCTACCAGGTATGTTGTGGTAGACAACAGTATGGGTGAGAAGAGACAGACCCAAGTCCCAGTTAATGTTCTTCGGTATATGCCAATCATACCAAGGCTTCAACGTCTTTTCATGGTCAAAGAGACGGATAGACCGATGACATGGCACAAATTGGGCAAAAGAACCGAACTAGATGGAGATGGGAATAAGATGGCGGTACACACATCGGATGGGGAAGCGTGGAAGGCTTTCGATGCATTACATCAGGATAAAGAAGCAGATCCAAGGCATCCTCAGCTCCACATCATCACGGATGGGTTCAATCCCTTCGTTATGATGACAATCCAATACTATTGTTAGCCTATATTTTTCATTCCAGTTAACCTCCTCCTAGAGAGATTATGCAAAGAAAGAACATATTCGTGACGTTGATAATTCCAGGGCCCAACTATCCCGGGAAGAATATGAATGTGTACATGCAACCGTTTAAGGATGAATTGCAAGAAGCTTGGGATAATGGGGTCAAGACATACGATGCCGCTGGAATAGAAAACTTCAAAATGCATGTCTCGTACATGTACTTGATGCATGTCTTGCCGGCGTATGCACTATTCTCTGGATGGTGTGTGCATGGAAGGTTCCCATGCCCCACATGCAAGGCAGCTCTTCCGTTTCATTGATTGCAGGTGGGTGGGAAGTAGTCTTGCTTTGACTTGCATAGATAGTTCCTCGATCCTCACCATCAATTCAGAAAAGACAAGAAGAACTTTACCAAAGGTAAAGTTGTCAAAACCTCGGCACCACGTGCGTTGACAAGCCAACAGAACATGGATCAGTTAAACACCCTTGAGCCTGATCCAGAGCGTCCAGGGTATTTCAAGGGGTATAATTAAGAACACACCTAGACTCACAAGCCATGCTTGTGGGATCTGCCTCAGTTCAAGGGCCTCCTCCTTCCACACAACTGTTGGAGATCATAGTAAATTCAAACAATTTACTACGCCATGCAAGGATCTATCTATGGAGAAACTAGCAACGAGAGAGGTTGTAGAGCATCTTCATACCTTGAAGATTGCTAAGCGGAAGCGTTACTATGGAGGTTGATGGAGTCGTACTCACAGCGATTCAGATCGCGGTGGATTCCGATCTATGCACCAAACGATGGTGCCTCCACGTTCAACACACGTGCAACCCGGTGATGTCTCCAACGCCTTGATCTAGCAAGGATGGAGGAGAGGTTGAGGGAAAGCTCTGGCAGCACGACAACATGGTGACGGTCGAGCTATGTGGTACTCCGGCAGGGCTTCGCTAAGCACTACAAAGGACGAGGAGGAGGAGAAGTATGGCTACTCCATGGAGAGATCAATTCTGTGTCTCAAAAGGGCCCAAACCTCAAGTATATATAGGAGGAGGGAGAGGGACGACTGCCTTGGCCCCTTCTCCAAGGAGGAGAGGTTGGTCGAGCTAAGGGAGGAGTCCACCTCCCACAAGGGAGGTGGATCCCTTCCTTTTAAATCTCCTTTTGCCTTATCTCTTTATCCCTAGCTGCATGGGCCTTTAGAGAAGTCCTTGGCCAGCCCAATAAGGTCTGGTCCACCTCCTCTAGAAGCCCATGAAGTTCTTTGGTCGTCACACCCCTCCCGGGGGTCCTCCGGCACCCTCTCGGCACTCCCGGTACACTACCGATGAGGCCGAAACTTTTCCGGTGAACAAAACATGACTTCCTATATATCAATCTTTACCTCCGGACCATTCCGAAGATCCTCGTGACGTCCGGGATCTGATCTAGGACTCTGAACAACCTTAAGTAACCACGTACACTATTTCCCTATAACCCTAGCGTCATCGAACCTTAAGTGTGTAGACCCTACGGGTTCGGAAGACATGCAGACATGACCGAGACACTTCTCCGGTCAATAACCAACAACAGGGTCTGGATATCCATGTTGGTTCCCACATGTTCCACGATCATCTCATCGGATGAACCACGATGTCAAGGATTCAATCAATCCGGTATGCTATCCCCTTTGTCTATTGCTATGATACTTGCCCGAGATTCGATCGTCGGTATCCCCATAACTTGTTCAATCTCGTTACCGGCAAGCCTCTTTACTCGTTCTGTAACACATAATCCCATGGCTAACTCCTTAGTCACACTGAGATCAATATGATGATGGATTACCGAGTGGGCCCAGATACACTACTAGAATTGATAAATTTGCCGTCAGCCTTGCCTTTGCCGTGTGCTGACGCATGGCAAAGATTCTCTTTGCCGTCAGTGGGTACAAAGCGGACGACAAAGAGGTTGCAGATGGCAAAGGTCTTATTTTGCCGTCGGCCTTGCCTTTGCCGTCTGCTGACGCATGGCAAAGGCCATAAAGGCAGATGGCAAAGATCACGCGGACGACAAAGGGGCAGCCAACTCGTGCCGCACCCCACCCACCCCTTTGTCGTCCGCCTCCCGGCCTTAGCAGACGGCAAAGGAGCTCCCCCTAACGGCGCCCAGCCCCCACCCCCACTCCCCTAATGGCCCACTCCAGCGCACAACCCCCTCCCCACGCACTGCCCACTCAAGCGCCGCCGCCCCTCCTCCCCGCGCAACTCCTCCCCGCGCCCGTCCTCCACGTCCCCCTCATTCTCGTGCCCTGCCCACCCGAGTGCCGCCGCCGCCACCACCGGAGCCGCTCCGGCCCACCACCTCCATGCGGCCGGAGGTCGCCCTCCCCTCCTCCCCCCGCACCTCCTCCCCGCCGCCCAGGGCCGGAGCTCGCCCTCCCCTCCTCCCACTGCCCTCCGCCCCGGCCTCCCACTGCCCCTACGCAAGTAAGGTTTTTTTTTTCGCTTTATTTCTTGTTTTTTCTTTTAAATTAGATAGTTAATTTAGATAGTTAGTTTATTTTGTGTTTTTTCTGTTAAATTGGATAGTTAGTTTCTTCTTCTTCTGTGTTTATGTTAAATTAGATAGTTAGTTTATTAAGTAGAAAGAGTAGATAGAAAAGAAAAAAAATAGATAGAAAAAAGAAATGATAGATGAAGAAGGGTATGGGCCCCAAAAAGAAATGATAGATTTGCATTTGAAGGGTATGCTCCTACTCTACATGCTTTATCTAGTCAAACTTAGAAGAAAATAAGAGAATAATAAACTAGAAGAAGAAAGAAGAAGAAGAAGAAGAAGAAAGAGGAGAGGAGGAGAAAGATAAAAGAAAGAAGAAGAAGAAGAAGAAGAAGAAGAAGAAGAAGAAGAAGAAAGAGGAGAGGAGGAGAAATATAAAAGAAAGAAGAAGAAGAGGAGGAGGAGGAGGAGGAGGAGAAAGAAGAAGAAGAAGAATAATATGATGATCAAGAAGAAGAAGAAGAAGAGGAGAGAGGAGAAGAAGAAAGAAAAGAACCCCGACCCCCGACCCCCGGCCCACGACCCCCGACGCCCGACGCCACCAACCCCCGACCCTCGACCCCCGACCTCCGACGCCATTGAGACCCGACTCCCGACCCCCGACGCCCGATACCACTGACCCCCGACCCCCGACTCCCGACCCCCGACTCCACTAATCCCCGACCCCCGATGCCCGACGCCATTGACCCTCGACTACAGAAGCCACTGACCCTCGACCCTCTACCCCCGACGCCCGACGCCACTGACCCTCGACTCCCGACGCCACTGACCCTCGACCCTCGACCCCCGACACCATTGACCCCCAACCCCCGACCCCCGACACCTCTTCGGCCTCTTGTTGACCAAAGAGACCCCAACCCCCGACGCCAGTGATCCTCGACCCCCGACAACACTAACCCCCGACCACGGACACAACTAACCCCCGACCGCCGACGCCACCGACACCCGACACCACCGACCATCGACGCCACCGACACCCGACACCACCGACCATCGCCGCCACTAAGCCGACGGGGTCATAATTTTGTAAATTATGAGTTAGGTCACATATTTTCTGAGTATGTTAATTATAAAAACATCATATTTGTGTTGATCGGGTGAATTTCAATGTGCAGTTGTTCGACGACCTCCACGTGCGTTGGACCAGCTCCGCCCTTGCGTTTGTTGGTGAGCACAAATGACTTCTCCTACCCCCTTAATTTGCTTTGTCCCGGTCTTCGTGCCGATGAAACTTAATAGCTATAGGTTTCTTCAATCATGAGTATGCGTGACCAGTATGCGTCTCCCGTTCGAAAGGGCGACATCTATAAATATGCATTTCTTTGCATATTTATAACCGCCATCCTTTCGGATTGTCCAACATTATCCATGGACAGCCCGAGTATGTGTAGATTGGGTTTATTTTCCCGTATGCTGTGCTCCGGATCCGATGCGGAATTTCGTCAGTGCCTCCCCTGTTGTTCTCCGGGTACACATCCTCTCTGCTTATTGCCGAGACGTGTATCAGGAGAACATCGGGGAGGTGCTGCCGAAATTCTGCGTCGCATCTGGAGCAGAGCATGGGAAAACGAACCGAGTCTACACATACTCGGGTGGGATTAGGACCTATCTTTACCTATTAGCGCGTAGGTTGCATGGACGTAATAAAACTGGCAAACTTGATTAGCGTATGAATATAGATGATGAATTATATATTTATTTCTTGTGCCCCCATAGGTAGCTAGGCAACATGAGTGATCGTGCTTGGATGTACACTGGTCACCCTAGTCAGAAAGACATGACCCATGAATTGTTAACAAAAACCAGGGGGTTTGTGAGAGCCGCATTTGCAAATGACCAGCATAAAACATGGTGCCCTTGTCCCAACTGCGACAACTGGAAAAAGCAGACAGAGTTTGAAATGGGTAAACACCTGCAGAAGTGGGGTTTTACGCCTAATTATATGGTGTGGACTTTTCATGGTGAGTCTGACCAACGTGCCAGAGCTGAGGTGATTCGTCGTCGCACCGACGAGCATGGTACCGGGATTGAAGACATGGTGCAAGACTTTGATGATGCTCGTGATTCGGACGATGAGATGGAGGAATCTCCAAAGGCCTTCTATGAAATGTTGGAGTCTTCAAAACGTCCTCTCCACGAGCAGACTGAGCTTTGTCAGCTTGATGCCATCGCACAAGTAATGGCTCTGAAGGCTCATTTCAACCTAGGCAGAGAATTCTACGACGCAATGATGACGATATTTGGACGCTTTCTACCCAAAGGACATGTACTGCCTGCAAACCTGTACCAGTCAGAGAAAATCCTCCGTGTACTTAAGATGCCCTATGAGAAGATACATGCCTGTGAGAATGGATGTGCCTTATTTAGGCTTGAGTATGAGGCCTTGAACTATTGCCCCATTTGCAATTCTTCCAGGTATATTGTGGTAGACAACGGCATGGGTGAGAAGAATCAGACCAAAATCCCCATTAGTGTTCTTCGATATCTGCCAATCGTACCAAGACTTCAACGTCTTTTCATGGTCGAAGAGACGGCCAGACAGATGACATGGCACAAATTGGGCAAAAGAACCGAACTAGATGCGGATGGGAACAAGATGCTGGTACACACTTCAGATGGTTTTGCGTCGAGGCACTTCGATGCATTACATAAGGATAAATCGGAAGATCCAAGACAACCTAGAGTTGCCATCAGCACGGATGGGTTCAATGTGTATGGTATGACGGCAGCACAATACAGTTGTTGGCCTGTATTTGTCATTCCACTAAATTTGCCACCAGGAGAGATTATGAAAAGAAAGAACATATTCCTGACGTTGATAATTCCAAGGCCCAACTATCCGGGGAAGAATATGAATGTGTACATGCAGCCGCTTAACGATGAGATGGAGGAATCTGCAAAGGCCTTCTATCTAATGTTTTGGCTTTAATTTGTCATACTGTAGGGGTTGGATTGTTGCCAAGGGTGTCCGCAAGCCCAACAGCGTCCTTGGTGTTCTTTGCCGTCAAAACTTCCCAGGGTTTGTTACGTTGCCCGGTCGGGAGCGAGAGGTAGGAATGACCTGGGAGCACTACTTGGGTGCCCCGGCCCCGCCGGAGGTGGAGATCGACGGTGTTTTGTGTGACACGAGGGCGGACATGGTGATCCGAAAGTTCTGGGTAATTTCTCTTTCACACAATTATAAATCAACCATAGCTATTTATTGTACTAATCGGTGTTGTCTCGTTTGCAGACCTACTACAGGTGTGAGGAGGGATACGAGGAGGACGCGACAAAGGTTATCGAAACCGAATGTCGCCGCCTATTTCAAAACTTTCGACACGAGGCTCGGGTGCAGGCTGTTCGAGACTACTATGCCACGCGGCGTATTAGGCTTGACAAGGCGAAGTGCCTTGATGCTAAGATGGAGAAGGAGCATTACATGAAGGTAATTACATCTTATTAAGGCTTTGTAGTTAGTTTCCTTGATTTGGTTCTTACGCGCTCAAATTTCTCTTTATTAACTTAGGTGCCCCCGAGATGGTGTGTGGATAAGATGGATTGTTGGGAGGCCTTGGTGGATCAGTGGTGCTCCGAAACGTGGGAGGCCAGCCACAACAACGCCAAGGAGAGGCGTGGCAAAATGGTTGGCGTACCACACCATCAAGGGAGCGTCAACTTAATCCAATTTGGCGAGAACTGGGTATGTGGTTTGCTTCATGCCTCATGCAATTCAATTTTCCTTCTCCTTTACCAATACAATTTTCCTCTCTCTCTCTCTTTTAGGCGCGTCACAATAAGACGGAGGCCCCACAGATGTACGACCTGTATGCGATGGCCCATACTGCCTTGTACAAGAAGGTCAAGGCATTCTCTGAGTCTGACGTCGAGCATCCAGAAAACTTCACCAACATCTCCTCCCACGACAAGCTCGTGAAGTACAGAGATCACGGGAAGGCGAGGAAAGGGGAGGACTTTAACCCGAGCGAGGGGCCTATTGATCCAGAGCTGGTGATGATAGCTGGAAACGGGAGGCCCCATGGCTCGATCGCCATTGGAGATGGCCTTATACGTTGTCCTAGCTCTCTCTGGCAGATAAAGGCACACCAAACGAGCTCTTGTCCGGAGATAACACGTCGTGCACGGCCAGTCGAGCTCGCCATCGAGGTTAGTTTAATGGACTCAAATATCTTTCCGCATTATGTTGTGCGTTGGAACCAATATGCTAACAATGAGTTGTGTTGTAGGCTGTTATTCAAAAAGAGAGAGAGGCAATGCAGGCGGCTATAGCGGAGAAGGATAAGGAAATTAGGGAGCTGGAGGAGAGGACGACTGCATTGGTGGAGGCGGAGAGGGCACGGAATGATGCGTCTACCAGGGCCATATACGAGCTCTTCATGGTAAGTTTCTTCTTCATGTTATTTCAAATCTTGCATTTGAATGTCCGTTTTATTAATAAATAAAAAGTTTGACTTGTCGAAACCAAATGTTCAGTCTATGTGCGAGAAGAACGGCCAAGTACCTCCGCCCATGCCAGTCGTTAACGTGGCGGGGACGGTGAGTTTCATTTCAGTGGAGTGATCTTAAGAGTGTCCTCATGCTAACTAAACATTGCAAACGATGTTTGGTGCAGAATATGTCCCGAAACGCATCGCACGACCCTTCTACAATCGAGCCTTCTCCAGGGTAGCCTTCTCCAGGTGAAACAAGCCAGAGCCACCGTGCTTGACCCTAACTTAGGTCTGTTATTTCTAGTGTTTTAATAAAAGATAGCTAGATGACATAATTAGCTTAGTTAGCTCCAAAAAGACCTATTTAATAAAATATAGCTAGATGACATAGTTAGCTTAGTTAGCTTAGTTAGTTTAGTTAGCTTAGTTAGCTTAATTAGCTTAGTTAGTTTAGTTAGCTTAGTTAACTTAATTAGCTTAGTTAGCTTAGTTAGCTCCTCCTTCTCCTTCTTCTTCCAACAAAGATAGCTAGATGACATAATTAGCTTAGTTAGCTTAGTTAGCTCCTCCTCCTTCTTCTTCTCCTCTTCCGTGTCCATCTCCTCCTCCTCCTCCTTCTTTTACTTCTTCTTCTCTTTTTGTTATTCTACGTAGCTTAATTAGACTCATCCAACAAAGCCTAAATTGGCTAATTATCCATCTAAATGACATAATTAGCTTAGTTAGCTCCTAAATGGTCTATTTAATAAAAAATGACCTATACTTAGCTAATTATCCTCGAAATGACATAATTAGCTCCAAAAAGGCATTCTTAGCCAATTTAGCCCGAAGAAGTAGACGAGAGGAGAAGAAAGAGGAAAAATGAAAGGAAGGAAGAAGAAGAAGAGGAGAAGAAGGAGAAGGAGAGGGAGGAGGATTAGAAGAAGGAAGAGAAGGAGGAGAAGAAGGAGAAGGAGCTCCTCCTTCTCCTTCTTCCTCCTTCTCCTTCTCCTTCTTCTTTTCTTCTTCTTCTCCTCTTCCGTGTCCATCTGCTCCTCCTCCTCCTCCTCCTCCTTCTTTTACTTCTTCTTCTCTTTCTCTTATTCTACGTAGCTTAATTAGACTCATCCAACAAAGCCTAAATTGGCTAATTATCCATCTAAATGACATAATTAGCTTAGTTAGCTCCTAAATGGTATATTTAATAAAAAATGACCTATACTTAGCTAATTATCCTCGAAATGACATAATTAGCTCCAAAAAGGCATTCTTAGCCAATTTAGCCCGAAGAAGTAGACGAGGGGAGAAGAAAGAGGAAAAATGAAAGGAAGGAAGAAAAAGAAGAGGAGAAGAAGGAGAAGGAGAGGGAGGAGGATAAGAAGAAGGAGGAGAAGGAGCAGAACAAGGAGAAGGAGCTCCTCCTTCTCCTTCTTCCTCCTTCTCCTTCTCCTTCTTCTTTTCTTCTTCTTCTCCTCTTCCGTGTCCTTCTCCTCCTCGTCCTCCTCCTCCTTCTTTTACTTCTTCTTCTCTTTCTCTTATTCTATGTAATTAGACTCATCCAACAAAGCCTAAATTGGCTAATTATCCATCTAAATGACATAATTAGCTTAGTTAGCTCCTAAATGGTCTATTTAATAAAAAATGACCTATACTTAGCTAATTATCCTCGAAATGACATAATTAGCTCCAAAAAGGCATTCTTAGCCAATTTAGCCCGAAGAAGTAGACGAGAGGAGAAGAAAGAGGAAAAATGAAAGGAAGGAAAAAGAAGAAGAGGAGAAGAAGGAGAAGGAGAGGGAGGAGGATAAGAAGAAGGAGGAGAAGGAGGAGAAGAAGGAGAAGGAGCTCCTCCTTCTCCTTCTTCCTCCTTCTTCCTCCTTCTCCTTCTCCTTCTTCTTTTCTTTCTCTTATTCTACGTAGCTTAATTAGACTCATCCAACAAAGCCTAAATTGGCTAATTATCCATCTAAATGACATAATTAGCTTAGTTAGCTCCTAATTGTCTATTTAATAAAAAATGACATATACTTAGCTAATTATCCTCGAAATGACATAATTAGCTCCAAAAAGGCATTCTTCGCCAATTTAGCCCGAAGAAGGAGACGAGAGGAGAAGAAAGAGGAAAAATGAAAGGAAGGAAGAAGAAGAAGAGGAGAAGAAGGAGAAGGAGAGGGAGGAGGATAAGAAGAAGGAGGAGAAGGAGGAGAATAAGGAGAAGGAGCTCCTCCTTCTCCTTCTTCCTCCTTCTTCCTCCTTCTCCTTCTCCTTCTTCTTTTCTTCTTCTTCTCCTCTTCCTTCTCCTTCTCCTCCTCCTCCTCCTCCTTCTTTTACTTCTTCTTCTCTTTCTCTTATTCTACGTAGCTTAATTAGATTCGTCCAACAAAGCCTAAATTGGCTAATTATCCATCTAAATGACATAATTAGCTTAGTTAGCTCCTAATTGGTCTATTTAATAAAAAATGACCTATACTTAGCTAACTATCCTCGAAATGACATAATAAGGCTTACGTAGCTGCAACATGACCTATTCCCCCTAACTTAGGAATTAAATGGCCTATAATTAGCCTAGCTAGATCAAAAATGGCTTAATAAGCATAGTTTTCTCTGGAATGACCTATTTTACCCAAGTTAGCTCTGAAACGACCTATAGTTAGCTAGGGTTCCACCTAAATGACGTAATTAGCTTAGTTAGCTCCTAAATGGTCTATACTTAGCTAATTTCTCTCCGAAATAACCTATATATACACTACTTCATCTACTATTATTCTTCTAACTTTCTTATTTGTCATTTTGCAGATTACCTTCACTTCACGGGAAGCTTGGCATTTATTGATGGAATGCTTGAAGATGATTTCCTGTAACATGGGTTGTATTGAAACTATTGTAGTATATGAATATATGAAACTTTGTATGCACGTGGATGAAACTGGTGTAATATATGAAACTTGGCACGTGGATGCAACTTGATAGCTGGATATAAGAGGTTATTTTAATATGGTTATGAGTACGGAAAGAAATTTATTTATGTCAAATATATATATATATATATCCTGATTATTGTTAAAAATGCTGGATATAACAAAAAATAAATAAAAAAGGGGCTGGTTCCCCTCTTTGCCGTCTGCCCCCACATGGCAAAGGGGGGGAGGCAGACGGAAAGGGGGGAATCTGCCCCCTCCCTCTCCCCTCTTTGCCGTCTGCCCACGCACGGCAAAGGAGGGGAGGCAGACGACAAAGAGGGGAATCTGCCCCCTCTCTCTCCCCTCTTTGCCGTCTGCCCACCCACGACAAAGGAGGGGAGGCAGACGGCAAAGGGGGGAATCTACCCCCTCTCTCTCCCCTCTTTACCGTCTGCCCACGCATGACAAAGGAGGGGAGGCAGACGACAAAGGCTGACGGCCTGCCGTTAACACTTAACGGGGACGTTGCACCCTTTTCCGTCCCAGCTAATTTGCCGTCAGCCCACTCATGGCAAAGATTCTTTGCCGTCCGCTTTGGGAAAGCTGACGGCAAAGAACCTCTTCACCGTAATTTTTTTTACCGTCTACTTTGCCGTCTGCTGACCGACGGCAAAGCCTTTGCCGTCCGTGGTTGCACCCTTTGCCGTCCGCTTTGGCAGACGGCAAATTTATGAATTTCAGTAGTGATATACCACTCCGTCACATGGAGTGAAATATCCTAGTCTCGATTCGTGCAACCCAATAGACACTTTCGGAGATACCCGTAGTGCACCTTTATAATCACCCAGTTACGTTGTGACGTTTGGTACACCCAAAGCACTCCTACGGTATACGGGAGTTGCATAATCTCATGGTCTAAGGAAATGATACTTGACATTAGTAAAGCTTTAGCACACGAAAAACACGATCTATTGCTATGCTTAGGATTGGGTATTGTCCATCACATCACTCCCCAATTATGTGATCCCGTTATCAATGACATCAAATGTCCATGATCAGGAAACCATGACCATCTATTGATCAACGAGCTAGCCAACTAAAGGCTCACTAGGGACACATTGTGGTCTATATATTCACATATGTATTATGGTTTCCGGTTAATACAATTATAGCACGAATAATAGACAATTATCATGAACTAAGAAATATAATAATAACCAATTTATTTTGCCTCTAGAGCATATTTCTAAGAGTCTCCTACTTGCACTAGAATCAATAATCTAGTTCACATCTCTATGTGATTACAATGAATCTAACACCCATGGGGTTTGATCATATCTTGCTTGTGAGAGAGGTTTTAGTCAATGGGGCTGAACCTTTTAGATCCGTGTGTGCTTTACAAATCTCTATGTCATTCTATAGTTGCTGCTACCACACACCATTTGGAACTATTCCAAATGATTGCTCCACTATAATAATCCGGTTTACTACTAGGAATTATCCAGATTATTGTCAAAGCTTGCATCGACGTAATCCTTTACGACGAACTCTTTAATCACCTCCATAATCGAGAAAAATTCCTTAGTACACCAAGGATAACTTTGCCCGTTGTCCAGTGATCCATTCTTGGATCACTCTTGTACCCCTTGACTGACTCATGGCAAGGCACACTTCAGTTGCGGTACATAGCATAGCATACTATAGAGCCTACGATTGATGCATAGGGGACAACCTTCATCCTATCTCTTTCTTCTGCCGTGGTCGGGCTTTTGAGTGTTACTTAAATTCACACCTTACAACAGAGCCAAGAACCTTTTCTTTGCCGAACTATTTTGAACTCCTTTAAAAAACTTGTCAATGCATGTATTTCGTTGAAAGTTCTATTAAGCACTTTGATCTATCTCCATAGATCTTGATGCTCAATGTTCATGTAGCTTAATCCAGGTTTTCTCTTTGAAGAACTCCCTTCAAACAACCCTTTATGCTTTCCAGAAATTCTACATTATTTTCGACCAACAATACGTCAACCACATATACTCATCAGAAATTCTATAGTTCTCCCACTCACTTCTTTGGAAATACAAGTTTCTCATAAACTTTGTATAAAACCAAAATCTTTGATCATCTCATCAAAGCTTATATTCCAACTCCGAGATGCTTGCTCTAGTCCATGGAAGGATCGCTGGAGCTTTGCATACTTGTTAGCATCCTTTAGGACCGACAAAATCTTCTCGTTGTATCACATACAACCTTTCCTCAAGGAAACCGTCGAGGAAACAATATTTTGACATCCTATCTGCAAGATTTCATAAATGATGCATCAACTACTAACATAATTCCAACATACTTTCAGCATCGCTACGAGTGAGAAAGTCTCATCGTAGTCAACTCCATGAACTTGTTGGAAACATCTTTGTGACAAGTCGAGCTTTTCTTAATGGTGACTTTTCACCATCATTGTCTGTCTTCCTTTTAAAGATCCATTTGTAGTTAATAGTCTTACGACCATCAAGTAGTTTTTCCAAAGTCTATACTTTGTTTTCATACATGAATCCTCTCTCAGATTTCATGGCCTCCTGCCATTTGTCGGAATCCGGGCCCACCATCGCTTCTCCATAGCTCGCAGGTTCATTGTTGTGTAGCAACATGACCTCCAAGACAGGATTACCGTACCACTCTATAGTAGTACACATCCTTGTCCACCTACGAGGTTTGGCAATGACTTGATCCGAAGCTTCAGGATCACTATCACAATCTTCTACTTCAATTGGTGTAGCTGCCACAGGAACAAGTTCCTACGCCCTGCTACACATTGGTTGAAGTGATGGTTCAATAACCTCATCAAGTCTCCACCATACTCCCCCTCAGTTCTTTCGAGAGAAACTTTTTCTCGAGAAAGGACTCGTTTCTAGAAACAAACACTTTGCTTCCTGATCTGAGATAGGAGGTATACCCAACTGTTTTGGGTGTCCTATGAAGATGCATTCATCCGTTTTGGGTCCGAGCTTATCAGGCTGAAACTCTTTCACATAAGCATCACAACCACAAAATTTTAAGAAACGAGAAATTAGGTTTCTCTAAACAATAGTTCATACGGTGTCATCTGAACAGAATTATGTGGTGCCCTATTTAAAGTGAATGTGGTCATCTCTAATGCCTAACCCATAAACGATAGTGGTAATTTGCTAAGAGACATCATAGTATGCACCATATCTAACAGGGCACGACTATGATATACGGATACACCATCATACTATGGTGTTCCAGGTGGCATGAGTTGTGAAACAATTTCCGCATGAAACAATTTTCACATTGTCTTAAATGTTTACGAAACTCACAACTCAGATATATATGTTTACCTCCACTATAACATCGTAGACATATTATCCTCTTGTCACGATGATCCTAAACTTCACCCTGCAATTACTTGAACCTTTCAATAATTCAGACTTGTGTTTCATCAAGTAAATATACTAGTATCTACTCGAATCATCTGCGAAGTAAGAACATAATAATATACACTGCGTGCCTCAGCACTCATCGAACTGCATACATCAAAATGTATTACTTCCAACAAGTTACTATCTTGTTCCATCTTACTGGAAAAAGGAGGTCTTCAGTCATCATTCCCATGTGGTATGATTTGCATGTCTCGAGTTATTAAAAATCAAGTGAGTCCATACGATCCATCAGCATGGAGGTTCTTCATGCGTTTATACCAGCATGCATGGTTTGCATGTCTCAAACATTTAAAAAATGAGTGAGTACAAAGATCCATCAGCATGGAGCTTCTTCATGCATTTTATACCAATATGACTCAAGTAGTAGTGCCACAATTAAGTGGTACTATCATTACTACTTTGTATCTTTTGGCAACAATATTATGAACATGTGTATCACTATGATCGAGATTCAATAAACCATTCAATTTAGGTGCAAGACCATTGAAGGTATTATTCAAGTAAACAGAATAACCATTATTCTCTTTGGATTAATAACCGTATTACCATAAACATAATCCAATCATGTCTATGCTTAACACAAACACCAAATAACAATTATTTAGGTTTAACACTAATCTCGATGGTAGAGGGAGCGTGCGATGTTTGATCATATCAACCATGGAAACACTTCCAACACGTATCCTCACCTCGCCTTTAGCTAGACTTCGTACATTCGGTTGCTTTTATTTCAAGTTACTAACACTTAGCAACTCAACCAGTATCCAATACCCTGCTGCTACAAGGAGTACTAGTAAAGTACACATCAATATCATGTATAACCAATATAATTTTGTCGACTTTGCCGACCATCTCATCTAGGAAGTATCTTGGGTAGTTCAGTGACTGTTCCCCTCATTATAGAAGCACTTAGTCTCGGGTCTGGGTTCAACCTTGGGTCTCTTCACTAGAGCAGCAACTGGTTTGCCGTTTCATGAAGTATCCCTTCTTGCACTTTGCCCTTCTTTGAAACTAGCGGTTTTACTAACCATCAACAATTGATGCTCCTTTTCGATTTATACTTTCATGGTGTCAAACATCGCGAATAGCTCAAGGATCGTCATATCTATCCCTGATATGTTATATTTCATCACTAAGCTCTAGTGGCTTGGTGGCAGTGACTTTGGAGAACTATCACTGTCTCATCTGGAAGATCAACTCCCACTCGATTCAAGCGATCGTAGCACTCAGACAATCTGAGTACATGCTCAACGATTGAGATTTTCTCCTTAATTTGTTGACAAAGAATCTTGTCGGAGGTCTCATACCTCTCAACAAGGGCACGAGCATGAAATCCCAATTTCATCTCTTGGAACATCTCGTATGTCCCGCGACGTTCGAAACGTCTTCAGCGCCTCAATTCTAAGTCGTTTAAGTTTTATTCACTGAACTATCATGTAGTTATAAAAAACGTGTATGACAGATGTCCGCAACATCTACAAACCATGCTTGGGGTTCAGCACACCGAGCGGTGCGTTAATGACATAAGCCTTTCTGCTCACCAATGGGGACAATCCTGAGTTAACGGACGTAGTCCGTATAATTGCTACTACTATCTTTCAACTAAGTTTTCTCTAGGAACATATCAAAAACCCGTAGAGCTATAGCACAAGTTATAGCATAATTTGCAAAGACCTTTTGACTATGTTCATGATAATTAAGTTCATCTAATCAAATTATTTAATGAACTCCCACTTATATCGACATCTCTCTAGTCATCCAAGTGAAACATGATCCACGTCGACTAGCCTATGTTCGATCATCACGTGAGACGGACTAGTCATCAATGGTGAGCATCTCTATGCTAATCATATCACCCACACGACTCATGTTCGACCTTTCGGTCTCCCGTATTCGAGGCCATGTCTGTTCATGCTAGGCTCGTCGAGTCAACCTAAGTGTTCTGCGTGTGTAAACTGGCTTACACCCATTGTATGCGAACGTTAGAATCTATCGAACCCGATCAACACGTGGTGCTTCAAAACAATGAACCTTCGCAACGGTGCACACTTAGGGGAATACATGTCTCCAAAATTTAATGAGGGATCATGTTATCTTTGCTACCATCATTCTAGGGAATAAGATGTAAAATATGATAAACATCACATGCAATCATATAGTGGCATGACATGGCCAATATCATCTTGCTCCTTTGATAACCATCTTCGTGGCACCATGATCATCATCATCACCGGCATGACACCGTGATCTCCATCATCATGATCTCCATCATTGTGTCTCAGTGGAGTCGTCACGCCAACTATCAGTTCTACTACTATAGCTAACCATTACCGATAAAGTAAAGTAATCAACATGGCGTTGCATCTCATACAATAAATTAAGACAACTCCTATGGCTCCTTCCGGTTGTCATACTCATCGACATGCAAGTCGTGAATCCTATTACAAGAACATGATCAATCTCATACATCACATATGTAACATCTCATCCTTTTGGCCATAGTACATCACATAGCATACCGTGCAAAAACAAGTTAGACATCCTCTAATTGTTGTTGCAAGTTTAACGTGGCTGGTTAGGGTTTCTAGAAAGAGAGTTTCTCACCTACGTGACAGCTACAACATTGATATGCCAATGCTATTTACCCTTCATAAGGACCGTCTTCATCGTATCCGATCTGACTAAAGTGGGAGAGACAGACACCCGCCAGCCACCTTATGCAACTAGTGCAAGTCGGTCGGTGGAACCAGTCTCACATAAGAGTAGTGTAAAGTTGGTCCGAGCCTCTTAATTCCACGATGCCGCCGAATCAAGATAAGACTACTAACGGGAATCAATTGAAAAAATCAGCGCCCACAGCTTTCGTGTTCTACTCGTGCATAGAATCTACACATAGAACCTTGGCTCGGATGCCATAGTTGGACATCATAGTAAATTCAATTTTTTTCCTACGCCATGCAAGGATCTATCTATGGAGAAACTAGCAACAAGAGAGGTTGTAGAGCATCTTCATACCTTTGAAGATTGCTAAGCGGAAGCGTTACTATGAACGCGGTTGATGGAGTCGTACTCGCAGCGATTCAGATCGCGTTGGATTCCGATGTATGCACCAAACGATGGTGCCTACGCGTTCAACACACCTGCAGACTGGTGACATCTCTAATGCCTTGATCCATCAAGGATGGAGGAGAGGTCGAGGGAGAGCTCCGGCAGCACGACGACATGGTGACAGTGGAGCTATGTGGTAGTCCGACAGGGCTTTACTAAGCACTACGGAGGACGATGAGGAGGAGAAGTATGGCTGCTCTATGGAATGATCAATTGTGTGTCTCAAAAGGGACAAAACCTTAATATAGGAGGAGGGAGAGGCAGGGTTGCCTGGGCCCATCCTCCATGGAGGAGAGGGTCGGCCGAGCTAAGGGAGGAGTCCACCTCCCACAAGGGAGGTGGATCCCTTCCTTTTAAATCTCCTTTTTCCTGATCTCTTTATCCCTAGTCGCGTGGGCCTTTAGGGAAGGCCTTGGCAATCCCAATAAGGGCTGGTCCACCTCATCTAGCAGCCCATGAAGTCCTTTGGTTGTCACATCCGTCCCGGGGGTCCTACGACACCCTCCCGACACTCCCGGTACACTACCGATGAGCGCGAAATTTTTCCGGTGACCGAAACAGGACTTCCTATATATCAATCTTTACCTCTGGACCATTCCGGAGCTCCTCATGATGTCTGGGATCTCATCCGGGACTCCGAACAACCATCGATAACCATGTACACTATTTCCCTATAACCCTAGGGTCATCGAACCTTAAGTGTGTAGACCCTACGGGTTCGGGAGACATGCAGACATGACCGAGACACCTCTCCGGTCAATAACCAAGAACTGGGTCTAGATATCCATGTTGGTTCCCACATGTTCCATGATGATCTCATCGGATGAACCACGATGTCAAGGATTCAATCAATCCGGCATGCAATTCCTTTTGTCTATCGCTATGATACTTGCCCAGATTCGATTATCGGTATCCCCATACCTTGTTCAATCTCGTTACCGGCAAGCCTCTTTACTCGTTCCGTAACACATCATCCCGTGGCTAACTCCTTAGTCACACTGAGAACAATATGATGATGGATTACCGACTGGGCCCAGAGATACCTCTCCGTCACACGGAGTGACAAATTCCAGTCTTGATTCGTGCAACCCAACAAACACTTTCGGAGATACCGGTAGTGCACCTTTATAATCACCCAGTTACGTTGTGACGTTTGGTACACCCAAAGCACTCCTACGGTATACGGGAGTTGCACAATATCCTGGTCTAAGGAAATGATACTTGACATTAGAAAAGCTTTAGCAGACGAACAACACGATCTAGTGCTATGCTTAGGATTGGGTCTTGTCCATCACATCATTCCCCAATGATGTGATCCCGTTATCAATGACATCCAATGTCCATGATCAGGAAACTATGACCATCGATTGATCAACGAGCTAGCCAACTGGAGGCCCACTAGGGACACATTGTAATCTATATATTCACACATGTATTACGGTTTCTAGTTAATACAATTATAGCATGAATAATAGACAATTATCATGCACTAAGAAATATAATAATAACCAATTTATTATTGCCTCTTGAGAATATTTCCAACAACAACATCGACATGATGCACACTGAAAAGAATATTGGAGAGGCCATTTTTTGTACATTGTTCGGCATAGATGGGAAGTCAAAGGATAATACTAAGGCTATAGTCGATCAACAGATACTATGTCATAGACCGTTACAAAACATGCGAGAATCGAAAGGAAAGCACAACTAGTCGAAGCCAAAGGACTGGTTCACTCTTGGATGGCCAGCTACGAGGGAAATTATCTTGTGGGTCAAAATACACTTGATGTTCCCCGATGGGTATGCAACGAATGTAAAGAGGGGAGCGAGTCTTAAAAAATTAAAAATACTTGGCAAGAGTCATGATTGGCACATATGGCTTGAGCGGGTAATGCTAGTGATGTTACGTGGCTTTATTCCCGAGGATTAATGACTAGTACTCGCGGAGCTGAGCTATTTCTTCCGTGTTCTTTGTGTGAAATAACTATCTCCTGGCGTGGTTGATGACATCGAGGAGTTGGCGGTGGAGTTGCTCTGCAGGTTAGAGAAGATCATTCCGCCAGGCTTCTTTAATCTAATGCAGCATTTGATTTTACATCTACCGACCGAGGCAAGATTGGGTGGGCCTGTGCAAAATCGTTGGTGCTTTGCAATTGAGAGGATGCAGAAGACGTTTCGAGCTAAATATAAAAATAAATGTAGAATTGAAGCATCGGTGGCCGAGGCATTAATTACCGAGGAGGTGGCTAACTTTGCGAAAGCACACTATGAATCCAGAAACCGTCATTTGCATAATCTGAAGCCTCGGTACAATGGTACCGACCCTAAAAAAGCTGGATCCAATCTCAGCATATTCGAAGGGAAGTTTGCACCTGACGGTGCTTCGAAACCAATAATGTTGGATGTCGAAGAATGGCGGTACATTTTGTTGTATATCTTCAACAACCTAACAGAAGTGCGGTCGTACATCGAGTAAGTTCTCGGTACATTTATCCGCAACTTCTAATTCCTTTGAACTACTCTTATTCCCGAATATTTGATACCGTCGATATGTCACCAAATTCTCAGATGGAGCAGTGATCCAAAATGATTCGATCGAAGAGTATGAGCTTTTGGCATAGCATGGAGGCGGCTATCCTGGTTTCATCTCTTGGTTCAAACAAATGGTAATTATCTATAATGGACCATTTTATTTCTTGGTCTAACTTGCTGCTACTGTAATAATCGTTTTGTATTAAACTTGTAGGCCAATTCAGAGTCTGTGGATGTCGAATTGAGATAAGACGCTAATGGTTTTGATTGTAAGGTCCGTTCATTTAAGAAATACAGCATCAACGGGTATCACTTTCATACCTTTGGAAAAGAGCTATCTATGCCCGACTGGAAATCTACAAATTGTTGTGTCCCTGCTATCGGCGAAGGTTGTATCGAGTATTATGGAAGAGTTGAAGCAACTTATGAACTTCAATTCTACGGTGAAAACCCACCGAATGTCGTACTCTTAAAATGTTATTGGTTCCAGCCGAAGGAGACTAGAAGGACTCATGAACATATAGGGTTAGTCGAAATCAATCCAAGCACCCATTTAGATATTCCCGATGTCTATATTATGGCTCAACAGGCGACCCAAATTTTCTATCTATCGTGGGCATGCCAAACTGGTAAGAATCTGAATGGTTGGCATGTTGTTTATGAAGTGTCGCCACATGTTAGACCACCTTCCCTAGATGAGGAGGACTATGAACCTTAGATTAACCCAGACATATATGACAGAGAATTCTTCCAAGAAACACGTCTTTGCAAGAAATGTTTCAAGAACCGTTGTGCTTCACCTGAGAACATGGAAGTAGACAGCGATAGTGAATCCGACTTCACCCCTCAACTGGAACCAGCAGAGCCGAAACTAGACGAGGTTACTGCTCTAGATGACATGTCAATGCTTGACCAATTACTGAAAGGCCTTCCACAAATTGATGCCATTGAACCCGATGAGCACATCATTCATGAATACAAGCGTGATAGTAATGGTGACGATGCATTTATTGATCCAGAATATTATTAGTTTGTATGCATCCCAACTTTAATTATATATGTACATATTATTATTCATGTCAGGTATTCAATTTTTTATGTTGTACTAATTTTTTTTTACTCTTTATCATGGCAGGTGTTGAAAGATGGTGGGCGCGGGTCCAGATCGCTTGGCGGGTACTTCTTCATCGGCGGCACGCGCAAGGGGTGGTACTTCCATTCCACCACTATCTCTCCATAGAGCCTTGGTGGACAGTATGACGACACCACCCGTGGGCGCTTCTTCATCAGCATCGTTTCCGACTAGGAGAGGAGGTCGAGCAGGGAAGAAGGGGAAGGGTACAAGAGATGGCCGCGGGAGAGGTAGGCGGACTACTACGCCGTCCTCGCCACCACCACAAGCTCATGCACTCGAGCACAGGACTACTTGGGTGGACCCATTTGCGGTGGAGGCTACGGGGTCTCTAGTCTAGGAGCCTTGGGTTGACGGTCATTCGGCCCATGATACTCCGGTCCAGGAGCTTCAGGTCGGCGGGTATTCATCTCATGAGACTATGGTTCCTGAGGCTATGTCCCAGGAGATTCCCGCAACAAAGGCTTCGACCAACGTGGAGATGTCCGGATGGGGTGCCTAGCTGGATTGGTCCGAGGGGCCAGATTGGACCGAGGGGTCAGGTGGCCATTATGTTGTTGGCGGGGATGAGTCTATGAATAGTGAGGGAGAGGTGGTGGACGTGGTCACTGTGTACAAACGTGGTAGTACACGTCTCCCGGTCGTACCAGCGACCTGCGAGCAGAGCTTGGTGATTAGGCTTGAAGTTGAGAGGTAAGTGCATTTACTCTTTTTTACCTTTTGCCTTCAGGTCTCTTCAAATATCTAATGTGTTGACCTTGTCATACTGCAAGGTTAGGAACAACCCGTTGGAGTCCTCAAGACGAACACCGTCCTTCGTGTGCTTTGTCGGACAAATTTCCCGGGGTTTGTCATGTTGCCCGGTGAGGGTCATGTTCCTACACTAGGATTTACGTGGGAGCACTACCAGGCTGTGCAAGCCCCGCCGGAGGAGATTATAGATGGTGTCTGGTGCCACACGAGGGCCGAGATGGTGATCAACAACTTTTGGGTAAATTATGCTTTTACACAATCTAAAATTAACAATATAGTTGATTATTTTACTAAACGGTGTTGTCTCGTTTGATTGCAGACCTTCTATAGCTGTGAGGAGGGATAAGAGCAAGCGGTGTTGAAGGTTCTCAAGGCCGAGTGCAGGAGGATATTACACAACTTACGCCACGAGGCTCTGCCGCAGGCTATTCGAGACTATTACGCCATGCGTGGTGTTAAGAAGAAGAAGAAGGAGTGTCGCGGAAAGTATCTGAAGAAGGAGCAGTACATGAAGGTAATTACCTATTCTTAAGGCCTTGTACGTAGTTTTCTTTATTTGATTCGTAGGCGTAGCGCTCAAATTTCTCTTTACTAACTTATAGGTGCCCCCGAGATGGTGTGCGGATAAGATGGATTGTTGGGAGGCGTTGGTGGATGAGTGGTGCACAACCAACTAGCGAGCCGTCCACGACAATGCAAAGGATCGGCATGCCTAAATGGTGGGTGTGTCACACCATCAAGGCAACGCCAACTTAATTCAGTTCGGACGGAACTCGGTATGTGGTTTGCTTCATGATTCATGCAATTCATTCTTCATGCTACCTTGATCCCTTTACTAATACTTTGTTCCTCTCTTTTAGGTGCATCACAATAAGACGGAGGTGCCAGAGTTGTATGACCTTTATGGCATGGCCCATACTGCCTCCTACAAGAAGGGCAAGGCATTCTCTGAGTCTGATCTAGATCATCCACAGAAGTTCACCAACAT